>NW_027526329.1:1640000-2840000 GCF_048455015.1 Haemaphysalis longicornis | reverse complement strand
AAATGCCTGTTGACGGAATATCGTTTTCGGGGGAGCACAGCCTTCTTCTGGTGGCTGGAAAACTTTTGCGGCTTTTCAAGCGAAGCGTACTCTGGGTCCTGTTGCCGTTATGAAGGGCGGTGCAGCTCCTGGTGGCATTTTTGTCGTATACGCAGAGGCGGCAGCCGATTAAGGGACTGTGCCGTAAAGCGACCGTGGGCGTTCAAGGAAGCCACATTTTCAGCGTGTGTGGCGAAAAATTGAACGTAGTTTTTTACCCATCAAATTTCTAGAATTCTCCAAGGTTTACCGCTCAGAAAAATGCGCAGCCACGCCAAGCACAATAAAATTAAAAATGCCGCGTGGATGGTCATTTTCTGTATGATGAGGCACTGCGACGTGTGCTGCCGCAGTGTTGAAACCTTTCAGGTGTTTGCTTGATAGAGCTCTGAAGATGTTTTCCTGCACTCGAGAAACTGCCGACTGACCTGTCGATGAGCCAAGGTGCTTCGATCACAGTAACCACATGTTGCACGCTGTACAATGCCCAACCACTAAACAAATATTCGGCAAGAAGAAGACAATTGCTTCTTTGATCCCATTCGTGGAGTGGTGGTTTCTGTTGGGGTAGTTCAATAAAGTTCAGATGATCTACTTGTTGATTCCCTATGTCAGTAGAACTGAACCGTGTGGAACTCTGCTAAACCTTTTCAAATATGGCAAATTGCGTTTTTTAACATTTACCGCCCTTACATGGTTTCTTGGATCGGCTGCCCGCCTCCGCGTATACGGCAAAATGCCACCAGGAGCTGCACCGCCCTTGATAACGGCAACAGGACCCAGAGTACGCTTCGCTTGAAAAGCCGCAAAAGTTTTCCAGCCGCCAGAACAAGGCTGTGTCCGCCGAAAACGGTATTTCGTCAACAGGCATTTGAAGGCCCTGTTGAAATTTCGGAGGAACTCGCTGTGCACTCGTAACACGTTACGTAACGAGGCAAAAGCGGCAGCTGGTACGAATTTGGTATAATTTGTACCAGCAGGGACAAAAATGCAAAACTAGTACACCCATATATTTTTTACCTCACATTAATGGCAAACTCAAAGCCGGGTTACAAAATTACGCAGATATACATTAAATAAATCAGCAGTGTTGAAAAAAGAATTCACAGTGGGGTCTACGGGTGGTCTGCAAATGATTTCACCGCAAGTGAACCGTGCTGGTAGCCATGTTCTCGGTGCATAAAACTGTCCATGAAAGTCTTGAGACATTTTCGCAGCAGATTGTTGAGCACCTAAAGGGTATTACTATTGGCAGCAGGGCACCTTGAGCAATCTTGGTGACGGTTTCAGCGACACCGTGGATCCCGAGCCCCCATACCCTTCCTGTAATCTACTGTTGCTACGAGTTGTAAGGTGAAGGGTACAAACCACAAACGGTGGCCGTCGGAGCCCAGGTCAAGCTCGGCGAGATGTACTCCCTGCTGTTTACCAGGCAGGGAGTTGCGGGTTCTCTTCAGCTATCAGGGTAAGGCTGACGAAGAAAGTACCCCCGTCTCCCTGCTTAAATACTATGCTATATGGTATTATCTAAACCCCAACCCAAACGTGATCGGCCCCCGAAAAGGGGCCGCACCGAAGTTCCTTTTCCACCTCTTCCCAATTTAGTTTTCCGAAATCAAACAACTACTCCCGCTCCTTAGTGATAGATTCAGTTGACCAGTTGAACCCTCTTGCTTCAAAGTCAGTATTTCTCTTGTCCAAATTTCTTGAAGGTGTCATCAGCAAAATATATAAAGCCAAAAAACAAAGAACCGGTGAAATTCTTGTTAAAGACAGTAGCCAGGATCAGGCTGATACACTTCTTGTACAAACCCGCATCGCCGATCTGACCATCCGAGTCACGCCCCACCACAGCCTAAACAGCTCCCAGGGCGAAGTCTGCGAGTAGGACCTCCACAATGAAACTGAAGCTGACCTTCTGGAGGGCCTTTGTGGTCAGGGCGTAACTGGCGTCAGGCATATAACCATACGTAGAGATGACAAGCAACTACCCACGAAGCACCTCATCCTAACGTTCGACAGGTCGATCCTCCCAGAATATGTCAACGCAGGCTTTATCTGATGCCCAGTCCGGCCTTACATCCTGAACCCGCGGCGCTGTTTTAAGTGCCAACGGTTCAGGCACTGCACAAACTCCTGCCATGGCAGACTTACCTGTGCAAAACACGCAAAGCACGATCATTCGTCCGAGAACTGCAACACTGAGAATTTCACGTGCGCAAACGTTCAGGGTCCCAACGCTGCATACTAACGAAAATGCGAGGAATTCGAACAAGGAACCAAATTATCAATGTGAAGGTGACGGAAAACATCACCTTCCCGGAAGCGCAAAAGAGGTTTGCCTCTTTCCACCTGGGGAGATAAGCCGACGCAGCCCGCCGGTGGGCGGAGCGGCATCTTGTTTCAAAAGGGACCCAGTTCAGCGAGTCTGACCTGGTCCCTCCTCCTCCTCCGGCTGGGTTGCTTTAGGCAGCCCAACCCGTGACCACAGGGCTTGCTGAGGCAGCAACGGCTGTCGTGGCAACCACTTCCGTTGGGACCGGTGCTGACCCCGTCCCTGCCTCCCGTTGCCCTAGTGCGTTGGAAGGTGCCGAGGGGATGGACATCGGGTGCCCTGCATCGGCTCCCACCGCACTGACCGTGCCACCTCTGGCGCCCCTCACGCCGTCGGTGGTGGCGGGTCCAACGAAGGGCCCCCGAAGGGGTGCCAAGACCGGGGAGCCCGGTTCGTCGGGCACCCCGTTGATATCTGATGAGGAGTTGGACGTCGGGCCGTGCCGGCCTGAAACGTATCGCAAGGAGCTGCCTCCAGCGTCCAAGCCTGCAGAAAGACCCAAAAAGCTAAATCTTAGAGTAACAGCCCCGAAGTACACATGAACACATGCACACAGACTTCAGTAGCTCCTAAATCTCCAAATTGGGAAGAGAAATTATTATTCAATGTATCTGTAGAGGTCTCCTTAAAAATCTTGATGATGTCTGTGAGATATTGCATTCGAACCAGAGAAGTGTAGTGTGTGTACAGGAAACACAATTGAAGTCCAATCACACAAATTTCTTGAACAATTACATGGTGTTCAGAAAGGACAGGGATGGCTGCACACACCCTTCTGGTGGTGTGGCCATAATTCCCCGGAAATCCTGAGCATGCCACCCTGTCACTCTGAACACTGTAGTTGCGCCTGTAGCAATTCGAACAATAATATTTAATAGGTTGATAACGGTATGCTATATATATATTTCTCCTGATCTTGCACTTTTGAGCCCTGATTTTGAGGCGCTGGTTCACCAGCTGCCAGTACCATACATCCTCGCAGGTGACCTGAATGCTCACAATTTTCTTTGGACCTCTTCTCGTACGGATGCCCGGAGTGGCCTGATAGAGAGGTTTCTAACGTCCTTTGGAGCTTATCTTTTCAACAATAAACAGCCTACATACCATACCTTGGTGTATAATACATACTCACATCTTGACTTGGCTTTTGGTTCTGCAATTCTCATTCCATGCCTTGAGTGGGGTGTGGGTACGGACTGATATGGTAGTGAAAACTTCGCCACCTCCATGACATATATAGGTAAAGGCCCATGCAGTTCATCTTTCCAAAACAGGTTTAATGAATCAAACCCAAACTCGAGTACATTCCCAGAAACATGTAAACTACACACCTGAATCCTAGAACATCTACACGTGGAGGATGCAGCCCAACTTATTACGGCGCACTTCCTCGATGCCGCCAAAAACTCCATTCCCTACGCCTCCGGTGTCCCGCGCAACAAGAGGAGGCCGTTGTGGAATGAGGACTCTAGGTGGGCGCGTGAGGCACAGAAGAAGGCGTAGCGTGTCCTCCGTCGGTACCCCACGTCGCAGAACCTCATCTCTAAACGGGCAAAGGCCTTCGGAAAGCGTGTAGACCGTGAGGCAAAAAGGGGGAGTTGGCGCGCCTACCTCATGTCCATTAACTCATAAACAGACACATACAAAGTATTAACGCAAGTACGTATACTTAACGGACAACAGACACATTGTGTGCCCCTGGTCAGCACAACAGGGAACACACTTGAAGACCAGGCTAACGCACTCGCACAACACTTCCAATACGTGTCTAGTTCTGAACACTACACAAACACTTTCATGAAACACAAGACTTCTGCGGAAAAGAAGCCCTTACATGGAAAAGAAACATCGAAACCTGCTTACAACTGCGAATTTACACTTCATGAGTTGAGGGATCCCCTGAGCACCGGTAAGCTTACAGCTCCGGGTGCAGACATTACATTCACAATGATACAATACATACATTCAGACAGCCTAGAAGCACTTATTCACCTAAAGAATAAGATATTGCTTTCGGGCTACCTTCCCATGTCTTGGAGGAAAGCGATAGTAGTAGCCTTTCTTAACCAAGGAAAAGATCCCACAACACCCGCACGTTATCGTCCCATCGCGCTGACAAGCTGCCTGTGCATGCTTCGTGAGATGATTAACAGAAGGCTAGTGTACTTTTTGGAGTACAACTTTCTTCTCGAGAGCAGCCAGGCAGGCGTCAGGGTGGGGCGATCCATGAATGATGAACTTGTGGCCTTAGAATCATATATAAAATATGCCTTTGTGCACAAACAATATTGCATGACCATATTTTTGACATTGAAAAAGCAATAGACACGGCATGGGGCTATGACATGCTCATTGACTTGAAATCTTTTGGAATATCCGGTAACATGTTGAACATACTCAAAAGCTACTTGTATAACAGAAGATTTCGGGTGAGAGTAGGTTCTGCTCGTTCACGAGTTCATGTGCAAGAAAACGGTGTGCCTCAGGGTGGAGTATTCAGTTGCACATTATTTATTGTAAAGATGAACTCGCTGGGCAAAGCACCGCCTCGAACAATCTAGTAGTCTATGTATGTAGACGATGTACAGATATCATTCAAATCCTGTAATCTGTCCATTTGCGAATGCCACGTCCACCTTGCCGTTAATAAACTGGCTTGCTAGGCTGGTCAAAAAGGATTTAAACTGAATCCTACAAAAAGTACTTGCGTCGTATTTTCAAAGAGGCGTGGGATCCACGCGGATACTTACAATAAATGTCAAGGCAACTTGATTCCACTGAAAACGGAACACAAGTTTTAGGTGTAGTTCTAGATAAAAAACTCACGTTTGTTGCCCACGTCAAACAGCTCAAACATAAATTCTTCAAAACAATCAACATTCCTAAAATACTGTCACACCAGTTGTATGGTGCGGGCAAAGAACTTCTTTTGAGTGTTTTTTTCCAGTTTGATGGGATCATGCTTAGCCTATGGGACTTTGGTCTATGGGTCAGCAACAAAAACAGCACTCAAAATTCTTGACCCAGTACTGCACTTGGGGCTTCGTCTTTCGTGTGGCGCATTTCGGAGTAGTCCGGTCCAGAGTCTTTGCGCAGAGTGTGACAAATGGTGCTTATCGCACCAGCGAACCTATGTTTACTGGTTATATGCTTTTTAAGTTTAATCAATGTGTGACCTATCTTTTAAAACAATTTTTAATGATGCCTCCACATCCCAGATCTTTTTAAATTGCCCAACCACCTTCTCACGTTTCTCACTCAGAGTCAAAAAGCAAGTGTCTGAATTGACTGTCTCCTTTTTAGATACATATAGAACAACCTGTAGCACCCTTTAACCCCCAGGGGAAGTTCGCCTTCCGCTATGCGACTTGTCATTTTTAACAATTGAAAAAAAATCGAGTTCCAAGAAGGGAAATTCTGCAGCACTTCTTGTTTTTACAGGATAAATACCGCTTCGCAGAACTTTACAGCGATGCGTCCAAAACGTCATCCGCCGTGTCCTGTGCTGCACATGGTCCCAAATTTAATGCAAATAGAACCATGAATATAAACACTAGTATCTTTACAGCGAAGGCGTATGACATTTTTTGTTACAAATCAAATCATTGAACATAACATACATAGCCAGTCATTTATACCCACCCGTTGAGTGTGGTGCAATCATTGTCATCCACAAAGTCATCCAAAAACTATGTCGTCCATTTCGTCCTCAAGACCTTTATCTCTGCTTATGCCTCGAATCTTGAACTGACTGTGTGTTGGGTGCCTGGCCACTCCGGGGTAGCTGGTAATGACACCGTGGATGAGATGGCTGCTGCTGCTGTGCTTACAAATACACTGCTCATAGCAACAGTGCCCTACACTGACTTAAAGACACACATCAGAAAGCACCTTCGCAATACATGGCAAGCCGACTAGAATACACAGACAGACAACAAGTTACACCTAAAAAAACACACTTGGGACCATACACTACCGACACACCCAACAGACACACGGAAGTCGCCTTGGCCAGGTTACGGATAGGCCACACGCATGCGACGCGCCCACACCTGCTCACTAGCTCTCCAAGACCCGTGTGTAGCAGGTGTGCGGAGGGCCTATCCGAAGTGCACATCCTAATCACATGCAAGGCACTCGACACAACAAAACAACTTCAAGGAACTATACAGACAACATATTCCGCTACACCCTTCCTTGTTTTTGGGTGAAGATGCCATTGTTTCTGTATAACGCGTTTTTTTTATATTTATGTCATGTTAACTGTTAATACCTCATTTCCTATCATGCCTAATCCAAACTGGCCCTCTACACCAGCCATCATCATTGTCGTAATTGATTTTATTGTTCTTCTGGCTTTAGTAGCTACTATTTTCTTTTATATACTTTGGTTTGGCGCACTGCCCCTGCTGGCCTTCCGACGAAAAAACTCCACCCATCATCATCATCATCACCATTGGCAGAGGCTGCCGGCGATCGCACATACAGAATCTGAAGTACAAGGGAACCCTCCCCGAGCGGATGAATTTACCGGTAATGCAACAACGTAAATGAGCAGCGCTTCACAGGTAAAGTAAAAGCTTCGCTCGTAAAGTAGAGCAAAATGAGTGACATCGCGATCACTATTATTAGGGTTAGTCTACCAAACCTTTTTTTTTCAGAGAGGGAACGAGCCGTCGAAGTAACTATTTGCGCACGTGAATATATAGTTATTTTTATTTTCCCACTTTAGGGACACGTGAGCGGTGGTACTGCATTTACTCACTTTGCTTAAACCTCTTTTTTATTTCCATTATGATGATGGTTGGATGTTCATGGCGCAAGGCCGACTATTGCAAATAGCGCCAAAAGGGTGGTTAGGTATGACGGATGTAAACGTAAACTCTAAAATCACTCAACATAACAAAAGTAAAATCTTTAAAAGACAATGAGGACGGCTGGTGTAAAAGGCCAGGTTGTGATGGTGCGTCGCATGACATCAGGTATAAAAACTATGCGTGATAGGAAATGATTTGTAAAAACTTGATGTCACTAAGAAGCTTAAAGGTGCGTTGTAGAGAAATCATGTGATCATCCGCTAAAAACAATGCTGGGTGTAGTGCAATGTTCTGTCTGTAGAGTTCGGCGAAGTGTTTGTGCCTTGTTGTGTTTAGTGCTTTGCAATGAAGTAGCACGTGGATCACGGATAGGGCGTCTCCACAAAGGCTACACAAATGTCCGTCTAGAGGTAAAACAGCTACCTCTAGACGGACATTTGTGGCGAACTTTATAAGTGAAACACCGTATGTATTTGTATTTTTTTTTGTTTTTTTTTCTCCTCTGCTGCCTCTCCGGTTTTTGTTTTTCACGCTGCTAGCTACATTTTCCAACTGCACTTCACAATTAGGGCATTTTGCTACCTGTTTTCTTTGTTTACTTTCATTCACATCCTTGATTGCCGACTCTCTTCTCACGTTCAATGTACCTGCTGCCCGAGCATATAAAACTTGAAAAGTAGTTTCTTTTAACCCTGCAAATTGGCTTTTCTTCAATCAAAAAAAAAACAGAAAGTTTGGCTTTTAGCCCCATTCATTTATTTTATATTGGCTTTAAACCTGCCATAGCCTTGCTAGAGCGGGTATTGTTGCCAACTTTATTTTTCTTTATTCTTAGGGGGAGGGGGGAACACGGAATCCTAAAAGGAATTAAAAGGGGTCCTGAAGATCCCGTGAGCACGTAGGAGTGTATTGCATGCGTGTGGCCCATCCGTATCGAGCCAGGGTAACTTCACTGTGTCTGTTGTGTGTGTCAGTGGTGTATGCTCCCAAGAGGGTCTTTACAAAGTGTAGTTTGTTGTCTGTCGGCCCATTCGAGCGTGCTTGGCATGTTTTTCGGAGGCGTTGTATGATGTGTGACTTAAAGTCAGTGTTTAACTGTAGTTGTAAGTACAGCAGCAGCGACCATTCGATCTGCTGTCTCGTTTCCCGCGCTCCCGGAGTGACCTGGCACCCAGCTAACGGTCACTTCAAGACCTAACGCATATGCTGACCTAATGGTTTTATAGACTGAACAAATAACATACTTTTTACAGAACTCCTTAGATGACAATGCACGTACTACGCGCAAGGAAACTGTGAAGATGAAAGACTTGTCAATTTATGATGGGCTATGTGATTTAAAACCAGTAAAATGCCATAGGCTTCAGCCGTAATAATAATGCTATTTTTGGGTTTGGAGAATTATATGCCCTAAACTCAGGTCCGTGCTGAGCACACGACACAGTAAGGGCTGTTTTTGACGCGCCGCTAAAAAATTCTGCACGCTTGTGTTTCTCTTCAAGAAACAAGAAGTGCTGCACTATTGCAGTTGCGGGCACTCCTTTTTTATCAACTGCTATAAAACACACGTCGCACGACACGCGGCGAAGCTGCCATGGTGGTAAAATGTCAGAAAGGGTTGATTTGTAGTTGTCCGAAAAGGTCAGAGATAATTCTGACGCTTCCTGTCTCACTCTATGTGACAACGGAGCAGAGATAAATGAACGATTTAGAAAAAGATGGGACATAGGTGTATCACAAACAAAAGGTTTGAAAGACTGGTGGGCTATCGACGAAATTTTTAAAACATAAAGAAGATGCATGTATGTTCGCTCGTGATCTAGGGACCATTAATTGCGCTCGACGTATAGGCTTTGTACGGGGCTCATGCGGAAAGCGCCCGACGCGAGGCGAAGCCCCAAGTGCAGCCCTGGGTCTAACATTTTCAGCGCTGTTCATGATGCTGACTCATAAACCCCACTCCCATAGCACAAGCGGGACCCCGCCAAGCTTGTTAAGATACGTAAAAGAAGTAGCTTGTCCACACCATAGGATTGGTGTGAAAGGACCTTAAGAATGTTGAAAACTTCGACGAAGACCCAGTTCAAAGTCAGGGATCGCTGCGCGAAAACGGGAATGCGCGTGGCGTTTGTTGCGGAATTATGAAGGAAGCGGAAGAGGAAAAATGCGGCTTACCGGCTACTATCATTACTATCGGCTAGAGAAGAAGGAAGGAATAAACCTCGGTCCGGCTCAACATTGGCCTCGCGTCTGCGTCCCGCTCCATAACATTTCTGCTGCCGTGAAACCCGGGAACGACGGACCAGCGGACTTCACGGCGCAGCGCCTTCAAGGTAGTGCGTGGCCTCAGGTTTGTCGGATTTTCTCATTTCGGAGGCCTCACCCTTGAACGTTGCCTGCTATGGCTGCGTGCTGGACGCAGACCGCCCGCCTAGAACCCGGAGATGAGCCCCACCCATCGGACAATGCCGACCCTTGCTTCGCTGCGCTCCCTGGTTCTGATTACTTGCAGGTCGTAAAAAGACTTCGAATTTCGCGGGTCATCCTCTGGGCGGACATAACTGAATTAGCCAGTACAACTGTTCGTGCCTTGCAATCGTCAACAGTGAATATCAGCATGCTTATGGATTTGTGCCGTGAGGTAGAACAAAAAGAGGATCAACTTCGAAAGCTTGACGGGATGATCCAGAACCTTCTCGACTTTGACACCTTAGTAAAGTTCTTAGAGGAGGCCGACGAGTACTCATACACGGGCAGTCGCGCTAAGGTTTCGCTAAAGGAGCGAATCTCTGAGGAAACTTTGAGAAAGGCGGGATCCGTGACCAAGACTTTGTCGCCCCCTCAAAAGAAGCAGGGGCCTCTCAGAGGTGGCACCTTCAAGAAAAAGGACACGGCCAGCGCAGTCCTCCCCTTCGCAACAAGGGCTGCCTTCGAGACCGTGGCTTCGTCGTCGTCTGTGGAAGAGAGGATGGACCACCACAGCGACCCTACCATTCCAACATCGTCGGTAAACCAGGCTGCGGGATCTACCAGCAAAACCGAGTTCGAACGAGCAGCCGGGGCTGTGGCATTCCGCCGAAGCGATGAAAATACCATCTCGGACTCGGATGCGCCCGTGGGCAAGCCCAGGAAGCCATCGCACGTAGACAACAGGAAGATTAAGCCAACGGATGGAAGTGGTTCTTCGTGTCACGACACGAAGAGATTCACTCGTGCACTGTCGTCACGGAACGAGTGGCTTACTAGCAGACCCCGGAACAAGCAACTGCAAGCACGTGAAAGTGAAGCCTCTATTCTACCATTGGAAGAAAGGAAAACCAGGTTAATGGCAATGACGCGGACGAAAGTGGAAAATACTCAGAGAGTGCGCAAAAGGAACATCGAAAGCGAACAGAAAAGGGAAAAGGGACCGCTGACCAGAAGATTGAGGCTGCATCCAGAACCCGATTTATCCATGTTCGTTCGGCACTCCCGTTTGAGCAAAACAGCGTGCCCCGTCGTAGCCAAGAAGGTAGCAAGAAGAAGGCATCGTGTCGCAAAGCATAGATGGAGGTAAAGAAGGATGTATCTGCCATTTCTCGTGTACAAAGGAATTGACATCTGAGTATCCATGCATCTACGGCGAAACCTAGACTAACCTGTTCTGCATTTCAGCACCACCAGCGTCATCGTAGGGGTTGGGAGTATGTTGCAGAATTATGAAGGAAGAGGAAGAGGACAAAGGCGGCTAACCGCCTACTATCATTACTGTCAGTTAGAGGAGAAGAAAGGAATAAACCTCTGTCCGGCTCAGCCATGGCCTCGCGCCTTCGTCCCGTTCCATAACATTTCTGCATTTTCTGGTGCCGTGAAACCCGGGAACTGGCGCACGAGCGGATCTACGTTCGACGGAACAGCGGCTCCGAGGCACGCGAGGCTTGGATACCTTCGTACTGCTTTATCCTGGAAGCCTCGCCCTCGGCCGCCGCCCCTTTCGACTCGTGCCTAAGCCCGCCCTTGTTCCCTTGTTATTCGCAACCCCAGCGTCTTGCTTCATCGACTGGTGCTACGGACGCTCTTCGTTTTGGCCGAGATGTCCTGCGAGCGACCGTCTCCGGGACCATGAAAGTCCTCGACGCCTTGCTGCGGAGTCAGGCAGCAACGGCCCTTGATAGGCAAAATGTACTCGACCTCATCTTGCATGACCAGGTGAGCCTTCACCAGCTCGACGCCGCAATTCAAGCGAACCTGACGGATGACGAATTCGAAGCGGAAATTTTGAACGCGATCGACTACGATGAACGGATCTGCGCCCTGCGAATGCGCGTACGCTTTTCCGCGAGCCAAGACTTGTCCGCAAGCCCCGTCCCGCAACCTAGGGTAGCCCTGTATTCTACCTGCAACGCGACTTCGACCCTCTGCTCGCCTCCCGAGGAGGCGCGGCCGACGGTGTCCACAAAGGTCACGGGTGACATGCCGCCTGCTCGGGCAATGACTGTTGCACGGGTAGAAAAACAGGACGACAAAGAGAGCGCTGCGCGTTAGAGCGATGCTAAAGAAGACACTGAGGGGCTCAGCCCGCGAGAGCGGCTCCTGCGACCGCCCTACCCTGGTGTTTCCGTGATCGCCGTTATGGAGATATCTCAGGGACCTTGCCAGGACCTTGCTGTCGCTTACAAGACTATTGTTTCCGATACGGCTGACCGGCCTTGCTGCAGCGCTGGCGTCGCCGACACGGCTGTCACTTCAGAGACGTCACCACGCCCCTTCCGGAATCCTGACATTGCTAATTTGACTACTGGTTTGGAGACAACCGACCGGCCCTGCAGCAAACTTGGCGTCATCGATGCAACCCCCGTATTGGAGTCGTCCATGCGACACTGTGGCGACCCTCGCATTGACGACTTGACTACCGCTCTGGAGACGTAGGACCCGTTCTGCCACGGCCCTAGCTTCGATGATGCAACTCTTCTTTTGGAAACCTCTGAGCATCCCTGTTGCGACCTTTACGTCGGTGACGCACCTGTCGTTTCGGAAGCAGTTCAGCAACCCGGTTTCGAGTCGAACATATTTTCATTGGGTCCAGCAACGAAAACGCGGTTCGTGCAGAAGATGGACTCGCTTCAGCGGATAACGAAGCGCCGGCTCGTGCGACGCTCCATGTGCGAGATTCGACGCCGGAAGCGAGCTTCAGCCGCGCTCGTCCAGGCCCGGTGGGGAGGCATCCTCATGGCGAAGCAGAACAAATGCTTCTATGGTGACGACCCCTTCTTCATCCAGCGCAACTCGATCCAGGACGAACCTTTGTACCCTGTTGGGAACAGCGAGAGTGAAGTCCTATTGTTCACAGAGATAACGGATACGCCAATGGAACACACATATTTCCTAATGGAAGCAGTATAAGACGTAGATGAGGTGGCAATGCAATCACGCTGCTGTGATGCTCTCTGGAAATTTGTTAGACTACATCAACTGTTCCCGTTTGATCCTGGCGGCTGCCTTGCGACCGAAAACCAGGAGCATGGTCTCTCTTTCTGGTTGACCATATGAACGTTCGCAATCTTCCTTTTTATCCCTAAGTCACTTTGATCTAGGAACTCCGGAAGCGCTCGTGGCGCTATGTGCTTGTACTGCCGCGCTCAAATGACAACGCTGTCTACAGAGATCGACGGCACCGAGACACCCAGCCAAATGCTCCACTGGATCCGCCAGCCAGTCTACAAGCATCGATTCTGTGGAGTCATGCGCCGCTACGGAAGCCGGACAACTGGTCGAAGTGGGGCGCGGACTTCGCCACTTCCCGTGCAGCTGCCAGCTAGCTCCTAACCAACCTGTCAGCGGCGGCAGTGTGTTGATAAATAAAGAAGCGCAGGCAGGGGGCGACGGTGAGTGGAGAAGAGCAGGAGGATCGAGGTGCGTGCTCTGCCTGCCTAATCGACTCGATCACCACATCGGAAGCCAGACGCTGGTCCTCTTTCGTTACAGCGTTCACTGCCTGGAGGTGCGGTCGTGGCGTGAAGCTGGCAAGACACTGACTTGCGCTCCCGTGTCGACGAGAAACTTTTGTCCGGTGGTGCGGTCGACGATGTGAAACAGGCGACATTCTTCAATTGGGCCAGAACCACTCGTCGCCGTTAGCGTTGTGCCGGGCCGTTTCCCGTCCATGAGCATGGCAAGAGGCAGTGGCGAGCGTGTGCGCCGAAACGGCGGTGGTAGAAGCATACACCGGGGACTGATGTAGGGCTGCGTCTACGAACGGCATCGCAGAGTCAGGAAGAAGAGCGGTCGCGTCGACGTGACGGGCGAGCAGAATGGGTTGAGCTGTTTCGCCTCGTCGCTGCCACAACGAGTTGCTCCAGTCGTTCGCACAGGTGATCGACACTGGCAGGCGACGCAGACGCACCTTCGTCGGCAAAAGCTGGCGTCGTGCATGGGGTGGGTGATGCTGGCGTCGCGGTCACAGGAGCAATGGGTGAAGCTGTGCTGGCTATTTCCATTACCTTGTCGGCCAGAGACGCGAGCGAAAGGAGATCCATGGATGACGCTGTTGCGAGGACCATTTGCACGTTCACAGGTAGGCGCTGCCGAAACAGCTCGTGCAGCAATGCGCCGTCCATGGTTTGGGCACGTGAGCCGAGGTGTTGGGTCATGCGCCGCAGGAGTTGGCTCGGTCTGCGGTCGCCAAGTTCTTAGGTGTAAAGTAGCTGCTGTAGGCACGTGCGCTCAGATGCTGCTGTACGTTCGAGGAGCGTGGCTTTGAGCTGGTAGTAGGCTGTTGCTGGAGGGTTGGGTATGACAAGAGGCGAGACTGTCCACAACCTCTTCCGCAGCAGTCGCGGGTAGAGATCTGATGCCATAGTGAAACTGTTGTATTCGTTCGTTTTGTACCATCCAGCAAAACCAGCTGCGCGCGCACCGTTTCTTTTTGGCCCTGTGCGCCTTCATTCTCCCTTTCTCCAACGCATATAATCACGCTTCTGACAATAAACGCTGTCATTGACAGCCCGGCCATCGTCCATGCTGCTGCGCTGCGCGCGCCGGTGTTACTACAGTGGCGACGAGTCCGAAAACCGCCCATGCTGCCCTAAAAGTTGAAGCCGACAGCCTTCCGCAACAAGTACCGACGGCCATGACCAGCTTCGAGCTTCCGGTCTTCGACGACACAAGAGATAAGTGGAAAGCGTACAGTCTTTGACAAAATTTTGTGGGCCACGGCGACCGTGGCCGGAGCAGGCGCGTGGCCGAGTTGGGGCGCTGCGCTTGTTGCTATCAGCTGGTTGCGCGGCTAAAGAGAGTGAGGGGAACTTTTGCTGTTCCTTTCAAAGTATGGCTGGCGCGATAAGTGCAGCTGGGCCGGTTTTTTCAGAGCAGGTGAAGGTCGCTTCAGCCCAGGCACTTTGCGCAGCACTTGTCGCACCGGACGCACTACAAAAGCAAGAGAAAAAGTTCCCCTCCCTCACTTTAGCCGCGCAACCAGCCGACAGCAACAAGCGCAGCGCCCCTGCTCGGCCTTGCGCCTGCTCCGGCCACGGTCGCCGTGGCCCACAAAATTTTGACAAAGACTGTACCTTATTCGGGCTGAAGCGTATTTTGAAGCAAATGCTATTACTGACTCCAAAGGCAGAGAGCGCTTCTGGTGGCAGCACTCAACACGCAGACTGTGGAACTGCTAGCGGTCTAATTGCACCTCGGACGCCGAATTCCCTTACTCACGCTTAAGCGGTCGCAGCCTTAAATGACTACTACGATCCCAAGCGTCACAAGATAGCAGAAAGCTACAAGTTTTTCACCCGGTGCCAACAAGAAGGGGAGTCGGTGCACGCGTTCCTAGTCGAAATACGGCGCATAACAGACAATTGCAGCTTTGGAAGTGCGCTAGACCGGATGTTGAGGGACCGGATTGTTTGCGCCGTACCCTCAACTAACTTGCGCAAGCAGTTACTGGCAAAGAAAGATTTAACCCTCGAGGAGGCTGAAACAATGGCCATTGCAGCCGAGGCAACCGACAGCGATGCGAAAGATATGAGTGCAAAACCGCCGACTGTCCTAAAAATGCGAGCCCATCATCGCTCACCCTCTCGAGGTAACCGTACACGAGGCGCGTCGAATGACTGCGGCCGATGTGGAAGCACTAAGCACGACGAAAACGCCTGCCGCTGGGCTAACGCACGCTGCTATCGCTTTGGGCGACGCGGTCATTTGGCAAAGAAGTGCTGCAGTGCTGCAACTGATGCAAATGTTGGAAGGCGGGCAGCGAGTGTAAAGGCACTGACAGTTGAAAGCGCGTGTAGCAACAACGACATGAATAGCGCACATGTTTCGACGTTGATTTTGGGAAGAAAAAACGGTTTGGAACCACCCATACGTCATACGTTTCGATGGGGCGACGTAGAACTGGCCATGGAAGTCGATACCGGTTCCCCGATCTGCGTCCTATCGCGCCAAGTGTACGATCGGCATCACGCACAGTGGCCGCGCCTACAACCACCACGGATCAAGCTGTCGTATTACGCGGGACAGCTTCCGGTGTTGGGTGAACTCGCACTTACCGTGAGCTATAAAAATGTATCTGTCACTTGTCCGCTTATCGTGCTTGACTGTGCAGGACCCAGCCTATGTGGCCGCAATCTCATTGCTTTGCTTGACAATCCGGGCGTTCCGATTGGAGACCTGACTGCGCCGGACCCTACAACAAGTGCCGAGCCAAGCGAACATATGCTGAACCGACTGCTCGGCGAGTTCGAGGATGTTTTCTCAACAGAACTTGGAATAATCAAAGGTCCACCAGCCAGCCTGAAACTCAAAGAGACGGCGACACCGAAATTCTCTAAGCCCAGATCTCTTCCTTACGCCCCCCGCGATAAGGTCTCTCGTGAAATTAATCGGCTGGTGTCACTTGGTGTTCTATCGCCCGTGCAACATGCATAATGGGCTACGCCTATCGTGGTCGTTTTGAAAAAGGATGGAGGCGTGAGGATATGCGGTGACTTTAAGGTCACCCTTAACCAGGCATGTGAGGTGGAGCACTACCTTCTTCCGCTTATAGAGGACATGTTCGCAAGCTTAAACGGAGGCGAATATTTCAGCATCTTGGATTTAAAGGATGCATACAATCAAGTGCCCCTTGACGAAGCGACCAGCAGGCTGTGTGTCACTAACATGCACCGCGGGCTTTTCTGGTATAACAAACTTCCGTTTGGAATAGCTTCCGCACCGGCTATTTTTCAAAGAAAGATGAATGCAGTACTCGGCGGGCTGCCGGGTGTCCAAGCCTACCTTGATGACGTGTTAGTGTCAGAAGGCAAGAGTGATAACGGAGAGCAGCTCAAGAGAGTGCTGGAGCGCTTCCGAGAGCATGGTGTTAAACTTAGGATTGAGAAATGCAAGTTTCGACAGCCTTCCGTCACTTACCTTAGCCATAGTATAGATCGGCGAGGCCTCCACCCCATTGAAAAGAACGTAGACGCCGTCATGCAAGCCCCGCGCCCACGTAACGTTAGCGAATTGCGCTCATTCCTTGGCATGCTCACGTTCTACGCCCGTTTCCTGCCCAATATGTCGACTATGCTCAGCCCCTTGTATCAGATCATGGAAAAACAAGCCCGTTGAGAATGGCGGGAACCGCAGCAGTCAGC
Source organism: Haemaphysalis longicornis (assembly GCF_048455015.1). Classification (NCBI taxonomy): domain Eukaryota; kingdom Metazoa; phylum Arthropoda; class Arachnida; order Ixodida; family Ixodidae; genus Haemaphysalis; species Haemaphysalis longicornis. The sequence continues at coordinate 2,823,195 of NW_027526329.1, read as the reverse complement.
GTTCGAGAAAGCGAAAGAAATTTTGAAGAATGCGCAACTTCTCGTTCATTTTGATCCCAACAAGGAACTAAAGCTAGAATGTGACGCTTCCCCGTATGGCGTGGGTGCTCTTCTGTTTCATTCGGTGGAAAATGAGGACAGACCAATTGAGTTTCGTTCCAGAACGCTAACAAAAGCGAAGCGAAACTACTCTCAAATGGAGCGAAAAGCATTGGCAGTGATTTTTGGCGTTTCGCCTTTCCGTGACTACCTCCTAGGTCGGCAATTCACCCTGGTAACCGACCATCAGCCACTGCTGGTACAGCTCAAGCCTGACCGCCAAACGCCGCCGATGGCCGCCGCGCGCATTGAACGATGAGCACTGTTCCTGGGAGGCTACGTTCCGGGGAAACAACTACTGACAGCAGATGCCCTCAGCAGACTACCAGCCCCGACGGCAGCGGAACCGGTAGTTGAGGGGGAGCCTACCGAGTACGTACTGTCGTTGGAAGCCCTTGACGAAGGTATAGTGACGACGCTCGAGTTGCAGGAGCTCACTGCCAAGGACACGTTGTTAGCCCGTGTCGCAGAATACATCTTGCATGGCTGGCCTCGAACCACAAGTGGAATGGCGCCGACTTGTTGCCGTTTTTTGATCGCAAAATGGAGCTGTCGATGGCTCACCGGTTAATCTACTGGGGCAGCAGAGTCGTCATACCACGGAAGGCTCAGGAAAGGATGTTGCAGCTTCTACATGAAACACACCAGGGCTCCTCGTCAATAAAAGCGGTGGCGCGGTCACTGTTTTGGTGGCCGGGGATGGACAGGGAGATTCAAGAATTTTCGGCGCAGTGTGTAAGCTGTGCAGAAAACCTGCCCATGCCTGCGGCAGCACCACCGGTGCGTTGGCCGAAAACGGCCGAGAGGTGGTCCCGGATCCACATCGATTTTGCGGGCTCGGGAGCTGGCAAAGATGATACTTGTGGTGGTAGATGCTCACACGAAGTGGATTGAAGCAGTACCAATGAGGCATGCGAACTCAGCAGGTACCATTCGCTGCTTAAGAAGTATGTTTTGTCGGTTCGGTGTGCCACGCACAATCGTGTCCGATAATGGCACGCAATTCACGCATCAGGAGTTCGCCACGTTTGTAGCGAGAAACAATATTGTGCACCTGCGTACAGCGCCTTTCCATCCTCAGTCAAACGGAGCAGTGGAAAGAGCAGTGCGAACCAATAAAGACGGCTTGCGGAAAATGCAAGATGGCCCACTGGAAGATAGCCTCATGCGCCTGTTATTCCATTACAGGAGGACCCCGCGAAAGGAGGGAAAGTCACCCTCGGAATTGCTTCTCGGCTACCAGCTCCGTTCCCGTCTTGACACGTGCCTGCCGCCCAGGGATGAGAACTTGTCACCGTGCGCTGACGACTGGACCATCTCACCAGGAAGCAGCGTCTACGTGCGAAACTACGGTGTCGGCAATAGATGGATGCCTGGACGTGTAAAATCTGCTTCGGGGGCGAGAATAAAAGCCGTGGACACGCCAACGGGGTAGTGCAGCGTCATATCGACCAAGTCCGCCGCCGTCGCGAATCGACGCCGGAGTCTGCATCTGCGGGGGCGACTGAAGGCACGGAGGATGAAGGGGAACCTGACAGCGTGACTACTCCTGTCCCGTCTCCTGCGTTGCAACGTACGCCCAGGCGGAAGGAGCAAGACCGAAGCTCAGAGCTACCGGCAGCGGATGGTCGGAATGGGTTTCCCACACCAGCTGCTACGGAACCTCCAATCGTCACGGCCGAACACCCTCCTGAGGCAGTCCCACATCAGCCCACGCTGAGGCGATCGACAAGAGTTAGGAACCCGGTAGAACGGTTCCACTTTTAAGATGAAAGAAATGTTGTATTCGTTCGTTTTGTACTGGCCAGCAAACCCAGCTGCGCGCGCACCTTTTCTTTTTGGCCCTGTGCGCCTTCATTCTCCCTCTCCCCCCTCCTTTACCCTCTCTTGATGCCAACGCATATAATTACGCTTCTGACCATCAACGTTGTCGTTGACTGCCCGAGCATCGTCCGTGCTGCTGCGCTGCGCGCGCCAGTGTTACTACAGAAACTTGCGTTCTTGGGAAGTGATGCCAGACAGTGCGAACTGTGACTTGGCCTGGAGGAACCAGATTGCCGGGCTGTGCTCCCAATATGGCGGCAAGTGGATAGCCAGGGCGGCGATCTCGTTGCCGGCTGCTTGTGGTGCTCGCTCGTCCAGGTCGTTGTTGGACATGGCTCTACAACTTCACTGGGAGGAATATCACGTCCGGGTCACCAACTGTAGAGCGCATGCCATGGAGGAGTTGAAACAGAGATGAACAGACCACGTAGCAAGGCCGGTTTATTCGGAACGCCGTGGTAGCTACTGATGCCAGGGGCGCGCGAGCCCTCCGGCGGGTGACCGCGCTCGTGGGCCTGCGTCACGCTGCTGCCGCTGCCACTGTGGCTTGCCACTACAATATATATATTTATATATGTATGTATATATATATATAATACATAGATATATATAAGATGAGACCTTGCGGCCGGCGGCTCACACGAGATGGGCTTGCCCGTCGGCTTGACGATGGCTTAGGGTTCATGCACCCAGCACCTCCACCAGATGTCACGAAGCCAAAGACGACGCAGTGGTCTTGAAGGAAAACAAGTTTATTGGAGCGAACTTGTGCTCCCCTAACAACTCAAAGAATACAGAGGCGGCGAAGCAGCAGTCAACAAAGGGGCGTACGCATGCGAGCTACCGCGAGTCGAATATTCCGGCTTCGCTCTGCAGGCCTTTCATCTTTCGGCGCGCGTGGTCCTGGAACCGTCCATTTACATCTAGAACATTGTAGATCCAAGAAGATTGTTGTGGGCTGTCCTCGTTAGATGGGAATGCTCTCCCTATCAGAACAGATCACACATGCGGCACAGAAAGAAAGAGTGGAACACGCGCTTCCCTTGGCACAGATGTAACACCGACCGGCGTAGCCGGGAGGTAAAAGTAAAACACAAATAAACCCAATGCTTGGTTCGCGGCATTACCCCCCTCTAAGAGTGCAGCGACCCGATGCTAATTTAAGCGACAGTCCGAACAAATAAAAATGAAAATTCGTAATCGTCCATGTGAAGGCTTTAAGCGAACCACGTGGACGACTTCGGGCCGCGTGTTTTGTCGTGATGTGCCGGAGACACCATCGGGGATCACTTCGTACGTAAGTTGGCCAACACGTCGTAAAATGTTGTAGGGTCCGAAATACCGTCGCAGAAATTTCTCACTTAGTCCGCGTCGTTGGATGAGAGTCCAAACATAAACACGATCCCCTGGGTGATACTCGGCAGATCGGCGTATGAGGTTGTAGCGGCCAGCATCCACCAGCTGCTGGTCCGTTATGCGAACTCGAGCGTGCTGGCAGGCCTCCTCCGAACGCTGAAGGCATCCTTCAACGTCGGCATTGATGTCGTTGTCTTCTACGTGTGGAAGCATGGCGTCCAGCATCGTAGTCGGCCGTGTTTCGTAGACAACCTCGAACGGCGTAATCTGCGTAGTTTCTTGGATAGCCGCGTTGTTAGCAAAGGTGACATACGGTAGCACTTCGTCCCAAGCCTTATGTTCAACGTCGACGTACTATTGACAGCATATCCCCAGTTGTCTTGTTCAGGCGTTCCGTTAGTCCGTTCATTTGTGGGTGGTACGCCGTCGTTCTTCGGTGATCCGTGTTCGTGTAGCGTAACATCCCTTGCATCAGCTCCGCAGTAAAGGCCGTTCCGCGGTCCGTGATTAGGTCTTCCGGGGCTCCATGTCCCAGCTTAACTTGGCCTATGAAGAACTTTGCGACATCCTTTGCAGTCCCCCTCGAAAGAGCGGCGGTCTCTACGTAGCGCGTCATGTAGTCTGTTGCTACGACAATCCACTTTTTCTCGGATCGTGACGTAGGGAACGGGCTTAGAAGGTCCTTTCCAATCTGTTTGAAGGGCCTCGATGGGACGGCGATCGGCTGCAGAAGTCCGGTGGGTCTCGTCGGTGGCGTTTTTTGTCGCTGGTAGCCACGGTAGCTCCGAAAGCAGTGGGTGACGTCGGATGTAAGGTGGGGCCAGTAGTACTTCGCCTTGATTTTTCCAACTTTGCAGGCTGTGCCGAGATGTCCGGAGGACGGGTCGTCAAGGCACGCTTCCAAACTGTCGTCGCAAAGTTCTGCGGGGATGACAAGAAGGTAATTCGTTCTTGTTCGGGGGCTGAAAGTCTTCTTCACGAGGACGGACTCACGCTGAATGCTGGTAGGCTGCGTTTGAAGGTCCTAGGAACGGCGACGTAGCATCCCTCGAGGTAGTCGATTATGACGCGCAAGTCAGGGTCGGCACACTGCTGGCCGGCTAGGTCGCTCTCCGTCACGATTCCGAAGAACGCGCTATCTTCCCCAGAGTCTTGTGGTGGTGGTTCGATGGGGGCGCGCGACAGGCAGTCAGCGTCGGAGTGTTTCCTGCCGGATTTATAGACGAGTGTAACGTGGAACTCCTGCAGGCGTAAGCCCCACTGCACAAGACGGCCAGAACTATCCTTCACATTAGCGAACCAACAAAGCAAGTGGTGGTCTGTCACAACCTTGAATGGTCTTCCATACACGTATGGAAGAAATTTTGAAATCGCCCATATAATTGCCAGGCACTCTTTCTCAGAGGCAGTGTAGTTTTTCTCCTCCTTCGACAGACCACGGCTGGCGTAGGCGATTACCTTTTCGCAGCCGCTTTGTTTTTGGACGAGGACGGCAGCCAAGCCTATATCACTGGCATCCGTGTGTATTTACGTTTCGGCGTTTTCGTCGAAATGACCGAGCACAGGCGGTCTTTGCAGGCGTTTTTCCAGCTCGCAGAATGTCTTTTTTTATGGTTTTCCCAGCTAAATGTGGTGCTATCTTTCGTCAAGCGTATGAGTGGCTCTGCAATGCGTGCGAAGTTTCCGTCCAAGCGCTGGTAGTATGCGCACAGTGCAAGAAATCTTCATACGCCCTTCTTGTCTTTCGGCCTTGGGAAATTGGCAATGGCTGAAGTTTTTCCTGGATCAGGTAGTTCTCCTGCGGCGTTGACCACGTGGCCCAGAAACTTGAGCTCCTCGTACGCAAAACGGCACATTTCGGGATTCAGCGTTAACCCCGACGTGCGAATGGCCTCGAGTACAGTCTCCAAGCTTGCCTGGTGTTTGTCGAAATTCCGGGCGAATACCACAACGTCGTCGAGGTATACTAGACAGGTGTGCCACTTCAGGCCAGCTAGCAAAGTGTCCATGACTTTTTGAAACGTTGCTGGTGCCGTGCATAGCCCACACGGCATCACCTTGAACTCGTATAGGCCGTCCGGTGTTATGAATGTAGTCTTCTCTCGATCTCTCTCGTCCACTTCAATTTGCCAGTAGCCTGTCTTCAGATCCATCGATGAGAAGTACTTCGCGTGGCAGAGGTGGCCGAGAGCGCAGTGGATACGTGGCAGGTGGTACACGTCCTTTTTGGTGATCTTGTTCAATCGCCTGTAGTCAACGCAGAACCTCAGTGTGCCGTCTTTTTTTCTTCACGAGTGCGACCGGCGCAGCCCACGGACGTTTAGATGGCTGTGTAATGTCGACGTTGAGCATGTCGTCAACTTGAGTCTGGATGGCTTCGCGCTTGTGTGAGAGACGCGGTACGGTGGCACTCAGATAGGTCGGGCTTCATCTTCGGTTATTATTCGGTGCTTCGCTGGAGGTGTCTGACGTATTTTTGCGCAGGACGAAAAACATTCGCTATAGCGACGCAGCAAAGCCAATAATTTGTTCCGTTGTACTTGAGGTAGCGCCGGATTCACGTCGAATGGTTGCGGGAGCTTGAAGGTTTCTACGGCTGTGCGTTCAAAGTCGGCGACCGCGATCACATCGCTTGCTTCTTGCGTTTCTTCAAGGAATGCAATTGCCGTGCCCTTGTTTAAATTCTGGTACTCCTCCGAGAAATTAGTATCCAAAACATGGGACTGGTGTTCTCTAAAGCGCGCAATGCCTCTTGCGACTGAGACACCGTGGTCGACAAGCATCCTTACATCACTGTCTACGGTAGCGTCGACGTCAGGAGCAGCATCTTCACAGTAGACTGCGATCATCAAGCTTGCGCGGGGTGGCAGGGTGACATGATCATCGCCAATGCTTACAGCAGCACGACGTTCGGGTTCGGTTCCGGCGTCTTGGAGTGATGGGAGGAAAAAGTTATTGACTTGATCTGCAGATCGATTATTGCACCATTGTCCATCAAAAAATCTATTTCAAAAATTACGTCGCGGGAGAAGTTAGGCAGAACGACGAACGCCGCAGGGTACATTGTGCTGTCTATGGTTATGCGCGATGTGCACATTCGACTTGGCGTCACGAGGTGGCCTCGTGCTGTGCGTATGTGCGGACCGACCCATCTGGTCATAACTTCCTTCAGCTTAGACGCAAATAGCCCGCTCATTACTGAGTAGTCGGCTCTCGCGTGTATGGACTACATCAAGCATGTCGATGGACAGCTGAACGTCGGACGCAGCCTTCCTCCAGTTCCGGGTGCGTCATGGCGTAGTATCTCTGCTTGTGCGTGTTGACGGTCGGCCACTGTGCGTCGTCGTCTTCCTCGTATTATCAGCGGCAGGTTTGGTCATGTCGGGTACGCGTCGCGCCGTTTTGCTGTCGTCGTGTTCGGTAGTCGCGTCAGGGTTAGATCAGGTCGTCCGGCTGAGGGCATGTCGTGAATCATAGTCTTCAGCGAGCCGCTGCTTCGTTGGAGGGTTTTAATTTTTCCCTGTTCCTGCAACTTTACCTACAGAAGTTGCTGCTTTTAGTTTCCCCCGCGAGGGCTTGGGGACCTTCCACATGAGAAGTCAATGGTGCTACGGTGGTTTGGCGACTGCTACTTGCAGGGCGACGACGAGCAGTTGAAGCGGGCTGGTCCTCAGTTGGTATTGGACAGGTATTCGTCGATTACAGTAGGGCTCTGACCGGGTCGGGGGCGTGGTGCGTTGACGGAGAATCCTCGCTGACCGAGCCTCTTGTAAGGGCAGCGACGGTAAGTGTGGTCGGCCTCTCGGCAGTGGGAGCACAGCGGACGATTTTCGGGGGTTCGCCACACGTCGGTCTTCCTCGGCGTCTGATGTTGGACTACTGGGGGTCGGGCGGGCGACAGGGGATGGCGGTATGGCGGGGCCTCTTGACGACAAATTGGAGCAGGGTGGGGTCGACGAAGAGCTGCGGAGTAGGTCATCGCTTGTGGTTCAAGGGGTGCTTCAGATGGCGTAGAAGCCCCCAGTGCCTGTTGAACCTCTTATCGGACGACATCAGTGAGGGAAGCCACTGCAGGTTGCTGCGCCGTTGGAAAAAGCTTCCGAAGCTCCTTCTTGACCACTGCTCGGATGGTCTCGCTCAATGTACCGGAGCTTGCAGTTGCGGCATGGACTGTCTCCGAGAAAAGCGCGTTGACAGGGCGGTCGTGCTGCCTCGTTCGAATTTCGAGAGTCTTTTCCAATGCGGAAGCCTCAGAAGTGAATTCAGCCACAGTTTTAGGGTAGTTGCGGACGAGGCAGGCAAACAGTTCTTGCTTCACTTCTCTCATTAGAAACCTGAGCTTCTTTTCTTCAGTTTTTTGGTGTCCGCGCGGCGAAATAGTTGTTTCATCACCTCAACGAAGATCACGACCCCTTCGTGCGCGTTTCCAACAAAAGTACGGCTCGTTCTTTCTGCACGATGGTGGCAAATGTTTTAGGGAACTGGCGTTTAGAGAGATTCCAGTTGGTTAGCGAGCTCTCATTGTTCTCGGACCACGTTCAAGCTGTATCTTCCAAATAGAATAAAAAATCGCGGAACGTTTCTTTGTCATCCCACCTGTTAAAGATGCGGACGCGCACCACTTTCTACAACCACTCCTGAGGGTCCTCTCCGGGAGTTCCCAGAACGATGGTGGTTATCGAGGCTGCCGCAGTACGAGGGCAGGATTAGAAGCGCTGGTCATGGTGCCTGCGCTGATCATGGTGGTTTTCACGTCGTCTTCTTTCTTCACGTTGTCCGGAAGCAGTCCAAACTCTGGTTGAAGACCTTGCTGTCGGCGGCTGACACGAGTTGGGCTTGCTTGTCGGCTTGACGATGGCTTAGGGTTCATGTACCCTGCACCTCCACCAGATGTCACGATGCCAAAGACGACGCAGCGGTCTTGAAAGAAAACAAGTTTATTGGAGCGAGCTTGTGCTCCCCCAACAACTCAAAGAATACAGAGACGGCGAAGCAGCAGTCAACAAAGTTACGCACGCATGCGAGCTAAGGCGAGTGGAATAATCTGGCTTCAGCTCTTCAGGCTTTTTATCCTTCGGCGCACGTGGTTCTCGAACAATAGATTCACATCTACAACATTGTAGATCCAAGAAGATTATTCCGGGCTGTTCACGTTAGATAGGAATGCTCTCCCTATCAGAACAGATAACACATGCGGCACAGAAAGAAAGATTGAAACACGGGCTTCCCTTGGCACAGATATAACACAGGCCGGCGTTGCCGGGCGGTAAAAGCAAAACAAATAAACACAATGCATGGTTCGCGGCAATATATATGTATATATATTATATATATATATATATATATATATATATATATATATATATATATATATATATATATATATATATATATATGTATATATATATATATATATATATATATTTATTTATGTATATATAAATATACATATATTGTTACGTCCGGGAGGGATATATTAAGGCAAGTGCGCAGGCGCCGATGGCAGGGAAAAGTCAAGCACCGTTGAGCATGACGCGAGCAGCGGTCCGGCTTCTTCCTCTTGTCCAGAAAGCCCAGCTCCCGCATACTCTTTCTCCTCTTCAGCTGATGCAATCCACTTGGCCAAGCGAATGTTGCAGATTACACTTCCCCTGTCGCAGACGAAGCCCTCCGGGCGACTCACTGTGTAGTACGGAGTTGTAGCATTTACGACGTGCCACATGTACAACTTGGGTCGTCTTCGACGGTCGACCAGTGGTTGTTAGGCGTGAAAGCACGTAATTAACTTCGCCAACACGTTTCACAACAAAAAAGGGACCAGTGTAATGGGCGACAAGTTTTTCGCAGAGGCCGAGTCGGCGCTGTGGGGTCCAGAGCCAGACTAGATCACCTGGGGCGTAAGAGAGGTCCCGGTGACGACGGTCATCTCGCTGTTTACAGCGGTCTTCGGAGGTTAACGTGGGTAGGCGCGCAAGCTTACGGGCCTCTTCGGCAAGGGAAGCGTCTTAGCCACTGAAGGCTCGTCGTGTACAGCAATAGGGAAGATAGTGTCCAGGCAGCAGTGAGGTTGGCGTGCATAGAGAAGAAAGAAAGGGCTGTATCCGGTGGTTTCATGCTTGGCGGTGATGTAGGCACACGTAAGAAAAGGAAAAATGTCATCCCAGTTTTTCTGGTCGGAGGTTACGTACATTGCTAGCATATTGGACATTTTTCAACTCGTTCGCTCGGTGAGACCATTCGTTTGAGGATGGTATGGGGTAGAGTGCCGGACCCCACTTGATAGACGCGAATGAGCTCTTCAACGACGTCCGCTGTAAACTGACGGCCACGGTCACTTATGATGATGCGGGGAGGTCCATGACGAAGTAGTATATTGTGGAGCAGGAACAGAGACACTTCCGCAGCAGTAGCAGATGGTAGGGCGGCGGTCTCAGAGTAACGTGAAAGGTACTCAGAGTAACGTGAAAGGTACACGCGATAATTCAACGATTACCCTTCGATGAGCTCGGAAATGGGCCCAGTAAATCGATGCCGACCTTTTCGAAAGGGGAAGTGGGCGGATTCAGAGGGTGAAGCCTTCCTGCCGGAGCGGCAGTGAGTAGCTTGTGCCGCTGGCATTGTATACAAGTGGCAACATACTTTTCTGTGGTTTTGCGGATATTTGCCCGTAAAAACGTTGGTTGGCGCGGTGAAGTGTACGGTCGAATCCCATACGTCCAGACGTAACATTGTCGTGCATGAAATTAGGATGCTTTTGCACAGGCTTTGCGGTACCACAAGCAAAAGTCTGGAACCAATTGCAGAGAAGTTCTTTTTGTATAGTAGGCCGTCGAGAACGCCGAAGCGGGCATCACACCTGTCGGCATGGGCGCAATTGAAGAAGGGCTGCAAACGCTTGTCCCGGCGCTATTCTATATTGAAAGTGGGAGATCGGGGAATGGTGTTGACAAAGAAGAAAGACAGTCGTCGAAACTGTCATCACAGCTCGTGGTTTCCAGTGGCAGGTGAGAAAGGCAGTCCGCGTCGGCATGCTTCCGGCCGCTCTTGTACGACACGGTGAATGTATACTCTTGCAGACGCAGGTCCCAGCGTGCAAGGCGGCCACAAGGATTCCGAAGGTTGACGAGGAAGCATAGCGAATGGTGATCAGTTACGACGGTAAACGGTTGTCCATAAAGGTAGGAGTGGAATCTCGGCGTGGCGAAGACGACAGCGAGACACTCCTGTCCTGTAACTGTGTAGTTCCTTTCTGACTTACTCAGTGCCCGACTGGCGCAGGCAATAACATGTTCATTAGGACCATGGCGTTCAATTGGCACGGCCCCTATTCCTATACCGCTGGCGTCGGTATGAACCTCTGTAGGAGCCCAGGGGTCAAAGTGTTGAAGTATGGGCCCGACGTCAAAAAGAGCTTGAGCTGGCAAAACGCGGCGTCACATTCAGAAGTCCGCGTGAATGGAACATTTTTCTGCAGTAGTGATATCAAGGGATAGGCTGTGTCTGCAAATCGAGGTATTAACCGGCGAAAATAAGAGCAGAGTCCAAAAAATCTTCGTAGCTCCTTGACAGAATGTGGCTCTTTGAAATCACTGACTGTTTGGATTTTCCGGGGGTCTGGTCTGACACCATCCGTATCGACCAAGAGGCCCAGCACAAGCGCTTGGCGATCTCCGAATAGGCACTTCTTCGAATTTAGGAAGAAAGAAAGAAAAACACGCACCCAGAGTGGGGACCGAACCCACGCCTTTCGATTAGATCTCGAATTGGTAAGGCATTCGAGATCTAATCGAAAGGCGTGGGTTCGGTCCCCACTCTGGGCGCGTGTTTTTCTTTCTTTCTTTCTCACGTAATTAATGCAAAAATAATGTAACGTCACTAACGGTAAAAAATAGTCTATTCATGCCCCTATGCCTTCTTTGGCGTTGTAGACTGCCGGCATTTCTTTGTGTATATATATATATATATATATATATATATAAAATTGGCCAAGTTAAAGGTATAGGATTCGGCCTTTCGGTACGGACATTTCGAACCATGGGATGTCCATGTAATTGGGTTGACATTTTCGCTTTAGTATTTTAAGTTCGTCAGTCGATATGATTTTAACGTTTTAGAGTTGTGTTTGAGCTGCATTGCACGAAAACGAACAGTAAATCGAGGCGGAGCTTCAGCGCGTAAAACCACATTTCGATAGGGGTAGTTAAAATCAACGTTTTTGGTTTACTTCCGTTCCACCTATCTTTTAACATTCATGCAAACAACCCTAATACTGTAAGCGTTACCGCAGCGCTTTGATTCACTTCAGCCAACGCTGCAAGATGCTGCTGCTGTCGGTTCCTATCTCTCGTCTCCGCACCCCGAGCTCGGCTCGCGAAACTGCGGTGAAAAAAATGACAAGGATACAAGCCACCTTACGCCCGTGTGCATTCTCTTTTAAATATTTTCTTTGTTTATTTCAAAAACTATTTATTTTCACAAAAAAAAACACAAAAGGTACGGGGACTAAAGGTACACATAAGTACCTGACTTAGTCCCTGCGCCCTCTGCAGACATCAGCAGAAGCGCAATATTACAAACCTCCCCTTCGTTGCATTTTGTGTGCAACCTAACCTAACCTGACAAACCTATTGCAACCTAATGCAACCGAATGTGTGCAATTTAATGCAACCTAACAAACAATCGCACTTGCAGTGGCGCTGCTAAAAGGGTGTGGGCAGGGGTGTGGCACCGAACACCGAAGGGGTTTTGTGTCCCAAGTGCTTTTCCAGTGTGTACACTGGACCTCAAAAACTTGTACACGACTGCCCCAGCTTTCGCCAAACCAGCCTATTCCTTTTTCCGCCTCCTATAGTGGAAAAAAGTGAAGAATGTCTGGGGTGGGCATGATATGCCGAAGAATTTATTGGCCGCGGTGGGACCGAAGGCAATGAAGGGGCGATTCCTGGAGAGGGCGTAGCCAACAAGCTTGTCCCTCGAGGGAAGGGGAGAGGCCAACGGTACTGGTTCTCGTGTCACCAGTGGCCCTTTGAGTAGCTATTTGTAGCGCATTATATTAGTTGTGCAAGCGCATGATGAATGTATCGCTTTTTCTTACATTAATTCTGTGACGCTTCCGAACCGTGAACTCCGCTAGGCCTATAAGGTTTTCAGGGAAACCGAAAATAACAAGACTCTAAAAGATATCTGGACGGAATTTCAACTTGTAAGCGAGGGTTGGGGGCTGCTGAGAAAAAGAATTTAACATGAATTGAAAGTCAGCGTACACGCTTACTTTCATTTCATAGTAAAGAAATACGGTTTTACCGAGCACGAGTAGTACTGCTTTTTGTACGCAAAACCCGAGCACTTTAGTATTTCGGAAATATAGAAGCTGCAGCTGTTTTAAAAATGTCTCGTTCTTTCTCCGCGGCAATATCATTGACTTCTCCGTAACAAAAAGTGGCGGCAAATGTGTTTGCAAATTCATTTTGGCGTGGCAGCGAAGCCTAACTAAAATTGTTCATAAGATTTCCTGCATTCCTGAAGGCAACCGAATGTTTGTAAAGCTGCTTTGTTTGGAACAGTGAGCGTGTGCCTTTTATTTGGAGAAAATTTCATTAGGAATGCAATATGTCATGGTAAACACCGGCGCATTGTCTTAACTGATTTGTTTGCAAAAACGAGCGTGTATATATTAACGTGTCTTGTAAATAAAAAAATTGCGCCAATCCACCCAGTGAATGTGCTTGGAAAGCAAAGCTGTAAAGGGCACTCACAACGATTACCCACGCGACGTCCCTTGAATTCAGCATATTCGCTCTACAAAGAGTGATACTGATTGTGGGGTTTAACGCGCCGACGAAACGCAGGCGATCAGGCGCGCCGTAGTGGAGGGCTCCGGAATAATTTTGACCACCTGGGGATCTTTAACGTGCGCCTAAATCTCGTACACACGGGCGTTTTTGCTTTTCGCCTCCATCAGAAAAGCGGCCGCCGCGGCCGGGAATCGAACCCGCGACCTCGTACTCAGCAGCGCAACGCCTTAGCCACTGAGCCACTTTTTTTTTTCTTTAATGCATGGAAATGTTAGAAAACTTCAAAAGACGAGACACTTAACACACAATTTAAGCACTAACAGACAGTCGAACAAAGTTCAAAACTCAGGCAAGCAAACGCACGCATCCAAAAGGGGCAGCCACTCTGGTGGATCACTCTGCGCAGCATAAACGCTCCGCACCAACGCCGCCTGTTCCCGAAAAATGCACTTGGTCGGCCTAGGTCTCTACAAAGAGTGAAATAAGAGAGAAGTGAAATGCGCTTAACCACACCTTTTATTACTTCAAAGAGATATTCTTGGTATGGTTAAATCAATGATGAATGAACGGTGGTTGGTCTAGTTGTAAAGGAAGCTTAAACCCGCTGGACGAGCACTATGAGGACGAGATGAAGAAGAAGAGGAGGAAGGAGAAGGAGAAGAAGGAGTAGGAGAGGGAGGGGCAGCAGGAGGACAAGGAAGAGGAGGAAATACTTCAATTTCGATTTCTTCACGGCCCAGAGTGCGGCCGTGGGGAGTGGTTCTTTCTTTACTGGTGCCCATAAGCAGATCGCACCGCCTGCGCTTTTTCCACCAACTGAAGATGGGTAGGCAGACGGGGGCTGGACAGCAGCATCTTCCATTTCGCTTGTTGGGTAGTTGATGGAAAGAGAGGAGGGTGCTCTCCCATTTATGTGGCGGAGTGTTCCTATTCCTGAGCAATATTTGCATTCAGCGTCGTAGCGGTTCGGGTGCATTTGGTGTAGACGCGTCGGGTGTGGGAAGGAGCCGGATTGTATGTGCCCTAGGGTAGTTTGTTCTTCTATGGAAAGGTCAGGGTAAGGCAAAGGTAGGGCCTGTCTCTGAAGGCGATAATGCTGGGTTAAAAAGCGCAGGCTTGTTGGTGGGCGTATTCTTTACCTTCCAAGGAAGCGTGAGCGTTTTTATCACATGCAGTGCACGTCGGGATACCCAACCCGACTGGTAATTCCGGTTGGCTTGTTGGGAATCGTTGACTACCTCCGGACCCCTGGTTGAGTGAGAGCCAAGCCGATGACTGCCTCTTGTGCTGCCATCATGAGTCTTGAGTGCGGAACCGGCAAGGAGATAGGTTTTGGAGGTAGCCACGATGATGGCGTACTACTGCCTGCGTTGTTGGGAGCCGCCAGTGCAGATAATTGCATGATACCCACAGAGGATGGTGTTGAGCGCTTGAGCTCATGCTTGTCGGTGACCCTCGTCGTGTGAGGGGTTCATGTTTTTAAGCAAAGGGAGCATCTTTATTTCTTGTCACCAAGAGTGCGGGAGTACATCATGCGGAGTGTCATTCTGAGCTGCCCAACTAATCTGGTGAAGGATGCGGCGACCCACTGCAGTTGTGCTCATTCGGAGCTTCTGGTTAGAAAGATGGCCGTCCATCTGCTCTTCCACCGTGTTGTGGAGCCCCGTGCTAAGCTGCCTCTCTGTGGATGCACTCAGGGGAAGACCAATGGCCTGCTCAACCGCCTTTTTAATCATTATATAAAGCATCTTTATTTCCTCCTTCCCGAGAAGAAGAGAGTGGTTGACGTAAGTGATTCTCAAGAGGACAAAAATTTGAAATTATCGAAAAGTCCCGGATATCTTGAGGCCTCGCTTCTTGGTGGCAACTAGCCTGATCGTGTGTACGATTTCATTGATGCTGTGTTTGAGGGGCTGCAACGATACGTCACTCTTGGTGTTGGCGTGGAGATGTTAGCTCAGGATCTTGATGGTGGGGCTTGGAGTGATGGCCTGGCCATCAAAAAGTATTTGAATGTGTTCCTTGATGTGTCGTTTGGCGTGAGGTCGGACGACAAAGACTTGGGATTTTTACGGGAACATTCGAGGCCACAGGCTTTAGCACACTGGCGCACTAGAAGTGAGATGCCGTGCCTTGTTGTGAGCTTCCTTTAGTTTTTGTAACTCCTAGCACACGCGAAAGGCCTGCACAGGGCCGCTAGACGTGCCGTGGACGGAGCGCACAGCGGTGCGTCAGGTTGCATGAAGCTATCACCTGGCATTCAGCGAGAATTCAGGAGATAAACCCGTAGATGTGCCTGGTGAGTCCACCACCTCTCTTGCCCGTCTCCGCGTGGGCTCGTAGGTAAATCGGTAAGACGACGGGCTCTCGCTTTGTTTCGCTACTAGTTCCAGTTTCGATTCTTGACGGTGCTAGTAAATTCTTTTATTTGTTCGCGGGAGTTTTTTGTTGACACCAACGGTCGCGAGAGAACCCTTTTGGGTTACAGGTATTCAACATCGCTTTAAAAAAAAATGTGCACTGGAATTCTGTCAGTTGGCTGCCTAACAGATGTTTTCTGAAAGAGGTAATAAACAAAAATATACAAATGTTCCATCTTTAAAATTACATGCAAAAATCAAACATATCATCAACCCAAAAGTGCAATCTTGTCCGTAACCCACGTTTGACGAAAATAAATATGTAAGGGCTGTTTCAAACGAGTATGCACCTGACAGTTCTGTCACCGAAAAGTTTCCGTACTGAAGTGTCTGCCCCGAAACGTCCTGCACCGAAATGTCCTAGACCCTTAAACAATAGCTCTGATTAACAGTGACCCTGATAATTTAGACTACTAAGACACCCAAGATTTGCCATAGATTGGAAAGTTGTTTACGGGAAAAATTACTCGGTGATTTTCATCAGTAAGGGAATGCTGACGATTGTTCTAAAATTCATCTGAATGACACATAAAGCATTATAGCATATATTAGAAACCGCTCGGGATATAGGCAGGCTCACATCAGGGTGGCCCGGTGGGTGTGTTTGAGAGGGGGGAGTTCATAGGTGTTTATATTCCCGTGGTTTATTTAAACACCCACCTTCAATTGTGCTGCGAGACTGGCTGAGGTTGAAAGAACACTTCTCTTGCGCCTAGACCACTTAAAAAGGACAAAGAAGAGTTGAAGGAAACATCTGCCGGAAAGGCACGTTCGTTTCCTTGCCACCAGTACGAAGGTCTTTCGCTTGAGCAAGCTGCTATAACTTTATTAAAATACAGTGTTACGGTGGGAGCAAGCGTCGTCATGAAACATGCTCCTAAAAGAAATGATAACGGTCACACCATGCGGCAGCCGCTACCTCACATGGAGTTTGAGCTGTTTGAGCAATTACGTTTATCCAACGCGATATTGCATTCAACGAATGAAGCGAAATACTAATTTTCTGTCTCGCATACACTTACTAAATAATATGACTTCAGTTAAATCTCAGAAAAGAATTTAAATGTCCGAGAATTCAGGACTAATCTCCACTAATAAGCCACATAGCTACCTCCATCCTCACAAATAATCAGTGATAACGCAAAGATAAACCAAAAGCTTGATCAGGGCTAGTTGGTTGAACATACTGAATAAATTTGAGGCGCTACGTGTGTCTACGTGTTTCTTCTGGTCCCCGTTGTTTAGCTCCTCAAATTTATTCAGAAAAATAAACCAGTTGAAAAAGTTAATTACAGAATTCATGGCCTCGTTTTTGTGTTGGCACTTATTACGGGCATGAGCTGCACCAAAAGCCAGAGGTGCTTCTGACCATGCGGCATAGTGACTAAGGACCCTCCATACACATTGGTCTCACATCCACCGCCCAGGAAGAAAGCCGCCGTGGACGAAAAGGAGGGGCTTTAGTTGTGGCAGAGACCGAGGATAGCTATCGGGGCATTACTACTGTCGCTACCACCGTTCGCCTGTAGTAGAGCTAGAGACTGCCATGTCTTCAGGTGTGGAACCGGCTCTGAGAGTCGCAGTGGGGCCTTTTTGGCATCACGCGGTACCTCAGTTTCTTAGGTTAGGGAGAAGTGCGGGGAAACAAATCTGTCTAATCAAGGGAGCGTAGACCGAAATGACTCCGTGAGCAGCACCGTCTTCATAATGGAATATGCCGTGTGCGCACGCAGTGACCATACAATTAGCCCACTGAGAGACACTCTTATTGCACGACAGAGAGAAGATACGAAGTGGCGACGCGCGTACCGGCGGCATCAATCGCTATGCGCCTTACTCACGTAGGTCCTTTCCCGGCACATTGCGCTCACTCATCTAACCATACATTTTGCAGGATGCGGAGCCCCCTTGGTTCGCTCGGTTACTTTGTTGGAGTCTTGGACGTCTTGGCCGCTGCTTGCAGTTGTGCTTAGACAGGCAAAGAGCATCGTATCCCTGTTCTACACCCATCAATGGACGACGGTCCAAATTTTTCAGTGGCAAATTCCTTGGTTCCCCCGCAATTTCGGGACGAGTAATCCGTCCTGCGTTGAAATCACGCGCAGTTTTCCTTTTGCGAGAATGAAGATGAACAACTTTATCGTTGGCAAAGTCAGCATGGAGTTTTCAGGAGGTGAAGCCCTCAGTTCAGGACCGCATTTGCCTTGCCTGCCGATACAGCATTGCGTTAGGCACGGCACCAATGTAGAGCTTGGGATTCGGTGTGTAGGGATGGTGTTCTTCCGGCGCACAACAGCCCTGCTGACCAAGTAGACTCCTCGTGGCGACCTCGTCGAAATGTCGCTCTACACTTGAGTGTCGGAGAAGACATGGTAGTTTGTAGATTATTATGGAACCATACAAAAGGACCACGCGCCTGTTTTCCGCGGCGCGCTTAGCTTACTATCGCTTTGAAGGCTGCAGCCCTCCGCAATCATCCGAACGGAAGCGCTTCGTTCTTTGTAAGCGCCAGCATGTTGGATTGGCTTTGAGAAGCAATGTTTTAATAGCGACAATTTATAAGGCTACGTGTCTCTGTTTACACACGACGTAAAGCTCATATAAGGGAGCAGGGTGCCTGCTGTAAAAATCCAGCCCCCCTCGCTACACCACTGGCGTACACAAAATTTCCCGGTGGGGTGTTGCCCCCTCCGAAGAAGCTCGCTGGAAGAACGCCCCGCTGCCCCCCCCCCCCCCGTAATTGACGCCTATGGGGGAAATGAACAGAGATGACAGTGTTGCATGTGGAAGAAGGAAATGAGGAGTTTTATAACGCGGCTTTTATCCACTATGAGGAAAATAAAGCGGATTGATGGCAATAAAATTAGGACAGTCGTCGTCGCAGCAGGGTAATCCCCAATACCAAACAAACACGTCAAATACGCAGTTTCCAACCACCAACAATGTTCCCACAAAACGTTTCGCGAACAGCTGCGAGAGCAACTTCGAAAAAAGTGTTTTCAACAAACTTTTTACGAATACGAATTAAAAAGCTCATATAATATGTTCAACACTAATATGCTAAGCAAAGCAGTTCCTCGTGAATAAGGACAAGTTTAAAAAGGGGAAGCAAAAAATACGCGTTATGCACTATCACTTATTGTTGTGTTTGCCAAATTGACGGATGTCTAGCACTATTTCCGTCACCCCGAGGTCTTCTCAAACGTTGGATGATGCGTAAACATTGCTATATACAGCATTTTATTCGTCCACACTTCAAGGCAAAATAAAAACCTTTCTACGTTGAAACTTCGTGTTTCAGTTCTCACAATTCTTCCGGGTGGTTTTCCACCAAAACACTGCACACCGCCGCATATTGTGCCTAAAACCAAGTGATGGCTAGCAAATGGTTCGCATGATTAGTAAGGCTCTTAAAGGAGCCCTGTGACTTGTAAGGCCAACTTCTCAGGTCTACAGGTTTCATTGAAGGCGTGGTACAGAAAGTCAGACAATCGGCGGAAAACAAATTTTGACCGCGAGCAGGGGAGCCCCCGCATTGAAAGGGAAAGAGCAGCGAGAAACGAGGTTATGAGAAAGGATGACAAACCGTAGAACGTTCTACACGCTCCTTTGATTCATCTCGCTTTGACTCCAAAATTGATAACACATCGCTTGCGGTGACGACTCACGAGGCCATATTCCCAGTTGCAGAATACCGAGAAAAAAAGCCGCAGCGGAAGCAGGTAGACTTCCTAGAAATGCTGCTTGTCGTACCCGTCATCATAAGAAGCGGCTACGGTTGCAGCTACCACTGTGGCGCCACGAGTGGAACACGAAATTTAAAGAGACAGTTCAACTGCCCACAGACATCAACTCGAGCTGGGCATTCGCTCTTACATTCTATGAACGTTGTACAGTTTACCCGTGATTTCTATATTTTTTATTTTTTCACCAAGGCTTTCTAACAACCGATTTGACTATTGAAAGAGTACCACTCTCCGTGTTGGGGCTGTACTCCTAAATGCGCGGTGTTATCAAGAATGATGCTCCAGGATGTCAAAATCACAGTAACCTTCGATATGGAGTAAAAAATAAATATTTGCCACTTTGTTGGTTTCTGCAATAGGACAACTCGCACATTTCACGCCATTCATCAATACCATTAGTCCTAAAATGTTTATCGCTTAGTATTTTTAACAGCCATCAGTAATACGCTGCCTGATATTCGACCCTCTGTACAGTTCTAGCTTCAGCAGCCACCTTGGTCGGGTTTTTTAGAGAGAAAGTCTAATCACAACAAAGCAATTGCGTTTTTTTTCTGAGTACAACTTTGTCGGCTGGTTTTTCGGCTAACTGTTTGACTAGAAATTCTGCAGCCTTCATAATTTTTCGGTAATTACAAAGCATGTCGTGGTCTTTTTACTTTTGAAAGTTAAGTGCACCTTAGGAAAAACTACTCCTGTCTAGGACGTCTCTTGAGCGGACATTCTTTATTGCTACGCAAAGCCCACGCGCGCTGGGCATGCAGGCATGTCTAAGATAGTGCCGAAGGAGCAAAAGCTGTGCTGGTTCTTGTGGCACCAACAACACAGGCGTACGCTGCGCCAACTCAATTTGCTGTTTTGCAGCGTATCTCTCAGCCTCTCGTTGGCCGAAAAATTGCGTGCCGTAAAAAAATCGCGCCAATCCACCCCGTGAATGTGGTTGGAAAGCAAAGCTGTAGATGGCACCCATAACGATTACCCATGCGACGTCACTTAAATTCACTCACATCGCTCTACAAATATTAAAACCAGAGAGAAGTGAAATGCACTTAACCACACCATTTATTACTTCAAAGAGATATTCTTGTTCAGGTTAAATCAATGCATGAAGCATGAACGCTGTTTGGGTGAGTTGTATTGGCGTAGCACAAGAGTGGAAACTTTTTTTTATAAAATTACAGTAAGCTCCAACCCGGTGTTAGACGATCTGTCTTCTCCGTCTCTGCGCCGCGGACGGAGGCGACGAGATTTGCGGCATAGAAGGAGAAGGAGGGAGAAATAATTCTGTCGATATTTCTGAACGGCCCAGAGTGCAGCCCTGGGGAGTGATTCCTTCTTCTGTAAGGCCCATATGCAGTCCGCGCGGCCTGTTTTCGATCCACCCGCTGAAGCTGGGTAGGTAGAGAGGGCCTGGACAGCAGCATCTCCCATTGCTCTAGTTGGGTAGTTGACGAAAAGAGAGAAGGGTGCTCAGGGCTAAAGTCGCACACCCTGATTACGGGGCGGAGTGTTCCTACTTCTGAGCAAAATTTACATTCAGCGTCGTAGCGATTCGAATACATTAAGTGAAGACGCGTAGGCAGTGGGAAGGGGCCCGGATTGTATGAGCCGTACGGTAGTTTGTTGTTCTCTGGACAGGTCAGGGTAAGGCGAAGGTACGGTCTGTCTCAGAAGGCGATAATGCTGGGTTATTTCCCTGAACGTGACATGCGGGTGACTGCCCTCGTGCAGCTCCATAGCACGGGAGGTAAAAGCGCAGGCTTGTTGGGTGGGCGTATTTGTTGCCCTCCATTGAAGCGTGAGGGGGTGTCCAGATGATCTGAATGGAACCGTTTGGGGAGTGTTTTTTTAGCACTTGAAGTGCAGGTCAGGACACCCAACCACACTTGTAATTCCAGTAGGCTTGCTGGGAATCGATGTCTACCCTTCGAATCCCTGGTTGAGCGAAAGCCAAGGTGATGGCTGCCTCTTCTGCTGCCGTCATTTCTTGGGTCCCAAGCGAGGTACACGCAAGGAGGCTGGTTCTGGGGGTAGCCACGATGATGGCGTATTGCTGCCCTCGATGTTTGGAGGCGTCTGTGTAGATAACTGCATGATTCCCACCGAGGGTTGTGTTTAGTGCTTGAGCCTGTGCTTTTCAGTGACCCTCGTCATGTGGGGAGTCCATATTTCTAAGCAAAGGGAGCATCTTTAGTTTTACTCGCCAAGAGTCTGGGAGTACGTCAAGCGGAGTGACATTCTGGGCTGCCCAGCCAATCTGGTGAAGCATGCGGTTACCCGTCGCAGTTCTGATTCGGACCTTCTGGTTAGAAAGATGGCCTTCTATCAGCTCTTCCACCGTGTTCTGGAGCCCCGTGCTTAGCAGCCTCTGTGTGGACGCACTCACGAGAAGACCAATCGCCTGCTCGACCGCATTTCTAATCATTATTTAAAGCATCTCTACGTCTTCCTTGCCGAGAAGAAGACAGGGGGTTGACGTAAGTAACTCTCGAGAGGTACCAGATTCCTTTAGGCCTCGCTTCTTGGTGCAACTGGCCTGATCATGTGTATGATTTGATTAATGCTGTTTTCGAGGCGCTGCAAGGAGACGTAACTCTTGGTGTTAGCCTCGAGATGTAGGCCCAGGATCTTGATGCTGGGTCTTGGAGTGATAGCCTGGCCATCAAGGAGTATTTGAATGTATTCCTTGGTTTGGCGTTAGGGCGGACGACAAGGAGCTGATTGTTTACTTGAACACTGAAGGCGACAGGCTTTAGCACATTGGCGTACTAGAAGTGAGATGCCATGCATTGGTGTAAGCTTACTTTAATTTTTGTAACTCTTAGCATATGAGCAAGGTGCGCACAGGGCCGCTAGACGGGCGTGAGTGGTCGCGTGACGCTTTCACGTGGCATTCAGCGAGAACGCAGGGGGTAAACCCGTAGATGTGCTTGGTGAGTACACCACCTGTCTTGCCAGTCTTCGCGTGGGCTCGTAGCTAAATCGATAAGACAACGGGCTCTCGCTTTGTTAGTCTATTAGTTCAAGGTTCGATTACCGGCGGTGCCAGTGAATTCTTTTATTTCTTCGCTCGAGTTTTCTGGTGACACCAACGGTCGCGAAAGAGCCCTTGGGGGGTAGAGGTAAAAAGCTTTGCTTTAAAACAAAGCCCAGGGATGATTCAGTAGTCCGCGTCCAAGACGCCAAGCGCGTGCGTCAGGCGAGGTGAGGCCAGCATTTGGCGCCAAAGAAGCCATGCGCAATCTTTCTTGGCAATCAGGCATACACCATATAGTTCAGCAAACTTTTATTAAAAGTCACCTATAAGGATCGATAATGCACGGCAGATGATAAGGCGCCTATGAACAATGGGACCCCCCTATGTCTTCCGGGTGATGACTAGGTTTTCAGCAGCTCGCGAAAAGCGGGACTGACGTCGTTCGAGGGCGAGCGCACGCGTCAGAGAAGCCGAGCGCAAGACACAAGACCGCCGACACGACGAGAAAATTGATATGATCCCACATCAGCATGTGTATTGGCACGGCCGCTGGATGAGAGCGCACGCAAGGTGCGGCCTGCCGCGTCACCCGGATTTCAATGGGCAATGGCCTGAGTGCCGGTGTTTACGTTTGCCGCCGCTACACTCCCTCGCGGTGCTGGTATTCGGGGACGGGTTTCGGGGCAGAGCAGGGTGTTTCCCTTGGGCGAGCCCTTGCGCCGACTGAAAGGGGCAGCCAGCGCACGTGTTTTAAAGGCGCTGTAGTCGTTCCCAGGCTACACAACCGCAAAAACTGTCTGTCCGTATGTGTGCATGTTTTTGAGTTTGTCCCTCGATTCACCCGCCCAGCCAGAAGTTAAAGTAATTCTTGAGTTTGCCCACTGCATTGCACTCTTACAGCCGACAGTTGATTAGTTACAGCTGAAGAGGCATTTCTTGGGAATTTATTTCTCCGAAATTTCAAAAAGGACACCTTTTCTCAGGTAACGCGTTGTCGACAAACAGTAGAGCGAAGAATATTTGCCGGCAACGTATTGAAGCCTTGTGAACGGGGACACGTCTATTATAAAAACATGTTTGTTGGGCAGAATGCGCACCTCATAAAACGGGAACTCGGGACAGGATCTTTGAATTTTGTTTTCTAAAAAGACAGACATTTCGCAAAGTGTGTCTTTTGAAACTACTCTTATTGGCTCATGTCTTTCCGCTCATAGAGATTTGGGTTGTTTCCTCTTCGCAGGTGCGACACTGACTTTAAACCCCTCCTCGAATCCTAAGGTTGTACACCGTGCTATGTTCTAGAGACAGTGCGTACGGTCGAGTCTCATATAGCAGTTACGCATCTTTTCATCTTTGCGATATGATCTAGCGCTATAGCTACATTCTCTCCGTTATTGTATCTCCGGTAGAACGCACTGATTGGCCCTCAGTGATACCCTTAGACGATCCCCAAATTGCATTTTCCGAGTTTTCTTCTATTTTGTTGTCTCATATTCAATGCCATACACAGAACCGCAAATGTTAAAAATATATACGCCAGTCCTCAGAGCCCTTGGATAACTGAAAAATTATTGAAAGAACTAAGATCCAAAGAGAACCTTTACAAAAAACAAAACCTAAGCCTTTTATTTTGAAGTTACCTGACCGATACAGAAGATTCTGTAATGCTCTTAGAATGCGGCTGAAAAATGCAAAAAGGCTGTATTATGATAGCAAAATTGAAGATGCTGGATCTAATGTAAAGAAGAAATGGAAGATAGGCAACTCTTTCTTGAA
Organism: Haemaphysalis longicornis; assembly: GCF_048455015.1. NCBI lineage: Eukaryota > Metazoa > Arthropoda > Arachnida > Ixodida > Ixodidae > Haemaphysalis > Haemaphysalis longicornis. Next base: position 2,799,206 of record NW_027526329.1, on the reverse strand, counting down.
CAGGAACGAAAGGCACCCTGGAATAACTACTGTTCAGTATAATAACGACACGTATGACAGCCCACCGGAAATAGGTGAGGCCTTCAGCAATTTTTTTTTCACACTGATAACATCTACTCTGCCGATTACATCTACTCTGCTGATTACCACGGCTGCCCCAATCCTTCTTTTTATTTCCGAGCACATCTCACGAAGTCCATGATGTCAACCGTAGCCTGTAAACAAGAAGTCCTGGTCCCGATGGTATTAACCCAACCCACATAAAAATGATTGCGCACGCTATTTCAGATATTTTGGCAACCATTATGAACCTAACTTTCAAAACTGGCATCTTTCCTGTTGAAATGAAAAGGGGTAAAATCGTTCCCGTCTTTAAAAAGAGGACTGTGCAATATTATCTAACTATCGCCCGATATGCATACTACCATTTCTGAATAAAGTGTTTGAAAAATTACTTGAAATTCGCATCGCGAATTTCATCAATAAATTTAAGATTCTAACACCTTCTCAATTTGGTTTTCACCCGCCATATTCCACTAAACTCGCTTTGTTATCTCTAACCTATAACCTGAAGAAAGCAATTAATGGAGGGTACTACACAGGCTCTTTATTTGTAGACTTCCCCAAAGCGTTCGACACTATCAACCACCACATTCTTTTTATGAAGCCTGAAGCAATAGGAGTAACTGGTCCCCCACTATTAATAATAAAAAATTACTTACTCTACAGAAGTCAGGTTGTTAGTGTGTCAGGAATTAACTATAGGCCCAAAATAACCAATATATGCGTACCTCATGGTTCTATTCTCGGCCCTCTTCTTTTCATAATTTACATAAATGATCTACCGAACTGTCCTAATACTTCAGGTTGCTTACTTTATGCAGATGACACAACAATTGTTAACACTGATAAATGCCTCCAATCCCTTACAGAAAAACTGAACAATGACCTGGCAAGATTCGTAGCTTGGTGCTCTCATAATAAACTACAGAATAATCCTACTTAAACCCGGTTCGTTGTTTTTCCCTCTCACCAACGTGTTATAAATTATGTCCCACGAGTATTTCTGAATCAATTTGCTATTAAAGCAGAAGAAGAGGCTGTTTTTTTAGGGGTTCCGTGGGACCGTCACTTGAAATTTCATTATCACGTTTGTTATCTGAGAAGGAAGATAGTGCACGGCATACATGTTTTGATTAAGGCCCGGGATGTATTCTCTCGGCCTACATTACTTTCGTTTTACTACGCTTTGTTCATTCCCATATTAATTACTCTATTTCATCTTGGGCCAATACCTACAGCACCCACCTTTCCCCCCTTCCAACTATGCACAACCAATGTATTAGAATACTTACCCGCAGTCCTTACCGCAGTGACGCCAAAACACTCCTTCTTTAGAACAACATTCTGAGTCTTGAAAACAGTTTCAAATACAAGCTAGGTATCTTATTGTTTAAAAAATCAACAATCAGCTTCCTGTGTTCATAATCCCCGAATGCAAGCTATAAATACTAACTTCACAATGTTTGCACGCAATCACAATTTCTTTTTTACCTCCAGTTCATTCCAACTACGGCAAACAAACAGCTCTTTTCACCGGTATCCGGCTATGAAACACCATACCACCGGAAATAAAAATTTCCAAATAAATTGGAAAATTCAAAAAAGATCTTAAAACGTTCCTCACGTCCATGACACAATCACCATAATTTTAAATAGTTTTTACTTTTCTTCTTGTTCTTTACCTTTCGACTTTCTGTCCCTCTCTTTTTCATGGCAACCTTTCCACAACCTTCTGCCGATTAATCATCTCATTGTGGTTGTTGTATATTACTGCGAATATTTGTGGTTTCTTTTTGCGCTTTCATTTTTGCTGTTTTCCAACTTGTGTCGCTCTCACAATTGGAATGTTGAATTACACTTTCTGCTGAATAATTTTTGCTTCATTTCTTTTCTTTTTTGTTGCTGTTCTGTTGTGTCTTTCAATCTCACAATTTGAAATATTGAATTACCTTTGTTTTTTTTTTTTCAGCATAATTCTTGTTTTTTTGCTTTTCTGTTGTGGAATATCTTGTGTTGCCTGCGATGTATTTTATATTTTTCGCTACTACTGTTTGCTGCTTCAAATATATTTCCTATGTTCACTAATATAAGAGGTCCCGTTTCAGTCCCTGACTACGGGACCTCATTTTGTATACGAAAAGTTTGTATTCTATCGATTGCCTAATAAAATCCTTTTCTGATTCTGATTCTGATTCTGAATTAAGAAGAAGAAATGGACGCGGGCAGGGCATGTAATGCGAAGGCTGCCCATTAAGGGTAACACAGTGGGTGCCTAGAGAAGGCAAGCGTAGCAGGGGGCGGCAGAAAGTTAAATGGGCAGATGAGATCAAGAAGTTTGCAGGGATAAATTGGTCACAGTTGGCACAGGACTGGGGTAATTGGAGAATAATAAGAGAGGCCTTTGCCCTGCAGTGGGCGTAGATAGGCTGGTGATGATGATGATGATGATGACGATACTCAAAAGAACGGGCTATTCGTGGTCTGCGGAAAAGAAACACAAACTATGCGGCACATAGTGTTAGACTGTGAGGGTGTCCATCCAAATCGACTTAAGGAAAATGTTCGGCTTCCAGAAGCCCTACGATTCAAGGGTGCACAGAGGGAGTCCACTTTAAGGCTGTAGATGTGACGAAAACAAGATTAGAATACTCGTGGATGAAAAGCGGAGAGGGGAATATTGTTTGAGACAGCTACCACCTGTAACAGAAAAAATAAGTATTTTGTGCCTCATAAAACTTTTTTTCTACCTGCACTGAGAGCACCGCCAGCATTAAACAAAGAATGTAAAACAAAGGTATACTCGTTTTTTTAGCTTTCTGGTAAAGTGACACGCCATCACCCCGCTACAAAGGGAATACCACTACTAATCCTCATCACCACCATCATCATCATCAAACTAGAGTGTCCGGAACCTATAAGTAATATAACGTCAGAGGTAAAATTCGGTTCGCAACTCTTAAGGAAGTCCTTGATGTTGCGCAATAACCCTTCTTTCGCCTCAATTTGGGGGAGCGGCGATACTTCTGCTATCCCAGGCAGCGAAAATGTCTCCACGCAGGCAAAATTTCTTGTAAGGTGCTTTCAGTAATGTTGCTCCGATACGTTGACCGGCCCAGGTGGGCCCTCCTAATTCGGCCGCGAACCTGGGGTTGGTGTAGAAGCTCCTGGAATGTAGTGCAGCGGAGGAACCTCAGGAGAGAGTGAGTGGCATCAGACAAGGTTGGATTGCGAATGCTAGCCAATGACATCATGCTTTCCACTTCTCTTTTCTCTGCGGTGGTTAGCGACAATGCAAGAAGCTAGCTCTGGCCTTCAGAAACTGATCTGGCAGAATTAACGCTGCCAAATCAAACGTTGTGATCTTCACGCCACATCAAAGAACTGTCCCAGGACGTCCTTTCATTACCCTTGATTGTGGTGTACTCTTTCCGTGTGACAGTTGACATTTCTTGGCGTAGAAATTTCCATATCCTGAAATTCAAAAACCACATCGCATAAAGAGCAAAAAAAACTGCTTACGGTATAAGAGCGCTCTATAAAGTTGGTTCCTCTTTTAGTGAACGCATTCTTGTCTCACTTTAGTACGCATTCTTAGAGAGTAACATAGTATACGGCATATCATTTTCGGGAAATACATACAAAGCTTAGTTATCTCCAACGCAACACACTCAGAATCGAGCTGTTCGAACTATAAGCAATAGCCACTTCCAATCCAAAGCAGTTTCGTTGCTTCGTACTCAAAATATCTTGTCGGTTTCTGAATTTGTTAAGCATTTCCACAGCCTATTAGTTGATAATTTTATTAATGGCAACCTCCCATTTCAGTTATTTAGTATCGATCAATCTCCCCGTGGTAACTACACTCGATGTTCTTTAAACATGGACAATTTATTGCCGGAAGTAACAACCAACTACAAAAAGTTTTCACTAACTTTTCGGCTATGCACGTTTGGACTATAGTACCGCTCTCTATTAAAACATCCGATACCGCCTTTACCTTAAAATAGTTGGGGCTCGTTATTATCCCAACCAGAATTATTAGAGTTTGTTGTGTCACGGTGAATGGTGTTTTATTATTCCTTGATTACTAATGCATTTCTTGCTTACCGTGTTCTTGCATATATGCTGTTAAATCTCCTGCTGGGTACGCGCCGTTCATCATCGCCATCATCATAGAGATAGACCGTGCGTGTAAAGTTTTCATCCCCGCTAAGGGCAGCCATGGCCCAGGTTGGCCTTGCGTCGTTGTTCCGCTATATTTTTTGGTGCCGTTAGGCCCGGGAGAATGAACACGTGCGGCGAAGGAGAACACTGACGTCCTCTTAGGCTTGAGGTTCGTAGAACGCCGTGATTTGACTGCCGTTGACCGCCTTTGCCCCGCCCTCAGCCGGAGGTCGCCACGGCTGGCCCTGACCGCCCACCTATGACCGACTGCACCCTTCAACGGGACGAATTGAAACAGGTAAAGAATTTGGAAAGCAAGTGGAGAAAAAATGCCCGCCAGGTAGGATCCGAACCCACGACCACCGGTCTGGAGGTCTGGAGGTGTTGAATGTGGCCGGCACATTACAGAGTCCGAACGGCATGACGTTGAACTCGTAAAGGCCATCGGGTGTCGTAAATGCCGTGTTTGAACGATGATCGTCGGCCATGGGCACTTGCCAGTAGCCGGATTTCAAGTGTAATGATGAGAAAAACTCTCCTCCCTGCAGCCAGTCGAGCGCGTCGTCTATGCGAGGCAGCGGGTAAACGTCCTCGCGCGTGATATTGTTCAGGTGGCGATAATCCACACAGAATCAAATAGAGCTGTCCTTTTTTTAACAAGAACCACAGGAGAAGACCAAGGACTCACGGATGGTTGAATGACGTTGTGTTTCTTATATATCCGCGACTTGTTCATCAATGACACGCCGTTCGGTGGAGGACACGCGATAGGGTCGCTGTCGCAACGGCGTGTGCGTGCCAGTGTCGATCTCATGACACAGAGTCGACGTGCGGCCCAAAGCGGTGTCGTAGCAGTCGAAGGGTGAAGTGAAGCGGTGTAAAAGAGTACGTAGCTCGTCACGTTCGGCCGAAGAAAAGTCGTCGTCAATGGCACTTCTCAAAAGACTGTCATCAGGTGTAGACTGAAGACCAAGAGCGGTGATATCTACGGGTGTCGATTCCTCGAATACACTGAAAACTAGACAGGCATGCACTCCTTCTACAATGCCAAGGCATTCGCCGCGGAAAAGTGTAACAGGGAACGACGTCGGGTTCGAAATAACCATTGTGCCGGCACCAGTGGCAATATCAAGAACGGCGAACTGCAGTGACAACCCTTTGCGAGCACAAATAAGACCGGATGGCGCAAAGACGACTGTGGCGTCAGAAATGCTGTCAGAAACGGCACAAGCACAGATGAGCCAGGAGGAACGTCCGTATCGTCGTTGACACGCAACTTGGCGGTTTTCTCGTCCTGCGGGTTTTTTACCTCCGGAAACAGCTCAACTTCAGCGCGATTACAGTCAATGATGGCGTGGTGGGGCGACAAAAAGTCCCATCCGAGAATCACGTTGTGAGAGCACGCCGACAAAACTATGAGCTCGACTACATATACAACCCCTTGAATTGTGACCCGAGCAGTGCATGCGGCCAGCGGCTTTAACGGTTGCGCACTAGCGGTTCGGAGAGTAAAGCCGCCTATAGGTGTCGTCACTTTTCGTAGCATTCGGCAAAGGTTCGCGTCAATAACAGACACCGCAGCTCCAGTGTCAATAAGCGCCAGGGTAGCAACACCATCAACACACAGTTCGATTACATTGGACGGCGAACAATGAGGACTTAGGCATTTCGACGTTGACGCAGTTTGTGCCTCCGAAACTGCGGCGTCTAATATTCCGAGTCATCATTGGTAGGACGACGGCACATTGGAAAGAGTGAGCGCCGTCGCGGAGACAGCGAACGATGGCTGGTGAAGTCGCAGTTATCAGAGGGAGCAGGCGTCGTCGGCAACATGGTCGGAGCGTGCTTCATTGGCGGTGTTGGCGACTAGGATACGGGCCACGACGCATTGCGTGCACCCATCATGCCACGACGGCAGTTGCGGGCCACATGTCCGGCAATCCCACACGAATATCAGATAGGGCGATTATCCACCGTGCGCCAAGGATTCGCGTATGTAGACGCTGGATGTGGAGCGACACGCATGGACCGGACACGTTGAAGTCCGGCCGTGGCCTGACTCACAGGGCTTGCAGCAGGTGCAAAGAAGGGTGCCGGCATGGTTGCAGGGAAAGGTTGTGCAACGCTCTCGGCATAGGTGAAAGGCCTATGTTGCACTGGGTCGACGAAGGTCAATGGAGCTGCCACCGTAGTTTGCGGCGTTACGTCGGCGTATACCACTGGAGCTAAGCGGAATTGGGCGGTCGAGTGCTTGGAAATGCATCAGACACTTGTTGTCGTATAACGCTCCTGAGGGTTGGGGCTAAATCCAACTGAGGCGGCTTCGCTACGTCGCTAACGATAGAAAGCCTACGAGCCACCTCTTCGCAAACAAACTGTTAAATCTGGGTCAAGAGAACACCCCTATCCTCAGATGCCAAGCTGCAAAGGGAATGGTCGTGTTCCACGGGCTTACGAGTGGAGCCCCCTCTCTACGAAGTTCATTGAACTCTTGGCAAGCGTTTATGATTTCAGAAACCGTCCGAGAGTTTTTAGCGAGCAACATCTGGAAGGCATCGTAGTCTATGCCTTTAAGAATGTGCATGATTTGGCCCTCTTTGGTCATAGCGTTGTTTGCCCATTTATACAAGTCAGGGATGTGCTCGATGTAAGAGGCAAAGGTTTCATTCTTACGCTGAGCGCGTTCGCGCAAACACTGTTCAGCGCGCAGTTTCCGAACAGCGGGGTGCCCGAACACTTTGGCAAATTCGGTCTTGAAGTCCGACCACGTGCGTAGATCAGACACGTGGTTCTTATACCAGGTCTCTGCGACACCGGTTAACGAAAGACTGACGTTGTTCTGTTTGAGTTTATCGTCCCAGTTGTTATGGGTGCTCACCCGTTCGAAGGTTGTGAGCCAGTCCTCAGCATTCTGGTCATCAGTGCCGTTGAAGAAGGGGAGATCCCGTGAACGGACCGTGCCAGGGCAGATGGTAGTCTCCACAGGAGGTAGGGACTCGTGGTGGTTACCTTGAGACATCCTCGAGGGAAGTGGCCGGCTGCGCAGCTCCAGGGTAGATAAATGGGGTCCCCAGCAGCACCGCCACCTCCACCAAAAATTGTAAAGGAGATATTCGGCGTTCCGGTAGAAGGCTGGACTTGTTTATTCATGAACAAAACGTTGATGCAGACGGGGTGAGCCGAAACGACCAGCTTTTCGCGAGACTGACACTGAACGAGCGCGTCCTCTTCCTCAAGCGGCATCCGGCGCAGCATATCCACGTAGGGGGATTTGCCCCTTGTGGCTGATGCTCACCACAGTTCTCATGGGTGCAACATGCTTACTACAATATATATATATATATATATATATATATATATATATATATATATATATATATATATATATATATATATATATATATATATATATATATATATATATATATATATATATGCAAGGTATGTAAATATAGAGACACACGCAAAAGACATTAAAAATAAAAATAAAAGTTTACTGACGTTTCAGGAAGAGGTCTTCCTTTCTTCAGAGTGCAGAATACGTTGGTTTCAGAGTTATATGTATACAGAAAATGTATCAAGGGCGAGGGCAGGGTAACAGAAGGGAGAGTTTGCAAAAATGGATCATGGTTGGTGGGCAGCAAAAGAATGAAAGATGTGGAAGAGAGAGCGGGAAAAAAATAAAAATTATAAAAAGGATAATAAGAACCCACAGTCACCCGGTACGAACATGGGAAAGAAAGAGAAGAGCCAAACACGAAGAAAGAAAAAAAACGGAGAAAAACAAATTAACCAAGTAATTCCCACCTACCCCGTTGCAGCAGGGGTGAAAGAGGGTTCAAAGCAAGATATGCCCATGCACGTGTTTGAAATCTGCGAAAAAATCAGTCACGCGGAACGAAGAAGGTTCAAAGAAGATATGCCTCTGCACACAAAGGGCGAACATCTGCCCACACCCGTTCTAGGAATCAGGGTAAGGTCATTGAAACATGAGACACTTGGTTTCTGATGATAGGGTGGTCGCTCCCAAAAGCAGTAGGACAGGCAGTTTCGACGGGAAATCAGTGTACAGTGCTCACGGATTGAAACGCGACATTGCGAGTACGTGGCCGCCAGTACACGCAGTGCCGCCCGAGGACGCCTGTTGAAGATAGGTGCTGCCCCGCCGCGACAGCGGAGCGCTGCGAGCCTGGAGCGCTGGAACGCGTTTGTGCGCCGACGGTCCTAGCCCCGCTGTGCGGGCAGCCGATTTCGCCACATCGTGTGCGTGTGTTCTTGTTACTCATGCCTTCACAATGCGCACAGTAATGTTCATGTAATGCACAGTCACACCCTTCTGAATAAAAAAAACTTCTGTACGAAGGAACAGCAAACTTTATTCCACGATGTAAACTACAAAAAATGGAAAGACGGCTTTGCAGGCACGTTTGCGTGTGTTGCGGTGCATTAGTACTTCTTCTGCTCTCCTCTGTTTTTAGTGTATATCATGAAATAAAGTTGGCGTTTCCTTCCTGCAGACGCTCGTTTTATTCATTTAAGCGTGACCGTGCCTTACATGCACATTATCTGCGTCGCATCGGAAGGGCTCGCGTAAGAAGAGCGCGCGAGGAGACGATGTCGCGAAATTGGCTGCGCGGACTGCAGGGTGGCTACGCGCTCCAGGCTCGCCGCGCACCGCTGTCGCTACGGGGAACCACAACCCCGTTGATTGGCAACCGGAAGCAGCAACCCTTCGGGTAAAACGCTCTCATCCCCGTGGTATACCTCAATGCAACACCTAGCTTCCATGGGCGTCCACGGGAGGCGCTGCATGTACCGCAGGCCACGCGCTCGCAGTGTCGTGTTTCAATCCGTGAGCACTGTACATTGGTATACAAAGAACGGGAAGAAAAAAAAGACAAGGTCAAACAAGTCATGAAAAGATAGAACAGAGAAGGCAGGTGCACGCGTATGACGGGGCATCGGGTGATATGCATCTGGCCGGCGCATGGTACCCGTTCAGGGAACGCCGAGGCGGTCAGCAACGAATAATTAGAAAAGAGGAATACAAAAAAGGAAAGAGGACACGAAAGAAATCACACAAGCTGGCGTACACAAATTGATTACCAGGTGACAGTATCAAAGCTAACAAAGGTACTGCCGCCTTCTGCCCATAACATAATGTCCAGACTTGTTTGTAAAATTTGGTTCAGTGAAGCCATTGTGCTAAAAAACGCGGTGCTATCACGAAACTATACCCATCTACGGGAGCTTGCCAGGTGATGGGCGAATATTATCGAGGAAAAGAAATGAACAGGCATAACAATAGCCCGAGAAATGCAACCAAAATTTTAATCGGAGAAAAGACACGTTAGTTTCCCATATGTTTCATTGATGCCAAATGACGCTAACTTAAACATGTATATGAGGTAGGACTCACGAACCTCGCGATCGTGATGCGTTTTAAAACTAGATTCAAGAATTGTGGCCTTCAGTTGTTCAAAGGAATGACCAGGAGTGTTAAGATGCTTTGATAGAGGCAACGAAGGGAAGGTTTTTGCATGAGAGCGGTGATTGTTAAACCTCAAACGAAATGGTGTTTCAGTCTGCCATATTTGTTGTTTGCCGCAACGGGTGCATTCCAGCAGATATACGACGTTGGCGGAATCACAGTTAAAGTTCCCTTTTACATTAACATAATAGTTTGAAGCTGTGCTGGCGGCGAGCTGTGTAGTGGTCATTTGTGGGCATACCTTACACCGTGGTTTATTTCAGGGCATGCAACCAGTAGTCTGTGGTCGGCTGATGCTGGATTTAGTGAGAACGTCGCCGAAATTTTTGCTGCGTCTATAAACAATGCGTGGCGGCTCGGGAAATATTCTCTTTAGGCGTTCACTTTGAGCAAACTATTCTGATGTTTCCTTAGTATGGATGCAACTTTCGGAGAAGAGGCCAAATGGGTGAAAACGAGGAATATTTGTTGATTGGGTTTTGGAGCTGTTTTGCGGAGAATGTCGGGGCGGTTCATCTGGTTAGCTCGTGTAACCGCGTCATCGATCACCTGCTCTGGGTATTTTTGTTTCAAGAGCGCGGTATTAAGTTCTTTGCAGTTAGAATCAAAATCCGCCTGACTTGTGCAGATTCGCCTAAAACGGTGAGATTGGCTATAAGGTATTGCAGTCTTGCAGTGCAAGAGGCACGCCATATCGGAGATGTTAACGGTTACTATCAGTATTGTTGATTCGAACAAGTTGGTAAGAGTCTTGAAAGTAATCTTTAAACAAATTTGTATATATGCCGCTAAATCCGAACTATGACAATTTGGTAACCATAATACTGTGGTCAATGACATCGAATGCTTTCTTAAGGTCTATAAATAATCCAAGGGCTATATTATTACGATCAATTACTTCGTTTACACAATCTGCAATGTCCTCTAATAATGTAATGGTACTTCTTCCTGTACGAAAGCCAGGTTGTGCTTTGGACAGAAGCTGAAATTCCTCGCAAAAGGACATCATGCGCCTATAAATAGCTTTCTCCAGTATACAGGCCACGCAGGACAATATATCAATGGGACTATAATTTTCGCATTGGTCTTTTTCGCCCTGTTTGAAGGCAGGTATAATGAATAAAATTTTCACTTTTCTGGGAATTTTTTCTGTTTCTAGTATTTTTGAAAAAATGTACACAAGCAATGGTTTCAGCTTTTCTAAATGCAAAACAAGATCTCTAATTCGGATTCCGTCATAATCTGGCATTCTGTTTTGTATGTGTTTCTTGCATATTGTGTACTTGCATCTATACCGTAATTTATCTTGCTGATAATATTTTGCGTTTCGTTGATTGATATAGTTCTGCTTATAACGTGTGTTTCTGTCTGTTTAATGAATAACAGGAGATACCCCCTCAGTCTCTGACTGTGGGACCTCCTTCTGAAACCTTGTATTTTACACATTCTTGTTGTAACAGGAAAACAAATTAAATTCAAATTTCCAGTGTGACAAGTGAGCTGAGCGATAAATACACATATTAGATAGGACGGCGGGGACAGTGGGAACGCTCTCCGAGAACGCGGCTCCTTGGCTCTTGTCGCAGCTCCTAAACGGCGCAGCAGTGCAATTCGGCGGCCTGTCCTGTGCTCCGTTTACTTTTGCGGGAACCTGTACTTAAGGTACAGTATGCTGTTAGAGTTAGCATCAAGAATGAAGAATTCAGGCGAAGGCTTTTCGAAGAGTAACTGAAAAACAAACGGGACCAATAATAAATAACATTTTGAAAGAAATGTGCTAATAAATGTAACAATGTGCTTACCGACGATGTTGTGTAAGCTGACAAAAAAAACCAAAAAACGTCTTTGTGGCACGGAACAATAGGCTCAGTTAAACTTTATGCATTTATCACGATGTCTCACCATAACCGGGAGCATTTCTACGTCACTGCTCGACTTCATTTAAATAGTACCTTCAAGGATTGACTTATCGTTTCTGCTACACGCCATAAATGGTACTTTAGCTTGCAATCAAATTATCAAATTATTTTATCCACATATCAATGCCTAAAGCAGTGCTTTAAGCATGTTTTGATAGTGTTGAAACGATTGAACGTAGATGTTTTATGCTACGATATTCCAAGGGCAAGAAAAACTTACTGGCACAGGTGTACGGAAGACGAATGGCCGGAAATAAAAATATAAGCGTTAAATTAAAAGGTGGTGTTTTAGAAAATACGCTTATTTTTGTGCCAGAATTGTCATACCTATACATTTTCTGTATCCCGGATTATGACAATTACGTCCACGGGGTTCAGGCAAGGGACAGGATGCGCCTGAATGTCTGGATAAACACCCAAAAAATGGGTATAAGTGAAGCAACAGGATACATGGGTTATTTGGCTCAGAATAGCACCTCAAAAAATATTCAAGCAAAATTTGTTTGTTTCCATAAATGATCTCAAGATAGATAGAATTTAGCCCAGGAGGACGTACTCTATTACACTGAAGCCGCGTATGACGAGAACAGTACCAAACGTATAGAAAGCGCGGAAATGCATACTTGCAAAACGTTTTCTACTTTTCATCCCTTGAAACATTTTTTTTAATTGGTGCTTGAGGTCTATGAGAAAAGCAGATGTTAGAGCTTAGTCTGTGTACTGCCCCTTCACGACGCCAGTACGTTGCACGATTGAGGAAATTTGTTCAGTAAGTACAAACTGTGGCAAATTATTTCTCTAAAGCCATATATGTAGGAACATCACTATCGGTGACATCCAATCGTTGATTTGATTGATTGATGGATTGATTGTAGGGTTTAACGCGCCGACGTAACGCAGGCGATGAGGCGCGCCGTAGTGGAGGGCTTCGGATTAATTTTGACCACCTGGGGATCTTTAACGTGCGCCGAAATCTCGTACACACGGGCGTTTTTGCTTTTCGCCTCCATCAGAAAAGCGGCCGCCGCGGCCGGGAATCGAACCCGCGACCTCGTGCTCGACATCCAATCGTACCTTCTCGACAATTATAAGCCGCTCTGCTCCGATGTCGTCTTGGCAGCGTTTAGAAGTTGAATGCACCTCATCATTATCATCATCATCATCATAATCAGCCTACCCAGGTACAACATCCGTAATACTCAAAATAGGTTAAAGCAAATTTTCGTGAAGAATTTTTTTGACATAGATTGCCTTCTTTTAATAAAAATCTATACATGAATAAAACCATTCAAGTTTGGGAATGTACTCGGCCATGAAGGTATATATTTCTCAACCACAACTGAAGTGCTCTGGTGTGACGAGTACACGATTCTTAGCGGACTGCTTGACTAAGTACATACAGCATTACCATAATCTGAGTGCAATACGCATGCGTTTTTTTTTTCAACGTGAGCGTCCCATACACATAGCCTATGAGCGGCACAAAGCTTTCTTCCTCCTCCGGGTTTAACAGTAGGCTGCAGTTGAGGAGGCAAGGACACTTGATTTCTATAAGTTGAGCAGCGCAGCCTGTTGAAATGATGCCGCCTGAGCTGCAGCAACGCCATGGTTGGTCAGTGCCGATGATCAGGCAAACCTGTTAAAAAAGTGAGGACTTGACAGCGTGAGTTTTTAAACCTTTGCGCGCATAAGGCAAAGAGTATAATATTAAACAGTGTGCCGTTCTAAACATCACGCATTACACATATAAATCAGCACGGGCCTTATGTGTGGCCCGTGTACTTAAAACTACCAATTGATCTATATTTACCTTTTTCACTGGTATAACGAGTGCCACCTCCCGCCCCTGCCAGGCAACGTCTTCCGTATGCGTCCCTGCAGCAGCACATGCAGCAAAAAATATTTCGTAACCATCAGAAGTAATCAACAGAGTGCTGCTAAGAAACGGAAGAAAGTTCACTTTAAATAAAAAAATGGTTTTAAATTTACCATGCGAGGTCTCTTGGGACCAAAACAGCTTGCTTGATGCCATGGAGATGGCTGCGTGTTTTTATTCTCTGAGCCTTTGAACTGCTTATATGCACCTGCCGTTCCATGTGCCATCTGCGTAAACAAGTGTTCTTAACATGGTGGTAGACGAGCAATTTTAATAGAAAAAAACACCAATAATAAACGTGTTGACTGCTGCCTGACCCTTCGTAATCAGGGCTATTTCGACAATCTCATCAACATTTTTTATGAACCTGTCGTAATTTTGTTTCTTTTTTCTCAATGTTACCTCCATGTGCAGCTGCCTCACTCTGAGTGGGGAGGTTGCAGTCACCTCCATCATGACGCAGAGGCGTCGCTCACCGCAAATCAGAGATGTTATAAAATTTTCAAAGGAGCTGATTTCACTGGAGGGCAAAATGTGGCGCTCTTCCTCGACTGAGCAGCTGTCTTAGGGTTGCCGCACACGGGATAAGGAACAGGTCACACACCGGAACGCCTGCAGAGCCGCGGCTAGATCCGCACACTGAAGGGTCGGTGCTGGTAGTGGCCGGCCTGCACCAATGTTTAGACGCTGAGGTTCGCAGTAGCGGGCGTACGATACGGCTGGTGCCTCGGAGGCATCGTGGGTGACCATCCACTAATCAACACTGCGTTAGCAAACAACCCTCCAGTGCGCGAAACAGCTACCGTAGTGATATGCGTGCCGTACTCTGGAAGATCAACAACAAAATCAGACGGCAGGAAATTGCCGCACTTGCTCGCCGGCGCGCTCCTCGTCTCGCGGCCCGAACTCTCACTTCCTTCCCCGTGGTCTCAAGCTTCACCCTGACACCGTTTCTTGCATTTGCATACTATTATGTTCCCCCTGCGCTTTTAGCTTCTCCCCCTGCGCCCTCATTTCTTTCCCATTTTAGGGGCGAAGCACCTGAGGACCTAGCTTTGTCCGTGGCTAGTCCCTTGGCGTCCGTGTACACAGTGTTGCGCGTGCGCGAGGAGCATTGAATTGGAATGGATTAAATTGAGTGGCATGGGATTGGATTGGATTGAAATTGTATAAACTGTACACACGCAATGTCACTCATTTACGATTTACAGTAAGAACGATTCCAAGTGCTTCACCCACTCGCCATGATTCACTTCGTGGAGATGCGTGAATTTTTCCCATACAGCCCAACTCGGGTTAATTAAGCCCTCCGTCAGCACCCGGTTGAAGATCCCGCTGTCGGAGCGCATTGGCGGGCGTGTACGGCCTGCCCGATGCCTGACTGTAGCCGAACTTCGCGAGTACGGCACGCACATAACGATGCCCGTCTTCGGGCCGCAGCAAGAAGGAGTGGTGAGACCGCAATACGGACGACGCCTGCGAGGCGCCAGCCTACGACAACAAAGTAGGAGTGCTGATAAACAGCCTTAATTTGAAAACGCTTTTCGATAGACTTGTTCGCGTCGAGCGTAGGTCGAAATGACAGCTTCCTCCATTCACAAGGCACGTCAGCGCACGAAACGAACTCGTGCTCATTGATGTAAGTGGCCACCACAGCGGCATTCTTACTCCAGCCTCGCCAGCCGGCTTTACAACTGCAGATTGCCCCGACATTCTGCCTTGGGTTCACTGAAATTTTGATAAAATACATCAATGCGTTAGAGTGTACTGAACCTAACTCATTCCCATTTATTGTATTCACCTCCAACCAAACGTCGTAGTCTACACCTTTCATTTGCGCCACTCACTTGCGAAGAACGTCAGGTCCGCTCGCGCTTGCCAACTCGTCCCGAACGCCGTAAACATTGTGTGCGGTGAACAGCTGGCGACCACGTTTGACGCTTTTCTTTTTGAAAAACGAGTCAATATTGCCAATGCCTGTGCAGCCACATTACAGCACGTGTTACCAGGAGCTGCTGGCCATTGCGCCGTAACCGGAGCAGCATCAGTCTTAGCCAAAAAGGACTAAAGGGGCATCGGGGTTACTCCTTTCGGGGACTAAAAATGTGTTGCCACTAGCATTAGTCGTTTTTGGGACTAACAGCAAGGGTACCAACTGTTAGTCTCTCTACACGTAGTCCCTCGACGGTTCAACTGTTGGTCCACCATAAAGACTAACGTTGGTCCCTTGCAGTTTAACTGTTAGTCTCCATTGTTAGTCCACTCGAGACCAACTGTTCGTCCTCTGAGTATCAGTCGTTAATCTTTCCCATTACTTCCCCAAGACCAATTGATGCTTTCAAGACTGAATGTTCATCCCTGCAAATGCTCTCGTCTGGATTAACCGTGCATACTAAAAGACGATGTGTTGGCTCGTGCAAATACTCCACGTGGAGTGACTGTCGTTCCATTAGACCGACAATTCAGAAAGCAGGAGTAAATGCAAGAGACCAGAAAAAGTATTTCTTGGCCACATAAAATATTCACGACAAAGGAAATGTCCCCTTCAAGCTTTTATTCCAATGCTGTGTAAGCAACATACACAACACAAGTAAACCGTACTCCACTGTGAATGTGGGAGTCTCTATTTTGAAGGTCTGTTGGACAGACCTTGTCAAGGCGATGCGCCCAGCATTGGGCTACTCGGGGTATACATGGCTGCTGTCCTTGGCGCAAGCGTGCTCCACTTGCAAGAGGTACTTGTCCGTTGAGAGGAGACATTTATCCTCCGTGCCGCTGTTGGCAAGGGGCGCATGTCGTCCCGCTCCTACAAGAAATAAATACGTCAACAAAAGTGTTATTTAGGACAACTTTCGTTGTAGGACGCAAAAACGATAAAAACGCAGTTTCTTTCAGCCGTAACAAGCATGCGTAAATATACCCGAAAAGCAAAATCAACGCTTTATGGAGTCCAGTCAAACGTGGCCTGTGAAGTGCACTGAGTACAAGGCTACGGATTAATTAGGACCCTGGTCATGGTCGTTAACATGCAAAACTTAGGCCTTGTTGTTTTTCCTACTCCAGCAGAAAAGACGCCACTCAAACCAAGAACAGAACCTGGGGACTCATGCTCTCAAACTGAACGCATTGAACCACTGTGTCAGAGCAACAGAAAATATAAAGATTGCTCATTATTCGCATGCAGAATCGCTATCATGCTTAGAGGCTTACGTAGGACGAAACAAGGGCCTCTTCCCTCCTTTTCATGAGGCATGTAAGGAAAGAGACGCTTGCTCTCAGCACCAGCTGTAAATCAAAATGATTTGACATCAAAAATAAAAAAACAAGAAATATTTAATAATTGGAAGAAAACCTCCTTTTCTGGGCTTATGGTGCGGGTTTGTAGAACAAGTTGATTATTTATTTCTGGCTGTGGTGTCGGTGTCGAAGAATGCGTTCAAATTGTAATAAGAGCCAAATTTTGTCAATGTTTAGCAAATTTAACAATGTTTAACAAACAGCCTCGGGCTAAACAAACAAAAGGGCGTCCCCTCAGCTTGCTGCATGGGGAGTGGCTATGGCTGCACGTTTTTGTTTCCTCTTTGCGGACAGTTCACAGTAAGTTCGTACCACTGACGTCCACGTTCGTACGTGCACACAAAAATGCTTTCAAAGGAAACGGGCAAAAATGTTTGAGGCTGACCACGCTGCGAGCAGTTGGCTACCACGAGGGACAAACAAAAATGTAAGAAAGTGAAGGAAGCTTTCGGCCACTCTAGATTAGTCACGCGAGCGTGCGCCTGCTGCTGCGAAATTTTTGTGAAAGGCATGGGTGACGGGTGGTGCGGGAGGCAGGACGAGAATATTTCGTCCACGAGTTTCCCGAAAGCCAAACAATTTTGAGGGGCGCCTTACTGCCAGTTTAAGTTGGCAGTTGCGGCCACTAGGAGGACCGGTACTGAAAAAGGGGCCATTAGATCACACTGTATTCTGAAAAAAAAACTCGCCGTGAGGTACAGAAAGATACTACTGTTCTGTTACGGGCTTTTATTACGGCGATCAGACCGCACCTTCCAGGAAAACTTCATTTTACCGTTCTGCTGTGGTCCGGCAGATTACAAGTTTGGGTTCCGCAAAATATGGAGAAAAATGCCCAATTCAGTCAATTTACGTCAGAGTTTAACCGCTATTGTCTAGTTTTATTCTGGACGTAGTGGCGGTTACGAGGGTGCAACTGTTTTTGCCCTAACAGCCTCAGAGTGTACGCATCCCTTGCAGATCAGGCGTTTTGCCAGACTTTTTCTCATTTTTCTGCTTTAAATATCACGTTTTCATTTAAACTTGAAGATTTCTGCACGTAATGCTCGTATCCTAACAGCACCATGTTGTATTTTACTGTTCATATGTTTTCCTAAAAAGTTAGAGCCCTTCAAGAGTCTCTACCACGTGTTAACCACGCTTTACAACATTTCTGGCTATACATTTATTTAAACTGCTATTTCAAAAGAAGCAAAAGTTAGCGGTGAGGTTCCTTTTTGTACACTGCTCCATCTGAGGCGGGTATTTATGCGGTTAGGGCGCTCGTTTGAAGAAAATTGCGTTTTACTGTTTCAGGGTTAAGTAAAAAAAATAGGTAAATATTGACCGAAACAAAAAAAAATGAGGTCGCCGTCAGCAGTTGCGCACAGCGAATCGACTGGCGTTCGTTTTTTAAAAAAACTGACAGTCTGACGCTAAGGCAGAAGCTCACGAACTTCAAAAAAAGGGTGAATGGGGAAAAGCCACCGCTGCCGCAGTTCACCTTTCACACGTCCGTCCCCGCTGGCCGCCGAACAAGTAGAAACAAGTCGGAGGGACACCGCCAGGGGGAGCAACAGCAACGTTGCGGGTTGCTGTTGCTCCAAAGGTTGCTCCCGCACCCTTTGGCGCGTCTTTAGCGACTTAAATGTTCTTCGCGAGGCGTAAATGCTGCAGTTCATCTTATTTTCGCCTATTTTGGCAAAGAGTGATGGCAGGCGTGAATAACATCCGAAAAATGCCCGGAGTGGTCTGAGGGGGTGTCAGTGGTTAGTCGCCGGTGTCGCCACAATACCAGCGCTTGGAGCCTATAAAGTGCGCAAAGCGCAAATATGTCGTCGAGCCACTGATACACGCTGCCACTGACAAATTTTGACTGAAAGCCTGTGGAAACGAAAGGTTTCCAGGCCTAACAGGAACACGTTCTCTGCGTCCGCTTTTTCTTGCCTCGTTCCTCCGTATTGTGGTGTCACCCGCTCTCGCGCGACAGCTTTCGGTGGACGGCGACATGACCGAGCTCCTTCCAACTTCGTCCTTTTTGCATGTCTTGTTTCTACCCCGACTGACTCTTTTTTTGCGGTTTGATTCCCCCCTGCAGAAAGGATGCAACCGCCCTTACCCCATCCAGAGCGGAAAGAGTTCGCGAGCAGTTTTATTTTGCTTTCCTCCTGGAGTGAGCAGGACATCTGATAGAGCTACGGTTGCGGGCGGAATCAAACAACGCTGGTAGGAGTAGAGAAGCATTTCAACTCTTGAATCACGCCATACATTTATAGAGTGATCCTTTTAAAGGGCATGACATACCCCTAGAGGCCAAAGGCGCCTTCTCCCATATCAATTCCGACTTTGGAAGTAGTGTCATCTATGCTGCTCACAGACGCTTTACACGACCTCGCTGTTTCTATCGATATCCGCACACAAACCGACCAAATATGCAACTGTTCAAATAGTTCGACTCCGTACGCCTATAGCAAACGAATCACAAAACTAGAAAGCACATTCGGAAACGGAAATTTAACTAGTTGAATTGAAGACTTCCTATATGACCATTCGCCATCTGTAATCTCTAAACACGTGCCATCAGAGAGCGAACGTGTCACGCCAGGGGTCCCCCAAGGCTCCGTTTTTTGTCCACTTCATTTCCTTATGTTTATTAATGACATCACGGCAAATATGTTATGTAACATCAAATTTTTCGCTGCGGATTGTATTACCTACCAGGAAATAGGCAGTCCTAGAGACCATCTCGCACTTGCTCATTCTTAAAATTAGCTTGCCATCTGGTGCAACAAATTTTAAATGACTATTAATCTGAAGAAAAGAGTGGATATGACAGAAACAAGGAAAAACGAACACACAGACGTCTCCTTCCACATCAGTGGCACGCAACTGGCCGATGTAAATGAACACAAATATGTGGTAATTCTAACATCTGATGTCAAATGAGACCCGCGTATCGGAAGCATTACATCTGCTGCCTTGAACAACTTGTTTTAGAATACAAGATGCCTGCTGCTTGCGTTTAAATCAACTAAAGTCGTAGCTTAAACCACATACATGAGGCCAGTACTAGAATATGCCAACACCGTATGGTTCCTGCATACAATAGGTCGGCGTACTCACTCGTGAGTACACTCATTTGTACTCATTTGTACTCAAACTAACGAGTGAATATGATGATGAGTGAGTACAGTGGTAAGTCCACTACTCGTGAGTATAGTACTCATGTGACACTACTCATTATTATGAGTACTCACGGGTATGATTACTCATGAATACCCAGTACTCACGAGTACTACTCGTGAGTATACAGTACTCATGAGTACAATACTCATGAATACTGTATTTTCGAGTACTTGCACTCGTGAGTACAGTACTGCAACCAAGTTCTATCACGAACTTGAGTCGGGACGCGCGTCTACGAGTCGCAAACAATTGGCGGTGCCGCTGTGCAGCTTACCTCTCAATGATGGTAAAATCAGACAACGAAAACTGCGCCTCCCTCCTTTCCCTGCCCTATTTGGCGCTGTTAGTGTTTTTCGGCGGTCGCTTGCTCATGGGTCGTGGTGAAACGAGAAAAACGAGGGGGTGAGGTCTCGGCGGGAAGTGCAGCGGCAGTGACTCTATTTCTGCGGAACGTGTTGATTGGCGCAGTTATTAATGTTTATAAATACGCGGCCTCGGAACATGTAGCTGCTTCGTTCCGCATGCTCTGTTCAAGTTGTTAGAGGGGAGGCGGTGGGGGCTGCTAAAAATGCAGGCACTACGCGCACCGAAGTCGCTCTTTTCTAGTGGTCAGCAGTTTTCGTGGAGGCATGTCACTACGTGTACTCGTTTTGTGAGCCGAACTGCTCATTTCTACAGCCGCAGTTAATTTACGTGATTCGCGGCAAATCGACTGCATGGTTTGTGTCGCCGAAATGGTCCGCACCATACCGCTGTGCGCATTCAAGCGATCATATGGCCGATATACGTGCGCTCATATGGATTTATTAGGCTCCCGTTTTGAAACTTTTTGCTAAGATTCGGTAGGACTATGGTCTCATGCAGTGCCATTTACAAGTGAGCATTACCCCACCGTGCAGGCGCGGCGGGGTAATTCGCCCCTGCATTTGAAATAAAATATCCGAGTACACCGCAGCACGTTTGTGGGTTGCTAATCGAACATCATAATGCCCATTTGCACGCGTGAAACGCCTTCTATCGCATTGCATATTTTGTTGAAGAGCTCAGGCATCTTGCCGCTGGAAGAGCCTTTTGCTTTCGAATGGCTTTGCTTTCTAATGGCAACCCTATGCGGCGCTTCTCGTTTTTTCCACCGTGTAATGAGGAAGCTGATGACGATGGTGAATTTCGGTGGTTGTTCTTCCCCTACCTTCATCTGCTCTTTACTGGCGGGGCGACCACCCCTAGCTAGCAACTACTGCCGAGTTAAAACTCGCACTGTGGAAGGCCTCGTGAAGGGGCCGTTTTTATATGATGAAAGGCAACGCCAGACGTTGAGGTTTTAGCTTAAGCTTGCGTGTTCGAACGTCTCGTAAAACATGTTGCTTGCCCATAACGACGCCACTGCACTTTTTGAACGATATCTGTCAGCTTCGTCAGGGCTGCTTGAGACAAGAGCTGCAGATTTCCAGTGTGCAACCAACGCACCAACACGGCAATAAAGCGACATCAGTGCAAGCAATCACATCTCCAAAAAACGCGTCTCCAAACTTTGCTTTCGAGTTCACAAAGCACGAGAGAGCAGTTGGCCAGTGCTGTAACGGCTACAAAGCACAGCAGGAACTGGGTGCTCTACGACTTTGAGCGGTACCCGATCCACGACCCGCCCCCCAAACACACACATACATTTTTGGGACTGGGCCATGCCAGCTCAGTCACCACTGTTGCGCCGTTGCCCTGCCCAGTTGGCTATCGAAATGCGCAGAGTAGAGCGAAGAAGTAGTCGATTCAACAGTGATTTGAAGCTGTATTTATGTATTACATATACGAAGGTAGCAAGAGCGTTACACGGCTCGGACAAAGGCGAAAACACTTGTCAACAGAGTGCCTCCGATGAGATGCCGCTGCACCACCGCTACTTCTGGGCTGGTGTTATACCCCCGGGGTTCTGTTGCAGCCGCGTGAAGTTCGAATCCCTCTAATCGGGTCTATCACTGGCCGCAGTATGAATCCGGCGAATGGAGGCGAAGCGGTTGCATCAGCCGAGCCACCACGACGGGGAAAGAGAAGGCGAACCAGTGGCGGTGTCTCTAGGCGCTAGTTGCTGCGTGTCTTCCGGGGGTCGTTTTTCCAAGGCGTGATTTGGTCCAGCCATCGTGATGGGAAAGGGAGAGCCGAGTCGGCGGCGCCTTTCCCGCCGCTGGCGCTTTCACCTAGGCGCGATTCAACTGCGCCGTCGGCACGTCGCCAGGTGCAGCGTATTTGTGTCGGACGCGCTGGCACAACACACACACGCATACAAAAATTAGTGATAAAAGTAAGAGCCGCGTGGGTTCTGCCCGGGCTCTGAACGGTAATAAACATCACGACGCGTAACGCCCCCGTCCTGTCCCTTTCCCGCGGTGGGACGTCCCTCTTGGGGTTTTCGCCCGCTAGCCGGTTTTCGTTTTTGTGCTTATCTCTTATTTTGCGGTCTGGCATCGGCGGTGAGGGGTACGGTTGCGCCATGTTCGCAGCATGCGGAACAGTTGCGGCAGCGTCTCTTTGCAGCTAATTATGAAGTAGATAGTGTTTATTTGGCTACTCGAGCGCCACAATGTTCGCCTGTCTGTTTGTCTGTCTCTGTCTGTCATAAAGATAATTTATTATTCCAACGTATATCCCGCCCTGCTGTATACATAGCAGCTTCCTGTTTACAACATGCTGTATACATGGCAGGTCACGTTGCAAAAATCCTTGCTAGTGCCGATGTAATCATAGTGGTCCTTCAAACTATCTGGCATTCTAAAACCTTGCGCTATCACTAGTTCGTCCGCTGAGTGCGTGCAGCAGGCAGCCATAGCAGGTCTTACAAACAATCGTCAGAGCAACACTTTTTTACTGACCTCCACAGTCCGTATCCGCAAACTGCCCATACCTCGAATTTTGGGCCTTTTATAGCGTGGTGACAGCTCTTTGATGGTTTTCGTTAAAACGCCTCCTTCGGAAATTTGTTCCGTCTCCTCCTCGCGCACAAAACAACACCAAAGAGAACTCAAGACCGCCTTAATCGTGCATTGATCACTCATCTTTTTTAGGCTTCAATGATGTAATTTAATGGCAGTGGTCATGTTCAACAGGGTGTCAGAGGAGTAATTTTGAAGTCGCAGAAAGAGTGCTCTCCAATGAGTCACTCGGAAGGAATACTTGCCTTGCAGCTGTTGCGAAGAGCTACCGAGGATGATGCAACGCTGCCTGATGCAACATTGCGTCTGCTGTACTACTTCGCATGACGCAACATTGCGTTAATCGTAACTGGGGCTATTGGTTGGATGTAGCCGATATGGTCGACAGAACATCGTGTCCTACTATTATTTTTTCCCTACGGCGTGCATCAGGCTTGGTTTGACCTCACAAGACCGATGAAAACTTATTTTCACTAATAAAGAAATTTTCTACACGATATTGAAATCAAACGAAAACAATGACAATCGCAGACAGAAACACAGCCTGACGAAAGTTGAGCGACACGATGTGCCTCAAGATCGCTAAAATTCTTGGCAAATTTGGTCCCCTGTTCAAGGCTACCGTTGTTTTAATAAGCATTGGTGGAGTTTATTTGCACTGCACCAAACGGTAAGGGTGATATTCGTAACAATGATATTTAAAAATGATAGCGATGATATCTGTGAAACGATGATATTTACCCCTTGCACAATTGCCCAAATTAGTAGAACCATTGTTAAATACAATAAAATGTTATGGCATATTATGTACAAGGAAATACAGGTGATTACAGATTGAGTAGAAGTGAATATACTGCGAGTAAGCTCCGAGCATTCGGAAAATGTCTGCGCACCAAGAACGATAAGCGACGAAAAAAGCTGCCGCCGAAAAATACCTAGGAAACGGCAGTTTACGGCCACGGCAGCGCCGAGAAGCCCCGATTCTCACAAGTGCGCGACGCGCCTCAGACTCCTATGCTTCGTTCCTGAGAACACGACGAGACGCCAGACGCAACGCGAGTGCTTACGTTCCGTTCCGCTCTCTCCCGTGTACGCGCCTTCGCGTTGTGCGTCGCCTTACGACAGTGCACAGTGTAGGACGTTTTCTTCCCGTGCTCCCTTGCCCTGATGTATATGTAACCTCACTATTTCTAATTAGTTACGCATCTAAATTTTTTTCCTGTTTAGCCTTTCATTCGAGCCACGACCTATCTAACATGGCGCATCCGGATTTAAGTCCACGGGAGGACGAACGAACGAGCAGACGAACGACGCGGACGAACCGCACCACGACTACGACAGTGCGGCACGCAGACGTGGGCACCGACAGAAGCCACGTGAACGGTGGTCGACCCACTGCTGACTTCAACGGAACGCTAGGTCCTATGTTCAACGAGAAAACAGCGGTTCCTGAGCGCACAACGATTACGAGGGCTGCACTGCTCTGGCCATAAGGACGACATCGTCTCGCGTCTTCTAGTGGACAACGAGCAAGGTCGCTAGCTCTGCAAACAAACCAATGTGTCAAAGATAGTTTAGGCTTCTTACGATGACAAGCGGCAGAGGAACTTGCAAGCGGCGCTGTTTGTGAGGAGGATGCTGCGTGAAGAACGAGAAAGTTTTTTTAGACAACCGGCGAGAGTTAGCCACACTTTTGCCACCGTGCCTGAACTGCACGTGATCTGGACTCAGGCAGCATGCACGACGGCACTCATACGAACGAGACGACGTATGCATAACTGTGATTGACTGCTCACCAGGCCTCTCCCAGGTAATGGCGAGATCACGAACACACGCTGCTCTGACACCGGACCAATCGACGAGCTACATCGCCCGTGCGCAGGTCATTCCAGCAACGAGCAACGAGGCGCGCAACGTACGTAGCTCGCACGAACCAGAAAGCACCACGTGCCTGGCACCCGCTCTTCCGGTCCAGACGTACACAAAGGAAACGCTGAAAGCGCGGAACTCAACGCGGCCAGAACGTGCATTTCCCGCACGTCTTGTCCCGGCCCCGGTCCGCGCAACCAAAGACATCGCTTTCGGATTGGTGGATACGCCACGTTGAGCAAGACGCACGGCGCACGGAAGGCACCATACATGTTGAATGACCCCACACCAATGTTAGTGGAGTTTCCGAGAAAAAACTAGACGCACAGCGCACGAAACGCACCAGAGGTGACGAAC
This sequence comes from Haemaphysalis longicornis, assembly GCF_048455015.1. Lineage (NCBI taxonomy): Eukaryota > Metazoa > Arthropoda > Arachnida > Ixodida > Ixodidae > Haemaphysalis > Haemaphysalis longicornis. The sequence goes on along the minus strand of NW_027526329.1, from coordinate 2,774,081 downwards.
AACATCCAACTTGTACCGGTGGAGCTGACCACGGCGAACGACATGCAAAGCGCACGGAACGCGACCAAGCCAGCACGCACGCAGGAAACCACTATTTACGACATACTCGCTCCCGGTGCTGCTATCCGGAATTGGCCAGCGAATGTCACAAACGCCGAAAGCAGCCTTGGCACAAGCAACAAATACCCCAACGCACGCGATTGAACCCTACCGGAACGTACGAGCTCTCTGGCACCCGCTGCTCCAACCCGTGTCCAGCGAACGAACGACATTACACTCGTGCAGGTAGGTCCGTCAACGCGCACCGACACGGCTAGCGCTTGCGGCATGTCCTAGCCGGAACGTGCAAGATCACCGGCATCCGCTGCTCCGATCGAGCCTCACACGACAAACCCCATTGTGTACAAGATGACGCAACCGCGAGCAAGCATACTCGGGACGAACGTACCGCTTTCGAACCTGCTTGTACGGGAGGGATAGCGATTTTAGAATTCTCTAAACAACGGGCAAAAGAGGAGAGCTTGAGCGACGACGTGGACACGGGAAGAATGCCAACGAATGAGCCCGATCCCGACGAAAGCACAGAACTCCCTAGCGATCAAGTGACGCTTACGACGCCAAGGAATGTGGGCCGAACGAACGAGACGAACCACGCCCGCTTCCCCATTACAATGGTTTCACTTTGGAAGCAACCACGGCGATAGCGAGCACGGAACCACAACGATATTGACCGATCCGCCACGCCACCCGACTACAACACCACGCCACCGCACGGCAAACGAACAGACAACCGGCTCTCGAACCATACGCAACGCATACCTCAATTGAAGGAACGTCCTCCACGCGCCGAAATATGCAATCCGTGCCCATCGCAGCTCGCCAGCAGACAAAAGGGCCGTCTACGCTCCCACATGCATCAAGCACGGAACGAGCTACAGGAACACGGTCGCCGACGGAAGCAACGTGACTAACGCAATGACGTAAACTCTGTCAAGTTCAGGTCGGACGAGGTGAATACCACGGCACGCACAATAAAAAGCAAGCCCATTTGATATCCACCGCAAGCCATCGAGACAAACGCCCTGTAACGAATTTTCTAGTATCCGGAACCACAAAAAAACCAGCGCGAGCATCAAGCAACTGCGAAAAAGCAGATAGTGATCAGTAAATGAACGGGCGTCAATTTACGCTGACACTTAATTGTGCCTGGGGGTATTGAATATTGGGTTGAGTATTCGTGAGTAATACAAATTGAGTTCTCGTGAATACAGATTGAGTACTCATGAGTACTCACGAGTACTCACGAGTACAGATTGAGTACTCATGAGTATTGATTGAGTACTCATGAGTATAAAACATTGAGTACTCGTGAGCACAGATTTATTACTCATGATTACAGATTGAGTACTCATGAGTACAGATTCAGTACGAATACTCGGGAGGACAAATGAGTTTGATCACAAGTGAGTACGTTTTCAAAGTAGAATGTGAGGAGTAACTATGAGTGATTTTGAGAACAGACGAGCTTTTTGAGTCTGAGTTTGATTGAATACAGGGTTAATGAAAAAAATTGTAATTGGGTTTGAGTGAGTTTTTTCTGTTTTTGCCGACCTATGCTCTATACTGCCACTAATATTAAAAAAACTGGAAAGGGTGCCGACGCAAGCTGTCAGGTTCATCTCGAATAAGTATGTGCGTACCGACTCACTAACTAATATGAGATGTGATTGTGGGCTTTCTACACTTGAATTAAGAACCAAACAAGTGGGATTAAAGTTCCTTCTCGAACTCTTGCTCAATCATTTTAAAATCGGCACATATCAGTACATCCGCCTTCGTGAAACCTCAGCAAACAAAACAAAAGCACCCGCACACTTTATTCGGATATTCCTGTCAAAACAACGCCTTTTGTGTTCATTTTTTTTTCAGCTTGCCATTCGGAAGTCGAGCCGCTTTAAGCCCACCTATTATTAACACGGGTTCATTATATTTTTTTTAAAGAATCCCTAATATTTTTCCCTAACAGGAAAACAACACAAAGTTGGAAAGTACCTTACGCCTTTGTATGCCTGCATGGCGTGTTGCAAAGTATGCTTTTTGCGGCGGCTATTGACTTTTAATTCCTGCTTTATTCCTGATCCCTGTAAAAATGTGTTTCTGTTGTATTTTTTGATTTTGCATACCGTGCACTACACGCGTGATTGATCTTCGCTACTTCGATGTAAACAAAACGCTACATTCACACAAGTACACTTCCCAGTTCCGTTCCGTCAAAATGTTGTTAAAATATCAGTCGAGAACTTTCCTTTTCTTGTCGACACTAAACACCTGGATGTGTCAACAAACCAGCACCTTTCCTTTTTATCAGCCTTATAATGTTTGGTTACGACTGTAACGTTATCTACCGGATCATTCTTACTGTTATCGTATACGTATACTCATATATGCCCATCTGCTCTGGTGTGAAAAGGGACTAGCAGTATTTCAAAAAAATAAATATCTAAACCTTCATACCACTACATTCCTTGAACGTCGAGCTGCGGTTGCCGGCTGAAGATAGATAAAAGACAAATGTTAAACATGAGCGGTGCACATTGAACAGTTGCTGCCGTTTTCCTAGAAAAGCGATACACAACCATATAAAGTTGACATACCACTACTCACGAGTGACCAACTTTTTATAACAAAATGGGGCCCGCACTCTGGACCCTTTATGCCTACTCTCACAACTGCCCATGGATTGACAAAGCAAGTAGGTGCCCAAGCACCCACCGACGCCATTACAGTACAGCGGCTCTTATATCGCAACTAATTGCGGCATTAGCATTCTGTTACGCAACTTAACAGGGAAGCAGAAGAATGCTATCACCAATGTCCAAGTAACGAAGAAATGTCTATATTTTAAGCAGAAACGAGTCAAAGTGTCTCGTAGTAAAAATGAAACTGAGTGTAAAGCGCCAAATTACACTAAGTTCTAATTTACTTCTCTGATTTTTTGCGGCTTAGTCACAAGCGCATTGTGTGTGGAGCACAGGAGTGAGGGCATCATGCGGCCAACATTAAAAAAACACCCCAAAATATTTCAGGACGTCATTATCGGAAACCCTCTTGCAAGACTACTCGGCGTGATTCTACGGAGAGATGTTAGAATCGTTCTCACAGACGCCAAAGTACATATTTAATGCATTGGGTCCCATTGTAAAACGCCTTACTAAAGGAACAGCACAAGTTGAAGATGATGGTTTAAGACTGATGCAGGTACTGGTTATGAGGCAGATATTGAAGCGCCCTCCGAAACAAAAACTTTCCCTTACCGAACAAAACCAAATAAACGCGTTCACGGGAACAGTTAGTGAGGCCACCCCCATACCACCTATTATTACGGTTGACGAAAGGGTCCTAAAATTCGGTCTGATAACACGTTTGAATACATCAAGAAAGCCACTATCCTAGCGCAAAGTAACAAAAATAGGGACAGGCAATCCTATCCAAGATAGGCAACACCCCACTATCGTTGAGAGGTATCATGGATCCAGCGACTACTACGCATACAAACCCTTCCCAACCAACATCATTGGATCCCAACCTACGAAGGACTATTGAGAAGCCCGGACCAAATTTCTTCGATTAAATTACCGAAACCATTCAAGCACAGTATACACCGGTGCCGTAATGTGAGAAAACTGATGCAACAATTGTCGCAACGTACTACCCTGGCAATCTTCGTGACTGAATGTTCGGGAAACTGTGCGATGTGAGGGAATGGGCGCGTGCTTCTATACGGCTGAAAGTTAATTACGAGGGCTAGTCGTAGCGCGACTGTACAAGTATTGCGACAAAATTGCACCGTGGCGTCAGCCTGTTATATGCAGCTAAAGGAACTCAAGACGATAGGTGATCGCGCAATACGTTTAGTTAAATTTTGTACATGGGGAATCTCCGAGTGGGCAAATATTATGAAAAGAGTTTCTTTAGTCGCGTAATCAAAACTTGCTTACATGTTACGGAATGTATTACGCACCGGATAGAAAAAGTCTAATCGAGAACCGAAGCACCCAGTGAAATAAGATTTTTATAATATACCTATTTATGTATTTACCTATTTCTTTTAGTACGCGTGTTCCCATTCGTTTTCTAGCGTGACTTTTCACAATTTGTAACAGGCTGCAACAGATTATACGCTCCAAATCACCGTACTAACCTATTACTGCATTTGATGAGGGGATCAGAAAAAGGAGTAATAACTTTTTAATTGCTGAATAGTATTCATCAGCGTTCGAAGTGTATACCCATCCTTCCTGTTGCGGTAATGATACATTTCGCATTTTTCGCAAACTGTAGTAAACCAACAGAAAGTTACAGTGCGCAAGCCAAATCCTGGATTTCCAGAAACAAAACTGTTTGGTGCGCCCGTCTTTTTCGCCCAGATCCTTTGAGATCAACTACAAGCCATAGCGAACAAAACATTTCCAGTGGTGGGCCCATCTATGAAAGCCTTCTCAGCGTTACAATATCTCAGAACACTGGCTGCGAAATGGGGGAATTTTTCCGGTATGAATGGTGTGTTCGTCTCGACGATCTGAACCACTCCCGCAGATTACGGAGTCTAATCAAGAATATTACGCCAATTTTAGCATTGGGATGGTATGCAACGATTCGTTTAGGAACCATCCCCCTCATCCGATACAAACAGTACAACAAAAATTAATTTTTAGCTGGTTGAATATGTCTTACAATGCTGCAATACTGCTGATGGACCTGTTAAGTTATGCAGATTGACTGGCATCAAGCACATGTGAAAATTTAGTATGAAAACTTACGTTACTTAGTTTTGCCAAAGAGAGGCTTTTGTTAAATATTGAGCTTATGCATGGTCCTTGGAAACCTAAAAAAAAAAACTGCACATCACAAGCGAAACCGCAATGAATGTGCGAAACACAAATTATTCGTGCGGTTTTGTTATCATTTGCCACGAGCTACGTTATACGAACCAATGAACGTTTCACATTGTGGAAATTGTATTGCTGGTCGTTAGCTCTATAACAATGATGATCGGTGAATTTATACTATCGGGCGTTAAGATAGTGATAGCCACATTCTATATTATATGTGTAGGACCTCTGCGTTCTACAGCTGTGGCGCGATGGTCAGAACGCGGAGCGACATGTCTTGACAGGTTGAGGCTTTATGGAAACGGGAATAAAAAGCGGGCGCGAGCCGGCTCAGCCACGAGAGCATGCGACAGCTCATGAGGACCATAATGAAAATGATGATGATCGACTTCGTCTGTTCCCGGTGAGGAAAAGGAAGCCCCAACAATGGGCAAAGTCAAGTGAAAGGGCATTTGAAATTGTAAATCATGGACCATATATTTCGACCCTGTCTCTGCATTTGTGAACACGCAAAACGCTGCTTCTGAGCAGATGATTCATTGTGGCGGTGTAAACAGCAGAAAACACGTGTAATTTTCATTCCCTGTTTGTAACTTGTAGGAGCCTACGCTGCTAATCTACGCTTAGAGAAGTGGGTGTCTTTACGTGCAAGTGTCGAAGCAGGCCAGCGGCGTATCTTGTGGATCGCGCACGCCAGGAAGGCCTCGCGCGATTATCCCTGCGTACAAATATGCGCGGTGGTATATAAAATTCTTTACAATAGGCGTGCATGCCTGCACGGCAGATTTTTTTTATTATGCAGAGACCGCTGCTGACGACTGGCTGCACCGGATCCCACCCCCACGGAGCACGAGCCATGGACGAGAACCTCGCGCGCTCGGTCCTTATGCAAGGACCTCCGGGTCTTGGGAGTTCAATGCACCGGTCTGCCGCCGCACAGCCTTAGCCTTGGGAGCTGAAGCATTTACATCACAGTCTCGTCCGCTTTTATAAATAGCGCCATCCTTTGAAGAGTGCCCCCGCCTAGTTCCGCTTGCGCGGGGTTCGAAAAACCTGTTCCCTAGCAATTTCCGTCGTTCAGCGTTGAGCGAAAACCAGAGATTGTCCTACAAACAACATAGGGGGTGTGTAGACCCCCTAGTTTTTCTTGACAACCCCCCCCCCCCTTGAATCTACAAGTATTGCTCATGTCAGTTCTTGTATTAAACGTCTGGGCAGTTTGGTCAGGCCCCAATAAAGGGAGTGAAACACCACGTTACCATCCAAAGCGAGACAGAAAGAGAATATACGCGCCTGTCTGCTTATTTTTAAGGAGCTTTACTTCCAACCAGGGACCAAATTTCTCTGAAGATATGATGCCTCATCTGAAGCTTTAGCTGTAGTTGACGTCAGGTGGAAAGAAAAAGGAAGAGATGTAGTTCGAGGCCCAAAACTATAAATGGAGAACGTGTTTAAATGCACACAACGCTAATTAATATTGGAAACAAGTGATACAACCTCAAGCATATTTTATAAAGAAATTAAATTTTAAAAAAGCATACTTCACCGCGGTGAGCATGCGGAGCGACACGTCTTGATAGGATGAAGCTTTAATGGAAACGGCTATAAAAAGCGGGCGCAAGCCGGCTCAGCCACGACAGCATGCGACATCTCATGAGGAGCGTAATGAAAATGATGATGATCGACGTCGGCTGCTGCCGGTGAGGAAAAGGAAGTCCCAACAATGGGCAAAGTGAAGTCAAATGGCATTTTAAAATTAATTTTAGTTGATTGATTATCTCTTACAATGCTGAAATACTGGTGATGGACCTGCTAAGTTATGCAGATTGACTGGCATCAAGCACATGTGGAAATTTAGAATGAAAACTTACTTAACTTGTTTTGCCGAAGAGAGACGTCCAAGATTTAACTAGCGGACACAAAAGAAGCATTTTAGGTAGTTTACCTACCCTCCCGCCTCTCCTGCCCACCCCCTCCCCCCTACGCTTTTGAGACACCCCCGCCCTTGATTTCATTCCTGGAGAAACACCTGGCGATAACAGTCACGGGCGGCAAATACGTCCACGCTTATGCGCGCTGTCGAAACGCTATTTGGCTGTCGACGGCGAAAAAAAGGAATGACGCCCGCCGACGACGTTCATTATGCGGCGGACGAAAGCACTATGGGACCGGGGCTTAGACATTGCCTGGGAAGCAAAGTAGCAACGCAGCTCCATTCAATGCGTGTACCAACTGGCCACGATTGGGTGGTCACGGAGTCGGCGTGGAAACGCTGGAAACAAAACATGGCGGCAGATCTGCTTCCATAGCTCGGAGAAAATGAAAGAGGGAGGGCTGCCTGGCGCTACTTAATATAGGCGGCGGGCGAGGGCAGTGTATCGATGGGTTTTAGTGGGAACCCCTGTGGAAGGCGCCTGTTGTCACACGTGGTTCCTGACGAGAGCAGCATCGACCACCTCCGAGGGTAATCAGCGCCGGTTGTAAACGCGCGGCGATAATACTCAGGAAGGACCACCCGGTCTTCGAATGCCGTCCCTGGCGCCGGTCTTGAATCATGAAGTATCAATTGTTGTGAGCGGCAAATAAACCGCGGCGTTTTTGAACAACTGCTTCAGCGTAAGCTCCTTGCTGGTAGCAGCAAGCCGAACTGTGTCAAACTTTAATCAAACGGGCAGCACTCAATACTTAACGCAAAGTTCTGATTTACGTTGACTTCCACAGTCGTAGCAGGTTGTAATAACGGATGCGTACAGAATTTCTGCCTGCCTCAAAAAATGCCAGTGTTATAAGGAACAATTATTTCACTAGGAAGCCAACAAAAACAACACTATTCATCCGTAGAGAACGTTTCCAGGCTTGGCACTGGTCTGTCTATCTGAAAACACTCTTCATACGTATTAAAATGTCATGATTTATCTCTCAGGGAAGCTGCTAATAAAGTATCACAAAACGATTTATCGTATAGGCACTAGAATGACATATTTTGTGAAACTGAGATGCAACAAACCATCATTAGCATTCTCCGTACCTGCCCTCTTATACCTACTTCAACTTTTTCTTGATTACTGCCACTGAGAGGCATTCTACAAAATAAAATTTAAGCCCGAAAAGTGAAGTATACATACAAAGTCGTATATATGAAGGAGCCCTAACAAAGGAGCCCGAAAGATAGCAGCTGCATTGTTCTTTTTATAGCAGCAAGAAAGAAATATGGGATATATGTAAACTTGACAGTCTCAGGTATTAGTGAATCTACCTGTGCAAATATTTATTTTTCCAGCGCAAGTAACCATTGTTTGACATCCAAGTGACTGCTCATAGACAACGTAAAGCTGAAACACAAAAGGAGTCCAAAATATCTCAGAATATGTATGGGCAGGTTCGCGTTTTCTGAAACGTGTGCCCGCATACTTAAAATATCGATTCCATAAAAATGCTTTTACATCCTCCCTTTATCAAGCTCCCATGTGCAGAGTAGCAAAACTGACATATCCGCGATCTGAAAGAGAACATTGGCCGTAATGTCTTTTGCTCTATGCGAGGAAAAAGGCTGTTAAAATAAGTACGTGGGCAATTTATTTAGGTCATGGGCTGGAAAAAAGTGTAAAGTACCGCTGAAAGTTGCAGGCTCTTTTTTTTAGAATTGGCAACAAGGTGTTCACATCTGGAGTACGTAGCTTGCAGGATTTGGAGAGCCCCTTACACTTCACATCGAAACAGCTCAGTGTGCACTGTGTTTAGGTTTTAAGCAGCAACCTAGGTATCTGCTGAAGCATGATCTTCTTTGTTCACGCCATTTGCTATGTAATACCCTGGCTCTCTTTCTGCGTGAAAACGCCTCGGGTTATTCCAGTTCCTGATTACTACCACATACCTGTTGATGGATTCAAGGTAAGGCTAAGCGAGAATGCTTCACAAAATATGAAATGTCCGTGCCCGTAAAAGAATGCGCTTGTTGTACACCTAGCCTCTGGTGATATGGAGCGCGGATTCCTTAAAACATGATGGCATTGAAAGCATAAATCTCGCACCCCGGTGGATACGCCTTCTACGTTATTATTTTCGTTTGTGCATTGCGACTTTAACGCAAGCGTTATCGTGAAATGTAAAAGTATAGCGGTGGGCCATGGTGCCGCTGCACGGAGGAAAGCTTTAACTACCGCCGGACTCTAGGCTCATCAAACCAAAACCTTCAATCCCGCATTGAAGATTACAAAACTCATCCGAGAACCCTTCCTTTACAGGAGCAAAAAACCGGAGAAGGTAGCACACACGCGTAAGCTACAATAAAGGGGGGAAGTGCACAAAAAACAGTTCTACCACCATGCAAATTGTCTCGTAAATAAACGGCTACGTTACGATACAGTGCCTATTGTTAGAAAACGTACGGTTACTAAGCGTTCCTAGGTATTTCTGTTAATTGAAGTTGATGCGAGTGGTGTATGTAAACTAATATTTCGGCAAGAAAAGTTCACCAACAGAAATCGGCCACACCCAACTTTGGCGTGGTCACATAGCCACCGTGACGATCCCCATTTTCCACTTCAGAAATGAAAGCAATGCTTGCGTATGATCATGTATATTTACCCGCTCTTGCGGGTAAATATACTTGCGGGTAAACTATCTCGCACTTGCGGCTAAACCATCAAGGCCGCAAACAAGCTGTACATTTGGCAGGTTACGCTTACCGTGTGTGTATAGATGAGTAAAGAGACTGGGTCACCATGATATATGTGGCGCCCAACCTCGAAATACCCCAAATAAGTCTCGTTCCCGTCCTGCGTAGCCGTATTCAAAGGTAAATGCGGCAGTATTTCATTTCTACAATTTACAGCAGAGCTGTGGTACTAGGAAAGTCACTATCCTAAAAAACCCAAGTACAACTTTGCGTTTCCTAAGGGCCCTAAAAATAAAAGCAATAACTTCCAATCTAACTTAAGGGATGCTTTGCTCCCGCGCTCTGCAGGGATGCTCCGACTTCTACAGTGATTCTTCCTTTTTCTCCTTGAGACGACATTATTCACGATCTGCTACAGTCTTACGATTTCGATTGTCTTCGATGTGGTACCTACATATTGCGCCACTGCATGTGGCTGCAAACATGTATTGCGAGTGTCGGCAATGATGGTGTAAACATGACGTGACGTGATGTGCCTTATGGTGCTACCTTCATATGTGGTGTAGTGGCATCGACGGCACACTTGAATAGTGCGATGTTGAGGAGCTTGCTCAGAAACGCGGCGTGTAGAGCGCTTTAAGTACAAGCATTCCAGGAACCTCTTTACTGTATCAAAACACACTGTTGTACAGTTTGGTGCATAATTGCTATAAAATTACAGCGCGACTGAGACAACGACAAGAGGAAGAAGCATTGTTCAGGTCACAAGCGTGAAACCGCCAAAGTAATCTTGGAGAATGTTGGTCGGCACTACAAGAGTCTCGCATTTACGCACGAGTTTCCTAGCCATGACACCATGCAGTTCTTAGACAATAATGTTGGGTTTTTATCTGAAGATAATATTTGATTTATTGCCCCAATGCTCCAAACAGCTCCCCCAATATGCATCTGCACGATAAAAAACGGTAGAAAGGGCCATGGCGTCTGCGGTTTTCGAATCCGCACTGAGAAAGTCGCGCGTACTTGCTGTTCCGGAGAGCTCTGACACACAGCTTAATATACTCCTGTCTATTGGTTACTCTACCTCTGCCTTCGTGGGTGTTGATGACGCCCAGCTGCGAAAACCCGAAGGCCAAGTTCATCAAAACCAGCTGGAACAGCTTAAGGTGAACCCAGTTGTTTTGTCTTATAAACATCTGGTGACGCAAGAGCTTTAACAGGTGGAAGAAAGGTACCGAGTTCCAGTTCTGTTTCCCGCTCCACAATACCCTGGTCGCCTGTGCCGGAAAATTTCTGGAAAGCCAAAAAGAAACAAGCGCGAAAAGAAGCACACCGACCGTTTTTCGCCCTGTGACGTCGGAGTAGTAAATAAAATGGCCCTTTCAGGCGGGGACGCCTATATACGTCAGACGGGCAGATGCGTGAATGTCAGGGGACGCGAGCCCAATCCGTCACTAAACGATATTACGCACGTGCAATTTGCCGGAGGGTTGTCAACAGTGCTGGCCTTTCGGATGTTTTCAGACCAAATGCAGGCCTTTTTTTGAGCAGGTAGAAATTCTGGACAGGAGCGAGAATACAGTGACCAGGGAGCTCTTAGAAGCTTTTTATACTAAGAAAAAAGGCGACCAATGCGTCAGCGACACGTCTGTGCTTCTGCGTGCCAGTGAATTCGATTTTGGGAAGCGTCAAGTTGACTGTAGCTATGTTACCGTTTTAAGAACGATGCTGTTTGACGTGGCGGATGGGCCGTTGATCGTGCTCAGCAAAGCTCGCCAAGCGATGGCATCATCGCGCACGCCGGCACCACTTCACCTTTGCTTTGCCTCACCAGTGCTTGGACGGCACTCGTGTCGACTCTTCTTGGAGGTACACTACAAGTGGCACAAGCACGACTGTAGGAAAGCTTCGCGGGGATGCACGATACAACTGGTACAACACGGCGTTGGAAACGCGTCGCCGGATGGATTGTTGCGACAAGTGGGGCAGTTTTTATGATGTAAATAGAAGACTGAATGCCAATATAAAAGAATACTAAAGGTCGTGGAGCGGCAACGGTAATCATCTTCCTAATTAGCGTCCCACACGCCAGACCACACAAGCCGAAGCGTGGCCACTGAACGAGTTCAAATAATCAAGCAGCTCAGAGAGTTAGTGCACACTTGCACAGCAACGCTGCCGAAAACGACACCCCTTCGTATGGGTTCATGTCGCCGTGAAAAAGGCCTCGTCAAAACAGAAAAGGGTGTAAGAATCTTCTCCCAAGGCGAACACCTTGAAAAACCCCAAAGGCCCGAGGGGTACGGGTTAGCAGCCAGTTGGAAAGAAACTGCGGTTGCACGTTAAAGCGCATCATCCCTATTTCATATTTGCCACGCTTTCGAGGCCCTTTTTCAAAGAAAGTGCTACGAGTTGTGCCGCGCCTCCGCCAGATGGCGCCACGGGTCCCGCGACCAAGAGAAGACGCAGTGAAACATCCCCCTCGCGAGGGGCACGATCAAATGCAGAGCATTTCCGGGGGCGCATGACGTTAAGTAGTTTGCGTTACGTTAATGTTGTTGCACTTGTGGCAACTGCTGACGAGAGAGCGCTCTTCAGCAGTAATTTGAATGACTCAAGGATATAAGGCGCGTCCGTAGCCTCCAATTCTGTGTCGGCTTTGTGGCGCAGTGGTTAGAGCACCATGTACATTGCGTTCCGCCCGCAGCGTCGAGGGATCAAGACCTGGCGCCGGATAGTATTTTTTTTATATATTAGGGAGGGGTGCGGTGCGGACTACGGACGTCAACGCGGGTGACATCGTGAGTTACTCAAATGCTCTGTATTTAAAATTTTCAGCAACCGCGCATCCCGCTGCACCCTTCGCTACACTTGGAGCTTCACCGCAAAGCTTGGAACTCGTACATTGTAAATACTTTAATGACGGAGTGTTCATTGCTATTTGGGGGGCTAACGACGACACCGTGCCGAAGCATTGCCCGAGTCTCGACGCATAACCCCGGAAAAGGCTTGTCCGAATCACCAAGCATAACCGCGCATAAACTAAGTCGAACCAAGAATAAGCTAGGTTCGGCCGCAAGCTTCGATGTTTGCCCAGTGTTCGCGCACGTAGTGCGAAGCTGCTGAACTTTTTTTTTGTGTGTACTTTTCTGTTAGCGGTATTTCAATAGATTACACATGTATTTGAACGAGACGATGCTTCAAATAAATAGAAGTTGCAAGTGCGCGCTTGTTCAGTAGTCTTTCTCTTGTCGTTGTCTCAGTGGCGCTCAATTTTTCTAAACTTTAAACTGTTAAAAATACTGAAGACAAGGCCAACACTATCGCTTAAAGGGCTATTCATTTTTGTTGACTGAAACAAATGTTGACACTTCAAACCAGTGCGTCTTTTGGTTCTTCAACGAATGTGAAAGCATGTTTACTCGCCAGTGCCTGCGAAGGACGTCCACAATACGCAGACATAGTGATTGAGCGGAAAAATAACATAAACGTCCTTTTCCATACGTCTATGAGGTCAGCTCTGAACAACTTCTGAAAATACCTCCCGCCGGCTCATGACGTGTCATTTCCCTAGTTTGTGAACTGGAGCAATGTAGTGCATGGAACGTTGAATGGAACATCTTGTTGCAGGGATCAGTAACAAGATAGGAGCCTAGATAATGAAAGTATATTACCGCAATACGGTTACGAGCATTTTGTCGTGGGCACCAGTCGAGCCATTGTTTAGAATAGACACTAAACGCACGCGGTCATGTAGCAAAGCACGCATTGCTGCAGGCTGAGTGAAGAACAGATAGTGTCAACGAAGACCTAAATATGAGCGACAATAATACAGCGCCCTTGTGCTTGGCTTGTGTTGTTGGAAAATATTTTAGAGGTCGTTATTGGTAACAATCGTATAGGCATTCTATGTGCACTGAAAATATGTGTCTGAAAGGAAGAACAACCTTGAAAATATGTCTGTTTGAAGGCACCCACATTTGTCTACCATAGAAGTGGTTTTAAGTGCGAATGCACTTTATAAGCTACCCTGAATTCCGTTGACCGCCGTCCGTCCACATAGCAACAGCTGCGGGTGCGCGCGCTCCTCGTCTTCCTTGGCAACGGGGGGAGATGGCACATACCCACGTGGGGGATTGGCCAGGAATCTCCTCGTCTTCCTTGGCAACGGGGGGAGATGGGCGCACGCTGCCTGGCCGCTGACATGGCACATACCCACGTGGGGAATTGGCCAGGAATCGGGCGTGAGAAGGGCTAATGCACCCGCTTAAAGGCGTACTGACACGAAATTTCAAAGCTGAGATCCGCTCTAGCAATCAAGTACAACGACAACACAAATAGGTGTCTGTGCATGGCACATACCCACGTGGGGGATTGGCCAGGAATCGGGCGTGAGAAGGGCTAATGCACCCCCTTAAAGGAGTACTGACACGAAATTTCAAAGCTGAGATCCGCTCTAGCAATCAAGTACAACGACAACACAAATAGGTGTCTGTGAATAAATGCATCTTTCTTTCTTTGTAGTTGTGTTTGTGTGTGTGATCTCTCTTTCGCGAACATTACCGAACCGCGCAAATTCACCTCCTGCATTCGCACTTTCACATTCTTCCCCTCGGGGAAATGCGGGGAATTTTTTATTAGTAAACTTTCTCTAGCCGACTCTGACGTCTGAAATGGTACTCAGGTGACACGGACCTAAGACTCAGGCGCCAGAGGATTGTTTTACAAATTACAGCTCGTGCATCATTACTCACGCCGAGTTGACGTAGCTAAACCTGCCGATTATCGTAAAATCCGAATTCCTGTGCACGCTTCTTTCTATTTGTCCACAAAGCGGTTCCCACGGTTTTCTCTTGCTTTGAAACTGAGAAAGTTCTTATTGTAGAAGTTTTATTCAGTGCTGCTCGAGTGTGGCGCCAATTTCTGTTAGTTTGGTGGTGTTTGTCTAGACGTGCTGCGAAATCACCTTCAATGAGCCAACGTTCGGGTCCATGCTTGCAGAAAGGCATTTGTATATTTCGTTCATGTTGCATGTTACCTGTAGAAGTATGGCCCGTCTTTCCTTCGCTGTAGGTCCGTATGGAATGGCTGAGGTGGAGCCCAAGGGTGGCGGTCGATGTCATGATAAAAGATTTTAATTTTCCGCACCAACAAGTACAGGCATACTTCCTCTGCGGCCCGAATGGGCGGAATGGAACTAAAAAAAACTTTGTTCTACGTTTTATGAGTCGGAGCTAGTTCGAGAGGTTTCAATGCAAAGCTCGTCCGTGCGCTTATCCTAGTCATTCTGCCCTGGTTTCTTTCTCCCGACACTGCGGCCACTCCTATACTTCTCGAAATTCTCCGTGCAACCCCATCCTACCAGTGGCGGTGTCTTGTTACTGACAAATGGGCGCCTGCTCCTATGCGCTTTCCCTTGTTGCTTCCCGCTGTCCGGTAATCTCTCTTATCCAGTTTTCTCCATGGGAAGGAAGCGCTGCAACGAAGTTCAAACTCCATGTCCATGGTATCCGCGGAATTTCCTAACCCTGCTTTGAGTTTGCCAATAATGCGAGGTAAAAAATGTGCGGCTCCACTAGATGTGTATTTTTGTCCTTGGTGGTACCGATTATACCCAAGGCGTACCGGCTGCCGCTTTTGATTCTTTACGTATTGTGTTACGAGTGCACACCGAGCTTCTCAGATATTTGAACCGGGCCGAAAAATGCCTGTTGACCGCCCTAAAAAACAAATATAGTTTTCGGCGCATCAAAGCTTTTTTTTTTGGAAGGGGTGGGGGGGGGGGGCTGCTAAACTTCATTCATGCTCTTTTACCATGCGGCTTTTAAGACGCAATTTAAGTTAGCTCTTGTTCCGGTTTATATATTTATTTACTAATTTAATTATTTATTCATACTGTTAGCCCAGGGGCCGGTACAGGGTGGACGTACAACAGAGAACATGGAGGTAGTAACTGCCGCCTGAGACAGGAGTGCAACGCAGGATGTGTGCGATACAGTATGCGGTACAGTATGCGGCACAAGTATAGTATTCAGCTACATTGTGCACAGGTTGAAAATGCAAAGGTGCAAAGTGCAAGGGTACAAAACAATAAGCAACTCTTGCACAAGCGCAATTCAGCCAAACTGGATACAACACTTAGCTTCCGTATGGGCGCGGACCCCAGTATAGGGCCAAATCATCAAGAAGAGACAGCACTATCGGCTTTTATGTACTGCAACAAGGATTTTTCAAACTGCGCTAAGGAGTCTGATTTAGTAATTTCTGGCGGCAAATTGTTCCAGTCTTCAATTGTATCGTGAAGGAAAGAGTGTAAATGTATTTAACCGAGTCATGATATACAATAATTGGTTAGGGTGACGACTTCTAAGTGTACGAGAAAGTCTAGGTTTCAAATATTGCTCTGTGTTATAGTTAAAGTAGTTACGGTGCATTAAGTAAACAAACTTTATTCTCGCTACTCGGCGCTGTGTTGTGAGAGGTGGCATGTTCATTTTATTTAGCATGGCAGTAATCGAATCTGATGACCTGTAGTTGGATAGAATAAACCTTGTGGCCCTCCTTTGAATTTTTTCAATTTTTTCCCTTTTGGTATTTCTTCGAACGGTCCCACACGATGCAGGCGTATTCTAATAGTGGACGGACAGTGGTTGTGTAGGCAGTCAACTTGGGTGTCGTAGTCGCTAGTTTAGGTTCCTTCTCAAGGACCACAATTTCTGTTCACCTGCACAACATAATTTATTTATATGCGTTGTCCAATTTAAATCTTCGGAGATTGTGACCACCACATACTTGAAGTGAGTGACACGTTTTAAATCCTTTCCTGCGAGCTCGTAATTGAAGGAGAGGACATTTTTAGTTTTGTTTGTTATTCTGGCGAATACTGTTTTGACATAATTAATTTTCATATCCCATTTTGTGCACCATGCATGGATTGTTTGCAATACTGAATTCAAAGTAACTTAGTCACTGTGACTGGATATTTTAGAATAAATTAAGCAATCGTCCGCAAATAGACGAACTGTGAGCTTTTTGTCAATAATATCTGCAAGAATATTGATATAGCACAAAAATAAAACAGGGTAAGGACACTCCCCTGTGGTACCCCGAACTTGACCTCTACTTGAGTTGATTTCACTCCCTTAATCTCGACATATTGCGATCTGTTCGGGAGATATGATTTAATCCAGTTAACAAGGTTCTTATTAACTCCAAAGTGAGTAAGTTTAATTACAAGTTTAGCGTGCAGTAAGAGATCAAATGCCTTGGATAAATACAAACAAACTGCGTCTATTTCACCTGAATCCTTTAATGCGCTAGCAAAATCATAAATTGTCTGGAATAGCTGTGTTACTGTTGACAGTTTGCGTCTGAAGCCGTGCCTGTTCGGAAAAATTACCTTAGAACTTTCGAGGTAGGTAAAAAGACTTCTAGACAGTGTATGTTCCAATATTTTACAACCGGTGCAGGTATTTGAAATAGGTCTCTAGTTTTCAATATCATATTTGTTCCCACTTTTGTATACAGGTGTAACTCTTGCAGTTAGCCAGTCATCAGGCAGTTGGCTTTTATTTAATGACGCGGTGAAAATTATCGCTAAGTACTTACCCACCCACTCTGAATACCGCGTGTACGGAGGATTTTTCGGAACGAGCAAACACAGAGTGAAAGTATTCGCTAAATCTTCGAGTTATTTCCCATTCGTCAGTTGCAATATATCCATCGACTGAAATATATTGGACCTGTCCTTGCGACGGGGAAAGGTGACCCCACAATCGCTGTGGGCAGTTAATCATAAACTGGTTCAGAGTGTCTGAGTAATATTTTTCCTTAGCTGCTGACAATTTATGCTTGAGCGTACGTTAAAGATCCCTAAGATCAGACCTATTGCTCGCCTTGTTTTTCCTCATGCGTTTTATTTTACGTTTTAAATGAATAATGTCTCTATTAATCCAGGGATTGTATTTCCTAATTGGTTTTACTCGTTCAGGAACAAAGGTTCATAATATCTTTGGATTGGTTCCATAACACATTAACAACAGACGCCTCTAGGAAGGGGTACAGTGACAATTTTAAATAATCAAAAATACTAACATCATCAGCACTGGAAAAATTTTTGCAAGTTAAAGTGGGTCTCTACCATGTTTGATTGACAACAATTTTTTTCTAGAAACCAAAACCAGCTAATGATCGAAAATGCCTTCTTTATTTGAGACATCGTATTCGGACAGCCGGCTATCTAAAAATACAAGATCAAGGGTGGACTCTGAAGCAGGCCCTACCCTAGTTAGACCTTCAACACACTGCGTAGGGCCATAAGTAAATGCTATGTCAAACAAAATTTACCAGTGCTTGAAATGTGCTTTGTTTATTTCAAGTTTATCCTATTGTATACCGGGAAGATTGAAATCACCTGCGATGATAACCGAGGTTTATCAGAAGTATTTACGTACAAAAAATCTTGGATCGAATTAAAAAGGAAAGAGGAGCCTTCGGTGGGCGGTAGACTGCCCCGATAACACAAGACATGCCGCTCAGTTCTGTTTTACACTAGACACTTTCACAATCAGGACTTATAGGCATTAGTACAAGCCTTAGTTTTTCCTCAAGAATGACTGCGACGCCACGGCCCCGTGTATCGCGGTCTTTACGTATCATGTTATATGCGGGGGCAATGATTTCGCAGTCTTTAATTTCTTGCCGCAACCAGGTTTCCGTTACGATGACTATATCAGGGTTGTATTCAAAACGAAGGCGCTCGAGATCCTCTGTTTTGTTTGCTAGGCCGCGCGCATTATTGTTGACTAATACCAATTGCCCTGCTACGTTGTTACAACGACAATCTGAATCATCTTTTTGCGACTTTTTCGTGTCTAACTTTACCCTACAATCCTTTGCGTCATCCCACACGAATGTTTCTTTTTCAATCGTAATTTTTTCACGCACTAGCTTTACTTTCAGGCCCCTTCACCTTCCCTCTTAGCACTTTCCCACAATTTGCGTAGTTTTTGCAGCGTTGTCTGTGACAGATCGTTTGCGATGGAAATATCGCTGCCCTTTAGTTTAGCACAGTTCTTAAAAACCATAGCCTTTTCATTGTAGTCAAAGAATCTCATAATTATTGGGCTCGTCTTACCATTACCTTTTTTTTCTCACCCTGTGTATACTTTCAATTGTTGTAACTGAGACACCGAGGCGCTTTTCGAATACACCGGTCAGGACTTTTTCTCTTAGCTCGTTGTCAACTTCGTCCGCACTCTCCCGAATCCCAAAAACTAAAAGATTGTTTCGACGACTCCTGTCTTCAAAATCGACTAGCTTGTCCTGCTGACACTCGATAACAGTTCGCATGTTGTCTATGTCGTCTTTCAGCTGTGCAGTTTTCGCCTGATGTCTCTCGACTCTTTTGAGTGCAATTTAAATCTCGGAAATTTTGCGGCTCATGGCGTCGAGTAGCGCTGAGAATGCCGTTTGCGTTGTTTTAATTACTCGTATGACTCCAGCTATGGTTTTCTGTCCTTTCAAGAGTTCATCAAGCATATCATGCATAGTATCAGGCCCAGGATTGAGCTGTACATCACCAACTAATAGTAACAACATTGAAAGACACTGCATAGCATTTGCGGCAGGCACTTCGGGGCACGGCACAGCAATAATAAATCTGTTGTCGCTTCCGTAACATTTTACAAACTGACCTGGAATAACAGAATAACAGGATCAGTTGTCTTCATCGGGAAAGCTTCGCCGTGCACACAGGATGGCTCGCCGATCACTGGTCTTATGTAGTCCGTGCAGCGTGTTGTCGATGCGGTCAACGTCCCGGTGTCTACAAGGGACACCGCGTAGGAGGCGGTGTCCCTTGTAGATTCGATCAAAGTGGCATCAGGGTAGCATCCGAAAACAAGGCCCGTGCTTGAAGCTTGCACTGCCGTTGGAACAATGCACAGGAAAGCCTGGAATAACAGAATAACAGGTTCAGTTGTCCTCATCGGGAAAGCTTGGGCGTGCTGCTGCTGGTGACATTTTTATTGTGTACGCCGAGGCGGACGGCCGAGGAAGTGACTATGCGAGGATGCGACCGTGGGCGTCCAAGGAAGTCACATTTTGAGCGTGTGTCGCGTCCTGTGCATTTCAGGGGGTGGCGTCTTCTACAGGGAGAGCGAAAACGTTGTTCCTTATCCATCAAATTGCTCTAAGGTTCACCGTTCAGAAAAATCAGGAGCCACGCCAAGCACAATAACACTGAAAATACCGCGTGGCGGGACACTTTCTGTGCGAAGATGCACTGCGACGTGTGTTACCGCTATGTTAAAACCCGTCCGGTGTTTGCTTGATAGATATTTGAAGATCTTTTTGCCCAATCGAGGAGCTGCCGACTG
The DNA here is from genome assembly GCF_048455015.1 of Haemaphysalis longicornis. Taxonomy (NCBI): domain Eukaryota; kingdom Metazoa; phylum Arthropoda; class Arachnida; order Ixodida; family Ixodidae; genus Haemaphysalis; species Haemaphysalis longicornis. The sequence goes on along the minus strand of NW_027526329.1, from coordinate 2,754,192 downwards.
GCCTCTCGATGAGCCCAGGTGCTTCAATCGTAGTAATCACATGTCGCACGCTGTTGCATGGGTAATGACTAAACCAATATTCGGCGCTGAAGAAGGCATTTGCTTCTTGGAGCACAACCGTAGACTGGTGGTTTTTGTTGGTTTAATCCATTGAAGTCGTGCAGAAGATATACTTGTTTATCTCCTCTTTCTGTATAACGGAACCGTGTGGAAGTCTGTGAAACATATTCAAAACTTATTCAAACGAATAAAGGCCGAATTGTTTTTTGTTACATTAACCACCCCTACACGGTTTCTTAGAGCCGGTATATTACATCTTAAATAAACAGCCGGTGTTGAAGAAAGTATTGACAGCACCGTCTACGGGCAGTCTGAAAATGATTTCGCCGCCAATGAAGCATGTAAGCGGACATGTTCTGAGTCCTGAAAACTGTCCATGCAAGTATTCAGACATTCTTGTAGCAGTATGTTGGAGCACTTTGAAGGGTACTTGCTGCTCGCAGAGGCAGCCGACGATTGCATACACACAATCTGAAGTACAATGGAACCCCTCACTGAGGGGATCAATTTGCCGGTAAAGGACCCACTAAAGGAGCAACGCGTCACCGCTAAAATAGAATCTGTGTTCCTATTGTAGAGCAAGATGAGGGGAATCGCAATTACGTTTATTAACGTAAACCTACCGGAGTTTTTTTTTTCCAATAGTAGGAATGCACCGCTGATGTAACTATGTCCGGACTTTATTTTTTGACTTCATTTTATTTTCACACTCCCCGGTGGCGTGAGCGCTGGTATTGCGTTTACTTTCCTTGCTTCAACCCCTTCTTTGTTTTCTTGGTCTCAGGAAGCACATAAGCAGCGGTGTATTGCCCATTCTTTTTCTTCCGACTCTTTTTGCTCCCATCCCTTTTCTTCACACGGAGACCCGCGAAAAGCGTTTCTTGGCGCCGCTATATTGCCTAACGGAGGACAGGCCTAACTTTAAAGTGGACAATGTTCCAAGCAATGTTTACGTTGTTACACCTTCCAGCAGAACGTTCCGCATAACGCTATTGGCGTTTCCCCTCTGGTTGGCATAAAAAACAAAAACGCCTTGCCTAAGCGTCGTCAAATACATCAGCGGATATGTGTTGCCCTGCGCCTCGGTAGTGACACTTTTAGCAACGCATAGATGAAACGAGAAATGGCGATCCGAGAGCTGCGGTAAAGTGATAATACTCACGCAGGATGGGCAAATTTCACCGTTCATCAGACATTTTTGGTAACAACAACGACAACGATGAGAAGTAACAATGATATATTGTTCAAGGAATTAAAGGGGCCCTGAAAGGCGTTGTCAGCACACTTAATAAACAAGCGCAATTGTGAGGCTCGTTGGTCAACGTCATCTGTGTCAAGTTTCACTTTTTTATTTGCAGCAGAAAGCTCATTTTTTTCATTGCAAAGTTTGTTGCCGTGTTCCCACCCTTTCCAGCGCGTTTTTGTGCTCCCCCACCTTCCCCCATGTACGTCATCGATTCTTCCATGTGGATTACGGAGCAGAAATCTTCTTTTTGACGGCTTTTTTCGCACTTCCGGCGAAGAGAGGTGTCGTCTGCTCATCTTCGACGGGTCGCAACGGCAACTTTGGTTAACTAGCGCTTCGTGGAGCACGCGTACTGCAATCCTGTTACTCCATTGTTATCTTTTTTACTACAATAACTAACACGCTCCATGTTAAGGTGCGTTGGCTAGGCCGACACAATAACAACACGACGGCGACGCCGACTTCCGAGTTCACAGACGGCCATGTCACAGGACAGCGACACGAACACGTTGGCCGATCTAAAGTCCGAGTGGTGTGACTTGCTTGCTGAACGAAGACGCCGACAATTCGGATCGGCCGAACGTTCCTCGTAAAGCGAACGAAAAGCGAAAACTGCGCCCCGCCAACATTCTGGCCGTAATGAATGCGGCTCTGTTCAGTTAGTTCATAAGGTGTAATAAACACAGTGAAATCCATCATGGTATTGCAACTGAACACTAGCGTTCTTGCGATTCGTATTTCGGCTTACGACGCTTCTTTCGTTCGCTTTGGCGACTATTCGTTTGCCGCAGTTGCAAACTCCATATTAGTATGCGATTTTCAAACGCTTGTAGAAAATGTAAGCCCAGTTAAGAGCAAAAGATAAGTTACGGTAGGTTGATTAGGTAATAAAGATTCACAAACCAACGTTTTCAGCGTAAAGCGTAAAACGAAAGTGCGGCAAGCACTATGCCCGCTGGGCAAAATCACAGCCGCAGCCGGGCACGCATTCGCAATCGCCTTTCTTCCCAGAACAGTGTTGCTGCTGAAGATAAGTAGTGGTGGGGGCTTAATGGAAACTTACTGCGCAACGGTTACTCAAGAAATGTTCAGTTAAACTAGCAAGAGTTCTTGAAACGACGTAGAAACATAGATGAGACACAAAGGGCGGGTGTAAATCCAGTATAGAGATCATTAAAAAAAACATTGCTTTTTCAGTTATATGTAATTGACATTGCAAACTTTGTAATTCATTCCCGGGTATTTCTGTGCGCGGATGACACTCTGCTTGTTTTTTGGCATAGTGCCTTCGATCTTGCCGCTGGGAATCTGCAACATGATTGTCAACAGATAATAAAGTCGTTTTGCAGCAACTAAATTCGAATCAACACTAAAAAGACTCAAGTTGTTTGCTTTTATAATAGTCTAAAGCCAATACCGACTGTTACATCAATTGTTTTGCATGTTCCTGATTGTTCGAACTGTAAATGTACACCTATTTTGCCTGTGGACTCTGTTAAATGCTTGGGTATATTTCAAAGATACTGTAATTTGGCTGGGTTGGTGAACGTTCATGATTAGAAATCAGCGTGGAAAAAACACACCACAAAAAAGGAACGAGAAGTAGACAGGACAGCGCTATATTTGGGTATATTTTTTGATTCTCACATGTCTCGAAACACGCATCTGGCCTTTATATGTTCTGAACTGAGAAAAACTGCCTATTTGATGTACGGGCTCATATCACTTTGTACCTTAAAAGTACGTAAGCAAAATGCTTTTGCCTTGTCCTAATCCACATTAAGGTACGGAATTTGTTGTTTTTACTGATGCTCTGATTTCTGGAAAAATAAGGCGGATGCTTTTTACGTTCGACACTCAAACACGTTTTGTATGGTACACCAGATCTTGATACTAATTATGTCTTTCGTGTTTTTCGCATGCTTGATTTTACCTCGCTGTTCAAACAAAGGATTGTACTTGAGTATATTTGGTCTCTGCGATTTTGCCAGCCGTGCAATCTTGTGCGGCATTTACGCCCTCGCGATCGTTTTCTTTTACCACGAACTAGAACTTGATTTGATGAACATGTTCGACAGTACCATGTCCAATGGTCCTGAATTCTTTGCCAGACGTCTTCCTTTCGATGAATAGTCGAAGGAAAATGACATACATTCCGCTAGAACTTCACTTTCGCCTTTAACAGTGCTTTTTTTGTCTAAATTATTTTCTGATAACTTTTGTCTTTTTGTTGGATATCTGAATAGTTTTGCCTCATGAGAGTGAATATTATCTGTTGGTGTATGGTGTATGACGTGTTGCTCGCTGTCGGTAACAGCCCTTCAAGCCCTTGTGGCCTTGGCAGACCCGCATATTCATCCTGTTTTATGGAATCAATAAACACTATTAATAATATTATTAATATTATTATTATTATTATTTCCGTGGCATCTCTAGTTATGTCGTTGCGCAGTGGCGCTCAGCAAGTAAAGCCTGGCGTCTCGGATTCTCACAGTGCATAGCACGATTGTTCCAGTACGGAACACGTGCTCAACAATATCAGTGCATATCAACCTCCTGAAGCTGACGTTTTGCGGTAGCAATTTCTTCCGCACACGTGCGGACATTTCGCTTTCTATTCTAGGGCGGTTATCCAGGCTTTTGAGCAATGACTTTTCGTGGTAGTGCTTGTAGAAAGTAATAATTGACCGACACTCAATCGCTATGCCCCGAATTCTTTGCTTGAACAGCTCCCATGCTTCAAGCAAAGGCAAGTGCATAGAAAGGCATGCCAGCAATGTTTCCCGCACATGGCCACAAAAGCCCTTATTTCGTAAAAGAGACGAATTGGGTTTCCATAGAGCCCATCGGGGACTGAAAGTACTACGACCACCTCCACCCAGGCCACCACAACAAGACAGTGATCCGAGAAAGAAATGGGCGGGACGTCACATGCAGGATTGTCGGAAAGGAGCGCATAAGTAATGTAGATCTTGTCAGGTCGAGCATGAGAAAGCCATTGAAAATGTGTGTATGAACAAGCCGCTCTCACCAGTAACCCCTGGTCCACTAGCCAAGAAACCGCCAGGACGGATGACAAAACCTGAGCGCTCCTATTTTTAGGTGCTAGGAGTTGGGAGCGCCACCACGCTGTCACTAAGTTCATTCCGGATATAAATTCAAATGGTGATCTTTTGACTAGCGCGAAAGTGATTACATCTGAATTTAAAAATTATTATAAGAAACTATTCGGCGGTGCCTCTGATCCCATTGATAGCGAGCTTTTGGGACATTTTGTCTCCCTAGTATAGCAATTGACAGATGAATACAGTTCCAATATAAGTGCCCCTATTACCTTAGAAGAGATAGAGGTCGCAGTACATCTGCTTGAGGTATCCAAACCCCCTGGCCCCGATGGGCTGCCCGGAGAGTTTTATAACCATTTAGGTATATTTTACGTCCAGTTCTTTTTGGTGTTTTGGAATGCTACCTGGACGCTAATTCCCTTCCGCCCTCACTCACGAAATGTCATACAGTATACTAATTTCCAAAAGTAAAGACCGTTAAGAAATTGCTATCTATACATACGTACACACAAATCATTCTTACAAATGGTGACTACAAAATTTTCGCGAAGATATTATCTAGTCGTCTGCAATTTGCCACGTCCATTCTTATTGGTCAACTTCAACGTGGACTGCACGACCGATCAATACAGACCAATTTACACATTGCTCGAACAGCCCTTCATTTCTTTAAAGATTCCTATTAGCAGCTCGCATTCTAGCGGATAGATATTTCAAACGCGTTTCATCGTACTTCTTATTCACTTCGGTTTTCTTTGTTAGAGCGGGCCAACGTTGGGTCGGTCGTTTTCAAAGGAGTACATCTCTGTCATAGTAACTAATCTACCCACTTAATTGTTAAAGGTTACCTTTCTAAGTCCGTGAGTACAGTTTGGTTCGTAGAAGAATGTGGTTGGTGTCACCGTGGATGGGTGAAAGTAGCCGGTGACGCTGACGCAGGAGGTAGATAATGAAGAAAAAGTCTATATACACTTATTTACAGGAGAAGACGAAACATACAACAAGGCAAAACGAAAACTGAATTACAAATAAAAGGCGCCGCAGCGCACAAAAGGGGGTGTCGCGGCGCGATCCCTGGTGGGGGCCCGGAGGCCAAAAAAGGTGCCGAACCGCCGCACGGTTGGCGAGACATTCGTGGGGCTCTGGCGCCCAGAAACCGACACGGGAGCAAGTCTTGGTGCGACCGCTCTGGGCCGCAGCTCCGAACAAACTCGTTTAAGCATGCGCGAGCAATGTCGCAAGCAATGCCGCCTCGCCACTTCAGCGCACATGCCAATAAGGGTTTTCACCTCCGCTCCCCTCCTGGCCGTTCCCGAAGGTCAGGAGGACAGGCAAGCCTTCCCCGACGCCGCGTAAAAGCCGCCGACGAGGCCCATACAAAGGGTTGGGAGTCGCTGGCGTCGGCGGAGGCCGCCCCAACATTCCGCCACCGGATGGGGAGACACAACAAGGCCATGAGAAGGGAGGGGGTCTCCGTCAAGACGGGGTTCATCGGCGCTGTCCTCATTACACCGTGCCTGTATATTCATCAGATATCCACATATAACTGTTTATTCTAAGTTGTCTTGACAAGATGTGCTCTTACGTGTCCGCAAAATGCCACTTTCTTCCTCTACATACATTCTTGTTCAAACTGCTCAGCGAAACTTTGCCTGCTAAGACGTGGCTGCACACCCTTAACATTTTTGTGTCTTCTGTGAACTGTCGCCTGTGCGATGTACTCGAAATTATTGAGCGTTGCTTCATAAATTGAAAGGACGCCATTATATTTGGGGTGTCCACAAAGAACTCTTAAGAAGGACTTTGAATTGACTCCACAGTCTACAGGGTATCTCGTACGACCCGCAGACGGTAATGTTTCATATATTTGTTTTTTTTTCTTATCGCTGTGCGTACTTTATGGAAAACGCGAATGCTGGATAGGCACGCTGAGCTTCCAGATCACACTTCTGCCAAATGATATTTCATCTTAAAGACGTCTATGACCAAAATGACATCTATGACCGTGACTGTTATCTCCCCATTATTTGTTGTTCACTGTTGCCCCCGTTTTAAACCAGATATAGATAATTCTTCATTGTGTTTACTTCTGCATTTCGTCTTGTAATCAACTCCTCTGTATGTGTACATAATTGTAAATATGTGTTGTAAATATTATTCCCTACAATGACATGTAGTGCAATAAATACTAAGTAAAAATACCATCGTGGTTTCAAAATGCTACGATGACGATGATAAGCAAAGCTGCAGAAAGCGCGTCTATAAAAATCCTTGCTGTGGTCGCAATCGAACGTTGGTTCCTCGCATTATGAAGCCGACATCTACCCGATTGCGGCATTGGGACACGCTCGAAGGAGGTTACATTTTGGATTTTGACTTTGAATAATAATTCAAGGGAGCAGGAGTAAGAGGGAAAGCATCGCGTTATTTTTTTAATTCGGATGCTCTCAATTTGCCATAATCATCATCCTTTTACCTTTGCGGGATGATCTTGTGTTCTATATGTGTTGGCGGAAAAAAGCTGGAGGCCTATTGGGCTGAGGTGATAGGCAGGGCAGTGGACCATCACTTTCTGACTGTTTAGTCCTCATCTGAACTGCGCGGGCAGTATAGATGTCAATTATGCAGCTAGAGGAATGTCAGTGTTTAGAGTATAAACCCTGCGGAACGTACAGTGTGTTGAAGTGTAATTACTTTTGTGTATGTGTGGTGGTGGCGCGTTGGCTAAAATGGAGGTTTGAAATGGTGAATCTTGATAATTGTTTTCCGAAATGGTAGAGATTAGCTTTTGTGGAGCCTCTGTATAAGGTGAGGGTCGAAGCACTTTTTAAAAGACTCGGATGTGTAGGCTGCATTTGCAGCGTTCTTATTAACGGCGATGTCTCCAGAGTGCGCGGGAGAATTATTGCCTATAATACCAATGAAGCCGAGACGTCTTGGTAGCATTGGATTTTGGCTTTTTGAAACGAATGAGTTCTTTGTAGGGGGTACCTTGGGAGGAGTCGCTTTCTAGGGAACCAGTGCCGGGGCAGCCCAACATACGCGATAATTGAGTACAAGTGCTTTGCAACCCGGGATATACGGTATTAGCCTTTACCACGTGTCTCTAACAGACGTTATTACCTCAAACAATAAAACGAAATCTCTAATTGCATTTTTAATGAGCTACAGCTGAGAATCTGACATCGTGAGCTCCAGCGCATGATCTGAAGTACATGGTTCCTGCTCATGGTCATAAGAAGCCGCGAGATGCGTTTAGGCCTTGCATACTCAAAGCGCAGGTTAAAAGCCCCGATACCCGTCGCGGTATTAATTTTGTTTTGTATACTTTTATCTCTTAGTGCTGTCAGCCATTGTAGGACCTATCCCTTGCTCATCCAAACTTTGGATCTTCGCGTAATGCTGCATTTTTTTGTTTTCGCCGTAAAATCAAAGTTGCTACCGAAGGCTTCATATTTACATACAGGAAGTCCAATCTGCTTGTCTATGCTATTAGTTTGGCTGTCGGCAGCAGAAAAATTTTGTAGCGCTTTTCAATGAAGTAATGCCAAGAACATCAAACCAATGGCCTAAACATTGATGCGTATACACTATCGAAGCCTTACTTGAAGCCTGAAGAGATAGTAATTAGGCTGAGTTAAAAAGTAAAAAAAAACATCGCACTATACTTTTGTATTTCTGAAACCTATGGAAATTATGGCATTTTTCTTTTTATCAAACTCAAAAAAGAACGACTCTATATGATTTGTGAAGGTATTTATTTATGTGCGCACGCGGAAATTATCCCCTTCGAAAAATAAATTTTTTTCCTCCAAATTACACACCAGCCATCCAATGAAATCATCTCTCTCGCATATTACCTTAAATGTTGGAGCGAAAAAATTGGCCTATATCAAAATGTACGTACAAGTTTCATGCATTTTCGACGGCCAAGTGTCTGCATTTCGAGCTTCAACGCATGTTTAAAAATTGGCTACGAACACTCAGCCACTTCACCGTTGAAGGTGTTTATGCTTTGTAAAAACGCTTGTCTAGTTTACGACGAAAAGTATTGTAATAATTTTCGTTTAATATATATACTTTGAGGTGTGTATTACACGTACAGTTTGCACCTTCAATGATTATATATGGCAATGCACTGGCACAAATCTTCACGCAGGCGATGGGCAGACTACCGGAGGTTGTAGCGGCCTACACTTCAAGCGACTGCCCCTCGTACTTGTGTCTCAGCTCATCGCGAACCCAGTATGATGTGAATACCAGACAGGTGTCATACATGTGGAAGTTTGCTGGCATAAATAACACAATGACGTGAGTAAATGAAAAATAGAGTATTTTCCACAGGTTTAGGGTCGATAGTCTCCCATAAACTTTTCTCTGTCTGTCTGTCTGTCTGTCTGTCTGTCTGTCTGTCTGTCTGTCTGTCTGTCTGTCTGTCTGTCTGTCTGTCTGTCTCTCAGTCTGTTAAACTAAAAAATTACCCTTGAAGTCACAAGTTAAAATAGTTTGTCAACAAAGTAAGAAAAACACCCAAACTGCTGCGTTGGGTCATACATGTCGCCAATATTTGACGCAGACAGTAGCTTAGGTCAATTTGATCCAAAATTGAAGTACATAACACGGTGATTTTTGACTTAGTAATACATGTTAAGTTGATATTTACGATAGCAAGGGTATAGAGCGACGGGATGAAACTTGCAAAGAAAGACTCCAGCTCATGCGAGATAAAAGAAAGCACAAAAAAACGAAGTTCTCCCTTGTGCTGTTCCAGGCAGAACAATAAAGAAAAAAAAGAAAAGGATTCTCACTGTCTCACCAGGGGGCGCAATCAGTGCAAAGGCCAGAAAATATAATTGGATTGGACAAACCTGCCTTGAATAAATCACAGGAGGAGCAAGAGGGGACCGGAAGAACGTGAGATGGGAAGCGAAGAGGGTGGAAGGAGTTACGTTCAAAGAGCGGCCGGCGAACATTTCTTAGACGACATTCGCAGGGAATCAAGGAGATAATTGGCCAGATTTTTTACGATAACAGTGTTCCGCATAAGAAGCCGCGGTGACCGTAACATCTTGCCATGAATCCGCTAGAGTCTATGCGACCAAGTGCAAATCGTAAGCTCGCGACCCGAGGAACGGGCTCGTGTTGTGGTACCGAACGTTTTTTGCTTGCTCAGCCATGCATGAGTCGTGTCGGCAAAATTTTGCTTTCCTCTGGCAACAGAGCGGGCGATAGAAGATCAAAACATGACACAGTAGAGATTGCGTTGAGATGGTGGCTTTCAAGGCTGGAGAGTGCTGCCATCGCAATGTTTGGGACCTCTTCATGTAGGCGGAAATTCGAAGCTTGGCTCACAATATTCTTCGGCCTCAAGATATTCTAGAACAACTGAGTATTCTTTATTATGTAGTCAATGCGAAACCAATGTTGTAGAACGGTACAACTTATGTGCCGGTTTTCCGGCCTGGCATGTTTTATGGGTGCTGTTCATGTAGATGGCTCAGTGTCCATCCACTCATGAAGCGCACAGATAAAATTCATGGAACAAATGTCGTGTAGAAGTCCGCACGTTGATCCTATGCAGGGCTCCTATGGCGGTACATGTCCAGTGGTAGCCTGTGTCTGCTAAAACAATCATCAACCCTTCCCTTTGCGACATTTGCTGTCACCTTCGGCTTCAGTGACTGAAAGGCTTGAAAAATTGCCTATGTAGGACTTCATATACCCCGCTAGCAGGAACGAGCTTTGTAACTCTCGTATTTGGTACTTGTTCAATTCGAATGATCAGTTTTTCCGTGAAATTTTGGGCATGTCTCTGTAACACGTGTATCAACGTTGAATGCAACTACCAACTCACTGGGTTTTTCTATAGTCAGCTATGATCAAGCCGCAGTGGTTCAGTGGTTCAAGATTTGTTCCGCATTTGGGATTACGCCTAATAGAACCCAAACGGGTACAATATTTACCCTGCATATTCAACACAACCTTTACTTTGCTCACGTGAGCTCCTTTGAGCAACGGGAAGTCATTTCGAGCACTAATGTACAGGTTTCTTATCCTTTAAAGAGCAACTGCACCCAAGTTTCGAAATGTAAAAATTTTCATCTAATGGTAGAAATAAAAAGAGGGCTAACTGCAAAACACCGCGTCCCAAACAGGTACGTGGGCGACGTAAACAGCTCGTGAAGAGGGGACTTTTCGGTAACGAACTGGAAGAAAAGGTGGCCATTACCCGTTGCCGGACGTGACGTAGGTGAAGGAGCCGAAGCGGGCGTGCCCGCGCCGGCGGCCGCTCGCAGCAGCCTCAAAATTCTCGGGGTAGCATCCCGTTTCCCGCTGATATTTCCACAGAAGAACGTCGACTGACTTTTCCCCGGGGATGATGAAGCTACGCGCAATTCGCTGTGCAATCACCCGAGATGAAATAGACTCTGTGTACTTATGTTTACCTTAGAATTCCTGCTCGAGTAGCAGTCCTTCCCGTTGCGAACAGAAAAGCAGGCCATTTGCTTGGATGATACCCAGAAGCATCTTTGATTAGCCTGTGCCTTAGAAACCGGTCTTTTTTTTAGCGGGAACGAATATAGGACGGGCGGCGACGAATGCCAAACCGTTTTTGCTGCGTTTTTACGTGCATACAGCTTTCTGAATATTTCAGAGACTTTCACCTAGTTCCACATCGAGAAGAGACTTGTAAGATCGGTTGGCAAGCCTACGGTAGCTTCCAAGTTAGACGAAACACTAAAACGCGCAAAAGTTACCTATGTACCGCCATTTCGTGCTTTCACCAGGGGCATGTGCAGTTGATAAGATGTTTACTTTAGGTAGACTAAATGTAACATTCTATAAAATTAAGTACGTTATTTCTCTAATAAAGAAAGTCTAATTTGTGATATAGCAGAGAAGCCCTTTTGTTAGCTTTCGCACTTCGCAAAAACGACGGGCTATCTTTTTGCAGATATATTTATTTACATGGGCAAGGCCGGTTTTAGTTCACTTAGCGAGGGAGGACAAGGTAGCACGTAGAACAACTTAAGTTCAGTCGTCACCCTTTTGGAGGTGTCTAATGGTTGGAGGTGGAGTGTGGCCAGCCTAGATACAACAATTATGGTCTGTAGGTGTGCGGGCGGTCAAGAATTTATAGAAAATTTTTGTGTAGATGCAGCAGGAATGGGTAAAAATATTATTGAGTATGAGTAAAAATATTATTTTTAAACCAGAAGCTTTTAATAACTCCGCAAACATTGCAAGCGCGGGAAGAGTTTGTTAGCTTCTGAAAATTGCGGCTATTGTTACAAATGTGTTTTTTTCTAAAACATGTGGTGCTGATAACGATACAGCACGGCGGTGTAGCACAAAAATCCCAACCGATCCCAACTGTGCGCACTGCGGCGCGCCGTGCCAGCCGCCGGACAAGCGGGAGCTCCACTGTACAGGTTCCCATTATCTTTCACAGGCCATTCGGAACTTGTTTCGGCGAATTTACGCCAGGTGCAAACGTCGTTCCGCGGAGCATCTTTGAAAATTTGTAGTTATTGTTTTATGTGGGTATCTGGCTTAGAACTTTGTCATGATAACATTTACAGAATAAACAACTTATTCGGATCAAATTTGGGCAAAGAAATATATTAGTGCAACTGGTTTTTGAACTGCTGGCGATTCTCAGTGTCATTCGTAGTCGGTTTTGTGCGACTTGAATGTGGTTATAAATAAGCAGTCTACATATAACCATTCGAAAACATGGATTTCCGGGCAACACAGCACCTGACGTTGGCCACCAGCACTACCGTAATTAGCGACTCGGGATCCTTTTTTGCTGCCAACATGATTTCAAAATTTTTGCCTTTTCAACAAATGTCGCGTGAAGTGTATTCATAAAAAACACATTTTCCGGCATTCTTTCTCCCATGTTAGGCAATTCAGAATATTTTGGGAAAGCATACCAACAATCAACTAGTGTGCTTTTTCTGCTTGAATAAAGAGCGGGATTTGTTTTTAACAATTTTAGCTGCCTATTCACCAAGGTGATCGATGCGTACGAGGAATTACGAGTAGGAGTATATATTGCGTCCAGAGATAAGGTATGCTAACGTTGAAAGGGATCAGTTGCTCGCAACTTATCGAATTAGGCGTGTGGTTATTCAAACACATTCCCAAGTTTTAAGTGATAAATATTGTTGGCCTTTCTTTAATATCGATAATAATTAGATTTATTCGGCGGATGAATAATTGTGCCTATCAAGAAGACTTTATCAAGGTATAATGCGTCAATGAAAACTACATTAATACCGAATGAATAAAATCAACAATAGTAGTTCAAAAAAGGTCCATTGTGTTAAAACTCGTAGTCTGTATCTCGTGTGTTCAATTGAAATTTCGGGGAAAATGTTATTTGAGCAGGAAGGTAATACATCTTTGTCTTTACACGATAAACGTGATCGGCAACAGCAGAAACAAACTCTTCGCAGCAAAATAGAAATGACTTATAGAGATATTAGCTGCGTTTGGGGGAGTTAGAGTCATAATGTTTTGTTCGTAATGCATGGGGTCCTATTATGATTGAAGAGAATTAAGAGGTGGATAACATGACGTTTTATATAATTTCATATAAAACAAGGTCGGCGTGGGGAACGTACACATGCGCAGAAAAGTTCTAGGCATGCTTTTAGAGTGACACCAAAGGACAACGAGTAAGCAACAGCGACCAAATCGCTTCCTCCTGATTTTCGGATGCTATCACCAGGCTAAAGATTGAAATGTTTTACTACGACAAGTACTTCGTTGTTAAGCATTAAGCCGATTTCAAAGTATAGGAGGAAGACTGCCATACCAGGATAGCAAGTTACTTTCCGTCATTATGGTTAAGCTCCTCTACGCTTTTGAATATGGCTGCTGATATTACTAAGAAGGAAGAAATATCAATTGCAGAATAAATGCATTGCCTTGAATACAGCAGTGCAGGAGGGACGTCTGTTGACCCTGAACAATTTGGTTCACTAAGCTGTTCAAGGATGATGTTCTGATTTTCCATTTAAATTTATTCTCTCTCTCTCGGTATCAGTGTCGCAGACGGAGCCAGCAGATGGAATTTTCACGTAACATGTGGAATTTTTAGGCATAGTGTCACCCTTAATATGGCGTGGCGTGCCACTTCCAGTTCTGATTCGATTGGCTTGCTACGTGTTTCAATTGTGGAAGCGATAGCGTTAGCGGTGCAGGGTCATTTCTTTTGAAGCTAGAAACCTTTACTCTCACCGGCCGGCACTTTATTCGGGAATATTTACACAGTGCATATTCTCTTCGAGAAACGTCAATGAAAGGCCGCACCCGGCGTGTAAATAAAGCAGCTCACGTAGGTGTTTTTTTTCAGTTTGTGCGCATGTTTCATTAAGGTGATCAGTTTGTCTATGAAATAAGAACTTGTTGCGCATGGATGTAACTAATAACATCCACAACAACGGATAGTGAAGCTGTCTCGCAGCGTGCAGCGCAGATACCTTTCGGGTTGTATCGTGGTTATTTTCGTATTCTGTTGCAGATACCTTTTCATGTGCGGCTAACGGCCTAATATGGACGTCCACAATTTGTTTCTCAAAATTGAGATCGATGCACCGCTTTCACGATCGGCAAGTTCGATGTAGATCAACATATGTTTGTTTGTCTTAATGCTCAGCGTTTGCAGCAGAAAATACACCTCGGTAAAACTGAATTCTCTACGGCGTTCTAACTAGATCCCGCCTGTGGTCTAGTCAAAACGACCTCAGATTTAGCTGGACACATACCACCAGCAAATAAATTGTCACAACAAAAATTTAGTGACAACTACTAATAGCCGCTACATTTCGGCATTAAAATAGGACCAGTCTAATCATGTATCACATTTTAGAGAGCAAACAAACGCCTCAGTTGACCTGCAAGGAAAAGCATAACATTTTTATGCACATTGCGGTCGCTATTTTATAATTGCAGGGTAACCGCGTCCACACGTCTTGATTAAAAGTGGGCTGAAAACATGATGTCTGTGAAGACGGGTGCTGTTCAATGAATCGGATGATTCAACGGCGACCGTCATTTCAAAATGACTCACACATTGCGCGAGGTTTGGCGCTCTGTCTCCGTCCCCGAAATAACCAACGTGCTGTGATATTTCTAAGGTGTCCCGGGGATGCACCAGAAACCAGAAATGCATGCATTTACGCCAATACGGGGTCTTTGATAACTTGCAGTCATCGTGTCAAACATCCGGCTCCCGTGACTCGTTGTACAGCGTCGAAAGTGCACATACGTCGGTCGCTGAACGAATTTGTCAGGAAAAGCGTATCAGGGTTTGGTGAAACTTCATCAATGCTGTTTTTCATGCCAAGCAACAAGCCGCGACAATAGCTCTTGTTTAAATCGGTGCTTGCAGCACAATGTCTGTCATGATGGCTTGTCCGGAACATCCACTCCCTGTAGTGAGGACAAGTCGAGAATTCAGCGGGAGTTGGTACAGCGTTGATGTGAAAGGGTGCCATAAGCAAGAGATTACAGGCAGAGTACGGCTCACGAACTAGCACCGATAGTGCAGCTGCGTCGGTCGCTTATACAGTCTGAAGTGAGAAAAGCAACAAGATATGGTGAATCCGCTCACTGAGGCCTTTGCATACCACACTATGCTCCAAGTTTGATTACCAGACTCCTGTCACCAAATTTGCTTTCTTTGCCTTGATATTCATTACTCGGGCGAACATTCTCAACCATAGCTTGGTCACAGCGACGACCGACGCAAGAATTCCCCTTCAGCTTCATCGAAAGAGTTCTGCAAAAAAAGAGAGCAGCAATAGATTAACTTTGCGAAAATTCGAGATGTCAAACTCTATCTGCCTAAAGCCCTGAACTCTGACTTAGCAGGAGCGCATAGCTACGCTTTAAACTCTCCCTCCTGTGTTCCCTCACATGTGTATACGTTCTATCTGCCTTAATCCCTTGAACTCCGGCTTAGTAGGAGCACTAAGCCCCTTCTCAAACTCGCTTTCCTGTGTTCACTGACGGGTGTATAAATTCTTCTGCCTAATGCCTTGAACTCTGGCTTAGCAGGACCATATAGCTCCTCCTTAAACTCGCACTCCTAAGTTCCCTAAGTGTGTATATACTGCTTGAAAACATAGCTTAGTTTAATTTCTTCTACTCTGTGTCATGTGATGAAGACTTTCTACTCTAAACAGTTCAGTTTATTTGTCCAGCTAGTGTCGCTTATTTGATATCGGTTCTCACAAATACCAGGAAACGGATGGTCATATATTAGAGCATGCATTCTAGTGACAGACGCCGTGGTGCAGCTGTGCAAAAGTTTGATCCTTATCTCTATGTTTAACGCAGAAGAAACTCGGAGATGGAAATACAGTTCGGTAGCAGTTTGGACGAAGCAGGGTTCTACATAGACGGTGGTAAGTAGCACTTTTTATGTGAGATATCAATTAAATGGAGGGTGCGTTTTCGCGAGATTTTGTGATTTCATGTACGCCAGTGTTATAGTTTTAGCATTTAGTTTATTTTGCGAAGGTGTTTTAATTAAAACATTAAGTTTTCGTTAAGAGTCACTATTAATTTGCGCACAGTAAACCTGCAACTGGAATTGGAATAACTCGAACTGGAGTAACTGGATCTGAACTAAACCTGCAACAGTTGTTGATGTTGTTACAAAAGCTTCATTTAGTAAAAAAAGGGAGACGAAAGACACAGAGAAAGAGTCAGAGGATGTTGGTGGCCATGCCAGCTCGGCAGAAGGGGGCCGTTGCCCCCGTTTTCACAAAGTAGAAAAGTGATTCCTGGTCTTAGAGATAGCGATTCACCACCAACTATAGGGGAAGAAGGTGGTCAGGCACAACGACGAGATTATGGGGCGTTGAAATGCTAGGGAGATGTGGTGGTGCGCGACCTGCCTGTGGTAGGCGTGAGTTTGAAGTCTTCACTAGATGCGCGCACCGGAAGACGAGTGCGAAGAGTGGAGAGGACGGTAAGTGAGTGGGAGGCTTTCTGATGTTACACCGTGTATGTTTGGGGGAACGGGGAAGGAACAGGAGGATTGTGGTCCACGTTAGAGCTGACCATTAGGTCTGCGAGCACCAGGTGTGAAAGCGCAGGCCGTGGCATTAGCCACGTCGTTCCCAGGTGAAAAGAGGTGGGTGGGTGTCTACTCGTTGCCTGTAAGGGATAGTGTACAGTCGTGAACAACTGAAATAGAACCACCAATATATGAACCAGAAGAAACAAATGGCGCGATTCCTTTCGATGTTCGGCACAGTGCCACGTGTCTTAATAACAGTAATAGAGGAGGGAAATGTGGCATTCGAAAGAGACCAATAGAGCGTCATTATTCGGCCTCCACTAATATTACGTTTCAATGTGACCTGTGCGTGTTCATAATTTTGTGTTCTCATTTCATTTGTTCTTGACGTTACAGCCTTTTGGCAGGACGTGAAGTGCCAGATTGGAAACTCTGACTTGGGCGTGGCGACGTCAGCCTGCTTGGTAGTCAGTCTCAGCGTAAACTGTGAGGGGCTATAGCGGCGTATTGTTCCGTGTTGGTTGATGATGCCAGTTGCTTTGAAGTCAGGAGGACAGTGGCCTTTATGCGCACTATGTCAGCTACGTATGGCCGTTGTCGGTCACAGCGAACGGCGTCGGTTCAGACGGTAGCTGAGTCGTTTGCGCATTTTTGAAGCAAGGGGAGCGTCCGATGCCCTCGGCATCCGATACTGTACGTGCGGTCTGTATGGATAGGAAGCAAATAGGCGCGGTTGTTGCGTGTAGAGCTGTGGATATTTCTTGGGGATATTGGGAGTCTTCGCGACGTGTCAGCCAAGCCTACGTAACAGGTGTTGGCGGGACTGCTATGGTGTAGTCGACGCAGCATGTTAATTATGAGGGCCTCCCTAGACTCGGTAAACGTGTTTGGAGGCCGAGTTGCAGTAGTCGACCTTTCGAAGTTAGCGCCGAGAAGCCTAGCGCGGTCTTTTGTGACTTTCAAATTAAAGCGTCGATTTTGTGTGCTCTTTCGGTTTGTTGTGATAATTTTCCGTCACATTGTTTTTCAGATGAATGCCACAACTTCACTGGGTACGCTAGCTTCAGCGACTACCAAACGTGCTTGGTGACCGTTGCTCCGTACTATCAGGACAACAGTAAGCTAATTTTCCTCTGCTTGCAGTTAATCATTCTCGTTACCATCCCCTCATTGCCACCAGCCTAGACTGAAAAACATTATTTAATTTAGGTGGAAATGGGCCGTTTCACGGGGACGTTGAATTTTACTCGCTCTTGTAATGGGGCACTCTGTCCTAACAGCAGACCGCGTGCAACCAGCGATTCTGATAACCAATAAATAGCAGTGTGAATGGAAAGGTTTATAAAGCAGTCTTACAACTGACAAGCCTCACTACAAATAGTTCCCCTGTGCATTAAAGAATCAGCGGCGGAATGTACCAGCGCATATGCCATTGCATCCAACAAATTGAAAGCAGAAGAGTCCATCACACTGCATATACGTAAGATATAGGTCGAAATCACTCGTTTTAGGCGGAGTATATGCACAGCAGAAAACTGAAAAATTACCAAATGACCCAGAGCCATTTGTTCATATCTGGCTGCAAAAAAAGTTATGAACAGCGGACAGAACATTTCAGAGTATTTTTTTAATAGCGCGCTTGGTCGAAAATTTTTGCTTCCCATTTAGCAAGCAATGTTCGCAACATTTGCGTCAATGGGGCTAGATGGATTGTCAGTTTAATATTTTGGTTGCACTGACACTGGATATTTGCCGTCCCTATTCTGTTGTCACTCTGTGCTGTGTTCGCGTTGCCGCCTTCGTGCTTGGCGACTAAAAGGCCTTCTGACATGACCCATTTATTGGTGCTGTTTTATTGTGCGCCGGCGGCATCACTTTTTACTGATGGTGCGCGGATCTTCTTTTGTGTTCCTGTAGCTTTTTTCACGGGATAGGCTGCATGGCCTGTCAAATAATATGGGCTGAACGAGATAGTGGTGAATTTATGCCATAGGAATTATTTTCCTGTTTTAAAAGCTTCCTGCAGATGCAAATGTCGTGCACACTGGTCATTGTGCACAGGAACGTGCGCTCGCGTCGAATGACACAGGACGCAATACGAAGAATTCTTGCGAGCAAATTTAAGTCAGTATATCACTGTGAAGAGCGCATGGCAAAAGGAACATACAACCCGCGGCGAACACTGAAGGACAAATGAAAGGCAAGGCAGCATATAAACTAAAAAAAAGGCCGATTTACTTATTCGAAAGTTGCGTCATCGTAATGGTAACTGATATAAATAAAGATCATCAGAGTTTGCTCAATGCACAATAGTTTTGTATCCACGCACGATATTTGTCTACGTATGGAGTTGCAAATATTTTTCTTCGCTCACGTTATTAAGTGGTGTAACTTTGACCTCTACGGACAAAGGCGGAAGATTGATTATGACGTTTACTGCGCCGACGATACAGAGGCGATGACGCGCCGTAGTGCAGGGCTCCGGATTACATTTCACCACCTGGAGATTTTTCACATGCGCCGAAGTCTTGAACACACGGGAGTTTTAGCTTGTCGCCTCCATAAGAAAAGGGCCCGCCGCGGCCGATGATTGAACCCTTCGTCCTTGGGCTCAGCAGCACAACGCCATCGCCACTGAGCCACTGGGGCGGGTTAAAGGAGGAACCGGAGTGTGCAGTGTCCTAAATACTCTCGTACCTCCAAGGGACAGTTAACAGCAACTTTACACTGGTGACTCTGGCTTGCCGTCTCTTTAACTCAGATCTGCAGCTCCGGAGACAGTATTTAGCAAGAAAGCAGATGTGCACGAGGAGCTATGCAAGCTTTTAAAAAAAGTGTATTTCAAGTGCAGAGCACTTTACGGGCTCACCTTCTCGTGGTAGCTCGCTCGCTGGACCCAAGTAGAGCCACACGGTGCTCACCCGTAGCGACTGTGGTCGCGGTGTCCCACAGAGGCTTCGAAAGCCCAGTGGTTAATATAGTCACAAGCGTTCAAAATCCGTGAGCCCTGGCGCTGGTTATACATCTCCCCGTTGTTTAGCGCAAAGAAAACTGCAGCTACATTTGAGGCAAAATATACCTAATTAAATGGCGCTGCCCGCGTTCATTTACTTATGAACGCTCGTTGGGTTGGTTTTTTACGATACGATAGTAAGCAAAACAAAGTGGCACTGCAACGCCGGCACATGCGGGAGGAAAAGCAATCACAAAAAGAACAGAACTACTACTGGCGCAGCTGCAGGCAAAGCGTGAGCGAGCACTGCGAAGACGGGAAATTTGAAATGCGTTGGAGAGAGAGAGACAGAGACAGAGAGAGAGAGAGAACCACTTTATTTTACAACTTGGAATTAGAAGGGAGGGATGGCCGAAGCCCATACGGCTTCGGCGACCGCAAAGGCCCGTGCGGTTAGAGACTCCTGAACCACCAGATCCGAGTTCCCCAAGGCCTGTTCCCAGTGGTGGGGCGTGGGGTAGGAGGGAAATGGGTCGTGTGAACACTCACAGAGCGAATGAAAGTGGGTATTACGTTGGTGGCATAGAGGGCAGTGTGGTGTTGGAAATTTCTGTCGGTGCGTGTGTGTGAGCGTGGTTCTGTGGAGGAAGCAGTGACTGTGTAGGATGCGCCACATGGCGGCGGCAGCGTGACTTAGCAACGGGTGCGGTGGGGGATAGCGCCTGCGGAGGAGTCGGTAGTGCTGGACGACTTGTCGATATGTTGGAAGTGCATACCGAGAAGCCTTCGGGGCAAAGTCTTTTCACTCACACCGTTGTTAGGCGGAAAAGAGGGTCTGCTCGGGTGGTCAGTGCTCGAGCTTGATGGTGGGCCGCCTCATTACCGCCTATGCGGGTGTGGGCCGGGGTCCACAGCAACGATACAGGTTGGGTGGGGGGGGCTTTTTCTGCAAGATTTGCATTGCCCCTTTAGAGATGGTGCCCTTGGCAAAGTTGCGAAGTGCTTGTTGGGAATCGGTGAAAATTTTCATGGGCGTGGGGGTTTGTGTGAGGGCGAGGGCCACTGCTGATTCCTCCGCTGTCACCGGGGATTTAGTGAGGATGGTTAAGCAATTGGTTGGTGCATCCGCGAGTGAGGTAAGCACTACTGCAACGAAGACTTCCTTGGGCTGGTACTGTGCTGCGTCCACGTCCAGCGTGTGCTCCGAGGGTGGGTAGTTTGTGTTGTGGTGTTGTGCTCTAGATTGTCGCCTAGCCGAATGGACGGTTGGGTTCACGTTTTGAGGAATTGGCCTGATCGTGATAAGTTAACGTAGGTCGTTTGGTATGACCTGAGGAGGGTCGAGGGGCATTGGTGGGTTGAGGTTAATCCACTCGAGGATCCTTCGCCCATGGAGGGATTGAGACAATCTGTTCATTTGAGCTGTTCTGTGGGCCTCAACAAGTTCGTCAACGGTGTTATGGACACCCAGGGCGAGTAGTCTTGCAGTCTGAGCGGGGCGGGGGGGGGGGGGCAGTAGCAGCGCGGTTCTGTAGGTTTTGTGGAGTAGCGCGTCTAAGTAGTTTTTTTTTAGCTTTCGGTAGATTCCGTATGATAGATGGTAGCAGAAACGGCTTATTATGAAGCTTTGCACCAGTCGGAGGCGTTTCATTTCTGATATTCCATGGTGTCTGTTTGTTATTCGTTTTATGAGTCCGATGGTCTTTAGAGTGTGATTTTGAAGGAGAGCGTTTTGTAAGGATTGTGCTTCTATTTGCTTGAATCGTAAGGCCTAAGATGCATAAGTTACTTACATGTGAAATGGGGTGATTTTTAATTGCTATATGGATGGTGTGCTTGGCGGGGGATTTTGTTGGTGGAGGGCTTAGGATTAAGAGTTCGGATTTGTGCACCGGGCATGTGAGACCGGCTTGTTGTGTTGTGTGTGCCACTGCCGTTGTTCCCAGTTGGAGGACTTCCTCGATATGTGCGTCGCACCGCGGGGCACCCACAGTGTAATGTCGTCTGCGTATATTGTGGATCTGAGTTCCGGTATGTTTTCCAGGCTGCGTGCAGTGGGCATCATTGCCAGATTGTAAAGCAGGGCTTAGAGGACAGCGCCTTGAGGAGTGCCTCTCGCTGGCATTCGAAAAGTTACAAAAAAGAGTGGGCCTAATCTGAGCGTGGCAGTCCTTTCAGTGAGAAAAGTCAGCACCTACTTGTGTTTGCGTTGCCCTAGGTTGAGAGATGTGATCACTTGTAGTATTGCTGCATGGGAGATGTGATCAAAGGCCTTGTGTAGGTATAAGGCGAGGATCTCGGCATTGTCTTTTTTGGAAGGAGCGTGGATTATGTGGTAAATTCGATTGTGTGCGTGTTGAGTTGATAGCCCTGCGCGAAACCCTATGAGGTTTGGTGGGAGAAGGTCTTGTTGTTCAAGGTGTCTCGTTATTTTGATATGCATTATGTGCTCGAGACGTTTTCCTAAGAGGACGTAAGGTAAATTTGACGGAGGTTTTCTAATTTGATCGGTATTGAAGGTGTAGGGATTAGCGAGATTTTGGAATCTTTCCATGTGTTTGGAAGGGTCCCTGCCGTCCAGTGGTGGTTGAAGAGTGTCGTGATTGCGTCGCGGGCTTGATCTTCTAGGTGTCTTAGTATCTTGTTGGTGATTTTGTCGGAGCCGGGAGCTGTTAAAAGTCGGAGCCTAAAAATGGCATTGTGTACCTCTGCCTCTGTGATTTCTGTGTCTAGTGTGGGGTTTGGGTCACCTCAATATATTGGGTCGGGTGGGAAGGTATCCGCTGCTGAGGGGATGTACATGTTGCGTAGTGGCTGCATGAGTTGTCCCATGGGGGCCTGCTTATGCAGTAGTTGGGTTATGCGCTGCGTAGTGCGTGATTTAGAAGGTGTGGGGTCCATGAGTTGCCGGAGGAGGGCCAGGTGCGCACCATACACAGTCCTCCCCTCATTTTGTCGCATACTTGGTGCCACTGTGCTCGGGTTAGTCACGCGGCATGTTCTATGGACTCCCTATGTAATTGGGCAAGGCGTTTTTTGAAGGCCTGTCTGTGTTTGCGGGTTCTCCAATGGCGTTTTATGCTGCGGTACGCCTCCCACAAACGCTGTATGCGTAAATCGGCGTAGGAAACTGGTAGTTCGGTATCAACAAGTTTTTCGTTATCTTCCTTTGCTTGCATTATTTGGTTGAGCCACCGTTCTAGCTCTTCGTCCGTTTGGTTGGATAATGGTGAAACGTTGAGGGTTGAGGTGCGGAAACCGTCCCAATCACTGATGTGTTTTTGTTGCGGTTTTGTATTAGGGCAGATGTGTACAAATCAGCCTGTACAAATACGAGATCAGGTGTTGTGTTCCTTTGTGCGCTGTTGCCTATGCGCTTGGGTATGTACGTTTCGTTGTATAGAGTCAGCTGTAGTTTTTGTATTGTTTCAAAAGAAGTCGGCCTTTTTTTGTTGTTCGCGTGTAGCCCCATGCCACGTGTGGGGCATTGAAATTCCCCATGACCAGTAGGGGTTGACTGCCTGCTTCTCGTAGTGCTTCCATGAGGACGTGTTTGAAGTTGTGTTGGGTGTTTTTTTGGAGAGCTGTATAGATTGAGCAAGTGTAATTTGCTGCGGTCGGGTTGGAGAGGACATAGCGTGACGAAGTTATGTGGAATATTAATATTTTAAAACACCCCATGTTCGGCGCTTATGTTGCGTTGTAAAAGTGTCAAGTGCATGAAGCTAAAGATTTCTTCTTTAAACGAACATTACCGTCGATGCTCCGTACTAATCCGCGCCAATTTTGGCGTGTTATGGGAGGGGAAAAGGAGGACGATATCACTATCAGTCCTGTTGATGGCGACACCTTGCCTGCTTCTGACTGTTGTTCTGCTTTTAATGATTTTTTTTCGAAATCCTTCTCAGTTAGCGATTGTTCTGCTGATGCAAATGTTAGTGATTCTAAGTTTTGTTCAATGCCTCCTATTGTTATTGACCCAGTTGGTGTTTCTAGAGTGATTGATACCTTAAAGCTGTCTTCTGCTTCCGGTGTCGACAATATAAATTCAAAGTTTCTCAAAAACACCAAAATGTGTTCATCAATTATCTTGACTAAAATATTTCAACAATCTCTCGAACGTGGCATTCTTCCAAGAGCAACACATCAATAACTACCGACCTATTTTTCTAACTTGCATCTCATGTAAAATCCTTGAACACATTATATCATCTCAAATTGCTGCACACTTGGACGGTCATTCCTTTTTCCACAGATCACAACATGGCTTCCGCAAACATTATTCGTGCGAAACTCAGCTAGCATGCTTTACTCATTCCCTCCATAGCATTCTTGATCGTGGCGCTGCAGTTGACTGCATATTTCTTGACTTCAGCAAAGCGTTCGACAAGGTCTCACTTAAGCTTTTGCTTCTGAAATTAAGTAAGCTAAACCTTGATACTAGTGTACTTGCCTGGTTGCGTTGTTTTCTTACTAACCGCTTTCAATTTTTTACCGTTAATCATTTCGACTCTTCTTTGTCCCCAGTTCTTTCGGGAGTTCCACAGGGTCGGTCCTTGGTCCGCTCCTTTTCCTAATTTATATCTACGACCTCCCATCTCGTGTGCATTTTTCTATTAACCTCTTCGCTGATGACTGTGTCATTTATCGTGAAATAATAAACGCTAACGATTCTCTAGCACTTCAGTCAGACCTAAACGCTGTATCTTCATGGTGCAGCGAATGGGTGATGACATTGAACATTAATAAATGCAAAGTATTGCATGTATCACGCACCAATGCACCTTCCTCAACCTATACCCTACAGAAACATACTCTTGACGTCGTAAGCTCTTACGAGTACCTAGGAGTCTATATTTCAAATAATCTTTCATGGGATCCACACGTTACGTATGTATCAAACAATGCTAACCGCTTAGTAGGGTACTTGAAGCGCAACTTTTCGTCAATTTCTTCTTGCCTCAAGCTACAACTCTATAAAACACTAATTCGCCCAAAGCTAGAGTATGCGGCCTCAATATGGGACCCTGCCCACGAATTTCTAGTTACCAGGGCAGAAGCAATCCAAAACCGCTCGGCTCGTTTCATACTGTCGAACTATCATCGCACTGCTAGTGTATCTTCTATGAAATCAATATTGTTTCTGCCTAACCAGTCGTTGCACCGCAAGATGCTTCGATTATCTTTGTTTCACAAAATTTATTTCCACGCGCATCTTCGCGATTTTCTTTTATCTGCCCCGTCTTACATATCACGCCGCGTCGATCATCGCTACAAAGTTGCGCCGTTCTCCTGCAAAACAAACGCATTTTATCATTCATTTTTACCCCGCACGGTGAGTGAATGGAATCGCCTTCCTGAACCGCTAGTGTCAATACAGGATAACAAGCTATTCAAAGCTGCCCTTCTTGCGCATTTTTCTGATGTTTCATAGGTCTGATTTTCATGTTTAAAACGGTAATATTTTCTTGATTGTTTTGGACATGGTCTAATGTCCGCATCAGATGCTGTGCTACTTGTTTATTGTACAATTTTCCCCACTCCCCTCTGTTGTGTCCCCAGTGACCTTGAGGGTATTTGAAAATAAATAAATAAATAAATAAATAAATAAATAAATAAATAAATAAATAAATAAATAAATAAAGTGTTGCTATTTGGGCGTTTTGAAAGGTCTGGTATTCTGTTAGTTTCCCAATAGTACCTGTTTCTTGCAGTGCTATAACCCTGGGGGATTATGAGCGGTTGACAGGTGTGTTTGGAGCGCGGGGCGTTTGTCGCGATAGCCTCTACAATTCCATTTCCAGGCAGCGTGTGTTTTATAGGTCGGCATCTGCTTCCATTTCGATTGTTAGAGGGCTACTGGCAGATGGGTCGGGTGTTTGCATCGCTAGTCGTTGTGGCCGAAGTTCTTTCATGCATGTAAGTAGTTCATTGTGTAGAGCCGTTACAGATCCCTGCATGGTGGCTTGTGCCACCTTGACTGATGCGTGAAGTTGTAAATATTCTTGTCGTTGTGTTCGTAGTTCTTGGGCGATATCGATTGACACTGCAGAATGTGCACTCTCTGTTGTTGCCCTTCGTTTGAGGGGTGGCGATTTTGTGTGGGAGGGTTCGTGAGATGATTGTTGGTTGCATGTCTCTTCTTCAGAAGATGAGTGTAGTTGATGTCTCAGTAAGAGATTCTGTTCTTTCAGCTGGGCGTTTTCTTGCCGCAGTTTGAGAATTTCAGCTCGTAGGGCCTATATTTCTTTCATAAGTGCCTGGTGTGCATTGGTTTGAGTTGTTTGGGGTTGTGTTTTCGGAGGCGTGTTGAGTACGGGTTTCGGAAGGCCTTGGTGCTCATCTGCATGTTTCTGCCTTGAGATGATTGGCTGGGCGAATGTTGAAGGGCATCTCTGTACGTCAAATATTCATGGTTGGGGTCTTGCTTCTTTGTGGAGTTTTCTCTTGCTTGGGGTTGGTGCTCAGCCTGGAAGTCTAGGGCGACGATGGGTGGTTGGTGGGGACGTCGTGGTTAGAAGCGGCGGGGACAACACGATGCTCCGGTGAGGTGGGAGTCTGCGCAGAGTATGCAGTTAGGGTTGCACGGGTGGTTTTTTGTTGGTGGGGTGGAGCCGCACTTGGTGCATCAAGGTGTAGGGGGCGTGGGGGGTAGACATCCTGTCTGTACCCAGGTCGCCAGCAGTTAGGGCAGGCTTCGGATTTCCTCTTGAAAGGGTAGCAGCGTACGATCGCTGCCCTGTAGCGTACCCAGAATGGTATTGTTGTTCCGTTGAAGAGTATTACACCAATGAGGAGTTTTGAAGTCTTTTGACATACAGTATGTGAAGCGCTGGGTTGTAGTCAGTTAGGCTTCTGAGTATTGTGCTTCCATCGTCCTCTGTTGGGGCATTGAATATGACGACGACACATGTGTTGGACGGTGGGGGGATGTTGTTGGAGAGGAGGTAGGTTGCTACTTGTTATTGAAGGGTCGTTAGTTGGAGGTATAGCTTGGCTCGCACTTGTGACGGGGTAGTGATCACGATGAAGTTAGATTTCTGGTTGATTGGGAGTTTATCCTCATTGTTGAATGATGTTTGCTTCCCTTTGGACGAGGTCTGCAAGGGATGCTGCAGGAACGGTTTGGAGGTCCAGGCCACCTTGGGGTCGTAGCACGATTTTGATGTCGCCTTCTCGCAGAGGTTCTGCAGGCCGAGGTAGTTTCTGTTTAGGCTGTTGTCTGGGCTTGCGGGCGTGCTCAACGGTCATGGTGCTGTGCATGAGTTCTTGGTTGAGAATAGCTGACTGCGGGCGTTTTGGAGGTTCAATGTTTTGGCTTGACAGCAGATGCGAACCCATCCAGGTTTATCTAAAGTTGCTGGGTCTATTGGTTGTCATTATACGTGTATTCCATGGCGTGGTGTGAAATCATGGAGGGTAGTGGGTGCAGGCGATGTGCGTCGGGCCGAGCGAGCGTCCGCGTTGTTGGCAAAACCGGCAGGCGCCGCTGCCGAAGTGAGCGGCTGCCGCGAACGCAGCTACCGCGTGGCGGCCGCGTCGTCAGGAAGGGGGGGGGGGGAAGGGGGGAAAGGAACGTTAGGCCTACTTTGAAGCTCCGAGCTGGCAGAGTGAAAACCGCTTGTTGTGCAAGTTTCGATGATCTAAGCTCACCTTGGTTGGTATGCGGTGATAGCGGGCGTCTAGCTGGTCATGTTGTCGCTTGTTTTCGGGGGCTAAATTGATTCGTTGAGGGCATGGGCGATGTCGAAGCGGGAGCGATGTGAAGAGACGTCCACTCGCTTTTGCCACCTGGCGGCCTACGAAATGCGTTGGACAAACCTCTGCTGAATTCACCAGGAGAGGAATGGGACAGGGCGGCGAAGAGCGTGATGGGTGGTAAGAATGAGCTGATAACGGCGTCACAGGCCATTATGGCAAATCACTGCTCTCTGTTTCCGACAGTTTTCACGTTGAGTGGAGCGGCTTGATTTTAAATACAGAGGATTTCAGTAACTCACGATGTCACCCGGTTGACGTCCGTAGTCCGCACCGTCGTTGTCCCTACTATATAAAAAAGACTATCCGGCACCCGGTTTCGATCCCTCGACCCTGCGGGCGGAACGCAATGTACATGGTGCTCGACCCACTGCGCCACAAAGCCGACACAGAATGGGACGCTACGAACGCGCCTTATATCGTTGACTCATTCAAATTACTGCTGACGAGTGCTCTCTCGTCAGCAGTTGCCACAAGTGCAACAACATTAACGTAACGCAAACTACTTAACGTCGTGCGCCCCCGCAAATGCTCTGCATTTAATCGTGCCCCTCGCGAGGGGGATGTTTCACTGCGTCTTCTCTCGGTCGCGGGACCCGTGGCGCCATCTGGCGGAGGCGCGGCACAACTCGTAGCACTTTGAAAAGATGCGGCGCCAGCCAGCTGTGTGTGTGCGTGCCGCACTTGTACAAATGGCGAGTGCATTGGCTGCCCACAGAGCAAAGCATTCGTGCAAGTCAGCCGTTGCAGTCAGTCAGTCAGTCAGTCAATCAGTCAGTCAGTCAGTCAGTCAGTCAGTTAGTTAGCTAGTTAGTTAGTTAGGAACTCCGCAAGCATTTGCGTTTCTTGCTTTTTTTCTGCCTTCGTTGCCCAACACAGTCCTTGTATTTCTTAATGAGCTTCACAACTTTGCAGAGGAAAAGGCAGCGTAGTGTTTCTGTTTTGATGCTCCAGTGATATTACCTGCCAGAAGCATTTGCATTGTGATTCTACAATTTCTATGTGTTTTATTCTCACTCACGAAGCGTGTTGCGAGGAAAAAGAGTACCAGGCACATTAACTTAAGCGTATCTTAAACCAATCCGTTTGTTGTAGCTGAATAAAAAACAAACGTATTTACAGCGACGTTATAGGCTGTCAACACGCATTCACAGAGAATCACGACATAATTTCTTAAATAAAGTCACTTAACCATTTTCCCCGGCCCCCCGAAATTGGCAGCAGTCCCGGTAGATCATATTTGATTTTGTCGCGAGCCGAACGAGATGGTAGGAGATTAAACCTGTGCTTCATTTCTTACGGGCGTCGATAGTCTGCCCTTCTGGCGGCTTCCCCGTAATTTGGGATGAGATCAAGGACCTATTACCGCAATCATAACTAAGTTTAAATTGGACCAAACCTACACTTTACAGATAATTTATAGTAAGCATGAGTCGGTAGCTGCGAAGCCTGTGCGGTGAGAAGCTCAACGGAGAAGCCACAATTCCTTATCCCCTCCAACTCCCCACATTTGACCGAATAAAAAAAATCTCGGTTAAAGAGTTCTTATTTCACGTGTATATTGTTTCGTCATAGGTGGCAACAAAAATAGAATGGGTTAGGGTCAAATAGGGTTCAAAGGAACAGTTTTTCCCCGGTACTTCAAGTTTATTTTTTGGTGGACGGTTATTGAGAAACACCATCGCATACACACTGCGAATATTGTGTCATGTGCAGCCTAGAAGGAATAACACCGTCGCCGATAAAGAAAATATTATAAAATGTGGGTTGTTGCTTCGGTGTTCTGGGGCCTTCGGAGGATTAATTTAGGTGGCTCCGACGAAGTCCCACTCAGCCTAGACATCTAAGCGGCTGTCCGCCTGAAACAAATCCAAAAGTTGTTACCTTCATCGAGGTCGATGTGCTACCTTGAATCTCCAGACTTCTGCAGGAAAAAAAGAAACAGGTAAAGGTACGTTTTCTGTAAGTGTCGGGGTATCAGTTTTATGTCGAGGGGCGTGCTATTACCTTCACTACCGCCTGTGTATCTGCTCCAGCGGCGGCTGAGTTTCTTCTGGGATCCCTAAAATAACCGTGTGTTCGATACGCAGTGTCGTAAACGTTCATTCACGACCAACAAGAACCAGAGGAAAGCATTCCTTGCTGCGTGGAAGGCTGAACTAGACTAAGTGTGGTAAAGGGGGCGAAGGGTGCTCTGTGCGATCAGGCGGTTTTTATGCTAGGCGTAGTTCTTCGGCAAATTCACTTTGCGTGGGCAAGGATTTAGGACGCACGTTGTGTGGCCACTACGTAATTGTAACTCCGGCGGAGGCCCCCATCAAAGGTACACGTTTTCTTCAGTGCGTTTCGCCTTTTACGATGCAGTGTATTCGCTACCTATTTCGCTCTAAAACAAGCAAATGTGACGTATATTCAAAGGAATAACTGTTCGGAGAAGCGTGTACAAAAAAGGCTTAGTTGTCTCCTTCCAGTGTATGTGAATGTGTGGGCACTGCTGAATCCGTGTTTAGGTGCACGTGTTTTGGCGAGTACGTCGGCTTCCTTTGTTACCAATGCGGAAATGGCATCGACATAATGCTGGCACACTTGCCTGCATGGCCGGTTGTCTATCTACTTTGACTTTTTTAGAGCCGCACTGAGCGTTTAGAGATACGCGGAGATGAATAAAAACAAACTACCGTGGGTCCGCAGTTTTTTCATAGGTTCTAGCGTAGGCTGGTTTCACTACTCGTCCTTCATCTGACGCAAGACAGCTGGCGAGTGTAACCGAGCTGCTCCTCCGATAACCCCCCCCCCCCTCCACCTATGTCCGCTTTGCCTTGCCTGATATTTATGTGTGTAGTGCGACCACTAATTTATTTATTTCTTTTTGCTTCACAGTCACCCTAAAGGCCACTCGGGAAGCGTGTTACATAGGGTGAACGTTAGATTGTGGAAACACACAGCAGGGCGTAAATCTACGTGCTACAGCTTCTTCAGTAATTTCATTTTCTGTGGAAATGCCGGCGTTTGGCAAAATAGCATTTGCAGAAAGGCAGCGCATTGTTCCTTGACCCGTTGCCTAATGGCTGATTTTCAATCACTCTGTGCAACCCTTCCAATGACTTCACTGGGCCCGTGGATGACGTTTCAACCAGCGCAGCAGTCTGCTTAGTGAAAGGGGTCGCATTAGCGTGTGGTTTAGAGCAGGCAATGTTTCAAGCAATTTCAGAAACTTTGGTGTTGTGATTTAAATGCCCTTATTCGTCATTTTCAATCATAAACATAAGAACTTCTGAAGGTATTACTACTGCGCATTCCTTTCCCCATGATCTAGAGAAAAATGTTGCCGAGATATTTGTTATAGCTAATCTCCCATTCTGGTAGATCATCACATATTTGGTGTCTTTTGCAGTGTGTATACTGTGGGTCATCAAGCCGCTGGTGAACCAAATTCCTAAGCCCTGCATGGATGCATTTCGTGTTGCCTGCGGTGAAGGATACCGTGACTACAGCGACGAGATGTGCCAGACTGGCTAAAAAATGCAACTGGAGATGGCGAACAAAAGAGGACGCCTGTGCAAAAGATTGAATTTGATGCCCGATGGCAGCGGTTGTTTTTATGTTTATTTGGTTCGGGCCTATAAAAGAAAATAAAAATACTTTCTTTAACTTCTTTATGAATTGACGAGTCGTTTTTTGTATTTCTTTATTTATTTATTTTATTAGTTATTTATTTTTATGTATACTAAGGTCTCTTCGGGGGGCAAAGAAGCTGGGATTCGTAATGAAACATTGTGTCAGCATACGCCAAGGAAAAACAATACGCACGCACAGAAAAAATTCAGAAAACAATTTTTACAATGAAAGCAAAAGGGCGAACTTAATTTCGCATAAAAAATCATCGTCCCCTCAACTTTCTGAAGAACGAGCAGCGAAAATGGGGTTTGTGTCACCTCAATCGACGCACCTATCCAAAACGCCTTTCTTGGTATTTACGGTGGAGCATACTTCCAAGTTAATTACTTGAACAAAACGTGAAAGAAATGAGAGTTCTTATACACAATAGTCTTTCCATGGTTACTCAAACGCAAAAAAAAATTATTTCTCTCTGTCTGTGTGCCTGTCTGCTTATCTGTCAATCTGTCTGTCTGCCTGTCGGTCCGTCACACACAGCCACCCAGCCAAATGTTGAAATCAATTATTGAGGGTCACGTTTATTTAGGAAAACATCAGCAATCCATTAAATCATTAAATATGCTCTATATGTGTCAAAAGTCTCCAGCAAAAAGGTAAACTTAGGGTTAGTTGAGGAACAATGTGAATACATAACTGGCGTTTGCAGTGTTTATTTAAATAAAATCAGCTTGATACACGAGTTTTCCGGGAATCATAAAACGTGTTGCTTGAAAGAAATGTTTTAACGGCGAGATGCAGACACGGCTGCCGCCCAGACCTCCCACTGGTGGCTCCACTGCTAAGTCTCAAGAGTCGCACCAGATGGCATGCAGCAGGACGAACGCGGCTAAACTGAACACAGAAAACCTCTAATGGATGGGAACCATAGAGGTATACTAATGACTCTAGAGGAAAAGCTGCCAGGCCAGCCCGTATATTGAACCGTG
Source organism: Haemaphysalis longicornis (assembly GCF_048455015.1). Lineage (NCBI taxonomy): Eukaryota > Metazoa > Arthropoda > Arachnida > Ixodida > Ixodidae > Haemaphysalis > Haemaphysalis longicornis. The sequence continues at coordinate 2,722,463 of NW_027526329.1, read as the reverse complement.
CTAAACCCTTGCAGTTAATACTACTGACTTGCAAAACCCGAGCGCAGCCATGATGCCACCCTTAATGCCAGGCCCACTGTATTTTTACTTGCCAAAGTTGATGGCATTAATGAGTATTCACCTGACAACATACGCATTCCATCATGACAGCCTCCGCTGCAGTAAACGCGCATATGCGCAGAGAGGTGCTGGGATAACTTTCGTGTGTCAAAACGTTGCATGAAGTTGTTTGTATAGTACGTAGCCAACTTTTGCGCCATGTTAACGCGCTAGATGCAGTGACAAAGTCCCCGCAACATAGAAAGGTAGCGCGTAGAGTAGCGCGTGCTTCGCACGTTCGGAGGTAGGTTAAGCGGACGCGTTTTTAAAGCGAAGCTTAACTACTTTCGTCCAGTGGTGTCGCAGAGGAGGCGCAAGTTATCATTTCGACCAAAGGCAAAACACCCAACACACCCAACAGCCAACACGGCAACACACCCCTCCAAGCGCGTCGCTCGATTCCCTGAGTCCGCTGCCGGCGCTGCCCACAAGGCCTCATTTTAAGTCGTTCTGCTAACATTGCGGCCAGTCCCGTCGCCGCGGCGACGGAGCGGCCGCTCGGCTCATCGACAGCCGACCAAATCCACAGCCTCCCACCCATGCGCGGTTGGGTTATAGTGAACTAGAAAAAACTACTACCTCCCCTGGCGGGAACCCCTGTGTAGATGCGACGCATAGGGTGTTCACGTTGCAGCGTTGGACCGCGGAGGAACGGCGCTGGAACGATGGAACGGAGCGGCGCAGGCACCGCGTTTTATAGCGCGCATAACGGTGAGGGGACGCGCCGGCGCCAGTGCGTCTCTCGCGGATATGACGTAACACAATCCAACACAATCCACTTTAATATAATCCAATCCCAATCCAATCCAATCCAATCCAAGCCCAGCCAATCCAAGCCAACCCAATCGAATCCAATACAATGCCCCTCGCGAGAGAGTGTTCGCTATCGGAGAGGAGAGGGGGTGAGCGGCGGAGAGCGAAGCTGGCGCGGCGAGGAGAATGGGGGAGGGGCAGACGCTGACAACAACGACGCCGACGCCGGATGGAGGGACAAGGCGGGTGAATGAGATGCGTGGCATCTAAAAGGCAATGTGACCCATCTTGCACCACGATCGCCGTGAGAGAAAGCCGCTCTCGCCGAGAATGAAAGCGAGGCCGGTCCTCCTTCTGTGAGCGTTGCACGGTACCGAACAGCTCTGAGCCGTGGTCGGCAATACAGCTACACCAAATGTTAACCGAGCGAAACCAAGACTCAGCCAGACTACGCCAAGCTTTTGCTTTGCATATCCAAGGTTAGCTGAGCTAAGCCCCTTCAATTTTTTCACGCTACTCGACAACAGGACGGACTTCGTTTCGGCTGCCCGTCGTCCGGGTGGGCTGCTGAGTGTATGTCGACCGGCTTTCGCTCTGCCGCTGTGGGCCCTCGAGTGTCAGTGCCGCTCTCAGTGCCCGTCAGACGGCCTGGTCGGAACCGCCGCAGACTTCGTTCCTTGTCACAGCAAGCTCGCCTGTGCGCTTCACCGTTCCTGTCGAGGCTTCTCGTCCCCCGGACACAGAATGACGGCAGCCAGCAGAATTCGAGGTGTGTTGTGTGTGATGCGATCGACAGCAGTAAAACTGTTCTTTTCTAGTTTTTCTAATTTTTCTAATTTTTTTTCTCCTAACCTCTTTCCCTCTCATTCCCACTCCTGCACTGATTCGAATGGAGGTGCGCTCCCACGAGAGCTCAATAATACCACCGGCCATTTCTTTTCCTTCTTCTTTTAAAAATGAATAAGGTCTCCTAATTGCTTTTTTCCCCCGATATCTTCCCTGATTGGTCGCCCTTGTGTACGTATGCGCTGATTATGCATACCTTCTTTTGTGTGCCGTAACAGAATAAGTTTGATGTCCAGCGCTAGTTCCGGGTAATTTCTTCTTTGTTGTTCGGTCTCGGCCGCGCCTTGTTAACATTTTTCACCCCCCCCCCCTCCCCTAGATAATGTCTTCAAGCTCCGTTGAGCTGCCGTTTCAAACCGCTTATTTTTCTAGCGAATAGAAGTTTTATCTGGACAATCCTACCCTAAAATCCGTGCAAATGTACCCCTTAAATGTTATTGCACTTTATTCTAAGGAAACACGACTTTTCGAATAATGGAAATGCCTGTCTTCGAGGCGCCTGCAGCACGCGTGTCAACTGCTTATCCTCAATTCTAATGCCTTTAATTAGTGGTGCTTGGATTACCTTAGATTCAATAACCCAAGGAACGTATTACTATGTTATGTGCCTCAAGAAACTCACTCCAGAGATGTTTCCTCTTTCTAGGTAAGCTTCGAAGATCGCGCAGAGGTGTGTGCTTGGGGGACGTCACAGAAGCCACATTAACACTGTTTGCAGGTTGCTTTAAGAAGCGAATAAATTATTTCATAGCTGCACAAAAATCTCCATCAAAGCCCACCAGAGACTACAAGAGTATTGTGATGTAATTAGTGGCTAGAAATTGAGATTTGCGTTGCACACACGAGAGAGGCCCCTGGGAAGCTTTATGACCACGGACACAAACATTTATCTGGACGACTAAACAAGTGGGACTTCATAGGGAGAAGAAGAATGCGACACGGATATCAATCCTAAAGACAGAGTTCTACTAGGGCATAAAATTCAAACGTTCCAGTTTACTTTGATCGATTAATTGATTGATTGTAGGTTTTAACGCGCCGACGCAACGCAGGCGATGAGGCGCGCCGTAGTGGAGGGCTCCGGAAGAATTTTGACCACCTTGGGATCTTTAACGTGCGCCGAAATCTCGTACACACGGGCATTTTTGCTTTTCGCCTCCATCAGAAAATTGGCCGCAGCGGCCGGGAATCTAACCAGTGAATTTGTGCTCAGCAGCGCAACGCCTTAGCCACTGAGCCACCGCGGTGGGTGTTCAAGTTCACTTTCAACAGGAACCGGTATGGAATAAAATGTCTCACGTGCGCTGGCACTGTCGATGCAGTCGATTCTGCTACTGTCCCGGTTGTCGGCGATCTCTTGGTGGTTGACACGGGTACCGACACGTCGTCCAGTCGATGCTGGCGACTTAATGCCCGGTCGTCGACGGCTACCTTGCAGCCTAACTGGGTCTCTGGGCGTCCTTAACGACAGCCTCGGGCGGTCACGGCTACAGCATTTTGTAGCCAGCCCTCAGAGCGCGGCTCCACCGACTCCACTGTCCTTTTTCCCCAGCCACGATCACCCCTTCCTGCTTCTCTGACATAACGTTTTTCTACCGGCTATTCCGCCGGTTCCCTGCTGACGACACCAAGGCGGCACATACCCCCACAGGGTGATCGTCCACATTAAACAGTTGAACTTCGTCGTCGTCGAGGCCATTTCCGATGCGCGCAGCACAACTGTCAGTCATCTCGTCACAGGTATTATGCAAAACACGCAGTGCAATTCTGGGTCTGCTGTAACTGTGCCTTTCAGTACTCCGAAATACAATAAAAGGAGTGGAAGTGTTAAATACAATCGCTGTAGTGCTGTTACCGCTTAAAATTCCATGTTCCTCTTCTCTCAGAATAAATAGAGGAAAACAATGTTGGGAGCTCAGTTTCTCCAGCAGAGCTAAAGCATGTTTAAAGCCAATAAGCAGATAGCGCTAACAGCCACAATACCTCTTTGAAGAAAATACCAATTTGAATGTAAAAACCTTATGCGCCTGAAAAGAGAAGAAGAACGAGATAAACCGATGTAAATAGATGCAGCATAGACTAGTGTAAAATGAACAGAACAAGTGCAATTCTACGAGTCAGTTAGGCACAAAAGCTTGCATCAAAAGAGAAGCTCCACTTCGGGAAAAATAAAAACTAATAAAAAAATGTTTGAACAATATTTATATTATGTGCACCGCAAATCAGTCGTATTTCTGCTGCTTTAGACAGGTGCAGCCAAAGCAGTGAAATCAATTCTTGTCTTGAAGAAGCAAGTTTAATTGCATAATACAGAAAAAAACACACAGTACCAGCTTGCATCAACCATCGTTTGCCAAATTTGTTCTGTTGCCTGCGTATATTAAACTTTTTTTGGGCCGCGGTGTTGTCTTTCTACTAGCCGTTTCCACGCCCTGTTGTTTTACATTATACCCAATTTTCTATCGTTTATTTTTTACCAGTCCTTTCTTTCGCTCTCAACTCTCTTATTTCTATTTCATGTCTAACGCAATGAGTCACACTGTTCTTCGTCTTCTTTCCTTGGTTAACTTCCCTACCTTTCGTCTATTGTTTCTTCCTTTCTTTAAACTTGCACATTCGGTCACCTTAGCCTCGCTTTTACCACCACAAATTTTCCTATACGCCTGGTGGGATTACTGGTGGTGAAATAAATCTTGTTTGATGATAACTGCATGTACATCTGACCCTTTTGCCTCTTCTGTGTGTCATTTGCTTGTTCTCGGAGCGAGCGTAATGTGCTACACATATGAAGAGAAATATAGGGATGTACGTGTACAGGAATTAATTCGGTTCAGCTTGCACAAATAATTTCTGATGTTGCAAATAAAACTGATGAAAGCATGGATCGGCAAGGCTGTCGATATCATATTTGTGTTTATTTTGTTGCCGGGATCGGAACACATAATGTTCTCTATGGTGTGAAGTACACGAAACACACGGTGTCATGGCATTATGCCTCCCTTATGTCTGATGAAGATAAGAATAGTGATGACCAAAACCTGAATGAGCATTACCCGAACCTTTCATAATCAGGTACAGCATTACTGGCATCCTGCTCTGGTACTGCAACTTCGTCATCCTTGTTGCTGCGAGCACGCTGGAATGGAAGCGTGGAAATTCGAGGTCTGGCATTGCATCTTTTTTGCTTCGGTATGACGTTAGCAGAAATAAGAAGGCTGTGCTACGCATTTCTAACTGCGTGGTGGATGGTTTAATATACCTTGCTTCTATCTATTGTGTATAGCTGAAGAACGTCGCTAGGTAGTCCTAGCTGAACCGATACGGTCAGCTGCAACTGCCGGAAAAGAAATGTTCTGAGTTTGATTTATTGTCGGCCATTCAAGCGACTGCTATCGCAATACACATTAAATCTTTCAATACTCTACAGTAGAGAAGAATGATAGTCTCAAGCTAAGTATTTTGCTTCACCTGTTATGGTTATCTGTTTGGCAGCTGTTTCGAAATTAACCGCTATGATTTAGCTAATAAGGTGCAAAAACTAACTTATATGCACAATATAATTCATTTACTTCTGAAGGGAGACATACATCCATGGACGGCTTGGCCTTGAACAAAATACACGACGGGGCCATCGCGACCCAAGAACGCACGTATGTGCCTTAGGTTAAGATGCTTCCAAGAGGGTTTCTATAGACAGACTTTGATTTCCCGCCAAAACCGCAGGCATTTCAGTCAAACCCACCTTGAGGCGGTGTGGTCCTGATAACCGGGCACGTACGGAAACGTGTCATTCAAAGCATCAACTACATCTTCGAAAATTCCGAATTGCGGGTTTGAGTGATCGAAGGAACATGTATCAAATAGTTTCGCACACACTGGCACTCAGAATTTATGCGTCTACGTGTGCGATTTCCTTTCTGCTTCGCCTTTACTTCTTCTAGAAAGCCATGTTATTGTGCAAATAAAATTATCATTATTGTTATTAGCTGGCGGTTGTTTCATCTCTCCCGAAATCATAACAGCGTTCAGTTAGAGCATAACACCACACTTATGCAAGGTCGTAGTTATACGCTAGCAATCGAAAAAATTTTCGGACATTTTTGTGTTTAATTTACGAAGAATATACACTCAAAGTAAGTCTATCTCCCAGCAATGTCTCACGTAATAATGCATAACTGGCTGGCGGTGAGTTAAAATCCGCAGCGGCCACTCCGGGCACGTAGTGAACAGTGGATGTCTCAATGAACGGCGGCGGCGGCGGCGGCCCTATTCATATCGTAGGCTGGACAGCCGCTGCAGCACGTGTGTAGATAAGCTGATTTCCGCAAGGAACGAAGTGACACAACATACGCCACCAAGGTGTGACCCAGTGAAGCTTTCTAAATTACTCCCATATGACCGACGCTCCTCACAAAATACCGGATTAGAATTTGGAGCCTCATCCCGCATTTGTTTTTGGTTTATATTTGATGCATTTTTTATCAAAGATAAATGCGTTTTTGAAACTTACTAAAAGCATACGATACTTCTTAAGTATGCTCAGTTATTGCCATAAAAGGTGCATAGTATTACGCTCGGGATCTCAATTTGTGCCTCACTCTAGAAAAATTGTTCGCCGTATAATTAACTACTGATCTAGCAGCAACACCGGGACATCATGACGGCAGTCACGTTGATACAGCTTTGGGGGATAGCTTTATCCGCCAGGTGGAAACCGAGGGGAGAGAGGGCAACCGATAGACCGGTGAGCGGATAACACAGGAGCAGCCGTTATGTCATTGTTATGCCATATGTCAAGACTGTCGCATTTCGACGGCATTTGGAGAGACGTGAGCTGACCCGCGGTCAATTTTTTCAACGGGAGAGTCATGAGGCTGTTCGTTTCCCTCCTGCAGAAGTCGATGTATTGAGATCAGAAAGCAATTGTACAAAATTTAAAACTTTCCCGTGAAATACGTAATTCGGACAAGTACGCTAAAAGGGTCCAGAAAGGGGTTTGAGTAGACTAAAAGAAATAGCGCAATCGTTAGATTGGGTGGTCAACTTCAGCTGTGCCTATAATGACAATTTTCCGTGCAGCGGAAAGCTCAAACTTTCTTCTCGAAGTTTTTGGCCGCAGTCCCACCCTTTCCTGCGTGTTTTTGGGATAAGCCATCTTTATGCACCTACATAATTGGTTCAGGGATGTTCGTCACAAAGCAGAAATCTTGCAATTGGACGGCTTTTTCTCTCACTTCCGCCAAGGAGAATCGTCGTCTGCGCAGCGTCGACGGGTCGCGGCGGCCTCTTTGCTTAATTACCGCTTCCTGCAGCACACTTAACGCTATCTTGTTTGTCCATATTTATCTTCTTTACTCTATTACCACGACTTCCGTGAAGGCGTGTTGACTAGAACTACACGAAGAAGACACTAAGGCGACGCCGACATCCGAGTTGGCAGTCCGCCAGGTCATACGACGTCGACGGCGATACGAACCCGCCGGCCGACCGGAAGCACGCGACTGACTCGCTGACCGAATTATCCGACACTACTGATCGGCCGAACGGCCGTGGGGAATCGATCGAAAAGCGAAACCCGCACCACGAACACATTCGTGCCGTAGTAAAGGTCTGTTCTGTTAGTTCCTAGAGTATAATAAACATATTTAAATCCATGAAGTACATGCAGCTCAACGCCACTGATAATCTGATCCGTATTTCCTCTTGGTTGATTGATTGTAGGGTTTCACGCACCGACGCAATAAAGGCGATGACGCGCGCCGTAGTGGAGGGCTCCGGAATAATTTTGACCACCTGGGCATCTTGACCGTCCACCGAAATCTCAACACACCGGGTATTTTGCTTTTCGCCTCCAGCAGAAAAGCTGCCGCCGCGGCTTGAATCGAACCCGCGTCATCGTGGTCAGCAGCACGAGTATTCCGGCTTACGACGCTTCGTCCGTTCGCATTGGCGACAAGTCGTTTTACATAGTTGCAAACTGAATATTGGTGTACGGCCGGCAGCGCTTGTAGAAAACATAAGCTAGATCAGAAGAGGAGTTGCGGAAGGTTTATTAGGTAATTTAGCATCAATATCGAAAGAAGACGTGACGTAAAGCGCAAACGAAAAGCCCTGTTCCCGCATTGCGAATCCCACTTACATCCCAAATAGAGCTGTTGCTGCAGATCAGCTATGTTCGGGTATTTAGCAAACCTTATTGCCGAACTCTTACTCAAGAAATAGAAATGTTCAGTTATCCAGCCACAAATTCTTGAAATACGATAAGAAACATTGATGTGACAGACAGGGTGGGTTTCATTGTAGATTTCAGGGTATTTTTCGTCAATTTCCAATTTTTTTTTCTGGCGCAGTGTTCTAAAGCCTCGCACACGCTCAATCGAAGTCCCGGGTTTAAATTCTGGCAGGATGTCACTTTCTCTTTTTTTTCCTGCATTTTTAGTGACGTAGTTTGCGTATCGTATTCGCAGATTCAAAGCAAAACTTTGTGATTGAACAGTGAAACTACCCCATCAACGCGTGATTGCATCGTTTAGAGTCACGGGTGCAATTTGGTCTGTGGTAAACTCGTGCATCTTATCTGTAAAAAGGCAACTGTATTTTCAAAGGACGAAATACTGATGTATGTATTTTGGAAAAGGGGTATGTCTTTATATAGCATAGACATAGTTTTCTCCCGTCAAGTTAAACACGACACAAGGTAGGCTTGGGGAGGGGGGGACGGAAAGTAGGGCCGCAGGCGGCAATCAAACCGTCCACGTATCGCCACTGGCAGCACTGAGCGCGTAAAACCTGAACTAACAGCCTTTATAGAGATAAATAGAGGAATGGCATGGGTGTAATAATTTCCATACGTAATTTCATATCATATCATACGCACGTATTCATATCATATCATATCATATCATAGTAATATCATACGTACAGTCGAACAAAGAGGCAGGCCCGCACAGCCCCAAAACTCGCATTACTCTTCCGAGAACGTCTTTAATATTGTCGCGAATAAGTGCAGGAACACAATATTTGCTGCGCTAGCAGGACTTGTAGACGACACACAAGCTCACAGTGGAACCAAAGCAACAAAACTGAAGCGCTAGCTCGTCAACTATCTGTTCTTCTCTGACCCCCAATCCTTGTACGATTGTACATACCCCGTTTGGAAAAACGGCCGTGTGCCACAGTTCAAAAGAGGGAATATCTGCTGCATTATTTCGTCCCCTGTAAATGCATCGACCAATTGCACGGAACTGCAACTAATTTATCTCCGAGAACGTCTTCATCTTATCAGCCCATCTAAAATTCTGCCACTCCCTGCCACGCTTGCCTTCTTTAGGGATCCCCTCCGTTACCATTATTGACCAACGTTTATCTTGCCTTCGTATTACATGCCCTGCCCACGTCCATTTCGTGTTCTTAATTTCTACTAATGTCCTTAACACGCCTTTGTTGCCTGACCCACTCAGGTCTTTTCTTTTCTCTAATATTACACCTATCATCTTCCGTTCCGTTGCTCGCTGAATCGTCCTCAATTTAAGTTGAACCCTCTTAGTTAGCCTTCAAGTTTCTGCCCCGTAGGTGAGTACCGGTAAGATGCAGCTGTAAAACATTTTCTTCTTCAGGGACAATGGTAGGCTGCCATTCATTATCTGAGAATGCCTGCCGAATAAACTCCACCCAATTCTTATCCTTCTGATTATCTCTGCCTCATGATTGGAATCGGGGGTCACAACTCGGTCTAAGTAGATATATTCGATTACCACTTCCACTGCCTCGCCACCTATCTCAAACGGCTGAGCTTTACCGAGGTTATTGATATTTACTTTAGTTTTCTGCATAGTAATTGTCAGGCCCACGTTTCTATTCTGTTTGTCCAGTGCGGTAAGCATGCTTTGCAAGTTGGCCCGCCAGCTACTTAGCAAAGGAACATCATGAGCAAATTTCAGGTTATTGAGGTATTCTCCATTAACGCTTACTCCCACATGTTCCCAATCCAATGTTCTGAGTACTCCTTGTAAACATTATTTGAATAACATTGGAGAGATTGTGTATTCTTGTCTGACGCTCTTCCTTATAGGTATTTTACTGCTCTCCTTATGGAGGATGATGGTAGCTGTGGACCCATTGTAGATACCCTCTAGTATTCGTACATAATGATCGTCTACACCCTGGATCCGTAATGCCTGAATGACCGCTAACGTTTCGACCGAGTCAAATGCTATCTCATAAATAGACGGAAAATATACGGGACGGGAAATAGAGCAGTTCAATGCGAAGTCGGGCAAGTGAACCACGACTTCAATCTTGCAACGTGAACGACGTCTGACTGTGTAGCGGTGCGAGGTAACGCCCGGCTCCTTGGGGAAACACTTTGTAATTGATGGCACCTGTTCGACGCACTAGTTTATAGGGGCCGATGTAACGCCTCGTAAACTTTTCGGAGTGATCACCTCGGCAAACAAGGCTCCACAACTCAGACCAGTTGGCCTGGCTGGCATTCAGCTTGTCGGTGTCGCAGGTTACACCAACGATAATCGACTGCCTGCTGACATCGAATGCCCTGGCGTGATAGCTGGCGTGTGGCGTCTGCGTGCTGAACACTTTCTTGAGCATCTGTAGGGAAGCTACCATTGTCGATAGGTAAGAGCACCGAGTCCAACATTGTCCTGATGTCTCTACCATGAACCGAACGAAAAGGGCTGAACCGTGTAGTTTCTTTCGCCTCAGTATTGTACGCGAAGGTACGTACAGAAGAATGATGATCTTAGTTTCAGTGGTTCACATCAACGTACATAGACTGCGTATCGGCAATTGTCCTTTGCGGCGGTGTCGTAAGTCCATTTGCTTGGAGTTGATAAATGGTTGTACGGCGGTGACTCTTACGGCTGAGCGCTAGGACTTATTGAATAAGTTGTACCGTGAACGCCGCTCCTCCCTCAGTGATCACTAGTGCTGGGGCACCATGGTGAACTACGATGTTCTCAATGTGGAAATTAGCAACTTCAGCAACTGTGCTTCGGGCAAGAGTGTTTGTTTCGCAGTAGCGTGTCAAGTAATCTGTCGCAACCACAATCCATCTGTTGCCGAGTACGGCAAAGGAAAAGGGCCCAGCAGATTCATGCCGACTTGCTGAAATGGTACGTTGGAGGATAAATCGGTTGTAGTAACACACGTTTTGCTGGGGGCCTTTTTCGCCTGTGGCAGTACCTAAAAGTCTGCACGTACCTTTTCACATCTTTGGTAAGCTGCTGCCAGTATTACCGGAGGCGTAGCGGGATGGGTAGCGGAACCGTAGGATGGGAAGCGGAACGCCTACATCTCGAAAGGTGGTTCATCGTGACATGCCTGTAAAACGTCGTCACGCATGTCTTTCCGTTGAATAAGCAAGCATATCAATACTCTGGCACCGAAATTTTGCCTATACAGGATGTTGTTGCGCTAATCAAATGACGTAAGACCACGTGCGAAAGGGCTTGGCAATGGGCTTGAGTTCCTTTCAAGGTAACCAATGACGGGCGAAGCTACGGATTAGTCCGTTGTTCCTCGGCAAGGCCAGAAGGCGTGATGGCTCCAAAAAATCCTTCGTCACCGTCTTCGTCACTCGAGGTTCTGTTGATCGGGGAACGGGAGAGGCAGTCCGTGTCGCTATGCCTATGATCCGAGTTGTAGGTGATACTCACATCAAACTCCTGCAACTTGAGAATCCAGCGAGCGAGACTTCCCGAAGGATGTTTTAGATTTGACAACCAACATTAAGAATGATGATCCTTAGCCACCTTGATAAAGTCTCCCGTAGAAATATGGTTTAAATTTAAATTTAGGAATGGCCCATATGATGGCTCAGCCTTCTCAGTCGTGGAATAGTCAGTTCCCTCCCAGTAGTGGAATAGTTAGCCTCGGTGCGTGACGACACACGTAAGCTACGAACCGATCCACACCACCTTGCCACTGAACTAGCACCGCTACCAAACCAATGTTTCTTGCATCTGTGAGCAGCTCAGTGGCAGCGCCCTCGTCGAAGTGGCTGAGTAGAGGTGGGCTGTGCAAGCGATGTTCGAGCTGATCACATGCTGCAGACTCTTCCTGGCCCCACATAAACTGTACGTGTGTCTTTGTTAAGCCCGTCAACGGTTCCGCTACATTGGAAAAGTGTTCCCCAAACCGTCGATAGTTGGTACAAACGCATAGAAAACGACGTACGGCATTTTGTCGGTTGGCGTTAGAAAAACAGCAACCGCAGCAGTGTTTTTGGAGTGTGGACGGACGCCTTGAGAGCTAACCACTCGACCCACAAATTTCGGCTCATCGCACCCAAAGTGGCACTTCTGTGGGATTTGTGATAGCTTTGCGTAGCTGACGGCTACAAGAAGGGTACCCAGCCAGTTTAGGTGTTCTTCGAAGTTTTTGATAAAAACACCATAATGTCGTCTAGCTACACCACACACGTCACACGTCTTCCGCTTTAGTCCAGACAGAACAGTGCCCATAATTCGTTGGAACATGGCTGGGGCCGAACACATCCTAAAAGAGTCCTTGAGTTTGAACTGCTTGTCAGGCATAATAAAAGCTGTTTTTTCGTGATCTCGTTCATCTACCTCTATTTGCCAGTAACCGCTGCATAAATCAATTGAAGGAAAGAATCGACATGGCGCAAGCGGTTAAACGAGCAGTCCATGCGTGGAAAAAGGTAGACGTTTTTTCGTGTTACTTCATTGAGTTTTGTTGTAGTCCACAAAAAAACCAACAGTACCGTGGTTCTTCTCAACGAGGACGAACGCTGATGCCCACGGACTTGTCGACTGTTGTATGACTCGTCCTGGAGCATTTCCTTCATTAGACAGCGAATGGGCTCCCGTTCTTTAGTCAAAACTCGATAAGAGCGCTGCCGAATGTGTCGTTCGTCTTCGCCAGTGGTGATATGATGTTTAGGTATTGCTGTTTTCCGCACTTTGGATGGCAGCGCGAAACAGTCACTAAAAGTGAGGATAACACCGAGAAGTTCTTGCTGCTGTGATGGCGTCTGGTTGGGGTTTACGTCAACGTACATAGCTATTCCTGGTTCATTTTATGCAGGCATGGCTGTGAAGTTTCGTTGCGCGTTCAGGTCATTTATTTCTTCCATAAGGCGACTGCTGTCCTGTCCTATAAATTCTGGTGTTCTGTGCGGAAGTTCATTATATTATTTCCATTGTTCGGTTGCTGAGTGTTGGGAATGACTATCCCACCGCTCTCACCACTGCTGGGAATGAGCATCCCAGGGAGGTCGCCAAGCTTGTGACTCGCCTTCCAGCTCGTCACCGATGTTGGGACTGGGCCCTCTCACCGCAGCCTCCACTGTTGCGACTGGCCATCCGAGCGCAGTCACCGGTGAAGCGACGTTGCCTTGCTCCGTCCGCTATCGACGCGGCGCAGAGCAGAGCGAAGAAGTTCCCGAGCCGACGAAAACTTGAAGTAACATTTATATACAGTATGTACAGGGTAAGCAAACGTTACATAACTCGCACAAAGGCGACAGCACCCTTTCACTCGGTGCCTCCGAAGAGACTGGTGCCGGAGAGGAGCCGCGGAGGAATGCCGACGATGAGAGGCTCCGGGCTTCTTTTATAGCCCGGGAAGTTCGTTGTGGCCCCAAGAAGTTCGAAAAGCTCCAATCAGGGCTCTCGCTGCCTGAAGTTTGAATTCCGACGAATGGTAGCGAAGAGGTGAGTCAGCTGCGCCTCCAATGGGGAAAGGGAGGGCGATGCCCCCGCCGTCTCCGTGACCTCGCCTCCGGGCGTAGCGACATGCCCTTGTTTGGTTGTTCTCAGATGCGGGATTCGGCCGCGCCGCAGCGTTCCGAGATGCGGGATTCGGCCGCGCCGCAGCGACGAAAGGGAGAGGCGTGACTCAGCCTCGCTGTCGGCGCGTCGCCCCGTGCAACGCATTTGGGCCAGGCGCTCTGGCACAACATGACGTCAACAAGGCCCCCGCTGCACAGATTTGGCGGGTGAGCCGGCGTTAAACGTTTTGTTTGGCTATACGGGAACTAAAAAATGGCAGCAACACTCGACAGTAACGAACTTACTAGCTCGAGGAGGTAGGGTAACGCTGCCGCCTCAAATACGTAACGCAGGTCTAGACACAAAGTCCATCTCATCGTTGCCAGGGCGCGGGGTTGAAAATGTAACAATCAGCTCCCGTAAGTTGATATCGGCTCCGTATTCTGGAAAGAGGTCTCAACCAAGTACTAGCGGTTTTGGCCGTTCCCTCAGCACAACAAAAAACCCGCGGAAGGTCGCGTCTCGAGCTCTGATTCGGGCAGTACAGACGCCAGTTGGCACAAGGTGGCCATCAGCTGTGTGTATTTTGGGCTCAAATCAGTGCGTCGAGACTTTACGCTGCTTGTTTGCGAGTGACCAGCCTATTATCGAATAATCAGCGCCTGTTTCGACGAGGGCAGTCACCGGGTGATTGTCGACGAGAGCGGGAATATCGGCCAAAATCAGTTCATTTTCTTCAAAAGACGTTCGAATCAGATGGTCGTGCGGGTGTCTTGTCGGTGCAGGCTCTAGAGCATGCTCCAGAGCGGCCCCACTCACGGGGATCGCTGGTCTGAGTTTCCCCTGCTAGGGCTCGAGGACCTGCTCCCGGCTGGCCAAGGAGAAATGTTGCGTTTAGGCGGTGAGTACCTGAGGGGTGAAGATGATCTGGGCTGAGGAGTTACGAAAAATTGGGCGACGGCTCGTAGGTGGAAAGATACTCCTGGATTTCTTGGGGCTGGTCCCTGTAGCGTGGTCCAGGTGCTTCGGGCGGGAACCCACGCAGCCCCATGGCGCGGTAGGGTAGTGACGAATCATGTGACCAGCTTCCCCGCAATGGCAGCAGAGAGGCCGATTGTCGGGTGTGCGCCAAACAGTCGCTTTGCGCTCTAGACGACTTGGCTCGCACCACGTGGCCGGGGTCAGGGTGCGTCTGAGTGGCTGCTTCGTAGTAGGTGGAATCTGTGGCGGGACCGAAACTGGCGTGCGGAGCACACCGGTGTAATTGGGGAGTGCGTGTGTAGAAGCTGGAATGCAAGTACATCCACGTACGTTGCTACAGGGCGCTCAAACCGGAGTTGGTACCAGGGGAGTTATTACTCGCCGACCTTCGTCACGGATGACGCCGGTAACGGCAGCGAATGTTGCTGGGTTGTCAACTTGCTGGAGCATCCACAGTTCTTCGAGCACGATGGTGCGCACCAGCTCCCGACTGTCGCTTTCCTCGTTATTGCGACAGCGAAATTAGCCAAATGCGACTGGTGTCCGTGCTGCAAGGTCACTGTCGCTTCCCGAAACAGTGGTCGGTCGGCTACGTACAAGAACAGCAAAGAGCTGCTCCTTCACACCTCGCATTGATGGCGCACTTTTAGGGGCGAAACACCTTAGGGCCGAGGCTTGTCCGTCCGGCGTTAGTCCGGCGTCCGTGCTCCCAGCACAGCACTGTATAAATCGAACCATCTGTGATCAAAAGGTTCACCAAAGGTTAGAGAGAGATGGCGAGAGATTGAGAGAGAGAGAGAGAGAGACAAAGAGCGCTGTGGTGCAATTGTGTGCATAAGCGCGTTACAGACCACACATTCTCTTTCTGCCAAGGATGAAAACGAACGTAAGGCGTGGCATGCGGCGCCTCAACATCTACGCAGACAAAAAGCTACCCCGGAGGCGAGAGCTCGAGAAGCGGCAGCAAAACGAGAAAAACGCCAAGCGGACCCAGAGTTGAGTGCTCGAGAAGCAGCGGCTCAACGGCAATGCCAACAAGCTACGCCGGAGTACGTACTGTACACACGCGTTGTCACTCATTTACATACGCGAGAGGGCAATGCTGTGGATGATTTATGCTAAGAACGATCCCCAGTGCTTCGCCCACTCGTCATGATTCACTTCGTGGAGAGGCGTGAATTTTTTTGTCATCACTCATACACAGATTAGCTCGCCTAACATGCGCGACATGTCTTCGGCGAGCATAGGGCCGCTCAAATTCGGTTTTTGAGCACCGTATTGTAGGGCAAGTTCCCCGTTTTCAACCCCCTCGCTTGTTTTGATGACGTCGAGAAATCGCCTCCGAAAGCGAGGTTGTCAGTAATTTGTCGTGGTTTTCGAACCACGTTATTGCGAAATATCCGAGTGAGAAGTAAAGATTCCGTAGCTTACGTCGTCCATCATCCCAGTTGTTGAACACAGCTACGCGATGGAAATCGAGCCAGTCGTCAACGTCATCAAAAGTATCACTCGGAAGGACCGCGGCGTACGGTGCGAATGGGCGACCAGCTGAAAGAAGGCTCAATAGTACTGGTTTGTTAGGCAAGCGGTAGTAGTTGTCATGACGCGTGGAGGCGCCACCAGCAGGCCAAATTCTGGTTGCAGACGTCGAAGGCGGTGACTTTAGTTGTGCACTGGTGTTCTCTCCTGATAACACCCGTATGGGTCTAGACGTTTACCTAGTTCGAGGTGCGTGGGGTTACCCTCCCCTATACCACAAATGTCACGAACAGAGGCAGAAATATGGATGACTTTTCAACGACACATCAGCTGACAGTAGAACCTGAGCACCAAAAAGCTGAAGAACTAAGTCGTAAACCTTTTCGTAAGATTCAACCCCCATCTTTGTAAAATTGTGCATACCCCGGTAGGAAAAATAGCCGTGTGCCATAGTTCAAAAGAGGGAATCCCAACGGCAATATCTGTTGACGTGTACTTGTCCAGTGGTCGATCAACACAGGGTCGCGTAGACGTTTCCCGGAAAGTAAGGGGTGGAGGAAACAGAATGCACGACGCACTAAAAAGGTCTGTGTGCTGTACCGGGCATCCCTTAGGCTGTTTTTTGTTGTGGCTATAAATATTTAGAATTGATCGGAATAACGGAATGGAAACTACAACTGCCTGTATACTCGCGTGCATGGCTTTACCACAGCACGACAAACTCGACATTGGCGCGAACGCGCGGCCAATTAAGCAATATACAATCCGACGTTGGTTCGGAGCGCGTGTACGTGACTCTAAAAAATTTTGAGACGATGCTTTATTCATTCGGTCGGATATTTTATACTCCAATACGTACCACGAGATGTCGTTGCCGAGACCTCACGGTGCCAGGATCGTTCTCTTTTCGCATGATCTGTCGACGTGGTATTGAAGCGTTAAAGTCCGGCCACATTTTTTCTATCAGTTTTTCCTTCCGTGAGCGGAGTGCAGGATTCATCAGCAAAATGATAAAAAACGGCCCAAACAGAAAACAAAGAGTCAGGCGAAAGCGTCGCAGAGCGATGTTGCGCGCAGGATATCGCAGTAGCAGACGATTTCGGCAACCGGATGTTGATGTTGCAGACGTCACCAAGAAGCGAGGCTTCATTGGCAGTCACGCTCGCGCGGGGCAAGGAGGTCAACGAAACGAGGCAAAGTCGCAGAACTGCCAAAATTGCGATGTTGCAATAACGCGACTAGTACCCATTGCTTTAATAAAAGTCTTGAAGAAGGTTATTACAAGGACATTGATTTACCTGAAGATTTGAGCGCCCATTCATCGGCAAAACCTCTTTCAGGGCCCCTTTAGCCTAAACTTCATGTTAGAGTCGTCTTTGCGGCCAACTGCCATGCGATTTCTACAGGAATAGTTTTCATAAAAAAGTCTTACAGTCGCTTTCTCGACCCATCCTCCCTCTGCAAACGGCCACGCATTGACACCAGACGGGTAGTTTCCGACGTTTTTACTGCAATGTGAACGGATTATGACAATCAAATTAAACTCTGCGTAGTGGGCGACTCAACTTATGAGCCAATTTCAGTATAATCATTTACAAGATATTTGTACTAAGATGAGAGGTTCACAGCGTTTCCGACAAACTGGCGACGAAAATGCCTTTATTTTGACGCGACGCGTAGTCGGGCGGACATCGACTGCCACTAGAGCGTAGCTATATAGAACTTCGTTGTGGAAAGCATAGACAAAGCCGTGGAAAGACCAATGGAGAGGGAGAAGATGCGAAAACGCTACAGTGAAAGTGAGAGAAAATTTCTGATGTGATTTCTTCTCAGCCTGCTCGAGCGTACGTAAGTCCAGAAGAGCAACTTTCAGAAGTAGCAAAACATCGCGCACACAGATACAGAATGCAAAAAGGCAACAAAGGAGAAGTCAATAAGCACCCAGGTTCACTTATGAAAAAAGGTAGACACCAAACCCAATCCAGGAAACCATTCAAAATGATATAAGGGGAAAAGCAGCAAAAGATGAACGCAAAAAACACCCTAAATTTAGACAAGCATTTTGCAAGTCAGATGTATGATATGGGAACAATATGAGCCTGCAACTTATTCTATTCTGTTATTGTGAGCGAAAAGTTAGATACTTCAACGAATACATGCGTGCCAAAAATGAAAGAGTTGCGGGTCTGCCGTCGTCCTAAAGGGACGCTGAAGTGATTTGTAAACACTGTGATATTACTAGCGCAAATTGTAGCATGGAGTCTGTAGGCCATGTTTCGATCACTCTCGATGCGTTTACGCGACGTTATTCAGTAAAAAAAGCAATTCGCAAATGCTGTCTTCCTCTCTGCATCCGCTTTGCCGATTTTCTATGACTTTGGTAAGACGTAAAAATGAGATGGCTTGGTTGACTGCGCTGTAGCACGGTTCGCCGACGTTCCGAGAGAACCAGACGGCCAAGCGTTTATTCGGCCGGCCGCCGGCGGGTCGTCGTAATTCGTTAGCTCAGTTGAAACTAAGCCACGGCACATTTGTGCCTGGAAGAATGTGCCTTTAATTTGTTGCTTTGTAGACTGTATTAACCTCTCAGCCACTCCACACAAGCGCACATGCGCCGCTTCGGTGACTGGTACGCTAGTAGAAAATCTAAGGTCGATTGAAGGCGAAAGAAGAGTTAGCGAATTTGATATGTGTACACTCTTAGGCAAAAAGGACTAAAATAGGGACTAAAATACAGCTGTTAGTCTTCGCGGGAAACAGTTCGTCTTCGAGTGTAGTATCCGTAGCAGAGTGTGTGCGTTGTGCACAAATGCGGACTAACTGTTCGTCCCCGCCGATCTATAACGAGTAACGGGAAGATGAAACGCACGCATTTAGTCTCGTTGCTGCGCCGTTTATTCCCTGTAATGGCGTTGTCGTTGCCATTTCGAGCATATGTCTATGGACAGTTTCAGATTTCTCATACACAAGTAATTGCAGTCAGTGGGTCCTTTACATGATGCCACGAGGGAAAATATATAAGTTAATTATAAGAAAATCGCCTAGCGTCATTGGGGCGGCGGGTAATGGCAAGCAGCGGCGAAGCGCGATCGACAGACGCTTCTCTGTGATGTTATGTTGATACGCTGTGTTGCATACGATTCGGGAGAGGTAATAACGGCCAATGAATGATTTTAAACCCGTCAACAGTAACACAAATATTAGTGACAATAGCAAACGTTGATCCCCAACCGTAATGAATATGTATATGTTTAACAGACGAGAAGAAACGCATTAGTT
Organism: Haemaphysalis longicornis; assembly: GCF_048455015.1. Taxonomy (NCBI): domain Eukaryota; kingdom Metazoa; phylum Arthropoda; class Arachnida; order Ixodida; family Ixodidae; genus Haemaphysalis; species Haemaphysalis longicornis. The sequence continues at coordinate 2,703,273 of NW_027526329.1, read as the reverse complement.
ACTGGTGACAACAACTGCAAAATCAAAATGCTCGCTACAGGTAAGCGTCTTGAAGTTATCTTTTACACTCGGTAAATAACTGCCTTGCGCACTAAAGCTATGACAATGCTGCAACTGCTGTAAACCCCAGGTGCATTTCCCAGCCCCGATCGTCTAGCGACTTTAACTTGAAGAATTCAGGCTAAGCAACACCGAATTTGAATTCGCCGATGCAGGAAAATGTGGTCTGTTTCCCTATTCTGACACTCACACAGACGATCGCTTTCACGAATGATACGTGGAGCACTTAACAACTGGATCGAACACTATGAATACACTTAGTGCTAATTTGTGCGGAAACGAATGAGTCGTCCGATCACCCAGCCATCTATCTCATGTAGGAGACGAGTTGATTGCTTTTTACGAGAAAAAACTATGATTTTGAAGCTGTACCTAGAATCGAAGCGAGCAATATTCCCTAAAGTTAGCAAAGCGCTAAGCGCAAAGCTCAACTCGCGGTCACAGTCGCATGCACGGATAGAAATTCCGGCAACAATTGCAATGAATCCACCCGGCACAGCACTACAGCCGCGTCCGTCCGGTGGCATGTTGTAGTGGTAGCGCGTCGGGTTCCTTGTGTATGATTGCAGTCGTCGGTGGTTCGGTCCCTACTGGTGCCGAACTTTTGTTTCCTACTCTCATCACTTCGCCTTTGCGGAGTATCGGAACGGACCAACCGGGTGGCGGAATAACCGTTCGTCCCCTCACGTTTAGTCCCAAAAGGGGGTGATGATTGGGCCAAAGGTCGTTAGTCCCCCAAAGGAAGAACTTTTAGTCCTTTTTGTCTAAAATTGTATTAAAGAATCAAAATCAACTGAAACGGTTATCGTACAACGTAAAACGAAGGTGCGGGAAGCACTTTTTTGCGCTGCGTGAACAAGCACAGCAGTCACCAGCACGACCACACATTCCCTAATGCTTATCCGCCTAAGGAATGCAGCTAGAGATGAGATATTTGTAGAATATTGAGGGACACTCACTGCACGAGGGCTATTCCAGAAAATAGTTATCTAAACTGCTTGAAATGCTAAATTTAAATAAAATCGTAAACTCGCTATAGAATACATACCTGATGTTTCAGGGGCTGACAGCTCTGGCTTATGGCCGAGTGGTCTGGAGCACTCGGTTTATTGTTTTGAAATTCGCACGTTCAAATCCAGGATCGCGTGTTTTTTATTTTGGGTTATTAGTTTTGGGCCAATAGTTTTTCTACTGAATTCACCCTTTTTGCGTAATGTTCATTGCTCCACGAGCGGGTTCGCAGAACGCGTGCGGACTTGCACTGAAGCGCTGGCGTGTTATCAGTTGGCGTGGTGTTATATCTGGCATTGCCTGACCTTGGCGAAAGCGACGCATTCACTTTAGGCGCCGTCTCCGGCTTTCTCAAGATGGCGCGCGGGTGCGTGATCGCGTGCGTAGTGATACCGCTGTAAAGCGCGTTTGACATGGAACGCCAGCCAGGTGGCTAAGAATATTCCTGTGACACTTGTCCCCTTCGAAATAGTTTCTGTCGAGAAGAGCAGTTGGGTGCTTGTTACAGAAAGGGTGTTCGATACGAACCATCGTCGTTTGGCTTCAAAAGCTGCTCTTCCCCCTTGCGAAAAAATGGTCGCTATTCAACCCCCCGCCTGCTCTCCCCCCCTTCCAGTGAACCTGTTGTAAACCATTACAAATGCTATCGGAGACAATTCGGCCGGATTGTCGCTTGCGCTCGGCTTCTATGGTAGCAAATGCTGGTACCCCCCTAACCTGACACGTGTGCTCTGCGTGTTGGGAAAGATCTGCTCCAATTAGTCACACTAGTCCCCGCGAGTCTTCAAACATAATCTGCAAGCACGACCAAGACACATGACGGGGGGTCCCATTATTTAAAGGCGCCGTATCAACCATAGGGTGGATTCGATGTTTGTTTTGTGTATTTTTACACGAATACTGAGCTCTATGCTGTATGCCTGATACATCTGACGCACGCGCTTGGCGTCTTAGGCGAGAACTGTTAGGTGAGCCCGGGTTTTTTTACGACACGATATTATTCGACCGCAGAGAGGCTAACAGCTTCGCTGTAAAAACCATGAGATCAGGAACATGTATACGACCACATTCTTTCCGTTTTGTGATGTTACAATATAATGTCGTGGTGATCGATTACTGGCACGTAGGGGCTATCCAAACTGCGGGCAAGCGAAGCTTCGAATCCGTGAGTTGGCGCGCTTAGAGGATGTGTGGGGACTGTTATACAATCCTTGGATTCTTAATCTCACGGACGATTCTTGTTCTCGTCATTTTGTTGTAAATCATGAAGCCTTTCGGTAACTCACCGAACGTCGCCCATCAGCCGCTTTGATTGGTTACTTCTTAACATTGCTCGGGAGGATCGAACACTTATTGAGGCGTACTTCCAAGCGTCATCCAGCAGCAATTGCAGCTGTTTCCGCGGGTAATTTTGTGCAGGAATGAAACATGTGACTCTGCTGAGCCGGTGTGCGACAAAAGCCATTTGTGGAAGCTTTAAAGGCTAAAACTTGTAACGAGTAGTGTGGGCGACAATCGTATACTTTGAAATTTTTGTTTACCCCCTCTATTGTAACCGCTTGCGGGATACAAAGTGAAGGTCGGGTGGAACAAATGTATGTCGCCTTGAAAGGTGTCAGTAAATACTTTCCTGGTGAAGTTTATTGCATTGTCCGCGATGAGTCGTAAGGGGAACCCGAACCTCATAAAAACTTCCAGCAAACAATCCCAGACTTTTTTAGACGTTGATTTGGCAACGGAAAGAGTTCGGCCCACTTGTAGCTTCCTCAGTAACGAAAAGGAAAATCTTATGTCTATAGGCAACCAGCTGTGTTGGTGTCATACTTTGTACCTTAACCATTATTTCTAGGGAGTACCCAATAGACGGCTTATCCTTTCAGGCAACTATGAGGAATTGGCTTACCACAAAATATCTTGGCACATTAATGGTAATTTTACGGTATGACAAAATTTCGAAAGCCCATTTGGCAGAATGACTAGCGAAAAAGGCGGAATCGTGGTTGCAGCCCAGGTAAGACCTACCTCCCTTGCGAGGAAGAACTCATGGTAATGGTGTCCGTGTTTTCGCTCACATGGGGATGTGTCGGCACAGAAAAACGTCTTTTCATGAAACATAGGAGTGAAAATATTGGTTGCACTTGCGGTGTCGGCCGGTGCCTCCGCCGTGGTCTTGTGGCTTACCCATCGAGAGAATCCATCATTCTGAGAGCAGTTCCGGTGTTCTGCTTTCATCACCAGGTGCCCCAGCATTTTTCTGTGGTTTGCTGCGCCATTGCACTATTGTAGCTAGGGATCCTACTAGCGTTTTTACCTGCGACTGCGTGCCACTAAGAACACGTGAAATCGCATCGGCGACTGCTTTTGTGGAGCCGTTTTTATGCTCTGAGGAATAGTTGCAACACTGCAGTGTAACGCTTATGTGGTTTGTCTATCTCCCGGATTATGAAAGCCCTGCAGCTCTTAAGCATTTTGTGATGTGTCAAATTAATACTGAAATTTTCTCAATTCAAAAAACCAGTGCCGTTGCGCTCTGTGAAGAAGGCGGATCTGCGAGTCTAGACGCCGTCTACGCAGAGCACTAAACAAACCACGTTTGTTTCTAACTTGCGATTGAGCATACTTCTAGCTACTTAGCTGAATGATACTTTGAAGGACCCGTGCTTTATTCTAGTGCAACATCATAGACCTGTCTGTGTCACTCCGGCGTTGTGGGCATCTTACTCTATGTGTAACACGCCGACCTAATCCGCTCGACCACTGAGTACACCGGATACGTGCACTGGGCTGTATGATGTCCACGTTCAAACCTCCTGCCAGCACAACGGATATGTCATCAGTAAGAACGTGACCCCTACAGCTACGCATGCAAGCCCCCCTTCCCCCAATGCCCCCACACACAACCCGGGGACGCATAAACCAACAACCGATTATGTGCGCGTGCTTAGAAGTGAAAGACACCCTCGAAAATGTCGCTATGAAAGTTCTTTAGGCAAAAAATGTACTATCGGCTCACGTCGCGTTCCAAGCCGGCAAGGCGCTTTTCATTCGGGAAGGATTCGCCGCTACCTGACGACCTGGAACTTGAGGGAGTAATGGCAGCGGCAGCGGCAGCGGCGCCGTTGTTTAATCGCCCAGTAGTGCTTCTACTCGTGCCGATGCTTCTTCCCCTCCCGCATTCCTTCCTTCAAGGGAAAAACATGTGTCCGTCCAATAGATAGCTGAGATTTCGAAGGCCTCGACCTTTATTCTAGCGAAAAAACATGCAGCTGTCATTTCCCTTGCCCGTCGTAGGAAACTTACTGTTTATGTAACACACAAAGCCACGCCAACGTGCTTGATTGCGGAGAACAGCTGACAGGGCGCATTGAGCCATGAAACTTATATGTTTAAATCTCCAACTAGTACAACGGGCAAGTCATCGTTAGTGGCATCAAGCCCAGCTGTGTGTGCACGCCCCATCCTTCCACCCCCAACCCGTGCACGCATAAGCCGGCAACTAAGGTGGGTGCGTGCTTAGGCGTAAAGTGCACCAGCCCAAATGTCTCTAGGAAAACCTTTCAACCTGAAGAGTTACGGGCTCACGCCGGCATTCCTACCGGGAAAGTAGCTCTTTAACCCGAAGGGATGCACAGCTACTCGGCGAGCTTGAATTTGAAGGGGCGATGGGGGCAACGGCGGCGGCGATCGCGGGGGCTTTTGGTGGTTTTTACACCCATTCGCAGTTCTGTTGATTATCTGCAATTATCTGAAAACGGCGCTAGCGTCGTTGTCAGCGGACTTCGCAAAATATGAAAGAGGCATAGGTGGTTGCTAGCGGATTAACAGTTGTGCAGGACGGCTCGGGGCGTTGGTGAGGATGAGCGGGGCAACGGCACCCCGAGTAAATTGGCTCCACCAGAATACAATGTGCACAGGGTTAGACATATACAGCTTCGAAGTAAAAAATCAGCACCGTTCTACTCTGTAAAGGTGCATGACCAGTCTAGCTACGTAAACTTGAATGTACTGCTTACTACGGACTGCAAACTGGTGGTAAGCGAAGAAAATGAGCGCAGCTGTGAAGTCCGCCCCTAGGCGGCACAAAATTGTGCAGTCGTATCTTGATGCCAGGGCCGAGGCTTTACAGGTGGTGAGTGGAGAAGGCACACCGTGGTTCATTTAATCTGAATCTGTGCTACGAGAGTTTTTATCATGCCCGCTTGCTTCATGCGTGCATCGAATGCATGGAAACCATTGTGTGACAGCTCCCCTGATAAACATGTCCAATCTTGAAGCGGCGAACGTAATTGCAAAGCAATCCTTTTCAGTGAGAGAATAAATTCGCTCAGATGAAGTGAGCGAACTGCTGCCAAATAAAACATAATTGCCGGCATGGGACTAGCCTCAAGATCCGAGTAAGCATGCCTAAAAAGCCCTCCAGAGGGGGCACGCAACCCATTTCAGTACCACTTGGCTGGTGGCTAGTTGGTTCATGATTTCCAAGGCAAACACTGCACGAACAAGTTGTAGAGAAAGGTTGGCAACCGGTCGAGTGCAAATTGTAGAACATTGTTCTTTTATCAAGAAGTAACATATCTCCCCAAAAAATACTGCCCCAGCAAAGGAGGAGGGATACAGGATACATAACTGTTTTGCGCAAAAACAAAGACGGTACGCAAGAAAGGAGACAGGACAAGCACTAACTTTCAACTGATGTATAATCACCGCCGGAGCCAGTAATTACAGAAACAATAATTTGTAGGTAAATATTGTTTTTGCCCAAAACATATTTAACAATCATGAACCAAGTAGCCCCCCCTGCAAGTTTTGTTAAATTACTTGATACAGGATTGTTGCTGAATGAGTGCATGTCTTCCAATAGTATTCTTCTATGGAACGGCAACGTATATTTCCCACCGGTGTCACTCCTTAATCAATCAACAGACATTAAAACTCGTCCGGTATTACTAAAATCGCATATAACTGCGCCATACCCTACTAAGGTCGCTGCGTTTTCTGGGATCTTTCGAGGCGATATTGCTTCTGAGTCTAATTTTCTAGCCCCAACTTTTAGTAAGAAAACAATAATTTGTAGGTGAAAGATTTCTATATGTTATCATGTAAAAAATTTTATACCGCATAGGCTGGAAATCTAGGGAGGACTGTCTTCAGTGACTGCACTGCTCGTCTGGATCAGAATAGGGACCCTTGCTTGCGCGGCCCCGTGCCTCGGGCTTATAGGATGAGGAAGCCTAGCCAGCTACTTTTGTGACTGCATGCAACCAGAATGCCTACCACGCGAAAATATCGAACCGGTGACGGCGAGTTTGGGGCTCTTAAAAATTGGTGGACAAACACGGTTGCTGCAGAAAAAAAAGGCTGAATTCGCCCCTATCTCTCGTCAGATCAGGAGGGCAGTTGTACACCCGAAAATTTCTACGCCCGAACATTTCTACACCCGAAGATCTAATTTGTACACCCGAACATTATGTGTCCTCCCAACTTTCCACTACTAGACGCCCGTTTTACCGAGGGTCAGCTTAAGATAGAAACAATTATTGCTGTTCCACTCTGTGAAGATGGACGACCTGTGGAGCTGCGCGCAATACACGAAATGCACGAAACAAAACACGGTTGTTTCTAATTTACTATCCAGCAATTATCACTTAGCCCAATCAAACTTTTACGGACGACATATTTATGGTACTGACAAACATGAAGCTTTCGGTTTTCATCGCGCTTCGTAGTCATCTCACTGTCTGCGTAACATATCAGCCTAATCCACCCGACCACTGAGGCCACCGGAAAGTTCTGATTGGGGCGGTGGACTTACACGTTTATTCCTGCCGCCAGCACCATAGACATGTCGTCATTGAGAGAAAAAAACCTACATACATATGTTCACGCCGCCCCCGTTTCCTCCACTCGAAACTCGTGGCTCAAGTGCGCGAGCTTAGAAGTGAAAGGCACCACCAAAAGTTTCGCTCTGAAAGCCCTTCAAGCCCAACAAAAAATACATTCCCACGTCGACGTTGCGATTGATCCCGGAGAAATTCTCAGCTACTCGGCGAGCAGGAACGTGTGGTCGAAACGACGGTGGCTATGGCTTTGTGGAGTTTTCGCACCCGTTCACGTTTCAGTTCCGGAAGACGCTCCTTCGATACCAGCTGTTCTTCTCCCGAGCGAACGCTATGTGTCTGTCCAAAGGGAGTTAAAGGTGAGAAAGACAGGACATTTATTGTAGTGGAGACACATGTGGCTGTCCCCTTCCGTCCCGCGTCGTAGGCATCTTCTCAGCGTAGCACACCATCCTGAACCCAAACCACTCGACCACTGAGGAGAGCTCGGAAGTCGCAATGAATTGCGAGTCTTCCACTGTTAAATTTTCCGCTAGCACAACGCGCACGTCTTCGGAAATAGCATGAAGTCTACCTGTGCATGCACACCTCCTAGTCTCACCTCCAAACAGTGCACGCATAAACTCATAAACTGGCAACCGAAGCTGGGCACTGCTTAGGGTTAACTACAGTGGCGAAAATATTGCCTAGAGCCTTTATAGCTGAAAAAGAATTATGGGCTGACGCCGGTATTTAAAGCGGGCAAGTTGCTCTGTTTGCACCTGATAAGTGAGCCTCCGAAGTACTCAGTAGATTTCGCAGCTTGTGAAACAGGCATCGGAAGGGGGGGGGCGGGGGCGAGAGCGGGGGCAAGGAGGATAACAGTTGTGAAAGTGGTGTCGGCGGTGGTTAAAAGGAGCGCCGCCGCGACGCCGAGGATATAGGCTTCCCCAGAATAAAAACTGGGGTTAGACGCATACTGCTTTGGAGTAAAAGCAATCTGTTTGTTTACTGAGGTGGTTGGCTTCAGTTCCCAATACAGCCTCTGCAGTATTGACGTCCCACGAGGCTTGAATGCAAACAGTGAACATCTGTGAATCATAGAGGGCCACATGAGCATGCGTCCTGTTGGGAATCAGCGATCCCAGCGCTGTCACCGATGTTGGGAATCAGCCATCCCGATCTGTCACCACTATTGAGACTGGGCAATCTCACCGCAGCCGCCCCTGTTGCTACTGGCCATCCGGGCGCAGTCACCGGTGTAGCGACGTTGCCTCGCTCCGTCCGCTATCGACATGGCGCAGAGAAGACAGATGAAGTTCTTGAGCAGGCGAAAAGTTAAGGCAACATTTATATACAGTATTTACAAGGGTAACAAAAGCGTTGCATGGCTCGCACAAACGTGATAGCGCCTCTCCACCCGAAGAGTGCCGCCGATAAGTGCCTCCGGGCTGGTTTTTATGCCCCCGGAGCTCTGTAGCAGCCACGAGAAGTTTTAATCGCTCCAGTCAGGACTCTCGCTGGCCAAAGTGTGAATTTCGACGAATGGATGCGAAGCGGTTGCGTCAGCCGAGCCGCACCGACGAAGGAAGGGAAAACGACGCCGTCGCCATCTCAGCGAAACCAATTCTAAGCAAGTAGCAGCATGTTGTTTGCCGGTCGTTCGCCGGATCCGTGATTCGGCCGAGCCGCCATGACTGGAAAAGGAGAGGCAACTCTGCGGCGTTGCAAGTTAGGATCTGTCGGCCGCGGACGGTTAGGTCTGGTTTGGTCGAGGCGTGAATCAGCCCCGCTGGCGGCGTGTCGCCCCCTATAACGAATTTGGGCTGGGCGCTCTGATACAATAGCACCCCCTCCACCAGAAAATGCGTCAGGAAAACGAGCTGCCTTCACGTGGCTCGGATTCCGGGCGTGCTCGTTGGCCAGGCTCTTTCAGGTTCACCTAAGTGCTCCCGGAAACAGCGGCTCCACAACGCTCCTTTCAACGAACAGGTACCACCTGCTAGGTCGTGATCGAAGGTACATCGCCGTGCTGCCCAGGTGTCTTAACCAGCTTTGCCCGGCTGTCCCAGTATTGTTTCTAAGCACCGGCTGCCCATCGTTCTGTAGCTTTCAAAAAACCAACTTCCAACAGGCAACACCCAGCGCAAGCAATAACCCTGTGTCCTCCGTCAGATCACATGACTCCAAAACATAATAAACTCTCCTAGCTAAGTGTCTATCCCAAATTTGTACCCTCTACAACAAGCGACCAATGCGGGATGCAAGACTCCTAAATGAGAACTCAAACTATGTGTCGAAGATAACACACGTCATGAAATGATCATAACTAAGATTGATTACTTGAAGTCACGCGGTGCGAAATAATCAACTGAGACAGCAAATAAGGGCAATAATTTTTCTGCCATATACCTGTCAGTCAAAAGCTGTTCTCCAAAAGGCGAAACGAAAGACACGCGGAAGACGAAGGCAGCATTACGTAGAACGCGCGGCTTAGTGCGTCTGCGTTAGCGTTCAACTTTACTTTCCTAAAGCGAACGAATACATTGTGCTGGTTCAGTAACGTACTCTACCTATGCAAACGACCACTTTTGGATGACATGTTATTTAACCGGGATAGCGGGAAATGATCAGTTTCTGCAACAAACTTGGAACAGGCTAAATAGCACGCAAACTTCTGTACTGCCCACACGACGCAGCCACATTCCTTTTAGGACGTACTGTATGCCTCTTCAGTGCAAGTTAGCTTACGGCCTAAGCACAAAAGTAGTCGTTCCTAGCAGTTGCCACCCTACTGGCATACTACAGCTCCCATGCCACAATCGCTGGCATCGCACTGAATCACAAAGCTCTTTGCAAAGTCTGGGGCCATTAAAACTGGCTCCTCGCTCAAGGCTCTTTGCAGAGTTCGAAACGCGTCCTCTTTCTTTGTGTCCCATTCCACCTTTACTGTCTCCGTCTTTCAGAGAGCGTCAGCTAAAGGACTAGCCAGTGTAGAGTAGTCTATCACGTTGTGCCGGTAATACCCAGCAACCCCAAAAAAAGCCCTTATCTCTGACTTAGTGGTTGGTAGGCGATAGTTCACGAATGCGGGTCCCAGGCAGCACGAGCATGTGCGGCCAATCTTTGCCCAAAGAAGATTGGCCAGCCCCTTTCCTCCCCGCCAATCTTCGGCCAAAGTGTTCGGGCCTTAGTCCAAAATGGTCCTTGGCCGTGTAAGGCTGGAGCTTGGCTGTCATTCATTGGCCAATCTGCTATGGCCGGTAATACCATTACCGACCATTGGCCTAATACGCATGGCCTACGATTGGCCAAAGAAGTATGGCCTACTATTGGCCCAGCATATATGGCCTACCATTGGCCAAGCATGTAGGCCTACCATTGGCCAAGTATGTATGGCCTACCATTGGCCAATTATGTATGGCCTACCATTGGCCTGATTCAGATTATTCTATGCAGGCCAGAGGAAGCCCGCCCAAGGTTGCTGCCATGCATGCCCTACAGCAGGCCTTTAATCTTGGAATAACTTTGAAAATATATTTTTAATGCATTTCAATTGCATTAAAAAGGCTCAGACAATGTAATTTTAAATAGGTACAAAATGCAATCGTAATGCATTTTAAATGCACAGAAAATACTGCTTCAAATATACTCAATATGTGTTACTAGTGTATACTAAATAAAACCCTAAATACATTGAGAGATGCCTTACAATGTGTCTTAGGGGGAATTATTCACGTTCAACTAGAAAATTTCATTTTGTGGTTTCGAAAAGTTTAATAGGCTCTAGCCTAAAAATATGATCCATTGTGAAAATGTAAACCGGTCATGCTCTGATTGCGGGCCAGCAAATGACTGAAAAGAACTGCATGTATGCGCACAGATTGGCTGTTTGAAAGTTGTTTATTGTACACCTCAGCAAAGTGGTCAATTTCACCATTACTAAGCTGCAGGAATGAATGCCTTGCAGTCACCTATGTAGCCAGCGCAGATGCAGCGTTGCGCCTCAGAGTCCTCGTACTTCGGATTCTCCACGCGGGAAATTTCACCAGCACCTGCAGTAAAAAGAAAAGAAAACGGGGAAAACACTAGGGAAACACTTCTTTTTTGCAAGCAAATCAATGTCAAATCAATCAGGCCGTTTCTATAGCCGGGCCAACGTTCCTCGAGAGCAAGGATTTTTTAGCTTCCCTTTCAAAGAAAAAAAAAAACTCATGAAAACAATGCCCCTTTGAAGGACGTCAGACAATGTATGCAATGTTAAGTATAGTTTATATTGTCATGCAGCAGCGACATTGGATCTTCAAGACCATTATAAAGAAAGGATGGTGGTTGGGGGGTACGCTTATGTTTGGACATTGTCTGGAATAAAAATTAGCGAAAATTACGAGAAAAAAACAGACACAGCTAAGATAACAACGTTAGCAAACATGCAACAGAGTTCTTAGCGTTACGCTACTTCTCTTTCTTAGGGGCTTGAGCTAACTTCAAATGGTCGCCATTCTAGTTTTTCAACTAACTAGGAAAAAACTGTTATGTGACCTCACAGGACGCTAATAAAATAAGTAGTAAACTTATTAACTATAATTATTGTTATGTGTTCCGTATTTCGGCGTCAACTTCATCGGAGATTGCCTGCTAAAAAAATACTGCGCAGCGAAACAGTTTAAAAATGCATGGGCAGGATTGTAGTAGAAAGCTTACATAAAAGTCATTAGATTGGCGTAACCACTCAACAATGCCTTCAAAGGAAGGGCAAAGTAAGTTTATTTCGAAAAAAATAAACTTTCAAGCCGTTCTTAAAATTACAAGCTCTGATATTGTAGGCACCTAACCGAGGCGATTAAAACAAGCTAAGCAAGAAAAAGTGTAATTTTGCTGACACACATATGTAATTTTTTTGCTCGCCAACGCACGTCACCGGTAATTTTATACTTTCTGCTGTACACAGACAACGTAATAATTTATTTGGGGAGCAACGCGGAAAAATTTGTAAATGTTCGCGTCGTTAACATACAAAAAACAGATACACGCCTGTTAGAGTCAGGGACCATCAAGTAAAAAGTAGTGGCTTCATAAATACTCGAGACACCTAAAAGAAACTCGTTTAAGTACACCCTTTAGACGCAAATGAGCAGTTACGGCTGCTAAACACACACAACCGCCAAGCAGCCAACGCGCACATTTTTGAAATTCCCACTCGACCATGAGCGGCCTAAGGGTCCCTCAGAACGCGCACACGTGTTCGTGAATGCGCTACAAAATGAATACAGCAAGGGGGGGAAAAGTTGCTAGGAAACACAAAAGAGGAAGGGTGGAACATCCTGAAGTTTCACGAATTGTTAGGGGGAGCGATCCAAGAAACAAAAAGAGACAAACCCGGCTGGGGGACCCGTTCCGCGAACCGAGGGGTGTCGTGCGGGGGAACTGGTTTCCCCCTCGCAGCCCTCCTTCCTTCACGGTCCTTCTTTTGCTGGTTCTTGGTTCTGGGAACGGAAACTGATTGTAACTTAGCGGCGACTCTCATACAGTTTGTCTTAGATGGACAAATCATTTTAAGTCCCTAGGCATGAAACACTTAGTGTTGCTAAGCCACTTGCACCGAAGTTACGTGGGTGGCTTGAAACACTTGGTCACTTCCAAACAGACGGCGAAAACTCTTTCAATGCTTTAGTTGACAGAATGGTGACATGCGACAGACAAAAATCGCTAAGGCTACTCAGCTTCTCGCCGTATGGCGCGGGCATGCGCATTAGTCGGATGCATGTATGCCACAAACTTCGTTCCTGACCCGTACGGCGGCTGCTGTGAACATGCGCAGCTGTGAGCGGCTGCTGGGAACAGAAAAAAAAAGCTGCGTCCCAGAATACACTGATTTGATTGTTTGTAGGGTGCGATATTTATGTAGTGCAGGCGAGGAACCTTTTTCCCTCTCACACTCTGTAGGGTTTAACGCGCCGAAGCTACACAGGCGATGAGGCGCGCCGTAGTGGAAGGCTCCGGATTAATTTCGACCACCTAAGGGACTGTAACGTGCGTCGAAATCTCATACACACGGGCGCTTCTGAATCGAACCCGCGACCTCGTGCTCAGCATGAATACACTTCGCAAATTTCTCAAGCGTGTAAACATGGACGGCGGACTTTCTGTGATCAGGCCGTGCTAACAACGTTCCTGGCTGTTATGTGTTTACTGCAAGTGTTAGTCATCAATAAACTCAGAACGGAATAACTCGATCTTCAAGAAAACTCGTAGCAACAGTCCCCCGGCCACTCAGCAGGACCCCAGCTAAAAATTACGCGCAATAAGGAAAGCACTAAAACCCGTTTTTTAACATCTTCTTGCGGTTGTTGATTTATGGGTATATTCCCTTGCAAGGAGTAGTGACGGTCAGAAATCTTGCTCGCAGGTGGAGGTTAGCTTAACAACCACGTGCGGATTTCATAAAAGGCGTTAACACACTTTTATTGCAAGGCAAACATACATCGATTAATTGTTGTGCGACACCGTACGCGCAAATAGCCGGTAAATCGTGCTTACCTTGGCCAGACGGCAATCCTGATAAAAACGCCGCTGCAACGCGCCGTCCAAGCAGAGAATCCGTCCGCACGACGACCGCGCGTTGAGGAGTCCGAAAACTTGTAACACCACAAGACAGCCAAAAGAAACGCAGCGAGGGCAGACAAAACGTGCAGGAGGGGTGCGCCACTCACCACAGGTACGGGGCACAGAGGAGGAGGTAGTGAGCGGCACTGAGAGGCGCCAAGCTGCTCGCCCTCGCAAGCATAGCCAGCGTTGTCCATCTAAGACCAGCATTTTTCAGAAAAAGAAAATTTTAAAAGCCTCCACAGTGATAGTGTCGTCACAACGCTGGCAAAGTGCTAGTGTTTTCATACATATATATACTTGTTGAATTAGATGTTTTTGCTTTGCCGATTGCGTTGGAACACCGCCGCTTACATATTTGTACGCAGAGTTTCTCCCTAATACGGAGACCTTATATGTATGCCTGCCTTAGGCAGTGCAGTAAGTGAAAGTATCTCCCTCAGTTTCTTTTATTATAAGCAAACATCGAGGAGAAATTCTCAGTACGTTTATTCATTTCAGATGTAGTTTATCCGGCACTTAAGATATGCTTTACGTGAATCTTACGATTCAGCAACTGAAGTAGCGCCTGTAGTGCACTCGAAGTGTATTTCGGCAAAGCTTTTTTAATACATTCAGAATGTATTTTCAATAAATATTTTTCCTGCATTGAGAGTGTATCTCTACCATGTTCGTTCCACAAACGTAAAATGCATTTGAATTATATTTCGAATATATTCGGAGTATATTTCAATGCTTCAGCACACTTTTTAAGTATACTCAGAGTGCGGCTCTAAATGTAGTTATGTAAGCGTATTTTTATAATATATAGAGTGGATTTACACCATGATTGTTTGGCGGGAAGAAATTCATTTTCAATATATTCTGAATGCTTAAGCGCGCATTCGTGAGGTTCAGTACAGTCTTAATCTATTTGTAGGGTACTTAAAAGCACTGTATTTTTTCCGCATTTTTATAATGTATTTTCAATATTTACTAAAAATTGAGAAAGTACAATTTTTAATGCACTTGAAATACATGTACATATACAAAGCATATTTGAAGTGCACTTCAAGCATACTCGTAGGTATTTCAAACGTATTACTTTTCGCTAAGAGCCCTTATTCTCCCTCTCCTACCCCTCCTGTTCCCTCAGTAACACTCAGCCCGACGTTTGAGCCGACAGTAGACTTTCATTTGATTGATTGCAGGGTTTAACGTCCCGACGCAACGCACGCGATGAGGCACGCCGTAGTGGAGGGCTCCGGATTAATTTAGACCACCTGGGGATCTTTAACGTGCGCCGAAATCACGTACACACAGGCATTTTTGCGTTTCGCCCCCATCAGAAAAGCGACCGCCGTGCCCGGGAATCGAACCCGCGACCGCGTGCTCAGCAGCGCAACGCCTTAGCCATCGAGCCATCGCGGCGGGTGACAGTACACTTTCACTTCCTGCCCTAAGTTTTAAACAAGCATATAGTCCCGCACAGAACCGATGCTTCTTGTTTCTATCTTTCGAGTGAGGAAAAATCCACAGAAGTAGCTCAAAAGCGTTTTAGTAACCGCAAAGCTCCGCTTGGCCGGAAATGTTCGTGAAAAAATAGGAAGCGACCGTTGCAAGAGTAGCGCGCATGTGGGAGAAACCGGATGACGGAGGCGTAGGGGCAAACATTTTTGTGTTCAGGCAAAACGTGACCTCATGCCGGATCTTCCTTCAGCAGTGTCACCAGTAACCTCCATTGGTTTTTCGTTAACTTTATAGATGGCTTTTTACTGACGATATCGAATATACTATTGAAGTACTTGGCCAACTGATAGCCTCACAAGGACATTGTACGGAAGTAACTATTCGTAATGCTCTCGTAATAATTCATTTTGTAGACAGATTGATCACCTCGGCTGCGTAAAAATGGCGGCAGTCAAAATCGTGAAGAAAGCGTTCAAATGCACTAGATTCGCTACTTTGAAAGAAAAAAAGCTGTGATACATGCGTTGCCTGGGTGAGAATATGTTTGTGGTAACGACACGGAGAAGATTATTAAAGCGATAATTGAAAGCATGATATTCCGTTGCAGGGAAACACCGCGTAACGTTCCTTTAAATCTCCCATGTGCAGCTTTCCCGCTCATGGCAGTCCTTTCAACAGTGATTACTCTGCAATTTTTTAGCGAAATTAAAATGTTCGTTTGCACAACTAATATTTGAGGGTGAATACTTGCTTTGTGCACAGTTTCAAGTCGCGCACGTTGCGCGACTGGGTTCCTGAGCCATGGGAACTATCCCATAGAAATGCATGAGGAGTTAGATTTGACAGCGAAATATACAAAAACATATTCAGAAACCTGAAATGTTCTTTTAGCGTTTTAATCTTTACGTTGACTTCTAGCATTATGCCAAATTTCATTTTCCTAAAGTGGTTTTTCTAGGTTGCCGAGAGGTTGTAATTTTGAGCGAGAAAGCTGGGTATGATGTTACAACACGCCTACGCGTTTCATCACACCCACGGAATACATTATTTTCAAATTCAGGACGCGCCCAGCACGCGATTTCGTACTATTAAGGTATTCACAATTGTCGTATGTATAGCTTGGATTCAACAACCTGCGTGCAACCTCGTAACCCTTATATTATCCTCTGTGCATGTCAGGAGAGTTCTTATGGCCTGGCTGCCAGAAATATAGGGCTTCGCAACTTGCGTGATTCCCACCCCTTTTGATGAATAACTCACGTCGTTTCAGAGCATTCGCGTTTCATATAAGTATACATTAGAGCGTAAAACCTTACATGGCCTGTAGCTATCGTAAATTCCATATTTCGAATCCTCGAAGGGTTCTTCTTTTTATCCAGGTACTAAATTCTATAGGAAATATAACCGAAATAAAGTGTCAAGGATGTTCCACTCACAAAAGACGAAACATCGTGTTTTCGGCGAAGCAGCTGGGTCACGAGACATTGTGGCACAGGGAAGTATGCAGTAATGCAATGCAGGTCTAAGGGGTATGTTGTTATTACAACGCAAATTTAATAATATTTATTAACACAACACATGTCTCAAATGAAAGGCTCAGTAGCGCCACGTGTATCACGGGGACTTAGCTGTATGCTAGGAGCATATGCATGTGCTTGGTAGGCTGGTAAAAAGAAAATTAAATGACTTATCTACATGTTCATTGCCTGTTTTTGCTTTTATTCATGGGTATCACGCGTAAAGTAACCAGAGTGGCGCGGTGCTTCCAAACACGACACGAATGCTAGTTAGATCCATTGCAACAGCTGCCGTTTTTTTTGTTTTTTTCTAAGAATGCCCTTACGTCGCCTTTGCGGCGCTAACGTAATATCCTCGTGGGATGTAAATGTAGCATTTAGGTGTGCCTTTTTGTTTGAGCCAGCTTCGGCGCGAAAAAAATGTTTGAAGTAGGATTTAGCATCCCACACACTAATATTTCAGTTAAAGCAAGTCTCATGTCCGCAGCCGTACCTGCTTTATCAGAGCTTATAAACTGAAGGAGAGATCTTTCTGCCTATAATGGCCATCATTAGCTGACTCACAGAAAGGGAGAATCGCGGTAGAGGTCACTGCCACCGCCAGGCGCTCGCGAAGCTACATATCATGGTACTGCATGGCATAGAGTCCCCGCGGACAAGCGGCTCGTCCCCAGCACCATTGTATTTCCTGCCCACCGCGACCCCTCCTTTCAGAGGTCGCCACGCACACACGCGCAATTCTCTGTCCGGAGATCTTTTGTACATGGGTGGCCGCAGAGAAAACGAATATTCCGCGGCCAGATGCTTGTCGTTCGTCTTCGGACCTTTGTTGGCCAAACAGGAAAGAAGTAATTCGTGGCCAGACTGTTGCCGTTCGTGTTCCGCCTTCCGCTGGCCAAATGGGAAACGATTACTGCGTGACCAGACGCTCTTTTTTCGTCATCAGACGTATGGTGGCCATGGAGAAAGCGTGTACTCCATGGGCAGATGCTTGCCGTTCATCTGGGGACCTTGACTGGCCAAACAGACAACGCGGCCCCCGTGGCCAGACGCTTGCAGTTCGTCTTCGGACCTCACCTGGCCAAAAAGGAAACAAGTAATCTGTGGCCGGGCGCGTGCTGCTCGTCGTCGGACGTATAGTGACCAATGAAAAAACATGTTCTCTGTGGCCAGATGCTTGCCTTTGGTGTAAAGACCTCGGCTGGCCGAACAGACAACAAGTATTCCGTGACCAAATGCATGCCAAAGAACATATGTTCTCTGGCAGTCCAAACTTTGCCAATGGCCAAACAGGCCAAGCATCGGCCAAAAATAAGCCAAAGGCTGGCCATGCTTTCTGTGCTGCCTGGGGTAATTTGTTTTCCGACGGTCGGCGTCGGCCGCGCTGCCACCACCTGCATTAGATGCGTCACTTCGGTCTATCCTATGTAGCCGTTCAACGGTTGGACTGAGAGGCCTGCTTATTTGAGCCTGCTCAGCCCGACTCGTAAGTGCTCACGTGCTCCTCCCATGTGCTAGAAAAGCTGGCGGCATCTTTGAAGCAAAGGAGCGCATTCTCAGACAGGCTACGAAACACACAATCCGTAAGTTTTGAGAGGAAATACGGCGCGTTTTTGAGACTGAAGCTCAACATTACGGGACGTACTGTTCCGCACTGGGAAACGTTAGAACTAGCTCTTTTCCCCGGGCTCCTTCCGTCATTTGAAACTGAGCACGAGGTCGCGGGTTCGATTACCGGCAACGGCGGCTGCTTTTCTGACGGAGGCGAAAAGCGAAAACACCCGTGTGTACGAGATTTTGCTGCACGTAAAGATTCCCAGGTGGTCAAAATTGATTCGGAGCCTTCCACTACGGCGTGCCTCATCGCCTGCGTTGCGTTGGCGTGTTAAACCCTTCGTCATTTGAAACGTCATTTGTCATTTGTTCGCCATTTGTTGGCATGTCTTCGTCATTCGTTGGCGCGTTAAAACCAATCGTCATTTGAAACGCGTTCTCTTTTCCCGGTCATATACAAGCTTCGCAGGGCTGACGCCCGTAATATCGTGCGGAGCTAACTTGAAGGCCAAAAACAGAAATAAGATATACCGAAGCGAAAGACACGGATGGTGGAAAGGACGGGAAGGGCGCTAGTGCACGGCACCCTAATAGATCGGCCAAAGGAACCTCCACTTCTACAGACAACTTCTTGGTGAAGCGACAGAATTTTGGTGGAGAACCATTGTGGTTCATGTAACCAAGGCCACTGGTGGCAAAGTGAGTTCCGCCGGAACTCTGAAGGTCATCGGGGATGGCCATGTTTTAGGGGAAATAGCCGGCCTTCTCCAGAAGGGACCCAAATACAGTGTGGAAAAGAGGATGCCAGCCCACGGGCTGCTAACCTTGAATAAGCGGGTAGCCAAGAAAGCCCAAGAAGACGACAGGGAGAGGTGCCTTCTGGATGGCGTGGACAGTCTACTTAGTAGCGTCTCTTCAGCAACACCCCATCACCACTAGTTGGACGACGCAGCCACCCATCTCAATGGCAATGACCTGAGGCTTCTGCAGAGGAGACAAGGAAGGAGGATTTCTGGTGGTGACCTCCGGAGTGTCCAATGAGAAGGGCAGCCTGGCCGTCCACAGGAACTGTATTCCGACGAACGTGAGTGCCGCCAAGGGGAAGAAAAACGCTGTAGCCTTTTGTAAGAATCGTGATTTTACTAAACTTTCTAAGGGCATCTAACATCCTGGGCCGCCGGATAACCACCGGTTTCTTTAAAGGGTACAAGTGTCCCCGTACCGTAGCTGGTCTCGACGGTGGAACAAACGCTTGGAGCTTGACCACAAGCAGCCATGGGAGGCCATGTAGAAGATCCCTCTAACCCCTTCGGGCGGGGTCTGGGATCTCTGGGCACCCACCAGTTAAAAGGGTACAAGCGCCCCCGGTCTCGGCGGGTGATGAAGGGCTTCGACACGCACTACCACTGCGGCTGACGTGGTAGGTTCCTCTGGAGCCGCTGGTGACCCACTAGAATAAAAATGGGGACAGGCGCCCCCTGTACGGGTTATCCAGTGTACTGTAAACCGTTCCACCACATCGGTTTGTACCATGGGGTACGAGAATGTGGGAGGTACTTCGGTACCGCTGGGCACCAACCAGTAAAAATTGGTACAAGCACACCCTGCCCAGGGCATCTAGTGCTTGGGAAGTTACCCAACTTTGTCGGGAAATGCCCCGGTGGAAGGGGTCGTAACTTTTTGAACCGCAGCGATGGCTCAGAGGCACTCGCCTCGTATGCGGGAGGTACTGGGTACGAATCCTGGTACCGCCGGGCAGCCACCGGTTTCTTTAATGGGTCCCTCGTCGAGTGCGGACCCTTGAAAGGGGGATCCACGCCTGGAAAGCTGCTTTTACCCTATCGAGGGGCCCCTGACCCTTGTCCATCTGGCGGGGCCCCTGACCATCATGCCGCGTTGCGCCATTGCCGGGGGTGAAAGAGTCTGGCGGCATGTCCTGCCACTGTCGGTTGCGAGTTGGGCGTCCATCGTGCCTGTGGAAGGCACCAAGTGAATTCGTGTTCCTTGGTGGCGCCGGGCACCTACTGGTAAAATAGGTACAAGCGACTCCCCGGCCTGGCGCTCGGCCCTTGTGTGGGACTACAACGCTTGGGAAGTTCACCCGGCTTGCACGGGAAATCGCCCCTATGGAAAGAGGCGGCTGCAAAAACACAGGAACTTTTTTTAGTAATAAAACCTGCCTGTCGGTTTTCTTCGCTTCCAAAACACATAAAGTTGCGATGTCCTTCAGGACCATTGGGATCCAGAAAGATTCTTGGAAAGCAATTATTAGTCGCTACCGTCTGAAGCAGCTTAGCGGTTTGTTAATAAACGACCCATTTGATACCAGGTACTCTACGATGGTAATCAGTGGAATGCGGGGCAACACGGAGATCGGCTACGCCTTTTCGATTGATGTAGAAGATTTGTTTTATTCCGTACCGTACAGTGAACGTTTTCGCGCGGTTGTAGAATGCATTAAGGCAAATGGTGACATAGCCTTCCAAATGCAACAGGTATTTCTATCACTGACTTCATAGTTCTACTTGAATTCTACCTAAGTAAAACGTGCATCTCCTTTGACGAGAAGCTTTTCATTCAAAAGAAACTGTGTGTTCGTTTGTAGCGCCAGTAACGCCGGTTGTAGCGCCAGTGTGTAGCGCCAGTAGCGCCAGTAGCGCCAATAGCGCCGGTGTGTAGCGCCGGTTCGTGTGTAGCGCCAGTTCTGTTCAACAATTTCCTAGTGAGTTTCGACCGTGACCTAAGTTGCTCATTTAGCTCTGACAAGGTTTTTAGGTACGTTTACGATTTTCTGGTCCTCATGAAGAAACAAGCAAAGCCACCTACCCGAACACTGTGACTAAAATTTTAGACCTTTTTATTCTGGATGGGAAGGGTTTAACTTTTACTTACGAGGTAACCCTTTACAGGAGTCTCCAGTTTTTAGATTTTCACTTTAACTTTTTAGACGACCGCGTTAGTTGGGAATATTCACCACGACTGCCAAGGAACTGCTTCCTTATAATTGCGCGTATGCGCGTATGCTATAGAAAATCGTTTTGGGCATCAGATGACCAGACTAGAAACCACAGGTTTCACACGCTCAATGCTTACTTTCGTGGCCAAGGCTTTGCTTCGCAAAAGAAAAACCGGTTTGAAAAAATCTCATACAGAGCCTTTGCACAAAGAGAAAACACGCCCTGAAGATATAGCTTACGTGCTCCGAGTCGCACATAATATAAAGAAGGCCTGCGCAAGGTATAACGTCCCGGTTGTGTTTTGAGCACCGCCTAACCTTGGCACACTATGCGGGTGAACCGACCCTACATAGAAACAGCCCAAAACATGCGATAAGAAGCATGCTAAACCTTTTGTAAACTGCAGTGAAGGTGATGCGTACGAGATACTGTTGGATTGTGGCAAAGTACACATCGGCCAAACTGGTCGATGCGCGAATGAGCGAGTAGGAGAGCACGCTCTTTTCATGAAAAACGGGACCGGATCACACTTGCCACCTACTGCAAAGAATGTTACGGTGTACCAGACTTCGATAAAACAAAAATTCTGAGACGAAGTCGGGACGTCACGGCACGTGAAGTAGCGGAAGCGTTCTACATCAAGCGAAAGGATGATAACTGCGGGAGCATGCCATCGCTGCTAATCTACGTAAAAGAATGTGCGTTTTTTGATAACTTTCTTGATAACATTCTTGAGTTATCTTCGAAAACTTTCTTCGAAAACCATATAGTTTCTTCAAGTTTCTTCAAAACGCATATAGTAAACCCAACGAGAGTATCTGCATATACGTCTTCCATAATTGACCACATGCTATCAAATTACGAC
The DNA here is from genome assembly GCF_048455015.1 of Haemaphysalis longicornis. Classification (NCBI taxonomy): domain Eukaryota; kingdom Metazoa; phylum Arthropoda; class Arachnida; order Ixodida; family Ixodidae; genus Haemaphysalis; species Haemaphysalis longicornis. The sequence goes on along the minus strand of NW_027526329.1, from coordinate 2,681,438 downwards.
GAGAAGTGTGTCCAGGCAGGAGTAATAACAGAAGATATTACCGATCACTATCCGACATTTTTGTTGGCAATTCTTGACAATCGCAAAATAAAAAATCAAGATACGCAATTGGTGGAATGATGGGATTATAAAAAAACAAGCCATAATGTAAAAGATCAAGACTTCTCGTCGCTTTGTGAAGCAAGTGGAAACATAGCTTACAATAGATTCTCAAAACTGCTTTTATCAGCCTGTTTAAATTTTAACATGTATTTCCGCCGTGCGACATACTTTTAGGTTCCAAGTTTTCCCTCGATGACGGAAAGCATTATCAGTGCTATCAAGCGCAAAAAGCACTGGAGGAATAAGATGAAAGAAAACAACGACAACCCTTACCATTAAGCACAATGTCGCTCGGCGCGAAACTTATCACTTGCCCTCATGCGCAAAAGAAAAAAAGAGTACTACAAAAACCTGGTCAATAAAGCAAAGGCAATTCCAAAGACATCTAGCGTATAATCAATTCTGTAACATAATCGCCCCAAAAATGCAATAGTCTGCCAGATTTCCGGATATTAAACAGCAGTCTGGATGGTGCCGCGGAAATTTTTAACGATTTCTATATTAACCTAGCAAAGCACCCCCCTAGCAGTAAGTGTGGTGAAAACGATCCTATCTTACCTCTACCGTAACCCAATTCATTTGTATTTAGTGAGACTTTTATTAATGCAAATTATAAGCAAGGCAAGACCGATGAAACCAAGTAAGGCCATTGGACATGACGCAATTACTGTTAAAATTATCAAAGACAACATTGAAATCCTTGCGCCAGCGTTAGCAGCGATGTTTAATCAGGCATTTCTTTCTGGAACTTACCCATCACAGTTGAAAATTGGGAAGGTCGTGCCCATTTATAAAGGAGATGACCCTAATGACCTGGCAAATTACCATTGCATAGCTTTTTCTTACTGCATCAGCAATCTTTTTGAGAAACTAATAGCGTAGCGTGTAATGAACTTTCTAGAAACTTTTAGCATAATAAAGGAACACCGTCACGGTTTCAGGAATAAATACTCAGGTAGTACCACTGTTAAAGCAGTTACAGAAAACGTAAACCAGGCCCTTTACGGTAATAACATGGTATTTGGTATATTTCTGGATAACAGAAAAGCGTTCGAGTCCGTGAACCATACCATACTACTAAAAAAACTACAACGCTACGGTTTTCGAGGTTCAGCTATTAACGTTTCCCGAAGTTATGTCTCCGACAGGAAACAATTTGTCCAAATAGCATCTAGTAAATCTTCACTCAAAGATGTCATAATGGGTGTGCATCAAGGCTCTGTATTAGGCCCCATTTTTTTCCTCTTTACATAATGACCTTGCACGCCTGTTAAAACACGGCAATGCTGATTTGTAAGCGGGCGATACAGATCTTATGATCTCTTGTCAATCCTATCAAGAAGCAGGGTCGCTTGCTAAGCAGGAACTCCGAAACACCTTAAGCTGTTTAAAGCTAATAAGCTCGAATTCAACCCTTAAAAACCCAAGTTTGTAGTATTCGCGTTGAACGGAAACGAACAGACCCGCCTATGCAGCTTGAACCTCGGAGAAACAACAATAGAACAGGTTACCACCCATAAATACTTAGGTATAACATTAGATTTGTCGTTACAGTGGACCCCTCATGTAGAATAATTAACAAAAAAAATATCATGTGGCTGTTTCACACTGATGAACGCACGCAAACAATTTTCGCCGCAAGTTTTACGCCTCATTTAATTTGCCGTGTTTCACAGCCCAATGACCTATTGCATTGAGTCATGGGGGTTCACGTACGCGTCTTACTACAAATCACTCAGTGTAATCCAAAAACGAGCCTTTAGAATATTGGCCGTAGTGCCGAGGAATCAGCCACCAGCGATGTTCTGCGCCGAATTTCGCAAATTGCTGTTTTATTGAGTCAGGGAATATACAACTGCTGTAATTATCCACAAAATACTTACCACAAACAATGCGTACTACTCGCTAACGCAAATTATACACAAGCGAGATACAAGGCACGCTGATCACAAAAGTCTTAACATGCCAATAAAATATAATGTATAGGTTAAGCGGCTCTTGTCCTTCATGGGAGCAAAAATATGCAATTACATACCAAACTCCATCAATACAATACCAAAATTGTTGCCGTCTTTAAAACATGGCTTCAGAATTCAAGTACAATAAACCAGAAGCGCTAACTTGAATGTAAGGAACACTACTGTACAAACACTAAACAATGTAACTTCCGGCCAAATATTTTTATTTGTGTGCGACAATCAATCATTTTGCCAGAATTATATTTTTGAAAAGATTTCTGCAATGGATCCAATAGTACCGTAAAGGCTATAAATCCAGATGCCTCATCAACAGGTTTTTTGATGTTTTTTGATGAAATAAACTACTTTGTTCTGTTCTGTTCCGATGTTTGTTGATGTGTGCCTTGACTGGAAGCCAGTTAGTTTTTTTAACACACGTGTGAGATTACGCCGAATGTATATATGCATGCAAAACTGCATAGATACTGCATATGTAAAACTGCATAAACATCCAGTTGCGAGTAAACTCCCGTCCCGTCCTTTTCACGGTCCGTGTCTTTCGCTGCGCTAAGTCTTATTTCTGTAATATGAACCAACTCGCCCAGCAACACGTCTTATACAAGCCCAATATTGCGGCAGGCACGCATGCCTCCCAATCGGGTCGTCGCTCAGAGCAGAGAGCTTTCAACTTTCGCTTTCACACTGAGTGCCTTCGCTCCACTGGGCTACACTTCGGGTGAAAATGCCCCAACATGATTTCAAGCAAGCCATCGAGAACAGGGGACAACATCAAGTTTGCCTCCCAACGTGCGGCCAGTTGGGTTTCTGTGCCTATGGGGATGACGTCACCCGCTTCGGCCGTTGGCGGCTTGTCTAAGGCTACCGCCGGAGCTTTCAGTCCGCTCGCCGCATGGGCTATCGCGTACGCTAGTGCGACTCAAGGACCCTGAGCCCTAGAGAGAGCGACCAGTGCTTCTTTATTAGATGTGCTCGAACCACTCTCCCAATTATGATAATGTGCCACGTGCCCTTGCCCGCTTTCCCATCTTCTTCATTTTCAACATATTCCTGCGGGCCCGAGATGGTGAGGCGGCGAGTTCAAAAGGGTGCAGTTTTTGCACTGGACGATTGCACATGAAACTTGTCGTATGCGGCAGTGAGACTTGGCAAAGTCCCATTGCGATTGCAGTGCATTGTCGCTCAGGATCACGATTGCGATGTCGTCCATCTTCATTTTTCCTTCCTTGTGGTCAATGGTGGGAGCATTGTCTATCTGTCGCAAGCGGCATTCGGCTCGCAGTTGAACCACTTGTAGACAGACGTTTCCACTTGTTTATTGATGCAAATTCCTCGCTCTCTCTTGGCTTCTCTTGGAGCTTGAGGCAGACAATACGGTCCTCTCGGTAAGCCAGTCATATTCTTTGCTGCCAGAATGTGGTTCCGTGTAAACCTCTGTATTCCTTCTCGTACCGTTGACCAACGGGCACATGTTGGGTCTGCGGCTCCCACTTGGGTGGACGCCCAGAACTAACCGAATTCCATTGCCCGTTTGCGGTGGTCACTTTTGATGCTGCGCTTCGATTCGGCGTAGTATCGTCAAGTTCATAATTTCTTGGACTTTGTTCAACGGATCGGCGTCTCTGTCTACCATTCTTCCAGTGGCTCCTTAGTGCCGGTACCTGTCTGAATTGTCTTAGGCGGGTCACCTATTCTTGAACTTCCCAGCTTGGGTTGACGTCCCCACGCTGCGTTTTCAGTGGCGATATCGGTGAATTCCCGTTTCCATGATGAGACCTTCGAGTTGATTGTCTTCTGGGTATCTGCGCCCTCGGATGTCAGCTGGCTAGCACTACAAGTCACCTGCGTCTCTTCGATGGTCATTGCGTCTTAAACTTCTTGCTTGGCGCATGTCCTTTTACGAGTGCTCGGACGGGCCTTAGGTTTTTCGATTTCCAGCGATGAGCAACAGCAGCTCTTCCGCCGCCATACAGTAGATGCTTCCAAGTCTAAATGACTCCGTGTGCCATCCGACAGACACATGACGCTAGCTAACCTGCACTCCGCAGATTCGAGCATCCTCTGAACCGTCTAACCTAGAACAGTTTCTACAGCTGTCATATCGTTAATGATCATGTCTATTTTACCCATGGCCACATTCCAGTAGGCGTCCTAACCAAACTGTATGCCGATTTCATCCTCCTTCCACGTATTAGGCTGGAAGGCATCGGCGAGGTCGTACCGCCTTTCACTCAGGATATTAACTTTGGCGCTGTCGAGTTGTGGACTTGTGACCAAGAAATTCTTAGGGACCTCCAAGGCTTTCAACGTGATTGGCTGTCCGCAAGCTTATCCGCGTAGCGTTACCTCGACTCGCCGGCAGCGTAATATCTTGTGAGCCTTTGTCCTGCCGAACATTACCAACGCTAGCTCTTCTGTGTCGAGAACAGTCCTTTGAGGGCTTTAGACAGGGCCTGACGAATGAACGTTCACTGGCTTCTGGTATCTGAAGTACTCGCACTAAACGTCGCCGAGCACCCTCTGCTTAGGCTCGGGCCGTCTGCAGTAGTACTGAGGTATGTCTGGAGTGCATGGTCGAAGCCGTTACCACAGTTGCCGGTGCACCTTGTGCAGGCTGTAGCTGCGGCTTTGATGTGGGCGTGGCGGAGCACGTCACACAGCACGGTGAGGTGGCGGCCATTGCAGGTACTGCAGGTCAGGTTGCGCGACGCTCTGCACTGACGAGAAACATGGTTGCGGCGGCCACATCCGAAGTAGAAGCGAGCATTGCGCAATCGCGTCCTCTTCCCGGCCGCCGAACCGGTTGACGGGACAGTCCGCCAGCTTGTGACCACGGCAGTCACACAAGGGACACTGTCGATGTGGCTGGGGACTCGGTCTACTCGGCAAATGCCAACGCTGAGGTTACGGGTGTCTCTGATTGTCCTGGAGGGATTAAGTCGGAATATTGGACGGATCGACGAGCTGCGTTCGATGAAGGCTGTCCGCGTCTTCCTTTCTCGCGAATTTCGATTTGAATCCTGAGGAATTCCATCAGTTCTTTCAGCTGGCCAGCTCCTTGCTGCTGCCTCGCGGATTCATACGTTAGCCCTTGGTCCGTCTCTATAACCATCTGCCGGTACATTAGAGTGAGGTCATCCGGCAGGCATCATAGGAGCACACGGTTCAGGAATACGGCGTATAGATCTCATGGAACTCACAGAGCTTCAAGGGCGCTGACACGGAATTGCACCTTGTCGTAAAATTGGCGGAGCCTCTCGATATCCATTGAGCTTAGTATCTGCTTCGATGCCATGAGTTGGTCAATGTGCTCGTTGATGAGCAAGTCTCGTAGGCCGAACCGCTAAGTTAAAGTCTTCGCCGCGATGGCATAGTTCGCGTCAGCAAGCCGAATTCCCTCAATGGGTAGTATGGCGTGCCACTCCACTTCGTTGCTCAAGCACCTTTTGTGCCCGGTTCGCCGGCTTTGCCACCACATCGCCTGAGTTAAAGCTCCTACCCGAAGGAGCATCTGTTTGCGGGGGCTCGCGCGGCTTCGTCTGGTTAGCATCACAGATTACACTCCTTCGCGAAATCTCGTTATCACGCGCACTGTGCGCGCCCCGGTTTGAAGCAGTATCAAAAGGTCTCCCCCGATTCTGAGCATTCTGACGAGGTCGTTGAAACCGAGGCTGACATATTACCGCTATCAGGGGACTCGTACGGCCCTCTATCGAACGTCTCGGCAAGTGCTTTATCTCGTCCAGGTACGCCTTTGGCCTCCGAGACGACAGTACTCTCCCTGTAAACGTCGTTAGCTACGAGCTCCTTGGATTTCTCTCTCGGCAGCGTTTCTACCTTGGACTCGTTTCCGCGGAACCGCTGATCGTACGCTAGGGCCAACGTACTCTTTGTGTCGCCCGGCTGCATCCGCCGCGTTTCTCCACCGAAGCGTTGCACGCAAACCGCTTCAGCCGCTGGCGTCGCGACTAGGCTACCACGAGAGTAGTTCGGGCTACGCTGCTCGGCGTGCTTTCGTGTCTCGCTTTGGAAGAGCCAAATTTCTGCGAGAACTTTCCCGGATGTGAACTCGCGAGTCTCATGCACTGGCCGCTACTGGCGGACTGTTTGCGCGTATCGAAATCTTTATTTCGATGCTGGTTGTCTGCCCCTGCGCCCTTCTTCTTTTTCTGGCTCGTTTCTCTGTTCACGAATACGAGTGCGATCGCTACGCGTTTGCCTTGGTACGCTCCGTCTTCCGCCCCTGACCTCTCAACAACGAATGGCAGCCGTTGGTCCCGGCATCTTGACCGCTCGCCTGAACCGTTGGAGAAGTCATGTTGGACGCCACGGAGCACCGCCGGAGCCTCATCTGTAGCCCCATCAACTCGAGCTCCCTTTCGGCTTGCTCTCTCAGTTGCTTCTTTTCGGCTTGCTCTCTCCGTTTCTGCCTTTGGGCTTCCTCGCGCTCACGGTGCTCTTTTGTTTCCGCTTCTTCGCACGGACAGCGCTCTTTCTTTTCGGCTTCTCCTCCGTTTCTGCCTTTCGGCCTCTTCGCAGTCACGTTGTTCTCTTTTCCAGGCCTCATCGTGCTGACGGCACTCTTTGATTTCATCCATGGCCTCATTGACTTCCTCAAATGTAACTTTCTTTTTTGTCTTGATCTCAAAGATCGCATGCTTCCGTTTCGCATGGCCGAAGTCAAGGCCTAGCTCCTTGCAAATTTCGGTGAGTTCCTTCACTTTAAGGTCCTCCATTGTTTGCACTAGCCTCTTGCGGCTAGCCCCCGTTAGAATTATCTTGCGGTTCTTATACTATCTAGCTATACTATTAAGGTACCCACATGTAATTTCCTACGCTGCTTTGTTTTTACCCTAGGCACCAGCTCTTGCGTCAACACACTTTCCCTAGGCTTGAAACAACCAAAGCTTTCACAGTGCTTCACACAGCTCTTCTCTAAACTACCATAACCTGTGCAGTCTGGTGAACTGAGAAAAAACGTTGAGCGCTTACCACACTTGGTAGCAGCCGTTGCCGGTCTATCCCGGCGCTTCCGTCCCTGTTGGAAATCAGTAATCCCAGAAGTTTCACCGATGTTGGGAAACAGCCATCCCGACGCTGTCACCACTGTTGGGACTGGGCAATCTCACCGCAGCCACTACTGTTCCCACTGGCCATCCCAGCGCAGTCACCGGTGTAGCGCCGTTGCCGTGCTCCGTCCGCTATCGACGCGGCGCAGAGCAGAGAGATGAAGTTCTCTAGCCGACAAAACGTTCAAGAAAGATTTCTTTACAATATACCCAAGGATAACAACAACGTTACATGGCTGGCACAAAGGCAACAGCACCTCTGCACTCGGTGCCCCCGAAGAGTGCCGCCGATAAGGGCCTCCGGGCTGGTTTTGATACCCCCGGAAGTCCGTTGCGGCCACGAGAAGTTTGAATCGCGCCAACGAGGACTCTCGCTGTCCCGCGTTTGAAGTCCGACGAATGGATAAGAAGCGGTTGCTTCAGCCGCGCCGCCCCGATGGGGAATGGAAAAGCCACGCTGCCGCCGTCTCAGTGAAGCCGCCTCCAAGCAAGTAGCAGCATGTTATTTGCCGGTCGTTCACCCGGTCCATGATTTGGCCGAGCCGCCACGACGGGAAAACGATAGGTAACTCTGCGTTGATGCAAGTTTGGGCCTGTCGGCCGCGGGCGGTTTGTTCTGGTTTGGTCGAGGCGCGAATTGGCTCCGCTGTCGGCGCGTCACCTCATGCAACGAATTTGAGCCGGGCGCTCTGGCTCATCAGTCCCTACTGTGTTGGACAAGATTCACAATTTATCTGCGGCGATAGCCGGCGCATCTTTGTTACACAGACGTCTTCACAGGGGACACATGGAATGGGTTGTGAGTCACACCGACGTCGCTCTATGGGATGGTGTGGCATTTGACGGCTCTTTATTATATGGTGTCCACCATCCAGAGCGCCTTCAGTGCAAACTCAGATATGCAAACTCGTCTGTGAGCCCAGGGTAGGTCTGCTTCAAGGTACAAATTTTCCGCACTCTTGTGATGGAGAAGGCGGGCGGTTTCCCTAAAAATTCAAGGTAGAGAACATTGAGTTAGTGTTGGATCAAGGCGTAGCACGTTGTGTTGTATATGACCTGTAATTTCGGAAGCGCCCTTACAACAGCGCGGGTGTTCTGTAACACGGCGCGGTAAATATACTGAAATGCCAAATAAAAAGTGCAGAAGATGATGCCTTGATCATTCTACTTTCTTCGCATCTACGCAACTAGGTCACAATACCAGCCATAACTAAGATGTGTTTCCCAGGCCTTGGTGTCAGACTTGAAATATGTCTGTTCCGTGGCTATGCGTATTTGGCTGCGGGTGGTTACAGTACCACGTTTTAGCATTTAAGTTGTTATGACGGGCGCTTGAAAGCATGCAAGGGATATCAGGGAACAAGACTATGGTATGTGTTTGGACGTTTCGCTGGTTCGCTCGCCTCTGCTATTCGTAATTCTCCATCCTAATTATTTCAAAGGTAACTATCCTTCAGTTTGCATCGGATATTGGTCATAACAATTTATTACCGTACTCCGACCCTGAGTACATTGATATTATCTCAAAGCTCTTGAATTTCCCGAAATCCTTTAAAAGCTAGCATTTGTCTCCCGCAATGTTTCTTACCTCTTTTCCTTTATTTATTGCTATTAAATGTATGTTTCCCGCTGGCCTTAGGGGCAGACGGTGACAGAAAATTGAATAGGGACTTTTAAAAATACAAAGCACCGCCAAGCACACGCGGTGCTGTGATTTTTTTTAAAAATCAATACAGTTATATATGCATTAGGTATACTTCAGGTTGTGTCGTTTTCTTGTCGGAAAGCTGAAGTGGTAAATTATTTAGATTTATTCCACACGTACTTGCTATTAAAGATAGTACTCATCGTTGAATACGTGTTCCACATCTTGCAAGGAAAATATAAAAATGATTTCAGAGGTACATGTATCCTCGTCTACTCTCTGACTATGTCTACGCGTTGTTGAAAAGAGTATGTGTTACAAAGGCCTCCAATTTCTGTTATGGCAACGAAAGTGTGCACTGCAATCACCATTACCGTTTCCACGTCCAGCAAGACCAATTGGAAGGTAATATCTGTGTTCTGTACGTCAGTAGAGAGGCCGCAAATACATCCGGAGCGTAGTTATTCCCCAGAATTTGAAGCAACGATAATGTTCCGGTTATATCCGCGCCTGGTGTGAGAAAAAAGGTTGGTAAGTTCATTTATGCCGGTTGTACATACCCTACAGTGATCAGCCAGTGTTTGCTGTTTGTTTCTGAGGAGCCCAGCCTGCAGTCTTTTAAAAGTTTGAGTGCCATCAGCGCTTCGTTAATCATGATATTTGTAGTTAGCGCAGTTTGCTACGTAATACCATGGCTATCCTTCTGCGTGAGAACCCCTCCTGTTATTCCAGTTCCTGATTACTACCACGTACCTGTTGACGGATTCAAACTTTCGCCCAGATGCGAAAGTTTCATGAAACCATGATAACACTCCCCGGTCGAATATTTTTAGTGTACTTTGTCCCTGCGCTTCGTAAGGGAAGACGAAAGACATAAGGGCTTTTTCTTGGAAGAGACTGCACTGTTCAACATGGTTTCCGCTTTTGTTCGACGGTAAACTATATTTCGTATGTTAAAGAGCTCTTAATATCCTGTCTGCCACCCCTTCAATTTTTACACACCGCAGAAAAGTCTGACATAGTGCGAAGAGTTACCGACTACAAGGTTGTTGATGGGACTGCATTGTATAGGGTAAAAAAACTACTTACTCGAACTGCAAGTAAAGAACGTACCACCGGACATATCGTTTGTTCTATTGCGCAAATAATTGCGAACATTAGGCGCTTGTCTTCGAATTTAAATTACAAAGGACCGTGTTAAGGGCCAAGCAATTCGGGTACCTCAGTAGACGGGACTCATAAATATACAAACCTTTAATGTGAAATTGTAACTGAAGCCAAGATTTTTGGGGGTGGAAGCAAAACAATCAACATAATAATGTTTAGGAATTGCTGCAAGTATCTTTTTGGAAGTCGCTTGCTCAACAGAGTGTCTCCTCTAGCCCAGAATCAACATAAAATTATGCCACCCAGGAGGTGAAGTACATTTGAAAACTATATATTGGTACTGCAAAGGCAAAGTGACTGGGGAAATACCCTACAGGAAAGTTGAAATTCTTCAACGATTGAGCAGTTACAGAAACTTTTCATTGTAGCTCCTCAGGACGTTGGGTCTGTTTTAAAAATTGTGCTCGTCTTAGCATAGCTAAAACAACGAGCAACTTCATGAGAAACTTCACTTTACATCATTTCGAAATACAGGGCGCTAAACAGCGCCGCATAGAAAATACATTTTTAAAAGCCGTTAATAACAGCTTGTGTATATGATTTCTGATTGTGATCCCTGATACAGAGCCGCACACAAACTGACGCGAAGTAGTTTTCGTTGTATTGCGGAACACAAAAACATTGTAGAATATAAAGGGCTGGTGTGAGGATATAATTTTAGGGATTGTGTTTTTCGTAGGCTACAAAAGGAAACCGTATTAGCAGCTTTCTGAATTTAAAAGTGTGGCTGAATACAGAGCCGCCAGAAGGCACGATTTCCCCTTCCTGATGTAGACCACGTCATTTCTGTTGACATATTTTATTCTGTTTCACATCTGGCGTTAACGGGGTGTGCATAGACTGGTTTAAAGACAACAAAAACAAGTTAAATTTCTTAAAAGACTACAGTTTGGGAGTAGCATTGTTCATGGGCAATAATTGTTTTATGTCCGCCAGCTTTTTTTTATCTGGAAGCAAAACGTGCTGTGACAATACCCGGCCGTCTGCTAAGGCTCTAGATTCCCACTTTTACTTAGCGACCTTTCGGTAGAACAATTCAAAGTTAGACACCAAAAATTACTTGCAGGCGAGGTATATATTATTATCTTATGTCTATTCAGCTCTTGTTTCATCTGGAAGCAAAAAGTGCTTTGACAATACCCGGCTATCTGCTATGGTGGCTTCAGATTCGCACTTGTTCTCAGCGGCGTTTCAATAGAAAACTTCAAAATATGACCACAAAAAATACTTGCAGGAGAAGTATTCGGTGTTGGAAGATACTTGGATGATCACTTGTTTGTCCTACCACGTAATGAACTGTCATAGAACGTTTAAGCTGCCGTGGAGACGTTTTAAAATACCAAAACTAGAATAAATATCACCAGAGAGCTTGCTGCAGAGGTCACACCGCTAAAAAGCGCATAAACCGATAACCGACAAAAAAAGAGACCCACAAAAGCACTGACTCCAACTACCTGCAATTAGAACAAGACGCACCCTAATATGCATTCATAAAAAAAGGATAAGTCATGTCAAATCACCTATCGTCATTTCACAAACCTTTGGTTAAAATTGCTTGAACCAAACAAAACAGTTATGGGAATGGCAGACACGCGGCACGTATTTAGTGAGCTCAGAATATAGGAGATCCTAAATAACTTGTCTTTTCTTGTTTTAGTACAACGAAAGGCGACTTTGTCTATTCTTCCTCTTGCTTTGCTATTTCAGCTGACTGGATGGTATCGTGTATTATTTCATAATTATGAGTGAAAATCATGACACACTTCTTAAATAAACGGTGGCAGCCCTTATAGGCGCATGTCCGACAATGCAAGCTTAGAAGCCTTTCCAGACCACTCTCAAATTAGTGTCGCGTTCCCGCAACCTGCTGTTAAACCAGCGGCCCGTTTGCCCTACGCAGTTCTCAACACCCGACAGGAAAATCTTCTATATTACCCCTTCAGCACATTCAACATATCTTGTGTTCTGTTTGACCGGGAAAAGGGTTCCCCTTTAGAGTTTGGCCTATTTTTTTTCTCCGTGCGATAGCCCTATGAATTACCAACAAGCCGGAACCCTTCGACTTCAATTCTTATACGAAAGTCAGCTTAAATTTCTTAAACATACAGATAACTGCCGGCACAGACAACCGCCAGCAAAAAACAACTGCCGGCAAAGGCCGACCACCCTCAGCAACTGTGCTGCCACGCGAGAATTTATATTGTGTACCGAAGTTCCCTGTGTTGTGGGAAGATCTACGTGCCGCAGATGGGGTGCTGCTTCAGTATGCGTTTAACACAGCAGAGATTGACCAAAAACTCGTACGTATACAAATTTTCCTGGTTGTACAAAGCGAGTGGATGTGTGCCCCCACTCGTGCTAAACTTTTCTGCTGTGAGAGAAAACGTATTTCTCTACCTGACCCGTACAATAGAGTGGTAAACGTTTTGTGTATCAAAAAGGGCTCACTCGATCGCTGGGTATTTACCCGCAAGATGCCCGATTAGTTGGCACTGTTGTACACAGTGGTACTAGTTATTTTGGCGTTTGTTATTTCGTAAATATTAGGCCACCGCACAGTTTTTACTTTTGCAAGTTCTATATCCGTTTCTGTTATTCACGAGTGCAATTCAAATCAAGATTTTATATTTTAAAAACGCCGGCACGAAGCAAGTTTCACTAATGCGTATTTCAAAATAATTTGTTGCAGTACTTAAGGAAAAGGAGATAAGCCAGAGATAAAATATTAGTTTTAGATTGTATAGGACCCCCCCCCCCCCCCCGTAGACCGTGCTTTCAAGGCCAAGTACATTTGTGAATGCCCTATTTTCTTTGAGATACGAATGCATATGTGTGTTGTGTTGCCCAAATTCAAAGAATAAAGAGATGTAAGTGGTGATGAAAACTAACCAGAAGACACTTAGAGTTCTCCAATTGAACGTTCGTGCTTTCGCAATCAGTGCATAAGGACCGCTTCGGTGTCTTCGTAGATATTTTGCACGACCTGACTGCGCTAAAATTTCGTGTCCCATATTTTTACTGAAAATAAATAAGAAGCATAGTTATTGCGTCTATACAATTTATGCACAAAAAGTACTTAATTATTTCCACGCAGGCAATGGGCAGGCTTCCAGAGGCTGTAGCGGCCTACACGTCGAGCGACTGTCCGTCATATATGTGTCTCAATGCTACGCGAACTCGGTACGATGAGGAGACTAGAGAAGTGTCTTACATGTGGAACTTCGTGGGTCCCAACAGCACAATGACGTGAGTCAATAAACACGTTGCCGTTTAAAGCATTTAGTGTGTGGAGCTGTTGGGCCCCAGGTACTATATTTTTTAAGAGCCTGGAACAACCCTGCTTACGTACAAAAAGGAGCGGGGTCGAATGGTGGCGCAGCTAAAGACACAACCGGCCCGGTACATAGACGGCGGGTAACAAGCTTTGGGTTCATTGATCTCCACCAGCTACTCCAATATATAAGAATTTTATTTCTTGGTGGCTGCTAAGTACCTCGACGGAAGGCACTAGAAGAATGCAGTAAAGTTCGCGCAGTGGTCAAGAAACCATGACTATTTAGTTATTCTGGATGTTACTAAAGACAGCCCTACACACTCATAGCTCCTGCGGCATTTCGATTGTGGTAGCGATTGTCTTGTAGAATCGTATAGTTATCGATTAAGAAAAAGAATGCTTTTGGTACCGCCGAAAATTATCGTGTTGAAGAGTAACTCCACGCAAAAAACATTAAAATAGAAACCTTCGCCTACCTTTGTAATATTTCGGGTGCATATTTTGGGTCTGGCTAAGGAGGTAAATTGCACATGCGTCAGGGACCCATCGTACAAACATTTGGTTTTTGGATTCAGTTTCATAAAATCTACTTTCAAACATTTGACAGCTGGGTAAAATATGGATGCAGTAAAGCGCAGCTTTGTACGACTAATTGAAGGGAATTCTCGCGTTTTCGTGTACGAGGGAAACTTTTTCGACACAAAGCAAGTTCATGCGGAAAAAAGCGAGGTTGGAGAGGAGTTAAAACGGGAGGATTTTTTCTGGCTTTTAAGATGGCGTACCTGCACTCTAGTATGCATTGACGATGTCTGTGGGAGCGGTGCATCGAAGGGAGTGAAAAAGTCTCGCATCAGGGTGCTAACAGGGAGTTATCGCGCGAAGTACACCTGAAGCGATCTCATCGGGTAGGGTGGTGGCGGTGCTGGTGGTGCAGGATCAACTTAGTAAATGCAATGCCCGGGGGAGCTTCACAGACAGATAAGTAGGCCACGCGTCAAACGTAAAACACCTGCAGTACGTTGATACATATTACAATGACGATAAATTATTTCAGAGAGCGCAATAACATACATCAAATAAAAATACTTCCCTTCTGCTTCACTCCCAAAATAAAAACATGCTCATAAAAAGACTGAACTCATAAATATGAGAAACACATGACCCCCTTTGTTTGCGATCTCCGTATGTGGCTCCTAGCCTAAATAAACGCAGATTACTTACATTTGATTGTAACACCCTTTAAAAGGTGCCTGTGAATCGGTAATATCTGAAACTTACTGTTCAAACACTTTTATTTACGTGCTGCGTTTGTGTGCCTTGCTCATGTTGGAAGATTTAGATGGAAAACTATAGCTGTGCCACGTCCTGTCATTTTTCAAGTGCAAGCTGCCTTTTTGTGCCATCTCAATACAAATACTCCTTTCTTTCATGAAGAAGAAGCTCGTTGTTTGACATACATTACGGAAGGACGATAGACCAGACATGGTTTTACATCGATGGTGGTAAGTTTAAGTTCCATACATCCACAAAACTCTTTTTGCTGATGCGTATTGTAAAAGAAAATGCTTCTATAAATAGGATATGATCTACCTTAGCCTGGACTCCACTGCTTCAAAAGAACTCATGTGTGGGCTTCATGAACACAATATTTTTGAAACTGTGCTACACCTCCATTCTCTCTTTTACCCTCTCATAAGTTTGCCGCATGTCCTTCCCTTTAGAAATAAATGACTACTACAACAACAATTATAGTATACTAGCAGGAAGGGATAACACAGTGATAAACGTTCGAGCTGTAATAGTATAAAAACACCTTAACAACCAGGGATTTCCAAGACAAGTCCATCTTCCCATATGCCATCTTTTCTTGGCGACGCGGATGCATCGGTGTGCTGTGTCGTCATAACCAAAAGAAGATAGAGAGAGCTAGAGTATGATCAAAATAAAGGGAAAACACGTGGTGTTCTGTAAATGAACATTCATGTTTTAAAAATTATACATAAGTGCTTAGGCATACCAAACCTTTTTTTTTTTAGTTATTTACTTGGTACTTCCAAACACGGATGGCTGGCGGTGCCTAAGGTCGAATTGTTTCAATTGGGAGTTGTGTTTTGTATTCTTTCAAATTTTTAGTGTCGGCGTATGCACGTTGTCGACACAAACAACCTTCTCAGCGTTGGCAACGTGTTCAATACTTCAGGCCAAGTATATTTTTTCAGCAGCAGATTCTCCGAATATTTTCGTACAGCTGCGTGGACACCGCAGAAAACCTCAAGTGCCATAACAACCTCGCTTTGGCTGAGATCTTTGTCATCCCACGGAAGAGCTTTGGCGTACGAGCAACAAGAAGTGCACTACAACAAGGCCACCAAACAAACCCGCGTTCGTAATCCACCTTGACGTTCAGAAGGGTACTGCGATGCGTCTGTAGAAGTGACCTTAAGAAATGTATACATTTCGCCGGGATTATTGCTTGAATATTTTGATTGGTTCCTTACTTATATGTGTTTACTGCAATACGCAAGGCCAAACTCATCAACGAAACAGTTTGGCGAGGTAATGTTGTGTTTTAATAAAATGATTACAGTGCAGAAAAGAAGCAAAATATTTAAGGAAGTTCATACCTTCCTTACTTTCCCCCCTCTACACGAGTTTTTCACCGAGACGAAATTACTAAAGATGGAGTTGCTCCACATCATTATTTTCCTAAATGGCAGTATATAGCATCGGTGTTTCAAATTTTGTATTCTTATGTCAAAGGATTTAGGTGACGGGTTAGTGTGGTTCGTTCCGACTTGTTAAAATGAAGAAAACTTTAAACAGATTTTGCATTCCCGCTAAAAAATAGGACACCAAAATTTAGGACATTGACGGTAATACTAGTGATTTATTTACTTATTAAGACCTTGTGACAGACGATCAAATTCAAGAGCAGTAATTTAGAATTGTATATGGGGTTCGACGTCAGAATTACAGCTTTACAGCTCCCGTCCCTCTAAAGACTCAGGACAAATAAATTATTTCTGTCTTTCTTTCTTTCTAAAAAAATTGCGGTATTAACACTGACAATTCGGAATGGCGATCTTAACCGCGAGGAAAAAGTAGGGCACAAAATGTTTCTCAGCGGGTGCGCATTCGGTCATCGCCCTCATATAGTTAAGAGATGCCTACAGCGGAAGATCGAATAAAAGAATCAAATGAATCATCGTTTGTACTACCGGTATTTACTGAAACACATCAGTTTGAACAATAACCAAACACCTGTAGAGCACTTAGGACTCACCGAAGGGTCATAAAATTCAGAATGATAGCCGTGACGTTGAGATATTTTAGAAAAATTAAAGACCAGCCTCCTATCACTGGGGAGGCGGTTGGGGAGAGGTATGTCATGCGGAGTCAGCCATCGCTGTAACAAAATGGTACCAGTAGGCCATCGCTGTAACACAAGGACACCGAAAGAAAGCGCTCGGACTACAGGAAGACACAGCTCTATGAAGGGACAGGATATAAAATGTTTGAAGAATACATGAAGCAGGGAAGGAGATTAGCAGTAAATGACCAATCAAGCAGTACACACACTATTATGTTCATATCCCTGATGATGATGATTATAAGCTTTGGGCCTCATATTGTGACCATCAACGTTGGCAAGGAAAGGCTGCCGACTGGCCGCAATGCTGACCCGAAGTGACATTGAAAATGTGCCTAAAAGTCGACCACGCTAATAATTTGACCAAACCAAATGAGACCTTTGAAAAGGCGACAGGAGCAAACAGAAGCCAAAATCAGAAGTTGATAGCACACTGTACGCTTGCATCAGGGCGCAAAAAAGGAAAATTTACACCCCCCCCCCCCCCATAATAGATTATTTACGTGCAAATCTAAATTCGTTAGTTTATTATAAAATAAAAATAAAAGTCATACCCTTGTAAAGTACGTGGATACCGTTGTTAACTAACCATCCTGCATCAACAGGCTCTATTGCCTGTATTAGGCAGCTTGAGAGGCCTAATTAAAGCTTTTTTATGGGAGGTGGCCATCAGTGCCATTTTTAAGGCGCTGTTCTAAATGCCACCTCATGCACGCCTTACCACCTGGCATCCCTGTACAAGGCAGACGATAAGGATGCGGTGGCTGTGTAGCATAGGGCTACTTGGCACATTAATCATTGCAGATGGACTGCAAAGTCCCCATTTACAACGGTATGCAGATCAGGCATGCAATTACCAGCGCGGATGCCTTATCCTATATTTTTCAGACAACATTACAACGCTTTGTTCATGTACGTAAGGAACCCATTACCAATGTGCTTAAAACATGCGTGTATTCAACAATGCAAATACTAGATATATCCACAGCTATGGAACATGCAGATGAACAATCCAATTCCTGCATCCTTACCACTCTACTAATCTGCGGAAATAAAGCAGTGGCTTACAGTATGAAAGACACGTTACACTGACATCTCGAAAACACACCTGTTAAAAACTGTCTTTTTTCAGATTCCTGTCGCAACTACACTGCTTACATGATGTACAGCGACTACCAGACATGCTTGGTTACCATATCTCCGTACTACCAGGACAACAGTAAGGGCAGTGCTCCTTGAACGTGGTCAATCATATCAGCAATCGGCTGCTTATTGCAATAAAGTGGGACGTAATTATATCGGTGAACACCTTGTAGACACGAGTTCTTCAGGGGAAGGTAAAAGATTATAGGGACAGGATATGGAATGTTGTAGCTCACTTGTGCATTGTTTGTGCGTAGTAAAATCAAACTTTAACTCGTTTACACAAGAATTCTTTGTTCTATTTTGCAGCAAATTTTGTTCTAAATCGCATCTTTTTATGACAAATCTTACTGAGTTTTATTGTGCCCTTCCCCCATTGAATGATTTCGAGGGCAAATTAGATATAGACAACCGTGTTTCAGGCTACACAATCACTAGACACGCGTAACCTTTCCTCCTTTGGGGATGTCAGGCTATTTCTTTGAAACGTATTTATTTTCCCTGACATGTGTCCCAAATAGGATATAACCATGTTCCATATGCACCAGTTGCGTTAATAGTAAGTGCAGAGCACTTTAGGCGCTTGCCTTGTCGTCCTAGCTCGCTCCTTCGACCCAAGTATATAGAGCACAAATGCGGCGTCCCGGGGTAAAGCTGGTGTTCGCGGCGTACTCCAGAGGCTTCGAAAGCCAAGCGGTATATAGAGATGTGCGTTCGAAACTCGTGAAACGCTGGCGCTTGTCATACATCTCCCCGTTGTTTAGCGTAAAACAAACCATAGACACATTTAAAAAATATATCCGCAATTAACTGGAAGCGCTCGCGTTCCTTTAAGTAAGGACGCCCGTTTGGTTGGTTTTTACGATAGTAAACGTAATATGTGGCAGTGCAACTCCCGCACGAGCGGGGAGAAAAGCACGAGGAGAACACAACTCCCGCTGGCGCAGCTTCAGACAAGGGGCGAGGCAGCACTGCGAAGGCGGAAAATTTGAAATGCTGTGAGCGGCAGCAGTTAGCGGACAACGGCGCGGCGGCTCATTATGGCGAATCACTGCTCTGCACTTCAGAGAGCTTTCACATTAAGTGGAACGGCTTTAGTTTTGGGGGAGTTGATCTGGAGATAATGTTTTTATGCTACTTTGGGCTGGTTCTCGTCAAACTCCCTGAAAGGGTGTAATTTTACTGATTTTCATACAGCAATTTTAATGAAGGAAGCTGTTGGAGTAATGCGGTCAGGATTCTGTCCTCCACGGGAACGTTTACTCAACTGCAAGTCCGTGGTGCACATTGTAATTGCGAAGTGCGACGAGTTCCATAGACGCGTTGAGTCCGCTGGCCTCCCGCAATTCTGCAAAGCGTCTGTTGAGAATTTTTTACAATTGCTCAGGATTTATCTTTACTCCTCTGTGGTGCATTTTAGTGAAGAGTACGTTGTTCAGAGAGATAGAACTTGTATTAGTTTGCGTATGGCAGCGAAGTTAACTGAACAGGCTTTAACGCATTTTGTTAACATATTGCCTCGTGCCTGGAGGCAGCAACAGTTGCCACCATGGTTCGATATGTCGATGATTATCTTGTTATTATAAAAAGAGTGGAAGCTTACGAAAGACCCCGTGCTCTCGACTGTCTTCTTTAAGTTTTTAGAATCAGTGCTCAAGGACTTCGGTTCATGCACGAAATGCAAGAAAATTGCTGTCGGCAGTACCTTGACATGTGCATATACATGAAACGCATGCTGGAGGTATATTCTGCGATCACATAAAAGAACATTTGGGGGTTAAATTTGGCCCGCCCAAAATTATAAAAATTAGAATAGCACAACAGTGCGTGTAGCTTGCTCTATAGATAAGTCGCGTGAAGTGCATTTCGGCCCTAGCGCCACGACACCAGTCCCCGCTGAAAGAGGAGGTTTTGCCGGGGAAACCATTGAGTTCGGCGGAGAGCCTTGTTCCTGAAATAAAAGCGGGATAAATCTTTCTGACAAAAGTGAGCAATCTGAAAAATACGACCAGTGATGGTAATTTACCTCCATTAGCTCCCGGATTGCCTGAAAAAAATTACTGCCACCTCCCCTCGCGGGAACCCCTGTGTAGATGCGACGCATAGGGGGTTCCGTTGTTGTTTCTGTTAGGTTGATTCTCCCATCGCGTGAAACGTGCCGCGAACCCCATGCCGCGGCTATGACGCAACGTGGCGCGGCTATGACGCAACACAACCCAACACAATCCACTTTATTGCAATCCAATCCAAATCCAATCAAATCCAATCCAAGCCAAGCCAAGCCAATCCAATCTAATCCAATCCAATGCCCCTCGCGAGAGAGTGTTCGGTATCGGAGAGGAGAGGGGCTGAGTGGCGGAGAGCGCAGCTCGCGCGGCGAGGAGAATGGGGGAGGGGTGTGGACGGACGACAACCACGCTGTATGAAGGGACAAGGCGAGTGAATGAGATGCAGTCGCATCTAAAAGATGGCGGGGAAAAGTGGAGTGTCTGTTGTGTTGTGGCTTCGCACAACGTGGGTCAAATACATTAGCTATTAAACAAAAGGAGCTGAGGTTCAATATTGAATGTGAGTATGGTCGGTTATGTAATAGAGGATTCTAATGAATTCCCCTCGGTGCGAACGTGCTCCAACCTCAGGGTGCACTGACCTCGCTTTGTCGGCACGCGAGCGCAAGCGTGTCCAGTTTCCTTTTAAAATTCGGGGCGGTGGTGTACGGTGGCACCGCCCTTTCTTGCCGGCCTTCAGTGTGGTTTCATGTCTAGATGATTGCGGCCTCTCGGGAAGGCAGCCCCTAAGTCAAGGCAAATTGCCGTCATCCATTTTGAATTTCACTTCTCTTTTATCGTCATAACAGGCTAACCGCGTTTTTTACCGGGATTCCAGATTTGCTTGCCCTCCAACCTCACAGATTGAAATGACTCATAATAAATTTTTTGTTCCACTGTCAGATGTATATAAAACATTGAGTTGGGTGTGATTGTTGCCCTTACCCTGAAAAGCACAAAAAAGATGAACTATCATTCAATAAATGGTATTTCTTGCGGAGCGATAATCCTGTCTTTATGTTATATTGCAGTGTGTATGCTGTGGGTGGCGACGTGGGCGGTGGAAAACATTCCTAAGCGCTGCATGGACGCCTTTCGTGTAACATGCGGCGAAGGATATCCCGACTTCTCCAAGGAGCTCTGCTAGGCGACCTGGCACAAAATTTAACCGCTGGAGACACAGCACCAAACCATAGCTCCAGTGCAGCTTTCAGTTCTTTTGGGTGTAGTACCTTGAATTGTTGTGTTTATCAGATGTAACTTCAGAAAATTTTTTTTTGTGCGGCAGTTGCTATTGCATGAAAGTGTTTTAAATAAAAGTGCCTTTGATAAACATGAACTTTTCGATCATGCGGCGGTTGTAGTCAAACGATATAGTACGTGTTCGTTCGTAATTCTAGTGGAGTGTGTATCATTGTTTTTCTTTTCAGGACACTTGTACAAGGGTATCACAAAAGTTGCTTTGTAATAGAGAACACAATACCATTAAAAGAAGAATCCATGTAATTTTACGCAGCGAAAGCATGATTTACGAAACCTCCTGCATTATCCGCTTTTCTAATTCATAAATAAGATTCTGAGGGCGAGGTCTTTTAACATAGACACTCCGCCACGACAGAGTAACCACTTTCAGATGCGAAGCATCTTATGGTCGAGGCTGTTCCGTCCGCCGTTGTGTGGGTGCCGTTGCGCGGCGTCCTCACCCTCACTGCGAGTGCCTGGCCAGGTACCGCTGATGATGATTGTGGAAGGATGCCCCTAGTGATTGGCCAACCAAAGAATCCATTACGAGATAGCTTCGCGCTCAACCACCGTCGTCATCTTCCCGTAGAGGAACCCTGAATACCACACCCCCACTGCGCATGCCTTTTCGGGCACCGATTGTGATGATTGTGGCAGGGTGTCCCTAGGAATTGGCCAACCACAGAATTCATCACTAGATAGCTTCGCGTTCAACCACCGTCGTCATCTTCCCGTAAGGGAACCCTGAGCGTTATGCGAGGCATTCCTCCTCTTCTCTCTGACGCTCCTCTCCTTTTCGGAATTCCTCCTCTCTTTTCTTAAGCTACTCTCTTCTCTGGGATTGCACAACAAATGGAAACACCTGCAGGTCCGCGCACGATAGTGCGAAGCAGCTTAGGGTTAAAGACGCAACGGTAGCTGCTGCATACTCCGCTGGGGGCGCCCCTGTAGCTCCGCGGTATAATGACGCGCGAGCGCACTCCGCTTCCGTCATTCTCCTCACGCAGCGCCGCGATCGAACTGAAAACTAATGGGAACTTGCATCCACCCCATGGATGCTTGGAATACTACTCAGGTTTCCCCTACGGGAACATGGTGAAATTTGTTTCAAAGAATCCGCTGGTCGTGCTGAAACTAGGTTTATTGTTTAAATTGTTGAGACGTATTGTTACAAGGAAGATGCAAAAATAGCGGTTTATCTACACGTATTTACAAAAGGCGATCAGGAGGAGTCACGACGAGTCAGGCAAGCAGGCCGCAATAAGAACGAGACCGAACCTCTTGTTTTCAACCTTCGTTGGAAGCGCTAGGAGCATGGCTGGCGCTGCCCAGGCACATAGCCCCGTTATCTTTCATGTGCTGAGCATGTGGCCAAGCGCTGCTTTCTCCTAGCTTGCGTCGGAGCATTACCGAAACGCGAAAGTGTGTCATGCGTTAATAAATGAGAAACATATAAACGTAGACTCGAGTAGAAAACCCGTCTGTGACGTCTCTTGAGCTAAATTTTTATTACCAAAGAAAGAGACCAGATTTTGGCACTGGGAATTGAATCAGGATCACTCGTGTGGAGTGCCGTGATGTAAAACCTAAAAATGTTGCACTTTCCAGCTGCCCTAGTTTATGAGTGTGATTTCCCGCACACGCTGGGCACACTTCCCGAGCGTTACAATCCTGCAAGAGGAGCGATCGCTAGGCCGGAGAGTCGCTTTTACGCTGTTTACCAGTGCGTGCAGAACAGCGCGTCCAAGATCCATGTCCCGCCGCGGTTGTATCTCACTGGGTCATGTTTGAAATAATAGTGAAAAAAAACTAGTAGAAGGAATACACCGACCTAAAGAAAAAAAACAGGAATGGAAACCTAACACAGTCTTGCAGTTACGCCTGCTTCAGCTTGCCTTCCTTCAGGTTAGTTGAAGCTGACCACACAAGGGGCAAAACCATCAAAATTTAATAAAGACGTTTACGCAAAACCTTCCTAACTATAAAAATCACACTGATAAGCAAAAACATCCAAGCAAACTCTCAAAAACGATACAAAAGAAATCAAAGTACCGGCCAGTGCAAAATAAACGATGGAACAGGGGTAAATAGAGCAAAACTACCCGAAACATTGTCACGAAGTCAAAGATGACGCTGTTGTATTGCAGGAAAAACCACTTTATTGGAGCGGACTTGCGCTCCCCAAACAACTAAAAAACATTTAGCGCCCTTCCGTTCCATGAAGAAGGATGACCTGTACAGCAACACGTCCTACACCGAGTGCAAGAAACAAAATACATTTGTATTAAGTCGCAACTGAGCATACTTCCTAGCCAATTAACTGCATGAAATATTGAAAAGACCATGGCTTATCTTTGTGGACAAACGTAGGGCTGTCTAGTTCCCTCCCGCGTGGTAGGCATATTACTGTTTGTGTAACTCGCCAACCCAATTTTCTTGACGGCCATGTTGAACCTCACGCCAACACAACCGACCTGTCATATGTAAGGGTATGAAACCTATATCTGCATGTAAAACCGGCCATCTCTCCCAATCCCTCCATGCATAAACCGGCAATTGGTCATGTGCGGGTGTTTAGAAGTGAACAATACCGTCGAACATGTCCCTGTGAAAGCCCTTAAAGCTAAACGACTGATATTGCCCCCCGTAGGCGTTCTAAGCTGTTCAGTTGCTCTCAATAGAGGAGGCATTCTCAGCTACATGACCAGCTGGAACTTGAGTCGGCAAAGGCGACGGCAGCGGCTTTCTGTGGTTTTCACTCCATTCAAGCTTCTCTTTGGGCTGACACTTCTTAAGTTTCCGCTCTCCCCAAAAGCGAGAGACATGCGTCCGTCTCAGGGAGAGTTACCACCTCGAGGGCTTCGACCATTATACAAGTGGACACACACTTGCGTGTCCCTTTCACTCCCTAGTCGTAGGCATTTCGTGTCTATGCAACACACCAGCCCAGACCCAAACCGCTCGATTGCGGAGGACAGCTGACTGGGCGTATTGGGCCATGAGACCGCAATGGTTCAATCTCCCAGCACCACAACGGGTATGTCATCCGTAGCGACATTAGGCCCTGATGTACATGCATGCCCGCCCCCCTTCACACCCCACCGTGCACGCCTAAATCGGCAACGAGGGATAGGTGTGTAATCAGATGTGAAATACACTGGTGAATGGAGAGAGAAATACTTTATATTCGAACAGACTAAGATTTATTATTATTCTTCCGGCAGAAGAATTATGATCAGCTCGCCCGTGAGGGCCGCCAATGTGACAGTGTTGCTCGGAATGGCTTTCAAACTAAAGGAGAAGAATGTGCTGACACCAGCCGGGGTAGCTTAGTGGCTAAGGCATTGTGCTGCTGAGCACGAGTACGCGGGTTTGATTTCCCGCCGTGGCGGCCGCTTTCGTGGTGGAGGCGAAAAGCATGAACGCCTGTGTGTACGAGATTTCGGCGCACGTTAAAGATACCCAGGTGGTCAAAATTATTTCGGAGCCTTCCACTACGGCGCGCCTTAGCACCTGCGTTTCGACAGCGCGTTCAAACGTGCGATCAAATCAAAGAAAGGGCTCACGCCGGCGTTCGAACGGGGCAAGTACTTTCGACAGGCAGGGAAGCACAGCTAGTGGGTGAGGTGGAATGTGAAATGGAAACGCCCGCGGCTACATTTTTGGTGGCGGCGGTGGCGGCGGTATTAGGGTGCCTTTAGACCCGTTCGAGAAGGTGATGATTCTCCGCAATCATCCGAGAATGGTGCTCCGGCCACTGTCAGCCGAATGCGCAACTTGTGCAACAGGCATCAGTGGTGGCGAGGGGAACAACTTTTGTAATAACCCTTGTAAAAAAAAGGTCGGCGGCGTCGAGGAGCAGCCCCGCAGCGTCGCCCAGTAAGTGTGCTTCACTGCAACGAAAAGAGGGGGGGCGGGAGCGTAGAGGGATGTGAGACATACACTGCTTTGAATTATTACACAGGCAGCGAAGCAGCAGTCAACCATGGTACGTGCTCAGGCGAGTGTCGTTGAATCGAATGATGCGGCGTCTGCTCTGCGGGCATTTATCTTTAAGCGCGAGTGTTTCTCGATCCACCGAATTACATCCAAAACATTGTAGATCAAACAAGATTAGTCTAGGCTGAAGATGTTAGTTCGACAAACTCCCCCTATCAAAGGAGATAACACGTGCAGCACGAAAAATAAAGAATGAAACCCGCGCTTGACTGATCGCACAGAAAATATAGCCCGGCGCAGCCGGGTGGCAATGAGAAAACAAACCCAATGCATGGTTTGCGGCAATGTGGCTTACAATGCACGAGTGTGGCATTAATTGCTTTCAAATGTGGGAAAAAGAAAGGTACGTCAACTCATGATAATAATGAATATTATGTTTGATTTTTTGGCGTGAGCCTAAATAAGGGCAACCATCGACACAGGAAAGTTTTTCATGATAGTGGAATGACTGGATTTGAGCTATCTCAATAGAAACTTGAGAGAAACAAAAGGCAATAAAGATTACTGGTGTAAAGGGCCAGATTGTAGAGATGCAGTGTAATACTCAAAATTGAATAACTTAACATCGGTGAGAAATTCCAAAAAGCGGTTCACGGAAAACATACGCGAATCTCGTAACAAGTACGGTGGGTGTTGTGGATTTTGCTGTGTGTATAGTCGTAGAGAGCGTTTCCGCCGTGTTGTGTCAAGTCCCTTGCATTAGATGAGTATGTGGATTACAAATTGCCCCTGTCCATACGCACTTCCCATGGGTCTTGATGAGCGTGTTACATGTGTGTGGCCTATCCATAACCTTGTTTAGGCATCTTCCGTGTGTCAGTGGTGTTTTTCGGTGGTGTACGGTGCTAAGCGTGATTTCATTAAGTGTAACTTTACTGTGTATTCCAGACTGCTTGCGATATGTTGGGAAGGTGTTTTCGGATGTGTGGCTTGAGGCGTGGTTTTAGGTAACTGTACTGTACTGTTGGTATGTGCAAAGTTTTTGGAAGTGCAGCTGCACTGGCCGTCTCATCCGCTGTCTCATTACCGGCTATACCAGAGGGACCAGGCACCGAACACAGAGTCAGTCCATGATTCTAGTGATATGCAAGGATAATTGTCTTGGTAACAAGAGTGGTGATGTGGTTTTTAGAAGGCTTTGCGGACGACACTGCACACAACACAACTTAAATAGTATGTTTAAATTACAGGCCTAAAGATATATTGTTCGACAATAAGACTTGCAACACGGACATGGCCCTACCCTTCAGATATACAGATAATGGTGTTTGTGTTCATGCTCCGACGTGTAGTAAAATTGGTACTGTGCGCAGCACAGGACACGTGGAGGCAGTTTTGGATGCGTCACTGTAAAATTCTGTACAGAAATGTTTCCCCGTAAAAACATTTTCTGCGTTGCCCGTTATACCTCGGTTCGTACCTCGTTGCACCCGTTATACGTCGGTTCCCGTTCCACCGATTATACCTCGGTACGTGAGAGACAGCCAGTTCAGACGCTTGCTCTTTCACCCTGCATAAAACAGGTACGGAAATGAATGGGCCATTTATAATAAAAATGGACGATGTATAATAAAAACAGGTTTTCAGGGGAGGTTATTCATTTATGAAGTTTCAAAGACGTATAACAAGTCAATAGAAGTTCGCTGGTGTGCCACGAACCATTTGTCAGACCGGGGAAACACTCTGGGCAGGCTGGTAACGAAAGTGTGGCGCGAAAGGCGAAGCCTTAAGTGGAACAATGTGTCGATCATTTTTAGCAGCGCTGTTTTGGTGGCCTACGCGTATGCAAAACGGCCGTAATCCATTCGAGATCACACCGAAGCGGTATAACGACGCAGTAAAAGTTGTATGTAATCCTGGTAGGTTGGTGCTACAGGACCTTTAGGATGTTCATTGTTTTTAAAATTTGCTTTTCTTTAAGATGTTTGATATGCCCGATAAACGTGAGTCTATCATAAAGACCAATTCCCAAAAAAATGTGTTATTGGTTTTACTAGTATCAGGAGATCATTCACTTTATGCCAGGATTTCGTAGCAACCCACGTGTTTTGGAGGCTACAACACAAGTGGTCTTAACTGGGTCAAGGCTACTCCTATTCGTAGATGTGAAGCATCTCATGGTCGGCGCTATGTACCCTCCCTTGATGTTCTTGCGCCGCCCACACCCCCACTGCGCATGCTCGGCTTGGTGAACGCCCGGCGGTGTCTTATCCTCTAATGGCTCCTGGAGCGACAGTGTTGCCGGTGTCTTCCTGAGCACGCTTCCCACACAAACAAAAGGGGGCCCGCAACTGAGCCTTGGGGAATTCCTGAGGTCGCGGGAACATATCCGGACGAAAAATCATTGAGAGCGACCAGCTGCTGTCTTAGAGAGATATACTCGGCTATCCACGCAATAACCGATTCATTCAGTTCATTGCCCGCAATGTACCAACAAGAAGGTGATATGAAACACCGTGAAATGCTTTTTTGCCGCACAAGAAAATAGTCAGCTACTTTAAGCTTATCTATTGCTAGAGCCAAATCGTGCGTGAACTCAACAAGCTGCGTTGAGCAAGAAAAAGCCCACGAAATCCGTGTTTGCTAGGATGCTGGCGATTATGTTTAACCAAATGAATTATATCCCAAGTGTAGCTAATCTCAATTTCAAACACCGCAACTAAATTAACATCCAGACTTCGTCATTCACAAGGGTCTGTTGTTATGGCAAGTTCAAAATTACACTTGTTTCTAAATAGGCAGTCATAAAATTCCATGAAGTAACATAGTGCAGGGCACGAAGTTGAGCCTACCAATGAACGAGCTTAGCCTCTTCTACGTTTATCACAAACAATATAGCGCACATTGTTTTTCGCAGTATTATTGTGAGAAGAATAGCCGGAAATTTGCGCTTTTGCGCGCCCTTGCCTTTCTTTGGTGGGGAGTCCTTGACATGGCGCCGGTTCAGCTCCTGCATGGTGGCCGCTTTCTCGACACCCTTTAAGGCCACCTATTTTGGTTAACCACCGCCATCTCGGGTTGGACATCGCAGCCGGGTCGATGTCTCCAATGGTCTCCATTTCTTGAGGGGGCGAATAGCCGCGAGCTGATGCGTCGGCGCAGCCGACGGGCGAGGCGTTCTAGCGGCTATGACTGGCGAGGCTTAGCTCACCCGTCGGTGTGGCACAGTTTTCTTGTGGCAATAACTGGCATTTCGATGGCCTAAACGTTTGCCGGGTAATGTCCAGCGAGTCCTTGCACCTTGCGCGTTCACCTAGAACACTCATTACTGTTTTACAAACGTAGTTCGTTCATTTAAAACGTAGGAACACCGAGCGGATGAAAAACGTGTCTGCGCCATTCGACTCCTTAACGGCTATTTTTTCACCCAGGGAAAAACCGGTCCTACATCGGCGGATCTTCTTCCAAGCACGTCTGTGCATGAATTCTCGGCGCCCAGACGCACGCCGTTGTTCGCATAATGACGTATAACCTGATAGCTTACGAAGGCCGGTCTCCTCTTGAACACCGGTTGCTGAAAATTCTGTGGCCGTTCGCTTGCCGTAATTCGGCCGAGGACCGCTAACTAAAAGATAAAGGTACATTCTGAGGCCGTAAGTCGGCCGGTCTCCTTTATAACACCGGCTGCTCGAAGAAAACGAATATTCTGCCGCCGGACGCGCGGATCACGTTGAAAGAGCGGATGCGCGGCAGCCGCGCTACGGCCGGTGTCCTTTCGAACACCAACTGCCACAAGAATACGGATATCCTGTGGCCGGTCGCTTGCCGTGCGTAGGCTGAACACCGCTTCCCGAAGGAAAAACGGATGCCCTAAAGCCGTACTCCGGCCGATTTCTTTCTCAACATCGGCAGCCGAAAGGCAACTGAATATCTGACAGCCGGGAAGCTGCCGGTGTGCGTCCGAACACGGGCGGCCGAAGAAATACCGAAGTGCTGGTTGCCGAATGTTGGCCGCTCGTCGAATGATCAGCGGCTGCCAGAACCTGGATGCTGGCCGGACGTGCCAGAAAGCGGCCATAGACGGGCCCGTCTTCGGACACACTTTCTGTGCCGCGTGGGTTTGGGCTTTCGGCGTGGTACATGCGGTTGCTAGAGAGACACGGAACATTTTTGCCGTCTTATTATCACCGGATTGCCAAAGGGCAACGCAAAAAAAAACAATGGTCTTGGGCCCTTCGCAAGCGTGAAGGAAGCTGTGCAGGCTTTAATGCCCTTTCCAGTGTCAACACTCTAGAGCACTGGACTCCTCTACGCATTACATTGGCCGGTGGGCTCCAGTTGGTACACTGATTTGAACCCATTACTTCCCGCATACGAGGCGTGTGCTATACCTCTGAACAGTCTGTCAGGAGGCTGAGCCTTTGGTCTAAATGCTGTAACAATACCACAGCTGCTTTACTGACAACAATAGGGACGACATCGTAGCAAATTTGCGCTTGTAAGCATTTAAAATATGATGGTGCAATTGCACGACCCTGTCACAGAGCTGGTAGTAGGTCTAATAGAGTGTCTGCAGTGACCTGATGAGTATAGCTTGCGCTGCCGTTGGGAGCCCTTCTCCTAGCACGGAATAATTACGTGGTGCAAAGTGGCACAGCCCCTCGCTCGCCACAGCCATTCCATACCCGCCGACTTGTGTCGCCGGCCGGCATAAGTTTCTCCTATGGCGCCTGGACGACTATGGCCACTTTATTATATTTATGAGGAATTTAGAAGGCACGGAGATCATAGGCGCCATGTTTTCATTTTTCGGTAGGAGGAAGGCACACGGTGAGCCCCAGATCGGGTTTACCATATCTATCTGTCTATCTATGTATCTCTCTCAATATAATAGAGTTACTCGGCTTTGCGGTAGAAGAATGAACTTGTTCATTCACGAATGAGGTGTCAACGCAGACTGCGTGAGCCGAAACGATCAGCTTTTCGCGAGTCTGACACTGGACGAGCGCGTCCTCGTCCTCAAGCAGCATCTGGCGCATATCCACGTAGGGGGATTTACCCGACGTGGCTGATGCGCATCACAGTTGTCATGGGCGCAATATGCTTACTGCAATACCCCAGGCGGAAAGGGTAGTGATCCTGGCGCCCTACAGGGACCACAAGAAGAGCGTGTCATAGTATGGCTTTAACATCTGGACGTGAACCGTCTCGCGACCACGACGTCGGTGGTCTGAGGTGGACATTACGGGTTTAACAACATAGTCCAAGGGTGAC
Source organism: Haemaphysalis longicornis (assembly GCF_048455015.1). Taxonomy (NCBI): domain Eukaryota; kingdom Metazoa; phylum Arthropoda; class Arachnida; order Ixodida; family Ixodidae; genus Haemaphysalis; species Haemaphysalis longicornis. Next base: position 2,651,189 of record NW_027526329.1, on the reverse strand, counting down.
GTTTGTTGTAGTACACGGCAAGGCGCCTGGCATTGAGAAAGAAATTTCGACGAAAGACCGGGAGCCGGGCACGGTACTGAGAGCATGACAAGCGATCCTTTCGTAAATGCGGGAACTGTAATGGAGTCATCGTGACGCGCCTTTTGGCGTTGCTGCTCTCCCAATGTAAATCATCCAGCTATCTGGTGTCATTCCTCGGCGTGTCGAGCGATGTCAGACAGTGGTGCATACTCGGATGCGTTAGGTCGGTACGGAAGCACTGTATCCAGCAGGAGGGCTCACGACCACACAGTAAAAAGAACAGCGATAATCCTGTTGTCGCCTGCGTGGCCGTATTATAAGCTTACGTCACGAAAGAAAGAACGAGGGCCCAGTTAGAGTGGTCCGAGGAGACGTATATGGCGATCATATTGCCAAGTGTACCTCTAAAGTTTTCGGTCAGGCCATTAGTCTTGAGGTGGTAGTACGTGGTCTTTCGGTGGGCCAATTGACACTAGGCTAGAAGGGCCTCCACGACTGCGGATATAAAGACGCGGCCACTGTCACTCAGTAGTTTGCGAGGAGAACCGTGCCGATGAACAAAACGGCGTGGAAGGAAAGACGCGACGTCGCGAGCCGAGGCGACTGGTAGCGCAGCTCTTTCGGCATACCGCATAAGTGATCAACAGCGACGACAATACAGCGGTTACAGGCGGATGTGCTTGGGAATGGGCTGTAGAAAGCAATGCCTACGCGGTCGAAAGGCCGCGCTGGGCAGGTAATGGGCTTGAGTGGGCCACTGGCGTGATGCGGCGGAGACCTGTGCCGTTGGCAGTCTGGGTAAGATAGAAGAAACTTGGCGACAAAGGTATACATCTCGCGACAGTAGTAGTGAAGTCAGACGTGCTCGTAGGTTTTAACGATTTCAGCGTGAGCACTTTGCGCATCGGTGTGAAATGTTGCACAAATGTCTTTGCTCAATTGGAGACGAATCACGAGTACCCATTTTCGACCGTCGGGTAAGTAGTCCGGGTGGTATAGGAGCTGGTCACGAACAATACAGTGGGAAGCTTGACGGTGCAGTGATCGAGGCTCAGAAGCTGCTCGTAAGTGCGACAATTATTCGAGGATCGAAGAAATCCGAAGGTCTTTGCGCTGCTCCACAACCTCGTCCCTTATTTCGAAAGAGGTTAGGCTGTGGTTTTCTGTGAACAAGCTTTCTACATTCCACTCAAGCGGAGATCGAGAAAGAGCGTCGGTGTCGGTATGCTCCCGTCCCGATGAGTACACTAGACAGATACCATGCTCTTGAAGGCGGAGTGCCCAGCAGCCAAGACGGCCAGCGGGATCCCTTAGTGACAATAACCCACACAGGCCATGATGATCCGTTACGACGTCGAAAGGGCGACCATACATGTGAGGACAAAATTTGCTGATTGCCCTAAAATATCCAAACATTCTTTCTCTGTTACAGAGTAGTTCACGTCGGCATTCGTCAGTGTAGGGCTCGCGTAACTCACCACGTATTCGTCAAAGCCGTCCTTTCGTTGAGCGAGCATGGCACCTAAGTCAACACCACTGGCATGCCTGTGAATTTCAGTGGGCCCATTTGGGTCAAAGTGCGGCAGTATCAGTGATGATGCAAGGACCTGACGTAATGTTAAGAAGGCGCTCTCACACTCGGGGGACCATTTGGCAATGTCTGTGCTTCCGGTGAGAACCTGTGTGAGAGGCCCGATGATGGAGGCAAAGGTTCCTACAAAGCATCGGAAGTAAGAACCGAGGCAGATGAAGCTTCGTAGGTCTTTCAGCTTGGTCGGCTTCGGAAACTCCCACACGTAACAAAGTTTGCCCGAGTCAGGAAGGACACCGTCTTTCGAAACAATGTGTCCTAAAATGGTAAGTTATCACGCAATGAAGCGGCAATTGAGATTCAGCTGCCGACCAGCGGCGGCAATGCATGTTAGCAATTGTTAGAGGCGTGTGAGATGGGTTCGCAAAATCATGCGCAAACACGACTATGTCTTTTAAGTTGCAGAAATATGTTTTCATTTTCAAGCCCAGCAGTACGCTTGTAATCAGTCGTTCGAATGTAGACGGCGCATTACAGTCTTAACGCCATGGCGTTGGACTCGTGAAGGGTATCAGGCGTCGTAAAAGCCGTCTTTACTATCACAATCGGCCATGGGCACTTGCAAGTAGCGGGATTTCAAGTGTAATGACGAGAAAAACTCGGCTCCCTGCAGCCAGGCCATGCCATTGTCTATGCGAGGTAGCGTGTAAACGTCCTTGGGCGTGATTTTGTTCAGGGGGCGATAATCCACACAGAATCAAATATAGCCGTCCTTTGTTTACGAGAACAACGGGAGAAGCCCAAGGACTCACGGATGGTCGAATGGCGTGGTGTTCAGCATGTCCGCTACTTGTTCATCAATGAGGCGCCGTTTAGTGGAGGACACGCGAAATGGTCTCTGTTGCAACAGCGCGTGCGTGCCGGGGTCGATCTCATGATACACAGTCGACGTGCGTCGAAAAGCGGACTCCAAGCAGTCGAATGATGAAGTGAAGCGGTGTAAAAGAGTACGTAACTCGTCATGTTCCGCCGAAAGAAGGTCGTCGTCAATGGCGCTTCTCAAAAGGGTGTCTTCAGGTGTAGACTGAAGACCAAGTGCGGTGATTTCAACGGGCGTCGATTCCTCGAATACACTGACAACTAGACCAGGGATGCACTTCTACAACGCCAAGGCATTCGCCGCGTAAACGTGTGTGAGGGAACGACGTCGGGTTGGAAATAAGCATTGTGCCGGCACCAGTCGCAATATCAACAACGGCGAACGGCAGTGACAACCCTTTGCGAGCACAAATAAGACCGGATGGCGCGAAGACGCTGTGGCTTCAGAAATACTGTTTGTGACAACGGAACAAGCACAGATGAACCACGAGAAATGTGCGTGTCGTCGTTGACACGCAACTTGGTGGTGGTCTCATCCTGCGGGTTTTCTACCTCTGGAAACAGCTCTACTTCAGTGCGAGAACAGTCAATGATGGCGCGGTGGCGTGACAAAAAGGCCCGTATGCGAATCAGGTTGTAAGAGCGCGCTGACGAAACGACCACCTCGACTATATATACAACCCCTTGAATTGTGACGCGAGCAGTGGATTTGTCCTGCGGCTCCACAGGTTGCGCACTAGCGGTTCGGAAAGTAACACCACCTATAGGTGCCGATACTTTTCGTAGCCAACGGCGAAGTTTCGCGTCCGTAACAGACAGCACACCTCCAGTGTCACTAAGCGCCAGGGTAGCAACACCATCAACGCACACTTTGATTACAAGGAGGAATTAGGCATTTTGACGTTGACACAGTTTGTGCCTCTGAAACTGCGGCGTCTAGTTTTCCGGGTCATCATTGGTAGGACAACGGCGCATCGGAGAGAGTGAGCGCTGTTGTGGAGACAGCGAACGGCGGCTGGTCAAGTCACAGTTATCAGAGGGAGCAGATGTCGTCGGCAACTGGGTCGGAGCGTGCTCCATCGGCTGTGTTGGCGCATAGGATAACAGCCACGATGCGTTGCGCGCTACCGTCATAAAACGACGGCAGTAGCGTGCCACATGTACAGCAATCCCACACGAATAGCAGATCGGGCGATGGTTCCAGTGAAAGGTCGTGCCAAGGTCCTGGCAAAGGTGAAAGGTCTATGCGGTACTGGGTCGACGAACAGCAAAGGAGCTGCAATCGTAGTTTCCTGTGTTATGTCGGCGTATGCTGCTGGAACATCCGAGGGATTGTGCGGCCGAGAGCTTGGAAGTGCGTCAGCGACTCGTTGCATAACGCTCCTAAGGGTTGCGGATAAATCCGACGTAGGCGGCTTCGCTACTTCGCTAACGAGAGAAAGCTGACGAGCCACAACTTCGCCAAAAAACTTCTGAATCTGGGCGCAGAGGACACCCGTTTCCTCAGAAGCCAAGCTGCAAAGCGAATGGACGTGTTACACGGGTTTACGAGTGAGAGCCCGATCTCTGCGAAGTTTATCTAACTCTTGGCAAGCGTTTATCACTTCAGCAACCGTCCGAGGGCTTTTTGCGAGCTACATTTGGAAGGCATCATCGTCTACGCCTTTAAAGATATGCTTCATTTTTTCCTCTTTGGTCATAGCCTTGTTCAGCCGCTTGCGCAAGTCAAGGATATCTTCGATGTAAGAGTTAAAGGTTTCGTTCGTGCGCTGAGCACGCTCGCGCAAACGCTGTTCATCGCGAGTTCCCGAAGAGCTGGGCACGCGAACACTTTGGCAAATTCGGTCTTGAAGTCTGCCTATGTGCGGAGATCAGACTCGTTGTTCTTGTACACGTCTCTGCGACACCGGTTAAGGACAGACGGACGTTGTACTGTTTCAGTTTATTGTCCCAGTTGTTATGGGTACTCACCCGTTCTAAGGTGGTGAGCCAACGCTCAGCATCCTGGTGACCAGTGCAGTTGAAGAAGGGGAGATCCCGTCAACGGCCCGTGCCAGGGCATATGATAGATTTCACAGGAGGTGGGGACTCGTAGTGGTTACCCTGAGACATCTTCGAGAGAGCTGTTGGCTGCGCCGTACCAGGGTAGATAAATGGGGACCCGAGCAGCACCGCAACCTCCACCAAAAACTGTAAAGGAGTTAGTCGGCGTTCTTGTAGAAGGCTGGACTTGTTTATTCACGAACGAGGAGTCAACGCCCACGGGCGGAGCCGAAACGACCTGCTTTTCAAGAGTTAGGCACTGAACGAGCACGTCCTCTCCCTCCATAAACAACAGGCGCCTATCCACATAGGGGGGGATATGCTCGTTGTGGCTGATGCTTATCACAGTTCTTATGGGCGGAACATGCTGCCTACAGAAAACTGTGAGAAGGAGCGGAAGATGTTTTGGAAATGGAGAGTATGCATGCAGTCGGGCTACGCCTATGTTACAACAAAAACAACTTCAAAAATGCATCAAACAGAATGCAAAAAACAGCATTAAAGATGCTGCTTTATTTAAAGTGGCTGTCACTAATTTTATTTGTAAGTAGCCTTAGTTTAACCCAGTAGCAAGCGATGTTACTTGATTGCAATTTTTCTGTTGTTGTATTGTGATTTGTATGTACCCACTCCCCTCTCTAATGTCCTCGGGCCTTTAGGGTAACTGAATAAATAAATAAATAACTAAATAAACAATAAAAAAGGAGAGAGAACGAGAGAGAGAAAGGGGTCGTGTTAACAAAGCAGCGTTCAAGGTGATACCAAACGAGGCTACGTACGCGGCGTGGGCTGCAAGTTGAGACGATGCGGAAAACTGGAAAATCGCGGTTTCAAAAGGAAGGGAGGAGTATACAGTAAGGAATTCAGTGTTTGGGGAGACTGGTTGGGGCGGAAGCGAAGATGGGTGTGCCCCTTGCGGATGAAGAGAATAGATACAGGGCACAAAACAACATCGCAAAGAAGCTAGCAATTGAACAGGAAATAGGAAGGGTGTATGCATCAGAAAGGGTTAAACATTCCTAAGTGGTGGTGAGAACGCGGCCTCCTTCCCAAGGACAAATGACATTGTTGAGCTGCATTAGGCTAATAAAGCTGCTAATTTTGGAGAGTTTTGGCGAATTCTGATGAGAAACTCAAGGGCAGGATTAATGAACATAGTTCTAAAAAATATGAGGCCGCCCATTTTATTCGAGGGATAAACACGTCAGTTTTTCATAACTTTCAATATTCCAAAGCGTCAATGGCCCAAAATTATAAATGAGATAAGATTACCGAACCTCGTGTTAGTGGTTAGTTTTGAAGGTGGATTCTAAACTCGTTGCATTAAGATGTTCAAATGCATCCCCGGGACTGTTCACATGTCTTCACAGGGTCAAATAAGGATAGCTTTTTGCAAGAGAGCGCTGAGTATTGAACCGTATTCGGAAGGGCGTTTCAGTTTGGCCGATATATTGTTGCCCACAAACACTGCACTCTAGAAGGTATACGATATTAGCGGAGTCACAGTTAAGGTTACCTTTTATATTTACAAGGTAGTCTGAAGCCGTGCTGATGGTGCGCTGTGTAGTGGGCATGTGTGGGCAAACTTTACATCGGGGTTTATTACAGGGCATGCCGCCAGTAGTTTCCGGTTGGTTGATACGAGAGTTAGCAAGAAAGTCGCCTGAATTCGTATTACCCCGGTAGACAACGCGTGGTACTTCGGGGAATATGCTTTTTAAGCGATCACTTTGCATTTGGGTATTGTGATGTTTTTTTTAGTACGGTTGACACTCTTGGAGCGGAGGATGAGTGGGTTAAAACGAAATTAATTTGCGGGTTAGCGCTCGGAGCTTTTTTCTTACAGATTTCGTTACGGTTTAGTTGGTTTGCTCGCACAATAGCGTTGTCGATAACTTGTTCCGGGTATTTTTATTCAGAAGGGCGGTCTTGAGTTCCCGACAGTTTGGGTCAAAGTCGGCGTGGTTTGAGCAAATTCTCATAAATCGGCGGGCTTGGCTGTAAGATATTGCTGTCTTGCAGTGTCTCACATGGCTACTTTGGAAGTGGAAATCCTGCCGCGTGTCTGTCGGATTTCTGTACAGTTTAGTTTGAAGCCGACCTTGGGAGGTAGTAACGGTGACGTCCAGAAATTTCGCACTGCGTTCCAAAAAAGAATGAGCAAGGGAAATACTAGGATGGGCTAGGTTAAATGCCTCAATAAAGGTGAGAAGCTCCGCGTCACCGTGTTGCCAGATCATAAATATGTCATCAATATAGCTTTTATAGTACAGTGGCTTCAAATTTTGGGCGTCAGGAAAGTTTGATTCGAGATGGGCAATAAAGATTTTGGCGTAGTTAGGTCCGATTCGAGTTCCCATTGACGTTCTGCTGACTTGCACGTTATGAACTCCGTCGAACTCAAAATTGTTAAGTTCTAGAATAAGCCTAAGCAAAGCTTGGAGAGCAGAAGGATCGATAGTTTTGTCGCACGATGAGTGCTCATACGCAAGGGATACAGCGGCGATGCCATTTTCATGGGGGATTTGAGTATACAGTGACGCAACATCGAGGGTGACTAGGAGTCAGTTATCAGGAATTTCAAGTTTGGAGATGTCTGAGAGAAAGTAATTGGTATCCTTAATGAAGGAGGGAAAGCTTGGCGGATTGTTGCAAGTGAGATTATCAGCCTAGCGCGAGAGGTTTTTGGTAACAGTGCCAATGCCAGCAACAATAGGGCGCCCTGGGTTGTTCACCTTGTGAATCTTTGGGAGAAGATAGAATTTAACGGTTACTGGGCTTAAGGCAATCAGGTAGCGAGCCGTGGTTTCATTTATAGTTTTATTTTTATCAAACTCAGCAAGTTTATCTTTGACAATTTGCTGACAGTCTTGAGTGGGATCATTGGGTATTGTTTTATAGAACGTCGAAACCAAAAGTTGCTCATTGGCCTCGTTACCATAGTCGGTTTTGTCAAGGATTGCGATGGCGCCTCCTTGTCGGCAGGTTTAATCCTTATGTCGGAACAGCTTGCGAGTTCCTCTAGGCTGTCTTTTCGTTGTTAGTTTTGTTGTGGTGGAAAGCAATTTGTGTTTGGTATGCTTTTCACACATCGCGTTGGACAGGTTTGGTGTACATGTCGAGGCAACTATCACGCGGTGTGGGAGGGATCCTGTTGCTATAGCTAGGTAGTGTTCGGCAGGATTCTTCCGTCGTGGGGTGATCGTAGAAGTATTCTCGTAGCCTCATGTTTCTGGTAAAATTATCTAATTCCTTGAAAAGCTGAAATTCATCAAAACCGCCTGTAGCCGGGCAAACGTTTTGGCCCTTTGACAAGACGTTCATCTGAACTGGTGAGAGGGTTATACTTGAAAGGTTCATTACGTTCCCGGTAATATTTTCTTTTGTGATGGCAGACGAGGGAAAATAATTAGTACAGGGGTTTAACTGATTTGGCTGGGGTGCAGTAGTCGAAGTATTTATACAGTAGTAGTGACATCATGGGTCGTATTGTCAGAGTTGGGGCAATTACTAGTGCCGAGCTTGTTACGTTCTTACGCGTGTGGCCAGTGTTGGAAACCTTATCTCGGGTAAATTTTCAGGCTTTTCTTGAAGATATGGCGCATGCTGTCTTGGATTCGTAGTTGCTTACAGGGTTCAACTCTCTTTTCCTTAGTTCCTGACTAAGTAGTTCCTCTTTCTTTCGGAGAGAATGGGCCGTAGTTTCAGTTATTAAAGATTATTTCAGGTAATCGAAACGATTCTTTATCGAGTACCTGCTTCCACTTAAAAATGTTAGACGGGGAGACGTCTGTAGTAGGAGGTTTTATTGTAATCCTAAGACACCTGGGAGCGACCGCGGCAGCAAAATACTGTGCAAGAACGGAAACGTGCAATTCGGGACGTATGCGCTTTTCACTGATTTTTCTTAACTTTAGCAACTGTCGCGAAACGGGGAAGCAGTCCGCGTTACCTGCTTTTTTGTGTTGTAGTCAGTTGCTGCTATGCTGATTCTTTCGGAGGTTGTAAGGGCATTTGGCACGGAGGGCTAGATTTTGGACCCCGAAGGTCCGGCGGACGCGCTGCTGTTGGTTTCCGTGTGCTCGGCGGTCGCTGCAGATGCGGAGGTTGGGCGTGGCATGCTGCTCGTGTGGCGCTGGTCGGGAGCTTCGTAGTGTCGCCGCGAGCGTTCCTTCGGGGCGTTTTGGCCGCTGCAGGTTTGGCAGTTGGGGGCGGCATGCCGTTGGCGCTACGCTCGTCAGTGGACTTTGGGGATGGCGTGCTGGCGCACGCCCGCGGCGCCGTTGTTGCGGTCGATCTGCGGGGAGGTGGCGGTGGGCTGCTGGCACGACACTGCTCCGCGGGACCTTACACTGGATAAAATTGGAGGCAGTGGTGGAAAGTCGCTCTCATTTGTAAAGATAGCCGGGGCTGCAACTAGGTTGGCGGTGCATGCGAACTCGCGCCACCCCAGAGGATTGCAGCGCTGTTACATGAAGCAGAGTGCACAGACAAATAGCCAGCTATCGGTATCGACGTTTGATAAGGCGCTACCCAATGATCCCACTCAAGACTACAGGCAAATTTTCAGATAAACTTACTCAGCTTGTTAAAAATAAAACAATAAATGAACCCACGGCTCGTTCTCTGATCCCTTTAAGCCCAGTAGCCGGTCATTTATACCTTCTCCCAACGATTCTCAAGGTGAACAACCCAGGTCGCCCCATAGTTTCTGCCATTAGCACTGTTACCGAAAACCTCTCTTGCTATGCGGATACACTTATTTGCGACATTCCGCCAAGCTTTCCCTCCTTCATTAAGGATACCGGTGACTTTCTCTCAGACATCTAAAAAATTGAACTTCTTGATAACTGCCTGCTAGTCACCCTCGATGTTGCGTCAATGTATACTAACATCCCCCATGAAGATGGCATCGCCCTTCACCCCTTCATCAAGTTCATCGCCCTTCATACGAAAGAGATAAGTGTTCATCCCTTGCGTACGAACAGTCATCGTGCGACAACCCTATCGATTCTCCTGCTTTCCAAACTTTCCTCAGGTTTATTCTTGAAATTAACGATTTTGAGTTCGACGAAGTTCAATACGTGCAAGTCAGCGGAACGTCAATGGGAAGTCGAATCGCACCAAACTACGCTAATATCTTTATGGCTCACCTCAAATCAAACTTTCTTGACGCACAAAATGTAAATCCACTGTACTATAAAAGGTATATTGATGACATATTCATGATCTGAAAACACTGTGACGCGGAGGTCCCCACCTTCATTGGGGCATTAAGCCAGCCCATCCTAGTATTTCCCTTGCTCATTCCTATTCGGAACACACTGAAAACGTTTTGGACGTCACCGTTACTACCTCCAAAGGTCGGCTTCAAAGTAAACTGTAAGGAAAACCGACATACCCGCGGCAGTATTTGCACTTCCAAAGTAGCATGTCAGACACTGCAAGACAGCAATACCTTATAGCAGAGCCCACCGATATAGGAGAATTTGCTCAAACCAAGCCGACTTTGACTCAAACTGTACAGAACTAAAGACCGCCCTTCTGAATAAAAAATTACACCATCTTCCCGTGGGGAACCCTGATGAGGATGCGAAGCATCGTGGCGGTTCCGTGTGGTTCCATTGTGTTGCCGTTATGTTGAGTGATCTGGTTTTTACTAGCGCCAGAGGGAATTCCGCGTCCGGGTCCACACCGGTGGCAAAGGCACGCAAGTGCTGTTGTGTTACGGTGAGTAGGCGGTGGTTCTCGAGCCGCCGAAACTCGTCCATCATGTTCTTGTCGATGTTGTCTCTGTGGTAGAATCGGTAGTCTCCGTCAGCTTTTGTGAGGTAAAGGTTGTTGACATTGGTGCACCAGCTGAGAGCAATGTAGACACCCTCCTCTTCGCAACTTTGTCTTCTCGTTCTTCTTCTTCTTCGGCGGTTCCCCTACGGGGAAGATGACGACGGTGGTCGAACACGAACCTATCTCGTGATGGATTCTTTGGTTGGCCAATTCCTAGGGGCATCCTGCCACAATCAGCATCAGAGGCGCTGCAGACGGGGCTGGTTGGGCTGCAAGGCGCGTGGCGCTTCCCGCCAAAGCTTTCCCACGGGAAATTTAGCAACCCCCTCTAAAGTTTTCAGGTCATCGTTTCCGTTGACGTTCAGCTTCGCGTGCCTTCGTTGTATCAGTAGCTTCTTGATGTAGTTTGAATGAGTCAAGGACATAAGGCGCGTTCGTAGCACTTGTTCCTGTCCCGTATTTGTAGCGTAATGGGAAGAGCACCGCTTACCTCCCGTTGCGGCCAGAGAGTGGTGGGATCGAAACCGGGCGCCGCTAACTATTTCTTCTTTTTATAGTGCAGTATCGCGGAGCTGTGGGTGTAAGGAGGAGAGTTGCGCATGCGCAGTGAGCGTGTGGACGGCACCGCCATCAACGACGAAGGACCAGGCGAGCTTAAGAAATGCTCCGCATTGAAAAATACCCTGAGCCAGTTCTTGACGATGGTATTCTGCTGACAAACGAATTGGTTTGTAACAAAGGCTGTAAGAAAAAAACCCCGAACGGTAACCCGCAAACAACGTAGTTTTAACCCACTCGTCCTCCGCTCCACGAGTGTTACCCGTACTTAACGAACATCACAATCTCCTAATGCAAAGTGATCGTTTAAAAAGCGTATTCCCCGAACCACCACGCGTTGTCTAACGGGGTAATCACAATTTAGGCTACTTTCTTACTAACTCTCGTATCAACCGACCGGAAACTACTGTCTGCTAACCTGTAATAAACCCCGATGTAACGTAGGCCCACACATGACCACTACACAGTGCGCCACCAGCACGGCTTCAGACTACTAGGTAAATATAAAAGGTAACTTTAACTGTGACTCCGCTAATGTCGTATACCTTCTAGAGTGCAGTGGTTGTAGAAAACAATATATTGGCCAAAATAAAACGCCCTTCCGAATACGGTTCAATAATCACCGCACTCATGCAAAAAGCTGCCCTTATTTGACCCTGTCAAGACGTGAACAGTCCCGGGCATGGATTTCAACGTCTTAAAGGACTGATTTTAGAATCCGCCTTCGAAACCCAAAACGACCGCGAGGTTCAGTAATCTTATCACATTTATAATGTTGGGTGAGCGGCGCTTGGAATTAATGAAAGTTACGGAAAACTAACGTGCTTATCCCTAAAAAAAAAATTGGCGGCAAAGTTATAAAAAACTTTTATAACTTTGTTCATTATTCCTACCCTTGAGTTTACCATCAGAATTCGAAGAATCTTTCGAAATACAGCAGCTTTATTAGGCTAATGCGGCTCAACAATGCCATTTGTCCTTGGGAAGGAGGCCGCGTTCCCACCACCTCTTAATACTGTTTACCCCTTTGTGATGTAGGGACCCTACGTACTTTCTGTTCAGTGTCTAGCTTCTGTGCAATGCTCTTTTGTGCCCTGTATCTATCCTCTCCATCCGCGGGGGGCACACCCATCTTCGCTACCACCCCAACCGGTCTCCCCAACCACTGAATACCTTACTGTATACTATCCCCTTCCTTTTGAAATCGCGATTGTCCAGTTTTCCGCATTGTCTCAACTTGCAGCACAGGCCACGTATGTTGTCCCGTCATGGGGCAACCTTAAACGCTGCTTTGTTAACACGACAACTATCTCTCTCTATCGCTCTCTCTCCTTTTTTGTGGTTGTTAATGTTGCTGCTGTTGTTTTTGTTGTAACATATGCGTAGCCAGACTGCATGCATACTCTCCGTTTCAGGAACATCTCCCGCTCCTTCTCACAGTTTCCTGCAAGGCTATATAAGAATTGCGTTCCAAATGTTTGTGACAGCCAAATCATGTAACTGTACTCTGATGAAGGCAAGCCCCGTTGCCGCTACATCAGTACACCTTGTTGGTTATTGTCCTTGAACTCTTTTGTTATTGTCCTTGGACTCGGACTCTTTACTTATACTAGTTCTGCGCGCTTGGTGAGTTTTATGTTTCTCTAGATTTGTTTCTACACTGAGCGCTGACAAGACCACAGCAAAGAGCATCATCTGGAAATTTCCGCAGAACGAAACCACAACAATTGTGATCGGCGACTCCCAGACCAAGTATTTGTATCATCACTTCGTTCCCCTCGGCCCGGGAACCCCCGCTTTTGTTTATCAGCATGCGCAACGCTCACTCATAGTCTTTATCCCTGCCTCGGCCACTACAGTTTTTCTGCATGTTGGTACTAATGATCTCAGTTCTACGTTCGCTGAACATGCTTTCTCTGACTACCGCTCACTGACTGACCTCACTCTTGAATCTCGGCCGAACATTTCCACTATATACGCCAGTCTCATTCTTCCCCGCTCCGCTAACCGCCGCCGCGACTACCGCATCTCTCACTTGGCTCGCTGCTGCAACGAAAAGGCATGCCGGTTCAACTCCTTTGTCCGAGAATTTTGCCGCTATTCACGCTTTGTCCGCTTCGTAGATCATGGCTTTGAGAACCTTCCAGCCGGCCGAGTGCTCGCTGCTGATGGCTTACACCCGAGCTTCGAGCTTAATAAAACATTGTTCAGTTGGGCAATATTAGAACTTATGTTCATGTGTTCTTTATACGCATTTTTTGCCCCGGAGATAACAGTTCTCGCGTGGTGCGTTGAAAAAAGAGTGTCCCGGTGTTTTAGCACCGTTACTACATAAAACTACGTCGTCGACAGGAGATACCGACAGCCAGAGTACTAAGGGGCGTCGCTCCAAAGACGTGGTCTCAGGATACTTCTATAGAAGATGCATGAAGAGCTTCGAAAACGTGCATTTTGAAGGGCACGTTTGACCTACTACTATTGCTACAAAATGTTCCAAACGCACACAAATCTCATCATTACACATTTGTTGAACTCGGAACACTCAGGACGCAGAAACGGGGAGAATTTTATTGTGATAGGGAACAGCTTGTGCATATGGCAGGCGCTGGCACTGTTAGATTACTGAATAAAAAAATTACGCCAATCTTCCCACGAGGGAACCCTGGTGTGATGCGACGCATCGGGGGGTTCAATTGGTGTTTCCGTTGGTTGATTCTCTAAATCGGGTGAAACGTGTTTTGACGCGAGTCGAACGAGATCGAGCGCTGACTGAACCGCCGCAGCGCGCTACCCGCTTTATATTCGTAGCGCCTGAACGAGATGAGACAGCGCAGGAGAGTCGCGCATGCGCGCACTTGCGCGACGGGAGCGGAGCGAAGCGAGCGAAGTGCGCGCACGCAGCTTTTGTTTATGATAATGAGACGGAGTGAGACTGGCGCACAGCTGTCGGAGAGAGGAACGGAGGAGAGTCGTGCATGCGCAGGTGGCGTGAGGACGCCGCCGACGCCGACGCAGGGGGGACATGCCTCAGAGCAAGAGATGCTTCGCATCTAAGAGGATGTCGAGATATAAGTATTGACTTTTGATGCACCTGCATAAGTACATGAGACAATGGCTGCCGCATACAAAATATTTCTGCTTGCGAGTTCTCAGAGAAAAGTTCGACGTGTTCACTATACCTTTTACGATACGTGCATGCCGATTGGTGGAGCGATAGTCGGTGCAAACGTTACGTCTTAGCTTTTATTTGTAAAAAAACTCGTCAACTCAACTACAGTGTGCATGAATACGTGGTATGCATTTCATTTATGTTTATTGAATAATCGTCCACAACAATCATTGAACGAAATGCTTTGTTGGTTAGCATTCACAATATTTACGACATTTGTATTCCCTATCTCAGCTTTCCGTATTTACAATGCTTACAAAATTATTCCAAAGCGCGTCACCGTAAGCATGCGTTGATTGCAAGAGGGCGAAAAAGTGAAATACATCGGTTATTCGTATTTTCTCATCACAACCGTTACGTGGTTCTGGTTTTTGTGTTCCTCAGACGGTTAGGAGACGATATTTTTTTGTCCAAGGAACAACTTGTTTCGGTACCCTGCTCCCGCGCCATGCCAGGTGCCGTTTAAATAGACGTAGCGGACGAGCAACACGTTCTCTGTCGCTGAGTCATAATTATCATCCGGCCACTAGTAACAACTAACTGCAGCATGTGAGGCCGTTCTGGTTTTTTCAAGTTTGTGGAATTTCTTCACTATCCTCACTGTACTGAGAATTCCCTAAGAGCTATGTGAGTTTTTAGGACTCGTCTTCCCTTTATTTTATATCTTGTTTAAACGGCCCAACCGGCCGCCTAGCGTTTCAAATGAGGTAGGTGATTGACGAGACGTCCGGCGTGTCAGAGACATGAGAAACTACCGAACACTATACCTGCACGTTAGCGCACTGTGGTTTCTCATGTTTTTGCGTTTTTTTTCTTATATAAGCGGAAAAACTGCCTAGAGGTATGTGACTCCGTAGCTCTCGTTCACACTTTTTTCTCTATAATTTTGTTTCTCTTTTATTCCTTTTTTCGTAGATTTGTGTCCTAATCCACTCGTCTCTTTTCTTACTCGGGCCAATTAAATGCCTCTGCGCTTAACCACCTTGTCGTGGCTGTGTTCAATGTTCTAGTCTGTAAGTTTCATTGGCAGTACTTCCTCTAATAAGATTATGTTCGGCTTTGAGAACATTTTGAGTCTTTCCCAAGTTGAACACGACAAATTCTGCGTGAAAACTCCATTGTCCAAGGTAGCGAACACAGGTGAACCCACTTTTCATTGGAGTTACAAATTGCCTTTTTCCGGCCACAAAAATTGGTGGTTCAGACGTCATTAGCATGATAGACATAGTAAAGACTGGTAAAATATGCGGTAGTTACTGCCAGGTTCACCGGACGACCAAGCATGCATGTTGAGAGTTATAGGCAAACGATACTCGATTTGTAGCCGTAAATCAAACCGCGTCCTTTCTGCGGAAATTCACGTTTTAGATGTCAACGCAGCGTTCAAACTGACAAAAGAGCAAACTGTGATAAGCTTTAACCGTGGATTGGTAATAAAGTGAAACCTTTGATACGTCATGACTGAAAGACAATAGCATAGAGCATCATAATGTCAACCTATGTTGGCACATAAAAGATGGCGGATACATTCTATTCGACTGTTTTACGATTAGTCATTCGAAGCTGTCGTGAATGCCGAGACCAAATTTTGCACACGAAAGTAAGCAGCACCGTAAACACTACTAACTCAGGAGTGCTCTCGGTCTGCTAGCAACAACATCATAGAATAAACAGTTTTTAAAAGCTCCCAACATATCCCGCCCTCCCAAAGACCCACCGACTATGCAAAGTGGGGTACATTCAAAGAAGCACAAACTGCCTCGGGGGCTAGTACTGCCTCTGGCGATGGTGACGAAATTAAAAACACGGTTTCGAATGGCAGAAATATTTAAAATAGGGCTTGGCTGTTTCTTCTCCAGCGCGTGAAAAGGCTCGTCGTTGCACTTGGTTTGGTTTAACACCACTTTTCTGGCCTCGCGGTAACGCTGTTCGACGGGGTCGACGCGTCCGCTATCCATAAAGATGACGGGTAAACATTGGAAGGCTTTAAAGACAAACTTTAATTAAGGATAAATGAAAACAGGAAAAAGTTACAAGTTGAAAAAAGAAAGGTTTCTTCCTCTGATTAGCTCCGTAAAAAAAAGTGGTGCCGTCTCGAGGGCTGGCAGCGGTACACTGCTGGTCGTGGCGTCTCTGGACCCAGGCGCGGCACGGTTCTGCGAAACGCAACTCAACACCTCGCCGGGATTGCAGGATAGTGGGAGAAGCGGGCCGAATTCCTTTTCCGGCCGTCCCCGGCTTGGAGAGGGAAGGAGAAGCGCGCACGCACAAGCACAAGAACAAAC
This sequence comes from Haemaphysalis longicornis, assembly GCF_048455015.1. Lineage (NCBI taxonomy): Eukaryota > Metazoa > Arthropoda > Arachnida > Ixodida > Ixodidae > Haemaphysalis > Haemaphysalis longicornis. The sequence continues at coordinate 2,634,916 of NW_027526329.1, read as the reverse complement.
TGAAAGCACACGTTTCCCCCTCCGAGGGACACCGACCGGCTTGGAGTTCAGAGTTTGTGGCGCCTCCCTGCGCGTCGAGGAATGCGAGCAGAACAACCACAACACCCAACATATCAAATTTGATAAGTAGTGCTCAAAAGCAAGAAAGCGAAAATAAATCACCATAATATAGTAACAAAGCCCACAGCATCATTTATGATGAAATGTAGGAGTTTCGACATGTCAGTAGCTAAGAAAGGTACCACAAGGGGTTCGATGAAAGCTGGCGCGAAAAATGGAAGCACCCTGGAGCTCGCATGGTCCCAACCACCAGCAGCATTTTACTCAAAAAGTAGTGTGTCGAACCGAAAAAATACCGGTTCGGTTACAGTTCTAGTTCAGGCGAAATCATTTCGTTCCGGTTCAGTTCCGGTTCGACAATATCACGTACCGAACCGGCTCGCGACTGCTTTTTGAGCTTGAACTGGTTCGCGAACCTGTTCGAGGAGTTGAATTATCACTGAAATTAGAAAAAAAAAACATTTAGTAGTTTAACCAACAGTCAAACCAAAATACAAACAAAAATTCAATGTGATGCTGTTTTCTACGGGCAGTGGCGCAATGTCAAAGCAAACTTTAAACAATTACGAGATATCAGAAAAACAGATGAAGTGAAGACGATTTACCACCTCCTTTCTCGCCCAGGCTTCATGTTGTCCTAGTTACTATTCATATAGCCACCGCCAAGAGATATGACGGTAGGATATATTTTCTACCCTTTCCTTTTTTGTTGAAATCGCGATCGTCGCTATTGAATCGGACATCACGCTAACGTTCAATTCCTAAATTTTAGCCTGCGCACTGACACGTTCAAATACCAGTGCTTGATAGCAATGGCGCCCATTTTGTATATTTGTAACAAAACAGAAAAATCCTGCTACGGGCACATAAATACTACCAATGAATTAGATAACTTGGTCACCCTGAATAATTTGTTAGCAGTCATCTTGTCGAATGTCTTAGCCACAGTTTTGTTAAAAGTAAGCTTTAGTTAACGCTCAGTCACTGCGTTATTGCTCTGACCATCACTGCGTTATTGCTCTGACCACTGCAATTCCTTTTGCGTAGCTATACCGGATGTGTGCATTGCAATCAGTATGTCGTCTTACCACCTGACCGCGGCGGTCGTTCCGTGTGTACGTAGCGGAATCTTATAACAGATTATGCTGTTACAAAATGAAAAGGAAATTTGACGCGCGGATTTTGCGATGGGACTTTTTTGTCTAGACCCTCTTTCCGGAACGAGTAGCAGTAAAAGTAATATAGCGAGTTGGGGAGTCACTACAAGTGCACCTTCAAAAAAAGCAGAGCTTAAATAAGCGAAATTGTAGAAGAAGTAGAAAAGATGATTGATGGGCGAATGGGACAGTGTAAGGTGCCGGCCTGCCTTTCTGCACGTGTCATCTACTTTATTACTGTTTCTGCTTTCAAGACAAGGTCCAGAGCTGCAGTTTTTTGCCAATGGATTAAGTGCGCACCTTAAATGTTTTCACTGACATATCTGTTGTGATTTGTGTCTGTAAAAAATAGAACTTTTTCACGGCACTGTCCTCAAAAAGTGACCACGAAACTCACTACCTTTGCATGGATGGCACGTTTTGTTGGGAAAGCAGGGCAAAGAAAAGTATAGAGCAATATCAAGGTTTGGTGCTTTTGTTTACTTTTTTGGTGTTACTTACTTTTGCGTGATATTTTAAACAACGTGATTCGCCTTTTCTTTTTCGTTCCGTTCCGTGTAAACACAATTTATAAAAAAAACTGGCTCATTTGATGCCCCGTGCTATATCTCTGTTCCAAAGCGGAGCCTATGTTGCAGGTCGGCAGACCTATTTTACCAGCTGGGGATATTCAACATGGATCAAAACCTCGATACATGGAAGTACGCGATTTCCATCTACTTCAGAAAAACGGTAGTGGGGAAGGGACATCGAGGCCACTTGTGGTCAGGAGAAAACGGCTTAGCCACAGAACAGCTCCTGCGGTCACACTTGTCAAGTATTACAGTTTTGCAGGTATTGGACCTTTTAAAAAAATTATGAAATGCAAAAAGTTTCCACACATGGGGTGTGGGCTTTCGCTCTTCCGCAGTGGAGCGCTGCAATAAAGTCGCAGCTAGGGAAGTTAAAAGTCGTTTTATATCCCCTGCAAGCTGCCGAGAATGACATTTTGTTTGGTCAGCTTATACTACGTTTGCGCTTGCAGGAGCATCAGACCATTGCTACATTGGTGTCATTCATTTCCCGTGTTGTTAGAGCGTGGTAGTGTTCAATTGTCTGTAGGCAAATGTGCGCGACCGGGTACGAAGTTGATGGTACGTGAAAGAAAAATAAAAGGCCTGAATTGCATTGACATCAATATCAACAACAGAGGCTCGAACCGTTTCGGCATGAAACGGTAACCGTTATTTCTTTTTTCGGTTCCCTTCCGGTTCAGGTTCAGCGTGGTGAAAAAATAACGGTTTGGGTTCGGGTTCAGTTCCGGAAAAAAGACCGGTTCAGTTCCGGTTTTTCGGTTCGGTTCGGTTGCGGTTTTTGTAACAGATTTGATACAGTGGGCCTCCATTGATGGTGCAATTTTTGTATCGCTTTTGGTACCAGTTTTATAGCAGAGTTCAACCGTAAACACTAAACCCTTCTTGCCAGAAGGTGGTACATGTATGTCACATACCATGCTATCTTCACTTACTTCAGAGACGAGTAGGATGTCTACAGGCGACAGAGCCATCAGTTGAAGGAGCGGCAACTAAACAGAACTTCATTTGCAGCCTAACAGAAAACCTGATTTCCGCAGGAAAAAGCTCCAAGAGGACAGCCGACCCCTCTAGCGTTGCGTTCTGTGAAGAAAAAGGTCGCGCCTAGAGCCACTAAATAAGCTACGCTTCAGAGTAAATTCACTAGGGCACGACGGTGGCCATTTTGGTGCCATTCGCAAGTGTTGCCAGCTTCATGCGCCCAATTGCAACCGACCTTGACGGGCGGCATTTGTCCAGGCGCCGCTTGGCAACCACGACAGCTGTGTTTTTTTTTCGAGGTGCACGCCGCCGCGACAAAGCCGACACAGCAGGGTCAGGCTGAGTTATGCTGGAGCCACTATATATGCTACGCTTATCTCGTTGCTTTTTGGTTTCGCTAGGCAACCAGTGTTTCACTGCATGTGTGATCCAACCAACATGATTTACAGTTTGTTAGTTATTGCATGATAAAAATGAATTGTTGCGCAATTGATTACATTACACGGATGTTTTACGAGCGGCGTTTTGTTTTGTGTTCAACATTACAGCTGTTTTGCTTTGCAACGAGTCCGTCCTTTGCTGGCCATTCCAACTGAGGCGTAATAGCAAGCCTGTACTCGCAGCGACCATTCACGATACCAAAGTAGATTTGCAACGATACGATGGAAATTATGGCTTGCCCTCTGAATGCGCGACATCGCGGTGAGGGCCTCGCGAGACCCACTAGATAAGGTTATTTAAAGGCTTTAGGTTTCGCCGTAACCACAAGACGTGAAACACGCGGCCTAGGCGATTTCCGCCAATATTTCAACCCGCACCTTCCAACTAACATTGTTTGAGTCACCATACTGTCCATCCTAGCACAAGTCCACCCCACCCCGCCAATAGTGAAAGCAAATAAGATTTAGCAAGTAGGCATCACTCATTCGGAAACAACTACTTGATTAACATGTCGGTCTTCACCAGAAAAATAAATGCGGCCAAATCATTTATTGCCACCCGATAGAAATACCTCATTCTTGCAGCCTTTTCAACAAAAGGACACACACAAGTAATCAACCCAATAAAGAAACATCTAGGAATGAAATCTTTATCGAAAAAATATTCAAAAAGATGCATTATTCACAACTCACAATGTCAACGAAATGTTTATTACAGTGTTATGCTGGGCAGCATAAACCAGGTTCCCGAGTAACACATGAGGTTATCTATTAAACAGATTTAGTTGTACGACAGGTGTTATCTTTTGAAATCTAATCACTGACAAACTTACTTTGGTTTTTCAAGCTGCTAGCTTTTGGTCACACTTGACACCAACACTCGCAGTTTACTGAAAATAAGTGTGCTGGAAGCCATCAATCAAATGCAGTGTTGAGCCCCTGAATGTGGTTTTATTGGTTTGTTGCTAACATGAAATAATAAAAATAACTCATTTCAACCCGTCTCCCCTTTTTAGTCAGTTCAAGCCGTCGGTTTCTTACAATTCGATTTGGGCTTTAAAAATTAACAGAGCGGGATCCCCTACCCCAACTCCGAGAAGTAGGAGCAACTTTTTTTTTCAGTGTCAATAGTAGTAATTTTCAAATCTGTTTGAGTGTAAAAAAAGCTCAAAATATTAAGGTTTGATTGACCCCGAGCCTAATGTAATTTGTATTAGTAATAATAATATATTATTATAATAATAATTTATTATAATATTATTTATGTAATCGTCACAAAATGTAATGTAATCGCACTTACCGAAACTTAGCTATCCTCATAAATCACGTCTACGGAATATTTTACCCATAGTTATGTTGTTTTTTGAAGTGACCGAACTAGCCCCACTTTTAAAAGTTGCGTTAGTGGAGTGCTCATTGCGGTGGACAACTCGGTGAACTGCCGTCGTCACTCAGACCTCGAAACTGCTGCAGATTCAGTGTGTGTGGAGTTTTACGGCGGTAGCAAAAGTAGTATCCTAACTTCCACCTTTTATATACCTCCATCCACTACTCCGCCGAATTTCAGCGCTGTTTCGCATCAATAGAGGATGTTGTTAATGCATACCCAGACACTAAGTTTCTGATATGTCGAGACTTCAATGTTCCCTGCGTAGACTGGGGTGATCGCACTGCCAGACACGATCATCATTACATTTCCTGGAAGGGCTACTGTCTGTTACACTTTATTTCTTTCAGTGGTGTGGAACAAAGTAATAGGCGTAAAAACATTTGTGGCAATGTTTTAGACCTTTGCTTTTCCAACCAGGGGGGCCTTACCATTTTTCTGTAGGATATCCTCCAGGTCCGTTCCGACAAATTTCAGCCTGTCCTTCATATGTAACTGCCGCATGTGTCGGAGCAATCGAGATGCTCCGGCCATTCTGCACATCCGAAGTACAATTATGCTGGTGGAGATTACATTGCTTTTTATAACTACTTATGTAACACTGACTAGTCTCTCTCCGTCAAACTTCCCTCTGTTGATGACCAAGTCGAGAAACTTTCTACAAATATTCACCAAGGAATGCAGATGTCTATACCAAAAACGTTTGGAAAGAAATCTGAATTTCCGAACTGGTTTTCTTTGAAACTGAGAAAGGCTTTAAAATGTAAAGCACGTGCTCACAAGAAAATTCGCGGGCCACAATCCGAAGCTTGGAAAAAGGAGTTTAAGTATTTCAGTGCCCTGTGTAAAGATCTGTATAATCGCGATCGGTCAAAATACATAGCCAAGGTACAAATCAGCGCTACGCGTGACCAAAAACGTTTCTGGCAGTATGTTCGCTCTAGATCTGCCAAAAAGGCTGCCGAAATTGTTAACCTTTTACACGGCAATGGAAACCCAATTGGAGACGTTGCTAATGCCTTAAGGGATCATTTCAACTCTGTATTTCCAAAGGGTGAAGTTAACATTTTGTCCAACTCTTCCGCTGCGTCGTCTAAATTTTGCGTTCCCAGAATCAGTGAGGACGACATTCGGAACGCCCTGAAGCGCCTCAAACCGTCATTTTCCTGTGGCCTTGACGGAATTGCTCCCGCAATATTAAAAACCTATGGGGAGCTTCTGATTCCTATACTAAGCGCTATATTTAAAATTCAATTCACTCTGCTTCTTTTCCAGTAGCCTGGAAGTTAGCACGCTTGGTTCGTGTATTCAAAACTTGTGCTTAAGATAGTGCTAAAAACTATCGGCCTATTTTGCTTCTGTGTGCTTCGTCTAAGCTCTTTGAGACTGTGTTGCACGATGTTTTAACTTCCGGTGTTAAGGGCATACTAATTTCCGAACAGAACGGGTTTATGTCCGGACGTTCCACAACCAGTAACCTCGTTTGTTTGATGCAGCGAGCATCCGAAGCGGTTCATCATAGGAGGCAGCGTGATACTGTGTACTTTTTACCTTTCCCTGAGCAAGGCTTTTTGTGTGGTCAGTCACCCATTGGTATTTCCTAACCTGTCACACCTGAACATAGATAATTTTTTTCTTTACCTCTTAATAAGCTACTTGCGTTTGCGGACTGCTACGTAAATGGAAATGGCCAGCAATCCTATCGTTACTGCGTTTCAAGTGGTTTGCCACAGGGGTCTAATCTAGGCCCTCTTTTGTTTTCTTTATTTGTCAATGATGTTCCAGCTGCTATAACGTATTCTTTTTTTTTACTTTATGATGATGACATCAAGTATTTTATGGAAGTTTTCGGTCTTAGCAACTGCACTCAGTTGCAAAGAGATGTGGATGCATGTACACTCTGGTGTAAAGAGAACGAACTGATAGTGAACGCAGTGAAAACCAAAGTGTTGTCGTACACGAGTAAAACACACTGCCTGCTTTATCACCACTCAGTTCATAATGTTACTTTGCCTCGAATCTCGACGACAACTGATCTTGGCGTGGTCTTTGATATCCAGCTGACCTTCACACCGCACCTAAGATCCATCAAACAGCCAGCTCTCCGCTGCTTGGGCATGGTCTGCCGGATTTCTAGAGAATTCTGTAGTGCAAAATCCTCCATAAAACTGTACTCCAGTGTCTGTCGTACCATGCTGAAATATGCCTCGGTTGTCTGGAATTGCACATGCAAGTCTAACCGCGGAGCTATAGAAAGTGCAGAATAAGCTGCGGTTCATATTTAGACATCGCTTCCCTCGCGAGTATCACCGTCTGGACTCCGGACCACGGTACTTGAAAGTGCTGCCTGATCTAAAGGCTAGGCGTGGTACAGCTGACCAGTTATTTCTTTTTAGGCTCACACATTGACCAATTAGCAGTGCAGAACTTCTTTCTGAGCTCCAGCTAACAGTGCCTCTTAAAACCACAAGAAAATGCAATTCTTTTTGTACTCTCAGCTCCTGTAACCAACATTGCCCGCTGTTGAGGCTGCAGAGCACGTGTAACTTCTATTCAGCAGACATAGATATTTTCAACAGTTCCTCAATCAGTTCAGTTCAGACACTTGCAGAATTTTATTCGCTAATACACTCCTTCTTATTCTCTTACATGGAAGTATAAGGAATATTTCTTTGTTCCGTCATACTGAATGGATCTTGTTCTGGTTATAGTAACTTCTTTTTACCTGCTTGCCTTACTATATGAATACTATGCTGTTTATACAAATTTTTTTCTTTTCCACTTTATGGATTGCTGTTATAACGTTACACGATTACCTGTAGTGTGCAGATATTCTGTTTCATCTGTACGATGTAAATACGAATTGTGTTCTATCCTGTCAGTTTTGTTTGTGTTCATTGCATGGATTGTATACGCTATCTACGTTTTGTAGTGGTTTGTACAGTATACGTTGTAAAATACATTGTAAAAGTTACTTTTTTACTCTTTTATCTTTTACGTTGTCAAAGCGTTCTTTCCTGTTATTTTTTTCTTTTTTTCACTAGTATCCATCTGTGCGCCAGCACCAAGGCCTCACGGCTGTTCCCGGGCACAATAAATATACATGATTGAGTGATTGAGTGATTGATAGATTGATTGATTGATTTACTGTACATATGCAAATAGATGATCCAGCCCGCATATAGCATGTGGGGGTCGCTTGTCTGCGTGGCTGGGCAGCCCAGCGCATCACAGTTTGGGATCGAACATAATAAATAAAAAATATAGCCATTTACAAACAAATAGTACATTTTCAACGCATAAAAACAACCTCGATAAATAGGAACACAAGTGAGGGAACATACAGGTATTCTAAAAAACACAGCGATTAAGGAAGCTTTGTGAGAAAGAAAAAAAAAACAATCGTTACATAAAGGAATGAAAGCTTGGTGTCAAACACAGTAAGAATTACAAAGTGAGTAACACACGGTGTGGAAGCATGGGAACCTTTATTTGTCTGTGCTCAACCACAGTTGAAGCAAGCGTTTCACTGTTATGAAGTTAGGGATATTGGGGTGAGAGTTAAGCTGATTAAAATAAAATGGAATAAAGAAGCGGCGACTTCTTTTACCAAAATTCGTGTACACACGATCCTGGACGAATCGTTCAGTGTAACGTAGCGGCTTTACCTGTTTACTACTTTCATTGAATAATGAAAATACTTTTTTATTGTTACATCAAGAATACACTGCAAGCGCAAAGAAAGCATGTCAAAAGAATGCATAATTATTTGAAGACCGTAATCATGATATCGCGTACCATACGCAAGGTTAAAAGCAATTTAATTTAATATTCTTTTTATAACGTTTAATTTGTAAGGGGAAGTAATCCATAAGCGGTCAAATCATATTAGATAATATACTCAACCAAGCATTTGTACGCCATTTTTCCTAACAGAAGCATCACAGCACGACGTCAGAGAGTATATAGATATATACAATCAAACGCAGCCATTTACCCACCTCCTCAATTTGCAAACTGCAAGATGATGTCTTGTCAAAGCTCAAACCAAGGTATTTAACATTGTGTACAAGATGAAGTTCAGAGCAGGAACAACCGAAAAATTGAGTACCAAGTAAGAAAAACAGAGAAAGTCGGCGCTGGACTTTATGCGGGCTATTAAAACAAAATACCTTTTTTATGTGTGAAGAAAAGTACTGTTCATATTGAACCAGTCGACCAAACACAAATGCCCTCTTGGATAATTCTAGCTCCATCACCGTATGTATCGCAGGCCAATGCAAGTACTGTATCATCCGCGTAAAGGGAAATTTTGGATTTCAAAGGAAGACCGCTCAGTTGGTTAGCATATATATTAACGTTGGTTAACATAAACATTAAACCCAGTGAGCATCTCCGCAAGGCCATGAATGGCGTTGGTGACATAACCTTCTGCTCTAGGATTTGCAAGTGGCACAGACACCATGCCGATGGGTTTTTCACTGTGGGGACAAAACCTAGGCCGGGAGTGCGCTGCATCTCATCCAATAGAAGAGCACAATGCCGCTCTTCTGGCCACATCGTCTCCAGCTTGATCCTGAAGGCCGGTAGAAGCTCTTCAAGAGTTCCTAGAAGAGTGTAATGGCATGTGAGCAGCATGGCGTTGTGTCGCGTCATGAAGTTCAGCATATGATAGGGACAATTTCCGACTGGGCAAACAACGTTTTGTAGGTTTAAGTAATATTTGGGCGTTGGGGGGAAAAGGCGCCATTCTGAACAAAGAGACACTGCTGATGATTTAGTTACCTTAGTTGAACTTAGTAGGAGCAATGAAGAGATCTTAATGTTTCCTTGAAGGAGTGCGCTTCTACCCTACCTTCCAAATTAACCCTTGAAATAAAAGTCGAGAAAACAATGATTATGCAAGAGGAACACTTTTTACAAGAGTCAAAAAACACTACCATTGCACAACCTATGTTTTCTTGAATTTTCTGGAGTAAAGCTTCACAAAGCCCAATACTTCTGTGGTCATGGAACGATATTTGAGAGCTTCATGAACTGCCCAAAGAGACCGCATTGCAGCGTTCGCCGTGATCATAGGGCAGCCAAGACGGCGCTTTTTGAGGCAGCCACAGAATGAATGATCCCTGCTGCAGTGTCAGGAAGGCACGTTTGTTTTTCCTCTTGTGTGCCACTGAAATGGAAGCAGTGTTTTATTGTGCGACGGCCATTGTTATTGTCTCTTGTTCTGGCTACAAGGTGCACAAAGGCTTTGTTCTCTAGCACGAATTACAAAAAAGAAAGGCATATTATCAACAAGGCATAGTATCAACAAAATAAACACAGAAACATTGCACAATGTTATTTTACACAAGGAGGAAAAGTGGCCATATAATTCTGTCGGGGAACATAGGGTTATATCAATGTTTTCAGAACCAAGACTGTTAAGTAGCCGTGGTAAGCAGGACCGTAACCACTACAGGAGATAGTTGGTTCCGGGCTGCGGTACATTTCAGTACTCGAGTGTACGTACGAGTGCACTAGTGCACAATGTTTGGCTTAAAGTTCGCCAACGAACAAAGCAAACCAGTCACAGATCTTTGTTCTTTTCGATAATTAGTTGCGAGCCGTAAATTTAGCAGGTCATGAATATTTAAGAGTTGACTCCTTAGGAAAAATGGTTCAGTGTGAGCAGTGAACGGTATCCTAAAAAGAGCGCAAAAGAAGTTTTTCTGCAAGATATACATTCGGTTGATATAGGCGACTGTAGTAGTACCCTATACCGGTGTACAGTAGTTAAGGTGGCTAGCGAACAAACCATTGTAAATTAACAGTTTAATACACTGCGGTGCATGAGACAGAGTATAAATATTACCAATGATTCTCAAAAGTTTACTTACAAGGAAGTCAACATGATTACACCAAGACGTGTTTATCGAGAAATATGCCTAGTGTTTTCATTGAATCATCTAAAAGTTCGATGGTTTGGTAAACAAATTTAATATCAATTTGCAAAAACATTGCTTGTGTATGGATGAAACAGTATAGCCTCTGCTTTTTTTGGCGTTAATGGTTAGACCGTTTGCCTCGGACGACTTCTGCAATTTTGCAAGTGCAGTATTTGCAAGGGACACTAAGTTTTCAGCGTTATCAGAAGAAAATAGTGGAGAGTTATCATCGGCGTAAAAATGAACTTGGTATTGGAGTCAATATCAAGAAGGTCGTTCACATATATGCAAAAAAGAAGGATATCTGACACGCTAACCTGAGAACATCAGCTAAAATTCCGCGTGTTTCAGAAAATGCTCTATTTACTTCGACGTACTGGATTCTATTTTGCAGATACGATTTCAACGTGTCATGGGCAATGCCACGGATAATACAGTGGTCACGTTTCAACTCATTACCTCATCTTGACTGTTTACCTCATTATGTCGTCTTGACTGTTTGGAAGTTTTCGCCGGATTTTTGCGCAAGCGGTGTAGTAAATTTATCCGTATTGTGCCTTTTCAATTCGGATGATTGCACGAAGGAAAGCATTTACTACTCAAAGAAGCTTCGCTCGCTGGGACAGAATCGTCAGTCATCTACACCAAAAAAGTTCCGTCCTCATATGCAAAAACACGCGATTTAAAGTAAGACGCTGCTACAATAACCACTGACAGCAAACCCGGCAAATGTTACGACAGAAGCAGAACACAGTGAAAACTTCGTTATTTTGAGAAATGACTCGTCGATGGAGAGTTACGTAAAAAAGGGGCGCGTGGTTAGTATATTATGTAGTAAACCCCTAACAATTCCAAAACACAAATAAAATCTAAACTTAAAAGTCTTTACAACAAAGTTCTACGCAATTATTTAAAATCCATAAGTACATCAAGTCGTAAAGTCTTTCCTACCACAACTCCTTAGTTGTGTCCTACAACCCTAATGGACTGGCCTACCCCGTTGTCGTCGGCGCTGACGTGTCGCACCTGTTGCGTGGCTGCGACTCGGTGGTAGCCCTCCTCGTCTCGCTTCGGTGCCGGCGTTCGATGCGCGCGGTCACTCCTTGAACGACGTGGGCTCCGCGCGTCCCAACTGGTTTCCAAAGTGGCTACCCCCTGGTAGCCGCTGCCCCTGGAGGACCCATCCAGGCTCGGCACGAACGTCGCCTTCCGGGGCCGTCGAGACGAATGTCGACAAAGCGTGGACGTTGCCCGCTGGTGCCCGGCCGATGCCGCTGGTGCCACAAAGACGCAGGTTCGTGGTGCACCTAGGATGACGGTGCGATGCAAAGTGGGCCCACTCCCGCCCAGGCCCGGATGACATGGTCGATGGGCTGGCCGCGTCCCCCTGGCTCGTTCCTTGAAGCGAACGTGCTCCTACCGCCTCCTGGTTTCTTCGGTTTATCGCCTCCCCGTTCTCTTTGTGCGCCCCGCTTTTATCCCGTCAGGGATCCCTCGTGGCGCACTCTCATTGGCTCATTTCTTTTTCCTTGTCCATATATGGCCATCACGCCACTAGTCTCCTGCGCGGAGTTCTCTGATTGGGTGACAAGGGCGCTTCCTTATTGGCCCGTGATGCCTCAGTGTTTTGGCTCTGGCGTTCGCTCATTGGTGCTCTCCTTGCGCGCACTTCAAATTTCAGTTCCCTTGTTCTTTTCTTTCACGCGTCTATTGGGCTGTGGCGACCAGGTGGGGGTGATCGTCGAGTTCCTGTCTCGGCAGCGCGGGACTGCCCGGCGCAGCTTCCTTATCCTTGAGGGCTGCGTCCATGCCGATGTGATGCAAAGCGGGGGCGAGCATGTGGATAAATCAGCAAACCCCACCAAAGCTATTACCTTTTGGGCAACCCAAAGATGAGATTACGATAATTAAAAATGATGATCTCTTTATTTACACTTGTTACATAGTGGCCAAGACAGGGAACGCGGTACCTCCGCGCACACACATCTTCAACCTCAACGGCTGAAAACACAGTGGTATGTTGTACGGCCATCTTCAGTGTCTTCCCGTTAAAATAATAAAAACTTCAAATACAGATGCGCAAACAGTCATTAGGCGGTTTTTTGACACGCTTTAAAATTGGGTGGTTACTTTAGCGACCCAACTTTTCTCTGTGTTTATGGAACCTGTGTTCGTTAAGACAGCAGGCTTATTTAGGTTAAGGGCAGGAACCCGTTACCTGACGATAATTTCAGGACGCAATTTGTGATATCATGAGACGCATCGTATACTCAGTTACCAAACGTTCCGTAAAGATATTCTGCGCAGGTATGAATGACTGAGAGATGGTTACAATGAGATGCCCTACGATGCTGATCTGGTTCCGATTCAGCACGGCGTGGTTCCGAATCACTGTTTGCTCATTCCTAACTCGCGTTGGCGATGACAGAGGGCTGCACAGTTTGTCACTCTGTAAGTGTGTTTTTCATATCAGGTGGCATCGGGGCATTGTTTGCAGATGCATACATCAGCTTGTGAGTTTTGCGCTCCTTCTGCAATTACGTATGTAACCTCTTTCTCACGATTCGTGCTGGCATCATTTATAATTCATCAAAGGTGCCTAATTCTCTCTCACAGACGAAAACTGAAATTCTATTGTATACTACCTCATCGATCGTGAATAGCCCAGGAAGGTGCACATCTCGTTATTTTTTTTTTTGCAGTGTGTGTGCTATGGATTACAAACTCAGTTGAGCAGGACATCTCTGAGATGTGCATGAACGCGTTTCGTGTGACCTGCGGTGAAGGATATCCGCCAAACGCTTTGAGTACGCCTGAAGCCTGAATGATAATTCCTAAATATGTGCATGAGTGCAATGTTCTAAATTTTATGCGATCATCTTAATAAAATAAAAGCTAGCAAGATGTTTTTCTAAAGACGTCATTATGTTATATGCTCCTCTTCCCCTCTTTGTGCTTTTCAGTTCAGGATAGAGAGTAAACATAGGTCCAATCAGTTTTGCAACGCTTTACACGACTTTTAGAGCATCACGCAAGTTGGAGGCGGCAAATGACATCTGCAGCGCTCCACGCACTGCTCGTGCATTTTAGGAATTCGCATTGTAGTCATTCAGAGACGGGGTTGTATATTTTTGAAGTGAATAGCGAGCCTCGGTTGTTGTGCGGTATTAAGTTACAAGTTTACTCAGTCAGTCCGGCGTGGTCTTTCAACAATACCACCCCTTGAGATCTAAACCCTTCACCTAGACAATGCCAGTATAAAATTGCAGAGGGAAAATGACCAGATGCTCAAGCATTTCCTAACTACCCGCTAAGAGACCTTTTCCGTGTTTTTAATTATTTTAGTGATACACTACCTTCAACACCGGAGACATTTCATTTCACCACTTGAACAATACAGAGAAATTTTGTTAGTGCGAGTAGAGTAAGAAAACCAAATCTTGAAAACATGCGCACTCCGCATTCAGGGCTTGTATTAGGATATGTTTGCATGTTTCTCATAATCTAGTTACACAACTTTCCTTTTAAAATTGCAATCACTCCATATGCCGTTTCCTGTTGAGAGTGGGAAACCATACTACGTTCCTCACGTAGCGGTTCTAAAATGAACGAAAACACACCTTTTTTTAAATATTGTCAATATCACAATTCCCCTCTAACCTCATCTTGCTGTGAAATGCACAGAGGGCCTATAGTTTTGATCTCATGAAAAAATACTGAATAGTTCACAGTTATATCTGCACACTTGTAATTTGCAAGCTCCAGCGCATTTTCCAGAGGCTTTTTTTTTTTTCAAGTTGTATAGTAAGTTACCACTTTCTATAGTTGGCCGTATCTAGATCGAATGCTACCCGTATTCGGTTCAAAAGTTAATTATTTGCCGCATTTGCACCTTCGAAGAGCGTGTTCAACAATTGAAGGGCTTTAGTGCAACGTACCTAAAAAGGACGTAAACGTGCCACTTGGGATAACTTGATACAAACATCGTAAACATAAGCACCATCCTGTAAAGACTGAACATAAAAATACCCTTATTTTTCGAATTCAATCTTTAATTTATTCCTTAGGCCCACATATTTAAACTCGTTGAATAAGTCCATAAGACAAATAAATGGGGTATAACGCTCTCGAGTACACCTAGTCGCGCTAACAATTTTGTGTAGAAACAGCTCCCAAATGTCGCATCCGGCCGGAAAATGTTGCAGAGACATGCAAAGGTCACCAGACCTCTGTTAATGCAATGCATCAAGTTTAGAAAATTAAACTAACTGAACCATATGTTGACATGCACCTGCTCCTACCTCTCCGCTCACGAACACTTCATGTGGTGTGCTGCTTGCTTCAAACAGCTGCGCTTAGGTCTAGTTGTAAAGCAGGTGTTTTGGGACTCATGCATTGTAGCGTCATGCGGTTTTTCAGAGCACGGTGCATTTTTACTGTTATGTAGGAACGATTTGCGCTACATCACTGTTTTAACTGGTTTGCCCCTTCTACGTGGCCTTACATTTGTGCATATCAGCGAGAAAAACACACGGGCACAATTTTTGGGGGAGTTTCTCTGCATGATCACTCACTCTAATACAAAATGCATAAAGTCATACCACCCGAGACCACTCCGTAAAGCAAGTGGGAACACATTTAAAACGAGGCGTTTATACAGTTGAAAGCAGATGAAAGTTTATTTTACAAAAGGCGAATTTACGAATTTCCCTACCTAACGAACAAATTGGGATTCCATGAAAGTTGATTTTACAAAAGGCGAATTTACGAATTTCTCTACCTAAAGAACAAATTGGGATTCCCCCCTCAATTGTGCATAGGCCTAATTCTTTTACGAACTCGAAATAAAAAAACTTCGCCGCCATAATTGATTTCGTGACGCATTCCGGGAAAGAAGATGCAAAAGAAGGTTTGTTTCAATTTTGTGGCGTTTATATCTGCCAGTGTGCTGCCAGCGTAAGAGAGGTACAATCGACACAGTGAAGGCATTGCCGTTTTCGTTCTTACGAAATTGAGAACTGGAAGTGCACGAACGACCGACTGCGAGTTTTTGTGCAGGATTTCTTTTCGGATCATGCCTCTTCCTGCTCGTGTTGGAAGAGGCATCGCCCGGGAAGAAATCCTGGAAAAAGATGCGCACTCTACCGTTCCGTAAAGCGTCGGTTTGTAGTTTCGTAAGAAACAAAACGACAACGCCTTTGTAGCGGCATCATCATCATCACCACAGCAGCGCCTATTGAGTGGTAAAGGCCTCAGTGAGTGTTGCCTTTTTTATGTCGTTGACCGTACAACCGGACAACGATTCGTCGTCTATACGGGCGCCCAGGTCAGCATCCTGCCCGCTACACGGTGGCAGCGATTGCTCACCTCGGCCATCATGTACCTCCAAACTGTCAACGGTACTAGGATCACCGTGTACAAGCAACGTTCACTCACATTGAACCTGGGACTCCGCAGAGGTTTTCCATGGATTTTCCTGGTGGGTAACATCGGCTGCGCGATTATCGGAGCCGATTTTCTCACGCGTCTGAGAAAATCGGCTTTTTTCAGTACAGCTGTTGATGTGCTGGGCTTGACGACAATGTGTCCTGGTATTGTGTCAAGCTGTTACGGAGAAGGTTTCTCAGCCTCCGAAGAAGAGCTTCCCAGTAAAGACATAATCATAAACAATAAAATTTGCCAATAGAAATTTCAATATTGATATAAACCGTCCATTTTCCCCATAAAAACAAAGTGTTCCTGGCATTCTTTTTCTGTTTACAAGTGCAGCCGACTCTAAGAAAAGTTGTGTAAGCTTTGTCATTGGTCACAGTGTAGCAAGGCGACCTAAGAAGGGATCATGAGGACTGAATACGGACCTAAATCTTGCGTTCTCTTAAGTAATCCAAAATTATTTACATAGCAATTAGCCGCTAATACGACTCTAACTTTACGCCAATGTTTATTTACTTGTAATAATTCCTCAATACTGAAGTTGTAAACCTTACAGCATAACGGTCTGGTGTCAGTAAATGGCAGCTACGCAGGGAGTACGGTTATAGAAGACGGCTTTCACCCCGGGTAGAACTGGGTTATACGTTTGAGTATTATGACCCTCGTTCCAGTCGTGTGGGCGCCCGTGTAAAATATTTAATTGTTAAAAATGACTCGCCAACGTTGGCTATTGCAAAATTGATGCGCGCCTTCCAATTGCTCGTCACCAGTATAAAATGATTAGTTTTCGAGGTTGCTCATTTTGGAAGAACACCGCAGGGCATATTCTGAGCTACGTTGAACGCTTTTGAAAATGTTGAACGCTGTTTCTTAACCCTCAAATTTCTCCAAGAACTCACCACGGCTCACCATTCAAGAACATCAGCAGCTATGCCAAGCACAATAACACTACAAATTGCGCGTGGCAGGTCATTTCCTGTACGACGAAGCACTGTGACGTGTCCTACCGCTATGTTGAAACCTGTCTGGTGTATGCTTGATAGAGCTTTGAAGAACTATTCTGCCAGTCGAGAAGCTGCTGACCTCCCGATGAGTCCAGGTGCTTCAGTTGCAGTAACATGTTGCCCGTTGTTGTATGCCCACCCACTAAAACAATATTCGGCCCTGAGGAAGGCATTCACTTTGAGCAAAATCGTTGAGTGGTGGTTTGTGTGGGTTTAATTCTTTGAAGTCGTCTATATGATGTACTTGTTTATCCTCTCTGTATAATGGAACCGAGTGGAACTCTGTGAAACCTACTCAAATCTGGCCGAATTGCTTTTTTACGTATACCACCCTTACATAATTACTTTTAGAAAGAATAATACACATAAAATAAACTGCCGGCATTAAAGAAAGTATTCATAGTAGGGTCTACGGGCAGTGTGCAAATAATTTCACCGCAAGTGAATAGTTCAGGCAGCCATGTCCTCAGTGTAGAAAAATGTCCATGCAAGCAGTAGTATTTCATTCTTGTCCTTTCTTGTAGCAGTAGGTTCGAGCACCTTAAAGGGTGCTTACCACTCGCAAAGGATGCCGGAGATTGCACATACAGAATCTGAAGTACGAATGTACCCTTCCCCAAGCGGAAGAATTTACCAGCGAAGCCACAACGTAAAGTAGCAACGCTTCACCACTAAAGTAGAAGCTTCAGTTGTATTGAAAAGTAAAATGAGGGACATCGGAATTACTTTTATTACGGCTAACCCACCGGAGCTTTTTTTCCAAGAGTGAGAACGAGCTGCCGGAGTAAATATGTGCGCACGTTATTTTTTACTGTTTATTTTCGCACTTCAGGAGGACGTGAGCGGTGGTATTGCGTTTACTCTATTCGCTTAAACCTTTTTGTTTTCCCGGTGTCCGAAAACGCATGAGCAGCGCTGTTTCGCCTATTCTTTTTTTCCCAACTCTTTTGGCTCCAATCCTTTTTCTTCGTGCGAAGACCCGCAAAATACCCCGTCCAACGAGAGTCTAACTGCATCGCCGTAACATCCAGCTGGAAATATTGTCCGCCAGCCCTCAGCATGTGTTTCTTAGCGACACTTTTATGCCTAACGGAAGACAGGTAATACGTGGAGCGGATGACTTTCCGAGCAAGTTGACGTCGTTACACTTTGAAGCGTAATGTTTTGGCTAACGCTACCCGCGCTTCACCTCTCTGCGGCACAAAAACCAAAAATCGCATTGTTTAAGCGTTGGTAAATACCACAGCGGATATATGGTCGCCTGCGTCTCGATGGCGATACTTTTAGCACGGCACTGAGGAAACGGGAAATGGCAATTGAGAGCTGCGATAAAGCGGTAAAACCCAGGCAGGATGAGCAAATTACACCCTTCATCACACGTTTTAGGCAACAAGAACGACAACTATAAAAAGTAACAGTGATATAGTGTTGATGGAATTAAAGGGGTCGTGAAAGGCGTTGTGAGAACAAAAAATAAAGAAGCACAATCGTTAGTCTTGCAGTTCAACGCCACCTGTGCCAAGTATAACTTTTCTATACGAGCAGCGGAAAGTTCAAACTTCCGTTTCAAACTGTGTTGACCCATTCAGATCCTTTCCAGCGTCTATTGGGCTACGCCGTCTTTAAGGATGTACATCATCGTTTCTCCCATGTGCGTTATGAATCAGATATCTTGCTATTGGACGAACTTTTTCCGCACTTCCGTAGAAGAGAGCCGTCGTCTGCTCAGTGTCGACGGGTCGCGCTGGCACCTTTGGGTGTTCCTGCAGCACGCGTAATTTTATTATGTTCATCTATGATATTTTTGCTCTATTAACACGCTTCTCGTAAGGCGCATTGGATATAGGCCAACACGACAACAACACGGCGGCGACGCCGACTTCCGAGTTCGCAGACCGCCTTGTCACACGACGGATACACGAACACGTAGATCTATCGAAAGTACGCCTGGTGTGACTGGTTCACTGACCGAAGACGCCGACAATGCCTATCGGCCGAACGTGAGTCGGAATTGATAGAGAAGCGAAAACAGCGGATTGACAACACTCGCGACGTAATAAATGCGGCTCTGTTCCGCTAGTTCCTTGAGCGTAATAAACACAGTAAAGGCCATGAAACTCACCCAACTTAACACAAGCGTTCAAGCGATCCCTATTTCGGTTTTCGCTTTGGCGACAATTACTTTCCGGAAGTTGCAAACTGCACATTCGTGCGAGACCAGCAACGCTTGTAGAAAATAGAAGCTCTGCTAAGCGCGGAAGGCGAGTTATGGAAGTTTTTTAAGTACTAAGAAATCAACAGCTGTCAACTTTTTTGGCGTAACGTGTAAAACAAAAGTACGGCAGGTACTATTTCCGCTGGGCAAAATCACAGTCGCCGCCAAAAACACAATGGCAATCGCTTTTCTCCCCAAGACAGGGATGCTGCTGGAGATCAGCTGTGGGGGGGGGGGGGGGGGGGGGGGCTTGATGGAGCCTTACGCAACAACTGTTATTCAGGAACTGTTCTGAAATTCTTCAAATTCACTGGAAATAATAGATATGACACAAAGGGTGGGTCTCAATCTAGTATACAGGGTAGTATATAAGTACCATCCTATATGCGATAGTATATATCCTTATATAAGATAGTATATAATCCAGTATATAAGATGGGCCCACAGTGGCCTAAAGCCTTGCTCTCACTTAATCAATGTCGCCGGTTGAATTCCCGGCAGAAACTTGCGGTTTTCTTTTTTTCGACGCGGGTCTGTAAGCGGCACAGTCTGCAAATTGTATTCACAAACCACCAAAAAACGCTTTCTTCGAACTACTTTGGTTGTATGGCGTCATTACAAAAATACCAAGCTCGACATGTGCGCAAACGAGCGGAAATTAAGCCCTATATAAACCGACGACGGTTGAAGATACATTCACGTGGTCACTAAAACAAACAAAGGAGCACGTGCCAATCCGTACACACAAGCGCTCTGGTGAAAGGCTGACGCACTCTCATGATTTGAATGTTTAGCGGACATACACTGTAAAAACAAAACACTGCGCGATCGAGATATCGTCTGCGGCCGTGGTCCCGTCATGGTATTTTTAAATATCAGCGCGTGAAGATGCACCACTTTCTATCGCCCAATTAGGGAAATAAGAAACGTTAAAAATAAGTGCTTTGTTTTGCTTGATAAAAAAAGTTCGCTCCTATCCACTCTCTCAAGGTGGTTGGAAAGCAAAGCTATAAACGACGGCCACAACAATTGCCCATGCGCCATCACTTCAACTCACACAAGTGGCTCGACAAAGAGTGAAACCAGGGATTCTGCCAGCCTTTACCTGGGATTCGAGTGGGTGGCGTCCCCAATGAACATCCGTCGGCGAAAACAAAACGGTGAGGAACGTTTTTAAAAAACTGAGTATGAGGTCGAAACGAGCGTTCATGCGTTGTCTCTTGCACTGCCTCCCGTCACTCTTGTTTTATGTGTCGCCCTCAAAGCGGCCTCTCCGTCCCTAAGCACTAAATGAATACCAGGCCCAAAGCAACCATCACAAACCACACAATAAATTCGTCACGGCAACGTTACCACAGCTGTGAGGAAGCACCTGCGCGGGGAAAGCTGGGTAACCATTCGCCGTGCCATCTACACTGTGCTCCATGAGTGAACACGCCGCCCCCCACTTCCGCTGCCGGCGCACCCGCGTTGGGAGTTCCTCGTCACGCACGCCACATAAGAACCGTTCGGTGGTAGAGCTAGAAAGGTTTGCTTTAGAAGCGCTTGATCTGCAGAGGCCTTCCCTGGAATCGCTTTAAGATATTGTGACGTAATTACCCCGTTAAACAACCACGTGATTAACCGCTATCAGGGAGTGTGTCCTCTAAACTTACAGATTCTGGCTGTGCGCCAGCCCGTCGGTACAACGCTCTGCATACAGTAGGCGTCCTGCGCTCCGGTGTTTGTCATAAAGCTTTTGACTGTACCAAGACTTGTCCTCGCCGAAAACGCGCGGTGATAGGGTTCTGTTTTTGTGCGACCAGTCGGCTTGGTGCGTAGGGTAAACGTCTCGCCCCGTTCCTTCCGTCAGCTCCTCCAGCCGTGAGCGCAGTGCATGATTCATAAAAATAACTATAACAAACAACGATACAAACGGAATGCACAAAGTCCGAAGGCCCCGTCCCAAAGCAATGCTCCGGGTTAGAATATCGCAGTAGCAGACGCTCGCAACCGGGAATCCTTGTAGACGTCACAGAGAAGCAAGGCGTCATGGGCAGTCACGCTCGCGTGGGGCGAGTGTATGTGCGAAAAGGGGGATAACCGTGGCGCTAGCAAAAATGCGATGTTTTGATTTGGAATGAATCCACTAACAATCATGCCTTTACAAAAAAACTGAGTGCCCTTCCACTCGGTGAAGAAGGATAAAGTGCGAAGCTGGGCGCAGTCCACGGGGCGCAAGAAACAAGATAATCTTCTTTGGAACTTGCGATGAAGCAATCTTTTTAGCGAACTAACTGAATTGAACATAGAAAGACCCGAGCTTTATTACGGTTTACAAGTATAGAAATGTATGTTTCATCTTGCGTCGCTTGGGTAAGGCACCTACAGAATGCACTCGGCGAGTGATGACACCAGGAACGTCAGATTGGGCTGTTTAACGTCCGCATTCAAATTTCCGCCCTCACAACAGACATGCCACCAGAAAGAGCACAAAACCTGTAGCTGCGTGAGCACACCCCCTCCGCTCCCTGTTTCTCCCAACCCGTGCACACATAAACCGGAAACCGGTAATGTGCGCGTTCTTAGGAGTGAAAGACACCTTCGAAAATGTCGCTGTGAAATCTTTTAACGCTGAACAAATACACGTCGGCGTTACAACCGGGCGAGTTGCTCTTCATCCGGGAGGGATTCGCAGTTACTCGACGAGCTGGAACCTGAGGCGGCAACGGTGGCGTCCGCGGCACGGCGTAGTTCTTCTACCCATTCGCGCTTCTGTTCGGCCAGACCCTTAATTGTCCACTCCTCCTCCTACGAGCGAACGACATGCGTCCGAGGGAACGACATTGCGGTTAGAACCTGGAAGGCCTTGAGCGTCGTTATGACGAAAAAAGATGTCCCTCTCCGTTTCCCTCCCTCGTTTTACGCATATTACTGTCTCCGCACAAACACGGGCCCAAACCGCTCGATTACCGACGATAGCGGATAGGGTGCTTTAAGCTTTGAGACTTCGCGATTAAATCTCCCACCAGCCCAACAGGCAGGTTGTCGGTATCGGCATGAGTCCGCGCAGCTTCTGCACCCTTCCTGTGCACACATAAACCGGCAACTGGGGATTGGCGCACATTCAGGAGTGACATACAATGACTAAAATGTCGCTCGGAAAGACTTTCAAACCGAATAAAAATACTGGGCTCACCCTGGCGTTCCAACCGGCCAAGGTGCTCTTCTACCAGCGAGATTCGATGATTGCGTCATCTACCGCACGGTGAGTGACTTCAATGATGTGTCAACCCTGCAAAAGGATTTGAACAACATTAACTCGTGGTGTCACACGTGGGAATTGGGGCTAAACACAGCTAAGTGTTACTATGTTTCTTTCAGTAAAATTAAAAAAAATTGTCGATTCTTCCTACCATATTGGTACTGAAACTCTAAAAAAATTATCTGAAGTTAAATATCTTGACGTCACACTCAGTGCGGATCTGACTTTCAATCATCACATTGATAACAGCGTAAAGAAACAGTTAATGTACTAAACTTACTCCTTGGGAACCTTCGCAATGCTCCTTCATCTGTGAAAAAAGCCGCGTATTTTTCGCTGGTCAGACCCATCCTAGAATATGCGAGTGTCGCATGGGACCCTCACCAAGAGTATTTATTACAAAAACTTGAAGCAATACAGAATCGCGGAGCCAGGTTTATTCTCAGTAATTACACTTGGGGGGCAAGCGTCACAGAAATGAAATCATCAATAGGCCTAGAACCTCTCAGGGAGCGACGTAGAAAGCATAGGTTAAAACTCCTCTATTGTATATATAACAATTTAACAGGAATAATGAAGGAGAAATATTTGCAAACCCCCCACTATGTATCCCAAAGACGTGAATACATTAACAAAATACGAGAGATAAAATGCAGGACCAATTATAAAAAGTTTTCTTTTTTTCCCTTTGACTATATCTCAGTGGAATGAATTGGCAGCCGACATCGTTTCAAATAGTGGTTAGACGTTCACTCACGTGCTTAGCGAATTGTGATTCTTCAGTTGTATAAATATTATTCTGTTGTTTGCTCTCTTTTAGGTATTACACTGTTTACTCGCGTGCTTAGTGCAGTGCGATGCTGTCGTTGTATAAATATTATTTTGTTGTGTGCTCCCTTTTAGTTATTATATATTAACAAACAGTGACCGTGCTAGTGACTTTATTGCAATTTGTACTATGAGACCCACTCCCCTGCTGTAATGCCTCGGCGCTGCAGAGTAATGTGTAAATAAATAAATAAAATTGGAGCTACTCGGCGATGAGGAATTTGAGGCGGCAGCGCCGGCAGCTGCATGTTCGCATCGGCTGCTTTCTGTAGTTTATACGCCCATGCGCTTTCCGTTTTACTCTGAGAAATCACCTGATAACGGCGCTACCACCATTGTCAGCCGATTGCGCAAATATGAAATAGGCATCGGTGGTGGCGAGGACTTAACGTTGCGAAGAAGGAGTCGGCGGTGGTGAAAACTAGCTCCGGAGCGGCGCTGAGTAACTTGCGTGCACCGTAACGGAAACGGGGGGGGGGGATGTATAATGCTTCGCAGTAATTTTTAAAGGAAGTGATGAGGAAAACATTGATTTACTTGGTAATTTGAATATCCACGTAAAGAAAAAAATGTTTCAAGGCCAATTTAAGACACAAGAAAAGGTTTCCTTATCTTATCGAGTTTGAGGTCACCCCCGCCTCACCAAAGGCGTAGGAAGGGCAGGCACTTAGGTTCGGTACACATCTGTTCATAAAAAAAGCTGTTCAAATAGGCCCCTGGCGCACAATTTATAAAACAGGTTTACGGAAATGTGGGGTATTGGGTGGTATGTTTTAAAACAGAAGTATTTTGTTGTCTTTACACGTCAATTGCTATTGTGGCTTGCACAATTGAATAAAAGCACGAGATTGTCGTCGTTGATCTACTGTGCTGTTATCGCAAAATGGCTATTCAACTTCTTGAATTACTTCTGTGGGCATTTAGTGGCGCGTATGTGTCCTCTAATACGGTGAAGGCTTGTATAAGACTTTCAGTCAGGTTTGAAGGTAGAAAGCTTCGTGTTTTAACCATCCTTTTTCAAATTCGGGTGCTCTGAATGAGCAATCATCATCATCCTTCCCAGTTTGCGTGATGCTCTTCTCTCTCTTCTGTTTACCGCTGTTGCATTGTCAGGAATGTGTTGGTAAGACAAAGCCGCAGGCATATTGCATTGAGGTGATAGGCAGTGTAGTGGGTCACCACTTCTAGATACGACGGCATCTCATTCACTCGCCTTGTCCCTCAATACGGCGTTGTCGTTGTCTGTCCACACCCCTCCCCCATTCTCCTCGCCGCGCGAGCTGCGCTCTTCGCCGCTCACCCCCTCTTCTCTCCGATAGCGAACACTCTCTTGCGAAGGGCATTGGATTGGATTCGATTGTATTGGCTTGGCTTGGCTTGGCTTGGCTTGAATTGGGCTGGATTGGGTTGGATTTAGATTGGATTGGATTAAAGTGGATTGTGTTGGATTGTGTTGCGTCATAGCCACGCCACGTTGCGTCATAGCCGCGGCACGGCATTCAAGGCACGTTTCACGCGATGGGAGAATCAACCTAACGGAAACAACAACGGAACCCCGTATGCGTTGCATCTACACAGGGGTTCCCGCGAGGGGAGGTGGGAGTAATGTTTTACTGTTTAGTCTTCATATGAACTGCGCAGACATTATCGATCTCAACTATCAAGATTGAGCAATGTAATATTTGAGCTTTTGAAAGCTTTCGAGACGTACACTGTATATACGTGTACTTACTCGTGTGTATCTGTGTTGGTGGCGCGTTGGCTAAACTGGAGGTTTACTAATAGCTGAATCATGAGAATTGTTTAATAAAATGGTAGAGTTAGCTTTTGTGGGACCTCGGGGGAAGATGAGGGGTGACACACTTTTTAAAAGCTCGGAGGGGTAGGCTGCGTTTGCGCTGTCCTTATTAAAAAAGATCTGTCTAGAGTTCGCGTAAGAATTGAGGCTTATAATATCAATGAAGCTGAGATGACTGGGTAGCGCAGCGTTTTGGCTTTGTGAAAAGGATGAGTGCTGGGTAGGGGGGTACCTTAGGAGGAGTCGCTTTCTAGGGAACCAGCGCAGGGGCAGCCCTGCATATGCGCTAATTAGGTGCAAGTGCTTTGCAACTTGTGTTGTACTGTACTAGGCTCTCCCACGTGTCTATAACACGTGTTTCCACATCAAACACCAAAACCCAATCTCTTATTGCATTTTTAATGAGATAGAGTGGAGAATAGGATAAGGTGAGCTCCATCGCATGAGATGAAGCACATGGTTCTACGTCATCATCATGAGAAGCCGCGTGTTCCGTCTTGGCCTCGCATGTTAAAATCATAGGCTGAAAACCCCGACACCCTTTGGCGTATTATTTTGTTTTGTATACTTGTATCTCTTTTAGCCAATTTAGGACATATCACTTGGTCACGCCCACAATCCATCTTCGCGCCATTCGACATTTTTTTTTATTTGGACATAATAATATGCTTGCCAGCGAAGGCTCCGCATTTATATGCGGGAAATCGGATGTGCTTGGCTATACTATTTGGCTCTCGGCAACCGAAAAATTTCGTCGCGCTTTTGGATGAAGTGATGCCCAAACGACTTAACCACGTGCCTCTAATTGATGCGTATGCATCATAAAAAGTTACTTGAACCACAAAGATGTGCTAATAAGGTGAAGAAAGATGTGGTAATAAGGTGGAGAAGGACAGTAAAAAATTTCGCTTCGACCAAAATCTATTTCCGACACCAATGAGAATTATTGCATTTTTCTTGTCATCAACACCAGAAAAAAGAACGCCTCTATGATTTACGAGGATATTTATTTTAGCATATCCACTGAAATTTTCGCCTGAAAAATAGATTATATTCCAAGAAATCTCATACCGGGCATCTAATAAAATCGTCTCTCATTCATAATACCTTAAATGTTGTCACGGTAAAATCGGCCAATATCAAAATATACAACCTCGTTTCATGCATTCTCGACACATACGTAGAGCGAAAGCTTGCTAATTTGAAATCGAAGGGGACCACAAAATTGTTCGAATTAAGCGGACTTTGAATTAGCGGGTGGGCGTTAGAACGAATGCACATTGCGCCACACTGCTTGGGCAGAACATAAAGAAGCCACCTCGGCACTCGCTATCGCGAATTAGACACTACACACGTTCGTGGCAAGTGATTTCGTAAACAGTGGTCGTGACATTCAAAAATCAAACAAAATTAATTGATCTAATGCCGAAATAATGACGCTGTTTATTCTTGAAAACACGTTTATTTGCATGACAGGGTCGAGGGAATCAAAATAAAAGTACTCGGTAGATTACATCTGTCTAGGCCGACTCCTGAGCCGACTTTTGCGAGGAGCAATGAAAACGAGAGGATTCCAGTTTGAATCACTGCAAGCTCGAAGTAACGAAGTTCTGATAAACAAAATTTACACTTTATATACATTTCGAGCTTTTGCGCATGTCTGAGTGACCAGCCGGCCACTTCATATTTGTAAGGTTTATTACGCTTTATAAAAGTGTTTGCTCAGTTTGGTGGGCCATATAACGTTGTAAATTTTGAGGTGTATACCAGAAAAAGTGTGGTAATATTCTTTGTTTAATATATTTACTCTGAAGTGTGGTACGAATAAGCTTTGCACCTTCGATATCTATATATGGCAACGCGCTGGCACAAATCTTCACGCAGGTGATGGACATTCTACCGGACGTTGTACCGGTATACACGCTAAGAGACTGCCCCTCCTACTTGTGTCTCACGTCTTCGCGTAGAAATTATAACGTGAAGACCAGACAGGTGTCTTACATGGGGACGTTTGCAGGCATGAATAAGAAAATGACGTGAGTAAACGGCAAAACTATAACGGCCGCAGTTTTGAGGGCGGTAGTCTTTTGAAATTTTTCTGTGCGTCTGTCTGCCGAATTACCCTTACAGTCAAACAATAAAACAATTTATAAACAAAGTATAACAAGCACTTAAACTGCTGGCCTGCGTCATACATGTCCGCTTTAATAAAGAGTTCATGCAGACAAAACAAAAGTCTTATTAAAAAAATACTGACCCCACTTTTAACGCAAACTTCCCTCAACGTAGCTACCTAATTACGAACAAAGGAAATTACAATACGAACCACAAGCTCACTTACCGGAACAGAACATATGACGTCACATGTGCCAGCTTTACGTGTGGCTGAGGCCGGCAAAAGCGAACACAAGGTGTCAGGGCTTATCAGCCTGCCGAACGAGCTATTTGCACTTACATTTAGGGCACATTCTTTTAGACGCGAAGCATGTGATGCTGGGGGCTGTGTCCCTCCCTCCCTTGTTGCTGTCCACCGCACGCACTCTACTGCGCATGCGCGTCTCTTCAGCCCCGTCAGCGTTTGGCCTGACGTCAGCGCAGTGCACTATAAAAAGAAATAGTTAGGCGGCGCCCGGTTTCGATCTCACGAATCTCTGGCCGCAACGGTAGGTACATGGCGCTCTTCCCACTGCGCTACAAACCGAGACGGGAGCATGTGCTAGGAACACGCCTTATGTCCTTTACTCATTTAAACCATGTAAAGAAGCTACGGATACAACGAAGGCACGCGAAGCTGAACGTCAACGGAAACAACGAACTGAAAACTTCAGAGGAGAATGTTGAATTTCCTGCGGGAAAGCTGTGGCGGGAAGCGCCACGCACCTTGCAGCTCAACCTGAGAAGAGGACGAAGAGGGCGGGCAGCGGGGTAGGAGCGTAACACGCAACAAAGAAAGGCGAGAAAAAGGAGGTGTTCGATCAAGTAACGTGGGTGTGGTCTCTTCGCTGTCTCTACATTTCCCTACATTTCTCTACGCTTCTCTGTCTCTACATGGGGGTTCAGAATACGCTCCCATTCCTGCTCCAATAAATGAAACAACATAACGGCAACACAATAAATCCTACACGAAACCCTCGTCATGATTCGCATGCTCCTTATGCTTCCCCACGGGAAGATGGTGTCTTTTTTTATAGCAGTGACAATGGTGGGGTACGAAAGGTACGAAAGTAGGCAAAAAAGTAGGCGTAAACATAGAAGTACCGATACGACCTGCTGTTGGTGCTGCCTGCACTATGCTCTTTTACCTGCACCGGACTGCGGCGCTTTCGGGTTGTGTCAGGCGACTCTGACAGATTGGCGTAAGCGACGGTGTCTTATGTAAGCATGTTTGTCGAGCGACCCCCTTGTTTCACGAAACAAATATTTTCTACCTTGTCAAAAGCAAGCCAGGTTTTCTACGTTAAATATGGTCTAAAGAGAGCAAAGGAAGAAAACGGCCTGCCGCGGTATCATGGCACCTCTAGGTTGGGCAACTGTAAACAAGGCTTGCGAGTACGATGATGTTATTGCAGACGTAACGAGAACGCACGATTTGGTGGGAGAATAAAATTTTTAACTTAAATTGAATTTGTCAGTGAATACAGCATTCTTGCTTCCGGTCAAGCGCTGGGATTACTAAAAGACAATAAATATTTTGAAGAAAACAGGTTTTCCTTTCAAAAAGTCTGTTCGAAAAACAGACTTTATTGAATAAAACAGGCTGCTCCTTTAGGCCCAAAGGGTAGCTTAGGCGGGTTTGAGGCAAAATGTAAATACATAATCAGGCCTACGTTTTTTTTCAGTTAGTAATACTTTTAAGTGGATTTTTACGATAGCAAGTGAATAGAGCTACACAATAAATATTCCGTAGAAAGACTCCAGCTGATGCGAGATAAAACAAAGCACAAA
This sequence comes from Haemaphysalis longicornis, assembly GCF_048455015.1. Lineage (NCBI taxonomy): Eukaryota > Metazoa > Arthropoda > Arachnida > Ixodida > Ixodidae > Haemaphysalis > Haemaphysalis longicornis. The sequence continues at coordinate 2,605,925 of NW_027526329.1, read as the reverse complement.
TAAACGAAGTTCTCTTTTGTGTTCTTCCGGGATGAACAACAAAATAAAACAAAAAAAGGACGCGCACTGTCTCAATGGATGGCGCGTACAGTGCAAAGGCCGAAAAATATAATTTCATTATATTTATAATTTCATAAATATAATTTCACGTGAGGAGCCAGAAGAGACCGGAAGGGCATAAGATGGGAAGCGAAGAGCGAGAAACAAGTTGCATTGCAAGAGTGCCAGGCAGATATTTTAAGACAAAATTCGCAGGGGAAGCTACGAGATAATTGGCCGGCTTTTTATGATTACCAAATGTTGTGCGTAAATAGTCGATAACCGTAACGTTTTGTTATGAAGAATGCTACAGTCTACACAACCAAGTACAAATTGTAAGCTCGAGACGAGCCCAACGGGTTAGTGTTGGTTGCGAACTCCATGCGCATTTCTTGCTAGGTCAGCAATACACCCATCATGTCGGCAAACTTTTTCTCCCCTCTGTTAAAAGAGCGGGCGACAGAAGAGAAGAAACATTAGACAGTAGGGAGAGGGTTGATACGGTGGTTTCGAAACTGGGGAGTGCTGCCGTCAGAATGCTTGGGACGTTGCCATGAAGGCGACAATTTGATACCTGGATCACAAGTTGCCTCCGCGCCAAAAATTGTAGAACATCTTAGTACTTTTTATTATGTGGTAAATGCGCAATCAATATAGAGTATTGTTGAACTTGTTTGGGGTTTTAGGCCTGACAAGTTTTGGGGATGGTGTTGATGTAGATGGCTGAGCTTCCATCAACATATGAAGCGCACCGATCAAATTAGGGGAACAAATGTCGTGTAGAATCAGCAAGTTGATTCTGTGCAATTTAAAGACGTGACTTCTGTGGCCGCAGATGTCCAGTGGTAGCATGTGTCTTCTTCATCAAATCATTATCCCTTTCCTTTCCGACAAGTATTCGCTTTCAATTTCGGTTGCTGTGACTTAGACTTCCGAAATTACCCTTTTTAGGCTCCATAGATGCTTTTAGTAGGAAAAAGCTTTGCAACATTCATATTTGCCTCTTGTACAGTTCCGTTTATCGATTTTTACCTGCAATTTTGCTCACGTCTCTCCAACACATGTTACGTCTATATTCAAGCCATGGTTGTTCAGTGGTTTCGGGTTTGGTAGGCATTCAGGAGTACACCTTATAGAACCCAGCTCGGCACAAACTTTACCCCAGTTTTTTTACCTCAAGTAGTTACTTTGTTTACACCAGCTTCTCTCAGTAAAAGCAACTCGTTGCCAGCCCCCGCGCGGGGCATCTTGAGTACACTTGGTGACGTTGAGTGGCGACACCGCGTACCCCGACCCCCCATACTTAAGCTGTTACCTAATGTGGCGAGAAGTTGAAAGGTGAAGGGTTAGAAGCCGTGAACGGTGGCCGTCGGAGCCCTGGTCAAGCTCCGGCCGATGGGCTCCCTGTCTGTCTATCAGGCTGGGAGCTCCGGGACCTCTTTGACCATCAAGGTAACGTCAAAGAAGAAAGTACCCCAGTTCTCTGCTTTATACTATGTCGCATGGTATTATCGAAACCCTCTCTTCTAAAAGATCGGGCCCCGAAAAGGGTCCGCACTGAAGCAACTAAGCTACTGTCCAACAGCCAAATATTTTGTGCACCACAGAATTTTCCCAAATTCCTCGTGATTCACTCTCTTGAAGCTGAAATTGCACTCGCAAGCAAGTCCGTGTTCAAAGTGGCACGATCCCTTGAATCTATTGTTGGTAGCAATTATAAGGCAAAGAAACTGTTATCAGGTGATGTACTTGCCGAAGTATTCACCAAGCACCAGTCAGACAAGCTTCTAAACCAGACTGATATCTGTGACCTCAAAGTAGCTGTCTCAGCGCACCGAACCCTGAACTCTTCGCAGGGGGTAATCTCTGAAATAGAACTTTTGAATGAAACAGAGCAAGAGCTTCTTGAAGGCCTCCGTGATCAAGGTGTAACAGCTGTAAAACGAATTTCTATGAGACGCGACGGCAAAAAAATCAAGACTAAACATGTTGTACTAACCTTTGACAGAAGCTCTCTTCCTCAGACCATCAATGCTGCTTTCATTCGCTGTCAGGTTCGCCCTTACATTCCAAATCCTCCTAGATGCTTCAAGTGTCAGCGTTATGGGCATGGTACCACCACATGCAGAGGTAGGCTGACATGCGGAAAATGTGCTCAGCATGACCACCCAACCGAAAATTGTCCCAGCAACACATTCAAATGCTCTAACTGCGGAAATCCACACGCAGCCTATTCCTGGTCTTGTGACGTCTTCAAAAACAAAAAGGAAATCATACACTTGAAAGTCACTGAAAACATCACTTTTGCCGAAGCCCGCAAAAAGCACGCTATGTTCTCGTCTAGAGCATATGCCGACGCAGCTCGCCGGGGGGCGGAGCGGTGTCTTGTCTCGGCAGCGACCAAGTACTGCAGTGCAGACATGGTCCTGCCCCCGCCCCCCTCTGGGTTGCCCCAAGCAGCCCAGGACACTGCTCCGCCGGTTGGGGAACCACCGGTGGTAGTGGCGGCCACCACCACTGCCCTGAGAGAGTCTGCACTCCCCAGTCCTGTTCCACTGGCCCCTGAAAGCCTGACGGGCAAGGACGTGGGAGTCGCTGGCTCTTCTTCTGCGAACGCTGCGCTGCTGCAGCCTTCTGTGGCACGCACAACCAGCACTCCTAAGGGTGCGCGGGTGAAGGAGCCTGGCCCGTCAGCTACTCCTTTGCCATCAGATGAAGAGATGGAGGTGACGCAGGCCTCGCCGGCTTCATAAACGTACAAAGAAAGGCGCCATTCCCTGGAGCGCCAGAAAAAGCCACCTCCAAGAGTTCAACCATCCAAAAACAAATGATTTTTGTTTGTTTGTTTGTTTGTTTGTTTATATAGGCAGAGTACAAGTACACCGTGCAAAAACAGAATATTTTCCAATCTTCTGCCATGGCGAACTGGGCAAAAGGCGTTTGAGCCCATTTGATCGAGCCCGATAGATCGAGCCCGATTTGATCGAGCCCGATACTCCAGAAACACAACACACTAAACTTCCTCTTCTAGTAAATAAGAATGAAAGAAAGCCTAATTCACTTGAATTGTAGGGGCCTAATCAAAAATCTTGATGATATATATGAAATTCTCACAGAGTACCAGCCAAGCGTATTATGTCTTCAAGAAACACATTTGAATTGCCAACAATTTAACTTTCTTAGGCAATGCACTATCTTTCGAAAAGACAGAGCCGGCTGCACTCATTCATCAGGTGGTGTAGCTTTAGTTGTTAAAAAGTCGGTGGCGTGCCAAAAACTGAACCTACAGACTAATATAGAGGCTGTAGCAATGAGGGCCATTATTTTTGGTAGGCTAACAACTATATGTTCAATATACATTGCGCCCGACTATCACCTAACAACAACAGAGTTTGAAAGTTTAATAGATCAACTTCAAGCACCATTATTATTAGTAGGGGACTTGAATGCTCACCACCCGCTCTGGGGTTCAGCACGGGCTCACCCTCGAGGGCGACTCCTAGAAAAATTCTTGTTGTCCTCTGGCACCTGTCTGTTCAATAAGAAACAAGCAACGTTTTTCAGCGCAACATACAATACATTTTCTTCTATTGACCTAGCGCTGGGGTCTGCCACTCTACTTCCTCTAGATGAATGGAGCGTCGCTCCAAATCCGTATGGCAGTGATCACTTTCCTGTTATACTTAAATTAGCTCACAACCCTGCAATTTCAACCATCCCAACAAGGTTTAAAGAAGAGGGAGCAAACTGGAAGAAGTTCAAAGAATTATCTGAGCTTTCTTACACATCCATACAGCATCTAGACATTGACCAAGCCACAGACGTTATTACTGCGCATATTATTGATGCCGCACATTCCTTCGTCCCTCGAGCTTCAACAAACACAAAAAACAGGCCCAGACCATGGTGGAACGAGGAGTGTAGGACTGCACGCAAAGAACAAAGCAAAGCTTGGGGAACCTTCAGAAGATAACTAACAGTTGAAAACCTGATTGCATTTAAACGAGCAAAAGCCAAAGGGAGACGGATTCGACGTGCTGCGAAAACAGAGAGCTGGAGAACATTCCTGACCTCTATAAACTCATTCACTGATACACACACGGTATGGAAACGAATAGGAGCACTTCAGGGTCAGAAGACGAACACCCTCCAACTTATTAGCACAACAGGTGACACACTAGAGGATCAGGCCAACGCGCTCGGCAAGCATTTTGAACATATCTCCAGCTCTACCCACTATTCAACAGAATTTCTTCGTCATAAAAAGATTGCAGAACGTAAGCCTCTTCACAACAAGAAAACATCAAGCGACGGTTATAATTCTCCACTCACAAAACAGGAATTTTCCATTGCACTTTCATCATGTAGGAAAACAGCTCCAGGGGCAGACATCATAACATACGAGATGATAAAACATTTACGCCAAGACACGCTTGAAGCAATTCTTTACCTTTTTAACTTGATATGGCAAACAGGACGACTGCCAAAGTCATGGAAGGAGGCAATTGTCATTCCTGTGCTGAAGCAAGGGAGAGACCAAGGTCTGCCTAGCAGCTACAGGCGAATAGCCCTTGCAAGCTGCTTTTGTAAATTTTTAGAAAAGATGATAAACCGGCGTTTACTGTATTTCTTGGAGTTTCATGGTGTGCTGGATAATCACCAATCAGGTTTTCGAGTACATCGTTACACAAACGACAATCTTGTTACCTTTGTATCTTATGTACGAGACGCTTTTGTTCACGAACAAACTTGCATGTCGGTATTCTTTGACTTAGACAAGGCGTATGATACCACGTGGTGCCATGGAATTTTACTGGACTTAGACTCGCTTGGAATCTGCGGAAATATGTTAAATTTTATTACAAGTTACTTAACCCAGCGTATTTTCAGAGTTCGTGTAGGCTCCTTGCTGTCGCAAATATTTACCCAAAAAAATGGCGTTCCTCCGGGGGGTGTCGTGAGTTGTACGCTGTTTATTGTCAAAATGAATTCCCTGAAAAATGTCTTGCCACGCTCTATATTTTATTCTGTTTATGTTGATGACATCCAGATAAGTTTCAAATCCCTTAATGTAGCAGTTTGCGAAAGACAGGTACAATTAGGAGTTAACAGGCTGTCAAAATGGGTAACCGAAAATGGCTTTCGGCTCAACGCCGACAAAAGCTCCTGTGTGTTGTTTTCTAGGCAGCGAGGCATCATAGTAGAGCCGTTCATTACGCTCAATGGAAACCAAATCCCTGTGAAGGATGGACAGAAGTTCTTGGGCATTTTGCTTCACAAAAAGCTCACTTTCATTCCACATATTCAGCAACTCAAAATGAAGTGCATGCAATCTTTAAACATACTTAAAGTTTTATCACACCAGTCCTATGGCACTGACAAGACATGCTTACTGAGAATATTCCGTAGCCTAATTATCTCCAAAATTGACTATGGAAGCATTGTGTATCAGTCGGCATCAAAAACAGCCATCAAGATGCTCAATGCTGTTCACCACCTAGGACTCCGGCTAGCTACAGGTGCTTTCCGTACGAGTCCCGTTTTAAGTCTTTATGTGGAGTCTGACATGTGGTCCCTAGAACACCAGCGTAAATTCAGTGCACTCTTGTATGCCGTTAAAGTGGCCTCGCTACCTCAGCATCCCTCTAACGCACTACTAAACAATCACACTACCGCAAACTTGTTTTTAAAACGCCCCTCACTGGCCCAACCTTTTTCTTTTACAGCCAGGTATGAGGCCCTTGAGTTGGGAATATTTTTCACGGACACTCAGAAAACTATTTTTACGGATTTCATTGCACCTTGGAAACTTCTACCCGTGTCATGCGACTTGTCGTTTGTTAAAATTGTTAAGAACCGAGCCCCTCAGGCCCTCATACAACAACACTTCCTAAGTCTGCAACACAAATATCAATGCACAGAATTCTACACTGATGCATCCAAAACGCGCTCTGCAGTAGCATGTGCGGCACTAGGACCAAACTTCTCCTGCTCAAAAACAATGAACCTAAACGCAAGCATATTCACTGAAGAAGCATACAGTATTACTATGGCTGTTGAACACATCATACAAAGCGTAATACCTATGTCAATTATATACACAGACTCACTTAGTGTTGTAATGGCTTTATCGTCTGGCAAAAGCCACAAAAATACATATTTTAACCAGCTTCTAAAGACTATTATGTGTGCATACTCCATGGGGCTCCAAATTACAATCTGCTGGGTCCCCGGCCATTGCGGAATAGTTGGCAATGAGTCTGCTGACAGACAAGCAGCTGCCGCCACCCACCGTGATGAGGTTGACGTGACATTAATACCTTACACTGATCTAAAGCCTCTCACCAAACGCAAACTCCGCAAGCAATGGCAAGAAGAATGGGACACACAGACAGAGAAGAAACTTCATGTAATAAGCCAAAAATAGCAAATACATAACAGACAAACGGAACAGAATCATTGAAGTTACACTTTGCAGATTACGTATAGGACACACACACGGCACACATTCATACCTTTTAAATGGCACACAAAGACCACAATGTTCGAGATGCGGACAAGCACTTATCGTTATTCACATCCTTGTTGAATGCAAAGAACACGATGCTGACAGACGCAAACACTTTCCAGAACTCTACACGTACCACATCCCGATTCACCCAGCACATTTTCTTGCAGACAATCCCATGTTTGCATGCAGTCGTGTCCTAGAGTATTTATTTATCGTCGGATTTTTACAACCAATTTCATATCGACCATAATTGTTTCACCGATTTCCCTCTGACGAGGACTGCATAATCAATGAAAGCTGAACTGCATTTCCACTCACCGCTTATAGTTCTCAGCAGTAGGGCTCTCTACACCAATAGGTTGCTTTTAATGAAATGTCCCCCTACACCATTTTTTAACCCTTTTACTTAAAGAAGTATACCCCCAAAGAAATATAAAAGACCCCGGTATTTGGCGCTCTTTGGCCAAGCTGCCCTTGCGCCAATAAACAACACATACAACAACAACTCATTGCCAGTACCCAAGTACGGGTTTGTTATCCTTTGATCTATTGGCAATTCTCTGTGTAGTTCGTTGTCGATTTTGTGCTCCTTAAATACGGTATTTATGTCAATCCAAATACGTACATTTTGACACAAAACAATCCAAAAACACGAGATTCACCTTAACACAAGACTCAAGGGCAGATAGAAGCACCATCGGAAAGAATTAGTGATTTGGAATCTGTTTTTACCTGCAACAGTATTTTAAAATTTCGTAGCAATTTCAGCAAGTAGCGGACGAAGTGTATTTATAAAAAAACACGTTTTAGATGTCAAGCCTCTCTTGCTCGGGGGGATGTCCAGCATCAGTGCGCCATCCGCAGCGCCTCCGACGATGATTGTGGCAGGATGCCCCTAAGGATTGGCCAAACAAAGAATCCATCACGAGATTGCTTCGCGTTCAACCACCCTCGTCAGCTTCCCGTGAGGGAACAGCTGAAGAAGAAAAAGGAGAAGAAGCCAAAGCTGCGAAGAGGAGGGCATGTACGTTGCTCTCAGCCGGTGCACCAACGTGAACAACCTTTACCTCACCAACGCTGACGGAGACTACCGATTCTACCACAGAAACGACAACATCGACAATAACATGATGGATGAGAGTCGGCGCCTCGAGAACCACCGCCTACTCACCGCAACACAACAGTACTTGCGTGACTTTGCCACCGGTGTGGACCCGGTCGCAGAATTCGCTCTGGCGCTACTATACACCAGATCACTCAACATAACGGCAACACGAGGCATTCTTCAGCGCATTTTATATTTATTGAGACCATTTGTGGGAAGCGTACCTACAGTCGAGGAATTTTCAGCTTTCAGATTGAAGAAAGAGCCGGGATTTGTTTTTAAATATTGCTCCTGCACGTTCACCAATGTGATCGATGTGTTCACGTGATTACGAGTGCAGTCGAACTTTGTTATGACATAGTAGTATCTTAACAACAAATTACTTCGTTGTATTCAATATTCGTTGTAACAGTAAATGTAAAAATCGGCTTTAACATATAAAAAATGTGGCTCCCGCACAAATACCTGATACCTTGTTGCATTTGAACCGTATTGAAGCGGCAAATGAGTGAACCGGAATGTGAAACAAAAACATACCATAGTTCACTTGACCAAACAGGCGTGCAGTTTTTTTTTTTTTTTTGATAAAGAATCTGATCTTCGTCTGGTGGCTACTCACAGCACTCAGCAGGATGATGTTTCCATATTGTCCGCGTACAAAAGGACCTTTATACTTCTGCAGTTTTTGACGACGGGGAATTTTTTTTTTAAGTAGCTTCTCATACTCTAGGTCAAATATTTATTGGTTATATCCGAGATCGCGCGCGGCTCTCACGGCTCCAGTTTAGTTGTAAAAGAATATGTGTCATTGAAATAAAGCGTGACCAACCATAGTTTTCATTTAGCGCGCTAGTGACGATAATACACTACATCAGTGCTCGTTATAACGAAGTTGAAGTGTAGAGGTATATATTATTCTATACCTAATGCATTGCACGTTTAAAAGTGACCAGTTTCTTCCAAGTTATCGTTAACGATTTAGTAGTGTGGTTATTCAAACAGACTCAGAGGTTATAAGTGATATAATTTATTGGCTTTTCTGTAGTTCAGATAATAATTATTTTATGGGGCGGATGGATAATTGTGCCGCCCAAAAAGAAGTGATCAAGGAATAATCCCAAAATCAAAACAACAGTAAAGACCAAACAAAAAAGTTCACGAAAGTATTTAAAACACTGTCCATGGTTGTAAAAATCGTGCTTTGATTTCTCTGGCTTCAGTTTAAATTTTGGAAAAGTAAAATTGGAGCCGGAGTTTAATAATTTTTTTCGTTTGGTAGACAGGAGCGGCAACATCAGAAACTAACTCATTCCACCGAAATGAAAACTGCCTTATTGAAATAATTGGAGCGTTTGGGGGTCTTGGAATGACACTGTTTTGTGCGTCATGCATGTCGAGCCGATTATTTTAGAACCGAATTACGTGGCGGATAACGTAAACATAAAACACGCAGGGGCTGCGTAATGCACACATCAGGTGTTAAGTTTTAGGCATGCTTTTAGAGTGACACCAAGCGACAACTATTGTCAGCAACACCGAACAAATCGCTTCATCCTAATTTTGGTGACTACCGCCACGTTAGACTTGGAAATGTCTTGTCGCGATAAATACTTCGTTGTTAAGTACTTTAGCGATAATTATATGCAAAGAGTATTATAGCAGGATCACAAGTTGAACGCAGTGATGACGGTCAAGCTCATCTACGCTTTTTTATATGGCTGTTGATATTACGGGGAAGAAAGGTAATATCGAATGCAGAATAAGTGCGTTGGCTTGATGGAAGGAAGGAAGGAAGGAAGGAAGGAAGGAATTAAGGAAGGAAGGAAGGATGTAGAAGGAGGGAAGGAAGGAAGGAAGGAAGGAAGGAAGGAAGGAAGGAAGGAAGGAAGGAAGGAAGGAATAATGGAAGGAAGGAAGGAAGGAAGGAATGAAGGAAGGAAGGAAGGAAGGAAGGAAGGAAAGAAGGAAGGAAGGAAGGAAAGAAGAAAGGAAGGAAGGAAAGTTAACCTGGCTACAGCCTATTTTGCTTTCCTAAACGTGGGAAAAGAAATATAGTCAAAAAGAAGAACGGAAAGAATGCACAAAAGTTGGATCAGACAGACACGTGCAGCGCTGAAGCACTAAATGATCAAATTCAGTGATTGCTGCAGGAGGCGTTTAGTCTATCGTCCGGTGTTTACGTTCAGCGCTCGTTAGAAACGTAGGAGTTCCTTAGTCGCCTTCTGAGCGGACGAAAGAAAAAGCCAGCGACACAGAATCCTCTCCTACGAAAATGGCCCCCGAGAGTCCAGGTCTCTTAGTGCTGACGGTAGTTTCTTAAGGCCGAGGAGCGCGGGCGCTCGCATAAAACGCAACGTATTGTCTCCGGCGCGCCGCACGCTTCCCACGCCGCCCTTTGTAACATTCATATTAGTATGAGTAAACATTTGTGAATGCCTACCCCGGCCAGACGCGGAAAAGAACAGTAGCGTCAGACCGTGGAAGGCTTAGTGGAAGGGAAGCTTAGTGGAACCTATATATACACTGATGGTTTGGTAACATAGTCGGGTTCGGCTGGCACTGTTATTATACCAAGAATGTCACTGTCCAGCAAATTCAAAATAGCCAATCCTACAACCTACAGGGTTACAGAACTGTTGGCTTGAACACAGCATTGAGGGAGGGACGTTTGTGGACACTTAACCATTGCGTTCACTATACTGTGCAGAAACGTTGATCTGGGCATCAGTGTGGCAGACGGAGCCAGAAGATGGAATTTTCACGTTACACGGACGACTTTTAAGCCCCGTGCTTCACCTAATCTGGTGCGGATTCCACTTGCCATTCCGCCTCTTACTGGCAGTCTACGCGTCTCATGTGTGGCGGCGAAAGAGTCTTCCCGACGCTCACATTTGCGTTTTAAGGACTTCACAGATGAATGATGCAAGGTCCTTGGTTTTGAAGCTAGAACAATTTACTCTCACCAGCCGCCCGTTATTTCAGGAAGATTTTCACATTCGACGGAAGATTTTCACAGCCTGAGAGAACCTCAATCAGGAGCCGCAGGCTTTGTGTACTATGACTTTGTGTACCAAGTTTTGAAACCATGACAACCATTAAAGGGCGTGATGGAAATAGCCTGGAAAAGGCCTGCCCCATCGAAGCCCGTATTATAATTTTTGAAGGAAAACACTATAGCGAGACACTCCTTCTCTGTCACCGAATTTTTTGTTAAGCACCCTACAGAGTACGCCTGGTGAACGCAAGGTGGTACACTTCGGTGCTATGCTCCTGTAGCAAAACAGCCCCTTGGACGTACTCACTTGCACCGGTTTCAACAATGAAGCGGTGGTTGAGATCTGGCGAATGCTGCCTTGTGGTGTCAGCGACAGCTTTCGTCTGAGCCTGAAATGCCTGCTCCTCCGAATCCGCCCAAGACCGTGTGGTGTCCTTAATTAGCAGATGAAGCAGCCGTGCCAAGTCCGCACACTTTGGAATGATGTACCTGTAAAAGCCCACCATACCTAGGAAGCGCTGCAGACTTTTGACGTCCTCTGGTGTAGGGAACTGTAAGATCGCCTTGAGATTCTCCTCGTTTGGCCGCACTGAACCCTGGTCCACAACGAGGCCCAGGAGCCCGATGCTGCTGGCAGCCCGTTGTACCTTGCGAGGGTTTACTGTGAGGCCTGCATTCTGCATGGGCTGCAACACCGTCCATAAGTGAACAACGTGATCCTCAATGCTGTTTGAAAATCCAACCACAATATCCACGTAAGCCATCGCGTAGTTCAACTTGGCGTCTCCCAGCACGATGTCCATTATGCGCTGGGAGGTTGCGGGGGAGGGAGAGAAAGTGACTTTATTGAATGTTCCTGCGGAGGGAGGGGGCTACGGCCAATCAGGGCCGGCCTCTCCTAGACGAGGGTCAGGTCGTCCTAGAAGCAATGCCTCGCGGGCGTCGGCGCGTTCGGCGCGCGTTGGGTGTGCGGGTGTTGACCCGTCGACCCTCCGACGACGCTTCCCTACGCTTCTTCCCTGCAAGAGCAGCCTCGAGCCGCTGGATAGTCCGTATTTTTATCTCGTGCTCACTCGAGTTCATGGCGAGAGTGGTGTCCTCGGGCATACGCCTTGCGTCATCTGCCTCTATTAAATGTCTTTCACAGCCCCACATCAGGTGGGCTAGCGTTGCATTTGTTCTCTTGCAGATACTGCACAACACGTTTTCGTAGATGTCAGGGCACACGTGGCGCGCGAGCACCGGGGTGAGCACTGAGTTCGTCTGTAGTTGCCTGTAAAGCACTGCGTCGGAGCGGTTGAGCTTCGGATGAGGGGGCGGTTTGGTCCGCCTCCCAAGCCGGTACCATTGTAGTATCTCCCCATATGATGCAAGGGGTTCTTGTTCGATGTCGTGGGACCCGTCCGCCGGTGAGGAGCGGGGGGGCGTCTCGCGGTTCGAAAGTTCGCGCGCGGCGGCATCCGCTTCCTCGTTGCGGTTGGGGTGGCGCCGACGGTTGGGGTGGTGCGGTTGAGGTGGCGCCGTTGCGGTTGGGGTGGCGCTGGCGCCGACGCTTGTGTGCGCCGGGAACCAGCGGAAATGGGTGACTTGTGCGGTTGGTTCTCGTCTGGCTGGGCACTGTACTGAGTTCACAACGCCCGCACTCAATAGGTTCACTGCACTTGCACTCACTGTGTTTTTGGCGTAGTTTGCGATAGCCGAGCGCGAATCACTGAGCACTGTAGTACAGTGCGGGTGTGACAGCGCGAGCGCGATGGCAACCTCCTCTGCCCGCGTGCCAGAAGGAGCACGAACACTGTTGCGGGATTCGTCAAACCGAATGGCAGTGTCACAAATTAAATCAGCCCTCTGCTGCAAGTGATTGCTGTTTACTTGATATCCTTTCCAGCTACAGGAATCTGTAGTAATCCTCTACTACAGTCGAGTGCGTGAATATTTTTGCCGAGCCTAGCGCGTAGGTAACCGTACCGATAGATGGAAAGGGGTAGGAGTCTTCAGTGGGTATCGCGTTTAGCGTCTGTAGTCTACGCACATGCTGAAATTGCCTTCTTTTTTAGCTGCAAACAGAATTGGAAATACCCAAGGGCGTTCTGATGGCCTCGCTGCTACCGTATTCACCGTTTCTAGTAGGTCTCCATCCCGCTTTGATTGTTTGTGGATGCTCAAGGGCCTCGGGCTGAAGCGAAGTTGACGTGCATCTCCAGTCTCGGTCTGGGTTTTTCCGAAATGTTCACCGTCCCAGGAGACTCAGTGAACATGGCTGCAAAGGGCAGTAGAACTGCTGCCAGCCGCGATTGTAACTACGGGGTTCCTGAAAACGACTGCAAGATTGCTTGCAACCCGTTTTCAACCTTGCAGCACGGGCCCTCTGCCGTCAAAAACTCTGGCAGCAATTTAGATTTTCTTTCTGCGAAGCTGTTTAGCGGTGTTTTGGGGCTGACTGGTAATTTTTACAATTCACGTCAAGCGCTAGCCCTGTCCTGGCTGTGAAATCGCGACCCAAGATGGCTGAACAGTAATGACAATGGAGGTGCAAAAAACGTTGCCTGTGTTTGCGGCCATCAGCGATTACAATCAGCCTCGCTGCTGATGTTACCCCCACAACCTAGTCTGCTGATACTGGAGCTTACGTGACAAAATTTGTTCTTCCTCCCGGAGCGCTGTTCTCCCACAAAATCTCCAAACATGGAAACCGCTGCTCCAGTCTCCAGTAGGGCAGGTACCCTTACGCACGGTAGCTTTACGGTAATTAAAGGTTCATTATCTACGCTTGCACTCTGTTCTCGCGGAGCGGACGGCCAGGAGCTCAACATGCGCTGATTGTTTTTCCCTTGAGGCCCCAGCAGTGCTTCGTGCCCTAAGCCATCACCTTTCATGCCCGTCTTTTTTGCATGTGGCGTGCCCAAATGTAGTTGGTCTGGAATGTTTGCTCTGGGTCAGCCTCCGCCGTCTGTGTCAAATTTTCTGCGAGAGTTTCAGGGGCTTTGGTGGTAGCAGGTCCGTGCACTGCTGAGACCCCAGGTGCGTATACTTGTTTATACCGCAAAGAGATGAGGCTGGCCGCAGTCTTGAGCTGCGTCTCTGACTCGGTCGCGCACGAATTTCTGCACAGCGTGCTCCTGGGTTGTAGGAAGGCCTAAATACAAGTGGGCTGTCCTCTGCGCCCGCTGGCTGCATGGTGATAGAGCTAGATAGCGTTTCTTGGCTTGCCAAGGTAATGGGCTGTAGTGCTCCGTCTGGTAAACAGCACCTCGTCACTTAGTGGTGTCGGTCCACTCAGGTGATGCGTTGAGGAATTCGTTGTTGACGTCAGCAGAGATTGATAGGCAAGGGTTAGCCAACTCCTCCACTTTTGGCGCTACGTGCCCGCGGCCAGCCTGACCAAAAGGCACCTCCCATAAAGGCTCCTGATCGCTGGGGTAAGTCACCGCTTGAAAGTCATCTCCCGTGGTTGCGCTGAACCACTGAGGTGCGTCAGCGTGGCAACAATATCGCCCGGTGGCGCTGCCCCGCTTTGAAGGCTTGGTGCAGAAAACTCTCTCTCTCGTTCGCGCCGTATTATGGGGCGAGTTTGCCTGTACGGCTTTTTCTCGGTGGCACCACCGAGCTTGGGACAGCCGTGGCTGCATTTCACCCGCGATTCCTCGGTTGCCGAAAAGCCCTTCGATGTTTACCACTTTTGGCTGGCCGCTCTCATTGCTGGGGTAGCAAGTCGTCGGTGCTCGAGTCAATGAACAGAGACTGCTCAGAGGGCCGGGGCCTTGCCGTTGTGCCAAGATGCCTCGGCCGGCTGGTTCGTCCTGCCATGTGGAGGGCTTTTTCCCGCACAGGATTGCTCCAAACACGTCTCTCTAGGAGGAGGCGGCTTGTAATTCTCTGCTGCCTGCATGGAAGCTTCAATGGCCAAAGCCTGTTGAGCAAGGTCAGCTAAGCCCGAGAGCTTCCGTAAGCTCGAGTATGACCGGAATCTGAGAGAGCTCTGGAAAATAACCCTGCAGACCTTTTCCAGTTCGGGCGCTTCCGGTTCCGCGTGCTCGTACAAGCCCTGTATTGAACGTACATATCTCAGCAGCCTTTCGGTCTCAACTTGAGTACGTGCGCGCAGTTCATCCTCGATCGGGTTTTGGAATCCGGGGGGCAGGAACTCTTGCTTGAAGCACCTCGTAAAGTCCTGCATGTTTTTAAATGGCCTCTGATGTCGTCTCCAAGCCGCTGCTGAGGAGCGCAACGCCACTGGCAGGATCCTGGTAATCAGTGTGTCATCCGAAATAGCCATGGCTCGTTGGTAATGGGACAGTTCGCAAAGAAAGTCAAATACAAGTTTTTCGGAATAACCTGTGTACGTTGCTATGGCCAAATTTAACTGCGGCGACACGCTGCAGTGACACCTTCCAACGTTGGTGTCTGGCACCCAGGCAAACGATTGCTCGGCGCTGTTTAGTTTTGGTTCCTCGAGAGCAAGAAGCTGCTTTTCGAACTCGCTCTTTATTTTGAGAAACTGCACCATCAATTAGATTATTGGCTGAGTGCTGTCTGATACCGGTAACATCTGCGCAGTACCATCAGAGTACAGTGCTGGTGCACGTTTGTTGGGGGGGTGAATGGGATTCCGCCATCGTTGCACATCAAACTAGTAATCATCGTATTGTTTGACCAGCCGCGATTGCCTGAAGTTCATAACCTAGCCCAGAAGGCAACGTTGCGTCCATAGAGGCAGTTTGAAATCAGCCTTAAGCGCACGCCTTGGTGGCGAGTCGCTCACACGATTCGTTGTGTCGGCTTCAATCGAATGAACGGCTGCGTAGTCCGCTGTGGCCATCCCACGTGCGGTAGATGGCTGCTGCTGGGGATGGAGGGAGTGCGTACAGTTGGCACGGCAGGTTTCTGGTGGACCTCCTTCCACGACAGCACCTCTGCAGCATGCAGGTTGCAGGGGGTTGCAGCATGCAGGTTGCAGGTTGCAGCAGGCCTGGCGTTAAACGTCAAGACAAAACAGAACCGATAGCTCCCATACCCATCCTAAGTGGACGTACTCACCGCGGGGCGAGTCAGCGGTCGAAAACAAAAACCGCGTTGGGTGCCAGTGAAGGGACCTTCTTTATGTGCGAAGGGTTCGTGACCCTCATCCCGCCCGACGAAATGACGCCGACAGGAAACAGGAATCACCGGTTTATTATGGCACGGCTAAAGAAAAATGACGTGACTAGAAACACCAGCTGGTAAGGGTTGCGTCCTGGGCACGTTGGTACTCCATTGTTAAATAAAATGATTGCGCTAAAAAGGGACACGGGCGGAGTGAGGACAGACACACACGGCGTGTGTCTGTCCTTACTCCGTCCGTATCCTTTTTTAGCGCAATCATTTTATTTAACCAGCTCGTAACACATACGGTCATGTAAACAACTCGACACTGAAAAACGCACTGCACTGATTGCGCAGAAAAATAGTACAACGCTTTGCTCTACGCTCACGACAACGCTCCAGTCGTTGTACCAATCCACTTCGTGTGCGCCCACCCCGTGGGACGGTTAGTCCGAGTTGGCCAGGGGCCGTCGGGCCGGTTTTCTGCATCTTGCTGCTTCAATCCTGCTTCTGCTGCTGCCGAGCTGTTCCATCCAACTCCCACCGACCGCACCCGTGAGAACAGTCTCTATACCAAACGGGGCCGTTGTGCGCATGTTCAGGTCTTGGTACGCACCATACGTGTTCGTTGTCGGCTAACTGTTAATCGCATACACACGCACAAGCACATTACGCACTGACCTCACTATCGGTGCTCGACGTGCGCTCGCTGCGCTGTAATCACCATACGCAGGCGCACGCAGGGGCTGCGTCCCTAGAGAACCTGCGGTGTTGTGATTTGTCTTATAGAAATTGACACAGTTATATGTACATTACCTTAGACTTCACGTTTTGTCGTTTGTTGTTGTAGGAAAGCTGAACTGGGAAAGTATTTTTACTTATTCCACACGCCCTTGCTCCTAAAGATATTATTCATCGTAGCATATGTGTCTCAAATCTTACAAAAAATATAAAAATAATTTAGGACGTACATCTAATAAAGGTATAGGTACATCTACAGGTATATCTAGAGGTGCATCTACGTCTACTCTCAGCCTACGTTTACACGTTGTTCAAAAGGTGTATGTGTTACAAAGACCCTCCGATCCCTGTTCACCAACAAAAGTGTGCACTGCAATCCAAGTCCAAGCCCAGCAAGACCAATTGAATGGTAATAACTTGTATGATTAATTGGCGTATTTGTGGGGGGTTGTGGCCGTTACTACACCAGGGTGGCCATCCTGCTCTGGTGTGGGAGTGCATTGCCGGCAATGGTCACCGGGGTCAGGCCGCAACCCAAGCCCCTTTGTGCAATTCCATCAATACGCCGTTTTTTTTCCGGTGGGAATTGTCCGGCACCGGGATCGAACCACGGTTCTTCTGCACGCGAGGCAAATGCTCTACACCTATGCCATCGCTGACCACCGTATGGTAAGATGTCGAATTAGGCTAGATCTGAGGAGGGACCGCAACAAGGGAGTACGAAAGAAGCCGATAAATGAGCTAACAGTAAGACGTAAAGTAGAAGAATTCAGGAACGCGTTGCAGAACCGATATTCAGCTCTTAACGAGGAAGCCGAGTTTACGACACAGGAAGCCAGCGACAACCTTACACGTATTATCACGGAGTGTGCAGTAGATGTCGGGGGCACTATGGCTAGACAGGATACTGGGAAACTTTCACAGGAGACAAAAGATCTAATTAGGGAACGGCAAACCATGACAATCTCTACCGCAGCTGATAGAATACAACTATCGGAGCTTTCGAAGTTAATCAATAAGCGTAAGACAGCTGACATACGGAAGTATAATGTGGAGAGGATCGAATACGCTGTAAAGAACGGAGGTAGCCTGAAAGCTGTGAAAAGGCGTCTGGGCGTGGGTAAAAATCAGATGTATGCACTGAAACATAAGCAAGGCAATGTCATCACAAATAGGGATAAAATTGTTACAGTGGCCGAGGAGTTCTACAGGGATCTGTACAGTAGCCGGGACATTCAGGATAATTCCGAACGACACAGTAACTCAGAGGAGATAGACATCCCACCAGTAACGACCGAAGAAGTAAGGAAGGCTTTGAAAGAAATGAAAGGGGGCAAAGCACCTGTTCAGGATCAGATAACAGCAGACCTCTTAAAGGATGGCGGAGAAATTGTACTTGAAAAACTGGCAAACGTGTATACGCAATGCCTAATGACCGCAATGGTACCGGAATCTTGGAAGAACACGAACATCATCCTGATCCATAAGAAAGGTGACATGAAGCACTTGAAAAAATTACAGGCCGATCACCTTACTGTCAGTCGTCTACAAGGTACTTACCAAGGTAATCGCTAACAGAAGTTCTGCAACCTTAAACTTCAGTCAACCTACAGAACAAGCAGGGTTTCGTAAAGGTTATTCAACAATGTACCATATTCACACGATCAATCAGGTGATAGAGAAGTGCGCTGAGTATACGGAACCCCTATATATAGCCTTCATAGATTATGAGAAAGCATTTGACTCGATCGAAACCCTAGCAGTCGTTCAGGCATTACGGAACCAGGGGGTAGATGAGCATTATGTAAGAATACTAGAGGATATCTGCAATGGGTCCACAGCTACCATCATCCTCCTTAAGGAGACCAGTAAAATACATATAAGGAAGGGTGTCAGACAAGGAGACACAATCTCTCCATTGTTATTCACAGCATGTTTAAAAGAAGTATTCAGAACGTTGGATTGGGAACAGGTGGGAGTAAGGGTTAATGGAGAATACCTCAGCAATCTCAGATTAGCGGATGACATTGCCTTGCTAAGTAACTCGGGGGACGAATTTCAAAGCACACTTTCTGCACTGGACGAACAGAGTAGAACCGCGGGCCTGAAAATTAATATGCAGAAAACTAAAGTAAGGATCAATAACCTCGGGACAGCACAGCGGTTTGAGATAGGTGGCGAGGCAGTGGAAGTGGTAAGCGAATATATCTACTTAGGCCAAGTTGTGACCGCATATCCCAACCATGAGGCAGAGATAATTAGAAGGATCAGAATGGGGTTGGGTGCTAATGGAAAGCATTCGCAGATAATGAATAGCAGCCTACCATTGTCGCTGAAGAAGAAACTGTATGACAGCTGCATCTTACCGGTACTAACCTACGGGGCAGAAACTTGGAGGCTCACTAAGAGGGTTCAACTTAAATTGAGAATGACTCACTTGGCAATGGAGCCTAAATGATAGGTGTAACATTAACTGACAAGAAGAGAGCGGAGTGGGTCAGGGAACAAGCACGTGGTAAGGACATATTAGTAGAGATTAAGAAGAAGAAATGGACGTGGGCAGGGCATGTAATGCGAAGGCAAGATAACCGCTGGTCATTAGGGTTAACCGAGTGGATCCCTAGAGAAGGCAATCGTTGCAGGGGGCGGCAGAAAGTTAGATAGGCAGAGGAGAATAAGAAGTTTGCGGGGATATATTCGTCACATTTGGCACAGGACCGAGGGAATTGGAGAATAATGGGAGAGGCCTTTTCCCTGCAGTGTACGTAGATAGGCTGATGATGGTGATGATGATGATCTTGTAGGAAAGAAGCCGTAGACTGGGTTATGCGCTGTGGCTCTCCTACATTTATTGTTGGTGTGCAAGCGCCGGCGGGAATTGGAAATCGGCGATGGCGTACGACCGCCCGTGGAGCGCAGTTGTGTTCGATCTCTCATTTCGGGTGTCCCTGCTTACGCTGGCCAGGCACCGCTGATGATAATTTTGAAAGGATGCGGATGGTGATGATAGTAGCGCTAAATGGAGATTGTGTTGCCGCCGCTACAGCGCCCCTCCCCCTCCACCCAGCGCGGAGCACTTTATGATAATTGTATGTCTGATGCGCTGTGCGCGAAAAAGACTATTTACAGGTATGAACTACACAGGCAGTTATGGAGGTTTCTCCACGTTCGAGTTTAAACAGTAAGCCGTCCTGGTCGGTCGGGTCAAAACTTGCTTGGTAACAGCGCAAATAAAACAGGACACAAAAGGAAGAAGGAACGGACACAGCGCTGTCCGTTCCTTCTTCTTTTTGTGTCCTGTTTTATTTGCGCTGTTACCAAGCAAGACAATGTACCAACTCGCCCAGTCGTCTGTTTTGATTCGGGGCAAAACGTCCGGGGTGTAGACTGACCACCGGCGCTCCAGCTTGGGAGTGGCCTAGGCGACGCGGACTGAAACGTACGTCTTGTGATAAGAAATCGAAGAGGTGCACCCAGAGGCAGAAGAGAGGTCGGAAAAGCTCGGGTGCATCGTGGGGTCCACAAAGCTGTCTCAGGAACTGGGCGAACAAAGTTTGCGTGCGTGTAACGGCTCCGTTGTGCAGGCACCTTTGTGGTTACGCGGGGCACGATAACGGGAAGCATGTGAAGGGCAAAGGGTCATCCGTAGTCGCCTAAGAGTAGAAGACTGGTGATGTGACATGAACATTCGTGGTTTCTTTGTCCGGTGACTCATCTTACGTCTGAAGGAACATGAGCCTGAAGCACGTAGACGGGTGACCAGTGTCTGTCGGACGTGGCGCTGCTGTTGCCGATGGTGGAGAGCCAGAAGTTTGCTCAGCAGTGCTCGCGACGCCGGCAAAGTTGTGAAAGCGGCTGGGTGATGGAGAACGACGACTCCGCAGTGAGGTGCACAATGTTTGTGTGTTCGCTTGCCGCTGTGGCGTCTCCGAGCAGAAGACGTGGCGTCGTTTCGCGAAGGAGCAGGCGAGAGTGTGGTTTGGTATTTGCGAGCGGTATCGGAGCCTCCAAAGTTTTGCACCAGTAGTGGTATGGTCACGTGTGCTCGTTCAGAGTTCTCCAGCTGACTCAGTTCCTGACTGGCCAGCAGGTCACTCCGAGGGATGGCAGTTTCGTTCATAATGTCGTTGCGACTGAGGAAGTCTTGTGGGGGAGACTCATGCTTCTCCTTTGTTTTCGCCGAGACAGGACGCGCAAAGTCACAACAACAGAATGTGCGTGCTAAATGTGTATTTTTCCGGTGACCCACAGTGCCTGCCCTGGAGGCTCGCTTTGAGAGGGCAGAGTTACGGTGGACTGGTCGTGGGGTGATGTCGGCAGCCGAAGAGGAAGTGTGGTCGCCGACTCGATATTGCGTGGCTCGCCGGCGCTTTCGCGTGGAGTGACAAAAGGGGGCGAGGCGGGTGGTGGTCGGTGGACGTCAGCGATGTTTTCGGGTGCCAGTCCCGTCGGGTGTAGGTGTAGCTGCCGCTCTGGAGGTGGAGTTCAGGGGTGCTGCACTAGTGGATGGAAACGACACCGCTGGTGCAGAACGTACGATGTGTGGCGGCGAAGCGTGCGCGGACTGCGCGGGTACCTTATCTGCCACAGGCCGAAAGCAGTCGCCTCCGAAGCGGTGGTGTGCGAGCAGGGCTGCACGAAGGTCATCGTGGGGGGTTTCGCTCGGCGTTGGGAGGGCTAGTACGCAGCAGAGCTCTAGCGGGAGCGTCTCCCGGAGGATGGAGTATTTGAGCGGCTGAATGGTGACGTAATTCAGCAAGAAGGTGGCCTCAAGTTTGAAAAACCAACCCCTGAGGTGGTGCGCGTCGAACACCGGTATCGGCGGGTCTCCCCACGTCGCTATATCGGTGTGCCGCTGGCCGGGTAGCGTATTCGGGATTAGGTTTGGACCATATCCCGAGGTGGCCCAGGCCGACCACACCCCCTTCAAACAGCGACGTCCCAGCGTGACGTCACTTTCTCTTCGAGCGCGACTTCATGCGACGTGAATTTTTTTTCTCATTTTGGGCGGCGGTCGATGGCTTCGCTCCGTACGCGAAGCTGGGGCTGCGGCACTGGGGAGCTGGCGCACATTTAGTAGAAGTTAAAGGCCCAACAGCATGCAGCGTACTTTCGGCGTTTTCTCGCGTGGCAACGCGAGCTGACGCCCGAGCAACGCCGAATGTCTACGCTCGCCAGATATCAGCGTTGACGCAGCGCGAGAAAGCAGCGGAAAGGGGGCCATCTCGCGCAATCTGGCGTACACAAATGCGACCGGTGCAACTTCTCGATCGCGAGTGAAACATGCCGTGTATCAGCGAGAGTGCGTCAAGCGCGTTCGGAAACTCGATCGCCATTCACTTCAATCGCGATTGAAAGGGCCCGTGTCTGCGCGTTGCCGCCGAACGACGCTCGCGCGACGCGTGATTTCATGTCCATGTGGTTTGGACTTTAACCTTTTCGTACCTATACGTTCCCAAAAGCACTCAAAGACAAAAGTTTGTTTTGGTTTTTTGTTGTCGCACTGCTTCGCCGAGGTCGATGGTTTCGGCCCGTGCGCGAGCATGACGTACGTGCTGGGAAGCTTCAAGCACGAAGTATACCTTTGCATACCTGTTCTCTCTTCTCACTCTCCGCCATCTCTTGCGAGCCTGCAGACGCTCGTCTTCTATCCTGTTCCTAGTTAAGCTAGCGCTGGGCGCGCTGCTCTAAGTGCGCGCGCAGGCGGACGCTTTTTCACGTACATGTGGTCATTGTTTACGCTCCTGAAAGCGAACACTCCATCATTACAATGAAGACGAAAATGTTTTTTTGATCTTGGGTGGTCTTTTGGATTCCGTACCGAAGCGCAGAACGTTTGCTCCCAATCGGTCGAAAGCACACGCGTACGTCGGTCGCTCATCGGCTGTTAACATCAGCGAGCGTGTTGATCCCTTTTTATAAATGTGTCATTAGCGTCAAATCTGAACAACATAAGATAGAATGATGAACGAAGACGCACTTAGCAGAACTTTACTTGCTACTTGATTTAACCTTGATGTTATGTACCGACTGCAGCATCATGGGTGTTGAAAGTGTGAGCAAAGCAAATTTCGTGGCTGCCTTGACACTGGGGGTACCATCGAATGTCACTTGCAGGTTAAACCGCAAGGCACTCTGGCCCCCTTTGTTTAGCTTGAAAAAGAAAAGAAAAGCCGGTGAAACCCTCATTGCAAAAAAATGAGGTTTCGCCAACATTCGAACCATGGACTTTCACAACAAAACGACAGAACATAAGCGCGCAACCCCTCGACCACGCCAGGAGAAGACGCGGGTCTCCAGAATTTGGTACCCTAACAGAGGCTGCCAACGAATATTGTCGAGGGATTTGCTTTAGTCATGTTTGAGAGATTTGAGCCGTGGTAACGCTTGTTTCTTACGCACCCATCTTGGATCCGAGGGCAGTTATGCGATTACTACAAGCGATGCAACCACAGCCCCCCTTATTTCAGTGAAGATAAGCTATCGCAAAACCTCGGTCTTCCCTACGAAAGCCACTATAGCAACGAATAGAATGGCATGCGCCGCTAGCATGATGGCGTTGATAAGGCTTGGTCATCACGCACCAATCTTGCAGCCACGCCCCATCATGCTAATACTACAAGCGACGTAGCCAGAGCTCCCTTATTTACCTCAAAAAAAGCTATCGAAAATACCCGATCTCCCGAATGAAAACCAAACAAGCCACAAATGAATGAGCGCTTTCGAAGAGAAATAGCTTGCAATCTGTCTTAATTCAGCCGATAACCACAAGTTGAAAATAAATTGATTCTCTTCTGCTGAAAGGAATGCCCCTAACGCACGAGAAGGACGTGAAACCCGACCGCCGCTGCCAGCTTTCCTCTGCTTTCTCGCGCTGCGTCGACGGATATCTGGCGAGCGTAGACATCAGCGTTGCTCGCTCGTCAGCTCGCGTCGCCACGCGAGAAAACGCGGAAAGTACGCAACATATGGTTGGGCCTTTAACTTCTACTAAATGTGCGTCAGCTCCCAAGCGCCTCAGCCCCAGCCTCGCGCACGGATCGAAACCATCGGCCGCTACCCAAAACAAGAAAAAAAATCCACGTCGCATGATGTAGCGCACGAAGAGAAAGTGACGTCATGCTGGGCTGTCGCCGTTTAAAGGGGGTGTGGTAGGCCTGGGCCCCTACGGGATATGGTTTCGGAATACGCGACCGGGTATCAGGCGCAGAACCTCCGAGTAACCAACTGCAGAGCGCATGCCACAGAGGCGTTGAAAGAGAGACGACCAGACTACGTACCAAGGCTTGTTTATTCGGAACTCCGTGGGGTCTCTATCTACTGATGCAAGGGGCGCGTCAGCCCTCCGGCGGCTGAGCGCACTCGTCCTACGTCACGCTGCTACCGCTGGCACTGTGGCTTTCCGCTACAAACTCGTTACTTTATGGCAGGAAATAGGTCGTAAATATATCCTGAGCGTAATTATTTTCTAGAATTTTTAGTAACGGCGAGGTTCCGGTGACGTCTGCGCCTGTTTTTAAAAAAAGATCTGCAACAGTCCATTTAGGCCTGCTGTACATACCTTACAGTGATCAGCCATTGTTCCCTGTTCGCATCTGAGCAGCGCAGCCTGCAGTCTCGTAAAGTTGAGAGTGCCATCAGCGCTTCGCTAATTATGATATTTGACGTTAGCGCAGTTTGCTACATAATGCCATGGCTATACTTCTGCGCGAGAACCCCACCTGTTATTCCACCTCCTGATTACAACCAGGCACCTGTTGACGGATTCAAGGTAGGGCTGTCATGCGAAAGTTCTAGAAAACCGTGATAACACTCCCTGGCCGCATTTGCTTTAAGTAAACTTTGTCCATGCGGTTTGTAAGGGAACACCAAAGACATGATGACTCGCCGTTTAAAGGGGGTGTGGTAGGCCTGGGCCCCTACGGGATATGGTTTCGGAATACGCGACCGGGTATCAGGCGCAGAACCTCCGAGTAACCAACTGCAGAGCGCATGCCACGGAGGCGTTGAAAGAGAGACGACCAGACTACGTACCAAGGCTTGTTTATTCGGAACTCCGTGGGGTCTCTATCTACTGATGCAAGGGGCGCGTCAGCCCTCCGGCGGCTGAGCGCACTCGTCCTACGTCACGCTGCTACCGCTGGCACTGTGGCTTTCCGCTACAAACTCGTTACTTTATGGCAGGAAATAGGTCGTAAATATATCCTGAGCGTAATTATTTTCTAGAATTTTTAGTAACGGCGAGGTTCCGGTGACGTCTGCGCCTGTTTTTAAAAAAAGATCTGCAACAGTCCATTTAGGCCTGCTGTACATACCTTACAGTGATCAGCCATTGTTCCCTGTTCGCATCTGAGCAGCGCAGCCTGCAGTCTCGTAAAGTTGAGAGTGCCATCAGCGCTTCGCTAATTATGATATTTGACGTTAGCGCAGTTTGCTACATAATGCCATGGCTATACTTCTGCGCGAGAACCCCACCTGTTATTCCACCTCCTGATTACAACCAGGCACCTGTTGACGGATTCAAGGTAGGGCTGTCATGCGAAAGTTCTAGAAAACCGTGATAACACTCCCTGGCCGCATTTGCTTTAAGTAAACTTTGTCCATGCGGTTTGTAAGGGAACACCAAAGACATGATGACTCGCCGTTTAAAGGGGGTGTGGTAGGCCTGGGCCCCTACGGGATATGGTTTCGGAATACGCGACCGGGTATCAGGCGCAGAACCTCCGAGTAACCAACTGCAGAGCGCATGCCACGGAGGCGTTGAAAGAGAGACGACCAGACTACGTACCAAGGCTTGTTTATTCGGAACTCCGTGGGGTCTCTATCTACTGATGCAAGGGGCGCGTCAGCCCTCCGGCGGCTGAGCGCACTTGTCCTACGTCACGCTGCTACCGCTGGCACTGTGGCTTTCCGCTACAAACTCTTTACTTTATGGCAGGAAATAGGTCGTAAATGTATCCTGAGCGTAATTATTTTCTAGAATTTTTAGTAACGGCGAGGTTCCGGTGACGTCTGCGCCTGTTTTTAAAAAAAGATCTGCAACAGTCCATTTAGGCCTGCTGTACATACCTTACAGTGATCAGCCATTGTTCCCTGTTCGCATCTGAGCAGCGCAGCCTGCAGTCTCGTAAAGTTGAGAGTGCCATCAGCGCTTCGCTAATTATGATATTTCACGTTAGCGCAGTTTGCTACATAATGCCATGGCTATACTTCTGCGCGAGAACCCCACCTGTTATTCCACCTCCTGATTACAACCAGGCACCTGTTGACGGATTCAAGGTACGGCTGGCATGCGAAAGTTCTAGAAAACCGTGATAACACTCCCTGGCCGCATTTGCTTTATAAGTAAACTTTGTCCATGCGGTTTGTAAGGGAACACCAAAGACATGATGACTTTTTTTTTTTGAAGTGGGAGACTGCACTGTTCAATGTGGTTCCCGCTTTTGTTCGACGGTAAACTATAGTTCTTTAGTTAAAGAGCCCTCATTCTCCTCTCGGCCTTCACTACAATTTTTGCGTACCGCAGAAAAGGTATAATGCAGTGCGAAGACTTACCGTCTGAAAAGTTATTCGGGGTGCTTCAGCCAAGAGAATACTACAGACAAGGAGGAGCACTAGCAGCTACTTACACTAGGAACGCAATGCCGAAAACATCTTTTGTTCTATTGCGCCAAAAAATTGAATATTGAACGGATGCCATAGCAGTTAAATTAGAAAAGAGAGTGATAAGAAACAAGTGATTCGGATACATTCTATGAGGGGTCTTATTAATACCCAACCTTTTCAGCGAAATTGGAAAAGAACCCATTTTTTTGAGGTGGCAACAAACTAATCAGCATAATAACATTGAAGTCCTGCGTGTTGAAAGTCACACGCTCATGACAAGTTAATATATTTTTTTCTGTTTACAGCTTCCCTTTAAACTCAATAAACGTTTTGCCACACACAGCCCCTGCACCAGTGTTTGTTGCAAAAAACATTCGACAAGCTACACATATATTTTTCTTTTTTCTCGAGCAACTCATTGTAGGGTGGAAATGTACGCTGTGTTTTTGACGGCTTTCATATTTTAAGCATTTTCTGCGTATCACGCTTTTTTTGTAGAAGCGATTGATTTGTTTAGTTTCGCTGAGGTGAAATCTTCCGATTAAGGTCGGCATGTCCCTATGTACACTTTATTCTCTTGTTACATATGTTATAGGGATAGCCGCCCATGATAACAGCAAAACAATAAAAATATTCGATCCCTATATTGCGCTACTAGTTCTTAATTACATTACTATTCCAGCAGTTGAAGGAGAAGAAGGGGTACTATTGGATTACAGTTGCATACAATATTTCTCCAAAATGTAAGACAATTTTCTGTTGGCTGTCCACAATTTGCTTGTAGAAAAGCTTAACACGAATGGGGGTTTTGCCTAAACGCGCTCTCTTATTCTATCTGTTGTACAAATTTCCCGTTGGCTGTCCCGAATTCGCTTGTAGGAAACCTTAACACGAATGCTGGTTCTTCACCAGACAAGCTCTTATATTCTATCTTTTGCTCATATTAGTTGAGGTCTTATAGTAGAATAGGCATGTTTCAAAATTTAAATTCAGTTAATGCCGGCGTGAAAACAAGCCAGAATAACTACGCAAGTGTTATGAAACATCAATTGGATTCAAACGTGAAACATATCCTGCATCGTATGTTACAGAAACAATAGGGTATACTGTTAGGGTAATACTTTATATGAATTTTGTAATATTTGCATTTATTAAATGTCAGGTTGTACGTAAGCCGAGGAAAGCAATACTGTAGGGCAACAAACCGAATATGGAATGCATTTGAATATATATGCTGCATTCCCGCAGATATTTTGCCGAATTTTCAAACGATGAACCAAATGCCATTTCGGGAGCATTTACAGGCTCTTGTAATACAGCAAGGCTTGGGAGTGGGCTAGTTGGTGTTTTAACATCTTGAAGGCAGCGGCCCTCTGCGCTTCAAGATCTTGTAATACATGCTCACTTTGAAACACCGCATGCATCAAATAAAGTGGTGCAGGCTTAAGCTGTTCTGTGTGTGGTGGTGAGATACGACATGGCTTTCCGAAACCATATTTCCATTCTAATCGAGATGGAAAGCCAAAACAAATGTGCTCTTCTCGCAAAAAAAACAAAGTATTTACTCAGTGCGTACTTCGAGAACTGTACGCTCCAATAAAGACATGAGCTATAACAGCAATAATGCAAGAAGGTTGGGCGTATGTAACGACATATTTATTCTAACCGCGTTCTTTCTCTTCCGTCCCATAAATTACTTCAGCCTTCCCTCCTTATAGCTTAGAATCGAGATATACCCACATATTAATAAATTTAGTAATAGGTAAATTGAATTTTGCAGGCATCCTTCTCCTGCCCTCATGCCAAACTTGAAACGACTCAATTAGAAGCATGGAGGCTATAAAAGCGCCTCGTATGGTTTGCTGATTGCATTGTGGTATAGCATGAACCAGTAAGTTGCAATGCGTCAAGCAGTTGACGTTACATATTTCACAAATCAGTGGAATGGGTGAGTTTTTTCGCAGTATGAGTACGAGCGGGACCTCGAGGGCATCTGCAGTGGCGTTGTCAAAGATATAAAAATTTCAAGCACTAAACAAACGAAGGAGGTATTCCCAAATTTCCAGTTAGGTGAAAGCAAGGGCGTGACCGCAATGTTCCAGGTTGTTGCAAAGGATGAAGGCAATGGACATGCTATAAAGTTGGTGTGACATATTGGAGCGGATATGCTATTTATTTCAATACATGCGTGTCTCTTCCTGCCCACGATCTATATAAACATATGACACCCAGGATGTGACATACGTTTGCAAAATATGTGTTGGTACTGTATAGGAAACGTGAATTGCGAAATAACGCGCAAGTCACTTGAAATTTTTAAACAATTTTGCTGTTACACAAACTTAACATTCCCAGGGCCGAGCTCGTTGAAACTGTTCTAAAAAATCGTGCTAGTCTTAAACAATGGCAGCAAAACATGGAACATTTTGAGAAACTTCAGTTTATATCGTTTAGAAATATAAGGCCCTGAACACCACCACAGAGAAAATACATTTGTAAAACCAGATATTACACCTCGTGTACATAATGTTGGCTGATTGTGATTCCTGATACAGAGCTGCACACAAACAGTGACGGAAAGTCCTTTTCGTTGTATCGCCCAACACAAAAGCATTGTAGACCGTAAATGGCTCGTGTGAGCATATCGTACAACGGAAGGTGATCTGATGCATTCTTCGCCTTCCTTTGCGATTTCAGCTGCATCAATGGTATCACGTGTTGTTACATATATATGAGCGAAAATGCTTATCGGTAAAACCGTGAAACATTCGCCCACACATCATATAAAGACTCGAAACATTGTTATAGGTCTTCTTGGCGGCGCGCACCATCTGCATGAGTGAAGGACAAAAGGCGCATTCATAGCCATGCTCGCGTCTCCGTTTGTAGCGCAGTGGGAAGAGCGCCACGTACCTCCTGTTTCGGCCAGATAGTCGTTGGATCGAAACCGGGTCAATGGCACTCTACACGTTCTTATAGGTCTTCTTGACGGCACGCTGCTTCTGAATGAGTGAAGGACATAAGGCGCTTTCGTAGCCATGCTCGCATCCCGGTTTTTAGCGCAGTGGGACTTGCACCACGTACCTTCCGTCGCGGCCAGAGAGCCGTGGGATCGAAACCGGGCGCCGCCGCGTGAACACCACCACTCCTCACTCGCAATGCTTGAGACTTCCCACCGCTCCGTTGACAAGCCCGTCGACGACGTCGATATTTGTGGTGATTATTTAGGGCCTGTTAGGGACGATGAGAATCTCCATGGGTAAGTTGGCAAATTCGGTGTGTGATATTTAGCCATCTTGGCCGTCGCCTTCTCCAGAGCGTCTTGTGTCGTTTACCCCCGCTACATGTCTTAAGCTCGCAGGCGACGAAGGACAACCTCTTCTTCTTCCTCTCCTCCTTATTGGGTAGCAAAGAACGCGTTCAACAATTTGACCTCTTCGGCCAATCTTTGCTTGGGCAATCCATAGGGGGATCCTGCCACAATCATCATCATGCTGCCGTGTATGGCAGCAACGAGGGACGGGACAGGGCCCGAGGAAGAGGAGCTTCGCCCCTAAAACTATGCCACACATCCTAAACAAAAAGTAGCAGCCCATATGGGTGGATGTCGGACAATGCAAGCTTAGAAGCCCTTTGAGACCACTTTCACATTGATGTGGTGTCCCCGCAGGTTGTTGTTAAGGCATCGGCCCGTTTCCCGACCCCATCCTCAACACTGCTTAGGGGAATCTTGTAGATTAACCCTTCAACACATTCAACAAATGTTGTGCCCCGTTTTGTCCGGTCAAAGGGGCTCCCCTTGAGAGGTTGGCGTATTGATATTGCCCACGTTATCGCGCTATGAATTGTCTACAAACCTGAACCTTTAGTCTTTTATTCTTATGAAGAAGACAGTTTATATTTCCTTAACATACTTATAACCTATGCCCAAAATCGCGTTTTTTGTATCTCTAATCATATGTGTGTGTGTAAGAGCCGCTCCCTAAATTCACACCTGGGCACTTCAAATGAGCAGGGGAGGCATATTCATGTGAAATATTGCATCCAGAGTAGAAATATCGCGTGGTCGCTTTGCAAAGCAATGCTTTTGCAATTAGGCTGTATATAAGCACCCGGATAATCGAATCGGTTACCACGTTCGTGTTCGAGGGGCTAGAGCGGCCGATTAGTACAAAAAAAAATTAGCAGCAAAAAAGAGCGAATAAAGAGGTGATTATGCAACTCACGTGCAGGATGAAACCCTGGATAAAGAGTGCAGGATCCCACTTCTCCGCCCAAACCCTCTATCTAGCCAAAAAACACCCAGGTTGTAAATGTTAGGGAACAAAAACAACCACGGCCAAGGCCGGCCATTCAGAGCAACTGTGCTGTCACGCGTGAATTTATATCGTGTACCGAATTTGCCTGTCTTTTGGGAAGATCTACGTGCCCCAGATGGGGTGCTGCTTCAGTATGCGTTTAACAAAGCACAGATTGACCAAAAGCGTGTACGTGTACAAATTTTCCAGGTTGCACAAAGAGCGCGGATGGGTGCCACTACTCTCACTGCACTTGTCTGCTGTGAGAAACAACGTATTTCTATACTTGACACGTACAATCGAGTGGTAAATTTTTTGTTCATAAAAAAGGGCTCCCTTCATCGCTGCGTGCTTACCTCCAAGGTGTTCAATTAGGTGACACAGTGGCGTTTGCGTTAATATTAGGCCACCGCACAATTTTTAACTTTTACAACTTCTATATTATCGTTTCTGTGGACTTACACGTGCAATTCAAATCAAGGGTTTAAGATTCCAGACCCCCGGCACGACGCAAGTTTCACTAATGCGTGTTGCAAACACCTTTATTGCAGTACGCGGACAACAGGAGATTTGCCAGACAAAATTTCGATTTGTGATTTTATAGGAACCTCCATTCAGGCAGGGATTTCAAAGCCACGTACATTTGTGAATGCCCTCTTTTCTTGAAGATGCGGATGTATCTGTGTGCTAAGTTGCCTTAACGGAAAGAAAAAAAGGGAACTAAGGGTTGAAAGCAATAACCACAGGACACAAGCAGTTCTGCAATTGAACGTTTGCAATTTCGCAACCAGTGCATAAGGAGTGCGTCGGTGTTCTCGTCAATTTTTTGAACGACCTCATTGCCCTGAAATTTTGTGTTGCATGTTTCTTACTGAAAATCACTTGAAAGCATAGGTATTGCTTGTATACCGTTTACACACCAGAAATTTATAAAATATTTGCACGCAGGCAATGGGCAAGCTTCCAGAGGCTGTAGCGGCCTACACGTCGAGCGACTGTCCGTATTATACTTGTCTAAATGCTACGCGAACTCGGTACAACGAGGAGACCAGAGAGGTGTCGTACAAGTGGAACTTCGTGGGTCCGAAGGGCA
Source organism: Haemaphysalis longicornis (assembly GCF_048455015.1). Lineage (NCBI taxonomy): Eukaryota > Metazoa > Arthropoda > Arachnida > Ixodida > Ixodidae > Haemaphysalis > Haemaphysalis longicornis. The sequence goes on along the minus strand of NW_027526329.1, from coordinate 2,574,455 downwards.
CAATGGCGTGAGTACATAAAACAAGTGGCCGTTGAAAGTGCTTAGTATATGTGACTGTTGGGCCCCAGATGCTAAATGTTTTTAAGGGGACGGAATGTCTCTAAATAGGTACAAGAATGAACGGGACCAACGCTGCCACTGCTCGACACTACCGACCCGGTACATAGTATGGGGGTAGTGATCTTTGCGTTCGGTGATCGCTATCAGCTACACCAATCTCTACGTGTTTTATTTCTTTTTGGCTGCCATGTACCTCGACGGAGGGTACTAAAAGACTGCAATAGAGGTCGCTCAGGTGTCAAGACACCATTATCTTTTAGTTATTCCCGATGTTAATAAAACTGCTCAACACATTCCCAACTCCGGTGGCATTTTAATTGCGGTAGCCTTTGTTTTGTAGAGTCATATATTTATCGAATAAAGAAGTCTGCTTTAATCGATAAATATCTGCCCATCTAATCTGCCCATATAATCTGATCTAATCTGCCCGATAATCATCTGCCCATCTAACGTTCTGCCTTACCGTACGTTGCCGTACGGTACGGCAACCTGCCGTAGGTTGCCACATAAAACAATAACCACAAAATATTACCAGATCTCATTAACATGCATCAAATAAAAATAACTTGACTATTGCTTTATTTCTAAATAAAAGCTCGCATATCAAACCATTCAACTCGTAAATAAAATTAACACATGGCCACCTTTTGTTGGCAATGTCCGTATGAGGCTGCTTGCCTAAATAGGCGCTTATCAGCTACATTTCATTGTGACATCCTAGAAAAGTTGCTTGTGAATCGGTACTATACAAAACTTCCTTTGTAATACTTCTATTTACGTGCCGCGTTCGTGTGTCTCGCCGACGTTGGATGATGCAGATCGAAAACTATAGCTGTGTCACGTCCTGCTATTTTTTCAAGTGCAAGCTGCGGTAGTGTGTCATCTCGATACAAATTATCTTTTCTTTAATGCAGAAGAAGCTCGTTGTTTGAGATACATTACGGGACGAAGATAGACCAGACATGGTTTTACATCGATGGTGGTAAGTAAAAGTCCTATATGTGCACAAAACACTTTTTTACTTATTGGTATTGTAAAACAAAATGGTCCTATCAGACAATATATCATCTACCTTAGCCCGGACTCCGCTTCCTGAAAGGAACTCCTGTGTGGGCTTCATGGACACATCATTTTTAAAACATGCTACTCCTGTTTTCCCTTCTTTGCCCTCCCATATGTTGGTGGTATGGCCTCCCCTTCATAAATAACGGACTACTACGACAACAGTTAGAGTACACCAGCAGGAAGAGATAAAACAGAGATAAAACTGCGAGCTGTAATTGTGTAGAAGCACCTTAACTACCAGAGATTTCCAAGCGAATTCCGTCCTCACCATATGCTATCTTTTTCTCGGCGATGCGAATGCATTTGTGTGCTGAGTCTTTCTAACCGAAAGCAGGAATAGAGAGAGCGACAGTATGATTAAAATAAAAAGAAACACGTGGTGTTCTGCAAATTAACACTCATGCTTTCGAAATCATGCATGACTAGTGCTTAGGCATTCTATACATTTTTTGAGCGATTTACTTGTTACTTCGAAAAACTGATGGCTGGCGGTGCCGAGGGCCAACCTATTTCAGTAGGGAGTTCTATTTTGTAATTTTTCGCATTTTCAGTGGCAGCGTATCCACGTGGTCGAAACAAACAACCTTCCCAGCGTGGCAGCGTGTTAAATACTTCAGGCGAAGTATATTTTTTGAGTAGCAGATCCGCCGAATGTCCCCGTACAGCTGCGTGAAACATAGCAGAAAACCTCACGCCGCGTTTCATTTTGAACAATTACGTTGATGTTTTTCTTCAGTAAATTTATGTAGAAACATAGGTCGAACAATTCGGTTGCTCATTTGTTTGATATAAGCTATGATGGTGAACAGTAGGTGTTGCGGAACAGTACAGTATTGAAATGTAGCCAAATCTATTAAACATGTACCAGTTATTTTCAAGGACAGATAACTCTTCAAACACAAGTTAAACCTGCCCTAACAACGTAGCTTTGGCGTAAATCCTTGTCATCCCACGGAATAGCTTTGTCGTACGAGCAAGGGGTAGTGCACGGCAACCAGGCCACCGAAAAAACGCGCGTTCCTCATCCGCCTTGACATCCGGAAAGGAATCGCAATGCGGCTGTAGAAGGGAGCCTAACAAATTTATACGATTGGTTCCTTACTTCTATGCGTTTACTGCATTACCAAAGCCAAACTTATTATCAAGGCAGTTTGGCGAGGCAATGTTGTATTGCAATAAAGGGGTTACAGTACAGAAAAAAAGAAAAATAACTAGGGAAGTTCTTACATCACTTACTTTCCACTCTCCACACAGGTTCTGTTAACGTTAGTAAATTATTAAAGAACAAGCTGCTCTGTATTTTTACTGTACAAATGGTGGTGGATAGCGTCGGCCGTGTTAAAGTTTGTATTCCCATGTCAGAGAATTTTTGATGGGTTAGTGTGGTCCCTTCAGACCCGTAATTATGAAGAAAACCTTAGACATATCTTGCATTCCCGGTAGAAAAATTATACACCAATATTTATGACATTCGCGGCAATTCTAGCCATTTATTTATTCACTTACAAGGACGTTGTGACTGACGATCAAATTCACGAGCAGTAAATGAGAATTGTATAGAGGGTTCGATGTGATAAGTACGGTATTGACACTCTGGCAATTCGGCATGGCCATCTTCACTGGGAGGAAAAAATAGGGCACAAAGTGTGTCTCAACTGGTGTGCATTTGGTCATTGCTCTCAGGTAGTTAACAGATCACTAATGCGGTCAATAAACAATAGAATCAAATGAATCTGCTTTTGTACTACGGGTGATTACTGAAAAAAATCAACTTGAAACCTCGCCAAACACCTCTAGAGTACTTGGGACACACCGACGGGTCATCGAATTGGGAATGATAGCGGTGACAATCATATATTTTAGAACAGCGCGTTCAAAAGTAGGCGTCAAGGTTGAGTAAACACCTTCTGCCTCATATAACTGGGAAAGTGGTTAAGGATGGGTATTTTGCGGGAAGATGTGTAACCAGTCGGCCATCGCTGTAACACAATGGCACCCAAAGACAGCGCTTGGAAAACGGGAAGACGCAGCTCTATACAGGGACATGATATAAAATGTTTGAAAATTGCATTGGGCAGCGAAGAAGATTAGCAATAAATTACGAATTATACAGTACACACGCTATTTTATACTTATCTCTGATTATGATTTATATACAATGTGGCTCTCCTACTGTGACCGTCAAAGTGGGCAAGGGGAGGCTGTAGATTGGCCGCAATTCAGTCCAGAAGTGACATTAAAAATGTGCCTTAAAGAGGACCACGTTACTAACTCTACAAAAACAAAAAATGTATTGAAAAGGCGATGGGAGCCAGCAGGAGTCGAAATAAGAAGTTCATAGCATACTGTACGCTTGCATCAGTCTGGTAAAAGGAATATCCCCAAATAATGGATTAGTTAAAGCGTGCAAATCCAAATTTGTCAGTTTATTATCAGAAAACATTAGTCATATCCTCGTAAAATGCGTTTATACCGTTGATAACAACACATACTTCATCGACAACCTACATTGCCTTTGTTAAGCAGCTTGAGAGGCCTAAATAAAGCCGTTTTTATGGGAGGCGACCCTCAGTGCCATTCATAGGCCGAAGTGCTAGTGCCTCCCCATAGAAGTCTTCCCAGTTGGCATCCTGTACAAGGAAGACGGAAACGATGCGGCGGCTGTGCAGCATATTGGTACCGAGTACATCAAACACTGCAGATGGATGACAAAGACTGCATTTTTCAACGGCATGCACACAAGCCGTGCAAATAGCTGTGCGGATGCCTTAACCTACGTGCTTCAGCCTGCATTACAATGTTTTCTTCGTGTACTTAAGGAACCAATTACCAGGATACTTAAAAGATGATTGTATTGAACTGTTCAAGTCATAGATATAGCCACAGCTATGCAACAGGCCAATTTTCAATCCCATTCCGACAGCCTTACCAGTCTTCTAATCTGCGGATATGAAGGAGCGGCTTACATTATGAATGACACGTTATACCGACATCTTGAAAATAAACCTTGTAAACATGATATTTTGTTTCAGATTCCTGTCACAACTTCACTGGTTACATGAAGTACAGCGACTATCAGACATGTTTGGTTACAATATCTCCGTACTACCAGGACAACCGTAAGGGCACTGCTCCTTGAGCGTGGTTAATTATATCAGTCAGCTGCTTATATAAAAAAAGTGGGACATATTTATATCGGTGAACACCCTGTAGGCACGAGTTCTTCAGAGCAGGTACAAAGAATATAGGGACAGGATATTGAATGCTGTATCTCATTTGTGAATTGTGTGCTTAGTCAACATAAAACTTTCGTTACTAGTTTAAACAACAAGGCATTGTTCTGTTTTGCGGCAAAGATAATTAAGACAGCACAGTAAAGGCTACATAATCACTAGACATGCGTAACATTTCTTTCTTCAGGGATGTAACGCTACTTCATTGAAACGTATTTATTTATGCCTCACATGCTTCCCAAATATGACAACACTGTTCTATACATATTTATTTATATTTTAGTAATACTCTCAAGGCCAATGGCACTATAGAGGGGAGTGGTTACAATCACGCGTAAAACAACAAAAAAGCAGCAAAAATTATACAAAAAATACCTATTTACACAAAATTAGGCAGGAGAAAAAAACGCAGCAAGCAAACAGAATTATACACAACAAGGAATGGTTTATATAATGTTGACTATGACATTTTTGAAAAGCGTATGGTTCACAATGATTGCTATTGGTGAGGGAAGGCGATTCCATTCTAATGCTGTTCGGGGAATAAACGACTGATAAAATACGTTCGTTCGGCTCCATGCTATGCCGACCTTGTGAGCATGCTCAAAGTGGGAATAAACGTACAATGAATGCAACATGAGTTCATTGTGCAGGCGTTGGTGATGAAATATTTTGTGGAACAAAAACAGTCGGAAAATTTTATGGTGAACTTATAGGGATGGAAGGTTAAGGGTAGATTTCTTATCAATTGCACTGGCTGTTCGGTTAACATTCGTCAAAATGAAACATTCAGAAATATTTCGGACCATTTTCAGTGTGTTAATGAGATTGTGAAATAAATGGTCCCAAACTGAATAGTCATATTCTAATTTAGACGGGATATGTGTTTTGTACAACAGTAATTAAAGAGATGATGGTGCTTTGGAAAAATTGTGCCCGTGGTAACCGAGCATGCGATTTGCATTGTGAATAATATATTTTATATAAACGGACCGGGTGAGATTGTTAGTCATGTTAACACGGGGATACTTATAAGAAGAAACAGAGTCTAGGGCGGTGCCATGAAGATAATAGACATGTAATTGTTATTTTTTCTCAATACCCGCATGCAGTTTATCAATACGCGCATGAATTTACACTTGTTAACATTAAGTTCCATTCGCCAAGATGAAATAGATTTTAGGTCAGCTTCAAGGCTAGTGAGGTCATTATCACAAAAGATACCGCGCAACACTACGCAATTGTCAGGAAACAAATTTATGTTAGGTGAGACACACGACGTCAAACCTTTAATGTATACTAAAAAAAAACAGAGGGCCACGAACAAAGCCGCGTGGTACACCAGACTGGACAGCGGTGTCAGTAGAATTTTTGTTTTAATTGAAACAAACTGCGTGCGAGCGATTAGTTAGGAACATCTGAAGCCACGCAAGAAGTTTTGTTTCAACGTTAAGCTGACGTAACTTGTGTAGTAGTAGTTTATAGCACACCTTGTGAAATGCTTTCGAAAAGTCTAGATATATGCAATAAGCACATGATCGATCGAGTATGGCATAAAGCTCATGTGTGAAAGATACCAACTGTGTTTCACATGAGCAACTTGTGCGAAAACCATGCTGTGATCGCGCAAAAAATGAATTTTATTCCAAGAAATTTACAAGGTGGGAAAAAAGAACATGTTCAAGAGTTTTAAAAGGGATGCTTGTAGTGAAACTGGCCTGTACTCAAGCGGTTAGTGTTTGTTTCGTGCTTTATGAAGCGGAATCACCTTCTCAACCGTCCAGTCGGCAGGCTAAGAACCAATTTTCGTTAAAATTGTGGATGAGTAGGCACATGTGCTCTTCAAGAATTTTGGGGTGATATCTTCACAACGAGTAACAGAAAAAAATTTGAGTGATTTAATTAGCTTGGCTACTCCACTTGGTTCTATAATTATTGGAAACTTACCGGGGTAGTTGAAAATTTTAAAAGGGGTCAGTAAACATTTTCGGACAAAAAAAATTACCCACATTCCTTTTATCAAAAGCATGAGCGCATGCCTCCGGAGGAATAGAATCACCATCGCTGTCGGTTAGGTGAATATTATCGCTATCACTAGGATTGATGGTACGCCAAAACGTTTTAGTGTCAGTAACTTGCTTATTGGGTAATACGGTACGCAGAAAGGTTACTTTCCCCTTATCTCAGCACCGCAACATCGTTATTATTAGCCACTTTGTAAGCCACCTAATGCGCATCATTCCTTGGAAGTTTACCTGATATGTACAGACGTTTTTTCTTGTTAGATAAACGTTTAAGGTTATTTGTATAGCATAGAACATTACGACATGAAGTGATGAAGTGACTAGGACTGTATTTGTTCGTGAGCTCGCTTACTTTTTAGCTAAATATGCTCCAGGTTTTTTCCACAGTTTTATCATAAAAATCTTCTAAGACAGTTTCAAGAAATTGGCATAGGTCGTTGTTAACGGCCTCGAAGTTCGCACGGGTATAGTTACGGGCAGGGTTACTTTCTTTCATTGTTTTTGGACGTAATGAATTTAGACCGAACGTAAGTAAGGAATGGTCGCCGAAACCTGGTGAGTGTCTGAGGTTAGAAACCAGGTCAGGCATGGTTGTAAGTACTAGATCAAGAGTGTTACCTGTTAAGTTCGTTATTTTGTTGGTTCTTTGACTTACTGAGTTACCGAAAAAAGACAGCACATTCCTAGGAATTTTTGAGCGAAAGTAGAGGAGAGAAAAATAAGACGTTGTTCATCATCCCATTGTACATGCAGCCAGTTAAAATCCCCCAACAAAAACAGGGGTGACATGGGATAGCGTGCAACAAGTATGCTTAAAATATCTTGAAGCTCGATTTCAAAATCAGATTAGAAAGTAGGGGGGACGGTAACAGGCACAAATTATGAACTTTCGGGACCCTATTTCAACAACAGCGCACACAATCTCGAGGTTGCTGATAACGTGGATGTTCTGTGACGAAACATTGTTAGAGATACCCAACAAAACTCCACCGCCTCACCGTATCGTGCGGTCACATTGATATAACAAAAAACGACATTGGTGTGGAATTTCGTGATCTCGAACTTGTGCGTGCAACCAAGTTTCTGTTAGTACGATGATGTCAGCGTTACAGGTCTTGATGACGGATGCTAAAGCATCCCATTTTTTGATACAACTCCGAATGTTCATGAAAAGCACGGACACATTTGATAATTTTATGCCACTTCCCATCGCGCGTCGTTAAAAAACGTGCTGAAGCGGCATCGCAATGCACCTGGCTATGTTTTCTTTGCGGTTCTAGTTCGTTAATGCCATTGCTGGAATGGTCGTACGTGTCTGCTTTTTGCTAATTATAAGCTTAGTATGGGGTAGCTTGAAAGGCGGTGAACCTGGTTGGCTTTTGGCAAACGCCACAAGCGTTCCTCGAGCCTGACGCGTAGCAGGAGAAAAATCTTCGGTGACGGCGACATTTAGCTCTTTTAAGTACGAACCTTAAGAATTTTGTCTTTTGTTTTGTAGTAAGAAAACTTCGCTATCATGGGACGATGATAGAGGCGAAAACTTTACTATATATACAGGGTACCTGAATATTTTTTTAAGTTGATGTCGAGATAAAGTGTTTAGGGTAACTTTGGCTGGTGGTCTTCAAAATCACTGAAACGGGGTAATTTTAGCGAGTTTTATAGAATAATTTCAAAGAAAAAAGCTGTTGGAGTAATTCTTTCAGGAACCTGTCCTTCAAGGGAACGTTTATTCCCCTGCAAGTTCGTTGTGCACATTGTGATGGCAAACTGTGACGACTCCAATAGATGATTTCGGTCCAGTGGCCTCACAGAATTCTGTAAAGGTGTCCGTTCAGATTTTTTTAGAATTACTCAGGTTTTATTTTTCCTCCGCTGTGGTGCATTTGAGTGACGAGCACGGTGTTCGGAGGGATGGAACGAGTATTGGTTTCTGCATGGCACCGAAGTTAAGTGACCCGGCTTCAGTGAATTTTGTTAACATCTTGCCACGTGGCTAGAGGAAGCAACAGTTGCCAACTTGGTTAGACATGTTGATGATAACCTTTATATTTTAAAAAGAGTTGAACATTAAGAAAGACCCGGTGCTCTTGACTATCTTCTTAACGTTTTTAAAATCAATGCTGAAGGACTTGGGTTCATGCCCGAAATGCCAGAAAATTGCTGTTGGCAGTAGCTTGACATATGATTATGCATGAACCGCATGCTAGAAGTATATTCTCCGGTCAAAAAAAAATTGTCGGGGTACAATTCGGCCCACTCGAAATTATAAAATTATACATCATGTGAAGTGCATGTCGGAACTAGCGTAACGACACCGGTCTCCCGTTAAAAAGTGCATGTTATGCAGCGGAAACCATTGCGAGTGCGGCTGCGATTCTTGTCGTTGAAATAAAAGGCGGCAGAAACATGGCTGACAAAATCGAGAAATCTAAAAAATGAGACCAGTGATGATCCCCTACATCCATTAGTTCTCGGATCGCCTCAAAAAAGTGGCGGGAAATGTGGAGTGTCTGTCCAGCCTTAGGGTGCACAGCCCTCGAGTTGTTGGCATTGTGAGCGCATGCGTGTCCAGTTTCCTTTCACAATTCGAGGCCATGGTTTAAGGCGGCACGTCCATTCTTGCTGGCCTTGCAAGTGCTTTCGTGCCTAGATCACTGCAGCCTCTCAGGGTGGAGGCCCCTTCTTCAAAAGAAGTTGCCGGCATCCATTTTGAGTTTCAATCTCTTCTATCACCCTAATAGGCAAACCTCGTTTTTCCCGGATTCCAGATTCGCTTTCCCTCCAACCTCACAGACAAAAATGGCTCAGAATAATTTATTAGTACCATGTGAAGATTTTACAAATTATTGAGTAGGGCGTTTTTGTTGCCCTTAACCTGAAACGCATAGGGAGGACGAAATAGTATTCAATAAAGAGTATTTATTGTGGAGCAATAATCGTGTTTTGTATGGTATATTGCAGTGTGCGTGCTATGGGTGGCGAAGTCGGCGGTGGACAACATACCTAAGCCCTGTATGGACGCGTTTCGTCTAACATGCGGCGATGGATACCCCGACTTCTCCAAGGAGCTCTGCTAGGCGACTACCACTGCAGGAGACACAGAACCAAACCATAGCTTCAGTGCAGCTTTCAGTTTGTTTGGACGTAGTACCTTGCATTGTAGTTATGTTTATCGGGTGTAACTTCAATAAACATTTCTTTGGTGCTGCAGTTTTTATTACCTGAAGTTTTAAATAAGGGCGCAGTTGATTACAACAAACATAACTAATGCGGTGGTAGCGTTAAACCAAATATATTGCGTGTTTGTGCGTAATTATAGTGAAGTGTGTATTATTTTTGTGTCATCAGGATCATTTGTTCAAGGGTATCAGAAAAGTTGCTATGTAGTAGAGAGCACAAGAGCAGTAAAAGAAGAATACAAAAAATTTTACTCATCCAATACCTGATTAACGAAAGCTCCTGCATTCTCCACCTTCCTACATCATTTAAAAGATTCTGTGGGGGAGGTGTTGCAACGTAGAAACTCCGCCGCGACACAGTAACCTCATTTTAAATAGAACCCTTTGGTCGTACTGTAACTATGTTTATTGTTTAAGTTCTTGAAAGACATTGTTACGAGGGAGATGCAAAAACAGTGGTGTATTTACACGTATTTACAATTGGCAAGCAGGAGGACTCAGGACGAGTCAGGCAAGCCGGCAACAGTAAGAACGACATCGAACATCGTCTTCTTCACCATTCGCTGCAAGCGCTAGGGGCATGGCTGGCATGGCCCAGGTACATAGCCTCTTAACCGTTCATGCGCAGAGATTGTGGTCGCGCGCTGCTCCCTCCTAGCTTGTTTAGGAACAATAGCTAACGTGAAAACGTGTCATGCGGTAATATCTGATAAGCATTTAAAAGTAGCCACAAGTATAGACCCGCTCTATGATGTCTCAGGAGCCAAATTTTCCCAATTAAGAAAATACGGCAGTTTTTCGGCACTGAGAATCTAATCTAGATCACTCATGCTGAGGGCACTGGTGTAACACCGCAAAGAAGTTGCATTTTCAAGCTGCCCCAGTTCATCAGTGTGATTTACCGCACAAGCCTGGTCAACTTTCCAAGCGTTACGTGCCTGCACAAAGACCGACCACCAGGCCGGGGAGTCGCATGTACGTTGTTTACCGGCACGTGCCCGGTGGCATATCCAGAGTCCATATCCCGCAGAGGTCTGCACCTGACTGGGTGTCGTTTGGCAGTAGAAATCTGGTTAAAGCAGATAAAAAAGAATTCAAAGGGGAATATTAAAAGGCATAACCAACCTAAACCACGCCGGACACAGCTAACTGAAAACAAAAACAGTAAGCAGTTACGCCTACTGCAGCCTGTCTTCGCTCAAGCTGCTGCGGGATAGATAAATACAACCATAACGGGGACAAAACCCCCAAAATAAAAAAGAAGACTGACGAAAACTCATCTAACTACCGATAAAACCGCGCTAATGATCAGAAGAACTAAGAGCCAGTTGGGCTAGTTGGATCATGTCAAATGTTTACAGCGCAGACACACGAAGGGCAAAGTACAGCGCGTGTGGTGTAACGTTCTTCTTCGTCCTTCATGTGTCTGTGCTGTAAACATTTGATCTGAAGAAGCCACGCTAAATGTTTAAAAACGACATAAAATGAATCAAATAACGGACAAGCGCAAAATAAAAAAATAATCGCGTGAACCGGCGTAAATTGAGCAACACTACCAGAAATATTGCTTACAATGCACGAGTGCTGCACCAAAAGCTTTCGCGCGTGGTAAAAAGAAATGTGTTTTAAGTAACGCAAACAAATAACAAGCAACCAAAGACGGTGCCTTTGGGCTTTGAGCATTGAACTGCCGCTTGCTGTACAGACACGGAGCATTTTAGCCGCCAGTCTCTTTAGCCGGTGGACAATGCGATGTTATTGATGAGGATAAACAATGATCATGGGACCCTCGCACCGGCAAAGGGGTTGTGCAGGCTTGAATGCCCTTTCAAGTGCCAACACTCGCCCGCAATCAAAACGTGCACCGATTAAATAAGCCGCTTGGTGTCACGTGGTACGCAGATTCGAACCGGTTACCTTCCGCATATGAGGCGTGTGCGGTACCTGAGAGCAATGCCGTGGGTGGCTGAGCCATCGCTCTGAACGCTGTAACTGTAAGACATCAGAAGTCTCAGCAACCATAGTAACCCCATGGCAGCAATTTTTTGCTGCGTTTATAGTCAATAATTAAAACGTGATTTAGAAATTGGCGACCTTGTCACAGAGCTGGTAGTAAATGTAACAGAGCGTCTGCAGAGACCTGATGAGCATAGCTTGTGCTCCCGTTGGAAGCCCTTCTCCTTGCAAGGAAGAATGACGTGGTGTAGAGCGGCGCAGCCAATTGCTCGAGCCCCGAGTCTACCATTTTATTACTTTCGCCTTTGTCGCTCCAAGGCATTAGTTCCTCCGAAAACACCGAGAAAACCAAAACGACTGAGGAATAAATGTTGAAGACAAGGAAATGACCTTACACAACTCTGTCGCTCTGGAAGAAAAAATTGAGGTGGTATAATATTGAGCTGTTTTTACCAGCGATGAGAAAAAAAAGAAGAGCAGTGGCGCCTTCAAAATGAAGATAGTAGGCGTTGCTTAAGGGTCATCCACAAGGCAGCAAAAGCGTGCTCCCGTCAGCAGTCTGCCCAGGCCACTTTCCGTGAACAACAGCGAGATCAACCAGGCGATGCGTTTTTTGTAAACATTTTCACTGAATACGCATTCAGAAGCTCATATAATGGGTTCAATTGTTTGATGCCAGACATGGAGGAAAGAAAAGGTTCGGAGAGGCCCTGACGTCACATTTGTGAAGGCGAGTCCCGCCATGACTTGAGCCCACGAAGCCCAGCACTCTATCCCATCATCCTTTGCTGTCTCCGGTTTGATTTGACTAACATGGCGTCGCCCTGCCCTCCCGCTTCGAAGCGAAAGCAGCTTCGTCGCTAATTCCTCGGTGCGATGTCATCTTCTAAGTTGTTGATTTCGCCTTCAATTTGCCCATTCTAACCCTAACATAAAGTTTCAATCGTAAAACGGTCTTCGTTTTTGAGATAGAAGGACGATTTTTCAGCTCTTAAGCCTGGCAAAGTAGCGTTTGTAGTCGTCATAGCAACAGGCTCGCGGGATGGCGAACGCAGACGCCTCCGACGGCAGAGTTTTCAAACTGGCCTAATTTAAAAACGTTTGTCGTAGCGACTGCGTTGGTTTGCAAGCGTAGCGAGGCAGCCACATACCAAGCACCTTAAAAATTTGTCGGTTCTATTTGCCCAAATTTGGCCGCCGCAGTTGTAAACAAGTAAGCAACATTGTCTGTGGGCTCAAGAAAATTCACGTGACTTCGTCCACACTTTTCGCAATGCATTGGGGTGCTAGGGGCCTCTCCTGAGTATTCTTTCCTCCATGATGCCAGATAAATCAGCTCCCATAAACCAGAATAAATTGTACCAAACGCGATCAGGAGAAATAAAGGCGCGGTATATAATATCACTCATTGTTGTGTTTTCTTATTTGAAGGATGTCTCCCGGCATTTCAGTCAAGCCGAGGTCTTAGCAAAAGTTGAATACTGCGTAAACGTTGCTACCGACAGCACGTTGTTCGTCAATCGGTAAAGGCAAAAAAATTCATTCGACCTTGTAACCGCGTGTTTCAGTTTAGAATTCTTCGGAGTTGTTTCCCGTCAAAACACTGAACACCACAAAATATCGTGGATCCCACGAGGCTACCACTAGCAAATGGCTCGCATGATTTGTAAAGCTCCCAATTGAATTACGTGACTTATAAGGCCACATTCTCAGTTTTAGATGTTTCATTGAAAGTGCGGTACAGAAAATTTGAGAATCGGCCGAAAATAAATTTGGAGCGCGAGCAGGGGAGCTGGCGCAATGAAAAGGAGAAAAACACCGAGAATTGAGGCTGTGACAAAAGGCGACGGATCATACAACATTCTACACGCGCCTTGTATTAGACCCCGCTTTTGCTGAAACATTCATCACACATTAATGTCGGTGAAGACGCACCCCACCGTATTCGCAGTGTGAGAATACCGAGAAAAGAGGCCGAGGTAGACGAGGCTAGAGTTGCTTGATATGTCCTCTTAGTAGTCGTCGACAAAGGCGCGGCTATGGTTGAAGCTACGGCAGTGGCATGACGACTGGAGCACAAAATGTTCAACTGCCAATAAAGCGAAAGTACAACTAGGCCTTCGCGTTCATCTTCTCAGAATATTCTAAGAATCCCCCTAATTTCTATTTTTGACTTCATCACCAAGGCCTTATAGCAGCAGGTTTGCGTATTTCAGTTGGACTGCTCTCCGCTTGGGGCGCTATTCATAGGTGCGCGTTGACATCAAAAATGATGTTCCAGGATGTCAAAACCAAAGTCGTGTTGGATATGGAGAGGGAAAAAAATATTTGCCCACTTTCTGGGATTTCGCAAAACAGCAACTCACGCACCACGCCATTCGTAAAAAGCCTTAGTGCTAAAACGTTTATCGCTCAATAATTTAAACAGCTGACAGCTGTTCCGCACACAGCTTCCGCAGACAGCTTGCTCGCGTTTTTCAAAGACAAAGACTAATAACCACCAGGCAATTGCGTTTGTTTTCTGAGTACAACTTTGTCAGCCTGTTTTCTCGGCTAACCTTTTTGACAACAAACGACCATCAGGGCAGCCTTTACAAATTTTCGCTAATTAGCAAGCATTTCGTGGTCTTGCTACTTTTTGAGCGAGCTTCTTAGAAAATACTTCTCTTGTCTAGGGAGCCTCTTGAGCGAAGAAAGGCCGCGTCAGACGCAAAAGCGGGAATTCTTTGATGCTACGCAAGGCCCAGGTGCTCTAGGCATGCAAGCATATCCAAGATGGTGCCACAGCAGCAAGGGCAGTCCGGAGTCTTTTTGTGGAGCCAACCACACTGGCGGCTGCTGCGCCACCTCGGGTGGCTGTAGGATCGTAGGAGGAAAAGTTGCGTGCCGTAAAAATAAAGCCCAGGCAGAATCCATCAGTCCTCGCCCAAGGCGCCTAGCTCATGCGTCAGGCGAGGCAGGACACAGAATTTCCCGCCAAAAAATCCAAGCGCAATCTTTCTTGGCAATCAGACATACACCATAGCGTTCAGTATTTTTTTAATTAAAAATCTCAAAAAAAGATCGGTACAGCACGACAGATTATAACGCCCGTGTGAACAATGAGACCCCATTAGGTGTTCGCGGTAATGACTAGGTTTTCAGCAGCTCGCAAAAAAGGGGGTTGACATTGTTTTAGGGCGAGCACACGCGTCAAGCCCTGCCGCCAGAGAAGCCGAGCGCAAGTATCAAGACCACTGAAACGACCAGGAAATTCATATCTTCCCACATCGGCATGTGCAAAGGTTTATAAAAGCTTCGCTTGGCATACGCATTCTTGGGGAAGGATGGAGCCCATTTTGTGGCTTGTCGCGGTACAGGTGATTTGTTTTTGTAGAGATGCTAGGGAAGGCATGCATGAACAGATATACATCGGTTGATAGCGAGACAAAGCGCCGTATGGAGGAAGTAGATCCGCGACAGTACCGGTCTTCATCAGCTGCTTTTGTCTTTGCTCTAGACATACTGTGTCTTTCTATTGGTGCCGGTGTAGTGCACGTGCGCAAGCTTAAAGCCCATCAGAAGATTTTCTGAGTTAAGATCATTGATCATTTTTATACGCGTAACTATCGTTAAGCAAGAAACACTGGTGAACCGAGTATAAGGAACAATCATCATGGGGTAGCTGCCCACCCCTACGCAGGTCTTGATATTACCCAGTTAAACAACGCTAATACTTTTCAACCATCAAGCACCATTTTCCTTCTTGGGAACAACGCTAACTCGCACTCGCAAGCGCACACCTCATCGTGAACTAAAAATGGCTCTCATCTGTTGTTTCTTGGGAGAACATGAATTTCATAGTGTGCGACTAATAGATACGTTTTCTTACTAACTTTGCCAGTACGAATGTAAGAAGCACCGCCTTTTATATTTAAGGTATATGTTTGGCTTATCTTCGGAAATTATACGAAACAGCAGCTTCTTCGCAAAATGGGCTCACCCTGGAAATCCTTCAAATTTGATTCCTTCAGGAGACACCGATGTTTGTCGAGTAAAATACGACGAACTCAGACAAGCACAAGGGCAGTCGACGGGAACTTAATCGGGTTGTAAAAAGTATATCATATTGTATAAAACACCTAGTTTAACCATACGCCCGAGGCACCCTTTTAAAAAAATTAGCCGCGTATCTGCTCCTTTCGTTGCAAATGTCGTCAAAAGACGATACTATTTGTGGACATTTGCCAAGGAAATGCGCCCTTTTGCTTTCCCACTCACCTCTCATGCTGTTTCTGTACCGCCGCGATCATCCCAAGGTAAACACACTAAAGGTTTGAGCAAGGCGATTTGAATTTACCGCGTTCCACTGCTACAGGGCGGGTCTGTCGATGCCAGCGCTGCTGTACGGCGGAGACGCGTGTGAATGGAGGCGGCCGGCTACAAGGTTGATAGAACCGTGTGGCCGTGCTGCACGTGCGTTCCCAGCAGAACGTGGAACCTAGCTAGTGGAACCTTTCGTTGCTGCTGCCGCGTGATTTTTCATATGCCGCCAGGGGGCGGCGGTTTTCTGCAGTAGATGTAGAATATCATTTGTTATCGAAAAACCAAGCATCCATAAATTTTTAATAAAGGAACACTGTAAATGTCCCTTGTGTACTAATTTTCTGTCTTATATTTGCGTAATGTGTTATTCTTGTTCAACAAAGTTGACGAGTATAAATATATAAAGCGGGCTTTGACGTTTACAATTGGCTGTGAGTATATAAGACTATTGCGGAATGAATGTCAATTTTACTTTGGCCGGGGGGCTGAATCGAGTCACAGACAGAGAGACGTACAGACAGACAGACATACAGACATACATACAGACAGACCAAAATTGCTGGGTTTAAGTAGCCCAAGAAAGACTATCGTCTTTAAAACAGCGCCCATTCCACTTAGAACAACAAGAACCGACCTTATGGAGAGCATGTTGTTCATCCCGTATGAAGCATTGAAACTGGCGTTGTGTGGCCTCAACAGTTACAAAAGGATATCAAAAAAGCTATTTACCTAGAGAGAGTAATTTTATTTGATTAGTTGTGCGTCAGAAATAAATTGATTGTTAATTTGGGCACCTACAAATAGGTTCTGAATGCCGTCAAGGACAAATATGTCATCCATTGTTGCAGTTGACACCACGGTATCACATCAATACGTATATTGCAATAATGTATCTACCTTAATAGGAAAAATCAACAAATATAGTCTAACTGAATGTGCTGTATCCCTAAAGGCGGCATGGAGAGTGTCACAGAGGGCGTGGGGTGATGCCGGTAGATACTATCCTAGGAGAGATAGCAGAATGGTATGTCCTTGCCAGCGTACTGCTCATGGCAACGTCTGTTCGCAGTGTCTACATCTTTCTACTTCTCGGAATTTTTTTTGTTTCGAACCAGTCCCATATAATAATTATTTAAATTACCTCAACTTGTCTACTAGTAATTGGATTCGGTGCTCGGGGCTAAAATGACGGACGAACATGTCTTAGTAAAAAAATGCTCTGTACCCCTAAGAGTTCAAACAGGCTACTTCAGGTGGCCTAGATCGCAAGGCGCAATATTGGGCGTTTGTTGCTAAAGAAGTAGTTGACAATCTCCAGCAGTGCTGGGACACTGGCCACATCGCAATTGCAACAACAGCGCCATCTGTGTACAAGCAGCCACTGGTAGCTTCGTTTGGTTGTTCCATGTAATGGTGTTTCTCACTTTATTATTTAGAGGAGAATCTGGCGCTAGTGTTCACGTGATCATTTCTGCGAAAGCGCTCTATGTCTCCTTTCGTGCCGCCATAGTGTGTAGTTCGTCAGGGAATTTGACGTTGCACGGCCGGCAACGACTTGGTGGGTACGCAAAGTGAGGATTGTTTGAAGTCTTGCTGCCGAAATTGCCGCCATTAACAAATTTTACTTTGAATAAAAATATTGTAAGAGTGCTTAGGGTGTAAAATCAATGTTGGGGTTAGAACAAGAAAGCATTTCCCGCGCGCCTCCAGATAAAGCAGGGCGTCTAATATACATTTATAGATTATTACATACTCCAGAGCGGATACGGGTTTCTTTGCTGTTTTTTAACTTTTACATGAAAATAAATTATAGATATATAAATAGATTGTCTAATGCTCTGTGCGGTATTCCTATCAATAATATTATTGTCTGCTAGGCGCTTTGGCCGGTGACGCAGATGCAACAGCTAAAGATGGAAAAGTGATGTCGTCGCGTCGTATATACGTTTTGCCCAAGCATACAAAGAAAGCTAGAGGAAAAGCTGACTACCAAAATTAAGTCCTCAAGCACGCACGCGAAGCATTATGGCATTACATGAATGCTTTAAACGGTAAATAATTCCAGGCTTGTCCAGTCGGCATGTATGTTGCCTAATTAAGCTTGTTTGAGGCAGTGCATGCTTTAAAGGCTAACCACATGCAGTGATCGCGACAAGCGACGCGAAAACCCCCACTCAATGAGTACCGCAAACGGGTAGTTTGGGCAATAGCGAAAGCTGAAAAAATATATACACAGCCCGCCGGGGCCGTCGCTATGACTCTATTTTTGCCGGCCAGAAAAAGAACGCAAGCGGCCGGCGGCGATGATGACGACGACTGAGGAGTTCGGCGGCAATGTATTAAACCTTTTCGCTTGTTGCTTTCGCCCAAGGTATATATTTGTAGCATACAGTTAATATAGCTGCATGAGGTACCATAGAGATAATATTCAGGATATCTACAATGCGTCCTCAGCTACCATCGTCCTCCATAGGAGAGCAGTAAAGAGACTCAATCTATCCAATGTTATCCACAGTATGTTTCCAAGAGGTATTCAGAACATTGGACTGGGAAAATGTGGGCCGAAGGGTTAATGGAGAGTACCTCAGTATCGTAAAATTTGCTGACGACGTTGCCTTGCTAAGCAACTGTGTGGACAAAGTGCAAAGCATGCTTTCCGCACTGGGCGAACAGAGTAGAACCGTGGGACTGAAAATTATTATGCAGAAAAGTAAAGTAATTCTCATTTGCCTCGGGAGACCCCAGTGGTTCGACATAAGTGGCGATGCACTGGAAGCCGTAAGAGAATATGTCTACTTTGGCTAAGTTGTGACCTCGGATCCAACGACGAGGCAGAGATAATTAGAAGGATAAGAAGGGGTGGAGAGCATTTGGCCGGCATTCTGAGGTAATGGATGGCAGCCTACATTTCCTTAATTAAGAAGGAAGTGAATGAAAGTTTAATCTTACCGGTACTCAACTACGGGCCATATACTTAGAGGTTCACTACGAGGGTTCAACTGATATTGAGGACAACTCAGCGAGTCATGCAACAGAAGATGATAGGTGTAACAATAAGGGACAAGGAGAGCACGGAGGTGATCAGGGAACAAAGGCGCGTTAAGAAAATATTATTAGAATTTAAGAAGAAGAATAGGGTGTGAGCAGGGCATGTATGCGAAGGCAAGATAAACATTGGTCATTAAGGGTAACAAAGTGGATTCCTAGAGAAGGCGAGCGTGGCAGTGGCGGCAGAAATATGTAAGCAGATGAGATCAAGGAGTTCGCGTGAATAGATTGTTCGCAGTTAGCACAGGACCGGGATAATTGGAGATAGATAGGAGACGCCTATGCCCGGCAGTGGGCGTAGAGTGGATGATGATGATGATGATGATGATGACGACGACGACGATGATTACTACTAATACTACTACTACTACGACGACGACGATGATGATGAGAATAGTTTATCTAGTTACGCTTTGCGCGTGGTTACCCCATCATTTCAAGAAGCTCCAGGCTAACGCGAGAACACGCGCTAAAAGCTAATCCCACTTTTTTTTTACACATATATGTGACAGCTTTTAAATGCCAGAAAGTGGCATGGAAAAAACAAGAATGAAAAACACTCCAGAGTCTCCAAGGTCATTTTACAGCACTTTGCCCTATCCGCTTGCCCCCAAACATTTTCTCAGAGTACACAAAAGCTCCATGTGGGCTTGCAGTTTCAACGACAGTTTCTGTTCTAGGTTCTTTTGGCAAACTGTATGGTTCATTCAAACCAAGCAACATCTCACGCGAACGGGCGCCCTGTGAAATTAGTGAAACTCAATCAGACATCTGCTGTCTCTCAAGCTAGGAAATCTTGCTGTGATCTCCCGGAGCCACCAAATCAAGTGCCGCCACTCCTACACTGGGTACCTTGGTTGATATTGAATTACTCGTGTTTCGCCGGCTTCCGGCCGACTTCTTCATAAAATGTCAGAGTACAGAATATTTTACAAAATTTTGAAACGTGACGAAGACATTCCTTACAAAAATAAAAATACAAAAACGACATATGTGTCGCCCAAGAAAAATTGCAAAAACAAAATGTACCGGGTAAATATTACAACTATAGGGCTAACCATGCCTCCAATCGGACACAACGGACACAGAGATTCGAAACGCCGATTGCGAGATACTGTATGGTTTGTATTGTATTTTGTACTGTTGCAGAACGACGTCCATAAAAACACTTGGAACTTGATTCGCCAGCGAGAAACATTAATGGTACTTCATTGACAAGACCAGTAGATATTAATTTCTTTTGCAATCTTTGAAATCAAATTACAGCTCTCTAACATTAACAACCACATATACACGCCCTCTAGCAATACCTGCAGTTTTGTCCTTTCTTTAAGGTGGCATAATAAGGACAAAAGCTTGTTTTTTTCATTACACATAATTGGTTCAAACTAATCCTTGTAACTAGCCGGGCAACGCGATTTCCTAACATTTCGGGTGCATTTTAGTGTAGAAGAAAGATGATTTCTTAGATGGTGCTTAAGCCTAAGTTCGAGTTAACAGAATTAAAAAAAAATATTTACGTGCGTACTGGCTGCCGAAAAGACCGTTCGTATAAACTTTACGGTGGGTAAGCTTTGCTTGAAACCTACAGGAAGTGCTGTGAAGACGTCCGTATTCCCCGAAAAAATGGAAGCAGTTGTTCATGATGTTCGGTTTTAACCAGGATACCACTACCTGAACCATTCATTGTACTAAAGATACCAGCCACTGTAGCTGAGTTGCTAAGGCGTTGTGCTGCTGAGCATGAAACGCGTGTTCGACAACTGGCAGGGGCGGCCGCTTTTCGAATGGAGGCGAAAAGCAAAAAAACGCCCTTAGGCACAACATTTCGGCGCAAGTTATTCCCCTGGTGGTCAAAAGTAATCCGGAGCCCTCCAATACCACGCCTCCTCACCTGAAATGCGTCGGCGCCTTAAACTCTACAATCAATCGATTTCGTAAAAGATATATGGGCTACAGGTGTCCTTGTAGGGTCGAGGCTTGAGCTTCAGAAAAAGCCTTATTACCCATGAAGATGTATTTCTTATATATGAATATTGTAGCCACGTTTTGCAGATCAGGTTCTCTACAATGACATTATATACATCAAATATGAGATAGAGACAACACATACCCCTGAACCACGCTGGAAATAGAGAGAGAGAGACAGGATAAACATCTATAATTTGGAGCTTAATGGTGTAGGATGGTGAGAGCATCACCGGTTGGGGGGCGTCCGCTAGTCCGGGATGCCCTGGTCCTTGCTGGCTGCTCGTGCCCTCTCTATCAGCATGCGCTGGGTCGAGAGGTCCGAGCTGGACAGCCGGTCCACCCACTGCTCGTACGTGGGACGGGGATTGGGTGTGAGGGATGGGGATTGTTGGCACTCCCATACCAGATGGTACAGGGTGCCTGGTTGGGGGCAAAAGTTGCAGGTACTATAATACTGGGTGGGGTAGATATGGTGGAGGAGGGTACAGTGCGGGTAGGAGTTGGTCTGTAGCCGGCGGAGTGTGGTCGCTTCGGCTCTGGAAACGTGGGAGTTGGGTGGAGGGAACTGCTGGCGCTCGTGTCTGAAGTAAGCGAGAATGTCCGCGTAGCCATTCAGTGTGTGGGGGGCCTTCTCCGTGTCTTGGCTCTCTTCGGAAATGGCCCGGATGGTGTGTACGCGGGCAGCAGCGTGTGCCGCCTCATTTCCGTCGAGAGACTTGTGTCCAGGGGCCCAAACGATATGAATGTCGGGTAGCTGCGGGATGGCAATCAGGATCTTGAGGGCGAACGGTGATATGCGGCCGAGCTGGTAGTTGCGGCATGCTACTTGCGAGTCCGTAATGACTGTAACGTATTCGCTATGTGTTGTGGCTGCTAGGGCGATGGCGATTTCCTCAGCGGCGTTTGTAGAGGTGGTAGATATTGTGGCGGCTGTGACCTCGGTTCCCTGGTGGTCTATAACCGTGACTGCGTAAGCGGGTTTGCGGGTGTAGCGTGCAGCGTCCGTGTAGCGTGTCGTAGGGTTCCCGGCGTGCTTCTTTGTAACTGCATCGACCCGTGCTTTGCGGCGTGCTTTGTTGTAAATGGGGTGCATATTTCGCGGCACGGGAGCTACACGAATGTGTTGACGGATGTGGAGGGGGACACGTTGGGGCTGGTCTTCTTTGGGCGGTACCGGGTATACAAGGCGTGTAAGGGTGTCTCTTCCGGTAGGTGTCAGCTTGAGACGGGTGATTTGGGAACAGCGATGAGCCTTGTGCAATTCTTCCAAAGTGTTGTGTACCCCTAGTTGGAGCAACTTGCGCGTGGATGTTGAGGGGGGTAGGCCAAGGGGGAGTTTGTAGGCTTCGCGGATAAAAGTATTGAGTTTTTCTTTTTCAACGGATTTGAGAGCCAGGTATGGTGTGCCGTAATTCAGACGACTGATCAGTATTGCTTGAGTTATTCTCAGAGTGTCCTTCTCCTGAAGGCCGTAGCGGCGGTGGGCGATGCGTCGTACGAGGTGCGTTAGTTGTGTGAGGGTGCGTTTTATTTCAGGTAAGGTTTGAGAGCCGCTTCCATTTTTGGGTATGTTGAGGCCAAGTATGCGAAGGTGGGGAACTGTAGGTACTGCGAGGTTGTTGATCGTTAATTCCGGATCGGGGATTGGGTCCATTCGTTTTTTGTAAGTGCGGGCACAGAGCGTGAGGAGAGCGGACTTCTCTGGGGCGCATTCCAGTCCACGAGCTCGGAGGTATGTTTGAGTGACGTGTATTGCTTCCTGAAGTGCGTCTTGTTGGGCGCCGGTGCAGCCGGTGGGGACCCACAAGGTGAGGTCGTCAGCGTAAAGTGCATGGCGTAAATTGGGGATTGCTGCGAAGAGCGGCGGCAAATCTTTCATAGCTAAGTTGAATAGCAATGGTGAAACGACGGATCCTTGTGGGGTTCCCTTGGGCGCCATTGCAAATGGGTCGGAAAGGAGATGCCCAATGCCTATCGTTGCCGTGCGGTTGGTCAGAAAGCAAGCGATGTAGGAAAATGTACGTTTGCCGCAGTTGGTAGAGGCAAGACCTTGCAAGATAGCATGATGCGTTACGGTATCAAATGCCCCTTTGATATCTAGAGCTAGGATTGATTTTTTGCTCTGATTGTTCAGGGTGTCTAGAACGTCGTCTTTAATTTGAAGTAGGATGTCCTGGGCCGATAAGTGGGGGCGGAAGCCGTACATTGTATGTGGGAAGTACGCGTTCTCTTCGATGTGGGGTGATAGTCTGTTGTGCACCATGTGCTCAAACAGTGTTCCGACACATGAAGTGAGAGAGATGGGACGGAGGTTCTTTGTAATGAGTGGTTTGTTGGGCTTGGGTATGAGGGTGATTTCGGCGTGCTTCCACTGTGGGGGGAGGGTTCCAGCCTGCCAATGGGAGTTGATAAAGTCCAAAAGCTTTTCAAGGGCAACGTAATCAAGGTTGCGGAGGAGCTTGTTAGGAATCCGGTCTTTTCCTGGGGCTGTGTTGCGGGTTAGATGGTGAACGGCTGCTTCGATTTCCGCCATAGTAAAAGGTGCGTCCATGTCTGGATTGGGTTTCCCCGTGTATGACGGAAGTGTCAGAGTAGTAGCGGTAATGGGTGCTTGAAGCGGTTGCTGAAGCTCTCGCAATAAATCGGATTCTGTACCCTGGTAATTATGTATCAGGCGCTTCAGATGGTGTTGGGTGGTGGATTTGGATTCCTTGCTGCCTAATAACGATCGGAGTAAGTGCCAGGTGCGGCGGGTGCCGAGCGTGCCTTGAAGTTGGTTGCAGAACTCAGCCCAGTTTTGTTGGCTAAGTTGTTTAGCGTACGCATCTGCCTCTGCTGTGATTTGAGCGATGCGGATGCGAAGTTTCTTGTTTGTTCTGTTCCGTTTCCACCTTCGAAACAGGCCTTGTCGGGCATCCCAAAGATGGAGCAGGTGTGCGTCAGTGGCTGGGGTTTCTTCGGTTAGAGCAATTTCTTTTGTGTGCTTCTTGGCCGTGTCAAGTAACCGTTGGACCCAGTCATCTAGATTAGTGATGGAGTCCGCAGGGGTGTCGTCTCGAAAGTCTTTCCAATACTATGAGAGGATTAGAATGAAACCCGGGCATGGCTACGCGGAAGGTATGGTGAAGGGGTTATAACCATTTCGCCTTTAAATACAGTAGAGTCAACGAGAAGACATGATTGTTTGTATCGGCGGGTATGAAATTAAAAGATGTGCTTAAGATTCAGGAAACAGCAGTCCATTTGTATTTTTAGCCTTAGATATAATACAAGCATCTGTATAGAGTAACATCATAAACGATCAATTGGAGCTAATTTTCACGCCGGATCGTACTGAGGAAAACAAATACCGCTACGTAAGCATACAAAGCTATCTTGAAAAATATACAAAACTAACACGCGAAACCCCTCCCCTGACGCCCACGCACGCACGCGCGCACGCACACATACCAATATATACATATATGTACAGATACATGCGCATGTTATTATGTTAACAGCAAAAGGTACAAATTTGGTGTGCGGCGAAGGAGCATATAAATACCGGGCCATCTACTCTAACGTGAAGCTTGGGGACGTGCGACGCATGTAGTGTATAACTGCATTCTTGGCGACTTGGCGTTTTGGCCCACAAAGATAAAACTGTTGGGGGGTAGAGCTATACAGCTTTGCTGTAATTGTCTAGTGTCTTGGAAGCACCAAGAGGTCTAGCGGAAGGAGTGGAAAAACCAGTCCCGGAGTGTTTTTTTAGTACCCATTTTCGCCCACAGAGATGAACGTTGTCCACGACGCTTTGGAAAATGAGCTTCTCGGTGTGTTCTTTTAGTGAGCGTTACGTTGGCTCAAGGCGTGGGAAAACGATCGTCCCGGTGTTTTAGTACCGTGACTACGTAAAACGACGACGTCGACCGGAGGCGCCGACACCCCAGCCCTAAAAACTTCACCCCTAAGACGTTGTCTCGGGAAACTATAAAAGATACATACAGAGCTCCGGATACTTGCATTTTGAAGAGCTGGTTTGACTGAATATTATTGCATAAAATGGCCCGAAGGATCACACATCTATCATTATCCATTTGTTGAACTCAGAACCTTCCGGATGCAGAAATGCTGACAAAGTTTGTTATGTTTGTGTAATATTTTGTGTAATGTTATGTTTGTGTAATATTTGTTTCCATTGTTTAATGTTTTCCATTGTGTAATGTTTGTTTCCATTGTGTAATGTTGTTTCCATTGTGTAATTGTTTCCATTGTGTAATGATGTACCGCTGTCTCCGCTGCTGCACAGTCAACTTTGGTTGACTTTATAGGACTGTCAGCTTTCTGAGGGGGTGCGGACCCAGTCAAGCCGATCCTGCAAAGGCTTTTTGTCCGTGCTCCCAACATCTTGGTGAAAGATGTTGAATAAACATGATTTGATTTGATTTGATTTGATATGATACAGGGCAGCTTGTGCACATAATAGGCGCCAGCAACCTTTGATTACTGAATTAAGAGAATGCCGAGATCTAAGTTATGGGTTTTATGCACCTGCATAAGTACATGAGACATTGGCTGCAGCCTGCTAAATAGTTTCTGCTTGCGAGTTCTCAAAGGAAAGTTCGACGAGGTGAGTGAATGTTTTACGAATACGTGCATCTCGAGTGGTGGAGCGATATTTGGCGCAAACGTCACGTCTTCCCTTCCACTTGTCTAACAAGGCAGAAGCAACTGGTCATCTCTTATCTATAGCGCGTCCGATGACGTGCTAAATATTTCATTTATGTTTTGTGAATAATACTACACAACAGTCAGTGAACGGAATATTTCGTCGGTTCCTACTTTCATTACTTATAAGATTTGTAATCTCTGTCAGACCCTTCCATATTTCTAATGCCTACACAATCACCCCAAAGCGCCGTCATAGTACGCATGCGTGGATTGCAAGGGGGCGCCAAACTCCAATACGTCGCATATTCTTATTTCCTCTTCACCACCGTTTGCTCGTTGTGGTTTTTGTGTTGCGCAGAGTGTTAGGAGACAATGGATTCTCCCGAGGAACAAACTGGTATCGGTAATCGTACTCCCACGACAGCCCACGTACTGTTTAAATTGAGGTAGGGGGCAAGTGACCCGTCCGCTGTGGCTGAGACTTTACAAACATCTGGCCACTAGTTAAAGCTATATACGCATGTGATTCCGTACTTGTTTTTTTAGGTTTGTGCAATTTTTTCTATATCCTTACTGAACTGGCTATTTGCCAAGAACTATGTAATTTCGGATGACTCGTCCTGCCTTTATTTTATATCGTGTTGCTTGAACGAGCCAAGCGGCCGCCGACAATTTAAATTGACGCACGCTACCGGTGACCCGTCCGCCGTATCAGAGACCTGAGAAACTACCAGCCACTAGTTAAAACTATGCACGTTACCCCATTGTGGTTTTTCTTGGTTTAGCATTTTCTTCCCTATCTTCCCTGAACCGGAAAAACTGCCCAGAGAGATGTGGCTGTGTGAATCGTCAACACGTTCTATTCTATACTCTTATTCTCTCTGTTATTTCTTGATGTATTAATTTTGTCCTATTCCGTTTATCTGCTTTGTCACACGGACAGATAAAAACCCTGCGCGCTTTTCCACCTTGTTGCTCTCTCTTCAACGTTCTAGTCGGTGAGTTTCATTGGCCAGGACGTTCTGCAATAATATAATGGGCGGCTTTAAGAACTTCAGTTTTTCCAAAGTTGAACACAACAAAATCTGCGTGGAAACTGCTTTGTCCAAGATAGCGAACACAGGTGAACCCTCTTTTTATTGGAGCTACAAATGGCTTTATTCTGGCCACAAAAAGGGGTGGTTCCGAGGTCATTAGCATGATAGCCATTGTAAAGACTGGTAAAATATGCGGTAGTTACTGCCAAGTTCACCGGACGACGGAGCATGCATGTGGAGAGGAAATAGCAAACGATACTAGATTTATAGCCGCAAAATGAACCGCGTCATTGCTGCGGAAATTCACGTTTTAGCCGACCACGCAGCGTTCAAACTGACAAAAGAGCAAACTGTGATAAGCTATAGGCGTGCATTGTTCATAAAGGGAAACCATTGATACATCATGAACGAAAAACAATAGCAAAATGCATCATACAGTCAATATATGTCTGCACGTAAAAGATGGCAGATTCATTGTTTTCGACTATATTGCGATTTGTCATTCGAAGCTGTCGGGAATGCCGAAAAAAATGTTTCGGCCCAGAAAAGTAAACAGCATCGTAATAGCTAAACCTCGAATGGCTCCTCTGCTGTTAGCAAAAACGTTACAGAATGAGCAGTTTTTAAAAGCTCCCAACGTATATCGCCCTCCCACTCACCAGGCCAATATACCAAGCGGGGTATACTTAAAAAGCGCCAACTACCTCACGGGCCACAATTCTCTTAGGTCATGGTGACGAAATGAAAAACACCGTGTCTATTGACCGAAGTAATTAAAACAGGGCTTGGCAGTTTCTTATTCAGTGCGTGAAAAGGCTTGTCGTTGCACTTGTTTTGTGTAACACCACAACGCCCAGAGTATCAAGTTTTATTGGGGTGTTTGTGTAGCAAGAAAGTAAAGATAAATCGCAATAATCTAATACCAAAGCCCACAGCATCATTTATGATTCCATAATGAAAGTGTATCGTGTGAGTGTCTAACAGAGGTGTTGTAAGGGGTTGGCTGGCAACTCGCAAAATAAAATGGGTGCACCTTGGAGCTCGCGCGGTGGCAACCCAGTAGCAGCATTTTACTCAAAAAGCAGTATTTCCTTCTTTCGTCCTACATTTGGCTGTTTTCGTCTTCAGAAAATGACGCCTGACAAAACACAATCCTTTTGTTTTTATGTGTCCCGCCTACTGCTTTCGTTGCTTCAAATATTCTTGTATTATAATTGATACAGTGGGCCTTCCTTGATGGTAAAATTTTGGCATCGCTTTTGGTACCGTTTTTAATACAGCGATCAACCGCAACAGTAAGCCCTACGCTACACACGCTTACAAATGTATGCCGTATACCATGCTATCTGCTGTATTTATCTGTTTGAGTAACGCGTGGGGTGTCTAGAGGCACCAGAGCCAGCACTTGGAGGAGCGGCCACTAAGGTGAGGAACTTCATTCCGAACTATCAGAAACCCTGAACTCCACAGGAAAAAGCTCCAAGAGCACAGCTGGCCAGTCTGCCTTTCAATTCTGCGAAGAAGACGGTCACGCCGACTAAGCCCCAGGATGACGTTCGAAAAGATAGGATTGGGCATCTTCCACTTGTGACAAATAAGCCACTTCAATACAGGGGCTGTGTACCAAGCGCTAAAACGTGTATAGGCGTTTCCTAGTCACCACAGCCAAGTCACGCAAGGCGCCATCTAAGGGCACGTTTGAAGCTATGTCCACGTGCATGTGGCCCTCAAATTAATCACTGAGAACTCCTTGGTCTCGTAGTGAAAGTGTCCGCTCCTGCGAAGCGAACATCTTACCTGGGTTCAAATCTCCTTAGCGCTTTTTTTTTGTTTTCAATGATTTGTCATAATTGAATATTAGCAATATGTAACCCCGCATATAATCTATTGATGACCTTTTTATGCAATATAAATGGGATTTCAGGTATTTTCGTGCCCTTTTGCCGAGTTTGAGCTAGTGATTCTTTTACGCATTGGCGGATTTTCTCCTTTTAGGTCGGTTTCGGCTATTTCTGTTGAATATTTTAAACACCGCGGTTTTCAGCCATTGCAGGTCCGTTTTGGCTCTTGTTTATTCCAGTTTGGCTGGTTTTGTATGCTTTAGGTAAGTTTATGTGGTGATATAAACAGATGACGCATGGCTTTGGTGACTAGGAAACGCATAAACGCACGCTAAAACGCTCAGCACAGCTGTGTGCACGAAATAGAACGCAACCCTCTCCTTGAACAAGCAACGCAACTGCGTTTTCGAACACCACTGCAGCGGTCAACGAGGTACGAGAAAAGCCCCCTGTGTCAAATATAATACATTTATATTTTCTGACCGGATTGATATTTCATTTCTGTTTTGGTATAAACAAAGTTACATTAGCTCTTAAGAAATGTGCATATGTATCTGAAAGTTTTATCTGCCTAAACATATGGTTGGGCTTTGTGAGGTTAACAGCAGCTGGTAATAAGTTTTCAGGCGCAGTTCGCCATAAGAATTGGAAGTGTCCGCTCGTCACCTAGCAACAATGGCGACCAACGTCTTCTTTAAGTTGAACTTCTTTTTTTGTGATGAGTACCTGCAGTATTGCTGCGCTGCACCGTTGGTTTTTCTGGAACCATTGAACTGCGAGGTTTTGTGATCCAAACTGGAAGGTTCGGATAAAAATAGCTCACTAAGGCTTTGTGAAGGGTTTTTTGGGTGCGCAAATTTAGCCCTAGAAAACAGCGGAGAGACGAGGACAAAGGAGTGGCTAGTTTTTCAGTGCTATTGTTTGTAACCTCTTTCCTCCTCGTCTTTCCGCTGTTTTCTAGTGTTAAAAATACCTCCCTTATGTGCGGTTTTAGGGGTAGAAATACAGCAGTAGCATGTGTAATTTATTTCTTCGAAGAGTGATAGGGACACAAAGAGCCTAATTTATTAATTTATTTTCGGTGCATTATTTTCCGTTTTATTGAATGAAATGTTGATATCATGAGCATGATGGCCTTACGAGTTTTGGCATTATGGTTCATACAGACCTCGGTCTATAGCAGTGAGAGAGGAAATAATAGCGATGATGCTTCAAGAAAAGCAAGAAATCTGAATACTGTGTAATTTTTTAAAGCATGGCAGAGAGGCTTCTACCGCATAGACAGATCCACCACTCGAGATATATTTATTTATTTATTTATTTTCGTTACCTCAAAGGCCCCATGGAAAAGGGGCATTACATGAGGGGTGGGTAAGGTACACACAAAAAAGAAACAGTAGATGGAGCCTAATGCTTCATGCTTTACGAAATGAGAGTAAAAATCAGTTTTGTAAAGATACAATCAAACAACCTTTTTCGTAGGCACAGTATCGCTAAAAATAATGGTGCACAATGTGCACG
This sequence comes from Haemaphysalis longicornis, assembly GCF_048455015.1. Lineage (NCBI taxonomy): Eukaryota > Metazoa > Arthropoda > Arachnida > Ixodida > Ixodidae > Haemaphysalis > Haemaphysalis longicornis. The sequence continues at coordinate 2,544,562 of NW_027526329.1, read as the reverse complement.
AGGTTGCAGCAGGGGCACGCGTGAAGATCGTGTAAATTTAAGAAAAACTTGTCTTGTTGCTCTTATTAACATGTCGGAGTGTTGCTGCGGCATAAGTACATTTTGTTAAATCGGTCACATTGGCGTTTGTAAAGTCTATATAGGTGTAGTTCTTTCCTCTCTACTAAGTTCCGGGTTATATTTTGTTTTATTTATTTATTTCAGCACTCTAAAGGCCTAACAGGTCATTCAGTAAGAGATATGTGGTTATACAAACCAAATGCAAAAATAAAAAACAGTGTGCATAGAAATGTGTACATATAAAGGTGCGCGAGTAAGAGTACAAAAGCAGTGAACAAGGCGAGCTTCACCGTACGCCCAAACTACGACCAGTTTGCCAGTATTTCCGAATTGCGTTTGCATCTGTCGCTTTTTTTCGTAGTAGAAGAACGTAGGAGCATCCCTAAAACTGCGAAATGGCGCTACAGGAGCGTTTGTATCTGCGACTTCATTTCTTCTTATCCTCTGCCCCTCAAAACAAGCAGAGTACCTCTGTTTCTTGCGAAGCACGGGCAGCCGTTAGTGATGGTATTACAAAACTTCTGAGAATTTTTTGTTTGCTTCACTGTTCTGGATGGCCTAAGCCGCGCTTGAAATTCTGTAGTTATAGGAGATAGGTGTGTTTTTCTGTTATGTGCTGTGTACTCACCAAATTTTGTAAACATGGGCTTTAGAGTGCTTGTATTGTGCTGGTACAGTGCTGGTAAACCGTAATTTTGCGGCGCTGAATTTTGTGCAATGAGCAATCGATGATGCTCATCAAGCAGAAATAGGCGTGCGGACACTTTTCCGGTATTTATGAATGTTTTTGGGAGATAATCACCCTGGGTGCATTGTTGTTACGAGATATCTGAAAGACAAGGCGCAAGCAACCGATGGCATACCCAAGCGTGACACGGGATCTGGCTCGGTAAATTGACCATGACGTAGCGTTATAGCGCGTTCACTTGTAGAAACCAAGGCATTGAATTCGGCGTCTGCTTAAAAGCAAATTTATTGATGATATCATTTTGATTCGATCGATGATTCGTCGTCGATATAATTTTCACGGCCTACGTTAGGAGAGTGTGGAATCAGTACTATTATATTTTGCGCTGGCCACACTCGCAATAAGAGATTTTGGTGCAACTGGACCAGAAAGCTTCCTACGAGAAACAGAATCTTAAGTGTAGCACGAGATTTAAACTTTTAAAAGCCGTTTTTGAGGTGGATTCGTGTACTTCACTTTCATTAGGAAGGTACGAACGCACAAAGTGGGAAATATGTAGCAGGAATTTGTTATCAGCACTTTGTGGCTTTTAGGAAAGAACTTTCGTTGCAGTTATCCCATTAATACTGTTGAATTTTCTGTTTTATATTGGAATAATTGTGAAATTTGAGTTCAGAAGGATTCCCTCAAACTTCTGCACCGGTTTCAGTAAAACCGCCCCTATATAAAGTTCTGTATGACATCAGGTCCCGGTATATTGTTCTGTTTCGGATGAAAATAGGAACTTTCTTTTAAAGATCTGTAATACAACTTTCGGAAACGAGAAAATAGAGCACACCTGCGTGTCTGGTTGAAGCAACGTCTACACGTCATAATGAGGTCTCGCGAGCTGTGTTCAATCGTGCACCGTAGCAGAAAATTAGCTCCGCATCAACCAAAAGCTTTTTGCTTATAAAAGCTATTTCCTGTAAAGGGAGGAAAAACAGCGTAAATTAGGGGGGGGTACGTGTACAAGTCGCCCTTTAGTCAAAATGGTAAGGTTCCGGTCCATACCACAGCTGTTTTAAAAGCAGTAACAAAGCGTTTGTGCACGTAGTACGTGTTTATGTCCCATCAGAGTGGCCACCTATACAAAAATTTTCCGAGTATAGACTTTAGCCTGCTTAGGTTGTAAACTATCGAAAACAATGATGCTTGTTGTCAACGCGCTGTGTTACGTAGTGCCATGGCTATCCTTCTGTGTGCGAACACCACCTGTTATTTCAGTTATTGACTACTTCCACGTTCCTGTCGATGGATTCGAGGTAAGGGTCAGCCACAAATGCCTCCAAAACCATTTTTAACAAAGGATGCTAGACGACTCGCCATAAGTATATTGCTTTCGTTCTCTAGTTTGAATTGGTTTGAGATAGCAGAAGCTTCCCTTTTCCTTACTGGTTTGAAGTTTTCATGGGACCGGTGTCATAAATTTATAGGCAGTGTGTCATTTGCAATGGGACGATAGCAGAAAGTAAAACCTTTACTACGTGAGGAAGCTTGGCTTACTGAGCCAGTATCATGAGTTCTTTGAGGAATAAAGTACACATTTTATCTGCAAAGCCGCGCGATATAAAATAAAACGCTGCTACGGTAACCCGGGAACCTAGAAAACGTGACGGCATAAGGGAACTCAGTGAAAACCTCATTATTCAACAAGTGGCTCATCGATGGAGAGCGACGTAAAAAAATGGGTCTAGTTTAGTATATTAGGTAGCAAACAGTGATTTTTGTTTGAGCAGAAATCTATAAGACGAGTGTGTGCGAGCATTCTATTGACCATTTGCCCAACCTATGTGTTGCGTTAGCGGTGAAATTATACTTGCTGCATCGCCGCGAACATACTCTGATTTTCCAACTGGGCCAGAAAACGCAACTTGGAATTTAGTCACGGCCAACACCAATTTTTTTAAAGTAGAAAGCGTTGCAAAATTTTAAACTTCCTGCTTGCATGTTAATTTACTCCTCGCTGCACTGGAGAGGCATATCGCTTTGATACGAAGCTCTATTTCAGTTCAAATCTGCCGGCACACAGGAAGCAATATTGACATATCCAGCTTCAGGCGGCACGGGATGAGCATGAGCGCAGTGTCGTTACACGCGAAACATTCTAGCGCCCTACGTATTGCTGTCAGCCTTAGGAAAAATACAGAAGCTGTCAGTAAAAGCAGGGGTTGCTGAATTATGGGTCACCTGAGCAAAAAGGGTACGCAGTAAACACCTGGTGCTAAGATAATTATCCTTGGCATGGAAAAAAGCTGATTGAGCAGATCAGTGGTGACATGTTCTCGATTTCCGAGAATCACATACTCAGCTCGTCTGCTGAACATTTTGTGTGATGGTAAGCATCACACTTCTTCAAGTTTGTTGAAATTGGCACACGATAGAGGCAATGAAGAACCAGAATAAGTACAACAAAATAAAGTTTATTTGACCATTTTCGATGTTATTCAACTTAGAGCTATGCTGGAGGGTTTAAAACACTGCGCGTCAATTTCTGGAAGACAAAAAACGGTATCACAAACCAAAATAAAAAAGAATAGGTGCAATGTCTGCGTTATTCGGGTCACCCATAAAGCGAAACCTCTAAGAAACGTCGGTAATGTAATATTTTACTGCAGTTGCTGAGGTATGCATCTTATTCAGGGGCAGTAATCCGGTAAAAACAAACTGTTTATGGATAACTACTACGTATCCGTACTAGCAGCTGCTATTAGCTAAAACCCCCTATTAGCAGCCCCTAGCGGCTACAGTTCGCTGCCATTGTAAACTTGGTATTTCAGTTGTATTCCTAATCTTCTGGCACTCTTCCCTATAGTTTTTGAACAAAATTATGACCTGCCAGAAAGCTTCTAAAACCGTTGCAGAAAAGTGATAACTCGCAAGAAGCAAGGAGTCGAACTTCACATAAACATTGTAGTAAAAATTTCGGGATTCTAGGTTCTTTGTAATTCGTAGTAAAATATACTCGTTACACACTTCAATGGGATAGTCTCTATGGCTCGAAAGCCCGGTGGAGCAACGGGCTAAACTTCAAATTGCGCACGGGTAAGTTTCCACTTCAATATAAGCTGCGCGGAAGAATATTCCATTCTACCTAATAACTCCGAAGTAATTAGTACTAGAAGAACTGGTATCAGCCGGTAAGGCGCATTTATTTGTATGTGTGTAAAGTCTATTCCCTTCTTTGTTACTACGTCTATTCATAGAAAATTGCGTGCACTTATGACTAGAGAAGAGAAATTTAGTGAAAATGCCTTTTTTTCTTAAGCTGCGTGTCAAGCCTATTTACATACAATTATGAACTAAGACAAGGGAACACTTTACGCGATAATTTATTGCGCCTACAAAAGCCGATTTTGAATAAATGGGATTTTTTAGCACCCATTTCAATTTTAGGTCAATACTGGCTTTTTAGCGCATAAAACGGCTAATATTTTTTATGCAGCTCTTGGTATTTTAGGACGATATTCCGCAAGCATCATTCTGCTTCAGAATCACGAAAATGCCTGTCGCTCGCCGTTTCCAAAAAAAAAAAAAATCACGCCATATCCACGGAAAGAATAAGTTGGGCGAAGCTCGAGAGGGGGAGATTATCGGTAACCGTAACACTCCCGCGAAAGTTCGCCCAATACATCATTAAGAAAGACGTAAGACTGTGTGCGTACATTGTACAAATCAACTTTTATTTTCGGAGTCAATGCTCCCAGGCCCAGACCTGGTGAAAGAACCGGCGCCATCGAGGACTACCCCGCACCTCCACCACAATTTGTCACGTAGGATGGGACACAACGGTAAAGAAAAAACTTTTATTTAGGGCGAACTTGTGCCCGAACAAGACGAGAGGAAACGACCAAAGGTTCTTGCGTCTCGTTCGATCTCCGAGAATGACTGCCTGCGTTCGTGGCGTGATCTCTTGCGTGATGTCCAATCGCAGCAAGCTGGTCTCTCGCATGCCCTGCTTTTTCGTAGCCACTTGCTTAATGAGACGAGTGGCGATGCCTATTTTAGTGATGAGGCGGTCAATCGCTAACGTGTTTCCTTTGCCTGCGTTGATGTGCATGCCCAATACTCGAATGCTAGACACGTGAGGGATGATGCCATTGTCCCCTGTTCGGAGGACGATATTGGCTGCTTCTTCCTCAGCGCTTTTCCTCCAGTGCCCTGGTGGAGGCAGGATCAACAACTCTGATTTCTGGGGGAACACTGTAGTCCTGTTCCTTGTAAGCATCCCTCTATCCGGTGCACGGCTTCCTGTAACCGGTCTTGGATATGTCCGGTCGCACCACCCGCGACCCACAGCGTCACGTCGTCCGCGTAGATCGTATGCCGGACGTGGGGAAGGTCGGCCAGGCTGTCGGCTACCGGAATCATAACTAAATTAAAGAGAAAGGGGGAGATCACCGCTCCCTGCGGTGTTCCCCTACTTCCCAATCTTCTCTCTTCTAGCTGGAGGTGTCCGACATGGAGCTGTGCTGTTCTATCGGTGAGAAAGGCTCGGATGTATTCATAAGAGCGCTTTCCCAGCCCTAGTCTTGTGACTTGTGCCAAAATAGCGGAGTGGAGTACATTGTCAAAAGCGCTCTTGACGTCCAGTCCTAAGATCGCCCGGCAATCCGTGCTGCTCGGGCGGTCCAGTAGGTCGCGCTGGATAAGGAGCATGGCGTCTTAAGTGCTCATTTTATTCTGAATCCAATCATGGTAGGTGGGTACTTGTCGTGTTCCTCCATGTGCGCCTGCCACCTATTATAAGTATATGCTCTATAACCTTCCCTACACACGACGTGAGGGATATGGGTCTGAGGTTGTCAATGCTAGGCGGCTTACCCGGTTTGGGAATTAGAACTGTACGTGCCGTTCTCCATTGCTTTGGTATGTACCCGGAGCGCCAGCACCTGTTGTAATAGTCTGTGAGTGCCGAGATGGCTTCGTCGCTGAGGTTGCGGAGCGTCTTATTCTGTACTCGATCAGGGCCGGCGGCGGATTTGCAGTTAAGCTCTTGGATGGCTCTACGCACCTCGGTTACAGCATGAAAAGGATAAAATCAATGCGGCCGTCCGTAAGGCGCACAGGGTGGTCCTGGGTGTCCTCCCTAGCACCAGCAACGAAGCCCTAGCACGGCTAGGCGTGCACAATACTTTAGAGGAAATCGGAGAGGCACAGCGCATAGCACAGCTCGTCCGCCTAAACGCCACGAAGGCCGGCAGAATAATACTCCAGAAAGCAGGGATGACCGCACCAAACGAGTTTCCCACTGAAGAAGATCAACCGAACGTGGAGAAAATGCACACTGGCTGCTTGACCCGGCAATTGACCATACCGCCGCCCCCTCGCAACATGCACCCGGAGCATGACAGGGGGCGAAAGGAAGCAAGGGCCAAAGCACTGGCCCGAACGTATGAGAACGACGCCCAGGCATACTACGTTGACGCGGCCATGTACAAGAACAAGCCCCACACCTTCGCACTCTCTGTCATACGGGCCTGCGATGGCAAATGCATCACAGCCGGTAGCGTATCCGCTCATACGGCAACGCAGGCAGAAGAGGCGGCTATCGCGCTGGCGCTAACTTGTGAGTTGGACAAGGCCATCACAGTATTGAGTGACTCACGCTCCGCCATTGTCGGCTACAGCAGAGGGATCATTGGGCGCCCGCCCATGGACTACTGCCCAGAAATAGAATGGCGCGGGCCCACATTAGGTGGTTCCCGGCGCACATGGAAACCACTCTGGGAAGGACGCCAAACCGCAACGAGGAAGCGGACAGAACTGCGCGCGAGCTCGCACACCGCGCAGTCACCTCGCCCCCTCTCTTGCGATCGGAAGGCAACGACGAGGAAAACGAACCGCACCCGGCATTGAGCTTCGGTGAAGTCCTTGCCTGGTATCGCGAACAACGCCGACAAGCACCGAAGCCTCATTCGCTTCTGAGTAGAAGTGAGGGAGTGTTTCTTCGGCAGCTGCAGACTGGTACAGCGCTCACGCCAGCTCTGGCGCGACACATCTGTCCGGACCTCTACCAGAGTGACGTGTGCTGTGTGTGTAGTGTGGTGCGTGCGGACCTGCCTCACATAATGTGGGGGTGTGACGAACACAGAGTGAGGGGTTACCCACCGGAACTACCACAACTTGTCGTGCAAAATATGAACTCCCCGACTAGGGAGCTCCAACTCATGGTGATCCAGCAGCTGGAGACAGCTCTGGCCAGGCAGAAGCGCGGGCGGCTTCTCGATCACGTCAATGGTCGGACCCCCCAGCGCCGACGCCTCCGGCCGGCCGCGGCCCCGTCTCCGAATCGGCTTTAACACCAACAGCCGACGGGGAGGGCGGAACCCTGTGTGGTGGTCCCCCTCACCGATAGTGCAGGATAACCAATAAAAGTCCTTTCTCTCTCTCTCTCTTGCGTGATGTCCCCCTCGCAGTGCACGTGCGCTCGCGCCTCCGTTGGCGAACACAGACAAGCTCGCGCTCCCGGTGCCGAGTTTGTGCTGCCGGTTGCAGCCGGTTCTTGCGCGTGCAACGCGGCCCACTTTGCGACATCTCCGAAAGCAGGCGGCGGTCACGTACCGCGAGACACAAGGGATGGACAGACCCATGACTTAAGGAGCTTCGCCCCTAAAAATTGACCACATCTTTCCACGTCGGGAAACCATGGGGTGATGCGACGCATCTCGGCGGTGCTTGTTACGGTTGCACCGACCATCGCGTTAGCAGACCTGTTAGTATCCATTTAAATCATCGGTTGTCATCGGATGTCATCGGAGCCGTGGCGGTGGAGCGACTGAGCGGAGCGGCGCAGTTATCGCGTTTACGTGTACCGCGCGTTAACGGTGAGGGGAATGATAGAGAGTAGCGCATGCGCATGTGTTAACCGAGCGCTAACGCGCGCTGACGCATAGCTGGCATGGCGAGGGGAGCTAGCGCTAACGCAAGATGGCGCTGCGGTGAGAGCGGCGTTACCACGCAGCTGGCGTGGCGAGGAGAATGGGGGAGAGGCATGCGGACTACGGATGGATGGAGGGACAAGGCAAGTCAAAGAGATGCGGCGCATCTAAAATTGGCGAGCCGATGCCAAACACGCCGGAAATCGCACACCACCTTCGAGCCGCCCCTACCTCCAGCTAACCACATCGGTCGAGCCAAAGAGACCTGTACGGAGTGACACCGCAGCCAAACTCAGCGACCGCGCCCCCGTTCTACACAAGCTGTTTTTTGTCCTTACGTGTTGTGTCCGTTAACGACAAACGGAAACTTTTGCCGATGTGCCTTATCCGTTGCTAACGCAATAAAACAACCAACGAATAAATTGAACGGGATACAGCCGTCCACACACCACTACAAGTCAAATACCCATCCTAGGGAAAACGTGCGTGTAAATCTAACACACAGAAGTTTTATGGTGACGTCATGAACATGTGCACAATCTTCCGGTGGCAACTGGCACATGGCCGGCCGGCGATATGAGCCCAATTTTCCTGCGGTGACGGGCACCCAGCTGGCCGGCGATAAGCATCATGTGTATGACAAAAAAGGAACAAGAGACGGAGCATATAGGAATAATATCTTGGCACGTTTCAAGTGCTGTAGTCGTGACAACCGTCATTTGACGTTCCGGGTAACCTTAAAGGACACTGTTAAGCCTAGCAATAAAGGTATTAGCTCCAAGGAACCTATCGCGCTGTGTAATAATGATAATGGGTATATTGCGTATAGTTGCTGAATGGTGTTATTCCCGCAGCTTCGCAAGTCATCTTCTCTAGAGTACTCAGTACTTTGTACAGAAATGTTACACTTCCGAGATTTATGAATTTTGTGTAGGGTTGAGGAGCTCGTTCAGCAGCAATCATCGATTGCGCCTCCTACACCAGACCACCACCTTTATTATCTCCGATAATGACGGCAAACTACCACACCAAACACTCGGAGGTAGTATTAACAGATTTACTGTCGCTGATATCGTCGCCGCTCCTATTACTTGCACCCGGATACAGTTGAACGTAATTTAGAACATTCGTGTGCTTAGTTCACTCTTATCAAAAACCATTTCCGCAGCTCAGAGCTTGGCGCCACTCTTACTCAGAATGTTTAGCTACTTTCAATGGTCCGTCGGCCGCCATCCCCTACGGGCGGGTTGCTTATAGAAGATAGAATCATCACTGTCTGACATTCTGCCATACTGTCTGACATAACATTTCTGGATGCCCGGTGCTAAAGGAACTGCCGAAGGTTCTGAGCAGAAAACGAAAACATTATGATATTCAAGATGCAATCACGTCGTGTCGCGTGCCGAAGTACCAACATGCTCCCCTAAATTGAGTGAACTCTGAGCCTTCTTTTTTAGCCCAATACGTTTAACTGAAAGAAGACAGCATTCAAGCAGCTAATCCTTGAAATGGATCATGCTATGCATTTCACGTAAATCTGTTACAATTGTAAATATTGTGTGGCCTATTTCCGCGAAGAACATCAAATCCCTTTTCCACAGCACAAACAAACGTATGCTGGTTTAACTAAAATTCAAAAATTTGTAGTAAAATGCACGGCCGAAGTTAATACGGATTGAGCCTATATTTTCTAAATGACCGTGTTCGGTGCCTATTTTTTTCTAACTGGAAATTTTCACCGCCTCTTATTGGAGAGCCTGAATGATTGAATTTTCCTGTCAAAAGCCGTGGTCTCTACCTATGACCAGTCTCTTGCAGGAGGCTTTCGTTGGGTCATTAGGGCATAATACGTTATTTAATAGATCTGCAAGTCAATGGTTATTTTAAATTAAGGCGCTGCGATAGAATATTTTTACTGATTTCCCACTTTTTATTTCCCAATGCGAAAATTCTGCATGTCACCCATTTCAGTCGCTCTTGAGTAGCTGGAAAACAGGGTTGTTCAATTGTGGAGTACGCAAATAGGCCGATTTGAAATGCGACCTTATGAAATTACCAATAACGTTTTCTGTTCCTTATTTCCAGCTCAAAATCTTCTATTTTGACATAGGTCGTGTGGTCGTGCGGTGCAGTCAAGATGGTTGAGAGGTAAAGTCAGTAATTTTAAGCGATAAGTTACCGCGAACCGAACAGACCATTTGGCCTAGGAAGAAGGCTAGTAGCCCAAGGGAGAAAGGAGGAACAAAGCCATACTATCTCAGCCATTCGCTTGTCCAGAACGAAAAAACTAATTTTTCTTTCGTCGTAGCCACCGGCGGCTGCATCAGGCCTCTACAGCACAAGAAGTATCAAAGTAGTGTGGGGGTGATACAAGTTGGCTAATATTGTAAAACTCGTACGTTCTTAAGACAAAGATTGGGGGAGTGCCAAGTCACAGGTTTCGTTGACCCCACACAACGTCGCAATTTTGGTGTGCTAACTGTAGCGACGTCCGGATCCCTGGATACACGCGCAGCCTTGTCAGCAAGAATCAGTTAGGCATCTCTGACACACGGAAGTCATTTCCAGGCAGCACATCCTCACAAGGCAAAAGATATGTGGGGAACAGCGTGTTCTGGAGGAGGCGGCGGCTCCTGCTGGGGTGGAGCAGCAGCGCTATCACTGCCAACAGGAGTCAAAAATTTTCTGTCTGTACCAGGAGCAAGTGGTCAGTGTATCGGTTTCTCTTGATACCATCCTCCAAACGAACGTAGGCTTGCGAAGAAGCGACATCTACAACTCCTGCAGACAGCTGCGGTGTACCTCTGCGGAAGTTACGCACATACACAACATCATATGGCTGAGGGGATCGAGCCTGACGCATTCTCTTTCGGCGTACCACATCTCTTTGAGTTGTTTCAGAAGCATCGATGCCACCAGGTGCCGGAAGCATCGATGCCGGAAGCATCGATGCCAGGACGTGCAATGGTATCATAAAATTCTGCCCGTCAATAACTAACATACTGGCCGTCGTGTTATATTGTGCGGAGTGGTTCTCTATTGAAACAAAAGCCTGCCGAGCAGCGTTTGGAACTTCCCAGAACCAGACTTCTTGACTTTGTTCTTTCCGGTTTGTACCACCGGTTCAGATTCCCCATTTCAGAAAATGAGTTACGGTAGTACAAGCATACGGCGTACTCTATTTTGTCCTAATACCTCAAGGGGATTTGCACTGGTGAACGCAGGACCATTGTCAAAAACCACCAGGTCCGCGAAACAATGCTGAGCAGATGCAATTCTCAGGCCCGAAATCGCAGCTTCTGCAGATATGGATGATACTGGGAAATCGTTTCTACGATTGGAAAGTGTCCAATATGATCAAGAATGTATTAAAAGATTGTGTACCGCTGAAATGGTCCCAGAAGTCAATCTGATACCTCCACCTGAGTCACTGTAAAACCGCCCACGGTGTCTGCTGGGCTCGTTGTGCAGCTTGTTGTTAAGCCTGGGACTCTACGCAGCAAGTCAGGGTGAGGGTGCAGTACCGTCACGGTGGTTGAGCGTTACAGTTAGGACGGTGCAGCGGTAAGTTAAAGAGAACCGAAAAACACCAATATGCCTAGGGGGTCGAAGGCCAACAGGTCTACGAAGAAGTTTCCAAGAAACAGAGCCATACTATCCGGGTCATCCGCTTAGCCAGCACAAAATAAATTCATCATCACCGTCAGTGCGTCTGCACTGACTGCCGGGCAACTGCCTGTCACATAGATTCTCAATTAATGCGGTTCTGTGCTAACCGCGACCAATTTCTCCCTGCGACCTTCTGCATCTCATCTTTCCATCTTACCTGCGCCAGTTCCTGCCACGCTTGCATTATCTAGGGATCCACTCTATTACCTTAATGAGCAACAATTATCCTTCCTTCGCATTACATGGCCATTCCAGACCCATTTCATCTTCTCAATTTCAACCAATACGTCCTTAACACGAGTTTGTCCCCTGACACACTCCGCTTTCTTCTTGCCCCGTAATGCTACTACTATCATCTTCCGCTTAATTACTCGCTGAGTCGTCCTCTCTTTAGGTTGTACCCTTTTAGTGAACCTCTAGGTTCACTAAACCTCCATAGGCCACGTGAACCTCCATAGGCCATGTTTCGACCACTCTGAGCGCGTTCACACGGATCAATTTAGTAGAAAAATGAATACAAAAATGCTGTCCTCTTCTCTGCATCCTCGCCCATTTTCTGTGGCGTTTTCGTGTGACGCCAGGAGGAGATGAGCTGGCAATTGGTTGCGCTACTCCATGGCTCGCCGTCCTTCTGGCAGAGTCAGTTGACCCAGCGTTTAGTCCGCCGGCCGCCGACGGGTCGTCGCGATTCGCTCGCTCAGTTAAAACTAAGCCAGAACACGTTTGTGAATGGAAGATTGTGCCTTTTTTTTACTTTGCTAGTTTGTACACTGTATCAAGCTCCAAGTCCGGGTCGCTTCACACAAGCTCTGCACAAGTGCGCATGAGTCGCGTGGCTGACTGGTACGCTAGTAGGAAAACCTAATGCCTCTTGAAGGCGGGAGACGAGTCAGCGAAGTAAATATAGGTACTAAGGAAATAAAATTGACGGAAACCTTTACAGTACCATGCAAAACTAGGGAGCAGGAAGCACTTTTTTGCTAAGGGTTTTGATTAATTGATTCTAGGTTTTAATGCGCCAACGTAACGCAGGCGATGAGGCGCGCCATAGTGGAGGGCTGCGGGTTAATTTTGACCACCTGGGGATATTTAACGTGCGCCAAAATCTCGTACGCAAGGGCAGTTTTGGTTTTCGCCTCCATCAGAAAAGCGGCCACCGCGGCCGTAAATTGAACCCACGACCTCGTTCATCTTGCACTGCGTAAAAAACACACGGGACACGAGTAAGAAATGGACACCACAAATGCTGTCTTCCCGTCAATAACTCTTCTTCCTCAATAATTCCTACTCGTGTCCCGTGTGTTTTTTAAGCTGTGCAAGATGAACGTATTCCGACTCGCCCAGATTTCCGCCGCGACCTCGTATTCAAGAGCGCAACGCCTTACTCTCTGAGCCACCGCGGCGAGTTTTTTGCGCTGGGTGAAGAAGCAAACTGGTCAGCAGCACGTCCACCCATCTGCGAACACTTTGCCATTTAAGAAATGCAGTTGCTAGACGTTAGATATTGGGGAAGTTTGGGGGATGCTTACTGCACGAGCGCTATACAACAAATAGTCCCCTAAGGTACTGGAAATGCTAAAACTAAATAAAGGTGTAAACTGGTTATTCGTTATATACCTGATACATCCAACCTCGGAACCGCTGCCTCGTGGCCGAATGGTGTGAAGCGTAGGATTATTGTTTTGCAAGTCGCAAATTCGAATCTCCCAGGGTACATGATTTTTGAGTAAGTTGATTTTTTGTTTGCGGCAGATGTTTTCTAAACTGAGTTCACCATTTTTGGGCCGTAACCTTCAATGACCTACGAGCGAGTTCGCACAACGCGCGCCGAGTGACACTGACGCGCTCGGGAGTTGGCGTGCGTTTGGCGTGCTGTTTCCACAAGCACCGACTACTTGCGGGCAGTGGGCACAGGCCAGAATTAGTAGACCGTTGGCCTGTGCGAACACGCTTTTTACGATACAGGCATGCGTGAGGCAAGCTCCGAGTAAGCGGGAAAAGCACATGGCATTTGAGAGTATGCAGTGACGCGGAGGCAGTTCATCCACTGCGTAGGCCTCGGCTAGTGATTGCTACCATTCCAAGCCGTCCTGGGAGGCTTATCTTAGGCATTTTACAGCTGACAACATGGTCGCAGAAGCGGGGTACGACGATTACTGAGATATCGAGAATGCCCATCCAACGCTGCCGTCGGATGTAAAGCATGTTGTTTTACAGAACCGAAACCGAAACTTGTTTGAATGCTAACTTTGGACATCGTCCAATCACGGTGCCACCTCCTTCCGACGTTACAGCCTTTAGTTGGTGCGGCCGCCACCGACCGCGCATGGTAGTTTTTCTTCTGTCCCGCTTTTTAAACCAATTACCCACTTACCAACCCGATAAACGATGAAAAGTGTGGTAATTTGAGACAGTCTACTCAGTGCAAACAAAATCGAGAGCTTGACAATTCCACTTCAGTGTCCTTTTGAGGGACAATGGTAGGCTGTCTTTCCTTAGCCGAGAATGCCTTGCAACTGCCCTCCACACCATTCTTATCCTTCTAATTACCTCTGCTTCTTGCTTGGGATCCTGGGTCACTACTTGGCCTCAGTAGATACATTTGCTTACCACGTCCACTGCCTCGCTATTTATCTCAAACCGCTGTGCTCTCCCGACGCTATTGAGCATTACTTTAGTTTTCTGCGTAGTAATTTTAGGGTCCAGGATTATACTGTGCTTGCCTAGTGCGGTAATCATGCGTTGAAATTTGTCCCCGTTTTAGCAAGGCAATGTCATAAAAAATCTGAGGTTACTGAGATCTTATAATCGTTAAGCCCACCCCTTCCCAATCCAAGGTTGAGAATACCTCTAGCAAAAAATGCTGCAACTAACATTGGGGGTGTTTCTTTCTCGGACGTCCTTCCTTATAGGTATTTTACTGCTCTCTTTAAAGAGGACGCTGGTAGCTGTGCACAAATTGTAGATATCGCTTGAGTTCTTACGCAATGCTCGTCTACACCCTACCGAGGGAAATGTTTTCGCAAACATTTCCCTTCTACCGAGAAAAATGTTTTCGCTATCTGTCAAGAGTACACTGGTTTGAGAGATTGAGAACCATTGTTCCCTTTTCCTGCTGTGTCCACCTGCGGTGGTGCCAGGCAGGTAAAACGCAATCCATTTCAGCGGCGTGGGGAAACGCGGCATTTTGGTTAATGTTGTAACACATTTTAAAATGTTGACTTAATAAGTTACCGACGAATATTTCCGCGCAGGCAATGGGGAGGCTGCCAGAGCTTTTGGCAGCCTATTCGTCGACTAACTGTTCATCATACATGTGCCTCAATGCCTCCCTAACTCGGTACGACACAAAGACCAAGCATTTGTCATACTTGTGGAACTTCGTGGGGCTCGAAAACAAAATGACGTGAGTCGTAAAAAACATGTTCATTATAATTATGATGCTACATACTGTTAGTAGCGAAGGACGATTTATGGTGAATGCTTCGAGGTAGCGTTACGCAATATGCGGTTCTGGTTTAAGCGTTATGGCAAGCGTGACTTTGAAAGACTTCGGAGCACTGCGCACGCGCCGTCCTCCGCTGTGAAGTGGCACAGCCCGCGGTATTATTCTGTCCACCTCTGAAGGTACCCATACGGTAGGAGGGTGTTAGAGTGTATCAACAAAGCTGGCTGAGTACTGGCAACAGGCGCAACTTTATCATTTAACGGCAGTGCCTTTGCCAAGCAGTTTCGGGTTGAGGGAATTTTTTTATTTGTTAATCTAGAACACATAGTTAGGTTACATCTGTTACGTTGTGTTGCTCTACTGAAAATGAACATTTGTGCACCCCTGTTTTATTATCTGTAGCATATCAAAGTAAATAACATTTTGGCTGCGACAGTGGCGCTTGCGTGGGGCCTAACCCACGTACGAATGCCCTTCCAATGTGTGTCTTTGAGCAAGCAAAAGGCTTGTCACTGACCTTTGGCATCTTTAGAAAGTGTACTGGCGCTTTCTTAACGTTAGTGCCGCGTTGACACTACACAAAAACAGGTACATTAAACACGACTTGAACTTTTAGAAGATACCTTCTGTATATAAAGCGTGAGCAACCTTCTGGCCTATATCATTTTGTACTGTAGGGTATCTTGAGCCTATCAAGATGAAAATTTGGGCGCAAAATTTTATTTATGAGAGCTTGTTTTTTTACATTCTAATATTTTTGAACATTGAAGAGCTCATGAAAAACAATAACGCAAGCTTATATTGCGACATCGAAAAATTTTGGCGTTTTATGTTTATTTTTCATTTTCAAAACAATACCATATTACGTATAATACTTCATAAATGTCCTTGAATCAAGTAATAATCAAAGTGAACAGCACGCAGGTGTGGAGTATTTCGAGTTTTCCAGCCTGTGACGAAATGAAATAATTATCTCTGTTGAGATAAGCGCTCAACAGTTGTATTTGTAACGATGCGCAAACAATACCTTTATAGAAAAAGTACACATCAAAACTTTAAAAAAAAACAGAAACGTTCATTTGTCTTTTTCCTGTATTGTGTATGGGAAACTGTATTTCTCTTACAATTTTATCTCAAGCTGGGGCATGGGTAGAACTTGTATCACCCAGCATTTTAGTACTTGAAAGTGGAAAAATCGTCTAGAGCTATTTTCGCGGTCCTCATAATTTCAAAAACTTCCATGACTTGTCATTTAGGCATAAGTGCAAACATCCTCTTCAAGCAGCTTGCATTTCATTGAGCGTTTGTACTGCTTCCCGTTCCTACTTTCTCCAAATAGAACAAAAAACCCGCTGACAAATGTCTCTTATATTCAAGCGGCAATCTGTTAGCTGCGTACAAACTTTGCAGTTAAGCTTTTCTCCTTCAATTGTATTCCTGCCACAGGAGAACATCTTTGTTCGATGTACAGTACGATAGCAGTTTGGACACACCGTGGTTCAACATCGACGGGGGTAAGTAGGCGCTCCAAAGCCAAAATTGCATGCCCAAATGAGAGATACCTCCGCCAAATATTTTTACAACGTTTGAAAAACTACCAGAGTGATTGCAGTTACCATAACTGTTCATCCTTATGTTATTTAACCAGTGACCACCAAAGATGCATCCTGAATGACTCAGCACATCCAAGCCAGAACTGCGGCGGTTTGTGACGTGTACATTCACGAAGCAACCTTTTGTATTTTCTCCATTCGCTCACTTCCTGAGCCGGCATGTTGCTTCTCCAATATTTTTCTTAGCAGGTATTTTAGCTTTGATATGCCAAATCAAATAAATTGTGTATATGACCAGATGCGCTGTATAACCTTGCAGAGCTCTTCCACCTAGCACGAATGCCTTGCAATTGCCCCTGTCGAATCCACGACGTTTTAGGATCTACGTCGCTCTCTATGTCTATAGAAGGGCGCCCACAGAAATGACGCCTGACTAAAGAAGCGCATAATCATAGCCGTCTTAAAATGTTTGCGATCCATAGTAGTATGCGGCTTGGCGAAACAACAAAGCTCGAACAGAAGGCAACATGCCCACAACATTGCCATTCCGTGGAGGCCAATTATGTGGGCAGAACAGCGTTACCAGTGACACTCGCGGTTTGTTAATCATACGTTTTCTGACATGCTGCTGGAAATATCATTTTAATGAACGAACGAATAAGTGAGGCTGGTACTGTGTTGGCCATACATTGTGTAAGATGCGGCTGTACATATTTTTAATAAATGGACTAATAACTCATCTGGCAGGACACCGCTGATATATAGAATTAAGGAGGCAAAGGCAATATCAAGGCTCTGTGATAATTGTGTCGCATCCCTGTCACTGGCGTTAGCAACAGCTTTCTAGGACTGACAGCTCTCTCTCTCTCTCTCTCTCTCTATCTCTCTCTCTGATGATGATGATGATGATTTCTATTGGTTTCCCCTTTGTATCAGGGTGATGACATGTCATCTTACCAAAAAAGACTAATATACCTATGTTTTACACTTTTGGTTCAATACTAGCGCTGCTTAGGGCAGGCACAAAAAGCTTATTAGGCACAAAATACTTTTTTTTCTGTTACAAGTGGTAACTGTCCTAGGCAATATTCCCCTCTCTGCTTTTCGTCCACCAGCATTCTAATCTTCTTTTCGTCCCCTCGACAGCCTTGAAGTTAACTTCCTCTGTGATACCTTTAAATCCTAGGGCTTCTGACAGCCCAATATTCCCTTCATGTAGATTTGGATGGATACCCTCACATTCTAGCACGATGTGCCGCATAGTTTCTGTTTCTTTTCCGCAGACCACGCATACCCCATCATTTTGTGAATACTTCCCCACAAAACTCTTAGTTCGCAGGCAACCTGCTCTAGCCTCAAAAAGCAAAGCACTGCCCTGGGAATTATCGTAGAAATTTTTCTTTCTGATGTTCATCTTCTCAGCCCTGTACATCTCTAACGACGTTTTGGCTTCCATTTTTTCCCTCCATTTATTCGTTTCAATCTGCCTTGCCTCTTTTTTGGTTACCTTGGCTGTTTTGGATTCCCCACTGTTCTTTCCGTATTTCATCGTTAGCCTTCTAGTCTTTCTTAACCACTGCGTGTCCACGCTTTTCAAGTATAGGTACCTAAAAACCTTAGCTGCCCACCTTCGTTGATCCATTGCCCTCTACTTTATCCTATCACTCCCCCTCTACTTCCCTTCTCCTGCACTGGGTTGTATGCAGGTGAACTCCCTGCCGAGCTGAAAATATCCCCAGTCAATTTCCTTTCCTTTTCCCGTCGCAAACCACAACCACCGCCGCAAATCAATAACGGTGTTTCTTGAAGGCAGCATAACCTGGCTCCGAATTTGCTCAGCACGCTGCGCGTAGTTGTTGCTCTTTCAGCATAAAATGTAGCACAGTTCTATAATTTATTCAGGTGGTAGTTCCACTGCGTCTGCCCCTTCTCTATCACACCCGTCTTTTGCGCTTTGTGCTCAAGTAAAAAAACTCAGCCTTCATAAATCTTTAGGATGATTCATAGACATCAAAGCTGATCATCCCTACATAAGGCACCCTGAGCCTTTGGCAGAGAGGACCACCACCGGAAGCGAGCATAAACATCCCCCATAAGCATCCCACATTCTGAGTCAAAACGCTTTTGCTCAACTCTTGCTGCTGGGCGACACGATCGCCATACCAGCACATAGCTCTGAGCAAGCCACAATGCGCCCGTGGCTATTCATCCAACTGCATACCAAGAAAATATGGCAATGCATCTCCAGACGTCATTCCTATCGAATTAAGTACATATTAGCAACAACGCGTGTTCACAAATCTAATCAACATTTTCTCTATCGCTGACCATTTACTGAACGCCTTAATAACACTGCATTCCAGAAACAATACTGAAACGTGTCCTAGATATTCTGTTTCTAGCTATGATGTCTGCATACATCCCACAACTAAAAAATAACTTATTGCAGAGTTCCTAGACACCGCGGAATTTCAGGCAGAATTTGCTGCGGAAGGAACACCGCACAAGCACACATGTACCAAGCATCAGTTAACAAAACCCAAAATCTCTTATACAGTTGAAATTACGAAAATTCTGGCAGCGAACGTGGGAAACACAAATACAAAAGATACTAGTCATGCTAAAACCAGTCATAGGCAAACATGACCCTGAAAAATAAAGCAGATTCTTTGAGGTATTCATTAGCAGACATAGAATAACCCACACATTAGCAACGCACTCGCACATTTAATGGTGCAAGACTAATACTATGCAAGCAGTGTAGTGAACGAGTTTCTGCAAGGCATATTTTAATTGAATGTAGGGAGTTGGACCAAGACGACGACGCCTTTGTGATGATCCATCTAGTTTTCGAATTTTATTGCATCCCTCACTGATTTACCCGAATACACAGAGCAAGAATGAGACGTGGGCGGAATAACACAGGTTCTAGTGGAAGCCTCTCTTAGCGTACTTCTACACTGGGTTCTTGGTCGCATCTCCTAGCACTGGTGAAATCACACGCCCTCAGGAATGAAGAAACTTTTAAGGGACTCGGGGTGGAAGCAGCTCCATGTTAGTCTTGCCCGTGGATCTGTTTGAGCTTTGTTTTTTTTTCTAGTTATTCTTGTGCAATGCGTTTTTTATCACCTCATTTGGCCACCTTTTTGTTTTAGAATAAGGATCTTTTGCGCACACTTAACTATTTTAACTGTACCATAAGCACACCATAAAAAGTCTGTAAAATTTTTCTCATTGAATGACCAATCAATATTTTTTGGCGCACTTTGGAAATCAGTGTCATTGCGAGAATGAAGGCCAAATACTACTACTACATTAGCGACACGCGCTGCTGAGCACGAGGTCGCGGGTTCGATTCCCGGCCGCGGCGGTCGCTTTTCTGATGGAGGCGAAAAGCAAAAACGCCCGTGTGTACGAGATTTCGGCGCACGTTAAAGATCCCCAGGTGGTCGAAATTAATCCGGAGCCCTCCACTACGGCGCGCCTCATCGCCTGCGTTGCGTCGGCGCGTTAAACCCTACAATCAATCAATCAATACATTAGCGACACACAATATGGGCAAAAAGAAAAGTTTACAGCTTGTTATCAGTATGGCTGTATGGCATAAACCAAGCCATAGCTCCCAACTTCAGAGCACACCTTTTGCGGCAAGTGCTGGTGGTGACAAATTGTGTGGTTCCAGCAGCCAACTGCCAGAGAAAAAAAACTATCTTTGTCAGCAATAAGTTGCAAATAATTACAACCTAAGCCTTATTTCTTGGTATCGAGGCAATGAATTACGAGATGATTGCAGAAACCACTACACTTGAACCGGAATTGCACTAACCTCTATATGACGAATTCTTGGATATAGCGAAGTTTTTCAACTCCCCGTTGCCACCCCCATTGAAGCCGACTTGTTTGCGACCTCTATGTAACAGAACGTCACTGCGGTTAGCCTTGATGTAACAAAGTTCGCGGGATGATCAGTCATTGTTATTTTGCACACTTCTGCTCAGAAATCGGGGAGGGGGGCAAGGTGAACCTGACTAATTTAGCGAATACTAGCAGTGCCGTAACGAGTGAGCAATAATGAATACTTCTCGAATCGACTAAACACAAAATTCATGAAGATAGTGATGATGATGATGATGACGACGATAATTAACGGAGGGGTTAGAATCATGCTGCGGATAACGAAGCAGTCGTGGTTCTGGTTGTGTAGTGTGACACCATACTTGCTAGCAAGAATAACTGCCCTTCACTTTTTCTTTTCGCCCACACCACAAACTACCGTGCGTTCTCACGTGTGAGTGCGGCTTAGGCTCCAGTTAACGTAATTTTGCGGTGTTAGGCCATCCTTTCGGCTTGCTGTCGCGCATCTTCACTTCTATCCGTGGTATTGGTTCTTCGGTGATGTATGCTTCTGGTAGAAAACGAAAAGCTCTATCGTTTCAAGAAAAGTGCTCAGTTTTAAATACTGTCTTCTCTGGAGAGAAAGTGGAATGATGATGATAATAATCACGGTATCCTCGAAGTTTTTGGCATGTACCCACACGCGGGGATTCGCCAGGGCTAATTCAATTGCTGAAATTCGCGAGGATCACAAAATACTACTTCATGACCCGAAAGAACAAGGCCGTAAAATGAAACTTCGTTATGATTAAAGCCCGAATTACCGATTATTTCTTACCCTTCAGTACTTAAGGCGACCTGAAGCAGAAAGAAAACCTTGAATACTAAAAATATATCCCTTTTTGCATACCCCAAATTTATGGCGGTAAGAGATAATATAAGTGCAACCGATAATGTCAACCCCAAACGCTGAAGCGGGTCTTTCAAAAAACAGCTTTCTAGCATCCGAGAAGCGCCGACCAGCGAGAAAATAAATGTTCGATGGTTTCCGAGACATGGCAGCGCATATATAGTTCCGTAGGTGAAAGCCCTGTTCTAAACAGATAGTAATTTGGTCTTGGAATCCTGCAGCGCAGCTCGGTGAAGGTTGCTTCGCATTGCCGAGAACCACTAAAATGAATATTCCACCCAAAATTTAAATGTTGATAGTGCGTTTGAACGAGTAGCGTCTAATTGCCAATAACGTCGTAATCTTGAAGATGCAAAAAGAGCCAGATGAGGTACGCCGAATTGAATGGCAGCTGCAACAGCCAGATTAGCTAAATGATCCGCAAGCTCGTTCCCCCTGATGCCCGTATGTTTCCGCCTTGTTTGAAATCCCAGCTCGTCACCCTCTTAAGTGCGGTAACGATCATCAAGTACGCATAAAAGAACCCTTTCGGCATGATTTTTTCTTGTAACGCGTCAAGGCGCCCCAAAGTATCAAAAAGAAAAAGTGATACTTAAGTTACGTTTCTTAATACGTTGGTAAGTGACCGTGGTTTTCTGAGGCGCCGTGTAGTGCCAAAGCTCGACCAAAAGCTTCCCAGACGCAACACACGTAGTTTATCGCTGTAAAATCAGCCATGAAGGGTTTCACCCACGAAGGGTGAAATTACCTTCACTACTTTCTAGTGCTTTTGCTTCGTTTCTGCTTCATTACCGCGAGCCTTAACTAGAAGCCTGCATGTAACGAAAACTTGGATATAACGAATATCGTTTCATCCAGGTTTAACTGTAGTGAATGAGTTGTTAGTGACGATGAACATCAGGTAAAGTCAGAGGGTGACACCCACGATCCGCGGCCGCATTGACGCATTGATGCATATTGCCTGCACCCACGTAAAAGCGAACGCGATAAGTAATGGGAGCCCTCCAAAGGTTCTACTGTGGTAAGACGTTTTTGGCTGCCGTTTCGCCTAAATTAATCGAGGCATCATAAGGACAGAGTGCATTCGCGATTTACGGCCGGAGATTCGATTACTGCAAATTTATTTGACTGTGTACAGTGAACGAAAGATGATTTGGTAATAACATATGCAGCAGCAATGTAGGATCACGCACTTTACAGTATAGTTGGTTCTTCGAAACCACAGCGCTGTAGGATATTGTGATTGCCACTTTGAAATGCGTTAAGTCTGACATTAGGAACCACAATTCTTTATTGCTATCCCGGTTGTTGTTCCCAACCTTGATTTAACCAGGCATATTTCGCCCACTCAGCGACCACTTTGTTGACGGTCGCTCCGTATTGCTGGAAAGGAAGCACAGAAACCATGTTATTTTTTTCGGACGTTTAGCGGTTTCCTTTGCACGCACAACCGCCAGATATTTGGTGCGCTGCCATAATATTAAAACCTATAGGCAGTATTCATTGAAACCTTTACCTGTAAATTTCTTCGCTTGGCAACACGGGAAATGGCCATAGACATTGCCGCTGCGCTACAAACATGGCTCAGCGTGTGCAACTGCGCCCGCAGGCCGAAGAAAACAAAAATAGTGGCGTGCATCGTGTTCTCCGATTCAACCCGATTCTCAAAGGTGGTGCCAACAGAGATGTTATTAATCGCACTGACATTGGACTCGAGGCTTTACTTTGCGTTCGAGGGTAGAGTTGGAACGTCCAATACAGAGCATGCGCTTAGCACGGACAAGTACCGCCATCTCGCGGAGCCCTCCGTAACCAGTAACGGTGCACTCTCATTGTTGCCTGCATGCGTTGCGAGCCTCCGAATACGAGCAATAATTTGCCAGTAAGCTAACGCCACCGATTGGATGGTATGTTATATCAGCGTAAGTACATATTGTAAGTTGAACGCCGATAATACATGTCTTATTTTAGGGTTTCTTTGAAATAAATAAAACGACTTATTTCATTTTTTCAGACAGCTGCCATAACTACACTGGGCATGTAAGCTACAGCGACTATAGGACGTGCCTTGTCGGAGTACTTCCGTACTATCAGGACACCCGTAAGCAAACTTTCCTTCATACGTGGTAAAGAATATTTACTAACAGTCGCTGATGGCCGGAAATCTCTATAAAATTGCTTAGTTTAGGATCTGAAAAAAATGTAAATGGAGTCGCATACCGAAAAATTTTCACGGGGATGGTGTAAAAAGACGGAATGGGGGGCCGGCTTTACGACATCAGGAGACTAGAAAAAACTCAAGAATCGTTAGTTTTTTTATACTTACGAAGGTAAAAAAAACCTGAAATTTTGTTGCAATTTTGAACTTTGCCAGGCTAATGTTGCTGCAGGTATTTTGAATTCCCAGCAGTGTAATTGCGAATAAATGCTGGAAACTTCATGCTGTGTACTTTCACGAATTCCGAAAATCTCCTTTTTTTTAGGCTGTGTGATGCTGTGTGTTCATAGGTAGGTATTTTAAAACTACGACATCTTGCGTCGCGACAGTATCTTTGTTCTCTGAGAGATATACAAGCCGTTGGCTAATCGCGTCGCAACGGGTGTGGTAGTGTCCCCTGCTGGTGAATCAGCCGTAACAATTGGATGGATGTTCGATCGCGTGCGGCAAAGTTGTTATCCCTTGCTTTTTTTCTGAGGCGTACTTCAATTGGTTTCGCGGCATTGAAATAGACGCTTAACTCGCCACCGCACTCGCGACCGTGCTAATCCTGTTGCGATTGCACCATTTTCTTGTCAATATTACTATGCCTGAGACACCTTTCCAATCTCCCTTGCGAGCACAAGATAACGCTCGCATTGTAAACTCGCTTTGCCAAGTAGCGCTTAGCATGCTGACATTACTTCAACATATCTTTAGTGGTTGGTTGGGCCTCTTCCTACCGCCAACTTTGTCTCTTTTTCTTCAACTTTCCAAGCACAAATATTCTCTATTACGTAAACGTGTTTTGTGCCCTGGTAATTTTGAGGGTGAAATTCTTTCTGCAGGGCTTAGTATATGCCTCTTACATACGTTTGTTAGTTCAAGGCGCGAACGCAATGGAGTCGATGATACAGTCGACGTTTAATAATACGGAGGAAAGAAGAAGTTGAAGAAATATGACGCGGGTCAGCCATTATTGACACTGCAAACAATCTTGAATATTCTAAGAGATATACGAATCGTTACAATCCTGCTCCTTGAGTAAGCCCGATCGCGCGAATATTGAACATGGGACCGTAAGTGGAGTATTAAAGAGTTGATGGCCTTTGCAAATTTTAAGGCTCTTGGACACCGCGGGAGCTGATCTTGACCTACGTATTCCTTGTCGCTGCTCGTCAGGTCCCCTGGGGATTCGTTGACCGTTTTGCCTGACTCAACGCCCTTTGTTGAAGGTGCAGACGACGACACATACCATAAATCTTCGCGGGAACTTTGCGCTCCAGAGAAGACGACGAAGAAACCGCTGCACCAGAGAAGCACAACGAAAGCATCACCACCTCACAGCGCCTCCGTTAGGCGAAATCCCACTCTAACCAGCAATTAAGGCAACCACGTACTCAGCTACTTTCCAAGCGGAAACCACCCTCTTGTAGAGAACGATTAACAGATCGGAATGTTCGCGCGTAACAATCCAGCCCTCAGTCAAATGAGCCCGTACACTTTTGCAAACTGCATTTCGTTTAAAGCAAAGCACGTGTGGAGAGAAGTGCACCTGAAGAGTTGAGTCAATGAAGCTGATAACATATCAGTTCTGAGCCGTTTCATAAAAACGGGCGCCATAGCACTTTACAAAACAGAATAAATCAAGTAGAGGAACCTATTTACCTGGTTAACACGTAGGAATCTCCCCCGACTACTCCTGCAAAAAGGTCACTTAGAACGTCATTATCGTCGTGAAACCTGGTCAAACAATGGATTTCCTTTCTCCTACCAACTGCGAGCCTCCAACGTACCGAAGACTTTGGAAGTAAGGAACCCTGTTAATAACGTTTGCCTCAATGAAAGCCCCTTCCTTTGTGCACATTGGATGATTTTAAACAAGGTTCTACCTCTACAAGGAGACGGACGGGTTTTATACGCCTTTTACGGACGCCCAGAGCAAGCGTTTCAGCCAGGAGTTACAACAGGGCGCTCAATAGAAGTACAAGTCGAAGTGTGCACTCTGGAGAGAGGGGAGCACGTCAGGGCAGGCGGGGAATCCTCGCAATGGTTTCTTCAATAGTTTTTTTCCACCATTCAAACCAAAGAAAAAGCAACACCAAGCCAGCCAGTGTCACTGCACAAGCTGGGTGTCAACATCTCGCTCCAGACTTGAGGGGTTTTCCAGAGACAGAAACGAGACATGACCAAAATACAGCTCCCGTAAGAGAACACCCAGCCCCAAGTGAAGAGCCACAGAAGATGCCACAGCGGTACAGGTGAGTTAGGCTCATATGATCTGTCCACGTGCTCATAATTGACTGCTTCCCTAAATGTCCTCATGCATAAATTTCTAACGTAGCTTAAACGACTGAACGCGCCTTCTCTTGCTCAGATCAGAGAACATCAGGAACACAAATACCATATTAACCTGTTTGGGCTAAAGGAAGATATAACGCAAGGGGCAGACTCCAGGACAGAGAAACGCAGGAAATCCTAACACCCCGCACCAAAATCCTCGCCAAAACCGATTTCAGAAACAGCTTACCCTTGTGCCAGCCCGATAAAGTTTCCGGTGCCACACGATACTACGCAAAACCCCTAAATCGTAAAGCAAGTGACTCTAATGTTAAAGGATTTTGCGGAAGGATTCGACAAATAAGAAGTCCCAGGAAATACAGAAAGTGCTTGTGACTCCCCGCCAAGACGTGGAGCCCTACAACAGGCCAACATAGCGAAAAGAAGATTCCACCTCTCAATATTGCAACTCCCGACAATGGGCGCACACCTTCGCAGGGGCCATATCTCATCATTAGGTGATGGAACGGGGGGGGGGGTGAAACAAGAAAGAGGACAGCTCATTGGCTCAATAAGTTGCCTCGGTTTAGGCGTTACCCTATATCATTACCCTTCAGGAAATCAACTACTCGGGTTTATGACATATCAAATCGGACCCGCCAGTTCTATCGCCACGCTAACAAGCAAAGAAATCATATCTATCCAGCATCCACTCCACCAGTCGGGCCAAATCGGAATGCCTACGCAAATGATCTCGAGGAACGTTAAAGTGACGTGCAGCCTACAATTATAAAAAAAATATTACCTTGACCGAGACAAAGTGCCAACCTCTCTTACATCATCAAGCAAAAAATGGGACTTTATTTCCTAACCCCTCCGCATCATGGAAGATTTCAATGTGGAACACGGTGGCCTGGATACAGCTACATGAACAAGGTAGTAATTGCTTTGCAATCTATTTTTGAACCAGAAACTATCACCCTGCCGACAAACCCATACACACCCATGCCAATAGTTCAGTTCAGCTCAGTTTAATCAATGTAAATATCTAGATAGGTATACAGGAATTGGGATAAAATTAGTTAAACATGACTTAACTAGGGCCCAGATGATTCATGGCGTGGCTTACATGGCATTACGTACCATCGAGAACCGTTTCTTCCCTGGCAAGTTCCCTGATCTCACCAAGACAAGTTACCTGATCTTACCAACCCTACAGGGAACTTCACAACGATGTGGTCTCACAGAAGAGAGAACCCGAGAAGCAACCAATTCATCCTAGGCACGGTAAAATTTGGAGAAAAGTATTCTATACCAACGTTCGCGAGCGAAAAAAGCAAGATTGACTTGACACTGCAACCACATGTCATCCATCCCTCTAGAGAAATAGGCCATCGAATTTCGCGAGGATATCGATTGCGTGGCCAAAAAATACATACAATTACTACTAGCCTCTGTTTATATCAAGGACTCCTCGACCTATGGGAAGCGACAATAAGCCTCATCAAAGTCAAAAAATAACAGTGCCGCAATCGCCGTTTGTGAAATAACATAGCCCTTCTACCAGAATAATCTCTGCAAGGAAATCTGGCTAGCCCTTTGCGACTGTACCCGCGGCCACTTCAGTATACCAAAGACCTAGACACTGCTAAGAAGCCTCACACACCCTTCACAAATCAAGACCTAAAGAAATGATACCAGCAAAAAAAAATCCACTCTCACTCAAGAGATCCCACTGCCCTTTATGTAGTACGTCCTCTAAAAATATCTCCCTGTTCATAGCAAAACAGCATTACCATCGTTCTTTGGATAAGCACATCAAAGCCTGGATGAAGACATTAAAATTAATGTAGTAAAAGCGGCACTGAAATACATCAGAAGCAACAGTGCCTCAGTGGTGAACGACCTAACAAACAAGGTTCTGGGGAACATGGATGATGATTTCATTATCGACCTTAGCGGTAACCTCAACACACTACGGAGGTCGGGCAAACTTAAAGGATGGAAGATGGCAGAGGTGTGCCTTATTCTTAAGCCTCAAGGATTTACCAGCACAGCGAGCATATAGCCTTTATCACGCACGCGAAGCCTGCGATAGCTACTACAACATCGAATGGGCGCCACAGTCCATATAGACAAACACAAGGAAAGAAAATAAACGACACAGCACTGATCAATCCAAAAGCTCCTTGACTAGAGGCGTTAGACGTAGAAAGGAAGGACGTTGACGGTACCATGAAATAAAAGACGTATTGCAGAATGGCTCTTGTTTAGGCGTGTTAGTGCATATCTGGAAGAGATTCGGCTTGAATTTAGACGAACACAGGAAGAAACCTCATTCAAATTCGATTATGAAGGACCTCATACACAAGCGACTCATCCTTGTGGAGCGCATCATCTATAAACGGGTACAGCACAACAGTGAACAGAACATGTTCACACATTCCTTGTGGGCATTTCGAAATCACCCATCACGCAGGACATCTTTCTTCAACTTTTCTGTTTCCTTCTTCAGAACATCCTTTTTATTATTCTGGAAGTGGTGATGCTCAGAATCGGCGGAATACCAAGACCGCCATCTTTTCCCTACATTTTGAAGGGGCGTTAGACGTTGTCAGCCACCGAGCCATACTAAAATAACTAAATCGCCCTAAATGATTTCAGACTTCCTCGATGGCCGAAGAGCCAATGAGAAGGTAGGAGACATTACCTCAAATGCAGTTTATCAGGGCAACAAGGGCACACGCTGCGTTTCTTCTTTTTAATTTCTACTAACACATCCACGCTCCGTTTCTTCTTTTTAATTTCTACTAACACGTCCTTCATCACCGGCCTCTCAACGCCCACTGCAGGGCAAAGGCCTCTCCCATTATTCTCCAATAACCTGCTCCTGTGCTAACTGCGAATAATTTATCCCTGCAAACTCTTTGATCTCATCTGCCCATCTAACTTTCTGGCACCCCCTTCGACGCTTGCATTCTCTAGGGATCCACTCTATTACCCTTTATGGACAGCGGTTATCTTGCCTTCGCATTACATGCCCTGCCCACGTCCATTTCTTCTTCTTAATTTCTACTAATATGTCTTTAACATTAGTTTGCTCCCTGACCCACTCCGATCTCTTCTTGTCCCTTAATGTTACACCTATCATTTTCCGCTCCATTGCCCGCTGAGTCGTTATCAATTTAAGTTGAACCCTTTTAGTGAGCCTCCAAGTTTCTGCCCCGTAGGTGAGTGCCGGTAAGATGCTGCTGTCATACACTTTCTTCTTCAGCGACAATGGTAGTCTGCTATTCTTATCTGAGAATGTCTGCCATAGGCACCCCACCCCATTCTGATCCTTCTAATTATATCTGCCTCATGTATGCGATTGTGGGACACAACTTGGCATAAGTAGACATATTCGCTTACCACTTCCAATGCCTCGCCACCTATCTCAAACCGCTGTGCTGTCCCGAGATTATTGATCATTACTTTGGTTTTCTGCGTATTAATTTTCAGGCCCACGGTTCTACTCTGTTCGTCGAGTGCGGAAAGCATGCTTTTCAATTCGTCCCCCGAGTTACTTAGCAAGGCAACATCATCAGCAAATCTGAGGTTACTGAGGTATTCTCCATTAACCCTTACTCCCACCTGTTCCCAATCCAACGCTCTGAATACTTCTTGTA
This sequence comes from Haemaphysalis longicornis, assembly GCF_048455015.1. Taxonomy (NCBI): domain Eukaryota; kingdom Metazoa; phylum Arthropoda; class Arachnida; order Ixodida; family Ixodidae; genus Haemaphysalis; species Haemaphysalis longicornis. The sequence continues at coordinate 2,515,335 of NW_027526329.1, read as the reverse complement.
AACATGCTGTGAATAACATTGCAGAGATTGTGTCTCCGTGTCTGACGCTGTTTTTTATACACATTTTTCTGCTCTCCTTACGGCGGATGGTGGTACATGTGGACCCATAGTAAATATTCTCGAGAATTCTTACATAAAGCTCCTCTACACCCTCGTTCTTTAATGTCTGAATGACTGCTGAGGTTTCGACCGAATCAAATGCATCCTTATAATCTATGACGGATATATAGAGAGGTTCAGTATACTGCGGGCACTTCTCTATCAACTGATTGATCGCTTGATAATGGTTCTTTATTGAATAGCCTTTACGCCACGCTGTTTGTTCTTTAGGGAGACCGACATCTGAGGTGGCAGAAATTCTGTTAGGGTTGAGCTTGGTTAGTACCGCGTAGGCGATTTACAGTTAGCTGATTAGCATGAAAGCCGGGCTCATGACCCTTCGTGTTTGGAGCTGCCTATATATGACTTCCTGCTCCCTGCTGAGCCCTTTACAGGTTGGCGGGAGCGCACGTCTGGCGAGCCGATAGGCCTTGGTTATCTCGTTAATGCTGGTAATTCGGTCTCTTGTACTGAACCGCAAGTGACCACCGCTCGACCCGGCATGGTCCGTTAGTTATTGCGTGTGGCTTGTGTGGTTTCGTTACGGTTTACGTTGGTGTCCTACACTTTACCTGCGTGTGCCAGAAACCACTCTATTCTTGCCGTTTCCAGGTGTCTCGGTGTCTCGTTTTAAACCATCGTCGCAGCAGCAGAGACCCTGCCTGGGGCAAAGTTCCTGATTGCCTGCCGCCAATCGCTCAGGGCAGTGCCGTAGCACGGGTGTTTGATTGCCAGTGCGATGGCCAACTCTTCGGCCTCTTCGGGTGTACTGATCGTCCTGCTGGCCTCCGCTCTGACGCTCCCCCGGCATCGATAACAACCATGGCGAAACGTCTTTCTCTCGCATATTCGGCAGCATCCACCTAACGGGCACCCGTGTCACCGGCGTGCAGGTCCGCGCCAGCGCCTTGGCCATCGCCTTGCGTCTGCCTTCATTGTATTCGGGGTGCACGTTACGCGGGATAGCGTCCACGCGAATTTTGCTCCTTATCTCGTCCGGGACGGGCGTCTTGGCTCCTTGTTGTTCGTGATATCGTATTCCCAGCTTCTCCAGGATTCTCCTACCGGGCTGGGGCATAGCAAGCCTCTCCAGCTGGGCAATTTTCTGTGCCTCGGCGATTTCGTCGAGGGTGTTGTGGGTGCCCAGAGTGTACAGCCTCTCCGTGCTGGTGGATTCGGCAACTCCGATGGCCATCTTGTATGCCCTTCGGATCACTAATTCGAGATTGTTCTTTTCGTGAGCGATGTAGCGTTGAAGGTTCTGGAACCACGTCGGACGAAAGGGCTCAGGTAGACAGTTTCATACGAATACATACGAGAAGGGAAATATGATGCTGTCATTAGCGGCAGTTGCGGGCAACGACACTGCCGCTACCGATGTTCTCGCCTACTTGGCTTAGTTGGCCATGAGGCTTCTTTTTTGTCCCGAAGCTAAAATCGGCAAAAAAAGGGTAAATATTTTTTCTTGTTCATGCTACACGAAATTTCTAATTTTCCCATGCAAATAATTGTTCTGGGGTCTAATTTTTACAGTACCAAAACAAATTTAATTAATCTGGTGTATCAACACTGTTGTGCTTTTGTAGCTACAAAGTTCCAGCCTTTTCATGAAAAATGGCAAGGATAAGCCGAACGTGGCTGTCCGGTACATGACGGAACGCTTGCTCAAGCGCGGCTCGCCTAGACAGTGGCGCACGATTACCCTCTGGTATATATTAGCAAGAAACTCTATGGGCTGAGGAGCAAATCTTCGGCTTGTCTCGCGCCACTCGCCTAGGCTAGTCTTCATTGGCGTCTCTTGGGCTTTGGCGACGAGGCGGCGGTGATCGTCCAGTTCCGGTCTCGGCAGCGCGTGGCTGCCCGGCGCAGCTTCCTTATCCTTGAGGGCCGCGTCCATGCCGATGTGATGCAAAGCTGGGGCCAGCATGGGGATGAAACAGCAAACTCCACCAAAGGTGTTGCCTTGGAGCAACGCAAAATGAGATGTGCCATGACTAAAGATGATAATCTATCTATTTACACCAGATACATGGCGGCCATGACAGAGAACGTGCTGCCTCCGCGCACACACATCTTAATTCTCAACGGTTTAGAACAAAGTGGTGTGTTGAACGGCATTTTCAGTGTCTTCTGGTTAAAACATGAAGTAATTCAGATACACATGCGCAAAGAGTCATTAAGTGGTTTACTTACACGCTTTAAATTTGGGTGGTTACTTCAGCGACCCAGGTTTCTTGTGTGTTTATGGAACCTGTGCTTTTTAAGACAGCAGGGTAATTTAGTTTAGGCGCAGGAACCCGGTCCCTGACGACAATTTGAGGGCGCAATTTATGAAGTCATGAGCCTTATCGTGTACTACAGTTACCGAAAGTTTGAAACAGAGATCCTGCACCGGTACAAATGGGCCAAAGAGAGTTACATTGAGGTGCCCGACGTTGTGTATTTCGTTCCGATTCAGCACGGCGTGGTTCCAAATGACTGTGTGCTCATTTCTAACGCACCTTAGCGATGATAGAGGGCTGCACAGTTTGTGACTATTTAGGTGTGTTTTTCATATCACGCAGCATTCGGGCATTGTTTGCAGGTGACATACATAAGCTTATGGGTTTGGGGCTTTTTCGACGTTTATGTAAGAAACCTCTTTCTCCCGTTTAGTCCTGACATTATTTATAATTAATCAAAGGTGCGGGCATTTCTCCCATATACGAAAGCTGAAATTGTATTGAATACTCCCTGATCAATTGTCAATCGCGCAGAAAGGTACTAAATTCATTTTTTTTTCTTTTGCAGTGTGTATGCTATGGATTACGAAGTCAGTTGTGCAGAACATACCTAAGGTGTGCATGGACGCGTTTCGTGCTACCTGCGGCGAAGGATATCCAGACTTCAGCCAAGAACTCTGTCAGTACGCCTGAAAAATGAAGGATACTTTTGAAATATGTGGCATGAGTGCATTGTTTCTAATTCTATGCCGCTCAACATAATAGAATAAAAGCTAGCAACTTGTTTTTCGAAAGACGTCATTATTGTGTATGTTTTGTGGTAACGAAAAACGCAGTTCTATACAGTTTCCTATAAACTACAGGAAAATGTAGCAGCCTGTTTTTCTCAACACGTCAATAATTGTGTATGCCTTGTGTTAACGAAAAGCTCCCCATACAAAAATGCTTCTTTACATTCTGTAGACGCTCTGTTGACATCCTACCAACTTTGTTGCTATTCTGCATACTCTTGAGTTCTATTGACAGTTGTTCGTAAAAAGTATATTGAATATATGTTGACACTCGTCAATTGACTGTTGTATATTGCCGCGAACCAAGTATGGGTTCGTTTATTGTTTGTTTTTACTGCCGGGCCACGCCCGGCTGTGTTTTCTGCGTTCCAAACGAAGCGCGTATTACATTCTTTACGTTTATGCCGCACGGGCTATCACATTCAGATAAGCAGACTGTTTCGCCCTAACGTCCCTAGCCCAGAATAATCTTCTGTGATCTACAATGTTCTGGATGTGAATCGACGTTTACAGAAACACTTGCGCCGAAAGATAAAAGCCTGCAGAGCAGACGCCGGGCATTCTTGCGACGACACTCGCCTGTGCTAGTCACTTTGCTGACCGCTGCTTCGCCGCCTCTGTATTCTTTTGAGTTGTTAGGGGAGCACAAGTTCGCTCCAAACTACTTGTTTCTCCTTCAAGACAACTGCGCGAATTGACTTCGTGACAATATAGAAAGTCTACTTAATCTCCGTTGACATTTCTCTGTTGACGGTTGTATATAAAAGTGTAGATAATTTATGTTGACATTTTAATTTACGAGCTTCTGTAGGATGACTACTGAAAGTGTTTTGAGATGCTTTGTCGCAAGTTGAATTGAACGCAAATACCTGATTCCTTCGTCCTGGAGTCCGATTTGAATTAATTCATATTGGTTTTTTTCTAAATACCTGGACAGGTTCAGAATAATTCGGGACAAACTATTTACATGACTTTAACCAAATTACATTACTTTGTTTGAATCACGTTTTAAACACACACACAGACACACACACATGCTTCTTTCTCTCTCCCCCTCTCTCTGCAAGTATCTTCACACTTGTGCGCTCCAATAATAAAAAGTAGCAAAGGGAGCAACTTTCACTGTTCCTACCTCGAGCCGCGCAGTTTCTCCCTCGGAACAACCAGTTCGTCCCTCAGCCGCTCGGGTTGGTCCTTCACTACTTCCTCGCTTTCACTCTTCACACTGATAAACTTGGCTAATCAGCGGTTCCGAACAAGCGCCAGCAAGTGCCGCCAACCACTCGCAACCCGTCGTCACTGTGTTTTGATTTGCGCAAGCTAAGTGCTACATGGTTGAAAGGAACGAAATATTTGCGTAAATTTCGCGACAGACTGCTGGACGCGTCTCTAGCAACGGCGATAATCGAACATCGTCCGCTATGCCAACCTAATCCGGCCGGCGCAGATGTTTTGGCCGTGCTCGACCAACCGCCCCCGGCGCCCCACCCTTTTTGCGCACCTCCATGAGAAACGCGTCAATCACTGCAGGCAGCCAACACGCGGCGCCGGTACTTTCTTGCAACCCGTTCCAGTTTTCCATTTTGTTTGCTTACAGCTGGCAACTATCAAGTAAACAAACAGGTTTGTAGAATCGTTTACGTCCCAGTGTTTCCCGGTATTGTATTTTGGAAATAATACTGCGCAGTTTTGTAAACATGCAATGACAGGGACACCACACCGCGGCATCGGCATCCCGCGGATGGCGGCTATATATACATGAAGTGCACTGCTGCGAAATTTGCGGTGATGATGTCGTGATTCTTTGCGTTTGTGTGTTTTCAGCTGTGGCACGTTTCTGAGGTGAGGTGTTGCTATGTTACATTTCAGAAAGCGAGCGTAGAAATGTACGCCTCCGGAAAATGTGTGAACGCTTATCTCTTGAATTAGCCGATTAGCCTGAGCTGTTGCTGGTTCCTTTTTCATTTTTGCTCCCATTGCACGGTCTTTTAGAGAGAAATAATAATGACCTTCAAGTAGGCTGTAATGACAGCTCGGTCCTGTCAAAAACGCTTCGGTCAGCAACAGTCATTGAGTATAAAGTCTACACAAAACTTTCTGTAGAAAGTTTACAAACACGTTTCTGTTCAAACACGGGGGCCAAGAATTGACAAATAGTTGGTTGGCTGTTGATAGTAGCTCTATAGACAGTAAGTAGACAGTCTACTTAATGTTGGTAGCTTTTGTCGACTTTTGTTATCAAACATTGAATTCAATGTTGGTAAAAAATTTTATGAGAATCAGTTCCTAAAAATCAAGCTAGACCCTTAGTGGAATATTTGTCGTGATTGTAGATTGTAAGACTAGTAAGGTTTGAATTTTATATTCCCCAATCAGTAAGCTGATTCATTAAAACCAAAAGTAACTCGCACCGCTTGCATTGTTCGTCGCAGCAGATACGCTTTCACGGTTTTCGCGTTGGTTCTGTTGCGATTTTCCAAAAGTGGCCATCAAAACGCAAGAAGCCATTCGGGAAAAACCTCTACGAATGTCACTCATCCTGATAAAGTGTATTTGGACGAAAAAGAGGAGAACTATTGAAGAAATTTTAACCCTATGTGTTTGGACGAGACCCATGGTGAATGGCTGGGGTACACTGTGACTCCCGAATTTGAGTTCTACATGTGGTTTATGGCTGCATTCTGAAGTAATTTTAGATTTACTAGAACAAATATGCAAACATGTTTCACTGTTTCTTTGGGAAATACCATTGTTATCTAGAAACAAGGGCAGACAAGAGAGGAATCAAAGCTGTTCACTCAATGACCACCCGTGCAGCCAAATTGCTGATTGTAGCTGTGTACGTTTTAATAAGAAAACGTGCTGGCAGCTGTGCATAATAAATAGCCAGCGCAGAAATAATTGCTTGCGACAAATAGAAATGCAGCTTAGCTATTACCGACATGAGCATACAAACAGCGCCAAAAACGAGGACTGGAGTTAAGAAAATCGCGGGGAAGGGCTGACAAACATCACGTCATATCCATACCGTCTCGTAAATAGAAACGTTTTCAGACACAAAATGGTACAGAAACAAAGGGATTACAAGCTGAAAAATAGAGAATGGACGGAACTGCCCTGTGCCGTTTCCACGTCTGTTACATATTGTGCCCTGCTTCAGCCATTCAAGTACTTTATCTCACCGCCTGTTAAGCCCGCCGACGGCTGTATGATGCACTTGTCATTCACACAGAAATCTGAAACGCTTCGTATATGTGCTGCATGCCTCGTATATTTCCTCGTATATTTCCTGCGTGCCGGCATCACGGCGCCATGTTCTAGTCAAGGCAAGCATCTGCACGATGCGTAATATAGAACGACCTTGATTCGCGTGCGTGTTTCTAGTGAGCAAGCGTCTTCATACAGCTCGTCGTTCAAACATCTTCCGTTTAGCCCAGTAAACGAGCGTACAAATTGAAGTAGAATGTCGGGCTCAACTTCACTTTGGCACACCGTAAAGCGTGTGGGATGTTTAGTATTACACGTTTTTTCTTCCTTTCGCAACTAAGCCTTTACTTTTCGTAACAAGCTCCTAGATTCGTTTCTTGCTGAAGAAACAACGTTTACGCAAGCCCTACTTCCCAAATTTTTTACCCGTTCGGACACACCGTGAACGAATTGTGTGGCCCCTAATTTCGTCTTGTTTAACTGCCTGTCTAGCTCCTAGGTTTTTTGGTTCCTTTCCGTCATTAACTTGCCGAATAGCCTTGCCAGTAGCGCAGTCTTTAGTTCCTTCCGGAATCCTGACATATCCAAACCCCTCACCTGGGCATGAAAACTTGTCGAAGATTTGGGAGGGCACGAATGAAGCAATGTGCTCTTTTGAGCCTCATGGCCATCCTGCTCTTAACCAATTGGAGCACGGCGACGAAAATGGGAACAGACATTTTTGGGAGCGCGGTTTGCGTTTAGCAGACCTAGTCTATTGAGAAAAGAAGCCTAACTTGCAAAAAGAAGGGGTAATTTGTTCCCATAGTTCCCTCATGTGGGTAAACACCTCCAAAACCAAGGCAAATACCCCAAAGGTTTGCTTCCCATGTGCCGCTGGTCACCGTCCAGTTTGTAGACTACCAGAAAATCCTCCACGAAATGAAACACTTTCACAAAGTCCAAGTCTGAGAAGGCCTCTGCCAGTCTTCTTTTATAACGGGACGAAAATAAGTGGCTAAGTGCAGGACCAAGGCATGATTCGATGCACACATGATTTTTCTGAATGAACGCTTCCCCATCAACATTTACGGTAATCGACTGCAGGTAAAACGACAATATTCCGACGACGACCGTTGCATAGATGCCGACACGGTTATGGAAATTATTTTCTCAGCATTCGTCTATTTCAACCATGACCACATAGGGATGAGTGCTTGCGAACTAAAATAAGAGAGATCTTTTATGTCCAGCAAAAATGCGCTCACGCCTTCCTGATTCTGTCGTTGGAAAAATTCCGATACAACCTCCGCTCCTGTTACGATAAGGGGTCCGTGATGAGAATGAGGGACAAGCGTATTTTGCAGAGACCAGCCTATCTGGTGCTGCCACGATTACGTTTAGTTATAACGGTTTGAAGAGTACAGCCATCTTTATGAGTCTCCCGAAATGGATGCCCTCAAGCTGACCCCTCTTGCAGAATCTTTACACAGACTGACTGCATTTTTATCTTCTCTGCCTCCTATCTCCTTCCTTTCGAAAATTCTCTTCCGTAACCTCACTTGTTCTGCTGTTCTACTCTTCATACGGCTTAACAGCAAAGCCTCGTTCCTTATCTGGTAATAGTAGCCTCAAATCAGCCTTCGGCAGTGACTCCACCACAAGTTCAGTGCGTACAATACACGTGTCCCGCAAGGACTCAGGTATGTCTTCCAGCCCCTCAAAGGCGCACCTGGTGAGCTCTTCGGAGCTACTTTTGGAAGCCACATGTCTGTCAAGAGGCAGGCGTTCCGGCTTATACAGTGTAGGCTTGGGGCAGAACTTCGGACCTAACGTTAACACGTTCACTGCCTAATTTCGCACCACGAAGTTTCAGACACGTTGAATGGTGTGTCCTGGTGCTGCGGATGTCTTGTACTTAGCAGAGAAATTATTTATATTTCCCCAGACAAATTACGAGACTAGTGCTGGTGCAATCAGAACCGCATGAAACCACCGATAATATATGCTGGGTAATTATTCTTCGTAGTGGCTCGGTAGAGGCCCATAGCGCACGAGGAGCGGTTCTCTGGGATATTTTCCTCCCCTTTTGGAGCTATTCAACCTCACGAAGGAACTAACCGAAGGAGGTGCCTTGGTTTTTGGATGTTAGTCACCTTTTCTCAAAAGACCAGGTAAAGCTGTAGATACAAACCACGCTCCCAAAAAAAGTGTCCCCCCATTCTGGTCCGCGCAATCCCACTTGGTAAAGAGGAGTAACGCCACGACTTTGCTAAAGAGCGCATTGCTTCGTTCCTGCCCAAACAAAGCTTCGACAATCCTTCCTGTCTAAGTGAGCCGTTTGTGTGTCTCAGTGTTCGCGAGGGAATTTCTGAAAACGGCGGGCAAGAGGTTTTTGGACAAGTTAATGGGACGAAGGACACGGAAGCCTGAGAAGCTAGAAAACGGGCTAGACAAGACGCTCATACTCTATTTAAACGGTGTATCCAACTGGCACAGGAAATTCGGAAAGAGGGCTGGCGTAAAAGTTTTTTCTCGGCAAGATACAGGTTGCCCATCTTGTGCCTCAAGGCAAATACTGAGTCACCAGAGAAAGAAAAAACACGTACCAGAAAACATGCCACAAGCTTTATGGAGTGCAGCACCGCAGGTATGGACGATATTCCACATCTATGCGGTCACTCGTACATTGAGCAACCCGACGATGCCTGAACCTCCGAGTACGTGACAACCCTCGCATACTAAAGACGGCACAATGGAACGTTGAGCGTGGGGGCATTGGTAAACTGAGTACAAGGCACGAAAATGACGGCGATGCACAAAGAGAGTACACAGGACGACGCGCTACTACCAACTAGGAAATTTATTACAAAAGAAAAATACACAGCGGGTCAGACTCCGATAACTCGAGAAAATTCGCACAAACGCGCAGACAATCAATAAACGTACAATAATAAAAAAATTGGTCGTCATCCCGGCTTGCGAAAGTGCATGTGCAGCCGACTTGTTGTAAACCAATAGAAATCGTCATGGAGGAGGGTATCAAATGTTTCTTGTTGTCTCGAGAGCTTGTCGGTTGGTCTCGGCTAGTGTCACTAGATAAGGGTATATAGTATCGGCACTCGTTTCGCTTAGTGTTCCGTACCGCCGCTATTATCTTTGGTCAATTTGCATTACGTGACATTTTTTTACATGCGACGCTTCATGGCTTCAGCCATTTAGCTATTTATGTGTTTTTGTCACTCAACTTTGGCAGGCTTCGCTTTTTCTTCGTGCACTGCTGCAGCGCGCGACGTCATTCCCAACGCGCGTAAGATAACACGTGTAACAAAATTTCAGAAGTAGAAGTGAGTCAGAAGATGTCGTTTTACAGTATACTCGTCAGTGTTGTTAACAAAGGACCTCGTCGAAGTTAAGGGCGAGGATTTAGATGCGGCAGTCTCGGAAAGAGAGAGAGAGAAGTGAACTTTATTTGGGTCCTGCGGAGGCAGCGGGGTGGGCCACGCAGGGCCGCCCGCTACTCGACGTTGCTTAAGACGTCTCCCAGGCTTGCCCCCCCCCCTCGTGCCGGATCTGCGCGCGATATACCGTTGGGTGTGATCCCTCGAGCCCCCCGTCAGCGTGTCCCCGTGCGCTTGCCTGGCGAGAGCTACCTCGAGCCGCTGGAGGGCATGCAGCTGCTTTGCCAAGTCCGGTGATACATTTGCACGGGCTGTGTCTTCCGGCAGTCGGCCAGGAGCGGCGACCGCTTCTTCTGGATGTCGGGTGCAGTCCCAGAGAATGTGGGTTAGTGTTGCCCGGGTACTGTTGCACACACTGCACACATCACTTGCAAATACCTCCTGGCACACGTAGCGCGCCAGCGCCGGCGTGAGCACGGATCTTGTCTGTTTTGTCTGTACATCACCGCGTGCCCTCATGTTAGGCCTGGGTGGGGCGGAGGCATGCTCCGGCGTCCGTGCCGGTACCAGCCCAGTACCTCCGCATACCCGAGGAGAGGTTCCGTGTCTTCCTCATCACTGCACTGATCGCGGCCTTCTCGGACCGCCGAGGCGAGGGGGGTGCTGGCTGCTGCGCGGTTGGTAAGGGCGCGCGCGGCGGCGTCCGCCGTCTCGTTGCGGCTGGGGTAGCCGCTGCGGCTGCCGCTGATGTCCGTTTGCGCCGGGAACCACCTAAGATGGATGGCCGGCACCGAGTTACGCACTGCACCACACTGCACCCCGCGCACTTCACTGGCACACACTTTGTTGTGGGTGTAACTCATGATCGCCGAGCGGGTGTCGCTCAGTATGGTTGAGCACTGCTGGTTCGTGAGGACGATCGCGATCGCGACTTCCTCCGCCTGCCGCACGGACGGCACCCGGATTCTACCCGCACTGTACACTTCGCCAGTTGTGGCCTTTACCGCCACGGCTACATAGGTGTCGGTTATGTCGGTGTACTTGGCCGCATTCACGAAGATGGCGCCGGTGTCGTTGGCGTGCGTCTCCGTAAGGGCTTTGGCTCTGGCGGCACGTCTTCCTTGGTTGCTGTCGGGGTTGACATTTCGGGGAAGCGGCGTTATCTTGAGTGTTTGCAGAATTTCAGCCGGTAGGGTGCTGGTTTCGTGTTTTCCGGTCTCCGATCCTCCTATTACCAGCCGAGTCAGGATGCTTCTTCCTGTTCTTGTAGTCGAGAGGCGTTCAAGATGCGCTGGTCGCTGGACTTCTCCAATTTCCTCCAGAGTATTGTGGATTCCTAGTTCGTACAGTCTGGCCGTGCTGGTGCAGTTCAGTAGCTCCCGGGAGGCCTTGGGTGTCTTCCGAATGGCTGCATTAATCTTGTCCCTTTCCTGTCGTTTCCAGTAGTGGAACGCACCCACGTATGCTACGTGACTGGTGGCAAAGGACTGAACCAGTCGGAGAAGGCTAGCTTCCTTCATGCCGTTGTGTCCCATTGCCACTCGTTTGATGAGACGGGTGGCCGTTCCCAGGTTGGTGATGAGCCGGTCGTAGGTGGTGCCGTTGCCTCTTCTTGCCTCTAGGAACATCCCGAGGACCCTGGGTGTTTTCACCTTGGGAATGATTGTTCCATCTTTCGTTCGAAGTGTAATTTTCTCGGAGCCTTCCGTTGCTTTCTTTCGATACCTGCCCGGCAGGGGGATTATCAGCAGTTCTGATTTCTGCGGTGAACATTTGAGGCCCGTGCCGTTCAGGTGTTCCTCGATGGCATTCACCGCTGCCTGTAGTGTCTCCTCGATGTGGCCATCATTGCCCCAGGGGACCCACAGGGTAATGCCATCCGCGTAGATGGTATACCGAACCTTTGGGATCTCTGAAAGTCGGTTGGCCACGCCGATCATCACGAGGTTGAATAATAATGGCGAGATGACCAAGCCCTGGGGAGTCCCGACGCTTCCCAATGCCTTCTCTGGTAGTTGTAGGTCACCTGCTTGAATCTTCACGGTTCGTCCCGAAAGGAAGTCCCGTATGTAATTATACGATCTTATTCCCATGCCCAGCCGCGAGACCTTCGCCAAGATGGCTGAATGGCGCTCCCTATCGAAGGCGCTCTGCAGGTGGAGGCCCAGCACCGCCCTGTTGTCGCGGGTGGGGACGGATGTTTCTGGTATCTCATGCCGCAGTAGGAGCATTGCATGCCTGGTGCTGTACCGCTCCCTGAATCCCAGCATAGTGTCGGGGTGGAGGCCTTCCGTTTCAAGGTAGCGCTGCCATCTGTTCATTAGGACGTGTTCCAAGATCTTTCCCACGCATGGTGTAAGGGAGGTCGGGCGCATGTTCTCGATGCCGGGTGGTTAGCCGAGCTTGGGTATCAGGACCGTTCCGGCCGTCTTCCACTGTAGGGGCAGTTTTCCCATTTGCCAGCATTGATTGAAGTATTTTGTGAGGGCCGTGACTGCTCCGTCGCCTACGTTCCTCAGGGCCTTGTTGGTAAAGTGGTCCGAGCCTGCTGCCGATTTGCAGTTAAGATTCTGCAGCACGGCTCCAACCTCCCACTCTTCTATATCGCGGTCTAACGTCGGGTTGGCCGTTCCTCGATACTCTTCGTGCCTCCCAGACGCGGTGCTGGGCAGGTATCGCGCGTTAATGTGTTTGCCTGTTTCTTCTTCTCCCATCGCCTTAATTGCAGTAAACATGATCTGAGCAAGTCGGTGCGGTTTTTATCCTCGGGTCGTCGTGTCGTCTAAGACGTGCCTGAGTAAGTTTCAAGTCTGGCCTTTGTGGAGCTGGCCGTCGGCCTTGCTGCATGCGGCATGCCATCTTTGGGCGCACAATTCCTGGCTGTATTTCTCGATGGATCTTCCAAGCTCCGCTACTCTTTTGCCGAGCTTGCAGTTGTGTCGTTGGCGTTTCCATCGTCTCTGCAGGGATTGTCGCGCATCTAGCATGCGGGCCAACCTGCTATCTACTTGCTGGATGTCTTCGTCCGTTTCCAACTCCGTGGTCGCTTCGGAAGTCGCCTGTTGAATGGTCGCCGTCCATTCATCGATGTCTGCGATTTCCTGTTGCTTTCCTTCCAGGGCTGAGCGAAATCGAGCGCCGTCGTCGCTTCCCAGGTTGTAGCCTGTGTTGCTCCGCTTTACTTCTCCTCTAGCCGTGCTTGCCACTGGAACGAAAGGCAGGTCTGGGTTGGTGTCCTTTGTGACGGAGTGCCTATTCGGGTGGGGGCCGCTGCGTCTGTGTATAGGGTAAAGCCGGCGTTCGTAGCGTCGTCCAGCAGGTCCCTCCCCTTGACTGTTGTGCGACTGTAGCCCAACACCTTGTGCGGAGCGTTGAAGTCGCCGCATACTGCAATTGTTTCACGTGGAGCCGCCCGTAACGCTTTGTGCAGATGGGCCTGAAACTTTTGTTGTCGGCGGGTTGGGTTGCTGTAGACGTTCATGAGTAGAAAGGCCTCCTGCTTCTTCTTGCTGATCACCACCTCGGTCGCGCAGTGTTCAGTGGTGGTGCGTCCGAGGAGGTTCCAGTGCCTGATGAAAGTGAGTCCCTTTCTCGCGAAGGTGCATACCCCTTGTGCAGCTTCCTTGCCGCAGTCTCTTGCGTGTGCGCGGTAGCCCGGAAGGACGGTGCATTTTCGGTGTGTGTTTCTTGGATCATGATGACATCTGGTGGCTTTTCGGTTTCTTGCAGATGTTGTTGTGCACCACTTTCCTGCACTGGAACCCGTTGGCGTTCCAGTGCCAGATCTTCAGGCCTGTGCTTGTTGTTGATGTTCGGGCCATGTCGGTGTGTGTGATTGGGCAGCTGGGTTGCGGGTGTCTGCCACGTCGTCTTCGCGGCCAAGATTTCTTTAGCGGAATTCTTGTAGCGCGTCGAGGCGGCGTTCTACTGCTGTGAGACGTGCATTTACGCGATGTTCGAAGGTACCAATCCTCTTGTCGAGTCTATTCTTTCGGTGCACCGGCGGAGGCGCACGGTGACGCTTATTCCGTTCTTGGTCCGCGGTTCTTGCTCTTCATTGTTCGTTTGTGGGGATTCCTCTTCTTGATCCTCCATGACGATCTCGGAGGGTGATGGACGTGCAGTCTCCTCCCTGGGCTGCGGGCCTTGCACAGCCGGCTGTGGACTTGCTGGTGTTGTCGTTGCCTGTTGTTGTTGATGTCGTGGCGTTAGTGATGGGGGAAGCGGGCCCTTCCTTGCTCCCATGTAGGTTGGGCTGGCACTTGCGATGGTGGACGTTCTCGCTGCGTCTGCTGATTACTTAGGTATCGCAGGGCTTCTTCAAGTCGCTGGTCCAGTCGCCTGATTTCTGCCTTGAGGGCTGCGTTTTCCTCCCTTAGGGTTTGCACCGTTTCGGTCTGCTGTGACGATTGTTCCCGTTGTTTGGGACCCTTGACTACGTTCGTCCACGTTACTCTTTCTCGGGAGCGGGATGCCGTGCGTCCGTTCCTGCTGGCGCGACGCCTGCTTCTGCTTCGGCTTTCCCGCTTCTTCGACGGCGCGCGGTCGGGGGCGGAGCTTTGCCGCGAGCAGCTGCGGCTGCGCCCTCGGTGACCTTGAGTCTCGAGTGGCGGAAAGCTCGCGGCATCTTTTCTAGGAACGCGTTCTCGTTGCGGCGACGCCATCTTTTTGCGTTCCCAGCTGCGCTTCTTAACCAAATATGGTAGTTTGTATGGGTTGGTGCAGCCTGGTGCCCCGGACGGGTGCTGACCCCCGCACAATTGCAGTGGGGTTGGCATTCCTCTGCGTGATTTTCCCCTGGGTTTGGCTTCCCACAGGCAAAGCGTACTCGCGGGTGTGGTTGCGGGCATACATCTTGGCGGTGGCCTACTTTCCGGCTCTCCCGACACACTTGGTGGTGCTGCCGGTAAAGGCTGCAGCGCACTAGGACGGCGCCATATTTCACCGTCGCGGGGACCTTGTTGCCTTGGAATAGGACGATTACCGCGTTGGAGTCACCTATTCTGTGGGCGTCGATTGCCGTGGGGTTACGCGTGTTGTCCACATTAGCCCTAATTTTGTCTGTGGTGTCCATGGCAGAGATATTGTGGATGACCCCCTTGGCTGTTCCGTATGTTGGCGCGTGGTAGGCGCTGAACTCGAATATTTGATCGCCGATGTTAAGCGTGCGAAGCTGGGCGTATCTCCTCGCTCGTTGTTCGCTCGGGGTGCTCATCACTATGATGTTCTGTGCTAGATTGGCGCACACTGCATGTTGCATGGTGCAATGAGCGCAATGAGTGCAAGTAATACCTTTTCTACTTGCACTACGCTTGGCTTCTCTAGAGACAAATTCTGGGTCCTGCTTAGCCTGACGCATGCGCTCCGCGCCTTAGGCAAGAACACGTCTATTTAGTGACACTAGTCCTTACTAGCGCTCAAATATAGTCTACAAATAATCTTTACGCAAAATATTTGAGGGTGACATCTACGTTTACTTCTTAAGAAGTAAGGCGTGAGAGCACTGCTTCGACATGGAGGGAGCGTTTTGGATTGGAGTCGTGCATTTACAATTTATGCCGTTCGAGAATTGCAGTTTAGCGAGGATACATAGACTAGCCGCAACGATCACTGCCTCACAGGAAAGGCAGACTACATCTCCGCCTTTGTTGCTTAATAAGAAGGCCCAAAAGGTTGAGGCTCCATTTTGTTGGTCAGTTTGAGCAAGAAGGTGACATTGTCACTGCCCCATCGTATTTATTCTCTAGCGTTGTGGGGTAACTGAATGTTTTTATTCAGGTATAAAACACACGCAGAGTAAGCTAGAAAGAGAGAGAGAGAAATTGTATGGGGAAGAGGGAGAGTAAGAGCTTTATTGAGTAAAATATAATAGACGGTGTTCGCCCCTGAGCATTTTTATGAATATGACCACATCGCGTAAAAAGAGGGTGTGTTTACCCGTATTTAGCATAATTTAAGGCTGATGTTGCCCCGTTTCCCACCTATCATCTCCGCCCATCTAGACTTTTGGAAAAATGTATTTGATTGTATATCCGCTGGTTTGCAGTTATTCACAAATAACACGCACATAAAAGAAGAACAACGCGCACGCAACACAAGAACTTTCATGGTAACGATTCCAAGACTCTCTGAACGTTCTCCAAAAAGCGCTCGCCATGGTCACCTCTGAGAGAAACAGCAATCTACGAAAGGTGCGGGACAACTGTCGAAAGAGCAACAGCAAAATGCAAAAGAAGGAGGAGGCTACCAGCGCCTTCGTTCCTTCTCTTCCCTTTCCCGGGGCGACGTCGGGGGATGACAGACCCAGAGAGAGAGAAAAAAATATTTTCGGCAAGACTGGGAACGTAGCTAGCCGAAAAAAAGAGCTGTTCCTCATTTTGGAGAACGTGTGCAGTCGGAGCGCAGTTGGGGCATCGCTACCTCGCACTGTGACATTTTCCTTGCGTTTGGGGCTTCTGTCCTCGTCTGATTCCGGCGAAGGCGCGATGTTGCCCGCTAAGCGACTGCCAAAGAGCACCTTCCAGCTCCCGTGGCGTTCGATATAGCCAATGTCGGGAAAAATACAGTTCGATATAAACATACTAATGTCCATACTTTTACACAGAAGTTTCGAGGGGATAATTTATGTGCTCGATATAGACAATAATTCGATATACCCGTGTTCGATATACCCGTGTTCGACTGTACAACAAAACACACCCGGGAAGCAAACTAGCGGTTCATGGCGCATCGTGCGAAGGCTAGCCTTTTCTAGAATACTGCGTCAGTACCATGATGCCGGCATGCGGAAATATACGAAGCGTTGTGATTGATGTCAGGGTTGGAAAGTGCGCCAGTGAGCCATAGGTACCATTGCAAGAGAAGAAATAAATTAGCTAAAAAGGTGCAGTAGGGCAGGCTATGTAAGACTGCAGAAACGGCGCGAGTGGAATGTGTGTGTCTTTTGTCTTTTTAGTTTTAATCACTCTTTTTTGTTTTGTTTTATGAGTGAAAAATAATTTTTGGTAGCATGCCCCACAAATAAAGCGCAGTTCTTTGTCAGCACTTGTCTGTGATTTCCTTCACTCCTACTCCTCGTTTTTTGCGCTCTTTGTATGTTCAGAGTGGAGCAACTGCCCCCCCTTGAACGTCTTTGCCATAAGTTTGACATCCGTTGCGGTGGCTCAGGGGCTATGCCTTTGTATGCGAAGTCGCGTTTTCGAATCCAGGCCGCGGCGGCCTCTTTCCTGGTGCAGGCAAAAAGCGAGAACGCCCGTGTGTACGGGATTTCGGCGCATGTTAAAGATCCCCAGGTGCTTCGAGTTTATCCCGAACCATCTTCTACGGTACGCTTCATCTCCTGCGTAGCGTGGGCACGTTAAACCCCATAATCAATCGACCTTCTGCTGAAAGTCGTTAATTCGCATTGTACACGAAGCTTTTTTTTTTTTTCAAAGTTCAAAGTTTATTTCAAAAATGCAATAATGTGTTATTACATAATGTAAGTATACAAGAGAAGGTCCCAAGGTAAGAAACCGTGGGCGGGACCTCCTATGCTTCTACACCATAAAGGGCGAGCATATAAAAAGACGTAGTCGGAATTCAGCAATCCATTAGCACGTAACGGAAAAAAAAATAGTGGGCGATACAGAAACACATCAAAAGCACACAATAGCAAAGTATACCTAGAATATGGGTTAACTGTGTATACTGCACAGACCAAATGAGAGCAAACAATTCAAGAAAAAGAAAAAAAAAATTTGAAAAAATAAAGTACAATACATTTTTTGTTCGAAATAATTCATACATGGTTACATGCAAACAACAACAAAAAAACAAGATGCCAGAAGTGTTCTCCACAACCAAAACCGGTAGTAGTGGCATAGCCCAATTCCTTTTATTCCAATAAATGCATGCGTAAATGCTTTTTAAAGAAGAACAAGGATTTAGAGTTTTTAAGGTCAATGCTTAAAGTGTTCCAAAAGCTTATTGCGGAAAATGCGATAGTTTGTTTTCCATAATTTGTTCGTACTTTGGGTAATAACAGATTATTTTGAGATGCAAAACGTGTATTATTACGGTTGGACATTAAATGGGAAGGGAACATGTCTAGAACAAGGTCATTATTTATTGCACGAAATAACATGATGGCAAGACTATATGCATATAATTTAGAAAGGGGAAGAATATTCAATTGAGAAAATAAAGGCGACGACGGTGATAGACGAGGCGAGGAAGTAATGATACGCATGACCTGTTTTTGCATCTTTTCTAACGGGCTAATGTGAACATTGTATGCGCCTCCCCACGATGAAATGCAATAGTTTAAGTGACTGTGGATGAATGCAAAATATAGACAAGTGAGAGTTCGAACATTAAAGAAATGCCTTGCCCTTAGAAGTGCCCTTACTCCATAAGCAATTTTTTTGCAGGTAGCGGCAACATGAAAATGGAATTTTAGGTGCGTGTCTATAATAATCCCCAGAAAAGAAGCCTTTTCATGTAACGGAATCGGTTGAGAATTGATATTCAAGGATGAGATGGCGGGCAATTTTCTTTGAGGGGAATAGAAGGGTACAAAACAGGTTTTCGAGACGTTGATGGAAAGTTTATTTGCATGACACCACTGCTCGAGGGAGAAGAGGTCCGATTGTAAATTAGAGATAAGGGAATCGATATCCTGATGGTGTGATAAAATAGTGGTGTCATCGGCATAAAGTATACAAGTGGAATAGGAGAGGCACAGAGGAAGATCATTAATGTAGGTTAAAAATAGCAGGGGGCCTAGAATAGAACCTTGTGGAACACCCCTGTTTGTTATTACCCTAGCGGAATTGTGACTGTTGATGGAAACAATTTGATACCTATCTTGAAGAAAACTTTTTATAATTGTTAGACCTGGACCAGTTATGCCATAATATTCCAATTTTTTAAACAAAATGCTATGATCAATGGTGTCAAAAGCTTTCGAAAAATCTATTAGGACCGCTCCCGAGATGTTACCTTCATCGATGTAAGATTTAACCTTATCAGTAAAAGTAGCAATGGCAATGTCGGTTGAGAAACCTTTTCGGAATCCAAATTGGTTGGAAGTGAGAATATTAAACCTTTTGAAATACCTAGACAACCTTACCTCTAACAGTTTTTCTAGAATCTTGTCGAAAAAAGAAAGAATGGAAATTGGCCTATAGTTGTCCGGGTTTGTAGGATCACCTTTTTTAAATATAGGAACAACCTTAGCCCCTTTTAGACGCTGTGGAAAAATTCCGGTCTTAAATACACAGTTAAAAATGTGGCTCAGTACGTGCGATATAAGTTTACTAATAATAACAATATTTTTGCCATGAATACCATCTAAGCCAGGGCCTGTTACTTTTAGTGTGTTAAGAATAGACTCAACTTCCTGTGGACACGTGGGGTTCAAGAAAAAAGATTGCAAACTGCGATTGAAAGGCGGAGCATAATGCGAAGCCGTGGCGACAGGAACATTACGGAAGAAAGTTTCGCAGAAAGCATTTGCAATTTCTGCGGGTTCGGTGATAACGGAAACATCCTTGCGTAGAGTAATTACTCTGTCGGGTAGTTGGACCTTATTTAAAAATTCATTAAGTATTTTCCATTTTTTCTTTACGTCATTGCCACATTCCTGAAGGCATTTTTCGTAATAGTTACGTTTAGCTCTTTTGAGTACAAGGGAAAGGATTTTACCATAAGTATTTAGGCGCATTTTAAGTTTGTCATTAAAAGGTTGTCGTTTAGTTTTTTTATATAGGTTATCCTTCTTACGCAAGGAACGTAAGAGAGATGTTGTAAGCCATGGTGCGCGCGGACTAGAGTATTTTCGATTGGACTGATCTATGGTAGTGCAGTCATTAACTGCACAATTAATGACAGTGCAAAACTGGTCCAAGGCAACTTCAGGGTCGGAACAGTTGGTAATAGGGGACCAGTCAGTGCTAGAAATTAAGTCGAAGTATTTTTCTCGGTCAAAGAAAGACCTGAAGTTCGGTTTATTAATGTTTATGGGTCTAGTATCGAAGCACAGAAATACCGGGAAATGGTCTGTAATCAATGTCTCAATTACACCAACAGTGGGGGGAGTGAAAAAGTTTGTCAAAATGTGATCAAGTAACGATTCAGAACCCCTATTACTACACCTCGTAGGAACAGAAATTAGCGATTGAAAACCATAACTAGAAAAACAACTCATGTACTCTAAACAAACAGAATTGGAGGTATCAAGAATGTTAATGTTAATGTCACCCAAAATTATAACGTTTTTGTTTTCGAGAGATAGTCTATCAAGAACGAGTGAAAATGCACTAAAGAAAGCTGATAGTTCGGATGAGGGGGACCGATAAATTGTGCCGCAAACAGTTTTACATCTGTTGTCACAGGTTGTGAAAGTATCAAGTTCCACCCAAACGGATTCACATTTCGGCACGTTAAGCGATAAGTCAAGTCGGCGTTTGTAAGCAATGTTTTTATGAATGTACAGACCAGAACCACCGTAAGGATCCTCGGAACGATGGCAATATTCGGACGAATAACCGGGAATGTTGAAAAGGTTTTTATCGGAGGGTGTTAGCCAAGTCTCAGAAAAACATAACAGTGAAAAGCTGTGTTCCAGGGAATCGATGAAAGTGCTAATATTATCGTAGTTCTTTCTCAAGCTCCGAGCATTAATATGTATTGCGGATAGCCCTTGCAGATTACTCAAGGCTTTTTTGACGTGCTCAGGCGATACGTAAGACATAGAAAATTTAACAAAGCATGGAAGTGGGTGAACCAGTGTTTACATGCTGAAACACCTTAGATCGCTTTCGCATGCGAGCCGGTACACTGGTCCATCTAGTGTCTTTCTAGCCTTGATAATACAACGATCCGTCCAGACGAACATCCACTTATGTTGCTTTTTCAGGTCGAGTGCCTTTGAGAAAAGTCGTTTATTGTCAGGCGTTAAGTGCTCATTAACGTAAATCGGAGCCTCTTGAGAAGCGGAAAAGCCGAGATCAGTGGTTTTGGGACGGCCATTGCGGGCTTTGGTGAGGTAATCCGAACGTTTGTCACGGGAGCAGAATCGCAAAACGATGTTCTTTTGTGTACTGTTACGCGTCGGAATCCTGTGAACAGTGTCGATGTCCTCTGGTTTTAAGGGGCATCCAATCCTCTCACCAAGACACGCCACTATCTTTCCACAGTCTTCCCCTTGCGTCACAGGTACGCCTTTTATTTCTAGATTGTTTAAACGCGAATATTGCTCGAGCTGCGCGACCTTGCGCATGAGCGTGTCATTGTTTTCCTCGAGTTTTTTGTTTTTAGCAGCAAGGGCAGCGTTCTCAGTTCTCGCGGCCTCGAATTCTTTATTGATGAAATCCATCGATTTCTTCAACTCGACCACTTCGTTCTCAAGCTTCCTAACATCAGCTGGGTTACATGTCACAACAGAAAGTTTCACAGACTCGAGCGCATGACTCAAATCAAGCAGTTTTGTTTCCACAGTATTCTTGAATTCTTCCAATTCTTTAGATAGCGCAGCTACAGTGGGACCCATGAGCGACTCGAGACAAGCAGTCCAGGCGGATGGTACGCAATTGCGAATGAAAGTATATTCACCTGCGTGCGTAGATTAAATCCGTGAGCCGACGGCCGAAGGGACTGCTGCCTCGAATCGCTCGTTGGGTAGTGGCCAGTGAGGTGACGCAGTGCGCTTATATCCTCCTGGAGATGGCCTGTTGACGCAGCGACGCCTGGTGGCCGGCAGAAGTTACTGCAGCTGATGACGCCGCAGATGCCCAGTCGCTGCAAATCCGTGAACAGGCATGCGCAGCTGCGACCGACTTTCCAGGCAGTAGACTCGGTGGGGCAACCTGCGTGCGTAGATTAAATCCGTGAGCCGACGGCCGAAGGGACTGCTGCCTCGAATCGCTCGTTGGGTAGTGGCCAGTGAGGTGACGCAGTGCGCTTATATCCTCCTGGAGATGGCCTGTTGACGCAGCGACGCCTGGTGGCCGGCAGAAGTTACTGCAGCTGATGACGCCGCAGATGCCCAGTCGCTGCAAATCCGTGAACAGGCATGCGCAGCTGCGACCGACTTTCCAGGCAGTAGACTCGGTGGGGCAACCTGCGTGCGTAGATTAAATCCGTGAGCCGACGGCCGAAGGGACTGCTGCCTCGAATCGCTCGTTGGGTAGTGCTCTCTCTCAATAACGGGGATTGCCGCCATGGGGGATATGCTTTCCCTAGCAGACCGCGACCTCAGGGTCATTTTCACGCGAGAACTCACCGCTGGTGGTTCATTTGTGCACCTATTGCCTGGACGTGGGTTTTTCTACCCGTTTTTTTGATGCAGCTGCATCTTTCCGCACAAGTAGCATATACAGGGTGTTGCGGCGATAACTGGAACACTTTAAAAATTTTTCCTGAGCGATCCGCCGCTCTGTTCGCGCTCAAACTTCACACAAAGGTCGCATTTTGTGGTCTATTTTGTTTGACACCGGGAACAACAACGGTACTTACCTGTTTATTCTGAAAATAAATAAAAACGATTTTCGCCTATGGGAAAATGGCCGCTGGTTTGGACGTGCGAGCCAGCGCAAGTTGATGTTGGAACGACGGAACCACCTGCAGAGTGAAACGCATGTTTGGGATTCACGTACGGAGCCAAATGGTGCAGCATACGATCAGAAAATGAACCTAGAAATGAGCTAACAGACAATCAGAAAACCCGGTTTTCGGGTTCACACGTCCAAATCGCCGCCATTTTCCCATAGGCGAAAATCGTTTTTATTTATTTTCAGAATAAACAGGCAACTACCGTGGTTGTTCCCGGTGTCAAACAAAATAGACCACAAAAGGCGACCTTTGTGTGAAGTTTGAGCGCGAACAGAGCGGCCGATCGCTCAGGAAAAATTTTTAAAGTGTTCCAGTTATGGTCGCAACACACTGTATACTTGCTTTCATAAAGAAATACGCTTCATCCTTTTGTCCCAGTAAAGCTGCTTATAACCCATTTATTTGCCTAGGAGTTTTAATTCTTCGTATAGAGCAAACTTCTGTTTTCGATTCTCAATCGCGTGGGTGGTTTAAGGCACTGGATATTTTTGCGTTGTTTCAGTCGCGCGAGCTCACCAAATAGGCTTGAGAGTCTTGTGGGCGACGGAACATAGCCATTGCATCGGCGGCGCGCACCACTGGATTCTGGTGTCGGCGGCGCTGACCCTCAGCTCGAGCGACTCATTCAGCGGTAATGCAGACGAAGCCCTTTTTAAAGAAAACCTCCACTAGTCTCTTTCTTAATTCTTTATTTGGTACCCACAGCGCCTTTTTGGCATTACAGTGGGGGGGAATAACAAAAAGCAATACATCGACTAGTCACATTGACAACCAAAAATCAAAAATGTTTCAGAGGCCGTGAGCCCCTTTTAAGATACATTCGTACACACAAGGAGGAAAATAAAAATATAAAAATTAAAGAAAGGGTGTGCCATGCCCTTCAAATTTCGGAACTAATGGTTTTCAGTAACAGCACAAATGGTACAGAATATCAGCGAGCTACAATAACTATACAAAGAAAAGGCCGCGGCAAGTCGCTCCCTTGCTTTCCACTCAGTTACTGTCACACAGAAAATATTACACACTGCATCAACGACGGCACGAGGAAGAAATAATCGAAAAGTGAAAGTACAACGCTGCCCTAACATGTCAGGCAACAACGCCGTTCGAGTGTCACGTATACACTCATCGTATACACTGTCACGTATACACTGTCACGTATAAACGTATACACTGTCACGTATAGACAGTGGGCCTCTTCGATTTACAGTCTCGGGCTCACCGCGGACTCCCCGAAAAGCAGCCCAACATTCGATTTTCCCGTGTATCCCTATGGCTTCGGGGAATCCTCGGACTACCCGCGGGCAGCCCGCAGGGAGCCAGAAGTGGAAAATCGAAGAGGCCCAGTGTATACATCGTATACACTGTCACGTATACACTCAACGTATACACTAGTCTCATCGAGCCGTTTGGCCATTGCGGGGTATTTGACTTTCATTTGACCTTCATTTTACCGCAGCTGCGCAGTACCCTGGGCAACGCGTCACCTGACTCACGGCGCCCAGCTTTGGCGACGGACGCATTCGCTAGCCCCGCCTCTGCCACTGCCGGCATTGCGCATGCACACTACGCATATGCTCACTACAGGGGGTCGTGAAGTCCGAGCGGGCAAAGCTAGCGTCAGAGACTGAGGAAAAGCAAGCCATTGTTTTCGGAAAACTCAAGAATCTGGGCCACAAGTGTAGACAATGACAACAAATAGTGTAATTTTTACAGCTAAATCAACGGTAACAATGTGAAACCTAGACTTAACCAACAACCGTAGAGAACGAAAACAAATATTGCAGTATTTACAGCTGGTTGATTTAATTGATTCTCGGGTTTAATGCGCAGACGAAACGCCGGCCATGAGGCGCGCCGTATTGCAGGGCTCAGGGTTCATTTTGACCATCTGGGGATCTTTAACGTGCTCCGAAATCTCGTAGACACAGGCGTTCTTGCTTTTTGCCTCCATCGGAAAAGTGGCCGCCGCGGCCGGGAATTGCACCCGCGACCCAATATTAACAGCTAAATCAAAGGTAACCAAGCAAAGCCACCCCTCGCTTTCTATATCCAGGCCTACTGAGCTAAGCCAAAGCCATTTTTCTCCTCAGGAAGAACCGTTCGATCGGCATACACCCGACCGCCCACGCTTCCTTGTGCCATCTCGTAGCGGCTGGTGACCGCGGAGCACGTCACGCGTGGCGCTGTCTGGTGCCATCTCCAGTGGGTGGTCACACTGGAGCACTTCTTGTGTTCTTAATATTCTCACACTTAATATTCTGAGACTTAATATTCTCACACTTAATATTCTGAGAACCTTAATATTCTCACACTTTAACCATTCTCTCGTCCTCCGCTTTCTTCGTCGTTCTCCTTGTGGTGCCCTCTTCGTTCTGTCTGGTACATTGATGGACGACGGCGAAGGACGCCGCGAAACCACATGAGCGGCCGCATACGAGCTGAGCTGTAAAATAAACTAACCAGTTGTCTCAACTATATTCTGTTATGGTTAAAAAGACAGAAATAGCACGATAGACTTGGAATTATTATAGAAAAAATGTGTAATAAAAAGAACGTACGGAATAAAAACACAATACTATGATTGTACAAAATGTAATCAAGTAAAACCGAAATGTGTATATCACCCGTTATTAAAAACAATTACGAGACAAAATGAGCCTAAGGCGGGCTAGGTAAGAGAACGTGATCTGTGGATTGCTAGAATGATGTTTAATTGCGGCCAACGGTTGGCGACACAGGCGTGCTAGGCGCTTTCGCTGCACCTTTCACCACGCGGGATAATAGAAAGACCGGTAGGCACCAAAAAATTCGCATTCTCAGTCGCCGCGTTCTATAAAGGCAATTTTCTCTGCAAGCCAGGTCAATTTCGAAGAGAAATCGTTCTGCACAAGGGCCGAGCGCTGAACAGAAAGTCACGCGTGGCTTTCTTTGCTGGTTTGTGCCCGCCGCAACAAGTCACACAAATGCAAATGTCGCTTCCCACAACAAAGGTAGACTCCCTGTTTCCTCGCTTTCCTTTTCATGACGGCTGCCAAAGGTGTACTTTCTCTCAAAGCGGTGCTTTTAGAAAGACAGAAGAACCGCAACGCCAGGGACCTTGTACAAAAATAGATGAAGCTTTCCAAGCGTAGCCAACACTCAATTGGGAAGCCGGTGAGCTTACGGGGATGCGCGGATTCTAACCCAGTACAACCCAAATTCATAGAATGGCCTCTAAAGCGCCGTCACTGCTCTGGTAAGTGTTACGACCCCTTCTACAAGGGCTTTTTGGACAAACTCTGGCAACTGCCCCGGTACTATACCCCTTTACCTAGGGTCTTTGTACATATTTTACTCTTTAGTGGGACAGGGAATGGTGCCACGCGGAACGGAAGGGCTTGTGCGCTTAAGAATGACCCGCGTTGGGAGCCAATGTGCAGACAATACACGCCACAATAAAGGAGTATACTTTAACCGTTTTTATTCTGGCATGTTTTCAGCGGCAGTAACGCCGGTCAAAAAGACGAAGTCCTAAGTTCTTGATGAAGTCTCAGCACAACATTCCCTGTATTGCGTAAGCGTGTACGATATTTGTTGGTTGGCACACGGAAGTACAAAATGCTTTCACATTCTTCCACGCCGGTACTGAATGCTTCCACATTCTCCCACGTTGGGCAGAGCCGACATGTAGAGGTTCCCAGGGACTGGAACACTTTAACGGAAAGTGCTGCGACCCTGTTCAATCGGCTGGGTGCCCAACGTAACCACACGCCACGGGAGAGTGTCGGGCCCCTACTACGCACGCAGCAGTTAATGAGCGGTTCCAAGCCTATTATGTCGTGCCGGGACAAGAGGGAGCCAATTTTAATGGCATCTACCTGCGGCATCAGAATCTGTAGGAAGGGTATTGAGGGCGCTCCCATACAACTGGCCACCGCTGCTTAGTGTGGAGTTCGAAGCGCTGATTTCAGCCTCCTACGCCTTTTAACGGTCTACCTTCTGAAAAATAATGTGGCGGATGATTAGAAACTGCCACCTTCCACTTACGGGGCTAGTGCTTTTCCACTGGGTGATTTATGTCACTGTGATGGAATACAAGGCTCTTCTAACGATCCCCAGCGTTACGTACGGGAGAATAACGAGGCAAGGCACAGGAACATGGAGAACAACTGAAGATGGCACGCTTTATAGGGTTGGGTTATAGCAGAACACGCGGAGTGGAAAGGCGACGGAAAAAAGAAAACTAACTAGGGCTCCTAACTTAAAAAAATCACGAGTCCGTTTTACCGGAAGTCAAGTTGGCCAACTGCAACTGTCTCACGTGTTGGACGAGCTGTTCGGGAGGGTGCAGATTGGCTGGAGCTTCTTCGGCGCGCTGGCGGAACTTCTTCGAATGTAGGCAGGTCGTGGGGCGCTGGTCCGTGCTGTCGTTCTCTGGCCGTTGCCTTCTAGGCCGTCGCAGGGGAACCACGGTCGCGCTCCCGGTACTGGAACAGCGGCGTCCGGTCCGCAGGCTGCCCTCTTGCTCCCGATCACCGCCGAGCAATCCAGAAGACGCCGCCCCATCGCCGGCATTCCTCTAGCCTCTCTTCTTCCTCTTCGTGGCACATAGCCCCACCATAGGGATTGGCCGTCTTTTTGGACAATATGTTCTCCAAAAACGCAAAGTTACGGCTACTTCCTCACAGTCCCTATGGCAACGGCATCTTCTACTGGGGACAATGTCCTGAGCACACCGTCCATTGAACTGGGTGTGCTTGTACCGGTTGAGTGGTTGGTACGAGTCCGTTCCGAGTTTCTCCCACGTTCTGTACCCCTGGCCCAACCCCGACGTAGTTGGCCGGTTTTCTGGCACTAGAGGAATGCAGTGGCGTGCCTATAACTATTGTTATTCTGGACGGTACCCAGTGGTGGCAGTGGTAATCTACCTGAAGTTCCCAGGAAGCCGCTCAACCCAGAAAGTGTCTCCGAGTAAAATTTGTCAGCGTGCAGATTTAAGGGTAGGGAGACAGTATGCATTACAAGATGACATCGTGGAGAGAATATGGTTGAATATGGTTGAATTAGGGTTACTTTGAGAGAAGGGGAGTGCGTTAGCTTTAGTCATCGGGACGAGAGAAAGCCTGAATAGAGCGTGGCGTGGGTGTTGTCCGGGCATTATTATTGGCAGAGGGGTTGAGGGTGCAGGGCTGCTGCTGCAGAAAAGCGGGGAATGAATGAATATGGCGGAAAGCCGACACTCAGGTAGAGCTCGTTAGGCGTCGCTGCAGGTTTTTGGGTGAGGCTATCATCCGGCAGTGTACGGAACGAGGCTTATGAAGATGACGATGATGACGACGACGATGATGATGACACGAATTCAAGCCTTCTCACTGAAATTTTGCCAGTGTATAGACAAGCTTTACATAAAACAAAGCTTCTTGATGTAAAGCCAAGTGGGTAAAGTTTCTGTATGCCTAAATGAACCGAACTGCTCGAAAGCATACAACGGTATTTGAGCAGGCACATTTAGTAGCATTGTGGTTTAATTGGGTTCGTTGAACTGTGCATAGCCACGCAGAGAGTCTATTCTGAACAACAAATTTGCGGTGCTGAGCAGTATTGGAAGTACTGATTAGTACAGCCGGAATTACTGTGTACGACCGCTAGGTTTTGTGAAAGCAGCCTCAGACCGCACCGGGAACGAACATAAACTTGGAAGGTTAACGAATACATTTAGCACCAGTTCACTGAGCGCTTGTTCCACGCACAGCAATTTTTTGTAACGCCCGCTCCCCTTTTCGCCGGCTGCCACGGGCAGCGCGCCGTCTTTAAATCCAGTCTTCAAAAAACCGACTCTTGGGAAGGACTATTTCTGCTGTAAAAACTTAAACACAGCGACAAAGGAAAGACGGCGGGACAAGACGTTGTCAGAATCATTAGAGGGAGCGGCCAGCGTGGTGTGCGAGGTGGGGAGTGGTGACGAAAGATCGCCCAGGAGGGAATACATCTATAGCATTGTGTGTGCGTTTCGTTTCTAGTGAATGAACCGGTACAGGAGTATTTCCCCCTCAATGTGACGACCCGCCGCGAGTTTTTTTCAAGGTATTATTAAACCACTGCCACTCGATGGAAGTTACCGTCGAGCAGCTGTGATTAAACAAACGCAGCGTTTCTGGCGCGTCTTGTTTCTGTTTTTTTGTCTGCCTTCACCTTTTTAATAAGGGGAAACAAAAATGAGTGGAGGATAATTACCGCAAATTGTATTTGAAAGAGGAAACAGTTTTCGTATGGTGCTTGTAAAGTTTTCCCGTCTTTTTCCTCCTTTCTTGGGAAGCTATCTGCTCTTTTTTGCCCAAGAGTATCAGCTTTCGGTGCAAGCAGCATTGAGAATTATATATGTATTACAGAGCGAGCAGGTGTTGAGCGTATAAAATATGGCGTGTCGTTCCCGCAGAAGTTTTAACTGCAGAGCATATTTTAGGGGCCCGGCTTGTCGACGTAGTTCCTCCGATGTCACCTCCCCTAACCACCGTACTGACGCAGCGTCGCACACCCAAACAGAGCTCCGAAGAGATACCCGCTTGTCCCTCTATTCAGCCTTCTGGCCAAGAGTTAAGGTATTTAAACAAGACGTTTGTTTAAGGAGAACCGTTGTAAACTCCTGGAACCGCTGGAATTTGTCATACATGTCCCCGTAATTTAGCGCAAAGGAACTTGCAGGTACATTTGAGGCAAATCATGCGTAATTAACCGGGAGTCCCCGCGTCGGGTCAGTTAGGAATGCTCATTGGGTTGGTTTCTACAATAGTAAGCGAAAAACGTGGCCGCCGCGGGAAAAACACGAAGCGTTCAGAATGGTGCAAAATGGCTCCAGAACGTGCGTTTCTAGGCAAAATAAGAAACAAAAAAAATTCCCCGCAGTTCCCCGAGGGGAAGAATGTGAAAGTGCGAATGCACGAGTTGAATTTGCGCGGTTCGGTAATGTTCGCGAAAGAGAGATCACACACACACACAACTACAAAGAAAGAAAGATGCATTTATTCACAGACACCTATTTGTGTTGTCGTTGTACTTCATTGCTAGAGCGGATCTCAGCTTTGAAATTTCCTGTCAGTACTCCTTTAGGCGGGTGCATTAGCCCTTCTCACGCCCGATTCCTGGCCAATCCCCACGTGGGTATCTGCCATGTCAGCGGCCAGGCAGCGCGCGCCCATCTCCCCCCGTTGCTAAGGGAGACGAGGAGCGCGCGCACCCGCAGCTGTTGCTATGCGGACTACGGCGGCGGACGATTCAGGCTCGCTTAAGAAGTGCATTCGCACTTAAAATAAATAAAAGTATGCGAGCTGTCCAGGAGAAGGCGCCCGAGCACTGGACTGGGAAGGCGGGAAAATTGCATTGAATTGAACTAACCCAGGTTCAATTTTTAAGAGAGGAGTGCGGCAGAGAAGATAAGGGCGTAAGGGGTGGTAGCACATAGCGAAGAAGGACGTCACAGCCCCTGCGACAAATTTGTGCTCTGCACTTGCGACAGCTCGCGCGTTGTATGTTACTGCGATATTTTTTTTTGTGAACCCTGATTTCAATTTAGTGTCAGCAAAGACTAGTAATTGCATTTCAAATGAATGTACCTTCATTGAGGTGGTGCTGGACAGAAGAGTAGCCAGCGTAATCTAGGAATAAAAGGGTAACTACAATTTTCGCAAGTCGACCACGAACTTCAAACTACCGAGAGCCGCTGCAAGCGGCGGTATCCGGAACACCGGTTCTGTTCTATGCAGCTTGACAGAGCAGTGCAGCCAAGTGCCACTAATTTCTCTGCGCAGCCGGAGGTACCTGTCAGCAACGCAAAATCGTCACGGAAAGGGTCCCGAACGCGCGCACAACCATTCGGCGGGTGACCAACTGGGGGAGGGCCTCGTCTAATCTCGCCTCGCGAGTAACCGGCAGCATCGCACTGCTCGTAACAGATCACCGTGAAAGTACAGGAACGTGCATGCGTGTGCAAAGCGTAAACTCTCATTTTTCGTATTGCGCAAGCTCACAAGAGCACGCGCCAGGAACTGCGCGCGCTAAACGCAACCTCGCCCTACATTAAAACTCTGCGAGGGATTGATTGATTGATACTAGAGTTTAACGCGTCGATGCAACGCAGGCGATGAGGCAGGCCGTAGTGGAGGGCTCCGGATTAATTTTGACCACCTGGCGATTCTTAACGTGCGCCGAAATCTCGTACACACGGGTGTTTTTCTTCTCGCCTTCATCAAAAAAACGCCCGCCATGGCCGGAAATCAAACCCAGGACCTCGTGATCAGCAGCGCAACGCCTTATCTACTCAGCCACCGCGGCGGGTAAAACTCTGCGAGTTACCACGCTGAGTTCACCGTCAAGTTGACAAGCCCCCACATTTCGTCACGCAAATTTGAGGTGAAAAATCACGTCTGCATTACTGCACGAACTGTTCGAGCAGATTAATAATTAGCATTAGGGTCGTGCAGAGACGGGGTTGTACATTTTTCAAGAGAATAGCGATCCGCGGTTCTTGTACCGTATTAGGTAATAAGTTTATTCCCAGAGTACTGAGTGGTCCGATCAGAATGCTACCCCTGCAGCTGTAAACACTTAAGCTCTTTAATGCCAGTCTCCAATTGCAGAGAAAAAATAATCATATTTTTAAGCATTTCTTAACTACGAATTAGGAGATCTTCCCTTTCGTCTTAATCACGTTAGTGATATACTACCTTCAACACTAGAAATATTAATTGCAACACTTTAAAAATACAGAGAATATCATGTACGTGCCAGTAGAATAAGAAAAAAACAAAATCAGAAAACATGCACTTTCTGCTTTCATTGCTTGTATTGAGATATTTCTCCAAACTGCGTGCGGTGTCAATGCACTTAATCTTCGTGTCATCATAACCGAGTTACACAACCTTTTGAAATTTGCAGGCACTGGACATACTTGTTTCTGTTGAGAGTGGGAAAATATTATACCTCCTTCGTGTAGCTGTTCAAAAATGAACGAAACCATACATTTTCCAATGATTTGCAATATCACAATCAGCCTGCAACAACTGAATATTGCTGTGACATGCATAAAAAGAGAGCCCATTGTATTGGTTTCAAGGATACTACTGTAAAGCCTGCAGTTATACCTGTACTGTAGTTATACCTGTAAAGTGTTTGCAACCTCTAGAGCAATTGGGACAGGCTTTTTCGTTAAATGTTATAGTAAGCCACCCGTTTAAATATTTGGTAGCACGTCGGCCTAATGTTCCTCGCACTCAGTTCAAAGTTAAAATTTTTGCCGCATTTGCACCTAACGTAGCTAAAAGGAATGTAAACGGGCTTCTTTGGTTAAGTTTACACAAACAGCGCAATCGTAAGCGTCATGCTGAAAAGTCTCAGATTTGAACACACAATTATTCATTAAACACGCTTTTGAATTATTCCTTAAGCCATTATATTTAAAATCGTTGAATAAGTTCGTAAGACATCTCTCCATAACCGAATAACAGGTGCATAACGCGGTTAAGTGCTTCAAGTCGGACTAACAGTTTCGCGTAAAGAAATGCTCCCAAATGTCAAATCTGGCTGGAAAATTTTGCGGAGACATGCGAAGGCCATAGGCCCTTCGAGCATGCAATGCATCAAATTCAGACAACGAACGATAGACGAACTTTAAGTCGAGCTGTGCCTGCGCCATCCTCTCCACTCGCGAACACTTGTATTGTGGTGTGCTGCTTGCTTCAAACAGCTGCGCTAAGGTCTAGTCATAAAGCCGGTGTTTTGGGACGCATGCATCGTAGCGCCATGCGGGTTTTCAGGGGCCTGTGCATTGTTACTTTTTTGTAGGCATGATGTATGTACATCGCTGTTCTAACAGCTTGTCATTGCAACGTGCCCTTACATTTATGCTGATCACCGAGCAAAACACATGTGCAAAATTTCTTTTGGGAATTTCTCACCATGTTTACTCGCTCGGATACGAAATATGCAGAGGTATGCCGGCCGTCGGTGCACCACAAATGCAAATGAGAACACAATTCAAATGAGTCATTTTTTGTAATGACAATATATATAAGCATCAAAATATAAAACGGCTTCTAGTGCCTACCCAATATTACCGGCGCAGAGTTATATGTCAGTTGGTTTAGAAACGAGTAAAAATTACCTGAATTCAAGCCCAATAAAATTCAGACATGCGCCTAGTAGGGTTTATATAATTGTATTATCGCCTGCCACTAGCATAGACGAACAAAGTCGAATTCCCAAGTCTCGCCTTAGGAAACAGGTACTGTACCAGACGCAGATATTTCTATCTTGGGATTCGATTTTCCTGGACAGATTAATTTAACCCATCCGGAAACCTATACGATCTACACGATCTGTACCTACCTACCACTGCCTACTTCGTGAGTGGTTGTTATATCTGTCTTATCGCAGAATATGACATCTGAGAATATACGTGAAAAAAATACAATCCACGGTATGAAGGTGGTTGGAAGGCAAAGCATTAAACGACACCCACAGCCATTGCCCATGCGACGTCACTGGAATTCACACACGTGGCTCTAGAAATAGTGAAACCAGAGATTCTGCCAGCCTTAATTCAAATACGTGGGGGTGGCGTCCCAAACGCAGCAGCTTCGGCCACGGCCGGGCTAGATCGGTGGACGCCGCCGTTGTAGCCCGGCCGTGCGCATGCAGAAAGAAAACAGATTGGAGCGTTTTTTGAAGGGTGAGACCGCAGAACATAGCCATCCTGATGTACAATCTCGGGGCTACACCACCGCGCGACACAAGCGTAGACACCGAAAGAATTCGGCATTAGGGCTTAGTGATTCCCATTTATACCGATTTAAACGAGTTAGTTTAGTAAGTTTGAGAATTGCGAGATAGCTTAGCGAACTTTTATAATTGTTATTTATCTGGAGCAGCTGTTCCTTCCGCCTTTCGTAATACCTCCTAAAACATACCCCAATTGGTGTTCATCAATTTAGCGTGCGGAATAATATTCTTGGCAAGCAGTGCACAAAAAGCAGCGTTTCCACAGCGGCAAAATGTCTGTACGTGGTTTGTACATTGTTTTCCTACCTGCAAACCAATCCTTAACGTATCTTTTCCGTAGGACCAGTTAGTTCCGTCGGGTGTGAGTTACTCGGGAGAGGCTGTCGAGGTTAAGAAAGCCGAGCGAAGGAACGCCTCAATTGGCCGTGAATCTGCGCCAAAAGAGGCCCAAAACAACCATCGCTATACCAGAGGACACAGGCGTAGCGCCGACGCGCCTACCGGCGAGCAGGCCCCTCAGCGTGGGGAACGCTGTGCAAATTCGCCGCGCAATCTCGCTTGAATTCATGGTCAAATGAACAATGGTGTGTCTATTATATTGCTTCAAAATTTCCACTTTGTAACAATAAATACTACCTGAACAAAATGCATGCTTCAAATACATAGTAACGTGCCAATTTAAATATGTTCCAGAATATCGTCTGAATGTCATCCACATTGGTGTAAAGTATAAATCGCCTGCCCCACGTACGTTTTTTGGGAAAACGGTAGCCCATCAAATGAAATAAACAGAAGGTCCTGACAAATAGCGCTAACGTGTGACCTTTATTAAGTTTACCCATACACCACAAGGTAACTGAAATTTCGAAAGTTAAACGGCATAATATGTGTTACATTTCTCTTCAAAATTATTCCACAATTCAATAAATATATGCTTGCCAAACCTATTTGTACGACCTGTACCCGGGACCAAAAAAACAGGGTATAACGCTGGTGAGTGCTTTCCGTCAAAATGATCACTTCCCCAAAAAAATGTCTGTCAAATTTTAAATAATATAAAGGCAAACGTTCAGCAGAAATACAGCCATCAGCAGCAACCCCATGTACGCAGTGGCCTAAATTCAGGCGACGAGCGATGACTGAACTTTACATCGCTTAACCTTCGCGAGCAGTTGGGCCTGGAATCTGTTGCTTGGTTGAAGCAGCTGCGCGGCATACCAGTTAGAACGCAGTTGTTTTGGGACCCATTCTTCATTGCTGCCACGCCACCTTTCCGAATCCGGTAGGTGTGTACATTTTCCAAGGCATGATGACTGCAAATCGCTGTTTTAAACAGTTGCCTCTGCAGCCTGCACTCACATTTTACATGTTTCCAAGGAAAACAAACGCGGAGTATTTAGTCACCAAATCTATGTGCACCTTTAACACATTAGTTACCAACAAATACAAAAGAAGTCAATCTACTCTTTCTTTTTGAAAAAATAGCAAGAACCCAATGAAAACAAGACCATTTTGTGTTTTATAATAACAAACTTTGAGCACATAAAGAGGCGTCATGGGTGCCAGTTGCTAACCTCAACCCCCAGTAAGATGTCGTGATTTCTAAATAAGGAATTACACAAATTGTTACGTCGTGTTAATAGTAAAAGGCAACTTGCGGACCAATTAAATGCAGAACTTGAACCATGCTTGTATCCGGTCTTTTCCTTTATATTATGTAACGAATACTCGGGTGACCCCGAACAGGGCACCTTGAGTAATCTTGGTGACGGGACTGGCGATACCGCGGACCCCGAGCCTCCCAACATAAGCTGTGACCTACCGTGGTGATGTGTTTTTAATGTGAAGGGTAGAAACCTCTAACGGTGGCCGTCGGAGCCTTGGTCAAGCTCCGGCCGATGGGCTCCCTGACTGGTAGACAGGCAGGGAGCACCGGGACCTCTTTGACTACCAGGATAAGGTCAAAGAAGAAAGTACCCCAGTCTCCCTGCCTTTATACTATGCCCTATGGTATTTTCTAACACCCCCCCAACGGTGATCGGCCCCATAAAAGGGACCGAACCGAAGTATCGTTTCCCCCATTGCCATCTTTGACATTTCCTGAACCAGATCATTACTCTCGATTCTTTGTCATGGAGCCTCTCAATCCAACCCACCCTCTAGCATCTCAGTCAGTCTTCTTGATCGCCAAGTATCTTGAAGCAATAAAAGGAAAATCCTATAAGTGCAAAAAACAAAGGTCTGGTGAACTCTTAATCGAAATAAATGACAAGCAGCAATCTGCATAGCTTCTACCTCGGACTAGACTGGCTGATCTCGACATCAAGGTCACATCCCATCGGAGCCTCAACAGCTCGCAGGGTGTGATATCCGAAACAGATCTCCTGAACGAAACGGATGCGGCTCTCCTTGCCGGCTTGAAGGATCAGGGCGTCACTGCCGTGAGACGCATCACTATCCGCAGAGACAAGGATATTCCCACTAAGCACATTATCTTGACTTTTGACCGCGCAATTCTTCCACAACACATACATGGAGGTTTTATCCGTTGCTCCATCCGTCCGTACATCCCAAATCCGCGGCGCTGTTTTAAGTGCCAGCGGTTCGGGCATGGTACAAACTCTTGCCGTGGGCGAACGACGTGTGCGAATTGCGCAGCGCACGACCATCCGAGTGACAACTGTCCATCCGACACCCTCTGTTGTGTGAACTACGGCGGGCCGCATGCAGCGTACTCCCGCAAGTGTGAAAAATTCCAACTGGAAAAAAAGACAATCATCATAAAGGTGACTGAGAACATCACCTTCCCGGAGGCGCGAAACAGGTTCGCCTCTTTCCCCCTGGAGAGGTATGCTGACGCGGCTCGCCGGGGGGCGAAGCGGCGTGTGGTGTCCACAGGGACCCAGTTCAGCGAGTCTGATCTGGTCCCGCCCCCGCCCACCACTGGGTTGCCCCACGCAGCCCAACCCGGCACCACGCCGCTTGCTGAGGCAGCAGCGGTTGTGGTGCAAACGACTTCTGTTGGGACCGGTGCCGCTCCGTCGCTGCCTCCCCGTCCTCCATTGAGTTAGAAGGTGTCGAGGGGATGGACATCTGGGGCCCCGCATCGGCTCCCACCGTCACCGCACCGCACCGCCCGTGCCACTTCTGGCCTCCCCGACGCCCGCGGCGGTGGCGGCTCAAACGAAGGAATCCCGAAGGGGGTCCAAGTCCGGGGGTCCGGTTCGTCGGGCACCCCTCGGACATCCGACGACGAGATGGATGTCGGGCCGCTCCTGCCTGCAACGGAGCGCAAGGAGCGGCCTCCGACGCCCAAGCCAGCAGCAGAAAGGCCCAAAAAGCCAAATCCTAGAATAACAGCCCCGAAAGACACATGAACATACATGCACACAGACTTCAGTAGCTTCTATATCTCCATAATGGGAAGAGAAAATATTACTCAATGGAACAGTAGAGGCCTCACTAAAAATCTTGATGTCCATGAGAGATTGCATTCGAGCCAGCCAAGTGTGATGTGTCTTCAGGAGACGCATTTGAATCCCAATCACACAAATTTCTTAAATAGGTACATAATATTCAGAAAAGATAGGGTTGGCTGCACACACTCTTCGGGCAGTGTAGCCATAATAGCCCGGAAATCCCTAGCATGCCACCCTGTCGCTCTCAACACCGTCCTTGAGGCTGCAGCAATACACACAATTATTTTAATAGGTTGATAACGGTATGCTTCATTTACATTCGTCCTGATTATGCACTTTCGAGCTCTGACTTCGAGGTGCTGGTCGACCAGCTGCCCGAACCGTACATCCTAACAGGCGACCTTAATACACACAACTCTCTTTGGGGCTCCTCCAGAACGGATGCCCGAGGTCGCCTGATAGAGAAATTTCTTACATCTTCAGGAGCATGCATTTTCAACAAAAAGCAGCCTACATACCATAAGTAAGGACATAATACATACTCACATCTCGACTTCGCTATTGGTTCTGCAATTCTCTTTCCATATCTTGAGTGGGGCGTGGGCACTGACCCATATGGTAGTGACCACTTCCCCACTTCCCTAACATACATAACTAAAGGCCCATGCAGTCCATCTTCCCATAACAGGTTTAAAGAATAAAAAGCAAACTGGAGTATATTCAGAGAAACATCTAAACTACACCACATAACCATAGAACACCTACACGTGGAGGAAGCATCCCAACTCATCACGGCGCACATCTCGAGCCACCGCTCGAGAATTCTCGAGCGGTGGCCATCGGAGTCACGGTGAAGCTCCCGCCGACAGGATTACTGTCTGTCTACAAAGCGTGGAGGATAACGTCACTTAAGAAAGTACCCCAGGGTTCTGGTTTTATCTATGACGTAGGGTAAATCGTAAAACTTCTAAACAAAGGCGTTCATTGAAAAGGTGCCGCACCGAAGTATCATTTCTATCTTTTGCAGCCCCCAGTTTTCCAAAGCCTAGTAACTACACCCTTTTCTCGCTGAATGAATGCACTAAAGAAGGAGACCCTCTTGCCTCACGTCCTGTGTTTCTCATCTCAAAGCTTCTGGAGAGCAGTACTGGAGAGTAATATAATGCGAGAAATCAAGGAATGCGAAATGCATTGTAGCAGTGCAAAGCCAACATCAAACCATAGAGCTTCTTGCTCAAAGCCTCACGGCCGATCTCGAGATCAGTTTCACACCCTACTGGAGCCTCACAGCTCGAAATGTGTAAAATCTGAAACAAATCAGGAAAACGAGATAGGGGTGGATCGCCTTGAAGGTGGACAAATGAGGGGGTCACAGCAGTAAGGCGAATAACAATCCAAAGAAACAAAATATAACACCCACTAACTACATCATCTTGACCGTTCACCGATCCACTCTTCGGAACCATATCAATGCAGTCTTCATCCAGTGCTCTGTACGACCGTCGCGTCATGAATGAATAATAAATGCCGATTGCGACATAATTAAAAATGCTTTAATATAAAAAAACATGTAATCATCGGTTATCAATTAGTATAGGGGTAGCAAAAAGTGTTTTGTAAATTTTCCTGGACGTGGTTGGGTCTTGTTGAATAGAGTGACTTGTAATTGAAGGTGTATTTGGTTAACGCATGAGCCCTCTCGACACCTGCTGCACAGGGGTCTCGGTGATACAATAGGTGGGAGTGTGTTATGCTGTGTGGCCTATTCATAAACGCTCCAAGGCCACATCAGTGTATCTGTTGTGTGAGTCAGTTTCGTTTTGCCCGGAGTGGGTGTTTGTTACACTTAGTTTTCTGTTCAAACGAGTGTTCTTGTAATGTTTTATGAAGCGTTTGTTTTATATTTGGCTCCCGCTCTGCCTATTTTTGTTTTTAGGAGCAAAGCTCCTCTTTCTCGGTCCTTCTCCCGGCCGCACACGGTACATTAATGATGATTGTGGCAGGATCGCCCTAGGGATTGGCCAACCAAAGATTGGCCGAATAGGTCAAAACTTTCAACGCGTTTGTTGCTTCCCAACAAGGAGGAGAGGAAGAATAAGAGGTTGTCGTTCGTCACCTGCGAGCTCAAGACTTGCTCGGGCCCTGTCCCGTCCCTCGTTGGTGCCATACACGGCGGAATGATGATGATTGTGGCAGGATCCTCCTAGGGATTGACCAACCAAAGATTGGCCGAAAAGGTAAATACGTTCAACGCGTTCGTTGCTACCCAACAAGGAGGTGAGGAGGGAGAAGAAGAGCTTGTCGTTCGTCGCCTGCGAGCTGAAGACACGTACCGGGGGTACGCGACACAAGACGCGACGGCCACGGTGGCTAAAATGTCACACACCGAATTCGCCAACTTACCCATGCAGATTCTCATCGTCCCAAAAAAGCCCTACATAATCACCACAAACCTCGTGTGGGCGAATGTTTCACGGTTTTACCGATTACCATTTTATCTTCGCCCCTCTCATCATCATTCCCTTCGTAGAGATGGCGGGATTTTTTGTGTATTTCTGTTACAGCTGACAGGAATCATTCGCGAAACATTGAGTAGGCTCGGGAAACAGGGTCAGAGGAGACAGTGTCACAGTGAGACACTGAGACGGTGGGCCTAGAACTGCTGGCAACGCCCGCCGTTTCAAACGAATCTGCTCGGAAGCGGAAGATTTCACTGCCAATACAAAATTTTAAAAACCATACTCGAGGAGCAAGGGTACCCAGCACGTGTAACTGATGATGCCATAAAAAAAGCCGAAGCACTCAACCGCGTGGACCTAATTGCCAGCCGTTCCCCACAGCGTGTCTTCCAAAAACAAACGTATGCTTAACGTATAGCGCCAACTTTCTCAACGTAAAGGGCATCTTGAAGCGGGACTACAACATTCTAGAAGAAACTGAATGCCTGAAACGCGCTTTTGTGTCCGCTAGAGGTGTAGTCTACCGACGATCCCGGAACCTCAAAGACACACTTGCGAACGCAAGAACAGATTCATTGCCCCTGCATAATGAATGCCGGCCATGCCTGCAACCGCGTTGCCTTGTTTGCAACAAAATGCTGCAGTCAAGCACTGCTCGAAGCTTCAACTCCGAGTATTCCTCAAAAATTCGCGGGAACTTTTCATGTGACACTTGCAATGTGATTTAGTTGCTTGAATGCAATGTCTGTGGAATGCATTTGTCCCGAACCCAAGGACGACGCAGTTGTCTTGAACGAGAAAGAAGTTTATGGGATCGAACTTGCGCTCCCCTAAAAACTGAAAAGAATACAGAGGTGGCGACGCAGTGGTCAACAAAGGGACTTGCGCAGGCGAGTGTCGTCGAATCGAATGGCGCGGCGTCTGCTCTGCAGGCTTTTATCTTTAGGCGAGAGTGTTTCTGGAACCGTCGATTCACATCCAGAACATAGTAGATCGCAGAAGTTATTCTGGGCTAGCGATGTTAGGGCGAAACAGTCTGCTTAAATTAATGTGATAGCCTGTGTGGCATCAAAATAAAGAATGAAAGACAACCTTTGCTAGGAACTCAACACACACAGCTGAAGGTGGCGCGGCAGTAAAAACAAACAATAAATAAGCAAACCCATACATGGTTCGCGGCATTACCCCCCCCCCCCCACTAACATTGCATCGACCGGATGCTAAAATAAAAGACAGTCCGAACACACAACTAAAAAAAACCTCTGTCGCATGCCCCCGCGCGAGTGACAGGAGTAAATGCAGAGCATTGGTGGTGGTCACGTGGCGTAGGTTGTGGTAGTTGTCGGTGGTAGTTGTAGTTGTTGTCGTAGGGGTTGGGTAGTTGGGTTGCGAGACGAGAGAGAGAGAGAGAGAGAGAGACAGAGAGAGACGAGAGACGTAAGTACGTAACGTGTTATTTATTGCAATCGTTTGCACCCCACCCTGTCTGCGGGGCAATCGGTTGGATCTTTATTACTATTCTTTCTTTTCTTTTCTTTTCTTTTCTTTCTTATTATCCCTCTCGGGAGAGCAGTGCGCCATCGTCGAAGTTCATAAGCGATGGAAGCAACACCTTCAACCAGTACCGCGACGCGAGCCAACGTCAGCGTTGCAGTACCCGTTCAAGACATCGTACCATCCTCTTCATCGACGGCGGCAGAAGACAAGGCGGCGAGACGGCGCGCTGTCGACGCCGAACGCAAGCGTCTGAAGCGCGCTGCCGACGCCGAACTTCGTGCACGTGAAGCCGCGGCCAAACGTCAACGTCGGGCGTCGGATCCTTCGCTCGGGCAACGAGTATATTCATAGCGCGCGCAGTAAAGGGAAAGGAGGTAGCACCTGGTGCTGCAACGCCTCTTTCAGCGCCGGAGTACGCGCATGCGCGCCCGCACCTGTTGTTGAGATTGAGGAGGAGCTGGGGAGGGGCGCACATGCTGTCTGGCTGCGGACGCCGATCGCCAATGGACCGGTGACAATGTGAGTAAAGAAATGCTCTGCATTTAAAACGTCCGCCATCTTGCATAGTAAGGTTTCAAGCGAACCACATGGACGACTTCAGGCCGCGTGCGTCGTCGTGATGTTCCGAAATCACCATCCGGGATCACCTCCTAGATAAGTTGGCCGACACATCGTAGAATCTGGTAGGGTGCGAAATACCGTCGCAGAAGCTTCACACTGAGTCCGCGTCGTCGGATGGGAGTCCACACCCAAACACGGTCCCCTGGATGATACTCAACGTCTCTGCGTCGGAGGTTGTAGCGCCCGGCATCCATCAGCTGCTGGTCCGTTGAGCTCGAGAGAGCTGGCAGGCCTTCTCCGCAAGCTGAAGGTATCCTTGGACGTCCGTGTTGAGGTCGTCGTCTTCTACATGCGGAATTA
The DNA here is from genome assembly GCF_048455015.1 of Haemaphysalis longicornis. NCBI lineage: Eukaryota > Metazoa > Arthropoda > Arachnida > Ixodida > Ixodidae > Haemaphysalis > Haemaphysalis longicornis. Next base: position 2,473,991 of record NW_027526329.1, on the reverse strand, counting down.
TAGCGTCAAGCATCGTAGTCGTCATTCTTTATTTGCGTAGTTTCCTGGATAGCCGTGTTTTACACAAACTTGACATACGGGAGCACTCCTTCCCAAGTCTTATGTTCTCAGTTTACGTACACTGACAGCATATCCGCGATCATCTTGTTCAGACGTTCCGATAGTCCGTTCGTTTGGGGGTGGTACGCCGTCGTTCTTCGGTGATCCGTGTTGCTGTAGCGTAATATCCCTTGCATCAGCTCCGCAGTAAAGGCCGTTCCGCGGTCCGTGATTAGGACTTCCGGGGCTATATGTCGCAGCACAACTTGGCCTATGAAGAACTTTGCGACTTCCTGTGCAGTGCTCCTCTGCGTAGCGCGTCATGTAGTCTGTCGCCACGACAATCCACTTGTTCTGTGATTTTGGCGTAGGGAACGGGACTAGAAGGTCCATTCCAATCTGTTGAAAGGGCCTCGACGGGACGGCGATCGGTTGCAGAAAGCCGGCGGATCTTGTCGGCGGCGTTTTTCGTCGCTGGCAGTCACGGCAACTCCGAACGTTGTGGGTGACGTCGTATGTAAGGCGGGATCAGAAGTACTTCGCCTTGATTTTTGCAATACGGCGAGCTGTGCCGAGATGTCCGGAAGACGGGTGGTCGTGCCATTCTTTCAAAATTTCGTCAGGGAGCTCTGCGGGGATGACAAGTAGATAATGCGTTTTTGTACCGGGGCTGAATTTTTTCTTCACAAAGACGGCGTTTTTAAGGCTTAATACTGGTAAGTTCCGCTTGAACGCCCTAGACTCGGCGACATTGCGTCCTTCGAGATAGTCTTTCATGACGCACAAGTCGTGGTAGGCACGCTGCTTGGCGGCTAGGTCGCTCTTCGTAACGACTCCGAAGAACGCGCTGTCTTCATCACATAATTGTGGTGGCGGGTCGATGGGGGCGCGGGACAGGCACTCGGCGTCGGAGTTTTCCTGCCAGATTTGTAGACGATTGTAACGTAGAACTCTAGCAGTCGGAAGCGCCACCGCCGAAGATGGCCTGAGAAGTCTTTCAAATTGGCGAGGCAACTCAGCGCATGGTGATCTGTCACAACCTTGAATGGTCTACCATACACGTATGGACGAAATTTTGAAAACGGCCCATATAATTGCAAGGCACTCTTTTTCAGTGGCTGAGTAATTATTCTCCCCTTTTGACAGACCACGGCTGGCAAAGGCGATTACTTTTTCGCAACCGCTTTGCTTTCGGACGAGAACGGCACCCATGACTGTTACACTGGCGTCGCTGTACATTTCGGTTTCGGCGTTTTAGTCGAAAAAATTGCGCCCACATCCCAAAGAGGGGAACCCTGTGTAGATGCGACGCATCGTGGGGTTCACTTGGTGTTTCCGTTGGATTGATTCTGAAATCGGTTGAAACGTGTCGGGAACGAGTATGATTATTATGTTTTATAATAATTATTGTTTTATTGGCCAATCTTGGTTAATCTCTCTGAGTGGTATGCTTGGGGCTTCGCTGTCGCGGCGACCTTTACTCCGGCATTGTTGCTGTAAGTGGGAGCTTCTTTACCTTTATTGCAAGTGTTAATCATTGCCCCATCATACGTAGTATCAGTAGCTTCTTGACGTAGTTTGAATGAGTCAAGGATATAAGGCGCGTTGGTAGCATTTGATTCTGTCTCGGTTTTGTGGCGCAGTCGGGAGAGCACCATGTACCTCGCGTTCCGCCCACAGGGTCGTGGGATCGAAACCGGGCGCCGCTAACTATTATTTGTTTCATAGTATAGCGGGAGGGGTGTGGACAAGAGAGGGGCATTAGAGATGAGAGGGGGTGAGCGGCGGAGAGCGCAGCTAACGCGGCGAGAAGATTTGGGGAGGGGCGTACGACAACAACGCCGACGCTGCATGGACAAAGCAAATTAATTAGATGCAGTCGCATCTAATAAGCGAGCACGGTAGAGTTTCGCTGGCGTTGTTGCAGCTCGCAAATGCTTTTTCTTGGGCGTTTTCTCATGGGAAAAGGGTGATATCTGTTGTCAGGCGCGTGCGTGGCTCTGCAATGCGTGCAAACTTCGAGACGAAGCGCCGGTAGTATCGGCGCAGTCCGATAAATCTTCGCACGCCCTTTTCGTCTTTCAGTATTGGGAAGTTCGCTATGGCTAATGTTTGCGCCGGGTCAGGCACGACTACCGCGGCCTTGATGACGTGTCCCAAAAACTTGAGTTCCTCGTAAGCGAAGCGGCACTTTTCAGGCTTTAGCATTAACCCCGACGTGCGAATAGCCTAGAGTAGAGACTCCAATTTTACAAGGTGTTCGTCGAAATTTCGGGCGAATACCACACCGTCGTCGAGGTGTACGAGACAGGTGTGTCACTTCAGGCCGGCTAGCACAGTGTCCATGACTCTTTGATACGTTGCTGGCGCCATGCACAGCCAAAACGGCAATCACCTTGAACCCAGATAGACTGCCCAGTGTTATAAATGCAGTCTTCTCTCGGTCTCTCTCGTCCACTTTAATTTGCTAGTAGCCGGTGTTCAGATCCATCGCTGAGGAGTACTTCGCATGGCAGAGGTCGTCGATGGCGTCGTCGATTCGTGGCGGGGTGTACACGTCTTTTTTGTTGATCTTGTTCAGCCGCCGGTAGTCAACGCATAACCATACGTGCCGTCTTTTTCTTCGCGAGTACGACTGGCGCAGCCCACGAACTTTTGGATGGCTGTATTATGTCGTCGCTGAGCATGTCGTCGACTTGAGTCCAGATGGCTTCCCGCTCGTGGGAAGAGACGCGGTACGGTGACTGTCGTGTAGGTCGGGCTCCATCTCCGGTTATTATTCGGTGCTTCGCCAGAGGTGTCTGACGTAATTTTGAGTTCGACGAAAAACACTCGCTGTAGCAACGCAGCAAACCTGATAACTTGTTCCTGACTTCTTGCCGTAGTTCTGGATTCACGTCGAAGGGATGCGGAAGCTTGAAGGTATGTTCGGGTGTGTTCAAAGTCAGGAACTGCGATCACGTCACTTGCTTCTTGCGTTTCTTCGAGGAACGCAATTGCAGCGGCCTTGTTTCAATGCTGGTACTCCTCGGCGAAATTGGTCACCAAAAAGTGGGATTTGCGTTGCTCAAACCACGTAATGCCTCTTGCGACAGACACACCGTGGTCGAGAAGCAACCTTTGGTCACTCTCCACGACAGCGTCCACTTCAGGAGCAGCACCTCCACAGTAGACGGGGATTATCAAGCTTGCGTGGGGTGGCAGGGTGACGTGATCGTCGGCGATCCTTACAGCAGCATGGTGTTGGGGGTTTTGCTGCGGCGTCGTGGAGTGAACAGAGGCAAAATATATGGACTTAGTCTGTAGATCAAATATTACGCCGTTGCCCGTCAAAAAGTCCATTCCGAGAAATACATCGCGGGAGCAGTTAGGCAAAAAGACGAACGCCGCAGAGTACGTTGTGCCGTCTATGGTGACGCGCGTTGTGCGGTTTTCACTTGGGGTCACGAGGTGGCCTCCTGCTTTGCGAATGTGCGCACCGTCCCATCTGGTCATAACTTTCTTCAGCTTAGACGCAAGCGGTCCGCTCATAACTGAGTAATCGGCTCCCGTGTCTATAAGGACGACTACATCAAAGCTGTCGATGGACAGCTGAACGTCAGACCCCGCCTTCCTCGAGTTTCGGGTGCGTCGGCTTGTACGTGTTGACGGTCGGGCACTATGCGTCGTAGTCGTCATCGTCTTATCAGCGGCAGGTTCGTTGATGTCGGGTATGCGTCGCGCCGTTTTCGTATTACGTGTCCTGGAGTCACCTCAGGGTTAGACAGGGTAGTCCGGCTGAGGTCATGTCGTGACTCTTGGTATTCAGCAAGTCGCTGCGTCGTTGGAGGATTTTCATTTTTCCGCGGTCGTGCAACTTTACCTCCAGACATTGCTGCTTTTAGTTTCTCCCGCGTGGTCTGGCGGACCTTCCACGAGAGACGTCAGCAGTGCTGCGGCGGTTCGGAGACTGATACGGCTAAGGCGACGGTGAACGGTTGAAGCTGGCAGGTCCGCGGTTGGTGCTGGAGAGGTATTATTCGATCTCATCAAGTCACTGGCCGTATCGGCGGTGTAGGGCGTCGGCGGAGGACCCTCGCAAACCAAGCCTCCTGAACGGACAGCGACGGTAGATGTGGTCGGCACCCCGCAGTGGTAGCACAGCGGGCGATCATCGGGCGTTCGCCGCACTTGGTATTCCTTGGCGTCTGGTATTAGTCTACAGGGCGTCGGGCGGGTGGCATTAGACGTATGGCTCGGCCTCTTCACGAAGGGTTGGAGCGGGGCGGGGTTGACGAAGAGCTGCGGAGTAGGTCATCGCTGGGGCTTACGAGGTGCTTCTGCAGGCGTAGAAGTTCTCAGAGCCTGTTGAACCTCTTCTCTGATGGCGTCAGTCAGGGAAGCCACTTGACGGTGCGGCGTCGTCTGAAAAAGATTCTGAAGCTCTTCCTTGACCACTGCTCGGATAGTCTCGCGCAATGCATCGGAGCTTCACGTTGCGGTACCGATGGTCTCCCAGAACAGCGTGTTGACAGGGCGGTAGTACTGCCTTGTTCGAATTTCTAGCGTCTTCTCTATCTCGGCCCCCTCAGACGCGAATTCAGCCACCCTTTCGTTCGAATTTCTAGCGTCTTCTCTATCTCGGCCCCCTCAGACGCGAATTCAGCCACCCTCTTCGGCGGGTTACGGACTACACATGCAAAAAGCTCTTGCTTCACTCCAAGCATTAGAAAACTGAGCTTTTTTTTTTGGGTCATTTTGGGGTCCGCACGGCGAAAAAGTCGCTTCTTCTCGTGAACGAAGATCACGACACCTTCGTTGGGGGGCTGCATTTGATGTTTAAGCAAAAGCGCAGCTCGTTTTTTCTCAGCATGGTAGTGAAGGTCTTGATACTTGAGCCCAGTCGTTCAAAGAGCTCTCTTGATTACCGATCCAAGTTAGAGCAGCATCTTTTAAGTAAACGAATACATGCCGGAAAGTTTCTTCATCGTCTCACTGTCAAGATGTGTACGCACTCCAGCTTCCCGAAACATTCTTCGGGGTGTTCGGCGGGGGATCCCCGGAACGATGGCAGTTCCTGGGGCTGCTGCAGGACGATTGGCGACATTCTTTCTTGCACCATGGTGTTGGTTGCAGCGTTCCTTCTCTTGGGCCCTTTTGGCAGAAGACCGAACTCGGGTCGCCATCCTTGCAGTCGGTGGCTTTCTCTGGTTGGACTGGCTTGGCGGCTTCCAGATATCATACGGAGCATAAAGTCTTAGTACCCCGCACCTCAACCAGATATCGCGAAGCCAAAGACGACGCAATTGTCTTGAAGTAGAAACAAGTTTATTGGAGCGAACTTGTGCTACCCTAACAACTCAAAAGAATACAGAGGCGGCGAAGCAGCGGTGAACAAAGTGACTTGCGCAGGCGAGTGTCGTCGAATTGAAAGCCATGGCATCTGCTCTGCAGGCTTTTATCTTTCGGCGCAAGTGTTTCTGGAACCATGGATTCACAATCCAAAACGTTATAGATAACAGAAGATTATTCTTGGCTAGCGATATTAGGGCGAAACAGTCTGCTTATCTGAATGTGATAGCCCGTGCGGCATAAAAGTTAAGAATGAAAGACGCACTTTGACTCGAACGCAGATAACACAGCCGGGCGTGGCTCGGCAGTAAACACAAACAATAAATAAACAAACCCATACATGGTTCGCGGCATTATGCGGAAAACGGGGACCTCCTTTAGACTCCGGGTCAATAATAACAAAGCGCACGCAAAAACGCGCCCGACATTGCCCCTCGCGAAACACCTGAGCCTTGCAGATCATTGTTTTGATAAACTAAGGATCAGGCTCTTAGAAACCGGGTTCAAGTAAAAACTGAAAGGCCAACAATGTGAACCGTACCTCGAATACGAAGTAAACACAATGAAAAAGGTATAAATGAGGACACAGGTACACTTGCAGCCATTAAAACCTTGTCATCTACTTAGCCGAATGTGTGGCACTATGTATGTAGCCGGAACGTGACTCTCAAAATCACATGTGCGCGTGAGCTTTTGTTGGGCGGATTTTTTCCACTTTTTACTAGTGTTTTCGTTCCTTTTTAGTTTGCTCCTTTTTTACGTTTTTTTTGTTTCTCTTCCTTCTCTCCATTTGTCCGTTCTTTGTGTTCACTCCTATCATTTTTCTCGTTTTTAACTTTCTACTTCCTCTTTCATAAATTGTGTCATAAATTTGCAAACCTTTACTAGTTCTCTGTCACAATGTTACAATTTAAGTATTGTTGCTTAGTGCGGGTGCTGCATCAGCAATCACTTCTGTTTACCTGCTCCCCAAAACATGTGCTCAAAAAAGTTTTGGATATTTGAACATTTCGAAATAGCACATAACCCGTAAAACCAACCATCCGATTTTGGGGTCTGCGTTATTACCGCAGCGTACATATCTATGCCGCTGTTATCACCGTTGGCTACCGCCGATGGTTACAATTTTAAACCCCTTGCACACATTTTTTCCTCCCTTGCATCTACAGACATCCTCTAAGCCAGCTACAAAACCATGACAGTATATTTTCTCCTTCAACCCTTGACGATGACTAATAGACATGTGCAGCAACCTGAAGTGAAGTGTTCAAGCGGACCCTGGCACGGTACTGGTGGCACTGCATCGAGGCTACGTAAGCGGGATCACGCTCATCGCCCTCCACTTTGTTGGCGGCAGCGGATGTGGCAACAAGCTTCTCCCGCTAAGCCAACGCATTTCACTACGCAGGCACCGGTGCAGTGCATTGACCGCTCACCTTTTCAAGCCGTCTGTATCAACCCTTGACGACGACTGATCGCCACATGCTGCCACCTGCAGTGAAGTGTTCAAGCGGACGCTGACACGGTACTGCTGGCACTGCAATCGCCGCTACGTAAGCGGGATCACGCTCATCGCTCTCCACTTCGGTTGGTGGCAGCGCATGTAATAACAAGCTACTCCCGCTAAACCAACGCATTTCACCACGCAGGCACCGGTGCAGTGCATTCAGCGCTCACAGCTTCAAGCTGTCGCTATCAACCATAGATGATGACTGATCGCCACATGCAGCCACCTGAAGTGAAGTGTTCAAGCGGACCCTGACACGGTACTGCTGGCACTGCAATCGACGCTACTTAATCGGATCACCCTCATCGCTCTCCACTTCGGTTGGTGGCAACGGATGTGGTAACAAGCTTCTCCCGCTAAACCAACGCATTTCACTACGCAGGCACCGGTGCAGTGCATTCACTGCTCACCGGTTCAAGCCGTCAGTATCAACCCTTGGCGACGACTGGTCGCCACATGCTGCCACCTGCAGTGAAGTGTTCAAGCGGACCCTGACACGGTACTGCTGGTACTGCAATCGACGCTACGTAAGCGGGATCACGCTCATCGCTCTCCACTTCGGTTGGCGGTAGCGGATGTGGCAACAAGCTTCTCCCGCTAAACTAACGCATTTCACTACGCAGGTGCGGTGCAGTGCATTCAGCTCTCACCGGTTCAAGCCGTCGCTATCAACCCTTGCCAATGACTGATCGCTACATGCAGTCACTTGCAGTGAGGTATTCAAGCGGACTCTCACACGGTACTGCTGGCGCTGAAATCGACGCTACTCATGTGGGATCACTCTCATTGCTCTCCACTTTCGTTTGCGGCAGCGGTTGTGGCAACAAGCTTCTGCCGCTAAACCAACGCATCTCAATACGCACGTTAGTTTTCATTCAATTAAAACGTTCCACGCGACTCTTATTGCCACACCGGCTGCTGCCAACCTCGTGTGGTTCTGTGAACCATGATAACGAATGTGGAATTGTCGCGCCAGGTTGACACATCTCGAAAAGAAGTGATTGAAATGCGGAAAAGCTTACAGATGTTTAACTCCCTGTATGAAAAAATGAAACACGATCAGGTAAAACTAGCAAAGGACAACAAAGTTTTACAGAAAAAAACCAGCACTTGGCCAAAAGGCTTGTGGATTCGGAGCAGTACTCCGGAAATATTAACATTGAGAATAAATGCATACCATGCCCACAAAACGAGGACTGCAATGTCATTTTGCAAGAAATCTGCGACAAGTGTGGGTTTCGAGTGACTCCTGCAGACATTGAAGTGATCCACTGTGTTCTCGCCAAAAAAGACAAAAACTTGTAGCCCCATTTTGCCTATGAACAAAGAAGGCTGATTTCATGGGCAAAGCTAGAAAGGCTAGTTTGACTACGGGAGACCTTGAACATCCCACAGACACCAGCCGCTCCAGTTTTCATCAGTGTACACTCGACTTCATATTCCAAGTGCCTTTTTGCAGAGGCATTGGCTCTAAAGAAAGAAAAAACTGGAAGTTTCTTTGGACCCATGGTTGCCGCGTAAAGCCGAGTGTAGGAGCGGACAGCCAGGTGTGTGTCATCGGAAGGGAAAGGGACAAGCCTAAAGGCACATCGGCACTACTTAAGCGGGGTAACGATCATCGCTCTCCACTTCGGTTGGCGGTAGCGCATGTGGCAACAAGATTCTCCCGCTAAACCAACGCATTTCACTACGCAGGCGCCGGTGCTGTGCATTCAGCGCTCATAAGTTCAAGCCGTCGGTATGAACCCTTGACGATGACTGATCGCCACGTCCAGCCACCTGCAGTGAATTGTTCAAGCGAACATTGACACGGTACTGGTTGGGCTGCCATCGACGCTATTTAAAAGTTGATCACGCTCAACGATGTCTACTTACGTTGGCATTAGCGGATGTGGCAACAAGCTTCTCCCACTAAACCTACGCATTTCACTAGGCAGGCGCCGGTGCTGTGCATTGAGCGCTCACCGCTTCAAGCGGTCGGTATCAACCCTTGACCACGACTCATCGCCACGTGCAGCAAGCTGCAATGACGTATATAAGTTGACCCTGACATGGTACTGCTAGTGCTGCCATCCACGCTACTTAAGCGGGTTCCCGCTCATCACTGTCCACTTCGGTTGGCAGCAGCGGGTGCGGCTACAAGCTTCTGCTGCTAAACGAACGCCCTTCTCTACGCAGGTTAGTTTTCATTCAATTGAAACTTTCCACCGAACTCATATTGCCCCACCTACTGCTGCCAACCACGTGTATTTTTGTGAAACACGGTAACGTATGTGGAATTGTCGCGCGACGTTGACTCACTTCGTAAAGGAGCGATTGAAATGTGGAAAAGCTTACAGATGTTCTACTCGCTGTCTGAAAAAATGAAACAAGATCAGCAAGCACTAGCAAAGGACAACAAAGCTTTCAAGAAAGAAAATGAGCACTCGGACAAAAGGCTTGCAGATTCGGAGCAGTACTCCCGAATTATTAACATTACAAAAAGGCATACCATACACGCAAGACGAGGACTGCTATTCCGTCTAAAACATTGGGGACAAGTTTGGGTGTCCAGTGACTCCTGCAGACATTGACGTGATCCGCCGTGTTCCCGCCAAGAAATACAAAAACATCATAGCCCGATTTTGCATAAGAATAAAGAAGGAAGAAGGCTGATTTCATCAGCAAAGCTGGAAAGCCTAGTTTGACTATGTGAGACTTTACATCCCAGAGACACCAACCGCTCCAGTCCTCATCAGTGAACACTTGACGCCAGACAATAGGCGCCTTTTTGCACATGCATTGGCTCTAAATAAAGAAAAAAATGTAAGTTTTTTTGGACCCATCGTTGCCGCGTCAAGAAGAGAAAGGGAGGAGAGCCGGTTGTGTGTCATCGGAAGCGCAAGGGACCTGCCTAAAATTTGCTAAATGGGCCAAAACATGATTGCCTTAACTTGGTATTGGGTTCCCTGCCTTCTTATATAAAACCATTAGTGTTAGCTAAGAAGCTTGAAATGACGCATTTTTCTTCAAAATGTTCGATCACTCCCACGCAAAATAGAAGATGACCTTGCTAATCGACGGCGTCGGAGTGCCGTTTTCAGCACTTATGTTACTGAACCGTGGTTGACGCCTACAAAGCACACGTTTAGGATTGCTGGCTATGAATCATTTTTTCATAGTCGACAAGACTTTACGTTAGTTGGTGTCGGGCTATTGCTCAAATAGGATATCGCCGCGGAGCTCGTAGCCGAATTCTCCAATATAAGTTCCGACTACGAGGCGTTAACAATTCAGAGCCAGAAAAACGTGTTTTCCGTTGTGTATAGGCCGCCATCAGATTACGCAACACAATTTTAGGGTTTCTTAAAAAGCAGTTTAATCGTGTTTTTGTAAAAAATGTCAATCTAGTCTTAGGTGGTCAAGTCAATGTAAATATGCTTTCGTCTTTCTCGCAACAAAAGAATTTCCAATCTCTGATCACAATTTATGGTTTTAAAATACAATATCGGCTGCGACGCGCGCGAATGTTGAAGGCGCATCCCTAGTGGATGTATTCATCTCAAATATTAATATTGAATTATTAGAGGGCAACGTAGCGTACACTGATATTAGTGATCATCTGGGTATCGTAATACTAGTGAATAGAATCCTCTTTGTAGCTAGGAGAACTAAAAAACCAGTTTTCTCTCAGTGTATTACTTAAATACACCTCTAAGCATTTCGCCGAGTATTCCTCAAGAAGCAGCGTTTACTGAGCAAAATATAGTGACTCTGCATACACTGCTTCCATGAGCACTTGCAAAACTTTTTACGACGAAAAATTTCCCAACAAAAAATAACAATGACATCCAAAGCTGGAAAACCTTGTCTAACCCCTGAGCTTTAATGTTTAAAAAAAACATGGCTTACAGTCAAACGCTTCTACAACGAAGCGTGCGGGACCGTGGTAATTGTTCGTTATACACGTCACTTCGCTATATGCGTCGAGCACTAAATTGACACCCTATAAAGCAGGTAAGCATATATAAGAATTAGAAGTTTATTCAATCTCACAAGAAGATGAAGGTTACAAAGCAATATAATACGGACGAGGGTCCCATAGTCGAGACTGCACCAGGACCCTCGGTTAAATATTACATTGAAGAATAAAACACAATGAAAGCCGCTTGAATCATATTATACAGTGGCATATTATAGAGCTATATGCATTGCAGAGTATAAATATAAATTATAAAAAAATATTGGCAATATACCAATACAAAATAAGTAGTATATTTAGGGCGGACTCGAAGGGGGAGAAAAAAAGGACAAATAGAATTACAGGAAACGCAATATTATACATGTAAAACTATAGTAATATGATTTGATTGATTGTAGGGTTTAACGCGCCGACGCAACGCCGGCGATGAGGCGCGCCGTAGTGGAGGGCTCCGGATTACTGTTGACCACCTGGGGATCTTTGTCGTGCGCCGAAATCTCGTACACACGGGCGTTTTTGCTTTTCGCCTCCATCAGAAAAGCGGCCGCCGCGGCCGGGAATCGAACCCGCGAACTATAGTAATATGCAAAAGAACACTAAGGAATTTTCACGAGATAGAAAACACTAAACCGCGCATCTAGGTGAAATTTCTAAACACCCTATGCCACAAGAAACAAAAGCAGGCATGATTACATTCACTCAGTATGAGAAAACACGATGAAGCAAAAAGGCAAAGAAGGAATTAAAGTGAAATCTAACACAAAAAATAATAAAAACGCAGTGCGGCACTACAAAAATACATTCAGCGAGAAAAAACAATACTCAAAAGTGCAACGAGAATAATACTCAAAAATACACAAATATCACTATGACTGTTATCTACCATTCAGCACTCTAGAAGAAACTTTTTAAGAAGCCTTTTAAGTGATGATAAAGATGATAGAGCTTCAATTTCATCGGGGAGGCTGTTGTAGTTTGCAATAACTGAAAAATGCGAGTGCATTTTACCGTAGTTAATGGAATAAAGTAAGCAAATAATTAGAATTAGCCGCGAACTTATATGTTTATTTAAACCAGATTTAAACTCCAATAGGCGAAAAAAAGTCAACAATTTTCTTCTGCACAGTAGTATGAAGTACTGAATGCGCAACCACCACCGACCTGATGCTATGGAGTTTCACGGCATGCTGCGGCGCGAGGTCAGGGAGTGACGAGATATATATCAACGTTACTAGAACAGTTTATTCTAGTAACGTTGATATATATCTGTAGCGCTTCAAATGCCGCTATCGCTTCGCTGGTAGTCATAACGCTTGGCTCCTCTGCAAGCTCTTCATCGCTACTCGCCTGGTCATTTGTGGCGTCCCTTTTCTCTATGATGGCCTCCACGATGTCGTCAGTTGTAAGGTCAGAGCAAATCAGGACCTGGTCGTCGACCGAGACGTAATCGTCGGCCGTCACAACCAATGCGGCGTCGCAACACGCACTGTACGTGTTTATGGACTCCTGCAGCTCCGTGGCCGAAATGGGTGATTCACGATCGTCGGCACATCTATCGGCTGTATCGTCAGCTTCAGTGAAGCCAGCACTGCGCCAGAAATTGCGCACAACGCCGGCGGGCACCTTCCATCATGCGCCGGTAACCATTTCAATGGCCTGGCGGACGTTGATCCTAGTTGGCCCTTCAATGTTGTGTTGGAGGTTGAGCAGAATTCGCTGCAGCATCATCGTGCGGTAGCGGGGTTTAACGGACCGTATGATCCCTTGGTCCAATCGCTGCAGCACCGACGTGCAATTCGGCGGCAGAAAAATCACTTCCACGTGATTTAGCACCGGGATCTTGTTGTCTGCGGCGCAGTTGTCGATGAGAAGAGCAATCTTGCGATTCTGAAGGCGCATTGTTTTCTCCAGTTGCAAAAGCCAGATTTGGAAAACGTCCGCCGTCATCCAGGCCTTTTTTTTGCAACATAATCTGCTGGAAGGCTACGCACGCCCTTAAAGCATCGTGGCTTTGCCGACCTCGCAATCACTAGCGGCTTCAGCTTTTCAGTCCCTGCTGCATTGCAGAAGAGCAGCACAGTCAGACGTTGCTTGGACTTTTTTCCCCCTTTGCAGTGATCTGTTTTCTCGAACAGGGTCTTCTGAGGTAGCAACTCATAAAAAAGAGCAGTTTCGTCGGCATTAAATGTGTCTTCCGGCCTGTACTCGTGCAGCACTCTCAGCAGTTCGGACTCACGCCAATTGTCGGCGAGATCGTGCGGTGCGTCGGCCTCTTCGCCAGCCACAGTCTTGAAAACAATGCCGTGTCGTTGTTTAAAGCTTCTCAGCCAGCCGCTCGTCGCTTTGAAGTCCGCTTCATCCACGCCGAGGGCGAAGGCAAACTGTTTGGCCTTCTGACACAGCAACCGCCCGCTGACAGGTATCTTCCTTGCAAGTACATCGGCAAACCACGTGTAGACGGCGGCGTCAACATCCTGAAATGTGGCTGCACGAACCCGCTTCCTTGACGGGTCCGTTTTATGTTGTGCCACTTGCTCCTGTATCTTTTCTTTGTCCTTAAGGAACGTCGACAAGGTCGATGCGCTGATACCGTACTCCTCGGCCACGTCCTTTTTTTCCGGTGGCTCTGCACGGCACCGATGATCTTCATCTTCTCATCGAGGCTGAATTGTCGTCGCTTTTTAGTCCCTGCACCTTCACCTGCACTCATCGCGATTCTAAGACGTTGCAACATCGCGATTCTAAGACGTTGCGATTCTAAGACGTTGCATCGAACAACCACGCTACAGACCAGATCAGGAAAAGACTCGTTTGTCTCCGCAGTCAGTCAGTGTGCGCATGCACACACTTAGCTGACTCTTCTTACGCCATTTTTCTGCTGCCGCCTCCCCAAGACTAGCACGAAAACTCTCCTCCAAATCGTTATTGCCCTTTGTCCCTTCCTTCTCGCAACCGCCGTGTCATTCTAAAAAAACCTCAAATACGCACACGTTTCATCCCAAATTTGCACACCGATCGCCCTTTTCCTTCTTTCTTCTCGCTAAAAAAGTGCAAGTGCTCCGGGAACAGCAGAACAGCCAGTCAGGACTTTGGACCACGCCGACGTACCGTGCCTGTTTTGTGCCATTTCTCATTTCATTTATTAAACTGTAGACCCTGCTGCGACGACGGAACTCGGTCCAGACTGCTTTACCGCCGGCAGGAAAACAGTTAAGAGAGCGGAAGAAAAGGAAGGCCACCCAACGTTGGGCCCCCCAACCTGGAAGTTAAGAGGCGACACGGAAATTGTTTGTCGATGTCTTCCACGCTCCTACTTTGTCTATTCGGCGTCTGTCGACACAAGAAAGGCGGAAGGTACAGCTGGTTCAGCTCCAGGCCAACGCCTTAAAAAGAGCGAGTAACCGCAGTCGGGCCACGCCGCCATTCTGTGCAGGTGTTTGCGCCCCCGCAGTGATTGTGTTGTTCGCCCCGAGGGCCAAAGGCGCAATTAGGCGAACCGTCCCCTCTCTGGCTGCGTAAAAGGAAACATGTGGGCTTCCCGGGGAGGAGTTTTGTGGGAGGAAACACGAGCCCTCGCTTACGCGCGCTGCCTGGAAAATATTTCGGAAGGAGGGGTAAAGGGGGGGGGGTTAACTCCCTCCTCCCGCTGGCTACATCCCTGAGCAGCAGTGCAGTGACATTATCGCCCTTTTTTATTTTTGCAGTTCTTTAAAAGATAGCCCGGGGTGACCTTGGTCTGGCCGTTTGCATTAGCGAGTGCCACTGGCGGCAGCAGCGGGCCGCGGCGACGCAGCCCGGTTGCTCGGATTCGGTTCCCTGCTGCGCGTTACCACGTGTGCGGCTAGCCGTATTCGTTATCAAGCAACAATTCAGCGATTGGGAACGCATGATTTTCTTCGTTAAACAGGCAAATTCGCTGTAGTGGCGTTCACAATACATAGGAAACACCAGAATCTGGCCAGGCCATATGGCATGCTTCGTTGTACAGGCCATTTCGTAGTAGAAGGGTTCGTTGTAGCGGCGTTTGACTGTATATGCAAAATTTGTGAAATCTAGAGATTCTGCCCTCTAAAGCAGTTTAAGAAATATAGAAGCAGTGTAACAGATCAGCTTAGGGCTGCTAAAGGTGCTTATTTTATGGGAATGTTTTGTGACTCAGCCAATCAAAGAAGCGAGGTAATCTGGCGAAAATTGAAGGTTCTATTAAAGCCAACTTCTAATTCCGCTATTCCGTATGTTCTGCATCATAACGGACAGAAACTGTCCTTAAATGCTATACCTCACGCATTCAATTAAATCTTCTTAAATCTTCGTCTTGTGACCATGACACACTAAACAACTATACTCAGTTACTTCCTGCAAACACCTTTATTACCACTCTATTTCTTGCCCTGACTAGCGCTTTAGAAGTTTTTTCTACACTTTGCGAAATAGGTAATAGCCGGTCCTTGGACTCCGATGGTATCCAGATTCCGCCCGTATAGTATGTGCTTCATAATATCAGCCCTGTACTCACCCATACTTAAAACCTCATATTATCCACTGGCATCTTTCCCAAACAAACGCGGACCGCGCGTGTTGTTCCTGTCTCCAAGCATGGTGATAAACAAGCACTGAACAGTTATCGACCTATTTTGATGAATCAAGTGTTTTCGAAGGGTATCAAAAATTAATTCAGGTCAGATAACCATCAGTTGTTAACCACCACAATTTGGTACAAGAGTTTTAACAAGTGTTAGGAAGCATCGCTCTACCGAAACAGTCCTCTTGAATCAAAAATAAATAAATATAGATGCTTTCCATCGCCAGCAAATGGCTTTAGGTATATACGTAGATTTCTCCAAAGCATTTGATTTCATCAATCATTGTATTCGTCTTGGCAAATTAGAAAACTATGGTGTGTGTGGAACAACGCATGTGTTTCTAAAATTATATATTTCAAACAGAACACAATTTGTAAATAGCAACAATGTAGCATCTTCGATGGCGTCGGTTGTTAGAGGTGTGCCACAATGGAGCATTCTAAGGGCAATTTTGTTTTTAATTTACATAAATGACATTTTTTATTGCACAGACAACCCCGCAATTGTTTGACATACTAATGACGAGACAGTGTTTATTACAGAAAATTTGAAACAGATATGGAAGTGGAGGACAAAAAAACGCTATGTGACCTAGATGCTTGGGCCTCGGTAAATTATTTAAAAATACCCGATTAAAAACACAAGTTATCTTGTACACGAGCAAATTGAGAGCCACGAAAAAATAGGCTGACTTTGTTTCTGGCCTCCCAGCAATTATAGTTGACGGATTGCGTTAGTAGCTTTGGCGTACATTTCTCGAAGCACCTTGCATGAAATGAACATGTTAAGAACTTGCGTTCAAAGTTGTCATCCGCAATTGCTATCCTTGCACGTATGCCATGGTTTCTCACTACAAAGTTAAATATCAGGACTTACAATGCATTGTTATCACCTCTGTTGCCGTACTGCAGCATAGTGTGGTGTACTACTTGTGTCACAAATTTGTGCAAGCTGTATTTACTGCAGAAAAGAGCCATAAGTCATATTGCTACCGTGCATTATACTTCTTCAATAAAACATCTGTTTCTACTGTGCGAAATTCTCCCTGTGCATTCATTGTAGGATAATTGGTTGATGTTGTTCTACAAAGATTTTGGTAAGTATGGCACCCATACCATAGCAAAACTTGCTAAGGGAAAAGGAAACTCAAGTGTTCATCTAACCAGACACAAAGAAATTTTTGCTGTCGCAGGAGATACGCCTTTCACTTCGGCATTGCTTTCGTGGTTTGTCATTGCGTTGGAGTGGATCTTTTCCTTGATGGCAGGTGATGCCGGACGATGTTCCAATGCGCTTCCATTACTTGGTCAGCGGAAACTATGGGTACTTGAAAAGCGTAGCAGATTAACAATTTTTTAATGCGAATTTTTTTGTCTTATTGTGCGAAAATACGCGTGTGTGCGCGCGTGCTTGTGTGGATATTTGATGGTATCAAATACGATGGCGGTCGGGAGGCTTTCTGCTACCCAGAGAAATTGCCTGTGCTGCCAAAAGGGTGCCCGCTTGTCAGTAAAGTATACCTGTCTGCCTGCCTGCGCACCAGCCAGAAGATTTAGGTGAGGATGCGTGATTTGGAAACGAGGGGCGGCCCGTCACCAGCCACCCAGATTGGGTGGGGGGATGCAAAGCCGCACCACGGCGACACTCGATGGAACCAAAAAAATATGGTAGACGGATGGTGGCCCGCTTTTTGGAAGGACTAACAATGAGTAGCCTGCAGGAAAAGTGCCCATTGCCAGAAGGTTCATGTGAGGATCCCAGGAGCGAGAGCGAAGGCGGCGTCGGTGGCACCGGAGTGCTGCCCACTGGCCAGGAGGCTTCATGCCTGCTTGCCAGAAGACTGAGGCGAGGATGCTTTATTTGAAGACGAGGTGTTCGGTGAACGGAGTAGAACACAAGGCGGTACTGCGGCAGTTCCATAGAGTCATGTTCTTGATAGCAGCTTTTAAGCACCCGTTTCATTCGTTTTGCATTGTCTCTCAGGATCGGCCTCGCTGTTACCGAGACTACGGAGAAGCCACCGATGATAAAGAAAACATGAAAGGAGACGATGAAAGAATGTCAAAAGTGTGAGCGGGAGGGCGGTATGCTGAAGCCGCGCGAGACATGCTCCCCGGCGACGGCCCGCGCTGTGAGAGAACGCCAGAGCTTAGCGCAAGCCGTCGTGCATTCGCTAATGACCCGATCACGTCGTGAGACGCAGGCGCTGTATGCCGTCGCCGAGGAGATGGCAATTCGTGCTTTCCTCAACTTTCACATTAGGGTATATCGTAATAGTCAGTCATTTTTTCTTGTTTATGAAACGGCGGGTTTATGAGCCAAGAATAAACTTCAAATTGCATCATATAAATGACCCAAGTGAATAATAAAAAGAAACTTGCTGTCATAAAGAGTAATTCTTTCATATTCCCACACACAAGCAGCATTAGGTGTCCCTGTGAGCATTTTATGTCGTTTTAGTTAATATTGTAATCGTTAACCACCAATGAAAAACATTTTGCAGAATTTGTGCAGTTAAAGGAACCCGGCAAAACTTCCGATAAACGCGTACACTCTTTCCTTCGCGTCTGGAAGCACTGCGAGAGCTCTGGGTATTGCCGCACGGAGCGCTGCTGCCTGCTTTGCTCGTCGCAGGAGATACGCCTTTCACTTCGGCATTGCTTTCGTGGTTTTCTTTCAACAGCGCAGCTGCTTAAGCTAGAACCTGGTCCGGTGGTGCTCGCTAAAAAATACTAAGAACAAAACCAGCGTTTCCCGTAATTGGTGCACCACCGCAGAAAGGATTGTATAAGAGTGAAACCGGCTTTCGTGCTTGCTCGAGCACAAGGGGCATATGCGTGTGCGCACCCTTTACGATATACATCTTAAAGGTGACAGTCTTTTTTGGACTAGTAAAACGCAAAAGCAGATTGGCGCAGCTACACGAGTGGCGCAAGGCTGGAGAAACAGTGCAGCTGAAAATCGACCTAGCTTCTTCCCCCTGGGACACGATGTCAGTGTTGGGGACCTACTGGAACGGCCTTGTAAAAACCGGGTAAACTTGGCCTCACCCTTCAACACTTGTTTAGCCTAGCAAGAACATGAGCGGAGCACAGCAAAACCTATCAAGAGCAAGATCCGAAAAAGCACGGATGACCCCCGGCTCCGCTGTTTCTCCTGCCTTGTGCCAGTAGGGCAAGCTGCACTATTTTTAACAGCGAAGCTGTTGTTGCTGGCTGTAATGCGGGCGGCGTCATCAGAAAACCCCCGGGTCGTAGTCACTCCAGCCGCTTACCGCGCACGTGCGAAGGCGCCTAACGTGGAGTGCCCGGCATCGTCAAGGCTTGCGCGTGGCGCTCGAAAAAAAAACTAAGAAAACAGTTCATGTGCGACCGCGCCTCAAGCGGGATGCACAAGACAGCTCGCGCTACAAACGCATGGTTCGCGGACCCGGGTTTCCACCGGTTCTAGCACGTGTTGACGCGCTCCACTTTCGAACGCATGTGAAAGCGTGTGGACAAAGCAATCCTGGGGTGCCAGTCATGCCTGAGGAAGACAACGATATAGATAAATTTGACGATTACTACTACTACCACAGTGGAATTCGACAATGAAACATGTAAATAAACAATTTCAAACCTACTGATACTTGTTGTTGTGTCCTTCAGTGCTTACGTAGAAAGAAATCCTCCAGCGCTTGCGCGACTTATAAAGTGCAAGCATCTCAAATTTTGCTACGTGGCTATCGAATGCGCTCATTGCTGCAGGTGAAGGAAAGGCGGCCAAGAGCGGTCCTCCACTGCTGTAATGACCTTTTTCCGGCGGTCGAAGAAGGAAAACAGAGAAAAATCTTTTGACCAAGTTTCCAAGTTGTCCAATAGATATAGAACGGTAATTTTTGGCTGAGGTGTTTTGCGATCCTCTATGATCTCACGTGTTCGTTGACTACGTTCTGGAAGCATTTGACATTTCGAAAAAATTCAATAAAGGTGGCAGGGTCTTCTGAAACGCCAAAATGAGAACGTTTGCTCAAAGAAACTTACAATACGAATTGGTTTTTATACCGATGTTACAATAAAACGATAACATAGCATTAAAAAAATTAAACACAAAAAACACTCCTGCTTTTTTTTTCTCCGAACGAAACCATTTGAACCTGTTTAAACCGGTTCGAACCAGATCAGCATGGTGCTCCGGAACAGAACCGGAACTGAACCCGAAAGGCTTGAACCCGAACCCGAACCGAACCCGAAAAAGTTCCGGTTCGACACCCTGTTTTCCACCTCTGGCGGAACTGTGAACGGTATTCCGCGTTTTATTATTATGGTACGCCACCTCCTCGTGTCTGGCAGTTGCGGTTGGGGGGCGTTATCTCACTATCTAGGATATCACTATTTAACCAGGTTTCTGTTCGAGCAACGAAGTCAGGGTGAAGCAGGCATTCAAGGTATTCTAATTTGTTTAGGGCACTTCGACAATTCACATCTATAAACATCAACTGTGGTGGTTCTGAGTGCGTAATGCCGGCCCTCCACTTTTCAGGGTTTCTTTTTAGTGTAGGAATTTGTTGTCTCACACATAATAACTTTATCGTCTATGGTTTGGTCCCTGCGACAAAGAAGACGGTCAAAACTGAATTTGTCGTGAACAAAATATACCTTTTGCCCAGATTTCTTGTTTGGTTTAGCTGACTTCTACATTTTGTTTCCTGATACTACACACACATTCGGCAATACCTTTTGTAACTATAATTTATTACTTGCTATAGAGCTTCCTCATTTTCTTTTTCATCCTCAAGAATGCCATGCACTAGGAAGGTACTTCTTCTTTACCGATTTTCTGAGTCATCCAGCTCTACTTCTAAGGTTTCTATTTTTTTTCTAATTCTGACTCAATAGCTTTTAGGCATTCTTCTTTTATTTCTTTATTGTCGCGAGCAATTTGGGTCAGTCGTCGAGCAAGGCAGCCCATCTCTCCCTATTTTCTTCTCTTTCTCTTTCCTTCCTACTCTCTTCCATCCTCCAATCTATAAACCGCCTCTCATACGCCGCGCTGCAAAAACTCGAAACTAAAAAAAATTAGTTTTAAGCTCGGCCAGGGGTTTGTCGCTGCTTAGAAGTGCGCTGTTTAGAATTTGCGCTGCTTAGAAGTAATTTTAGGCACGTGGTACAACACAAAGAGAAAAGAAAAATGCAAAGGGACATCAAGGAAGGAGGTAAATTGTTAACTCTGCTCATGGGAATTAGTAGAAAAAGGGGGAAGAAAGAAATAAAGGCGACCGAAAAATAAAGAACTGGCGAATGCGCGTCAGCCCCCCCCCCTCCCCCCCGCTTTTCGTCTTAGGAATGTGTTACGCTGTGGTCGGTAACAAGGAATCGCCCCTTCACCAGCCACCACACAGTGTCAAAGAGGGGTCGTGTGTCGCGCCTGCGGGAGCCGTAATCTCGGGTCATTCATGTAATATTTTGAAGGTAACAATTATTGAATCCAATTTTTAAAGCAACTACGCGCGCGAAGTTTGCGAATCATATCTCATAATTAGGTTCAAAGCCCCATCTCCTCGGGTTGAACCAAAGCGTGGGCGCGCTGATATATTTGCCGCAGTAATTACTCGTCTTTCTTCCGTTCGCTTCTTGAGTGACCAATTCTCTTTGTACACATACCAGTGCCGGCTTCATCCGTCAAGGTTCATTCAGTTAGCCCCTTCTAGGTTACGAAACTTGAATCCTGTCTTGCCGGAAACCATTACGGCGTAGTTCGTGAATTGTACTTGGCGCAATTTTTCTAAACTGCGTCCTCCGGGCTGGGAAGGGACATTTGTGCTCACCAGTAACCCGTGAAGATACTATCCATTTACTTGTTCAAAAATATAACCCATTACGCACGTTATCGGAAATCCCACTCCTCTACGAATCTCTTGTTCCGTTCCCCTTGTGCCTCTCAGGGTTTCAGGGAATGCTGGACCGGCACTGCATCCCGCGAGTGCGACGCACGACCGCTCTTTGACACAATGTGGTGGCTGGTGAAGAGGTGATTCCTTGTTACCGACCACAGCGTGACCCATTGCTAAGACAAAAAGCGGGGGTGTGCTGACGTGCGTTCTCTAGTTCTTTGTCTCTTTCTGTCGCCTTTATTTATTTCTCCCCCCTTCTGTTATTTCCCATGAGGAGGGCAGCCAATTTACCTCCTACCTAGACGTCCATTTGCATTTTTCTTTTCTCTTTGTGTTGTACCACGTGCCAATAAATACTTCTAAGCAAAGTACATTGTAACGCACCTTTTCTCCCCAAAAAAGGGAGGACAGTGCATTCGCTCTTATGTGTATGTCCTGCGTTTTTTCTTGTTTTGCTAAATGATGACGTATGATTTCTTTTAAAGAGGGCGCACTGTAGCCCACCTTCCTCTCTACAAGTACATTAAAAGCGTGCTGCAGTGTACTGTAAATTTTACTTCGATGAAGTCTGGTCCTCCAGTCGAAACGTTAGTAAACCTTTTTGTTTTTGTTTTTTGGGACGTGCATCGGACTCTACTTTTTGATATTTCTTCTGGACCATTGGAAACTTTTCTTCTTCGACCGTAAACTCACCAGGGCACCAGCACCGACGGCGTCGAAAAACATTATGTGGAGATACCCCAAGACCCCGACTTCAACAGTAATCATCGGCGACTCGCAAACCAAGCACCTTTTCCAGCATTTTGATCCCAACCGCATAGGATCCCCTGCCTTCGTGATACATTGTGGTGCATGCGTCAGCGATGTGCATGACCTTCTTGACTTCATACCGGACAGTGCCAAAACTGTTATTCTAAATGTGGGCACCAACAACCTTCCTTCAAAAAAGGCGATGGCTGTGTTTCAAGAATTTCGCTCCATGCTTGACGCGATCACCAGAAGCGGCCCCAATTGTCGCGCGTGTACGCCAACCTAAATCTCCCTAGGAGCACTGATCCCTGTCGTGGCGTCCGAAACCGTTCCCTGGTGACCCGCTGCAATCAGGAAGCTTGCCGCTTCAACCAACTGCTCCGTAACGTCTGCCGCCGTTCTCGGACTACATTCTACCTCTACCATGGCTTGGAGTGGCTCCCGGCGGCACGGGTACTATCTGCCGACGGCCTTCACGTCTGTTTTGAAGGAGTCGCCATCATGGCCAGTCATATCCGGCGCCTGTGTTTTCGAAGACACAGCGAGGATACTACGTGGTGCAGCTTCGCTTCAGCTGATCCACGGATGCAGACAACCCAGGACTCCCCTCGAAAAAATGGGACGCCATCGGCTCCAGAGAGGCCACAGCCAAGCCCCCGCGGCCACAACCTTCGGAGCAGCGGTGCTGAGCCTTTAACAAACCCGCCAAAATTGACTTCCCATCTTAGACACTGGTAAATCTGCTCCTCCAATCATCTGTAGGAACTTCCAAAATGCTCGAAAATTGGCAGAAAAATGCATTCGCTTTGAATTGCAAGTCACCTCATTCCCCACTACCTAAATGAATCTGCTGTACCGAAAGGTCTCATGTTAAAATTAGAACCCGCTACGTCTGAATGGTCTCCTCATAACCCAGACAGATGAAAAAAATGCCCCTACTTCTGTATCCCTAGAATTAACAAGTATTGTTTTTTTAGATCACTACAAATCGGAAGTTAAATCTGTGCATGAGCAAAAAGCAAATTGGGTGCCTCTTCTCACGAAACATGAATCTGATTCTCAAGCAGTCTTTTAACTCGAAACAGAGTATTGAATAGCCACGATAAAGCCTAAAAAAAGTCTGCCGACATGGTCCCTCTTCCGAAGCATCCTCCTCTAATGCCTTTTTCTATGCCTCCTCTTAACCGCCTCCTATGCCGCAATCCTCCCAAATGACCAAGAAGAGTGACTTCCCCACTGGTAACTTAGTGAACTTGTCAAGTGTTGAGCTGACAGGGATTGAAGTTCGCACACTATCCAGGGGCCTAAGTTTTTGTCCAGCAACGGGAGGTTTCAGCGAATTCCAACTTCTTAAAGGCTTACATAATTTCGTTCGCAACATGAGATTGCTTGAATTCTTTCATGGGCGCCCTAACAAAGACAATGCGGGCTCCTTACCCTGCTCCAAGCACTGGACGCCACCGCCTCAATGCGATAAAAGTCTAGAACTATGTATTAAAGCAGTACGACATGATATGCTTCAAGCCTATAAAGAGCAGACGCCTTTTGGAGCCAACCTTTCAATAATAGAGAAAGAATCACTTCAGAAGTTGGCATGTCGCCATGAAATTGTAATCAAGCCCGCTGATAAAGGTGCAGCAATGGTGATAATGAATCGAGATGATTACATCATAGCAGACCGACAATTATCCGACACATCCTTTTAAAAAAATTCTTCAATCTGATCCCACTTATGAATATAAAGAAATTGTCCAGAAAAACCTCGAAGCACTACTGGAGGCCAAAGAAATAGACAAAACGACGGTGCGTTCTCTAATACCTCTCAGCCCAATACCAGGTAGGTCCTACCTTTTGCCCAAAATTCCCAAAACACACGTCCCTGGTCGCCAAATCGTATCTGGCATAGGCACGGCTACCGAAAATATTTCCCCCTATGTCGACAACTTAATCAACAGAAGTACCCCTAACTTTCCGTCATACATACGAGATACCAACTACTTCCTCTCTAAAATATTAGACCTTGAGATTCGCAGTGGATGTCTGCTTGTCACGATGGACGTTACGTCATTGTTTACCAATATTCCCCTCTCTCATGGAATACAAGCAGTGATAACGCTTAAAGTGAATCGCGGAACCTAAGCCAGTCGAGAGTTCCACATTAGCCTCATTACTGAGATGAATTCTTGAGCTAAATAATTTTGAGTTCAATGGCAAACACTATGTTCAAGTCAGCGGTACATCTATGGACACAAGGATGGGGCTAAATTATGCAAATATTTTTATGGCAGTTCTCGAGGAGGAGTTTCTTGCAAGCGTCGAATTGAAGCCAATTTTTTACAAGTGCTTCATCGACGATGTCTTTTTCGTTTGGCCACATGGAGAATCCAGTCGCCTAAGCAGAGTTTAACGCGGTCTACTCTAACATTTCTTTTTCACACTAATTTTCCACTACCAGAATCCCCTTTCTCGACGTGATGGTTTCTGTCTCGCAGAACGCGTTAGAGACCAAACTTTCCCGGAAACCAACAGACTCTCATCAATATTTGTATTTTTAAAGTAGTCACATTAGGCACTGGCAGACGGGCATACCCTATAGTCAAGCGCATCTCTTCCGCCGGTTATGCTCCAAGGAAACAGATTTCGTTTCCAACTGTGAGGAACTAAAAAACAATCTGCTTAAACAAAAGTACCCGCTCCAATTATTTGACGATTCCCTTCGCCGAGCAGGAGGGCTGACCCGCTATCTTGCAGCCAAGGGGATGCGGTTTGAACATAATATGAGATATGATTTGCAAAAGTCGCGTGCATGGTTCTGGTGCAAATCGGATTCAATTGTTGGTACCTTGTAATTATAAATGAATGACCCGAGATACCGAATTTAGGGGACAAAGGAAGGTTAGGAAGAAACTTATAATGTGCCTTGTAATAGTTAAACCTCAATGTACAAGTGTTCGCCGTCTAGCCAATATATTGCCGGTGGCAGGTACTGCAATCGAGCAAGACAACCACGCTGGTGCTGTCTCAGTTAAAATTTTCCTTAATGTTAACACAAAACATGCGACGTGGGGCTAGACGCTGTTTTTTTGTTTTGGTCAAGGGGGGGGGGGGCACGCGTGACAACAAAGCTTGTTGCAGGGCCCGCCACCGGTAACAGACGAATGGCTGACCCTCGAAGATGTCAATGGTCCGCAGGTTTTTGTTCCGCCTGTGTACAACACGTGGTGGTTCGGGAAATATATATGGTAGTCAAGGACTTTGAATTAAATTGTTGTGATGCCTTCCAAGTATGTCAGAAACGTTCGACACAGATGCGGACTGAGTGACACCTATATTACTATGACGGCATCGGTCGGCGGGCTGCCTAGAGTTAAAGAGTTCATGGCGGCTGAGATCTCCTGCTCGGCGACTTGAATCGTCCTTTAGTTGGAGTGAGTACTTTGGTTTAAGCAGATCTTTTTTAAATTGCTCACAGTTGGAAAGAAAATCTGTTTCTTTGGTGCATAACCGGCTTGCAACATGAGTTAAGCACCCCATTTCCCTTTTTGATTCGCTCCAGGCATAGCGAGGGTCTCGGTTCTGGCCTTCTCGGTGTCGTAGATAGATCAAGAGGGTTCAACGCCAGTCGACTGCTCACGACATGTCTTAGGCGCTCGAGTCATAGTTCGGTGGTTCGGAAGAAGGTACCGTTCAGCCCGAGTAGTGGGAGTGGTGCTGGCTACCACCCCAAAGAACAAGAGCACAAGAAAAAACCTTAACATAAATACCTGGGAATGTGGAGGGGAGCACAGCCCCTCCGGAAACGTGGTGGCCATTGCTCC
Source organism: Haemaphysalis longicornis (assembly GCF_048455015.1). Classification (NCBI taxonomy): domain Eukaryota; kingdom Metazoa; phylum Arthropoda; class Arachnida; order Ixodida; family Ixodidae; genus Haemaphysalis; species Haemaphysalis longicornis. The sequence goes on along the minus strand of NW_027526329.1, from coordinate 2,448,130 downwards.
AGACGAGTAAATTTGATGTCGTGGTTCGGATCCCACCCGGCTGCTTGTTTTTGTCGACTTTATTTCTTTCTATTTTAACGATAACCAGCGACTACCCTTAGTGCGGTTTTTACTCAACGACCCCAAATTTCCTTTCTGGTTCGCTACATCCATGTAATGTAAGCAGCCCTAGTGAAGTCACGAACAGCGTTGTTAGAATTGTTTCGTGCATTGGCAGCTATTTACTTAAAATTGTGCTTGACTGAACGGGCAATCCAGTAAAGTCAATCATAGGATCTTATCTGAGAATTACCACGGCTCGTAAACCAGGAAGTCAATCATGTAGGTTGGGATGGGGATTTTGTTAGGTATTTCACGTTTGCTTAGCAATATTTTTGTGTGGTCTTAAGATAATTTTTATGTGATTGATTATGCGCGTGACGCCACACAGGCCGTGAGATGCGCCGTTCTCGGGAATAGTGTTGTCCACTTGGGGATCTCTAATGTACGCCAATGTCTCGAACACACGGGTGTTTTGATTTGCGCCTTTACCAGAAAAGTGGTCGCCGGGGCGGGGAATCGAAGCCGCGTCCTCGGGATCAGCTGCGTAACGCGGTAGCCCCTGAGCTGGCGCTACGTGTCAAAATGTTATTATAACAATCGCCGAGCAAGTCCATGCAAAAAACCAACAGGAGGCTGATAGGACATTCCATTTATCAGTTGACGCCTAGAATGATAGGAAGAAAAATTCCAGATACAAGTTGGGCTAACAAAGTGCGCAATCCAAAACATCCCCATTTATCCAACTTTATTTCTGTACTTTTATATTACGACGAAATGGTCAGAGAAGGCGCATGCACTCATTCAGCGACTGGTAGTTCGGGATTATATGGAACGCAAACAGCTGTCAGGATCCACAACAGTTGGTCCTTGTTCACATGTGCAATTAAAAAAGTAGTAGCACTCAGTTGTGTTAGGAAGGTAGTCGAGGAATACGCCTTTCATTTTTGGAGCCCAGACTTCACACACCGGATTGTTTATTGTCATGTCTGAAATTGAAATTGTTTTTTCAATTCTTCACTATGGCACAGAAGCAAAAGGCCTAAATAAAATCAGTACCAATAATCTTGCACACAAAAATGCTATTAAGAATAAGAATGCATCATAATAAATAGGAACTTTCAATCCACTATTGTCGTCGTCTTCTTACCTACAAACTAGAATCTGGTGGTGAACTGAATTTAGTGACAAGATTCGTCCATCTTTACAAAAAAATGCCCCCTGGGACGCTACACAACTTTTTCAAAACGTATGAAGGCTTCTGAGGCGATAGAACGTGCATTCCTGCAGTATTGAGGAGAGATAGAAAAATAATATTCCTACTCAGGATAAGAAACTCTATACAATTGAAAGGGAGCAAGGATAAACGGACGGACAGCGAACTCCGTCGAGTTTCTAATCAGTTTTTTCTAGTTATAAATATGCATGAAGTGGGTCATCAGCGTTAATTTCTCAAATATTTATTACAGTGTTCGAAAAAACGACTTGCTATGCAGAAACGTCTATGAACAATATGGAAACACTGTGTTTTATGTGTTTTTTTAGCTGCGCGACCTCAAAAATGTTGACTAATTGTGAATCGACGAAGACGACAGTCTTTATAGTGGCTGGCTTTTATTTTCTTGAACAATCTCCCGTGCATGCTACACTAGAAAGTGAGCTATCCCATGCAGCAAAACGAAGATTCCGCCGGTACTGCCCGCGGCTGGCTCTTGATACCTTTGTTACCAGTATGCTAATTTTGTTGTGGGGCAAGGTAAAGAATTTGAAGAGGGTAGGAATATTGGTGAACAATAATAAATACGTATTTATACATATTGCCGTGATTTTAAAAAAGTAAACAACATAAATTCAAACATATTATTTAGGCTACTTCGGTTCGCTGTTGAATGGTGCGTCTAGGAGGAACTGGTGATGATGAATACGTGAAATTTACGGTAGTTTGATCACGCTGTGAAGGTTTGCCAACATTGCGAATAAGTGCCCTGAGAGGAATTGTCTGTAGTGTGGAGCCTAACCACGACGTTATGTTTGGATGGCGGGAGGCATGGTTTTGTCTGATCGTGAGATATATAGAGCGAATCAGCGTTATTTCGAGGCAATTCAGTGATGATGCATCTTGAAAGCAATGCTGGTGGTTAGATAATGTTGATCAACGAAACAGCATCCTCGGCGGCACTCGCGACCAAGCGCGCATGTAGGTCCGGGTCCGAGCTGTGCAGCGGGGCGCCCCACCGTTCCTCAGAGGGTATTGCAGGAAAGGGTGTTTTGGGAGAGCCCAGATGATATCGGATGGTGTTGCAAAACCACCAAATAGACAATATTACCAAGTAGGGTGCAGACTTGGGTAGATGTGCGTTAGGACGGCCGGAGTTGGGAAAGTGCCTGTCTGAAGAAGTTGCCGCGTGTGAGCCTTAGAATTGTCCAAAGTATTGTCCTCCGGAGGATAGGTCAAGCGGAAGCGGCGTTATAGCATAGTTTGTCGTGGAAATAGACCAAGTGATCCCGTGTACATCTGGCCCCGTGGTATATATAGATCGTGGACAAAGCTCGGGCCGTAAGTCCTCGGGTGTGTTCGTGAGCCACCTCGCTTCCTTCGAGGCCGATTTGCCTGGGCGTCCAGGTCAGGATAGCTGGTTGTCCTAGAGGTCGGGCAGAGTTTCCTGTGAACATTTTGAGCGCCGGCTGTAAAGTGCCTGCAGTGGAGAAATATTGAATTGCAGTTTTATACTCGGAAACAATCATGATGGTAGTAGGGTCGAGTATTAAATCTCGGGCCTATAGCTGCCTCCTCCACCGTCTCCTGGCGGGTGGACCGAACGGTGGAGGAATTGAAATGTTTCTTGCTCTTGTTCGTGGCTCTAATGGTGTATGCGTCAACGAATCTATATTCTGCCGCGTCGACATTCAGAACCCTAGATTATTGCCTTACATCTTATGGGGTTCTGCTCGCTGTAGTCTTTTAGCGATGTGCTGCTGAGGGTGCATATGCATGGCAACGGTTGGATTACCATTTGTGTGTAGATTGACGCGAGGATGTGATGTAGTCGCTCGAAGTTTGTATGGCGATTGATACCCAGTTCTTGAAAGATTTTTCTCCATGTACTGGGTCATCCCAGTCGTTCGTATGTACTGGTTAAATTGGTCGTATCAGTTGTTGAGCTGTATTGAGGACAGCCATTCCAATCTAATCGGGAAGTGGAAGTCTCGGGAAGGAGTCGAAGTGCTAATTTATAGGTTAGCCTATTACTACGTCTATTTTATCGAGGTCGGCTTTAGTTAGGTGTAGACAAGGGATGAATAAGCCATCTGTGCTATCGCAAAGGCTTGGAGAGTGCAAACGTTCTCGCTTTCGGTAAGATTGTTAGGGCAGGAGGAGACCCAGCCTACAAGTCAGGCCGCCTAATCCGCGGCTCAGTTAACTATGTTTATGAAGCTGTCACTTTTGCGGTTGTTTTGTATTGGTAGTCCTGCGATTAGTATTATCGGGACCTCTGGGATCGGTTTGCCGTTTATGTGGAGCCCGATTTTCGGTTTCTTAGGTGGTCTGTAAGCCGGCGTCGGAAGTAAAAGCAGCTGGGATCTAAATGGAGACCACGAGACTCCCGCACTGCCACCTTCGTCTGTGACGATGTCGATTACTATCTGCAGGATTTCTCAATTTGGTCCGCTAGTGATGTCATCCGCGTAGATCTTACGATGGAGACCCTTAAATGTTTCTAGTCTCTCTGGGATTTTTAAGAGAGCCAGATTAAACAGGAGTGAGGAAAGAACGGCTGTTTGACAAATAGCTTTTCCTATAACCGAGAAAATGGAGGTTACGAGGCCTCGACGTGTATAAAAGCCGTCCTGTCTGAGAGAAAGTCTCTGTTGTAGTTATAGGTGCGTCCTCTACGATTGGTCGATTTCTGCCCTTCAAGAATGGCCTTGTGGCCAACGTTGTCGAACGCCATGGTCAGATCCCGTGCCAGAACTTTTGATGAGCATAACATGTCAGGCCAACGTCGTATGACCTGATGATGTAGTTTGAGCCTGTCATGTGTAGATACACCGGCTCGAAAACCCGTCATCGCATGAGGGTATAGCTTGTGTTGAAAGTCGCGATTTTAAAGTCGGGTGTGTTTGATGTGCTTCCTGAGCTTAGCGAGACAGGATGTAAGCGAACTAGGCCGTAGTATTTTAGTGCCAGAGATTTGTTCGGCTTGAGGATGAGAACAACCTTGGCATGTTTCGATGAACGAAGTAGGGTGCCCTATCACCAGCACTTTTTAATGTAACGCGTGAATGATGCAATCTATATGTCATCCTGACTGCGGAGTGCTTTAGTAGTTGTTCTGAAGTTTTGCGGTGGCCGCCCTGAGCTCAGCTTGTGAGGTGCCTCGGTCCATTCCAGGAGTTGGGAGACCTGTGTCATTTGGTAGCTTGCGTCTAGGACTCAAGGGCAAATATATGTTTCGAATTGTGTCAAGGAATTCGCTATAGGAACCCACGTAATTATGCATATTCTGCATAAACGGTTTCTCTGCTCAGCTTTGCTGCGGTTAGGATCAATGAGGTGTCCGAGCAGCTGTCATGTTCTCTTTATCCCTATATTTCCCTGCGTTGGTCGCAAATTTAGTTCCATTGGTCTCACGTGAGCTCCGTGGCGTGAGCCGCTATTTTCCTTTCCAGGGAGGTCACGTGGAACTGAAGCTTGCGGTTGTTTTTTCTCTACGCCAGCACTTCCGGGTGCTTTGGAAGGCCTCTCAGAGTTGAGCAAGCCTGGCGTACATGGTTAGGGGTGGGAAGACTTGATCAAGCTTTATTGTAGTGGCTTTTATATCCATCAGGAGCTGTTCCGTTCACGTGTCTATGTTTGATATCGGAGGGTCATGTGCATTGCTGTCTCGAAAAAATGATGATGATGATCGTTGGATGTTTATGGCGCAAGGCCAACTGGGGCAAAGAGCGCCAAAACAATAGTCGATGATAGGGGTGAAACCTTAAACACTAAGTAAAATCAGCAAAAACAAAAGTAAAATCACAACACGACAATGAGCATGGCTGGTGTATAGGGCCAGATTTCATGATGCGTGATAGGAAATGAGGTTTAAAAACTTGACGTCGGACAAATACTCAAACACACGTTTCACGGAAACAATGGCGTCATCACCTAGGAAAAACGATGGATGTAGGGGGAGATGTTGTCTGTAGAGTTCTCTGAAGTGTTTGTGTCGTGTTGTGTGAAGTGCCTTGCATGTGATTAGTATGTGCACTACGGATAGGGCCTCTCCGCACCTGCCGTACTGGGGTCTAGGAGATCCCGTCAGCAGATACGAGTGCGTCGCATGGGTGTGCTCTATCCGTAGCCTTGCCAAGGCGACTTCTGTGTGTCTGTTGTGTGAGTCAGTTGTGTACCGTCCCAAGTGTGGCTTTATTACGTGTAGTTTGTTGTCTGTCTGTTCGTCCCAGTGTGTTTGCCATGTTCTGCGCAGGTGCTGTTTTATGTGAGGCTTGAGGTCTGTATATGGTACGCTTGTTATGTCGACAGTGTTCCTGAGTGCAGCAGCACCGGCCCTCTCGTCCGCCAACTCGTTCCCAGCGATCCCAGCGTGTCCTGGGACCCAGCAGAGGAGCAGCCGATGCTTCTCCGCATACACCGACATGATAGTGTTGAATACAAGATTAATTATGTGGTTTTTGGGGGGTTTATGCGATGATAATGCGCGAACAACACTCAAAGAATCTGTGTAGATGATAGAATTAGGAATTTGATTTTCAAGGATATGTCGTACAATCAGTAAAATTCCGTACGCCTCTGCTGAAAAAATTGTTGTGTGCACGCTCATGGTTCTGGCTGCATTGAAATTTGGACCATGAGCAGCGCACGACACCATAGTGGAGGTTTTAGAAGCGTCACTGTAGAATTCAGCACGTGGGTATTTGAACTGCAAAGAAAGAAAGTGCTGAAGTATTGCAGCTCGCGGTACCCGATTTTTGTCAAGCTTTATAAAAGAAAGGTCACAGGACACAGGGCGAACTTGCCAAGGCGGTAAAATGTGTAAAGAGGATGACCTGTACACGTCTAAAAACGAAGCACTCAGATCCGAGGCTCGCTCTCTCGCTCGAAGTGAAAAAGGCGGAGTAATGGACGGGCGATTTACAAACAGCACAGATGTGGATGTATCGTTAAGGACAGGATAAAAAGGGTGGTTATTCTGAGATGAAATTTTAAAAGCATAAAGCAAGTCCATGTACGTTCGCTGGTTCTCAAGGCTCCACTTGTTACATTCAACATATAGACTCTCGACAGGGCTAGTGCGAAAAGCACCCGACGCAAGCCGTAGCCCCAAGTGTAGTACTGGGTCAAGCATTCGCAATGCTGTTTTACTCGCCGACCCATGTACCACACTGCCATAGTCCAAACGAGACCCAACCAAAGCAGTATACAAGCGCAGCAGGAGTTCTTTATCGGAACCATAGGATTGGTGTGAGAGAACCTTAAGGATATTCATTGTTTTAAGACATTTTTGTTTTAGTTGTTTCATATGAGAAATAAAGGAAAGTTTTTCATCAAGAATTATACCGAGGAACTTGTGTTCTTTTTTGACCGGAATCGAGACACCATTCAGTTTGATGTCTGGATCTGGCCTGATCCCACGCCTTTTGGAAAACACAACACAAGTGCTCTTGACTGGGTTCAGCTTAAAACCGTTCTGATCTGCCCAGCCTGCTAGTTTGTTGACACCAAGCTGGACTTGGCGTTCGCAGATTGACATATTGCATGATTTAAAAGAAATTTGCACATCATCTACATATATTGTACAGGAAATGGTTCGTGGCAACGCCTTTCGAAGTGAGTTCATCTTGACAATGAACAATGTGCAGCTCAAAACGCCGCCTTGAGGCACGCCGTTTTCCTGCAGGAAAACATTTGAAAGGGCAGTGCCAACTCTCACACGAAAGGTTCGCTCCGCCAGGTAGCTACGAAGTGTATTAAACATATTTCCCGAGACACCGAAGGCTTTTAGGTCGCAAAGTATCCCGTATCGCCAAGCGGTATCGTAGGCTTTCTCGAGATCAAAAAAGACCGTACCACAAAACTGTTTGTGGACAAAGGCATCCTTTATATACGACTCAAGGGCGACGAGTTGGTCGTTTGTGGATCGCCCCACCCTGAAGCCGGCCTGGCAGCTCTCGAGAAGACCATTATATTCTAAGAAGTACACGAGTCTCCTGTTAATCATCTTCTCGAGAAGCTTGCACAGGCAGCTTGTGAGGGCGATGGGTCGGTAACTGGCGGGAGAAGACGGGTCCTTACCCTCCTTCAAGAACGCCACTACAATAGCCTCCCTCCAAGATTTCGGAATGTGCCCCGAAAGCCATATGTTGTTGTATAAGTGTAGGAGTGTTTCAAGAGTATCTGGGTGTAGGTGTTGTATCATTGTGTATGTAATCTGATCTGCGCCTGGAGCTGAAGGTTTACATGTGCTCAGGGCAGCCTTCAGCTCATAAAGAGTAAATTCAGAGGTGTAACCAGATTTTGACCTGTTATTATCATGTAAGGACTTCTTTTCACAAGTGGTTTTATGTCTCAGGAAAGTGTTTGTGTAGTGTGCAGAGCTGGAAACGTGTTGAAAGTGTTGTGCAAGTGTGTTAGCCTGGTCTTCCAGTGTGTCCCCTGTTGTACTAACCAGGGGCAGGCTGTGTGTCTGTTGTCCTTTTAGTTTTCGTATTCGTGTCCAGACTTTGTGTGTGTCTGTGTACGAGTTAATAGATGTAAGGAAGGTGCGCCAACTCTCTCGTTTTGCCTCACGGCGCACACGTTTTCCTAACGCCTTGGCCCGTTTGAACAAGAGGAGGTTTGCCGACGTGGGGTACCGACGAAGGATACCCCACGCCTTGTTCTGGGCCTCTCGCGCCCGCCTACAGTCCTCATTCCACCACGGCCTCCGCTGGTTGCGCGGGGCACCAGAGGCGTGGGGAATGGACTTTTCGGCGGCGTCGAGGATGTGCGCCGTGAGCAGTTGGGTAGCTTCTTCAACGTGTAGGTGTCCTATGGATGTGTGGTGTAGTTTGGATGTCTCTGTAAATGTATTCCAGTTCGCTCTATCTTCATTGAACCTGTTATGGGAAGATGGACTGCTCGGGCCTTTACCTAAGTATGTTAATGTGGTTGGTAAGTGGTCACTGCCATATGGGTTAGTGCCAACGTCCCATTCTAGAGATGGAAAGAGTACTGCAGAGCCAATCGCCAAATCGAGGTGTGAATAACTATTGTGTCCTATATTATGGTATGTAGGCTTGTTTGTATTGAATAGACATGCTCCCGAAGATGTTAGATATTTTTCGATAAGGCGACCTCGGGCATCTGTGCGAGCAGAGCCCCAAAGAGAGTTATGTGCGTTGAGGTCGCCTAAAAGAATGAAAGGTGTGGGTAGCTGATCCATAAGGCCCTCGAAATCCGAGCTCAAGAGCTGGAAATCAGGAGGGATGTAAACTGAGCATAGAGTTATTAGCCTATTGAAAATTATGGTACGAATGGCAACAGCCTCAAGGACGGTCTGTAACAGGATAGAATGACACGCCAAGGACTTTCGGGCAATGATGGCCACACCCCCGGAAGATGTACCACCACCAACCCTGTCCTTCCTCAATACCTGGTAACTATTCAAAAAGTTTGTATGTCTGGAATTTAAGTGTGTTTCTTGTACACACATGACACTTGGCTGATTGGAATGCAGTAACTCATAAACATCATCAAGATTTTTAAGAAGGCCTCTGCAGTTCAATTGTATGATATTTTCTCTTCCCATTATTGAAGTTTAGATCTACTGGAGTATGTGTGTGTTTACGTGTCGGCTTTCGGGGCTTGTACTCTTGGAAGGGGCTTTTTCATTTTGTCTACTGACCTGGACGCCGGAGCCCGTTCCTTCCGCTGTGGTGCATGCCGGAGCGGCTCGACGTCTAGGTCGTCATCTGAGGGCAAGGGGGTGCCCAGCGGACTGGGCCCCCTAGACTTGGACTGGGCACCCTTTGCGGTGCCCTTCGTTTTGGCCGCGACCGCCGAGGGCGTCAGGAGCGCCCCGGGTGGCACAGGCGGTGCGGCGGAGGTGGGAACTGCTGCGGTTTCCCCCAGCTCCATCTCCTCCGGGCCCTCGCAGGCGCTTCGGGCCGGTGGAGAGGAGGAAACAGTGGGTGCAGCAGCATCCCCACGAGACGTGGTTGCCACCACAGCCGCTGCTGGCTCAGCGAGCGGTGCGGAGGCGGGTTGGGCTGCCTGAGGCAACCCAGAGTGGGGCGGGGGCGGGACCAAGTCCGACTCGCGGTACTGGGTCCCCGCCGAAACAAGACGCCGCTCCGCCCCCCGGCGAGCTGCGTCGGCGTACCTCCCCAGGGGGAAAGAGGCGAACCTCTTTCGCGCCTCGGGGAAGGAGATGTTCTCGGTTACTTTTACGTGAATTATCTTCTTCTCCTGGTGAAACTTCTCACAGCGGCGGGACCATGCCGCGTGCGGCCCCTGACAGTTTGCGCAGGTGAAGGTGGTGGAGTCACAATTTTCAGTGGGGTGGTCGTGTGCGGCGCATTTTGCGCAGGTCTGTTTGCCGCGGCAAGAAGTCGTAGCGTGCCCGAACTGCTGGCACTTGTAGCAGCGGCGCGGGTTAGGTATGTACGGACGTACACCACACCTAATGAAACCAGCATTGATGTGCTCAGGAAGTTTTGAACTGCTGAATGTTAAGACTACGTGCTTTGTTGGTATTTCTACATTGTCGCGACGGATGGTGATTCTCCTGACAGCTGTTACGCCCTGATCCTTCAGGCCTTCCAGAAGGTCGGCCTCTGTTTCACTTAGCAGATCTGGCTGAGATATCACCCCCTGCGAGCTGTTGAGGCTGCGGTGGGGTGTGACAGTGATGTCCAGATCTGCCATGCGGGTTTGGGTCAGGAGATTTGTGGCTTGCTGCTGCGTCTTGACTTCAACCAACACTTCGCCTGTTCGTAGTCTTTTCGCTTCGAAAGATTTGCCAATGATTCCTTCAAGGAACTTGGAGACGAGGAATACAGATTGGGAAGAGACGGGTTTGGATTTGTCTATTGATTCTAGGACCGAAAAACGGGGATAGTTGTCATGTTTTGGAACGTTGATAGTTGGTAGGGGTGGAAAGGAAACTTCGGTGCGGCCCCTTTTCGGGGGCCGATCACGTCTGGGGGGGGGTTTCGAAAATGCCATATAATACATTGAAAAGCAGGGAGACTGGGGTACTTTCTTCTTTGACCTTACCCTGGTAGCCAAAGAGGTCCCGGAGCTCCCTGCCTGGTAGACAGACAGGGAGCCCATCCGCCGGAGCTTGACCTGGGCTCCGACGGCCACCGTTCGTGGTTTCTAACCCTCCACCTATAAACACATTGCCACGGTTGGATCCAGCGTATGCTTGGGGGCTCGGGGTCCGCGGTATCGCCAGTACCGTCACCAAGATTGCTCAAGGTGCCCCGTGCGGGGTCTCGAAAAAATCAAAAATCCTCTCACTCGACTACTGTTTGCTGAAGGGTAGTGTGTTTTATTTTCGCAATTGCTTAATTACGGTTTCGATATTAAAGAGGTCACTGCCGAGGGTTGACCAGTAACGTTGGCATCTTCGAACTTCGTATGTAGTGTGAAGATAAGATCTAGGGCCGGTCAACTTCGACATTGTTACCAATCCTGGTGGCTATTCCGAAGTCAATAAGACGTCTAAAGGGGTGCAGATGTGTTTCCTCCCACAGGTCAGTATCTTTTTTGCTACCTCTGTAGCCCAGGCGGTCGTTGAGGCAATAAAATTTCCTACCACCACTAGGGCATGCGGTCCTACTTCCCTTTTGGTGTGGGCGAAGAGAAGGTTTTATCTATGGTAGTGGTTTACGGTGGGCTATATACACCAAGAATGAAGCTATTAGTGGCTTCGCGCTTCTATGGAAGATTGTTACTAGATCAGGATGAATGTCTATACTGTCAAACTGATGCCTGGCCGCCGGTAGGCTGCACTTGACCAGGACGGTTTTGCGGACATTTTAGGCGTCCTGTAAAGGTTCGTATCCAGACAGTTTATTATTGCTACCGCTTTCTTGCAGTGCACCTTAATCGGAAGGACATTGCAGTGACTAGACAGGTAGCTGTATTTCTGGCCGCTTTCGTTTAAATCCGCGGCAATTCCACAGACAGATTCCAACCATGCGGTTTGCCTGTTTTCCTCTCGACATTACAAGTGGAGGATTGCTGTGGTGGGGCTGTCAACAGTTGGCTATGTGGTTGCTTAACCATACACTTCTCGATAGTGTTTCGAACTTCTAAAATGCCTTGAAGGGTGCGCGCAATGTCGCCATATTTATGCTCCACTTCTTGAGGGGAGAGGCTTCGACAGCGTGTTTATTTGGGGGTGAGTTCACATTTGCCAGTAGGATCTGCAGGGGTGACCAGTTGTTCATGGAGGGCTTTATTTTCGCCCCGCAAGGATTGATTATCTTTTAACAGCTTCGAGGTGCTCTGCGTAAAAGATTTAACTTCTGCTTTAAGAGTAGCTCTTTCCAGCCGAAACTCTGCATGGATTTGGGTAGTCTGAGCGGGAGTGGTGTCTTTTGTAGAATGGTGGGACGCCCCGCTGCCTTAGGTCTCATGCTCGTCGGGAGTGGCTGTTTAATCTAGTGGCAGCGTCTTCTCCCTCTTCTTGGAAGTTAGTCGCCAGCACTTGTTGGCTCACGGCGGCCTCGATTCGCTCCGCAGTGGAAAGTCGAATTTGGCCCTATTGCTGGATGGAGATCGAGATTTCGCGCGACCTCTCTCTCGCTTCGTCAGGCCTGGTCCTCTTTGTAGAATTGTCAGAATAAAATTGAACTTCTGCGTTTACCTCGATTGGTGCTCTTGTCGCTGATATTGTGTTTCGTCTTGCAACAATGGTGGTAGTCTTTGCCGAGGCGTGAATCTACGAGGGCAGTCTCCTGCCCCGGTCACGTGCTGGACATTGCCTTTTACACACTTGGGCGTGCAGTGATGTCCGTACGTAGGTTGCACTCTGCCACAAGTGTGGCAGCGAGTCTCAGTAGCAGGACACACGTCTGGTCGGTGGGCTATTTTCCAGCAGTGCGGGAAGCCTCCGTTTTCCTGCGCAAACATAGCAGCGTTGGGTCGTTTGTCGGTCTTGGACCCAGTATGTAATACGGTGCCTTAAAAAACGAATTTGGGTTTATATGGAGGACCCCATGCTCCCGGCACTCAGAACGTGGAAGTCCTGGTTGCGACCTTTGGACTATGTCGTGATGTTGCGCGGAGATTCGCTCTCATTAATGTTGTTACGTATATTGTACGCCATGTTGATTTTATCTTTTTAGAAAATTAAACCCGTATTTTCTTAAATTATTAGCAGTTTCTTCAGCATTAAATACTATTGCAAAAATGGTATTAATTTTCGCTAAACAATATCTGATCAATAATTTATTTTCCTTTACAGAACCTAAAGATTATTGTTATATTATTTTAAAAACAGGATGACGGTCACTGTGGGCGACGGAGGAGCGACGTGGCTCGACAGTTCGAAGGTTTGGTCATTAAAGCGGATAAACTTCACGGTTGCGAGAAGCACTCGATCCTTGGAGAGGAACTAACGACGAAGTAGTTTGCGATGGGCTGTGTGCGTAATCGCTCACCGCTTATGTAAGGAGCGCCCGCGGGTGCGTAGATCACATTTCGTATGGGAGCTCTGCTGGTGGCTTACAGATCTAATCCGCCGTGTGCTGCTTGCTGGGGCTTGAGTAATTTCCCTTTTTCGATGTTTTCCTGGTAAACGTATGCATATTCTGCCAGTCCATCTCGCGGATGTCCTCAGGAGCAAGTTCCTCCCCTTCGACCACGACGTCTATGACTTGGCCAAGGCAAGTGATGGTGAAAGGGGCTTGCTTCCGTTACCACGGTAACGCGGGTTTGGCAAACTCCCGGCTAGTCCTAGCAGTCTGTGCCGGCGTGGTCGATGATTGGCAGCCTGCTCACGAAGAAACGAGGGCTCACTGGTCAGGACGTCTCCACCATGTTTTGGATTTGGTCGCCGTAGGCTGTATTGGTGCGGCTGGGTTCGGTGGTGGTTGTAGGGGAAAACGCCGGACCGTAGCTGAGCGGCGACCGCCTGCGTTCGCACCAGCACGTGATCTCCTCTATATGATTACCAGCTAGCTGAGACGTTCGGCTTCCGCTGCATTGAGGCCTCACTGACACTGCTTTAATTCTATTTCCACACCACTGCGTCATTTTCTAGGAAGCGAAGCCTGTCCGCTAGCGTCTGGGACAGTCCTACAGCCTACGCCGCTTAGACTATTTTCCGTGACCTGAAGAGACACCGGGGTGGTGGCTCAGCTCAGAACGTAGCGAACAGTCCTTTACACTCTACGTGAAGGGGGAGCCGCCATGGAGTCTTCATGATACGAACCGCACCACCTCTTCCTTTTCTTTAGCAGACCATCTCTTGCGCAGGCTGGGCGCCATTCTTCTATTAGGTTGACGGCCCTACTCACTGTATTATCAAGCTAAGGATACAAAGCTGCCTGTTTCCGCAGTACACATTCTACATTAAAAGAAGCTGTTTCATGCGGTGAGGGCTCACGTGCCAGACCGCTTCTCCCCCCTCCCCCTTCGACGAAGCGACGCCGGCCGGCAAGAGAAATTTCTTGCGTATGGCGGGACCGCCCCACAAATGACAAGCGCTGACACAGAAACCTCAAACACATAAAGTTTATGGGAGTAACGCGACACTGGATTGAGCGCTTCACCCATTGTGCAGAAAATAATAGGTCACTTTCTTCTACACCTTCGACAATGTTTGTGCACTTGTACCAAGCCACTGCCTGCTGGCCCCCAACATGTGCTGGTTAGGACGATCTGGCTGAGGGTGGTGGTTCCAGATTTTAGCCCTTTGTTGTTCCCATCCTGGCCATATATTTGTGGCCGCCCGGATTTTGTTGCCGGGATGCACTCACGGCAATGTCTTGACCATGCGTGGGGCCCACTGTACGCCAGGGCTGCGTCTTTTGAACACATTAGCGGCTCATTGCATAAACTGTGCGGAGTAGCATAAAGCACTTCGAAGTTCCTCAGCGGCCTGTAACCTTGAGGTATTTCTCCTGTGTCGCATGTTATGTATAAACTGCTCTAGTCAAACCACCACGCCTTCATGGCATAAACTCTAACATATTATAGTTTACCGCCCAGTTTAGTTATTCGAGATTGGTAATAGCCGGATCGGTGTTCGCTGCTCATGTCTAATTTTCTTGGCCTCCCCATCAGAAGGCTTGGGTTCTGAAGGCTGAAACTAACACGTTAATCTCAACATACATCGTGGTCACTATCACCTAAGCTTGTGCCGTTGAAAGTGTGAGGAGCGCGGCACTAACAAGTCCAATAGAATGTTTTTTTCTGGAAGTTGTGACACTGATGGGTTAGTGCAAGTATAAGGGTCTTTATTCGATGCTATAGAGTTGGATCGTAATGAAAGAAACAGATAATTCAAGGAATGTCAACACGCATAAATATAGCAACATCGAGATATCTTTTTCTTTATCATTTCCAATATCCGTGTTGTTGAATAAGTAGGTGCACCTACAGCTTGGCTAGAGTGCTAGTCTTTATCGGTCGCCCACACCCCTTTTGGCCATAAGCAGATAGGTCTTGTGGGCACCTGTCCATCGTTTTGAGCACACAGGATTGCACCCATTAAACTATAAACCATAAGAGGTTGGGGCCTAAATCTATTATTGGCGCCGACATTTCATCCCCTGGCTGCCTAATATCAAGAAAAATTTTAATTCCCTATATATTTCCAAAACCTCTTGATGCACTATCCACTCATGGCGGGTAGAATATTTTTGCATTGGCGAGCAGTGTAAGCCATTCCTAAGCTGGAACTTCATTCGTCGGGGGTTTCGACCAGCATGCAACGGCTTCTTTCCACGTATTGAATTCCTGGTCAATAAACGTGAGCTTACGATGTGCGGTAATCACATGCTGGTGGTGACATTACTTCATCGTCATTTGGGGATTATTTCATTATAAACGCGGATGCAAGTGTAAAAATTGTGATGACCTTATGGTAAGAGGCAATCGCTTCTTCTTTGACGGTGCCTCGATTGCCAGGTTGTTCTCGTAGGTAGACTCCAGAAGCACTTCCCTGTTAAGCGGATACTAAATCTCAATGCTCCTGAAGTGGTGTTGAAGTGTCGACTCTTAAATATGCAGTTATAAATTCAATAAAAATGTATGCGTGGTGTTCTCAAAAAATTAGTGTGCAAAAAAGGTTGACAAGTGTGAGGGCACACCTCATACCGAGGGGACGGTAGGTAGTCGAGATATGTTTTGGGCGTCGTATCCGTACAATGAACATTTGGCTTTGCGAGTCATGTTCAAGTTATAATGCCGGAACTGTGAATGTGGTTCATATAAAACTTCTGGCTACCAGCGGCCTCGAAGGTATCGGTGGACGTCATGCCTTGTGTGTACAAGTATTATACAGTTTCCCTCAACCTCAAACAATAGAGTTGTCAAAAAACACAGATATACCTTTTTTAACAATCGGAATGGCTCACCTTCATTGTCCGTTCGTGTTAAGACTTGTACAACTGTGCAGTTGATACTCACAAACAAAAATCGCCAATTCGGTGGTTGTAGTTGGAAGTCCTTTTCGCCTGAAAAAAAATTAGTCATGCTAACTCGCACTCGATGTACAGCTTAAACTACAGCTTAACCCAGAAAACTTCTGGTATGTAGGATGGGATAAAAAAAAGAAAAACTGCTTCAACGCTACCGCGCAAGTGCCCAATATTACAGCGTACAAACCATTATTGACATTTCTTCGGGTCCTAAAAGCTGTTGTTGGTTTTGGAATCTAACAAGCCTATTTTGACTGGGACCGTAAAAGTAAGCAAACGAGAAAGTAAGGAAGACCTGCAGAAGGAACCGATGGAACAGAGTGCGGCGAGGTGCCCCGTTCTCCCTATTTCATTCTTCTGGTCTGTTTCTTTTTAATAAAAATTGCACTACGGATTCCCGTTACCTGTGTTTTACGGTCCTCGTTTGGAAGCCCAGCCGACACTTGCGCGAAAACAGTTACACAAAACAATGTAAAGGTCATACGGTTCCTTTTGAACACAGAAAACAGCGTACGGAACAGAATAAACAGATTCCCGCCGAAGTACAAGAGCACTACAAACTGCACTCCTTATGAGTCAAATATCGTGGAAGTGCCCCCAGACGAGACTTGTGGAGGTATCTATTGAACTGGGCCACACGACATCGAAGGCTCGTTACAATCACCTCCAGGTATCGTGAGGGGCGCCAATTCGGTTTCCAGGAGAAGTTTAGATGACAAAAATCTCGCAACGACAACAAGACTGATTCGAACACCTCCTGGTTCTCGTGTTTATTTTGTGCTCACACTCCCACCCCGCTGCAACCCTGTTCGTGCTCTTCTCTGGTTGAGCTGCAAGGCGCGTGGCACTTCCCGCCACAGTTTTCCCGCATGAAATTAAACATCCTCCTCTAAAGTTTTCAATTCGTCGTTTCCGTTGACGTTCAGTGGCGGCGTGACGGAGAAACTATGCACTAGTCCGGATTACGATTTATGGATGCAGTTTTGGCCGCATATTTACGCAGAATTGGTGAAACATTGTTACAGTGCAGCCTTCCTTGGCGAAAGGGTGAAGCCACTGCTATAATATGAAATCTCCCTGCGCGGCATGACGCCAATCATGGAGGGCGAGAAAGACGACGATCGGTGTAGCGCCGGGCAGGAGCTAAAACGGTCATCTGCTGTGTCTCTGATTTTACCCTTTTGTGAATAGCCTAAATACAGCTAATTTTAGCCGCGTCTATCCGGTATCATTTTGACGGATGTGCTAGATACCCCATCCTCATCCTGGCCACAGCGTTGCACCGTCTCGAACTGGAAGCGATTGTCGATGATTCGTGGGCCATGTAGGACAGTCAAGACCCGCCTAGACAAAAGTTCGACCACATACCCCCGCAGGTGCCCCCAGGCCGTGACGAGACAAACTGCAGATGTGTCCCCAGCGCCCTCGTACGGTGTTGCTGCGACAAACTTCGACGCTTCATCGCCGTTGAAGACATCGATTTTGCAGGGCAGGCATCACCAACTACGTCATCGTAATCCGTGGTGGCAGGCTATTCCTTAGTGTATATTTCCGTCCCATTGCCCATCCACATAAAAATCATCACCTCGTGTCGCGGCTTCGACCGGGACGGCCGCCCGCAACCAGGGGTGATGCCACCGTACACATAGGCGGCCAATGCCCTATACCGCCATTGCTTAAGAGAACACACAATGAGGACAAGTGGTTATATCGCCACGCACTATCCTATGGCTGTCGTGTAAATTCTGGAAATAGATCATTCTGATTCTTAGCCATTATTCGTGTCATCTGTCCTGCCGCCACGTTACATTTTGGCCGCAGCCGATGGTTCGTACGTCCTTGCCCCAATCACTGACGTTCTGCTCTAACACCAGGTGACTCTTCCACATTTTCTCATTAAAGTCACCAACAATCACGCCAACCTTCCGCTTTTCATTCTTGGATCTTCCCCACAAGTCGTCCCCAAGGAGTGTCTTTGACGAACTTGCTTTCCATTGACCACTGTCACATTATAACCTTAATGGGTGATGGGAATTCAGATTTTCGGAATGATCCGCCACACCGCGAAGCCAAATGTGATGAATTTTCTAATATGTTTGGTGTTTACTAATTTGTGTTAATCTTTATCCTCATCGCGGCACCGATGAGATTATCAGCATCGGTGCCTATCATCACGCGGGGGCAGCTCCTGCTCGAGCTGCTTCGTTATTGCGTCATCGCCATCTTGAAAATAGAACCACGCTCGCATCACTGGGACGTCTCTGACCTTGGTCCTCTAATTTTATATAGTGCCGCAAAACTGGGAAAGAAGGCCCTATGCGATTCGGAGTTATTCGAAGTTTGGCTTATCAGAAGGAGGACCCTTCGATGCCGACGACGGACGACTGTGCTACCCAAAGCCAACCAACGTGACGGGCAGACAAGGCAGCAAGACGACATCACCTGCAACTTATTTTCTTTGCTGGGTCTAGAAGGCGAGTCGGCAAAAGGTGAGGGAGGTGACACCTCAGCTCATCGCCCAATGGAAAAAACCAGAAAACATCACCCCGTAGGGGAACCCTGAGTAGTATGCGAAGCAGCCATGGGGTCTACTCAAGTTCGCTGTTGTTTTCAGTTCAATCGCGGCGCTGCAGGAGGAGAATGAAGAGAGCGGAGGGCGCGCGTGAGTCATTTATACCGCGGAGCTACAGTGGCGACGCCAGCGGGGTATGCAGCAGCTACCGTCGCGTCTCTAACCCTGAGCTGCTTCGCAATATTGCGCGCGGAGCCGCAGGTGTTGCCATTGGTTGCGCAATCCCGAAGAGAAGAGAATTTTCGGAGAGGAGAGGAGGAATGCCACTGATGAGAGGAGCGTCGGAGAGAAGGGGAAGATGCCTCGCATACTACTCAGGGTTCCCCTGAGGGAAGATGACAACGGTGGTTGAATGCGAAGCAGTAGTAGTAGTAGTAGTAGTAAACTTTATTTGGTGAAAAGGGATGAGGGAAAAGGGGGAGAGATCAAGGGTGGGATCCAAATTCCAGGACCCCAGAAGCTATTTGGCCATCCCTGGCCCTACTAAGCAGCGCAAGCTGCTGTGCAGGGTCCGGGCTGGACAGGGCTTCCTCCCAGGACTCTAATGAGGTTTGGTGGGTATTTTTCTCCCAAGTAATTGGGCAATTCCAGACTGTGTGGAATAGATCGGCCTTCTGGTGACACTGCTTACAGTCCTCATTATACTTTTCTGGGAACATAAGTGATAGTCTGGACTTATGTAAGTAGGTGTTTGTCTGTATTTTTCTAAGATTTCTCGCTTCTTCAGCAGTTAGGCTGGGGTGTGGCGTAGGCATTGATCTTCGGTGAAGCCTGTAGGATGCTAATTTGTCGGTGCCTTGACAGTAAGCAGGGAGGGCGTACGAATGTTCCGGGTCTCTGCGGTGTATGGTAGTCCTCGCAAGAGAATCGGCCGCCTCGTTACCCTTTAGCCCCTGATGGGCGGGAGTCCAGACAAGTGTGTGGTTCTGTTTTAGAATTTTTGGGAGAAGTCTTTCAGCATTCCTTGGGACGATGCCGCAGATGAAGTTCCTTATGGCCCTGGTCGAGTCAGTGATAATTATTGAGTCCTTATTCTTGAATTCAGCCCATCTGATTGCTAGTATGACGGCAGCAGTTTCTGCTTCTTGAATATTTAGTTGTTTGGTAATGATGAAATCCAGCATCTTCCCTTGTTCATTGGTAGCTACGGCTGATGCATTGCCTTGCTTGTTTACGGCCGCATCGGTGTAGATTGCGTTTGTATTGTCCTGATATGTTTTTCGGATGTAGCGAGTTCTTGCCAATCTTCTGCCCTTATTGTGAGTGGGGTCCATTTTCTTGGGAATTTGAGAGGTCTTGATACAGTGTCTTTGAGCGGGTGTTAAATCAACCATCCTATTAATGAAGGCTGCATGAACATCCTGTCCAGATCTTCTGAGAATTTCTCTGCCCGTTCTGGTTTTGAGGAGGCGTTCTTTCTGGGCATCTAATAGCGTAGTCTTGATTTCCCTGAAGGTGTTGTGTACGCCAAGCTTCAGGAATTTTTCGTTGGATGTGTAAATTGGTAGGCCTAGAGCGGTCTTGTGAGCTGTTCTTATTATGGCATCGGCCCTTTCCTCTTGTTTGTGGTCCATCCGGTGGAAGGGGAGGCTATATGCAATGCAGCTCATTATGAGGGCTTGAACAAGGCGGAGGTTGTCCTCCTCTCTTATGCCCTTCCTAGCTCTTGTAATCCTTCTTACTACTCTGGCCAGCTGTTGAGCCGTCTTGCTAAGCTTGCTGAGAGTATTTGTGGCTTTATTGTCTTCCTGAATGACCATGCCTAGTATTCTTATTGCGGGGCGGAAAGGGATGTTCTGTCCATCCAGTATAATGCTGCCTGGAGGGATGTTGTTTCTCGTAGACCTTAGCCTGATGAGTTCGGATTTTTCAGGGGCGCATTTCAAGCCATTTTTTATGATCGGATCTTGGAGGTCGTTGATAACATCCTGAAGCAGATCTAATTTAGATTGCAATGTTCCGCTTTTCGTCCAGATAGTAATGTCGTCGGCATATATGACTTTTCCAATTTCTTCACGTTCTTCCAGTTTCTTAGCAATTTTGATCATTGTCAAGTTGAACAGAAGAGGCGAGATAATTGATCCCTGGGGCGTGCCTCTGTTTGGTGCCTTAAAGGGGTCGGATCGAGTGTTGCCTATGCCGATTGTTGCTGTTCTGTCTGATAGGAAGTTTCTAATGTAATTGTATGTTCTTTCCCCGCACTGTGTCTCCTCGGCGGCCTTAAGGATAGACTCGTGCGATACATTGTCGAAGGCGCCTTTGAGGTCCAGTGCGAGGATGATTTGATCTTGGTCGTTGTCTATGATATCGTGTTTTAACTGTAGAAAGGCGTCCTGGGTGGACAGTCCTTGCCTGAAACCGATCGTGCAGTCCGGAAAAAGTTGGTGTTCCTCTATGTACTTTTGAAGTCTTGTCGTAATTATTCTTTCGTAGATTTTGCCGACACATGAGGTAAGAGAAATTGGTCTTAGATTTTTTATTTCAAGGGGTTTCCCCGGCTTGGGTATAGTTGTTATCGTGGAGTGTTTCCATTGAGGGGGTAGTCGATCTTCGAGCCACAAATCGTTAATGTATTTGGCCAAGGCCTCCATCTGAGCATCGTTTAAGTTTCTTAGCATATTGTTTGTTATTCCATCTGCACCAGGGGCGCTTTTTTTATTGCTGGCCAATATAGCCTGCTGTAGCTCTTCCTTCGAAATTTCTCTATCAAGTAAGTCATTGGGGCTACCTTGATAGTTCCTGCGTACCGGTGGGATGTTTCGACCCAGTTCAAATCGCTCTTTAATAGCCAAAATCAATTCGTTGTTAGTACCTTTGAAGTTGTGAGCCACTTTGATGAGTTGGTGACTCGTTTCTCTCCTTCTTGTTTCGGGGTTCAACATGCCCTTGATAATAGCCCATGTTTTGGAGGTGTTCAGGGTGCCTTTAAGCGATTCGCAAAAATCGTTCCAGTTTTGGTTTGCGAGCTTGCTGGCATGATCTCTGGCCCGTTTGTCTAAGTTTCTGATGCGAAGCTTGAGCTTCTTATTGTGTCTCGCTGTGATAGTTTGGCTGGCCAATCCCTAGGGCCATCCTGCCACAATCATCATCACTGGTTCCGGGCCAGGCATGCGCAGTGGGGGTGTGGTATTCAGGGTTCCCGTACGGGAAGATGACGACGGTGGTTGAACGCGAAGCTATCTCGCGAGGGATTCAGTGGTTGGCCAATTCAAAAGGGGCATCCTGCCACAATCATCATCAGCGGTGCCTGGCCCGGCATGCGCAGCGGGGGTGCGGAGGGCGGACAACGACGACAAAGGGAGGAACGCAGCCCCGAGAATGAGATGATTCGCAACTAAAACGAACTAACTTTGATACATGAACCGGGTGTTTTAAATGCGGAGCATTTCTTAGGCTCGCGTGGTCCTCCGTCGTTGATGGCGGCACCATCTACACGCTCACTGCGCATGCGCAACTCTCCTCCTTACACCCAAAGCTTCGCGATGCTACACTATAAAAAAACAGTTAGCGGCGCCCGGTTTCGATCCCACGACTCTCTGGCCGCAACGGGAGGTACGTGGTGCTGTTCCCTCTACGCTACAAATCCGGGACAGGAGCAAGTGCTACGAACGCGCCTGACTTCCTTGACTCATTCAAACTACGTCAAGAAGCTACTGATACAACGAAGGCACGCGAAGCTGAACGTCAACGGAAACGACGAACTGAAAACTTTAGAGGGGATGCCGAATTTCCCGTGGGAAAGCTGTGGCGGGAAGCGCCACGCGCCTTCAAGCTCAACCAGCCCCGTCCGCAGCGCCTCTGATGCTGGTTGTGGCAGGATGCCCCTAGGGCCTGGCCAACCAAAGAATCCATCACGAGATAGGTTCGCGTTCAACCACCGCCGTCATCTTCCCGTAGGGAAACCGCCGACGAAGAAAAAGAACGAGAAGACAAAGCTGCAAACAGGAGGGCGTGTACATTGCTCTCAGCCAGTGCACCAATGTCAACAACCTTTACCTCACCAAAGCTGACGGAGACTACCGATTCTACCACAGAGACAACAACGACAAGAACATGATGGACGAGTTTCGGCGCCTCGAGAACCACCGCCTACTAACCGTAACACAACAGCACTTGCGTGGCTTTGCCACCGGTGTGGACCCGGACACGGAATTCCCTCTGACGCTAGTAAAAACCAGATCACTAAACATAACAACACAATGGAACCACACGGAGCCGCCATGATGCTTCCCATCCTCACCAGGGATCCCACGAGAAGGTGGTGTAATTTTTTTTCGATGTAAGATGCACCTCCACGAACTGAACAAGACAAGATAAAGTACGCGGTTAATTGCTCGTAAACTACGCGGGAACGCAGAAGCCACGTTAGGGTTGACGGTAATGACGAGCGATGTTTACGAGCTGTTGAACGATATTTCTGCGCCAGCTGCGGAAAATTGAATGAAGAAATTGAATGACGAAATTGAACCGCTTATTGACATTGACCTCCGGGATCAGGAATTCGCAACTAATGTAGAATACGAAGATGAAATGACTGATGCTATGATTTTTATATACTATATATTAAAAGCCAAAAAAATGCGACACCAAAGAACAGTGCTAGATCAGTGAGATAGTGAATTCATCTACAAAGTTCAGGGAGATTTACACGTTGACCGAGACATTTCATTGCCCACCTGATTTGAACTCTACAAAGGACTCGACGACAGAGAGTTCGCCTGCGGCAGATTTCCTATCGCAGCCACAAAATGATATAAACACCCATCCGTTGGTTGCGCATTAGCTTCGAACAAAAGATACCTTGCTCTTTTATACATTCAAAGAGGCTGCCGGGATGATCACAGGCAAGAGAGGCTGCTCATCCAATCCGCCACCCCTCACCTACCAGAATATTCGTGTAGCGAACGCCTCGAGCAGCATATCACGCGTGTTCCACCTGAAATACTAAACGTACAAGGTGAAACACAAATATCTGCAAGGAGCAGACAAGCGATACAGGACACTAAAGAGAGGGATCTGCGCGGTTTCCCAAAACATCGGTCAGATAGCCGTTGCACTGACCCGACTACGCATTCGGAAGGAAGCAATTCGCGGCAGACGCCATTCGGAGGACAACAAGGCATCTCACAACGACGCTCGAATCATTAAAGTGCAGCGCTCGAGAAAGGGGCGAGTGCCTTCAAGACACGTTTTTTACGCCGAAGGGGAAAATGCTGAAAAACTCTTATCTGTGTACAGGACCATCGAAGACAGGCTACGGATTTCAGCGTGCTGGTGTGGACTGCAAAGACATACACTGTGTGTGCTCAAACGGTGGCTCCAGTGGCAGTTTCGCCTTCTGACTGCCTCACCGCATCTACAAGAGCAATCAAACTGTATCAGCTGAACGCGGAATGACCAGGGCTTCTTTGTAGCCGTGGAAGATGTTAAAGCTTTATCATTATCGCGGCACCGATGAGATTATCATCATCGGTGCCTGTCATCACGCCGGGGGAATATCCCGCTCGAGCTGCTTAGTTACCATCTCATCCGAATCTTGAAAATAAAATCACGTTCGCATCACCGGGAACTCTCGGTCCTTGCTCCTCTTATTTGAAAATTGGTCTTGATCTAACACCAGCGCAAATTGATTACCTTTGGACATTTTTTAGCTGCTTTCGAGGCATTTTTGACTTCGACGACCACCCTTTTGGCCAAAGCACATTGATGAAGAAAATTACACCATATTCCCATCGGGAACCATGAGAAGGATGAGAAGCATTATTGGGGTTTCCGTGTAGCTTCCATTGTGTTGCCGTTATATTGTTTTATTTATCGGAGCACCAATGGGAACGTAAGTATGAACCCCCATGTAGAGACAGATAAATGTGGAGAAATGTAGTGACAGCGAAGAGACCGACACCGGCGTTACCTGATCAAACACCTGGTTCTCGTTTTTTATTTGCGTGCTCACGCTCCTACCCCGCTGCCCGACCTCTTCGTCCTGTTCTCTGGTTGAGCTGCAAGGCGCGTGGCGCTTCCCGCTACATTTTACCCACGGGAAATTCAACACCCTCCTCTAAAGTTTTCAGTTCGTCGTCTTCGTTGACGTTCAGCTCCGCATACCTTCGTTGTATCAGTAGCTTCTTAATGTAGTTTGAATGAGTCAACGACATCAGGCGCGTTCTTAGCACTTGCTCCTGTCTCGGTTTTGTAGCGCAGTGCGAAGAGGGTCGCGTACCTGCCGTTGTGGCCAGAGAATCGTGGGATCGAAACCGGGCGCCGCTAACAATTTCGTTTTTTAGATGCGGAGAATCTTATAGCGGTGGCCCCTGCCGCGTCGGCGTCGGCGTCGTCGGCGTCCGCACTCACATTGCCAATGCGCAACTCTCCTCCTTCCCTCTCTCCAACAGCTGCGCGTTACTCTCTCCGCTCTCTCTCTCTCTCTCTACCAGCTGCGTGCACTTCGCGTGCCTTCGCTTCTACTCACACCGCCCAGTCTCCTCTCCTTCAAGTGTGAATATAAGCAGCGGTAGCGCGCTGCACGCGTCAGTCCAGCGCTTGCTTCGGTTGACGTCAGTTGACTCCGTTTGACTCCGTTGACTTCAGATGCAGTGTGATGGAAGCAACAGCCCCGTCTGCGAGTGGGCTGACGCAACATCATACTAGTATAAGCACAAACGCACACAGCAACGTTACTTCCAATCAAGACAAAGCTGCGAAGTGAAGGGCACGCGACGCTGCACGTAAACGTTTGAAGCAAGTGGCAGACCCTGAACTACGACAACGAGAAGTCGCTTCGAAACGACAACGTCGAGCAGCACTACCTGAACTTCGAGCTCGTGAAGCAGCGTTGGTTCGTGAACTTCGAGCGGCGGATGCTGAACTACGACAACGTGAAGCAGGGCGGTTCGTGAACGTCGAGCAGCGGAACATGAAACACGACAACGAGAAGCCGCTTCGAAACGACAACGTCGAGCAGCAGTACCTGAGCGATCAGCAGTACCCGCTCTGCATCACCCTATGGTTCCCCTCGGGACGATGGCGTCATTTTATTTATAGTGTAGGGGAAGTGGTGTGGATAGACGGACGACAGACGACGGAGCCGAGAGCAAGAAATGCTTCACATCTAAAACCCAGTCAACACTGGCAACGCGAGCTTCTCTATCGGTGGCCTTATCATGTTTCTGCTGCTCAACGCCAGCTTATTCAAAACGAGGTCATTAAGACGCTTGACAAAGACGTCATTGAGCGTTCGTAGCCTGCACCTCAGAACTAGCATGGGAAAACAAACGGAAGGCCGGGTAGGTTCCAGAGCACAGAGGTGGATGTATTTGCGAACAGAAAGAAAAAAAATACCTCGACAATATGGGTGTACATGCACAAACCACGGCATCCAATCAAAACTGGTGCGACATCTCAGTCGAGCTTCGGAATGGAGATGAAGTCCACGTTGTGGCTGCCACGATAACGTCGCGGTCTAACACACTAGACGGACGAATGCCCGCGGCCGCGGTGAGAGCGCCTGATAAAACCATGGCCATCCCCGTATACTTGAGTACAAGCAGAGTTGTTCTCTTAAGCACCTCGATCGAGAACCCCAACTTGCTGGGCAAAGTAGAACAGTGTTTTAGGCTGAAGTTTCGAGCAGCAGTAAGATAAGCACTATTTTCAAAGTCGAGACCTACATGAGACGCGGGTACGACTCTGGAGAGAGAGCTCACCATGCATCATCTAAGAGGGACGGTCCAGTCACTTCAGGGGTAAAGAAGAAACCACCCTTCGTCACGAGAGAGGATACAGGTCCGAGTTCAAATGAGCACCGGAAGCAAACAAGCGCAGAACAGCCTTGCCGGACGGCACGAAAGTCAAGCCATTGCATACCGGGCTTGGGGAAATAGGCGAGGGGTTCACCTGCCGGCAGAAGGAGTGCTGACGTGTAGAAAAATTCGGAACAGCTCCCCCTACCAGCACTTCGCCCAAAGGCGAAGTAGGAGAGGGTGCCAGTCAGTCATTCCTGAACTCCGGCGGCAAGTGGTCCGAATGACTGCACGTGACGCTTTAGCATCCAGTGGCATAAATAAAATTTGATCACTCTCTTTCGAAGAGAAGTACCCCGACAAGAGTCACTGAGGCACAACTACGACAGCATCCGATAGACACGGTCAAAAATAAAAGGCAGATTCACGTTTCCTTTGTAGTCTGAGTGGAATTGTATAAAATTTGAATGTTGGCATGGTTGCGCTGCACATGAACATTGTATGCGCTTTTTGTCTATCGCACAGTTAGACAAGTTTGTGTTTATGTCGCCATTACTCCTTTAAAGTACCAAAGCTGTGTATTGATGTAATTAGATGTGTGAGGCGGTGCTTTGCGTTAATTTTTTAGAGTAGATTTTGTATTCTAAGCGAGCAGCATATTCGTAATACGCAGTAATCTGTAATAGTGTAGTAACATAATACGTCTTTCTTTCCATTGACTCAGGCTCATTGCATTTCAGCTTTAAGACCTGGCACCACTGGTAACTCTGTTTTTCATGCTCGTTTTGCATTCGTACCCAATTGAGACTATAGCTTTGTATTGTACCCTTACTTTTACGTTATGAGAACAATTGTATTGAAGTAAAAGATGGCATTTGCAACTAGGCTTTGTATGCAATATTGGCTTTGGAAGATACTTTCTTATATACACGAACTCGGCACGTGTTGTTCGAGGTGTTTATAGCAACAATACAGCCCTTCTGTTGTATTAGTACGAGTAGTAATTTTCATTTGCGAAGTGAGAGCGAAGCATAGGAACGGCGTTGTGTGTTCTTGAAATATTATTGAATATATTGTTACCAATATTGCATAATACACTCCCGTATACACAATCTAATACTATTTCACAGCTTCTTAATATTATCGTGCACCATCTGATATTTTTGTACATTCTCTTGATATGTTGCATGTTCGTTTCCATTCCCCTGCGAGAGCCCCAAATAATTGCAAACCCTGCGCTTAAAGACGTGGCACATTCGCGCTCGATAGCGTGCAATGTAGACGACCAAATAAGAAAGTACCATTAACGCGGCCACAATACCATCCGTTGCTACCCCTGAAGCCACATAGCATTACCAGTGTGGAGCGGCGCAGATCCATCAAGAATGGGGTAAGCAGCAGGTTATTCAAAGCGAATGAATAGGACGCTTTGAGTGTTCTTTTGATTTTCAAGCGTAAGTCTGGTTTTAAAACGAGCGCCCGTGCAGAGCTCAAGATGACTCGTTGGAATGTTCGGTGTCATGGTGGCTTTTGCGACAGCCTGCATCGTGTTTGAAAAACCGCGTCTTTGAAGCCTCCCACGGGCTCCAGTTTTCTGACTCTCCGTATGTGTTATAACAGGGCCTGGCCTACACCAAATCAATGCATATTAGGTAGCCACACTCCCTCCAGACAGTGGTGCAGCATCGGCCGGCTGATTGAATATCCGAGCACATCAGGGTCTTGCATATTCATCGAACATTGTTAACTCCTCACATACAAGGAGGTGCTGGCCTGGTATCGGGAGGGCAGAAGAGCCTACCCGCCGCCGCACCGGAATCTTACCCGAAGAGAGGCGGTGCTAGTGCGCCAACTACAGGTGCGCGCGATATGGACGCCTGTGTTCGCCAAACACGTGTGCCCCGAATTATTCCAGACAGATAAGTGTGTGATGTGTGGTGACGGTCGCGCTACCATGCAGCACATGCTCTGGGAATGCCAGCAAACGGACTCAACCACTGCGGATCCGCTGCCGCCGCGCTTGGAGAGTGCGGTGACCAGTGCGGAATATGAACTACAGAAGATGGCTGCGCAGCTCGCGCTAGCGGCCATCGATCGCCAGCGGCCGAACTTGTCACCTCCCCACCAGGGAGGCCGGCGATAGTAGGCACCCCCCGAGGTTTCCGCAGGCCAAATAAAGACGTTGTTTCTCTCTCTCTCCATTATAACATTCGTTTCGTTCATTCCCCTTGTTGGTGCCACTTCTGTGACGTTTGATTTTTTCGCATTTCTTCATTTTTAGGGATATCTCATCCGTGTTGATATTCTCGGCTACATACCCTACTTCGCCTGTGGAAGTGTTAGCTTTACTTTGCCTTTTGGCATTTAGGACTGCGTGGTTCTTTCCACTCGTGTCGTCCAAAGGCATGCATCAGATGGCCACCCCTCGTCGCCAATAGTCTATAGAGTGGATGGGATTGTGCCTCGCCCGATTTGACCATCCCTTCTTCTCGCGACCGCAGCCTATAGAAAGCTGTGACGCAGCGCAAAATGATCCAATGGGCACCATCAACCCACATAAGTTCTCAAATTTTTACCGGTATATATTTTCTTTGCATTGCCCAAGTTCCGCGTCAATTTTTGAAGTCATTACGTTTTCGAGAAACATGACTGCCATTCACAACAAGGAAGATAAATCAGTTTTCAATTTTCCTGGATGCCAGAAGGGAAAAAAGATTTCCCAGCTTTTCGCAAAACGACAGCATTCACTAGCATCATATCTTTTATTTACAAATGTCTGAAGTTGTGTCTTTTACGGCGTTTTTTATCAGAATGAGGTTGTATAAAATTTTGGGCGGTGAATATTGTAAATTTCTCCTCTTCATCAGAATTGCCTGTAGAACCTTGGCAGAAACCTCTAAAACAGCAGAACTGTTGTAGGCCGTGGCTTTTCGCCCATATACTGTGGGTTGCGTGCCATGCAGGTGCAGGAGCAGGTTCACTGACCTGCAGTTGTCTCTATATCTAGCCTGAGGAAAGCGAGCGGTACGGTCCCCCCCGAAATTCACGATAAAAAACAGTGCAAATATTACACAGACAAGAGAAGAGGGGGCTATGCCCTCTGCCCTCTGCGGCAGTCCTCTCGTCGGATGTTACCGAGTTTCATGTGCGGTTTTTGATCATGAATTTGAAAACCAACCAACTAGCCCAACTAGTCATCATACTACATTAGGTGCACGTACCCACCTCTAAATATCGTAGTGGTCTTGCGGGGCGGGCTTCTCAATCGCCAGCTAGGGGAGGACATAGGGGAGGGCACTTCCCACCACTGACGTCAAGCTGCTGATTTATGTGTTGAAACCATGCAATTTACGGAGTGACGGTGTTGCCATTCTCAGGGCCAGTGCCACTTGACGTTTGTGCAAGCACAGGTGAACCACAGGTCTGCTGTTTAATAGATTTCATACCAGGGGGAATGGGGTTTTATTTGTGTACTCTGCCGTGCCCAATACTGAACTTGGTGTGGGTAGCTCAACACTGAGCAAAAAGACGAGGGTAGAATACCACTCATTGGAAGTCCTGATGGAAGAGAAAAGAAAAAACTTGAATATTAGTTTTTGATAGAAATGTTTCCAAATCGTGTGCAGTGAGCTTTGACAACGCAGGCGCCTCACAAGGATGGGGTTCAGGAAAACTTGTACAAAGAATTCTACAGTGGTGTCACGCTCCAATCCAACAAACTTAATATATTTCCGTTAGCTTCTGCGTGCAGAGAGTTCCTTGCAGAGATGCCCGTGTGGAGAGGTCCTTGCAACGATGTGGTTAACAACAACATCGGCTATGTAGTCTGCAGCTGTGCAATTCCTCAAAATCAGCCACTTGAATGTAGTGTCTTAACAACCGGCATCAGCCAGGCTCAAAAACGGCGGACATTAGAGTTATGGTGTTGACAAAACATGTGGTTTATATTTTGACCCCTTTCACGCGTTATTGCAAGCAATTTTAAACTACATGCCTCTCTTCTGGCGTGAAGTACAGCCTATGGGTAGGTATGGGGAGGTCACCCCGACAGCACTTTTTTCTTTGGGCGACAGAGAATGTCTGTCCTTGTTCGGGTTCGAAAACACTCCTGCACCGTAATGCGGGAGACCCTAGTTTCATATAGACTTGAAAAAGCATTGACTGCGGCTTTTCAGAGCTCCTGTTTGCACGTGCGCTCATTAGCATCCCTGCATACAGGCCATGTGACCAGGTGGGTTATTACTTAGTTACGACAGTGTTAATCAAAAGTGTAACTTCTACAAAAATTCGGCAGATGGAACCCCCGTGAAGTCAGTACATAGCGCTCGCAAGCGCGGAAATTAAAAAGGTGCTCCGACCACAAAGGGCACTCCGGTCCAAAAGCCTCTTGTGACCGCCTAATACCCCACTGATAGGAAATATTGATCACTTTTGGTGCATTAAAATTATTTCAGTATTTAGTTAACGAGCAAGGTGTTACCCGAGAGATTGAATTTCTTTTCTATGGTGACGTCGGAGGCCAGGGGGTGGTTTTGGCAGCCCGCATGTAGCGAATATTTCAGGGTACTATTCAGTATTTTTTGAACAGTTCGTTATGCGTCAAGTTGATATTAGGTTATTTTTGAGCGCCGAACGTTGTTTAATGTTTGTGTCTTTTTTGAAGGGTGTGTGTCACCCCTTCTATAAAAGTATTATCACTGTGACTTTAATTTTGCAAGTCAACTATACACTACGTAAACTCTTCACGGACACGGTGTTTCAGTCTTCAACCTGTACAACCACCTCTTCTTTCACGGCACGCTTTCTTATAGCAGTCGAGTAAGCTGCCATTTTCGCTCAGCCACCTTAAATTTTTCTAAGAGGTTTGAAAGCCTTTGTCAGCTTTGAGACTTGTTCAAATGAAAGATATGGTTCGCATCGAGACAGCATTTCCACAGCCATTTTTTTCTACCTTCAAGCAAAAGCATCTAATCGTAAAACGGTTAATGCCTGTACCAGTCAGTAAATATTCATATTGGCGGAACAGCGTGAGCTTACATTACTCAATACAACACCACTTATTTTGCTTTGCTGCATTTTATTTGTTTGCGGTGTTCTGCTATTCTGAATATCATTTCAAATATGATTTCGTTTCTCTTATTCCCAGCGATTATATTTATATGACACATTCTTGTGTGGGTTGTACTTATACTGGCACGTCTTAGGAAAATCAAGTGTTGCAAAAAAGTCTACATTTTGCTTGGTAAGATTACGCAAGAAATTTTGGTGTGTTTATTTATAATTTAAGATAATAACAAAAAAGGATGTACGTATGTTTGACAATAAATCAAATAAAAGTGAAATAGCAGTGCCTTTTCTCTAACGTACAATATTCTGAACTATCAAATACTTTCGTCTACACGGTGTACAGAGAAATAGATCGAACAGTCTTACCTTCACTAACGGTCGTCGACCACTGCGCTGGAAATGAGGGGACAAAGTGGGCAAAGAATTACCCCTTAGACAATAGAACCCGCCGGAGAAAATTCATTATGCTGAGCATTCTCATTTGTATTGTACAATTTAGTAGGTTTCTTAAAACCGGCTGGACGCAGTTTGAAGGCAAATACAACAACAAGGTACATGACTTTCTAATACCTCAATATTTTGTAACGTTTTGTGTGAGGTAAGTGGAAAGACTTCGAACTCTGTCTTACTAGAAGCAAAAAGTACATTTCGTAGATAATACTTGTCCTAAGAAAGGAGACTACTCGCAAATTAGACGCACCATGAGGGCAAAATTATAAGTGAAGTTATTAACACAAATGCACCAAAATAGAGCAATGTGGGTATTGCTGCGCAATATTAGCATGGTTGGTCTGTGGGTATTACTGCGCAGTATTCGCATAGTTTGTCTGGGGGACACGAAAATGAGGTAAAAGAAGGAACTAAATCTTTGTCCAGCCAGTTGCCCTGGAACAACGACATCGTAGGCGCTCGTGATCTTCAACAAAAGACGACACTGTAGTTGCATCTTAGGCTTCACTAAGCATATTAATTCGTTTGATGAATGGGGCTAACACATCGATTTCTCGGATAAAAGTATTGATTTCAAATGGCTTTTAAATAAAACGTTGGTCTACGTGTTTTCCCAATTATTGCACTTAGGTGTCCATGCAAAGTTGTGAGGTTGCAAAGAATTTACTATATTTTAATATAAAAATTGTAAAAGATCCCTTACCTCTTTTACAATTTCGCAATTACAAATACAGTTTACAATCAGCACTTCAAAGTCACCGCTCTGGGCAGGTGTACGTTGTCTTTCGTAATCTGTTCGTTGGCGCCGTTTGATTGCTAGCATTTGTCCCCTCACCGCCCAGCAAGCTTCTTCACTGAACGAATATAAAAGAAAATACTTTCCTAAAACAGCCCTATCCCGGATATACGTATGGGAGTTCGCTCATTTCTTCTATTTTTCTCTTACCCTCTGTCATGTAAATCAGTTTTTCTTTATTTCGTACTTGTGAAACATTTGCACAACACAGCGCAGAACCAAAGGCCGCACGAGTGCAGTTTATGGAGTACATAAGTACACACAATGACAAAAATGTCGTGGTCATCCAAATTTCCGTAGCGCCTTCTACCCTTCCGATTCTGCACGACGCCTTCTACACTGACCACCTAATTTCTGCAGTGAAAGTGGTTTCTCTCATCCCTACGACTGGCAGTAGCAAGCTGTGACGGCCCACGTCACTACCTACAGGGAATTGTGGTTATTAGTTCCCCATCCAAGACTTTACTTCCTCCTCTGTGCCCGCACCTGGGGCCAACCTCTTCAGTCAAACATCTATTTCATCGTCATATTATCCTTGAAGCCGCTGCGCCAGGCACCGTACTTCACATACACGACGTGCCCTTCACGTGAAGAGCCGGCTGCTGCTTTGATGTCAGAACTGCACATAAGAAGGCCTAAGCTTGCATATGTATTTCCAAGAATACTAACCCAAATTCAAGGCCTTCAAGATCAAGGTGCCTGCCTTGCGGTGGAAGCCCTCCTTCACAGCCAAATCACTTATAGCTTCTCCTGCGTCAACCTCGAGCCAACAAAATCCTTTATTTATGAGGGCCTTCATTCGGAAATTTTATAAAGTCACCTTCAAAGTCATATTCTATACACCAACAGTCGCCTACTGCAATTGTCCCTTCGCAACTTCGCCTTCTCTTTAACAAAATAACTCGCCCCGGCAACCGAATTTTTATTGAATTCCAAACTTCTCAAGCTACATACATAGTGAACAAAGGGAAATATCCAGCCAAAAGCCGCGAAATAAAAAAAATTATCAATCACCAAATTAGCTTGCCGTTTCCTTACAAGTTCTAGCACAATCAGTTTGCGAGGTCAGTGCTTACAAGTACATGGTTTCACGATTACAAACCACATAAACAGGAACCAGCGTGTTTCTGACATCTGGGCTACCTCATTTCGCAGGCTTTGCCTTTTTGAGTAGAAGCTTAAATTGGCTCTTCAAACTATCAAACTACTTGCATAAACGTCGATTACAACCCCAACACTTGAATACGCGTGTGCAGTATAAGACCCTTACCAGCAAAACACATTCAGGCTCTTGAAATATTGCAGCGTAAGGCTGTTTGATTTGTCTATTCGAAATATTGTATGACTGTCTCACCCACTGATCTGATCAAAAGCAGGGCATCGACATATTGCAATCACGTCGCAAAATAGAGGAAAATTCGCGGCACTGACAGAGTGCTTAACTAACTTTTGCATCATCATCATCATCACCATCCTATCTGCGCCCAATGCATTGCAAAACCCCCTCCAATAGATATCAATTCTCCCGGTCCTGTGATAAAACAGACTAATTTATTCCAGTAAAATTCTTGACTTTTTCTTCCCGTCTTACGTTCTCCCTATCCCGCCTCACATGCCTTCTATAAGGACCCCCTCTGTTACCATCAATGACCAACGGTAATCTTGCCTTCTCATTACATGCCCGGCTGACACACATTCGTTCTTCTTAATTTCTACTAATATGTTCGTACCACGTGTTTCCTCTTCAAGGCCACTCCACTCACTTCTTTTTCCTTAATGTTACACCAATCATACTTCGTTGCATCGCAGCCTGAGTCGTCCTCAATTAAAGTTAACCCTTTTTGTGAGCCTCCAAGTTTCTGCCCCGTAGGTGAATAGCGGTAAGATTCAGTTCTCATACACTTTTGCTCCAGGGAGAATGTAGGCTACCATTTATTGTCAGATAACGCCTGCCGAATGCACTCCACCCCATTATTATCCTTCTAATTTTCTCTGCCTTATCGTTGGAATCGGGGGTCACTACTTGGCCTAGATATATAAATTCACTGACCCCTTCCACTGCCTCGCCGCCTATCTGAAACCGTTGTTCCCTGCCAAGGTTATTCAGCATTAATTTAGTTTCCTGTATCATAATTTTCAGGCCCATGCTTCTACTCTACTTGTACAGTGCGGAAAGCAGGCTTTGCAATTCGTGCCCAGTGTTACATAGCGAGGCAACGTCATCAGCCGATCTGAGGTTACGGAGGTATTATTCGTTAACCCTTACGCCCACCTGTTCCCAATTCAATGTCCGTAAAACGTCGTGTAAACATGCAGGAAATAACAATGCAGAGATTGTGTCTCCCCGTGTGACACCTTTCGTTATAGGTATTTTACTGCTCTTCGTATGAAGGACGATGTTAGCTGTGGAACCTTTCAATATATCCTCCAGTATTCTAACGTAGTATTCTAATGCCGCCCATACTCCCCAATGGTTAGCGCGGCCCACTTCGAGTGGCGCTAAGGCTCACTCATACACGCCAGTTCAAAACGATAGCGAGGCTCACTCACCACTCAGTCGTGCGTAGTGACGAGGAGTGTGCAAGTGCACACAATTGTAAGCCAGCCGACCTATGATCCCCCGTTCAAAGTTTCTAATAAGGAAAAGTTGACGACGAACAAGTGATAAAACAAAGTAAATCTCCCGAACTTGGGTATGCTCCATAGGGGAAGAAGTGCGTGCACAAAAAGGAAGACGTTGAAACAGGGAACGCATGACCGGCTAGAGTTCGGGTGCCGTGGTGGGATCGAAACCGGGCGCCGCCTATTTCTTTTTATAGTGGACTGCGCTGACGTCAGCCACACGCTGACGGGACTGAAGAGACACCCATGCTTAGTAGAGTCCGCACGGTGGACGAAGAGGGAGGGAGGGACACAGCCCCGAGCATGAGATCCTCCGCATCTAATAAGGCAGTGTGGACAGAGTGGGATAGGGGTGCCTGGCTTGTGTTGGAATAGATGGAGCCCAGTGGGTGTGTGCAGTGTATGTGTTTGCGCCTACCGAATAACTACCTTCTCGCGACAGGTAAGCGCTGAATTAAGGGAAGAGAACGTGCGGCGTGTGTTTAAGGTGGGGAGCGGAGGGGTAGGACAAGGATTCGTGTCGCGAGCGTCGAGAGGGGCCCGAAGGAGAGCTTCGCGGAGAAGCTGATCAGCGCGTTCGTTCCCTGCTACTCCTGCGTGACCAGGGATCCAGTGGAAGTGAAAAGGGGCCCTTAACGTTGTTGAACAGGAAGAGTGAGGAGGAGAAGGCGAAATTCTGAGCCAGGTGGTAGCTTGCTGACTTAGAATCGGTGTAAATATTGGTCGTGGGTACGAGCGATGTGTTGTCAGCACCGGCAAAAGCGATGGCAAGACGTTCGCTTCTCCTGGGGAGGTGCAGCGTCGAGTAAAAGATTTTTGAGTACCTCCTGAAGTCATGAAGGTGACCGCACCAAGGTTATATTCAAATACCACATCTGCGAATACGTGGCGGCTGTCAGTATCATGGTTTACTTTCTTGACGTAGTATGCGGCACGAATAAGATGACGTTTGGTATTGCCTTCGTTGGCTATGTAGCGGGGAATAGGTGCTACGGTAGTACGCTTGAGTATTTTGCTTTCTAGAGGAGTTGTTTGAGGTCGGGAAACGCGGACAGGTATCCTAATGTGCGCAAGATATTGTTACGAGGCAGATGCGGGCTATATACACGTTGTGCTTAAAAGCGATCTATTTTTAAAGAATGAGGCGTTTAGTCCGAAGCCGAGGATACCAGCGTATCTCGAGCCAGTCTGTCTCTGCGCGACCTCTTCGTCTTCGCTTCGGCTTGCCTTGCGCGACCCACTGATGCGGCACGTACCCATAGATGAAATGTACGATGGATTGACCACCAGGTGATCCAGTGCATTGCCATGTGAAATGTCAAGAGGGCCGCGACATGACCCCCCTTCGGCGGAGAAGCGCCGTCTCGGTGCTTATTGAAATCAAGGGTCAGGGAACAGGTGGGGCCGCTGAGTAATACGCCTTGAGGCGGCCGACGTGGACGAGTTGAGCTGATGGGTCCAGTGACGGTGAGGAAGGAGCGGCGGGAACAATTTCGTACGTCACAGGTGTGATCATACGCCTAATCCGATAGGGGCCTTTGAAGCGAGGCAGCAGTTTCTCGGAGAGACCAATGCGGCGGCAAGGGGTGCTGACAAGAACCAAGGAGCCGGGCGTAAAGTGGGCGGTGCGGTGTTGCTCGTCATAGCGGTGTTTCTGGGAAGACTGGGAAGCCGCGAGCTTGGCACGGGCAACCTGGCGGGCGACATCAGCGTGAGCGACAGCATCGCGGGCATATTCGGTAGCCAGAGGTGTTGCATCAGGAAGTAGGGTATCTAAGGGAAGAGAGGGTTTACGGCCGTAGAGAAGAAAGAACGGTGAATAACCGGCCGTGTCATGGCGGGATGAGTTGTATGCGAATGTAACATACAGCAAAGTGACGTCCCAATCGAGATGGTCCGCGGAAACGTACATCGCGAGCATTTCGGTGATGGTCTTGTTAAGCCTTTCCGTCAAGCCATTAGTCTGGGGATGGTAGGCGGTGGTGAGCTTGTGCTTCGTGTGGCAAGAGCGGAGGAGGTCGTCAACAACCCGAGACAGGAAGTACCGGCCACGGTCGGTAAGGAGCTGACGGGGAGCACCATGTTGTAGGATGACGTTGTGAAGCAAGAAATCAGCAACGTCGGTGGCACAACTGGTGGGGAGAGCACGCGTAATAGCGTAGCGGGTCGCGTAATCGGTCGCAACAGCGATCCAGCGATTTCCCGAACGAGAGAGAGGAAAAGGGCCGAGCAGGTCCAAACCGACCCGAAAGAAAGGTTCGGAAGGAATCTCTATCGGTGGGAGCAGTCCGGCTTGGCCCAAAGAACGGGTTTTCCGACGCTGGCGCAAGTCACATGCCGTTACGTAGCAGCGGACTGATCGGTAGAGTCCGGGCCAGTAAAATCGCTTACGTACACGGTCGTAAGTTCGTGGGACGCCAAGGTGGCCAGCCGTCGGCTCGTCGTGCAGCTGATGGAGGACGTCAGATCGGGGGTGTTCAGGAACAACGAGAAGCTCGTCAGGGCCGTCTGCGCGAAAGTTCCGGCGGAACAGCACGCCGTCGCGGAGCAAAAACGCGTTCAATGCAGGGTCTGACGGCATGGTGGTGAGACGTGCAATGGTCGACTGCAATGATTGGTCGCGACGCTGGTGGTCGGCGATGTTGTGAAAGTCAGTTAGTGCAAGGACACAAGAATCAAGGTCGTTGTCAGCTGTATCAGGTTGGTCGACCGGTTGACGCGACAGGCAGTCGGCGTCGCTGTGGAGCCTACCAGACTTGTAGGCCACGGAGTAGTCAAACTCCTGAAGGCGTAAAGCCCAGCGACCAAGACGACCAGTGGGATCTTTCAAGGAAGCAAGCCAGCATAGGGCATGGTGGTCAGTTACCGCAGAAAAAGGCCTTCCGTATAAATATGGGCGGAATTTGTTCACGGCCCATACAAGAGCCAGGCATTTGCGCTCAGTGATCGAGTAGTTCCTCTCGGAAGGTGACAAAAAGCGACTGGCATACGCTATCACTCGTTCGAGACCGGCGTGTTTCTGAACCAGTACAGCACCTATGCCGTGTCCACTCGCTTCCGTGATATACGATATACGTGACATACGATTCAGTGGCGGACTGGGCGCGCGAAGCGAGCTATTGACGTGCGGCGAGCTGGCGACCCACGGGGCTGCCAAATATTTTCCGCATCTTTTCTTTGCAAACGTCCCAGCTGGTCAACGTGTGCTCGTTGGTGTCATACCAGGATTTGGCTGTGTTTCTTAGATGGTGAGGTAGGTTATCCAGCATTATTGTACCATCCCACCTGTTATGGGCGCTGGTACGTTCGAACGTGCGAATCCATTCTTCAACGTCGGTGTCGTCCTCACCGGTGAAAAAGCCTGGGTCACGGGGCTGAGAAACGATGATGAGGGGCGCAACGGGTGCGGTCTCGTTGGGAGGAGGCACCGTGCGTCGACGAATGTGTCGCCCACTTCGAAGATCCGTGGTGTGGTGTTGCTGCGCTGTTGACAGGCACAGGGACCCGGAACCGCAACCTCCACCAAAAAGATGTTACGAGGCAGATGCGGGCTATTTACACGCTGTGCTTAAAAGCGATCTATTTTCAAAGAATGAGGCGTATAGTCCGAAGCCGAGGATACCAGCGTAGCTCGAGCCAGTCTGTCTCTGTGCGACCTCTTCGTCTTCGCTTCGGCTTGCCTTGCGCGACGCACTGATGCGGCACGTACCCATAGATGAAATTTACGATGCATTGACCACCAGGTGATCCAGTGCATTGCCATGTGAAATGTCAAGAGGGCCGCGACAATATAAAGCCGTTGCAGAGGTCATTATTACGGACTGCCAAGAAGCGTATATAACTATCGATCGGTTTCATCTTACCTACGGCCACAGCAATTCTACTGAAACATCCTCCACAACACCGGATAAAAATTATAGGGCCTTAGCCGATACTGACGTGATCGCCAGCTACGCTACGTAATAGGATGCCCGACATCTGACACAGCGCGCTAATTACCAGTGACGTGCGCAGTGGCGTGTCTGTCCTCTCATGCCTTTCAAAGAAATCGCGCATCACTACCGCCTGGTGGAAAAAATGTACCGTCCTTTACACAAAAGAGAAATAACTCCACCATCGACGCATCCACCAACACTTTTCCCACTAGTCTAGAGCCCACATTCTGGTTCCCACCCGGTACTCCTCGCAATGCCACTTCTGCGAGGCTCCGAGCAAGTTCTGCCATATTAGGTTGGCCTGTGATAAGAACCCCAATTACCCTCTGCCCTTCCCCTTCCCTGATCACTGCGACAGAGCATTGTTCACCTCACCATGACAATCAGCTTTGGCTTGTGAAGAAAGCCCAAGAAGCTGGACGGTCTCAAGGGTTCGTAGAATAGGGACTTTTCCTCAAGGCTAACGGCTTCACAGGAACGTTTATTCATCCGCTTCCTCTGGGTAGGCGGCGCGAACTGCGTCTCAGGAAGGGACATTCGACTGTGTCTCAAGAAGTGAAAGCACATCATTGTCGACCGCAAGGCGTCGCCACCGCGAAGCATGTCTTTGTACCTCCCCCTCACAATTTCGGCATGTATCGGTGCCAGGACCGCTCGTGCGGGGTCAGCGTACTGCCCTCCCCTTGAATTTACCATACTTTCGTGCGCCGTTTTTCCTGTCTTCGTTCACTCGGTTATGACGCAGACCTGGATGTCAAACAACAGTATTGGCGGCCAAAGTGCAGGGGAATAAAACCATTGTACAAGATCTGTTGAGCCAGTAAGACCGTTACGCTTCCGCAGCAGCTTCGGTAGGTATCCCGAACGCTACGTTCGCTGATTACGTGGGTCTTCTTCTCGATGTCATCCGACCCTTCCTAACAGAGCTAAAAATAAATTTTTGCCGTTCCACTCAATGTGAAAGCTGTCGGAAGTGGAGTGCAGTTCTTCGCAATTATTTACTGAAGCGCAGGTATCCGCTCACTGCTACCAGCTAATGCAATTCACATTTCCGGCCTGCGTAGTGCTCGCCCCCCCCCCCCTGTCAGATACTGCACCAGCGGGAGTTCTGTTGTTTTTTTATTTGCTTTTACACCTGCTCGTGGCAGCGTTGTAATGTCACTATTTTTCGCTTACACTCGTAAAAACGAAGCCACCGAGCGTTCCAAAATAAATGAACTCGGACCCGGCTAATTTTCTTTGCGCTAGACAACTGGGATATGTAAGACAAGTGGGAGGGGTTCACGAGATTCGAACGGGTAGACCTATTTGAACCGCTTGGTTTCCAAAGCCTTTGTGGGACGCCCAGCGACGGGTACGCGGGGCTGTACTTGGGTTGCATATCTCGTAACGCCGTCTGGTTCGGGCAGTAGCTTGACATCGTGTATTACAGCAATCTACGACGACAAGGCGTGCCCTTACAGTGTCATGCACTTAAAACTGGTTGTGCAGGTGCCCCTGACAACGGTTTCGTCCCTCACGAGTGCGGGCGGGAAGAAGTACACCAACTGATACGAGCTATACCGAATAGTTCGGACACAGCCAGCCGCAAGGGAGCCGAGCTGATGCACCCACAGAGAGTTAGGCAGTCGGTATTTGTGCCAGCGACTTTCGCAGCGCCTAAGGCATTGTACAATCAAAATAATTTGTGGTATCCCGACGTACCCTGCACCACAGGAATGCTACCGACCGGATTCATTACGTACTTCACCGACCAACGGAGCAAGAGAGATGTTTGACTGCCAGCAGATCAACGCCTCCCTGTTACAACTCCTGTGCGGAAGGACACCACTAGAGCCAGTGTTCATTCAGAGAGATTCGTCTACATGGCGTTGGGCCAACGCAACTCGAGCCCCACCTGTCCGAAGCTATTGCGACATCGAGTACCTCATATGACCGGACGCAGCAGACTAAGCAATCTGTCGCCTTTCCAGACCTTTATCACCGCGCCGTGTAACGAACCCCTCCGATCAGGACAGTGTGTGGTCCCCAAGCCCTCGTCGAAAACGCTAGAAACAGTGTCTTTAGAGGCGCGATCGCGCAATGCAGAAGCTATCAGGAGCTTCGACTGCTCTTGTATCGTCGAATTATAACACAACGTAGGCGAGAAAAACTAATGTGTAAGCACATAGCTGGACATTATGTGCATATCAAAACCCGGGCACTTCACATATTGGTATACAAAGGAGCAGAAGCCTCTATTATCAATAGGAACGACGCAAGAGTTTTGAACAAAGTGATCATATCGTGTACAGAGGCTCGAATTCGGGGACCCAGAGGGAAGTTCGTCCCTTCTTTGGGTATGTGCACTAACACAGTTATATTCGACGGGACACGATTTGTCCCCATCTTGCTTGTCCTCCGCGAATGTTCTCTAAATAAGTACATTTGTATGTATTTTCTTCGTGAATAGGGTGCTACAATAGAATTTCAAAATTGTCGGGTTTTTGCCACAGAATCGGCCGCACAAGAAAGCGCCTGTGAATATTCTAATACAGTGCGCATTACCATCGATTATCTCATCATTTCCGGTGACTACGCCTTTTGGTCGAACATTTGTGCAATAAAATGCCAAAGGTGAAGCAGTGGCAAACACGAATGCGTCCCTCCCGTTCAAGCTGGGAGTGGGTGTGTCATAAGTAATCGTCCAGTTGCGCGATAGATGAACACCTGTGCTCATAACAAATGTTTTCAGTGAATATTCTCAGCATGTACAGAAAACACGTGAAGCGCACGCCTAACAAGACCAGAAGTTCCAGCATTACCCACTGTGGATTAAGTCAGCGCAGCAAAAAATAAGACTGCTGGACTGAGTGAAAATGTAGACACCAATTTGCAACGCTCGAATAAACTAAGCGACCTGTTGGGAAAGCTCCTGTGGAAATTTAAAGAATGCTGTGCTTGTTCGTCTTAAGTACACCGAACTAAAATTATAAAGCACCGCGTTATAACGGAAGAACACACAAGAACGATTGGGCAACCGTAGTACTGTGTGGGCATGCAAAAACGAGGCGCTATTAAAAAAAACGAAAACCACGCTTTACAGCGATGTCTTTCAATCGTCAAACAGCCATTCGTCATCGCCAGCTGACGGCAAAAGACGGAACACTGCAATTATGTGTTGATTTAAACAAATATTGTACAGCAGACGTTTACCACGGGCCAACCATAGATGACTCTCTGGAAAGGCGTGGATGAGCCAAGTATTTTTACTTCATCATCTTGAAAGTGGCTAGTGACAGATAGAGCATGACGAGAGAAATGCCAGAAAACGTTTTGGTAATCCTAGATGGTCTCTATCAAATTATAAGTCCTTCTTTTCGCTCTCTCCTCTGACCCAGCTTCATTGTAAAAAATGATAGACAGCGTGCATACAGGTTCTAAGTGGTAAACGAGCCCTCCCTACTTAAATGACGTTGTCCACAGCGAGCTCAGCAGACTACTTGCGGCAGTGCGCTCAGCTGTTCTCATGCTAAACCCGTGGCAATATCACTTCTGCTTCGTCGAGCTGAAGTCTTTGGGACATGTCTGCTGATAACTAGTTATGCGGAACACTGAAAACACAACGTTCATTTGCTGTTTTAAGACGCCTAGAAATAAAAAAAGGCTTGCGATGATTCTTTGGCGGCGTTACTAGTACATTGAATGCTTACTTGACTGAAGCCCCTTACTTAACTGACCGAAGAAGTCCAGTTTTATCTCTGATTTTGGTCACGCACTGTTACCTCTAATGTTGGTCGCGCATTGGATGCATATTGCGTGGTAGACACCGCACACGTAGTAAGCCATGAATATCTTGGGGAATAGAGACAATGTGGTCGGTTTTTACGGGACGTGTTATGCCTATCCGTGAAAACGCAAAAAGGGCACGGCAAGCACAACACCAGAAACGCTAGAAGAGTGTTTTGGAGGCCGTAAAGAACGCAGGGCATTATTCTGGCTTTGTGTATGGTTGAAGAGGCAGCCCGCCCCTAAATAAACGTGGCTTTTTCTTTATTGTATTGTTTTATACGTGACACTATTCTAAACCATAAATTGCAAACAAAGGTAGTTTGCTTTGCGTACTGCGTGTAGTAGGATCAGAATTTTTATTTCTCGTTGTTCACAGGCTGAAAGAGCACCGAATTTTTGTAACGTATTGTAGCTATATTCTGTGACAACTTTGTATTTTTGGCGTCGAAGTTTTTTTAATTTGGGGTGGTGTCGGCGTACGTGCCCAAGAAACCAAAGCCAATCGATGACGCCCTCGCCCCTGCAAGAACAAAAATTTTTTTTAAAAAACACTGTCCCGCGTTTATTGCGTGCTCTGTCTGTGCACTTCTCCTCACTAGTTCACGCACGTCTACGCCTCTTCTGGGGAGCAGTACAACCCTTGTGCTGCAGAAGCCAAGTTTGCAAATCCCCTTGCTGACGGTTCTAGCGCGTGTTGCGCGGTCAACTTGGGAGGGGGGGGGGGTTGCGAAACCCTCCGGGAGAAACCATCCGGGCCTGCCGGGCAGAGACAACTTTCAGAGACAAGTTCGAAAATCCATGTGAGGCTGAAAGAGATGGTTCTTCGATGACGGGAGAGATAAGGTGAGAGAAGAAAAGCTTGCCTTACGAAGAAGACGAAGCGGGGCGCAAAAGCCGCCGACGCGCATATGAGAACGGATACGACGACTTCAACCCAACCCGGAAAATCGCGCGAGTTAACCGGCTTCACCGCCGGTTAACTCGCGCGATTTTAGGGAGTAGCACAAAATACAAAGCTTGTGTAATGTGCTCCCGCGCATTATTCATACTTTAATGACCGAGTGTTAATGGGTCTTCGGTGCGAAGACGATGATTCCACGGAGAAACTTATACCGAGCTGCAAAGCATGCCCACGCAGAAAACTTGGCCATGTACCAACGCGTAAGCACGGCTTAACTTAGCAGAACAAACAATATGCTAGTTGGGGCCCCAGCCTCACGTTTTACCAAGTCACCATGCCCCTAGGGCAAAGCTGCCACATTTTTCCGCTCCTAAAAACCGCTACACTTTCTACCTTGTGCTGGGTGATTTCTGCATTGTACTTACTTGTTAGGAACGTCGAATTCATCCAGTTGTATGTTTC
The DNA here is from genome assembly GCF_048455015.1 of Haemaphysalis longicornis. Classification (NCBI taxonomy): domain Eukaryota; kingdom Metazoa; phylum Arthropoda; class Arachnida; order Ixodida; family Ixodidae; genus Haemaphysalis; species Haemaphysalis longicornis. The sequence continues at coordinate 2,404,131 of NW_027526329.1, read as the reverse complement.
ATTTTTTGTTTCATTGAAAAACCGCATAAGCAGCGTACGTCCTCGGCTGAAATATGGTAAATGAAACGTGTTTTATTAACATATTTACCAATTTGTAAAGGATATAAGTCTTCTTGCATGTGTTTTACCTGTTATTTCCGCTATTTTTCTCAAAAAACACGGGTTTTACTTTCCAACTAAGAATCTCCTGTCGCCTTATGCGACTTCTGGCCGCTGCGCCTCAACCTACCAACATGGTTAGTTAAAGGTTTCCACCCCACTTGGGGAATCTGAGAGCAGTAACTTATACATATGAAGTGGTTTTACGACGAAATAGGTCACACCTTCCAACGACGAAGCGGAGATGGAGCCCTCGACACGGTACGGCCGCAGCCCTTGAACTCTGCGTAGCCCTTATGCGATGCTCAATCCTGACATGTACGCGCACCGTGGAGAACATCTTCCGGGACGAAACCCACCATGAACAAGAGAACAACAGGCAAAAATCGCCCATGAAGAACACCCAGCGGCAATACGACACGATGGACTCTAAGCTCCAGGGCGTGTGCTTCTGATGTAAAATTATCCAGCGAAAGCCCTAACTTGCCACCATGGACAACGTGAGAGCCCAATATTACTTAATAAACGTATCACTTGTGTCAAAGCTGGAAACGTTTGAGTGATGTTTCCGCACTGCACAAGCGCACACACGATGTCATTTCGTCTCGCGAAGTTGAACCCAAAGTTGACCCAGCGTCTAACCACAAACGGCCCCACCTACATCACAGAATTTGCCAAACTCTCCTCATACCCAGAGACGCTATTCCTAGAAAGCTTCTGTAGCAAAATTCCCAATATTGTACTCGTGGGCCAAGAAATTACATTTTATTTTTATGTGTTCGCGTTTGCACAGACTCCCGCGACCCAGCTCAATATCCGCCGCGGGAAGAAAATAGGCTGCATATTTTGTTACTTTATGTGCCCCTAGGCAACTTTTCATTTTCCGCTGCATCGCCGTGCGGTGCAGCGTTGGCGTAGAGGTAGGGAGTAGAGGTCTACTATACGCCTGACGTGTAGAAAGATTGTGGTTCGAATCCTGGTTCAGGACAATTGCCACCAAAAACGCGCAATTATGGGATTGCAGTTGGCGATTGGGGTGCGGCCTGAACCCGGCGACCATTGCCGGTGACACACTCCCTCACCAGAGCAGGATTGGCCACCCTGGTGTAGTAACGGACACAACCTCCCATGATTACGCCAATTACCCACGGCCCTCAGTCTCCAGTGGCTGCGAAGCAAATGACCACGGCGGCGGTCAGACCTGTGACGCAGCAGGGGGTGCTAAGAATTCCTGGACCCGGACAGGCCGCCATTGGAATCTGAACCTGGCAACGTTTAACACGAGAACCTTATCTAGTGAAGCGAGTCTAGAGGGGTTGTTCGAGGAATTAAAGGGAATCAAATACGATGTAATAGGGCTTAGTGAAGTTAGGAGAACAGGTGAAGCATTTACGGTGCTTAAAATGGATACGCTCTATGTTACCGCGGTCTAGACGACAGAAGAAAACTGGGCGTGGGATTTCTAGTCAATAAAAGCATAGCTAGAAACATAGAAGAATACTATAGCATTAACGAAAGGGCAGCAGGGCTTGTAATTAGGCTCAATAAGAGGTACAAGCTCAAGGTGGTACAAGGCTATGCCCCCACATCCAGCCATGAGGACCAGGTAGTGGAATGCTTCTATGAAGATGTGGAATCGGCAATGGCTAAAGTAAAAGCACAGTATACCGTAGTTAAGGGAGACTTCAATGCTAAAGTAGGCAAGCATCAGGCTGGAGACAAGGCAGTTGGGAACTATGGTATGGTCTGGTGTGTGGAAATAGCAGGCGGGACCTACTAGTTGAGTTTTCAGAACGCAAACACCTACGCATAGTGAATACCTTCTCCTGTAAGCGGGAAAGCCGGAAGTGGACGTAAAGGGGCTCGTATTAGGACCATAAAAATGAAATAGACGTCATATTATGCGATAACCCTGGCGTCGTAAAGGAAGTGGAAGTGCTCGGAAGTTTAAGGTGTAGTGACGATCATAGGGAAAGATCTCGAAATAAGTTAGATTTGAGGAGGGACCGCAACAAGCCAGTACGAAAGAAGCCGAATTAAGCGCTAAGAGTAAGGCATAAAGTAGAAGAATTCAGCATCGCGCTGCAGAAGCGATACTCAGCTCTTACCGAGGAAGCCCAGCTTAAGACACAGGAAGCCAGCGACAACCTTGCACGCATTATCATGGAGTGTGCAGTAGAAGTCGGGGGCAGGATGGCTAGACAGGATACTGGTAAACTTTCACAGGAGACGAAAGATGTAATCAGGAAACGGCAAACCATGAGAATCTCTACCGCAGCTGACAGAATAGAACTAGCCGAGCTCTGGAAATTATTCAATAAGCGTAAGACAGCTGACATACGGAAGTATAATATGGAAAGGATAGAATATGCTGTAAAGAACTGAGGTAGCTTGAAAGCAGTGAAGAGACGTCTTGGCGTGGGGAAAAATCAGATGTATGCACTTAAAGATGAGCAAGGCATTGTCATCACAAATAGGGATAAAATAGTCACAGTGGCCGAGGAGTTCTATAGGGATCTGTACAGTAGCCGGGACATACAGGATAATGCCGTACGAGACAGTAGTTCAGAGGAGGTAGACATCCCACCAGTAACGACCGAAGAAGTAAAGAAGGCTTTGAAAGAAATTAAAGGGGGCAAAGCACCTGGTTGGGACCAGATAACAGCAGACCTCTTCAAAGATGGCGGAGAAATTGTACTCGAAAAACTGGCAAACTTGTATACGCAAAGCCTAATTACCTCAAGCGTACCGGAATCTTGGAAGATTGCCAAAATCATCCTAATCCTTAAGAAAGGTGACATGAAGGACCTGAAAAATTACAGGCCTATCAGCTTACCGTCACTCATCTACAAGCTACTTACCAAGGTAATCCCTAACAGAATTTCTGCAACCTTAGATTTCAGTCAACCTAAGGAACAAGCAGGGTTCCGTAAAGGTTATTCAACAATGGACCATATTCGCCCGATCAATCAGGTGACAGAGAAGTGCGCTGAGTATTCTGAACCCCTGCATATAGCCTTCATAGATTACGAGAAAGCATTTGACTCGGTCGAAACCCTAGTAGTTATTCAGGCATTACGAAACCAGGGGGTAGATGAGCATTATGCAAAACTACTAGAGAATATCTACAATGGGTCCACTGCTACCATCATCCTCCACAAGGAGAGCAGTAAAATACCTATAAGGAAGGGCGTCAGACGAGGAGACACAAACTCTCCAATGTTGTTCACAGCATGTTTACAAGAAGCATTGAGAATGTTGGATTAGGAACAGGTGGGAGTAAGGGTTAATGAAGAATACCTCAGTAACCCGAGATTTTCTGATGACGTGGCCTTGCGACGTAACTCGGTGGACGAATTACAAAGCATGCTTTCCGCACTACATGAACGGAGTAGAACCGTGTGCCTGAATATAATATGCATATATCTAAAGTAATGATCAATAACCTCGGGACAGCACAACAGTTTGAGATAGGGGGCGAGATAGTGGAAGTGTAAAAGAATATATCTACTTAGGCCAAGTTGGGACCCCTTATCCCAGCCATGAGGCAGAGGTAATTAGAAGAATCACAATGGGGTGGAGTTCATACGACAGACATTCTCAGATAATTAATAGAAGCCTACCATTTTCCCTGAAGAAGAAAGTGTATGACAGCTTTATCTTACCGGTACTTACCTACGGGGCAGAAACTTGGAGGCTCACTAAGAGGGTTCAACTTAAATTGAGAATGACTCAGCGGACAATGGAGCGCAAAATGATAGGTATAACATTAACGGACAAGAAGAGAGTGGAGTGGGTCAGGGAACAAACACGTGTTAAGGACATATTAGTTGAGATTAAGAAGAAGAAATGGACGTGGGCAGGGCATGTAATGCGAAGGCAATATAACCGTTGGTCATTAAGGTCAACAGAGTGTATCCCTAGAGAAGGCAAGCGTAACAGGAAGCAGCCGAACGTTAGATGGGCGGATGAGAACAAGAAGTTTGCAGGGATAAATTGGTCACAGGTGGCACTGGACCGCAGTAATTGGAGAATAATGGGAGAATCCTTTGCCCTGCAATGGGCGTAGATAGGCGGGTGATGATGATGATGATAATGAAAAGGTAACGCCTTTGTTACAGTGGATTCGTTGTGTCGAATTGGGCGATGTCCGAGACGCCCCTGCCGAAGGAACAGAATAATGCAATTTGGGTAGTTTAATGAACTCGACATTTACCTTACTACATGTCTTAACCTGAGGACGCGGCTACGCGGAACGATATTCCAAACATGACCTGCGACGACATAACACCTCAAATGAAAAGCTGTCGGATCCTCCAGTCGCGCTCGTACAGAAGTGTACCGCGATATCAAGATTTTACGTTGATTTCAAGCGACTGAACAGAACCGACAAAAAGTAGATTTGCGCTTTAACACAAACACAGGATGCGCTCGACGATCTTTACAGTTCAAACTATTTCTCGATATTTCTGAAATCGGGATGCTTCCCAAGTGGTTTGTGAGATAGCGACCGTGATTCTGGAGCCTGGGCTCATACCTCTGAATGTGCTATACATCTTCAAGGTGGGCAGATATACGAGGCCGCCGACATTTGACCAGACCAATGAACAGCACCTCTCCAAGCTTGTTACACCGGCTCGCCATCGAAACTAGCTCCATATTAGCTCCCGTGGGTATATTCACGTTACAAGACAGCATCTCACCGGCGGCAGCGGGTTTCCTCCTCCTGCGGTGCTCTGCCTTCTTCCTGTGGCGTGCTTCTCTGCTCATCTAGTATTCTTGTTCCTACAAACCATTGCACGTACCTAACAATGCGCTCCATGGAGAATATATATGTGTATGGTAAGAGACCACTGCTGATAGGCCGACTGAGCTACTGGGAGTTTAAATGTATTTTCTTTCTTTTGGCCTAATAAACGCTTATAGAGCGAATGTTAATTTGAGAATAAAGATGGTGTATTTTGGTGTTTTGACGGATTGCTTATAACGCTTTCGGCCGACCAAAACGTTGTACTTGTTCTAATAGCAAGTGTTAGCTGAGTATTTGCAGAAACAATTTAGAGTTTGCGATCACACAGAGCTAGAATTTGAAAGTTTTATTTTTGTTTGACACTCATAACACAGTGAAAGGTCTAGGAATCGGGAAAAAAGCGCAGCAAACATTGTGATTCCAGCGGCTTGAAATTTTGCGACTAAATTGTCTTATGCCAGCCGACCTCAGCATGACTGGTGTTCTTCAAAATGAAACACAGGAAACGGGAAATTGCATAAAATATGTTGTCATAAAATTTCAATTATAACTGAGGCCTTTTTTATTGTCCATATGTAACACAAAAGAAGGCGAAGCTACTAAAGCTGTCTGGAACACCCCCCCCCCCCTACAAAGTGATAGTACCAAAAAATGATACATAGACAAAAGCAGTTTGCCTAACGTACAAAAGCAGTCCGGCAGATAATAGGGTAAATAATACAAATTTGACCCATATATGTTATGTTTAAAAATCTGTGGGGAAAAACACAGCACAAGAAAAGGAACTAGAAGTAGACAGGACAGCGCTGCACTCACCACTAGTTTATTGTGAAAACATCACTGGTAATACACATGCTTGAGTTACCAGGGGGCGGTAAATTATTGCAACGAATAAACAGACATAAAAAAAATAGGCTCCAATTCACTCGGTTAGAATGATTGAAAAAAAAAGCCTTAAACGACCGTCACAAGGATTGCCCATACGACTTAATTTGCGTTCACACACATGGCTTTACAAAGAGTGGAAACAGAATCTGCTATCCGTTACTTAGAATCCGCGGGGGAAGCGTCCCGAACATGGCAGCGTCGGTCACGGCCCCGCTAGAATGGTGGCCGCAGCTATTGTCTGCCCATGCGTCGGCAAAAAAAAACGGAGAGGAGCGTCTTTTGAAAAATGAGCCAGTCGAACCTAGCCATGCTGATCTGCTACCTCGGGGCTATCCTCATGGTCGCTAGCTCAATGAATAAACGTTAACTAGCTAAATGAATAGAAGTCAAACGTGCGGCCGTTTCCACGACGCAGCCCCAATGCAAAGAACAAGATGCCCCGTTGCAATGCCGTATAAGCACTGTCTGTCGCATGTGTACTCGATAAATTATTCTCAGTCATTTGTGAAATATGCAACAGTTCTCGTGTGTACGTTACCACTTCGGTGTGGAGTTATATAAGTGTAAAAACCGGGAGGTGCCTGAACACCAGGTTGCTAGGCCACCAGCGTTCACTAAAATGTAATCTTGAAAGTCATCTCGCAAAGAACTGCAGCTCACATGTCTGTGTACCGGTCTTTTGAAGAAAACACTGTGTTGTCGAAACACAGGTAAACAACAGTGGAAATAATCGAGGCCTATCTGGTAAGATGACCTGACGACCGATGTACCAGTATGTCCTCAGAAATGCTGCATGACCTGCACTTGCTGCGGGTAATGCAAGTCCTGCAATTGCTTATTTGAGTGACACCCTTGCATGGCCACGTAGAGCAAGAGATTACTGTTGTGCAGACGGATGTATGCATATTACCAGTGTTTTCTTTACAATGATATAGCTGTGACGGCAGCGCTGTCCTGTCTACTTTTCGTTCCCTTTTTTGTGCTGTGCATTTCCTCCCTTATTTTCAATCATGAACGTTCAACCACTCCCCCAAATCATAGTTCCGTTGAACATATTTTATTAACAGATTGAGAAGTTAACTGGAAACTCAAAGGTCACCAAAGGTGCACACAATCTACTTATTTTGAGTATTACCAAAAAATCACTCAAAAAGAGCAATAAAAACAATAACATATCAGGAACCCGGTAAACTGATAAGTCAGACTCTAATAAAAATGCCATGAAATTTTTGCTTTACCCTACGGCTGACCTGTGCTAGTGTGCAAGCAAATTTCGGATGGCCAGGGAGGCGATCATATATTCAAATACCCATGAAATTTGCTGGAAATTGATCATAGCTTGTTTTTTATTTGTGTTATAAAACGTAGTTGTTTTCAGAAGATCGCGTGGTATTCTAAGTAGAGCCGTGGAGAGAGCCGTGGCTGCAGGGCTGTGGATAAAAGTTTTCTAGGTTCGAGCCGCGAAGCCGTACATTAAAGAAAAAATTGTCTAAGATGTAAAAAACTGGTTTCGCGGGAGCCGTGAAAAGACTAAACGTAGTAAGCTTCCAGAATTGCTTATGTTAATGGTGAACATGCCTGGGATGAGTGGAAAGGTTTACCTCATGTAGACACGCAATGTTGCAAATGGGTCTGAAGGAAAGCATCATAATGAGAGATAATATTGTAACGTCCAAAATAGTGGCGCGATTTTAAAAGTACCCTAAGGCAGAAAACCAATTTTTATAGCGTTTTATAGTGCACTTTCGATTTTAGGAGATCAAGTAGCTCACCTAGGAACATATTATCTGATGCGAGAGGAATTGCATGCCCTTGTAACAACAACGATGGCAGTTTGATACCGCGCCGCTGCTTGTGCGGGATCATAAATCGAGTCTGTGTAGGGTTAATTAAAAGTTTGTTTGTGCACCAGAGGGATATGTTGCCTGAATGTTCGTTTGTTGGTCGTTTGTTGAATTTTCGTTTTGTTGTTGCTCCTTTGGTCGTTTTCGTTCGTCAGCAAGAAATCAAACGACAGTGAAGGTAGAGTGTTGTGATACTCGTTTCCTAATGGGGAGGTACCAGGTTCGAATACTTGGCTGCCAGATACTCAACGGTTTTTCTAAATGGTCCTAGCGTCCCTTTAGTGTAGTTGTCTCTACGGTGGAACAAACGCTTGATACTTAGTTCAAGAAACCATGGTGCGTCAGGTATTGGGCCCTAGAACCCCTCCGGGAGGATCTAGGACCGCTGGTCCTTATGCGCTCAAACGGTAGAAGTGCTCCTATAATGCGAAGAGACAGTTGGGCTGTACCAATGGGGCAGGCGTGGTGGGTTTGCCTGGAGCCTCTGGTCACCCACCAGATTAACAATGGTTACTGGCGCCCCTTGTCCAAGGATCCGCTCTACTGCCAACCGTAACACGTAGTCAGTTTGTACGATGGGGTATGGAAGTGTGGGAGGTATCTTTGGGCCGCAACCAGTAAAAATTGGTGCACGCACACCCTGCACAAGGAATCTCGTTCTGAGGAATTTCTTGTCGGGAAACGCCCCAGTGGAAGGGCTCGTACCTCTTCTGTGGAAGTCACCATGCGTATTCGTGTGCCTTGGAGGCCACTCGCCGGTACCGGTAAAATAGTACAAGTGACTCACCGACCTGGCGCTCGGTCGTTGTATGGAACTACAACGCTAGAGAAGTTCAGCGGGCTTGTATGGGAAATAGCCCTTGAGGATGCTCAACGTAAATGGTGGTTTAACCCGCATATAACTGTTACTAAAAAGCTGACAGTTGGGGAGCTCGTTTATGAATACTACAATAATATTTCCCCCCGAATTCAACTCTCGGAAACACCTTTATTATTATTTAAGGGTACTGAAAGTGTATCACAGATTTTCCCGACTGAGGATTTCTAGTTAATGGTCCGCCGTATCACGTAGATGATGTAATCACAATATTATCAGTGACTGCAAACGTTAAAGTGGATCCACGACCTATGAGTTGCTCTGGGTTCGTTAAGATAGAATAAGTCGGGACGAGGAATTCGAATGATGTGTTGGTATTTCTTGCAGATTTGTTACGATTAATGGTATCAAACCCTTTTGTTAAATAAAAAAAAACTTGCAACGGTGTCACCTGTGTGGATTCGGAATTTTGTATTTTCGGGTAGAGATATTCAACCAATAAGATATTTAGGGGGCAAACAACGGACTAAAGCTGTGCAGAAAAATGTGGTTGTATTTGGATGGGAAAGTTTATCTTTCTGCAGTAGACCTTGTGGGTTCTTGTTAATAATAAAGAAGAGATATTAAAGCAAGCCCAGTAGAATATCTTGTGCGGAATCCAAACTGATACGTTGTTATAATGTTACAGATATCGAGGTATTTTAACAAACGAGTTAAAACTATTTTTTCAAATACTGTCGAACCTACTATAAGCAATCCCAGACACAACATTCTCCCGCTTATATCGAGCATATTTTGGTGCCCTTAAGAGTTTTATGAGCAACCTATTGCAACTGCATCCAGATGTACCGAACGTATTTCAAAGCCAACTATTCTACCATGAACACTTCCGACACCTTCACGGTAACAACACCGAGCATACAAAATGAAAAAAAGTAATACCGTCCATGAAGCATGAGAGAGGTGGCGTGCTGGTGAGTTCACCGCTTCAGTTTAATCGCGACGAACATGTTCCGGAACGGCCCTCCCTGCCCGCAGATTTCGGACGCTGTGATCGAGGTCACCGACTTTCCTGGCATTTTTTGAAATGAATAATGGTAGTGAGGAACAAGATAAAAAAAGGGAGCGTGAAGGTTGGCGGTGAATGGGAGGCCAACCAGCGAAGCCTTGCGGTGAACCAACGAAAGCATCGCCGTGAATAGGCTCAATCTGTATCACCTGCAGCTCAAGCGTTCCCATCGCCAGTGTCACGCCGCCCGAGTAGACGCGAACGCACGACCGCGCGCTGCAAGAAGCCTAGTTGGTCAGTTAGCTGCAACGCCGCCTGTAAATTCGTGGCCTAACGCGTGAGCGAAAAATGGTCAAACAGCCACTCTCCTGTTGCTCTCTCCTACCCTTCCCCGCAACGTAGCCTTCCTGCGTGCTTTCATGTCTAGAGTTCCTGTATATCCCCTAGGGGAGCTACATACAGGAACTCTATTCATGTCCGCACACCAACGCCGCGTCTCGAAAACTATGCAAAATAGTTGAAAGTTTGTGTAGCGCTCCCCAGGCGGCGCTCCTACCCCATCTTGTTTTTCACCATGCCTGTCTGTCTTGGTCTGTCGCTGATAAAGCCGCCTTTTCTATGGAGCAAAATTACTTAGGCTGCCGCAGGCTGATTCCGGCTTTGAGCGCTTATCTACTTGATCACGGGGAGACATATTCTAAGTGATACATCCCACGGCGCGCCTCTGTCCCCTCCGCATTTTCGTCTTGTTTTGTTATCGCTGCTCGCATTCGCATCGGCACGCACTTTTCAAATTCGTGACTGTACTGTTGAAGAGCCCTGACAGCGTTGCGGGCTCTCAGCTGCTTATCTTTTTGTTTTAGATAATAATCTGAAATGTTTGAAGCACGTGATATTTTTGGAAATATAGGTAGAAGTGAGCGCCCGAACAAAAAAGGTGCGCGCAATTTTTTCTTCCCTAAATTCTGCAGAGAGAAAACTATCAGTAAATTAATGGCTGCACCAATAGAAAATAGCGTTTTTCTGTTCGCTCTTTGTCTACCCGACAATTAATGTGTTTTCAGGCTATTGCAGTTCCGCCTCCATCAGTTGCCTTTGGAAAAATTCAGCAAGTATGAAGCGAGCGACACGTTAAACGAGATCCCAAGCTCGCATGAGAACTAGCTCCCCGTCGCGGCTAAGATGTGAGCCACACGTCTCTTCAAACACAACAGCAAGCTGCCAGACACACGTCGTAGAAGTGGATGCAGCGTTCGCGACTCGCTGGCGCCCCGCGAGCAGTGACGAAAGGCGAGATATCCGCCGTATCACGGCACATCGCGGATAAGTGTGTAACCTAAGCGCCCCTACCCTTCCCATTGAAAAGCACGTTAAAAGTTAGGCACTGTTTATACAGGCGGCGTTGCTTGGCTATGATCTAATATCGCGGTTAGCCGAGAGTTCGTTCGCACAGTTCGTGATAACGAATCGTGATGACATTCAAACTTTTGAACGTCGCTCTACTCCGGCCGAACCGACCAATCTCCCGGTACGTTCACCATGGCGCTGCTGACACACACCGAAGAAATTACGCTCAGTGGATATTTTGAAGACGTCCTAAAGAACTTCGTTGGCATAGGGCGAGTAGCGTTTGTACGACGCGCACGCAGTTTAGTACATTTGTAAGTAAGCAGCAGGGGTCCCTTCATCAAGTGGAAAGGTTGAACGTGTCACCGAAAAGGTTCTCGACAAGTTGCACTTCTTTTAAAGGCCGAGGTCATTTAGAACGAAATACGGTTATAACGACAACTTTTCCCTTCACCTTCGAGTTAGTTACACGCGGGTTTGACTCTTTTTCTGAAAAGGTATCACGGAGATTAAACAATAAGTCGAGGGTGTTTCAGAATACACCCATTTTCAATGGGTGTATTCCATCATGTCGTGAACGAGTCGTTTTTACGCTTTGATATTAGTGCTAAGTGCGAGGGCGCCAGTCGAAAAAACATGCAACGATGCAACAGCTTTAGTGGAACTAGTATATGCTGTATCAGAAATTCGTGTGCACCTTACATCAATACCTATAAGAGATTCATTCAATTCAGTAGAAATGTCAGTTGCATCAATAGGAGTACTGGCTTGCGAAATAATATTTGAGGCAAAGTGCTGTGATGCAGTCTGATTAAGGAGAATTTTTATACGTTCACAGGTTTTCATTGACACACTTTGACACCTAAGGATTTTCTTCTAGGCAAGCTTTCACTACAATTTCAAGACTTTGTAATCATGTTTTAGTAACTAGTGCAACTTGTCATAAAGGTTGATTCAAATGGTTGGCGCTCTAGTTTCTTACGTTGGCTTTGTGGTTTCTTTATGTTAGGAAAACGGCGTGGATTATCCTCGGATTTATTGGGGCAGAGTACCAGTGGGTTGTACAAGTGGTGCAAGGTGCAGGTTGGAAGGAACTTTGTATTCAAGATGAAATATTTACCAATGGCGCTTATAAGGTGCACTTTGAAAAGAATGTATACATTTCAGAGTAAGCAACAGCTATTATTAAAACTTTCCGTTATCGAAAGAGTGCTTTATCTCCTTGCGCGCTTGCTGCACTGTGGTCGACGTCGAAAGTAGAATGTATGGGTAATCATCCGGTTTTCGAATATCAGCAACACCTGCAGGACACACGGTTGTTATGTAAGATAGGACATAGTGTATTATTCTTTGTGAGCCGGTGAATGAATATCTACTTGATACGTAACACGGGACATGATACCATATTATGTGTAGCAGTTCGCATGCCTAGATGATACAGGACGAGTTCAGTCGGTGCTATCAATATTAAAATCGCCAAATAGCAGGACGGTTTTGTGTTCACTGGTTAGGTTCTCAAAAATTTATGAAAAAATGCAGAAATCAGTGCTTTTTGTTGAGAGTGGACTGTATATTGTGCCGACAATTGTACGTTGGTTTTTTCAATACAGGGTTGATAGAATTCTAACCACTCGAATTCTGCGTTAGCGCAGGTAAATGAAATGTCATTGCGACGAATGCATGATTGCTGAACTAGGAAGAATATTGAAGAGCCGCCGTGGTGCTTGTTTTCACAACTAGTAAGTTTTTGCATCGGCTGTCATCCACACTATACAAATTTGCACTTGATGTAATCAGCCAGGTTTCCGAATGATGATGATGATGAATAAATCTTTATTTGTTAAGCTGGTGCAGATGTTAGGGAACCCGCCCGGTTGGGGGCTTCCCTATTCCGGGATGCCCTGAGCTCGGCTGACGGTCCAGGCCCTCTTCACCAGTTCACGTTGGATCCCAAGGTCCTGGCTCGCCAGGCGGTTGGCCCACTGCTTGTACAAGGGGAAGGTTATTGGGGCAAGGCCTGGTGTCTTCTGGCACTCCAAAATCTGGTGGTGCAGTATACCGGGCGTTGTACAGAAATTGCAAGTAGACGGGTATTGGGTGGGGTAAATCGCATGAAGTAATCTTCTGTGGGGGTACGTATTTGTCTCTAGTCTTCGAAGGGTGGTGGGTTCTGCTCTTGCTACCTGGGACTGCGGAGTCGAGGAGGCTCTTCGGCCTTGACGGTAGTAAATAAGAATATCAGCATACCTGACAAATGGTTCTGTTTTGGGGGTCGCAAGCGGTGTTTGTCCCTCTATGGTAATGGCCCGTTGTATAAGCGCGCGGGCAGCGCCGTGAGCCACCTAATTACCTTCGAGAGATTCATGACCAGATATTCACATGAGCCGCGTTTCTGGTATGTGGGCAGTATTCTTAAGAATTTGAAGTGCCGTTTTGCTGATGTGGCCTCGTTGGTAATTGCGGCACGCCGCCTGCGAGTCCGCCAAAATTGTAATTGCATCCTTTTCCGTTGTATTGGCCAGGGCAATAGCGACTTTTTCAGCAGCTTCCGTTGATGTTGTGTCGACGGTGAGGGTAGTTGTTACTTGCCCTGTTGCATTGGTGACACACATGACGTGGGCAGGATTGTTCGTGTATGGAAACGCGTCCGCATACATTGTTGTTGGATTATCGCCGTATTTATTATTCATGTAGCAAAAAAAAAACAAATATGAACCAACAAGCCCAGCATTTCACTCTCTTGAATTATTATTCATGGCTCGTACTCTTGCTACGCGTCGATCATTCTGGTGTAGTGGGTGCATGTTTCTTGGGATGGGGGCAACCCTGATGGGTTGGCTGAGTTGTAGTGTAACCCGCTCCTCACAAAGAATGGAACGTGAGGTCCGTCGAAAGTAATAGGTGCTGCATGCGACTTCCCGAGCATTCTGATGTCCAAGATGGGTGGGCCGGTGGTATGGATGGCCGTGTGGACTTCATGCGGGGTGGTGCCTGGGGTGATGCCCTGAATAACGCCCCAGGAACTACCCGGGGGCGGCTTCATGTAGGCCGTAACTTCGTATGCAGTAGAACAGAATTGGATAGCGGTAAGGAAACGGAGGGCGTCAACGATGGCTTCATTGGAGTGCTTACCGCAATGAGGTTGTTTTGGGCTTGGGGTTGCACCGTGACTTGGCAGTAGAACTGTGCGGCTGGTATCTTGCTGGCGACTTGCAAGCTGTTGGTTATTTGGTTGGTGGTCCAAGCTCCGACCCGAAGGCCCGATCGCGGGCGTATAAATAAAATAAATAAAATAAACAAAAATAAATAAAATAAATAATTATCTTGTAGTCTGTGGCAGGCAGTCGGGGAACAGGCGGTGCACGGGAAGCGGCAGGGGGAACGCTGCGTTCAGGGCTTACTTGAGGCGTACTCGGATGCTTGTGGTTCTTGAGGGCTTGTCTTTGGTGTAGTACTTGTCTCCAGGGGTCGTCGCGTGGCAACGACCCTTCGCTGAGGGGGTGAAATGCTGGTGCTTTGGATGCTGGTGCCATAGTGCTTGAAGAGGGCTGCATACGAGGTGGTAGATGTGCTGCCGGCGCAGCTGCCGGGAGCCGAGCGCGTGCCAAGAGCGCGGCGCAGCTGGGGCTTGCGAGCTAGGCCTGATAGGCCTTGCGAAGTGACCGGCGTGGTCCGTTTTCAAAGGGCGATTGCTGACCAGTGGTAGTACGGATCCTGTTGTGGGTGGTGTCCAGGTGATCCGCGTGATGTAGCGATCCTCGTGGTACAGGTTTTACCGCGATAACTAGAAATTACCGGTCAATACACCAATCAAGGCAGGAGCCGATGGAGAGCATGTATACATGACGCGGCCCCCTAGCGGCCAGTCGCAGAAAGTAGAAAAATAAGAAATATATAAGTGATATCAACAAAATTTAAATCTAAATATTGTACAGCTCCTCAACAAACCAGACAAAAATAAAGGAGCAGCAAAAATAATGAAAAAAGCGTCAATGAAAAATCGCGCGAACAGACGAAAACTGTAACGCGCTGCATTTGCGCAGAAATGCGTAATTGCGCAAATAAAGATAATTCACCGAACGGAAACTTAAAAAAAAGAAATACAAAACCCACAAAAGAAATTAAAACTGAACTTACCAATTCAAAAATATCAGTTCTATACATCACCCGCTCACAGCGAAGAAAATAATAAAAAGCTTTGACAAAAACTAACGGCGGAAAAAAGAATAAAAAATTATGAAAACTCGACAAAGTTTAACGCCCAACATCAGCGCAAAAAGTATATAATTGGCGGCGTTAACATGTGTAATTAATCGTTATATTAGTGTGGACGGAGACAATTGGCCGTACGAAATTTTAAAAGAGCCAAAACCAGAAACTAAATTATAAACCCTAGCTTACAAAATAAAAATTAGCATTCATACACCTCCTCCAAAAAAATAAACACAAAAATAAAAAAGCACTGAAAAGAACTGCGGAAACACGTACAAAACATCGCGAAAATGCCCAACCGTGCAAACGCCTGCCTTTGCATAGAAGGCCATATTTGGCACGATAAGGTATTTATTGTCTTGAAAATAGTGTAAATGGAGCTTATATTTGAATGGCACTTGAAAACAGAAAAGACAACAAAAATTTTAAAAATAAACATTAAAAGTGATCTTGCAAAATAAAACAAAAATACCTGAGTTAGCACATTTAATCGTTGAATTTATATGGAACCACCAATCTATCGATTGTATATAGCTGAGCCATATGCAAGCACAGGTGTACAAGCAAAAATCATTCTCAATTACAAACACAGATAATAAGTCTCACGTCCCGCGATAATTATGCAGCTTTATTTGCTAATATGTCGCGTGCAGGTTTTACGGACCATGATCGGCTTTTCCTAACTG
This sequence comes from Haemaphysalis longicornis, assembly GCF_048455015.1. Taxonomy (NCBI): domain Eukaryota; kingdom Metazoa; phylum Arthropoda; class Arachnida; order Ixodida; family Ixodidae; genus Haemaphysalis; species Haemaphysalis longicornis. The sequence continues at coordinate 2,388,479 of NW_027526329.1, read as the reverse complement.
CCCCGCAAATGCGCTAGATTAGTTCACAAAGCGCTTACTAAATCATCGCAAATGCTCATTGGCACTAAATTGCAATCGACGCTGGTGTCTGAATGTATACCGGTTGGTTTGTGTCGGACATGCATGCTTACACTTTTCTAAGCCTGCCTTAAAATGCCGTGGCCACTAATCTGTCGCGACATGCATACCAACCAGAAACAATCTTAATATTGCATTTATGCGACAGATGCTTATAGAAGTCAGCACTCTTAAAAATATAGTTTGGTGAGGACCTGAGGGTTTTTTTAAGGGTACCGCGTGTACATACATATCGACAAATCTAAAAATAATAAAAAAAGGACGCGAAACCGCAGCAGAGAGTGCCAGAACCGACTGCGCTCCGCTCGTATGATTGCTGCTTAAACTTTATTCTTGCGCGCCTCATATTATTAAGTTACCCGTTCTAAATTTGTTGGCTATTGTCTTGTACGTGTCATTTTAAAGCTGAGGGCCCGACTCAATTTCACTGCAAGCTACGAAAACGCGCGTCTCCTCAATTGCGCCAAGCTGAAGCAGAATAGTTGATGCATAGGTGGCGAGCGCCACGGTGCGGCGGAAGACACGGCCACGCCCCCTTTTCAACTTACGCTCTCTCCGGCCGATTGGGACGGCCGGAGCAAAACGCGCGGGGGGTGATCGCGGAGGCCATGTTTCAGCCCAAAAGAAAGTGGCTAAGATTTGTCCTGCTGTGCAAAGGTTAGCAGACAGGAAAGAAAAAGAAAAAAGGACGGATGACTGTGGGATACGTCATGGCATTAAATTTGCTGAGTGCGGTAAGGACGTTTTGTGTAGTATCCCTTTTAATTGTGGAAACAAGTACATAGCTCAGACTGGCCGCTGCCTGAACGTGTGCCTTTGTGAGCATAACAGCTCGTTGAAAGGGGTACCGTGTTCCTATTTGGCCATGCATTGCAAGGAGTGCACGAGCCGTCCGGAATTGCCACTCACGCTCAAAGTTGACAAACAAAACCACGAGGAATGCGCGTGCCATCCGGAGCTACCACAGACCATCGTTCTTGACAAACACCGTGAGCGGGAAAGAAGAGAGATAATTGAAACATTGTACATTAGAAAAGCAGAAAATACCTGTGTCAGCCAACCTTCTGTTTTCCTATCAGATGCTGAGTTTTCTTTCTTTGATAAAGGCTGATTAAGTGTACTGTGTGTTTTTTTCGGGGGTTTGAGCACTTGCGGTTTGGTTGTATGCAGTGTTTTTAGTGGTTATTCTCCGTGCCTGTGCAAAATTGTAGATTACACGGTACATTTTGTGATGGCGGTGGCTTAGATTGTGTAGATATATTTGTGTGTTTTGACGATTAAAAGTTTCAGTTGCTAGTGGCGCTTCGTCCCGTTAGACCTTTTTGTCCAAGTTTTGTTTTGCGCCATTTTCCATCATGAACCTATACCGTCAAGCTGAACTCGCCGTTCTTAACCCCGGAGAATCACTTGTTCTCTACTTGTCCCTTGAAGCGCGATGACTGTCGGTGAGTATAGCAATACGAAATGAGATAGCGAGCATTGTTTACTTTAATACGACCGACAATTCCACTACCATACAACCGATAGTCGAAAAGGGGTGCCCTTATGGTTTCCCAATTTAGCCTGACTCTCATTCATCATCAGGTGGAATTGTGCTGGGCAGGTTGCTAGAGGTTTGGGACATTTGTTGCTTGCTAGAGGTTTGGGACATTCGGCTCTTGCGACTTTTTCTTTATCATGCTTCGTTTGCCTCCTAGCGTTTTTCCAAAGCCGTCATGCGGCTGTCCATTTTTAATTCAAGTTCGTGCATTAGTTTTTCCAGCTTGCCAAAATTTTCCAATGTAGGAAGCGATGGCGCCTCTTGCGCTGGCTGTGGACTGGCCAGTTCTGGTACCGAGTTTTGCGTCGGTGCCTTCGTAAAAGCTTCCAGATGCGTTAACAGATCTTCACTACGGCGTTCGAGTTTTTCAGAGCGAGCCGTTTGCGCATTTGGCTGCTTCTCGGGCTTACTTCAAGTTTTTGTATGCGGGGATGATTATCTTGCTTTGAGGCTTGTTGTGCCTGCAGCGCGGGAAAGTCTTCTGTGGGTGCGGCTGTAGAAGCGACCGCTGAGGACCAGCTTACATGATGCGTTGTGCTAGGCTGTCGCAAAGTGGGGGCTTGCACTTGCTGCTGAGGCGCCCTGTGAAGTGCTGGCGACTGGTGTTGCGGATGCCGTTGGTACACTGGCAATCTCCGAGAGAACCGTTCCCGTACGTGCAAGGGTGGCGGTGGCGGGCGCAGTTTCTTACGGCACTCCCTGCTTGCCGTTGGATGGTCGAGGTCGCAGAGTTTGCACTTCGGGGTGCATGCGTGTTCCGGGGTTGCGTCACGCTCATGACACTGGGCACTTACGGACACTTCCGGTGTTGGGCAGATGTGTCGTTGGTGTCCAATAACACCACACAGCGTGCAGCACTGGATAAATAGGCGCAGGGCTGCAACTCTAGGGAAATGTCCCTACTTGGGGATTTGGGTTGTCTTTAGAGAAAAGGGGAAATTTGCAAAATCTAGGGAAATGTTTGCTTCCACATGAACTTATGCCTTCAGTCGTGTAATGGTGTCCTTTGTTAAGTTTACCATTCATATTTTTATGTACCTATCCATTCCAGTTTCTCGATGAAGCTCAGATATCTATTTCCCATAAATGCACATCGAGCGAAGTTATCCCTCCTACGTTTGACACTTCTGGTTTAAATAGCAAAGGAACATGATTGATGAAATTCATAAACTTGCTCGCTCGAATATATTATGCACTGCGCATCGTCTGTGCTCGTTCCGCTTATCCTTCTTTCACAAAACATTTGGATTCTACACAAGTGCTAGGTGTCGTAGTACAAGATGTTTGTGTTTTTCGTTGCACTGTGGTGTTCTTGGTTATGGTATTTTTATAATTTAACACGCCTTCGGGTCATATACAAGGCGCTGTGACACGTCGTGCTTCTTGGAATGTCGTATCGTTGTGTGTGCGCCGAGCGATTGCTTTTACTTTCTTGGTATTTTTATATGTGTTATTCACGATTATATGTCACCCCCCCTGCCCGCAATGACCCTCTATTGCTTTTGGTTTGATGAAATAAAATATTTAAAGTATTACAAATTGTGCTCCAACATTTTTTTCAGCTTCATCTTCGTTACTTCCAAAATAGTTTCAGACGAAATAATAGTTATGCCTTAAAAGTATATTCGGCAGTCATATCGCATAACACGAACCCAATATCTGAGCGAAAGCATCTGATAACCGCAATCAGCAAAAATCTAGGGAAATGTAGTGATTTTTTTCATCTGAGCTAGGGGAAAAGTGGCTTCGCAGGTTGGCAGCCTTGAATAGGCGGTACGGTGCAGCGGGTATGAAGCCATGCGCACGAGTGTAAAACATGACAGAGAAGCAGCGACGTACAGTTGTAAAACAGTCGACGATGTTTTCAAAATATTTTGAGCGGCTGTGGAGGCTGCTACGAACAAAGAGGAACGCATTCCTGGCAAGGTAAAAAGGTGAACATCACCGCCACAGAACTCGGATTTGATACCAGGAGTCCGGTAGACGTAAATAAATACCTAACTCGGCAAGGCAAACAACGACTCGGTGCTGCGGTCCAAAAACAAAACGGACGTGAACTCCAAGTTCGTGTGGAAAGCAGGGATAAAGGTATTGGCAGGAAAAGGCGAACGGTCCCCATGTATACGGATAGCAACTCTAAATGACCTTGACCGGATGACAAGAACGGAATAAGACAAAAGCATTGCTTGGAAGACATAATGCTGAACAAACAGCACGGCTGCATTTATTTGAAGCTGCTACCGTGCTGTCCACTCAGTTAATACATTAGTTTAGCATTCCAGGCAGAAGTTCCCAATAATTCATGTGGACATAGGCAGTATTCTTCAGAAACAGGATCTTTTGAAGAATTTATTTAGTTAACTCAAGTTTTTTATTTATTTATTTATCAATACTATCAGCCTTGGTCAGCCTAATACAGAAAGTGTGCACATAATGCACATTACACACATATGTACAAAAAGCTAAGCCTGGACGATAAAGAGAACACAACAATCAACCATGCCTTTGCCATAGCAGAAAAAAGAAAAAAAAAACGGAATAACGCTCTCCGCTGTGTTTTTATTTCACAGACAATACTGAGTGAACCGAAAGCAAAGATGGCGTAGAAAAATAAGTCTCTTCTAACACAAACAATGCAGTAAAACACCTGAAAACACGTGCAGTACGGGATAGTGTAAAAAAAGGCGGAAAATCATGCACTCAAACATGCGCAGAGAACAGGTAAAACTCACTTGCAATATAATTTTGTTAAGGTTTGGTAGTAAATCAAGATGAAGAGGAATTTAATTTTCGAACGCCTTTAATGTTTTAAAGACAAATTGAACCACAATCTGGCAAATAACAACCGATGTGGCATTGATAACATCGGACGGTAATCCATTCTAAGTTTCAATGGCCAACGGAAGGAAAGAATACTTGAATGTATTTCTACGGCTGCTAAATGGTCTGAAAGGCTTGCATGATTCGTCCATGTTGAGTGTCGATGAGGAGGTTTAAGGTAATCACTTTTGTTTATGCTTATAACTTCCCGATACAAAAAATACATGACCATAGCGGCAACTCTACGACGTGACGACAAAGTTCGAATGCGTGCTAGCATGCGCTAGGAAGTTACACTGTCGTGTGTAGAATATTTAAATAAAACAAAGTGCCCTATTTTGCTTTTTTTTAATTTGTGTACAATGTATTGTAATGTGGGTTCCGAACTATACTGCCATACTCGAGGATGAGTCTCACAGGAGTCTTGCAAGTCGTTAATTTGACACGAAGGGGGGCTGCCGAGGGTTTTCTTCGAACGAGGCACAATTGCCTGAAGGCCTTGGTGCACGTGTTTTCATTATGAACATCCCATTTCAACGTATTCATGATTGTTATGGCTAAATGTTTTATCGAATTTGTCCGGGACACTTAGGAGTCATTTAACATGTAGTTAAATTCGAGAGGTGACTTTTTCTGATTTGTGCTATAGATTTTTTTTTGCTGGTATTAATTTTCAAGTCCCAGGTGTCGCACCAAAGGGCTATAATACAGAGGGAAGAATTAAGTCTCACTTGAACTGCAACATCATGCACACTAGTGTAAACAACACAGTTATCAGCCAAGAGTCGCACGGTAATTCTATCCTCAATGCAATCGGCAACGTCATTAACATATACTAGAAGTAGCAAAGGGCCAAGTATGGTACCCTGCGGGACACCTGAAAAAACATTAATACTGTCAGATTCTGATTTGTTCAGAGATACGCAATCAGTGCGATTTGATAGATATGCTGCTACCCATGATATTATTTGACAATTTATGCCAGCAGACGTGAGCTTTTAAAATATTTTGTTGTGCGGGACGCGGTCAAAAGCTTTTGCGAAATCAATAAATATTGACTCAACTTGCAGTTTGGAACCTATTACTGACGCAAAATAATTAGTTAATTCTTGAAGCTGAGTCACCGTGGACAAACCTTTGGGAAAGCCGTGTTATTTTGCTAAAATCAGCTTGTTTTCCTCCATATAATTTATTATTGCTTTATATAGAATGTGTTCCCTTAATCTGCAGACAGCTGGTTAGTGAAATTCGCCGGTACATTTCTCCTGCAGTTTGTTGCCGCCTTTACGTGTCGGAGCGATTTTTGCGGAAATTCAATCGTCAGGAAGAGTGCCTGTCTTGAGGGACGTCGTAAACATTACACGCGAGAACGCCACGAGTTGTTCGGAGTATCGCTTAAGATAACAGTTAACAGTTAAGATAACCTTATCAGGGCTGGCACTTTTCTTGACGTCAATCTGCAAGAGCAAGTTAAGAATGGCTGGCTATGTTATCTCTATGCCCGGCATTAATAAAGTGGACGCTGTCGCTTGTGCTGCTACGGTAGGGGCACGTGTAAATGCAGATTGGAAGTACTGATTGAAACAGTTTGACATGGATTCTGTGTCATATTAACGACGCCTGCAACTTCAAGTGTAGTTTTAGTGACAACTGGTTTCGATAAATTTCGCCTAAACGTGTGTGGCTGATTTATAGTAAAACTTGTCAACGTCCTTGAAAAAAATTTCTCTTGCAATTTTATTTCTTCTTTTATTTTTCGAGCAAATAGGCCTACTTCTGCGGGATATTTTTTTCCTTTCGCATTCTTTGTAACTTTCTTTTATATGAATGATATTAGATATAATCCAGGGCGTTTTTCGTTCTGTGCGCTTTCATTTAGTAGGAATGAAGTTACCTTTGCAAACCTGTATTGCGTTTTTGAACTTTAACCATAAATGGTTATTACTGGCACCAGGCAGATTTGGAAATTACTCGAACGCTATTTCTAAATGATCAATAACGCTTTCATCGTTTGCTCGGTTGTACTGCTTGACTTGAACCTTCGAAAAATTTTAGGTGTGTTTGGCATTCTGATTTTGGTTACCAAAGGTTAGTAAAATCATTTGGTGATCAGAAATACCATCTTCTACGCTGAGTTCAGGAGTTAAATGACGCAAAACAAACGCAACAGAAATTACTGAATGGACACTTCCTTCTATGAGAGTGGGCTCTTTTTCCAACTGTGACAAGAAACTATACATTATGTTGAAAAGCGGCTAGCAGCTGCTTACGTCGAGGCAACCACTTGTAAGCTGGTCCCACTCAAAGCCCCCCAAGTTGAAATCACTTAGGATGATAAATTAAGTGCGGTCGTTTATATTTTGGTGAAGGAAGTCGCGCATTTGCGTAAGGTAACTTTCAGAGGAGTTAGGTTTTCGATACATTCCACCTACCAGAATAGAAGCATCATTAACCTCAATTGTGCACCACGCACGTTCATGATTAAGGATGCATTCGTGGGCTAAAAAAGTTATTCCGTTTTCTTTGCAATGGCTACGCCCCCTCCGCAACCTTCACGATCCATTAAAAACAGGTTATAAGACAGAGGAATTACTTCGGAATCATGTATGTTAGAATTCACCCACGTTTCTCTTATAACGACTATATCAGGGGATACAGCAACATCAACTCTTCTAAATTTCTATTTTGTTAACAATACTTCTCGCATTAAAACACAGTAATAAAAGCGGTGTATTATTCCTGACGCGACTCGCGTTGGAAGCTACGACATCTACGGGCAAATCATAATGGGATTGCTTCAGTTCCACTCGCTTATTCTGCGCATGATCCCATACATACAACCATTTGTTTACTTTCAGTTTGTCATACACCAGAGCTACTTTATCGCTGTTGTCGAGGTTAACTATTGCCGACTGCACAGCTTCCGACGCGTTTCCAGGATAGCTAATAAAAAATCCTCCGAAACAGATATGGCAGAGACCTTCAACTTAAAACAATTCCGTAGCATGCCCATTTTTCCTGTGAAATCATAAAATCAAATCCGAACAGGCTGCTCTCACGTGGAATTGTTCTTGCTAACACGGTGTATGCATTCGACTGACGTCGCTTTGACCCCCAGCACTTCCTTAAAAACTGTTGTTCACCACACTTTTTAAAAGACATCTGTGATCTTCATCATCCTTTTCTTTTACACCACATACAACCAAGTTATTTCGGCGACTGCGATTCTCTAAATCATCAATATTTTTATTTCATTTTCTTCACCTCAGAACGAACGGTAGTGATTTTGTGCACACACTCATCTACCTTCTCGTGGTACTGTTTAAGTGTCGCAAGAGTGGCCATAATGTCCGCAATCTCTTGCTCTATGTTCTGTATACCAGCGTATAAAGTATGTTGCGAAGACTGGATCTCAGTGACAACTCTGAGGATTTCGTCAAGCTTAGCATCAACAGAACCAGGATTTTCCTCGACGTCACCACTGAGGCGCAACAACATCCTGATAATGCGCACAGAGTCAGATCGACAAAGGATAATACACTGAGGGATCGGTAGCACACAAAACAACAAAAGCTATTTTTGACTAACTTAACGAATAATCACCTATCACTAACGTGAATAAAGAATATTGAAGATTTCAGCATCATATGCCAAGCGGTGCCACCGAGCCCACTGGGCTCGGTGCTTGGCTGGGTCTCCTTTTTAACCGGCTCCCACGCTGTCGCAAGTGTTTCTGCTGCGCCGAAGGGTTGTTCCAGTCGAGATGGTCAAGATACGCCAATAACGGGAGGTGTCGTTTTCGACATCGTTGTCACCTGGATGACAGGAATCACGGGCTGGTGAAACACCGCTGTTCTCTTTCAAGTGGTGCGCAGCGGGGCGATGCGCAGCGGGAACGTACCATAGCCATAACTGAGCAAGTCCAGGAAAGCCTGAAGGAACACGATTGAAGATTTCAGCATCGTATGACGGCGGTGCCACCGAGCCAAATGATATAATGCTATTTGACTGATGTAATGCTATTTACTGAAACCTGGATCACTTCTGATGAGAACCGTCTCCATTTAAAAAATTATGCATATTTTGGTATTGTACGCCCACATTGCGTAGTTTCAGCGTATCTGGGTTTGTAATAAAACCAGCCAGCAATGAACGGATTACAGAAATTTCTACTGTTACCGCCAATGTTGATTGTCTCACCGTACATGTGGAAAGTATTATGATTGTTGCAGTATATAGGCTGCAAGCTGGCAACAAGCAGGTTTTGTTTTATTTCTTAGACAATGTACTTCAGTTTCTGAGTTGTTCTGCCCCTACCGTCGTGGTAATAAGTGATGTTAATAAAAATGCTTCTGCATGAGTCTTCATCAAGACAGTGCTCAGAACAGGCATATTGCTATGCTTCTGAAAACGTAATACTAAAGCTATAAAAACAACTTCAAATACTGTGTCCATTCTTCATATATGTGCCACAAACAAACAACCACCGCTTTGCACCGCTGGGGTACTATCGGCCGAGATAAGCGACCATTTACTCGTATTTTGTCTAATACCACTCTCTTTTAATAGGTGTCAACATCAAGCGCAAAAATTCTTTCGGAATACAAATGACCAATGATAGGAACACTTTCGCAGTCTTGTATATGCCACTGGTTCGTAATGCGTATTTAATGAAACACTCGCGAACATGGCGTACACCTTGTTTTTAAAAACGTTGGCTGTGCTATGAGCAAGCATTTTGGTTAGAACTAACCAGGCCAAAATTTTAAAAAATACTCAAGCGTTTCGTCAACAAACCGCTTCTAAAATATTTTAAAAAAATGAATAGTATGTTTAATCATTAAAACAATAATAATCTTTGTTTCACAGCCCTGAATACACATGCTGGACCGCCCAAGCCAAACAAGGCTTTCGGGGCCGTGCCGGGCATTGCTGCCCATTACGGGCGCGGGGATACAAATATTCTCGTCAGTAAAAGCAAAAAAACAGGCAAAAAATACAAATAAAAACGTAAAATGAATGTACAAAGAAGAGGCAAGGAATAAAGACACCAAAAGAAAATACATTCAACATCATCAACCATTCCACACCCAACCACATAATAAAAAAAACTTGAGCACGGCCGATAAGAGAAAACAGTTCGGAGGGAAGCGAGTTGAGGAAACAAGGGACAGTAAGTACACAGCCGCTCACCATACTGAGTGCGATCCCTCCGCACAACAAAGCGATCTCTTAAGCGGAGTGCACCATGCGGCGTATACAGTATACAGTGTTCATGGGAACAAATTTATTTCCACACCACTGTTTGCTTAAACAACACAAAGGAATCGGGCATTCTTGACAACTGAAAAACGTCCACATGCGACTCAAGGGCTGCATCGTACATTAGTGACTTAAGATCCGGTTTCAATACATAGGTAATTTTGTTTTTCCAGAAGGCAATACAGAGGTAAACACTGCAAATGCCATACCGCAAGAAGCTGTAAGCAAGTGCATGACATATTTGTTTGCGTATGTAAACCGGACATGAGGCTTTAATTGAAAAATGTAGGCAAGCAACCTTTCTGAGCTCGGTACTAAATGCGCTGCATGGCTATTTCAGGACACATCAAAATAAAATAATAAACAAGTATTTCACAGTAAATAGCTTGGCAGCAGGTGTAAGTGCACGTTTGACACAATTACTAGTATGCAAACACATTTGAACGTTGTAAAGAATAAACTTAGCTGGAATATGGAAACAGACTAGTTGTGACATTGTTGTTTATGTTAATTAAATTATCGCAGTACAACCGCATTACTTCAATACAGTTTTGCTGCAGGTGTTATGTTGGTAGTTGATAGTTATGTCTGGATACAAGTACCCTGTCGTGCGCATATTGAACACTCTGCAATGAGTGCAAATACTGCTGAGGTCCTTAACGTATATAATAAATAAAATAGGAACGAGAATAGACCCCTGAAGGACGCCTTAGTTTAAATGCTGTGGATTGCTCTTGATCGAGAGCAACACAATTTGGAGACGATTGGATTGGTACTTGTAACTCAAAATAGAAACGGGCCTCTGAATTCATAATGCAGCACATTCGAACGCCTTGGACGCACCCAAAAACATGGCGCAGGCAAATTCATTATGTTCGAAAGCATTGTTTCGAAGATCTGAAAGTTCATCTGGGGCTTTTGTGTTCCACGCCATCTGACAAAAACGAATTATTTGTTTGCGATCACATAATGTGCATGAAGGAAACTCAGTATCACTCTTGCAATGTGTTTTTTTCTAAAATAAGGGCAATTGTACAAAATATTCAAATTTTTCGATAGTTTGTAAAAGACTTTTTCGGGCCATTTTTGTACAATGGGGTGACAACGGCTCTTTTTAAGCCGAAAGGCCCAATTTCTGTATCAATGATATTGTTGATTATAGCGACAAATACATGTTTAAGAAGCTCAAATTGCCTACAGAGAACTGCAACAGAAATTACGTCAATTCCTGCAGCTTGATTTCTTTTGAAGCTGAATAGGTTGCAACGCAGATCATCTTTGTTACAGGAGGGTAAAAAACTGATTCAGATATAGACTGCAGCCTGTTGGTGGAGTGGCAATGCGTATGCGTTGCTTGGCCAGCGGAGAAAAAAAAACATTAAATTTGTTAGCGAGCATGATTGATGGAACACCGATGTTTCCGGCGACGGTAGCGCACGCGTCTCTGGATTTTCTGCCGCGCAGTTGACTGATGGTCGCCCACGTTTTAATCGGGTTTGTCCTAGAAAGCCTGAAATTTTTGTTGAAATTCTTGCGCTTTTCTGAGCGTATCAAGGCATTTGCTCTATTGCCGGCGGTTCTGTCTCCTTTGGCTCGGAGTAGCCAGATGCCAAGGCGGCTCGCAATGAGAGCGCTAGAGGCAGAGTACCAAAAGAATGCATCGGTGATGCCGGAGCAGCGCACCTGTAGCGCCACCGGGCAGCCATCACGGGAAGCCACCGGGTAAAACGTGGCGTGTGGTGTCACGTGACCCGCCCTTCCAGCCAGATCGCGCCACGCTCCCGCTTCGAAGTCACAGCGTTCGGGAGCGCTATGAATAGGAGGCTGACGCTCCCTAAGAACCTATCGAAGGTGGTTCGAGCGCTCGAGTTCTTCCAACCGAAGACGCGGCCGCTTTTCAGAGCACTCCAGAGCGCCCGTAAACTCCCAACCGAATACGCCATTAAATTGGCGTTCTTTGGAGCATGCCTACATCGAGCCCAAGCCAATTCCCGCGCGACAATGGCAGATAGCACGGCAGCAATATTCCACGGAAATCCAACATTTCTTTGTCTAACATGAATTAAATTTTTCGACGATTTCTAAATTGCCTGAAATGGCTCTACAACCCGGTTGTACAGTTTACCAACTAGGTATGCAGTCCAAAGGGAATTCCAATAGCGATCCTCACCTGCCAAGTCCAATTGCCGTCTGTGAATTATTTCCACCCTATCTGAGTGCAAGGGGCTTGGCACATAGCCTCTGAAGGAGATAAAACACGGCAGCCACTAACAAATGACCCGACATTTTTTGATCGACAATAAATGCTGTGCAGACACTCTGATAAAGCCGGACTTTAACGTGGTCAAGACAGAACGAAGCAAGTTGTCGCGCAAAAGTTCAACGCGAGTAGGAATTTTAATCTTAGCTTCGGCACCGACGTCTACCAGAGTGTTTCGATAATCTACCACAATATGTTTTTTTATTCTTTAGAAGGACAATTTTAGGTCCCCAGTCATAGAAATACGTCCAGTAGGCCAATTGAATTGCTAGAAATTGATACATTTGCAAGCATTTTGATTGGGCTGACGATACAATGCGACTAGAGTAACATCAAAGCGCAACATCAGCGCAACAGTTAAAGATTCTGCATGGGAAAAGAAGTCCTTATGGCCGAAGATTATCATTTCTGCTTGGCGAAAGTTGCAACTCCCCCGCCGAAGCACTAAGCAGGAGTAAAATATTAGCTGCCGTAGCCTGCGATTGAAAATGGTTGGGTTGAGCATTCAGGAATATTTATTTCCCACAAAACAGTGGCGCCGAAGGATTCTTTTAGTTTATCGGTAATACAGCATAGCTCGTCCCAATGCGTCCGAATGATGCGAATGTTCACGTGAATGAAGCTGAAAGAGCCATGCGTGGTTGCAAAAAGCAAGTTGTGATGTGCATTAAAATCTCTGAATAAACGTGTGTCAGGCGCCATGAAAGTGCGAAGCGATGAAGAAAACAGGCCGACTCATTCAGCCTTTCGATATCTGAGAGCTCATGAATTCGAATCGCCGGACCACCTTCCTTCTCTCGGAGGTAGATTCGGCCTTTTATAACCCACACAAATTGGAGGTTGAATTCTTTAGCCACTGCACGCGAGGCAAAGAAAAGCTCCTTGTTTGATATGGTAAGGTTCTACGAGAAATTGAGAGGGGGTGATCGTTGCGGTGGGTCACAGCACGCAGCTTAGAGCGAGCAGCCAACCAGCAGTCACGAACTTCTTTACATGTGAACCTGACCAGCACTGTCACAGGTCAGCTCTTCCGCTTGGGAAGCCGATGAATAGCGGATCCCTGATTTGGTGAAAACGAAGGAGTCTATAGTTTCTGGCCCAAGTCCGACATAAATACGCCGAGGTTTTCTTCCGGTGAAGCGAGGATGCCCTGTATTTCAAGATTTGACGACCTGGTGTACTGCTCTTTCTCATTGAGGTCCGTTTGCACCCTAACTATCATTGAAGCCCGTGATGATACGCAGCCTTCACGTCATGCAAAAGTCTATGTCAATGCATTACCGCCGTTGTCGCGCGCCTGCATGTTCGACCATAAAGAGTCGCACTTTTTGGACAATGTGTCCACACACAAGTGAAACCCACCGCCGACTTTTTCAGTTCTCTACTTTTGGCTTCAACGTCATAAGCTCGTCCAGCTCCAGTTGGAAGGATGAGATGAAGTGAAATTCAGTTTGAATGGTTTTAAGCATAAACAGCTTTCCAGCAATGTCTGACAAAAGGGCTGGAGCTTTCTCTGGATCAGGCTGGGACGAAGGAGGAGTAAGACCAAGGTTACAGCGCCACTTGTGTCGTGCAACTCACATAGAAACAGAAGTGGATTCTGCCACTCCTTGGCATCCCCGGACTAAAAGTATCTTGCAAGAATAATCGGGGCATCTTAGAATCAGTTTCACCATCATCTTAGAACAAACACTGCACACGTCATCCACAGTGATACAAGGCAGAGGTTGTATGCAGTTGGCGGCAATATCAATACATCGTAAAACTTGGCTTAAGGCCGCTCTCCTGCAGTGACAGAAAAGTCGAGTTCAGCCTAGGCCCGAAACACTCCGGCAACTGCAACTTGGGCTTACAGCCCTTTTGAGGCGTTTGATGGCACAACAGAAGCACTACGTCGTTGCAGGTGCTGATGTCCTGATAAAGTATTCCAGAGGCGATTCCACGTCTGGGTTCCGACGGTGCTTGCCTGAACACAAGCCGGTGTGGTGTGTGGTGTGCTCCACTCCAAGCGGAGCAGGATAATTGCGACCTTGCGGGGTGCAATGATACAACAGAATCTCGCGCAGGTGCTGACATCACGTTGAATTATCCCAGAGGCAAATCCACTGCTTGGTTCCGGCGGCGCTTGTCAGAACACGGTCCCGTGTTGTGTCCTCCACTATCAGCGTGGAACGATTAGTGTGAACTTGCGGGGAGTCGAAGATCCAAAGGATTTTATATATAACCGGAGAAGCGAGGTGCCACGTCGGTGAGCGCGGAAGCAGTGTCCAAGCACGCCCGGAAGTGTCCCTTTGTGGCGCGTTGCCAAGGTCCGGACCAGCGCGCCGAAATGTCCGCGCGCTACCGCATCCCCTAAACAAGAGCCCATTCATCCCTTTCTGGAGTCAGAAGAACGGGATAGTTTTGCTGCCTTTAAGGAAATCCAATAAAGGTTTACTGAAAAGAGCAAAAATGGGGTATTAATAACGGCTGTTCACCAATATACATAATTACCCAAAGAAAATTGGAGAGGATTTAATAATCTTAGAGGTGGTCAGACAGAACGAAGCTGTGTAAATGTAGTGACAAACACAGGCCTTAAAACCGCCTATGAGGCTGTTTGTTCTCTGAACACACACTTTGCTAGGGCTATTCCGCTTCATGATAGATGCAATGAATCTGAGAGTCCCATATCCTCAGTTAGCCAAATAGCTAATTCTGTCTCATTGATCCGGTTACACCTAATGAAATGAGGAAAATTATTATAAATATTTAAAACAATGTTTCTTTGGGTTTTGGTTATGTAAAACCGCAGCTATTAAGCAAGTATCAAGTATAATATCCCCTATTTTAGCAGTTGTTGTTCATTGTTAACACGGCTTTGAAAAAGCGTCATGGGTGGCTTGCTCTATTGTTTGTTTGGGTGAGTGGGGCGGTTATAAAGTTGCAAAGCGAAGAAATAATGCCATATTGAAATAATCCAAAATGCACAGCAGCAATAACGTTATGAGAACTCTTAATTAGGGCCGCAGACACCAGTCCACACAAGCCCGAATGTTGCCACAGAATGAGTCCAAGAATGATGAGCAAATGCACGTCCCGCTGCAGCCTCTGCTACTCTGGGAGCTTCACCGCAAAATAGGTGGTCACGCGTACGCTCTGCGTACATACTAGCCTTGCATAGTGACCTAGCTCTTCGCTAGGGTAACCACGACACCACGCAGAAAGCGTGACCGGGTCTCGGAGCATTACACACGCAGGAGCGTTGGTAAGGTCTCCACGCATAATCTCAGATAAACCTAGCCAAACCGAGATTAAGCTAGGTCGGGACGCCAGCTTTTCTATTTTCCCATAACTTGCAACCTATTGTGAAACATTGCTAAATGTATTATATTTAGCACTATCAATTGCTCTTGGAAGGTTGATGCTTTGTTTCTATATGAGACGAATACATTTCTCGGAAACACAACGCTACTAATGTTCGTTATTTGTTTCTGTCGCCTCAAATATGACACTGTTTTCTCTTCATGAAAATCAGTAATATATAACACGTATATCACCAGTTTTAGCAGTTTAGGAAGGTTTTTTAAGTACGCACTTTGTGTTGAAAAAGTATGAACTTTTGGCTTGGCGACTGAATCTAGTGGGAAAAAGCATTCTGGCAGATTAAAATTTCCGCTGTTGGGTAGCGTAAAAAAGTGTTTCTAAACACTACTCAGCCTTTGAGAAACGGTTCCTTGAAGTTCCTTGACGGCCCGTATTGAAGTTGAGCGGCGCAGGCACGCATGGGCTTGGAATTCGGGCTTCATGTCGTCTGCTAGCGCGGGAGCGCGCTGTGCTTGCTTTGCTGCAAGCATGCCTAGCTCTCTGCATGCGCGTAGCGTCTTAGAGCGCAGCGACCCCGTTGCGGGAAACCGCACTTCTCTCACTAAGCTGTGTTCTGTTGTTTCTGCGTACAACTGGGCGCTTCGTCTTTTCAGGATCGTGGTACCAGCTTAATTCATGTATTGTTGCAAACATACAGACGTGGATTGGTATGGTTTAATCAGAAATGGGGCCGAGGAGGGCTGCGGGCTATTTTGGCCGGCAGGATTTATTCAGTTTGCAGTGGTATTAGGCAGCACAAGGGTGTCTGTGCATTTTCCCCCGCCGAATTTTGATCTCAGAGACTGGTATTATATCTCGCGACTTTGGAATCGATGTGTGTTAAGTTTATATATATATATATATATATATATATATATATAAATATATATATATATATATATATATATATATATATATATAGAGAGAGAGAGAGAGAGAGAGAGAGTAGTAGAACTTTGAAGATGGTAGAGAACACAAGAGAAGAAAAACTTCGAACAAGGTAAAAGCACGATTGTGGCCTACGTTTCAGCAAAGAGAACTTGCTTTCCTCAGGGCAAGTTCTCCCTGAGGAAAACAAGTTCTCTTTGCTGAAACGATCGTGCTTTTACCTTGTTCGAAGTTTTTCTTCTCTAGTATATATATATATATATATATATATATATATATATATATAAAAAAGAATGTTTCGCCTCGTCGAGATTGTTCAAGGAGTCGTCAAGACTGCGGGTAACGCACCCAGCATAATCGTCCTACTCACCGGCCGAGTCCGGGTCTGGTCTCACTGTAATCTGCTACATTATACTCCATTAGGTATTGGCAGCGCTCCATAGCTTGCTTGTTATTGGGAGACAGCGGCCCTTCTCTTTCTGACCACCTCCTACGTATCCTCCTTTCTGGTAGGACTCGCACTTCCTCGGAATGGGGCTACGTGAGTAAGGACGCTGTGGTCAGACGTTCCATGCTAAATATTGTCAAACAGCTTCTTCGTTCTTCAGGTTCAGAGTTTATGAATTTTGTTCTTTACCATCCCCACACACATTGCCTAGCAAAACACCAAGACCTCAAAAATCACCAATGCGATTCACCCTGTAATGCCCAATGTACCATATAA
Source organism: Haemaphysalis longicornis (assembly GCF_048455015.1). Taxonomy (NCBI): domain Eukaryota; kingdom Metazoa; phylum Arthropoda; class Arachnida; order Ixodida; family Ixodidae; genus Haemaphysalis; species Haemaphysalis longicornis. Next base: position 2,371,562 of record NW_027526329.1, on the reverse strand, counting down.
GATACACCATCTTTCGCATTTTTCCTCTCACCCGTGGGCCTTTCGACCTCCAAGAAATGCCCACAAGTATCAGTTCTGATACCTCATAAGAATTTGTCAAAAATGTATGCCTCGATAACTCGCCGCATTGAGTTCCAAATGGACTTTGCAAGATGGATTCCTCCATCGTAGGCTCTGCTGGTTGGTCTGCATTTACATTAAATGGGTGTATGATACACTTTTTTTACGGTGTGTATGATACATTATACACCCACTTTATATGTAGGCATACATATACCTACATGTAAATTGCTATATGCTACAATATATACCTACATTATCTATGTAGGTATATAGCAAAAGAATGAAGAGAGAGCGGGAAAATTAATTACAAAAAGGATAATAAGAACACACAGTCAGTCACGCAGTACAAACTTGGAAAAAAAGAGAGAGAAGAACCAAACACAGAGGAAAAAAAAATAATTAAAAATAAAAAATAATAAATAACAAGGTAATTTTCCCCTGTGGCAACAGGGGTGAAAGAGGGGTCAAAACAAGATATGCCCATGCCCGTGTTTGACATGGGCAAAAAGATTATTCACGCGGAACGAAGACGTTCCAAAGAAGATATGCACACAAAGGGCGAACATCTGCCCGTTCTAGGAATCCAAGTAAGGTCATCCAAACAAGAGACACGTGGCTTCTGTTGGTGGGAGGCGGGGGTCGCGCCCAAAAGCAGTAGGACAGGCAGTTTCGACAGGAAAGAGTGTACATTGGTATACAAAGAGCGAAATAAATAAATAAATAAAAAAATAACCAGGTTTTTCCTCCCTCGTGGCAACGGGGGTGAAAGAGGGGTCAAAACAAGATATGCCCATGCACGTGTGTGACAGTTTGATGGTGTCAATTACGTGCAAGTCAGCGGAACGTCAATGGGTACCAAAATCGGGCCCAACTACGCGAACACCTTTATGGGATGTCTAGAGACAAACTTCCTCGCAACCCAAAGATGCAAACAGTGTGACCCCAAGGTCCGAGTAGGAGTCACGGGAAAACCACGTGACTAGAACAATTGTGGGGTACAAGACTCTGGATCACGTAATGATGAACCATGGCGCAAGGGATATATTTTTAACACTAACCTAAACACGCCGATACACATCTAAGGAATATTGCGCACGTTGTTCGGGTTGGTACTATAGGGGCAAATTCTGTAATATAAACAGGGGGGTCATACATGCTGGAGTGAAATCAATAAAGACTCAAAAATAAAAATAATTTAATAAAACAAAGGTTATCGAAAACACTGTAAAGGCGCGTCAACATATATAGATAGGTTTTTTATGTAATGCACGGCAGAGACAATGTAGGAGGAAGGTTACTGCAGGTTAGCTTAATGCGATGGCCAGTTAAACAAAATAAACCCCGAAAATTACAATGCAAGCCGCAAAACCACACTTTCGATAAAACGGACGTAGGTGGGTCAATAAAACGGCAGTCGATAAAACGGCGTTCGATAAAACGGGCATTTTTTCGATAAAACGGCGTTCGATAAACTGTCTGGGAACCTATATATATATATATATATATGGGAACGAGCCCACTCGTCACAAGCCCACTCGTCACCGGAAAACTCATCGTAGGCCAACTCGTCACCCCGGCCCTTTGGTACAGTGCCATCTCGAGATAGGAACTCTCGTGCAAGGGGCCTTTTCGTCGCATGAATTTCGTTATATATATATAAATTTCGTTATATATATATATATATATATATATATATATATATATATATATATATACATATAGTCTGGAATCAAAAACTCACACAGAGCGCGAAAAAATAAGGTTAGTAGAGACAGAGACACACGAGAAGGACATTGAAAATAAAACTAAAAGTTTACTGACTTTTCAGGGAGAGGACTCTCTTTCTTCAGAGTACAACATAAGTTCGTTTCAGAGCTATATATATACGGAAAATGTAGCAAGGGCGAGGGCAAGGTGAGAGGAGGGAGAGTTTTTACAAATGGACCATGGTTGGTGGGTAGCAAAAGAATGAAAAGAGAGCGGGAAAATAAATTATAAAAAGGATAATCAGAACACACAGTCACGCGGTACGAACATGCGAAAAAAAAAGAGAGAGAAGAACCAAACACAGGAAAAAATAAAATAAATAAATAAATAACAAGGTAATTTTCCTCCCCCGTGGCAACGGGGGTGAAAGAGGGTTCAAAACAAGATATGCCCATGCACGTGTTTCACACGGGCTAAAAGATTAGTCACGCGCAACAGAGACGTTCCAAAGAAGATATACACCCGTTCTAGGAATCCGTGTTAAGTCATTGAAACAAGAAACACGTGGCTTCTGTTGCTGGGAGGCAAGGGTCGCGCCCAAAACCAGTAGAGCAGGCAGTTTCGACAGGAATGAGTGTACATTGGTACAAAGAGCGGGGAAAAAAATTAACAAGGTAATTTTCCCCTCCCTCGTGGCAATGGGGGTGAAAGAGGGATCAAAATAACATATGCCCATGCACGTGTTTCACATGGGCAAAAAGATTAGTCAGGCGGAACAAGGAAAAGAAGATATGCAAGTGCACACAAAGGATGAAGATCTGCCACTACACACCCGTTCTAAGAATCCGGGTAAGGTCATTGAAACATGAGACACTTGGCTTTTGTTGGGAGGAGGCAAGGGTCACGCCACAAAAGCAGTAGAACCGGCAGTTTTGACTCGAAATAAGTGTACATTGGTATGAAAAAAAGAAAAAAAGAAATAAAAAGAGAAAAAGGACACGGTGAAACAAGGCCCCCCAAAAAAAGAAAACAGGCAGGTGCACGCGTATGACGCGGCAGCAGGTGGTATTCATCTGGCCAGCGCATAGTGCCTGTTCAGGGAATGCCGAGGCGGTCAGCAACGAATATTAGAAAACAACAATACAAAAAAGCAAGATGACACGAAAGCAATCACACACGCTCGGGTTCACAAATTAATTACAAGGTGAGAATAACAAAGCTAAAAATGGTACTCCAGCCTTCTACCCAGAACACAATGTCCAGACTTGTTCATAAAATTAGGTTCAGTGAAGCCATTCTGCTAAAAAACGTCGTGCGAGCAGGAAACTATACCCAACTACGGGAGCTCGCAAACTAATGGGAGAATATTATTGAGGGAAAGAAATGAACAGGCATAACTCTAGCCTGAGAAATGCAGCCGAAATTTTAATTGGAGGAAAGACACGTTAATTTCCCATAACTTTCATTTATGCCAAACGACGCTGATTTAAACTTATAGATAAGGTAGGACTCACGAACCTCGCGATCGTGATGCGTTTTAAAACTAGATTCAAGAATTGTGGCCTTCAGTTGTTCGAAATAATGACCAGGAGTGTTCACATGCTTTGGTAGAGGCAAAGAAGGGCAGGTTTTCCATTAGAGCGGTGATTGTTAAACCCTAAACGAAAGGGTGTTTCAGTCTGGCCGATGTATTGTTTGCCGCAGAGGGTGCATTGCACGAGGTATACGACGTTGGCGGAATCACAGTTAAAGTTCTCTTTTACATTAACATAATAGTTTGAAGTTGTGCTGGCGGCGCACTGTGTGGTGGTCATTTGTGGGCATACCTTACACCGTGGTTTGTTACAGGGCATGCAACCAGTAGTCTGTGGTCGGTTGATGCTGGATTTAGTGAGAACGTCGCTCAAATTTTTCCTGCGTTTATAAACAACACGTGGCGGCTCGGGGAATATTCTCTTTAAGCGTTCACTTTGAGCAAGGATATTGTGATGTTTCCGTAGTATGGATGCAACTTTCGGAGAAGAGGCCGAATGGGTCAACACGAGGTTTGTTTGTTGATTGGGTTTTGGAGCTTTTTTCGAAGAATTTCGGTGCGGTTCAACTGGTTAGCTCGTGTAATCGCGTCATAGATCACCTGCTCTGGGTATTTTTGATTCAAGAGCGCGGTTTTAAGTTCTCTGCACTTAGAGTCGAAATCCGCCTGGCTTGTGCAGATTCGCCTAAAACGGTCAGATTGGCTATAAGTTATTGCAGTCTTGCAGTGCCTGACATGGCTGCTGTGGAAATGTAAATACTGGCGCGTGTCCGTAGGTTTTCTGTAGAGATTAGTCTGAAGTCTGCCCTGAGAAACTGTGACAGTAACATCCAGGAAATTTATGCTGTGCGCAGAGTAGGAATGAGAGACGGAGATGGTAGGATGCGCAAGTTTAAAAGCCTCAATAAACGCAAGTAGTTCCGTTTCACCGTGCTGCCAAATCATGAATATATTATCTTTATACCTTTTGTAGTACAATGGTTTCAAACATTGGGTTGCGAGGAAGTTTGTTTCTAGACATCACATAAAGATGTTCGCGTAGTTGGGCCCGATTTTGGTTCCCATTGACGTTCCGCTGACTTGCACGTAATTGACACCATCAAACTCAAAATTGTTCAGTTCAAGTATAAGGTGAAGGAAAGTTTCAAGGGTGAGAGAATTGATAGGTTTGTCACCCGCCGACCCTTCATACGCACATGATACAGCGGTGATCCCATCGGCATGCGGAATGTTAGTGTATAGCGACACGACATCTAGGGTAACAAGCAAACAGTTGTTAGGAATTTCCATCTTCGTGATATTCGAGAGAAAATCATTTGTATCCTTAATGAAGGATGGAAAGCTGGGGGTAATGTCGCGAATGAGAGAGTCGACGGGAACGAGCCCACTCGTCACCGGAAAACTCGTCATAGGCCAACTCGTCCCACTAGCCTTTTGGGACAGTGCCATCTCGAGATAGGAAATCTCGGGCAAGGCGCCTTTTCGTCGCGTGGATTTCGTTACACCGCGGCCGGGTGAACAAAAGCCTCTAAACCCTGACCGGAAATTTTTGTTGAAAGGCGGTCTGAGGCTGGTTTCTACAATGGTAAATTCCGGCTGTTTAGGAGGGCGTACGGAGGTCTGTGTGAGCAGCAGGTGTGCATAAAAAGCTGTTTTTTGGGGGGTAAGAGAAAGAGAGAGAGAGAGAGAGAGAGAGGGGGGGGGGAAGAAGCCAGCGCGACCTGCATTTTTTCAAGTGCTGATCGTCGTGGGCATTGAGGTGATGTACGTCCGTATTTTCGCGCGTATAACCTGCCCTAGCATACAACCCGCACCCCCACTTTCAGTCTGCAAATAAAAAAAATAAAAATTCATTAGGCTTGCACTAACTCGCGCAAGGCTTGAACTGGATAGCTAAGCTGGATGATTTTTTTCTATGTAAACACTGAAGGACTTACCACCGGGCATTACATTAGGATTGAAATTGTTTATTTGTTGATTTGAATGATTGTGGGGTTTGACACGCCGACGCTACACAGGTGATGAGGGCGCCGTAGTGGAGGGCTCCGAATTCGTTTTGACCTCCTGGGGATCTTTAATGTGCGTGCGCCGTAATCTCGAACACGGGCGTTTTCACTTTTCGCCTCCATGAGAAAAGCGGCCGGCAATCGAACCCGCTTGCTTGAACTCAACAGCACAACGTCATATCCATTGAGTCACCGCGGAGGGTAATTGTTTAACATGTTCTGTTGTCGCTTTTCACGGTGGTAGCAATTGTCATAGTCGAACAGCACCCCCCACCCACTCCCCCACCCCCCGGCTCGCACGCAAATACCAAGATGTCAAAGATCGCATCGCAAGAATCCTGGCTGATCACGACAGCGGAGCCCAAATCAACACGCTTCGGGATATTGCCCGCAACATCCGCTCCTGAACTGATACAGTGAACAACGTCCGAGCCCAGCGTTGAAGACTCCTACACAACGAGACAGCGAGACAACAGTGCAATAGTACAAATAGTACAACAGTACGAAGAGGGTGCAATAAACATTTTTTATTTCATGCACAACCTGTTCACTGCGTAGTTATAACTGCGTGCCATTTAATACAAATTTGCATGCAATTAATATTTTAGTATAATTAACACAGTATGACGGCATATTCACCTAACTTCCTACGTCAAAAAAATTCCCCCGCATTTCCCCGAGGGGGAGAATGTGAAAGTGCGAATGCACGGTTGTCGGCCCGCTTGCGGCGCTTGCGCTCGGCCCCCGCAGCCCACCGCCTCGCCGCCTTCTCTTCCATCTCTTCCATCGGGTTTGTAGTATCACGTGTACACCACGCAGTTATCAAGCCGCTATAACGCCGCTGAGTCGCCAACGCACGCCGCTGACGACGTAGTTTGAATGCGTTAAAGATATAAAGCGCGTTACTAACACTGATATCAGCGTCGCGTCCGTTGCTTATAAAAAGAGTGAAACGAATGCCAGTACGTTCATCTGTTAAATCTTTCTTCTTTAAACTTCATAGCTGCACGCTTCCAGTAAAACCCTGGCTGCAGGAAAAAGGACTATGTGTACACCCATGGACACTTAACTGTAGACTATGCCAAAAGCTGGAAACAATTGAGCACATCTTTCTGGACTGTTGGGATGCGGTGTTTCACTGGGACATCCTCCAACGAACCCTGAAAAAAGACTTACCATTAACGCCTTATGGCATTCGCTTTTTGCCCGTAAACAACGATGGAGGCGTGCCCTATGATATGTTCATGGCACTTAGTCTGCATTCTATGTGGAAAACTCGCATGGCGGTTCAAAATGCCGAAGAGGATGCTCGCACAGTGCGAGAGTACTTCATTGAAAGCGTTGCTTATATAAGAGAAGTTTATCGAGTGATGCCGGAAGAGCCTGAGTGGTTACCCATTCTGGATGTTCTAGCGCAATTTAAGATGTTTTAAGCCACTCCCTTCAGCCGATTGGTGGCTGGAGCTAGTAATTTGTGTACTGTACAGTGCGTGTTGTGTTGTCGCCAAGCAGGCAATAAAGAAAAAAAAAAGCGTCCGTTGCTTAGTCGGTAAAGCGTCGCGCTGCGGCCGCAAAGTCCTCGGATCGAAACCTGGCGCCGGATGCTGTTTTTTTTTTATATAGAGAGAGGAGGACTGCGGACGCCGCCGCCGCCGGCGGTGGATGGTTTGGGGTCGCTTATAAAGTGCATTCGCACTTAAAACTTTGAAAGAACACTCGCTTGCCTACATCATTTTTAAATGAGCCAAGTAAATACAGGGTGTCCCAGCTATCATGCACCAAGATTTAAAAAAGGAGCAATGGCATTACTCGACGAGAACCTAGTGCGTAATGTTTGCAGTACTGTGGAGAACTGGACAGTAGTTTTTTCGTTAATGATACTTAACTAAATATTTGTAATTAATTATCTAACTCGAGAAGTACTGTCCTAATCCCTGAAGTGTCAATGAGGCACTCGTAGGTACCCACGAGGGGCATCTAACGGCGGTATTTTCAGTAACGAACTAACTGCGTACTCATTTATTCTGACTGATGAAGAAAACCCGCGAAATATGAAAAATACCACCTGACGGCGCTTCCGCGCGCATTGAAAAGCAGCGTCCCCAAATAAGCTGATTGAAAACAACTGCTTCACCTGTCACCCGGCCGAAGAGACAGCGCATCATCTTGATAATGGAATGCATCGAAGGAGCAGCCACAGCAGGATTCGCGAGGCGCGTGTGCAGATAAGGCACAAACTCGGTCGCGATTTATTCTTTCTTCTGTTTATTTCATTCTGGCAAACTCCGACGCAGCCTCTTTGAGGGCATTGCTTTACGATGCGCGCTAATGCACGCGGAGGCACGGTCACGTGGTATTTTTCATATTTCGCGAGTTTTCTTTATCAGTCAGAATAAATGAGTGCGCAATTAGTTCGTCGCTGAAAATACCGCAATTAGATGCCCCTCGTGGGTACCTACAAGTGCCTCATTGACAATTTTGTCGTAAGGACAGTACTACTCGCGTTATATAATTGATTACAATTAATTGACTTAATTAATTAAGTCTCATAAACGAAAAAAATGCTACCCGTGTCTCCGCAGTAGTGCAAACATTATGCGCTAGGTTTTCTTCGAGTTACTCTATTACTCTTTTTTTAAATCTTCGTGCATGATAACTTGGACACCCTGTATATCAGGCGCAAACATCGCTTTAACGTTCCAAAATAAGCTCGTCATGCGAGTTTTCCGTGTGACGAATATTTAGGTGATACGAGAAGTCCTTGTACGAAATGCCCTGTGACGAGTTCGCATTCCTGACCAGTTTACCTGTGACGAGTTGGCCTATGACGAGTGGACTTGTGACAAGTGGGCCTAGACCCAGAGTCGACATAGCGCGAGAGGTTTTCGGTGACAGTACCAATACCAGAGACAATGGGGCAACTTGGGTTGTTATTTTTATGAATCTTAGGAAGAAGGTAGAATATACCGGCTACTGGGCTTAAGGGGATAAGAGAACGAGCAGTTGTTTCAGTTATTTCCTGATTTTGAACAAGCTCAGTGAGTTTTTCTTTGAGAATTAGCTTATAATCATTAGTGGGATCGCTAGGGAGTACTTTGTAGACCGCAGATTCCGATAGTTGTCTATGAGCCTCGTTGACATAGTCAGCTTTGCCGAGGATCACGACGGCGCTTCCTTTATCGGCCGGTTTGATTACTATTTCGGGGCAACCTGCGAGTTCCTCCAGGGCTTTCTTTTCCTTGTTTGTGATGTTACAGCGGAAAGGGATTTGCTTTTGGTATACAGCTCGTACATCGCGATGAACGGCTTTATGTACATGTCGAGGCATGCATCGCGCTGCGTGGGAGGGGTCCAGTGCTTATGGCTAGGCAATGCGGTTAGGGCTTCGTCGGTTGGAGGACCGTCATGGAAGTACTCTCGGAGTCTCATATTTCTGGCGAAGTTGTCTAAGTCCTTAAAGGGACACTGAAGTGAATTTGTCAAGCTCCCGTTTTTGCTTGCACTGTGTAGACTGGCTCAAATTAACACACTATTCATCGTTTATCCGGTTGACTAATCGGTAATTATTTTACAAAGCGCGAAAGAAGAAAAACTACTATGCGCGGTTTGCGGCGGCCGCACCAACTAAAGGCTGTGACGTCAGGAGGGGGGCACCGTAATTGGACGATGCCCAAGGTTAGCAATCAAAAGTTTCGGTTTCGGTTTCGGTTCTGTAAAACAACATGCTTGACATCTGATGGCGTTGTTGAATGGGCATTCTCGATTTCTCAATTATCGCCGTACCGCGCTTCTGCCGTGTTGTCGGCTGTCAAATGTCTAAGATAAACCTCCCAGGGCGGCTTGGAATCGTAGAAATCACTAGACGAGGCCTACGCAGTGGGTGAACGCCCTCCGCGTCACCGCAGACTCTCAAATGCCATGCGCTTTTCCCGCATATTCGGAGCTTGCCTCACTCATGTCTGTTCGTAAAAAGCTAGTTCGCACCAGCCAAGGGTGTGCTGATTCAGGCCTGGGCCCACTGCCCGCAAGCAGTCGGTGCTTGTGGCAACAGCACGCCAACGAGAACTCGCTAGCGCGTCATTGTCAGTATGCGCGCGTTCTGCCATCTCGCTCGTGGAGCAGTGAACGTTACGGCCCAAAAATGGTGAACTCAGTTCAAAAAACATCTGCCGCATACGAAAAAATCAACTTACAAAAAAATACATGTACCCTCGGGGATTCGAACTTGCGACTTTCAAAACAAATTCCAGCGCCTCAGACCGATAGGCCACGAGCCGGCGCTGGCCGGTTTGGATATATAAGGTTTATAATGTATGACCAGTTTACACTTTTATTTATTTTAAGCATTTTAAGTACTTTATGTGACTATTTGTTGTATATCACTCCTGCAGTAAGTGTCCCCCAAACTTCCACAATATCTCACGTATAGCAATTGGGATCCGGACAGTTTATCGAACGCCGTTTTATCGAACGCCGTTTTATCGAAGTCGTTTTATCGAACGCCGTTTTATCGAACGCCGTTTTATCGAAAGTGTTTTTCTCGGCCTTTTCGAGTAACATAATTTGCAGTACGTTTTTTTAATTTCCTCCTCGCTATGTAATTTGCAAATCTTGTCTCCACAGCAGGCCTATTTAAAAACATTTATAGTCTGTCTTCTAGTTGACTTTTATTTCCTGCGTGTTTTTTTTTGTTTGTTTTTGTGATGCGCAAAATATGTCACCAGAATTTTTTGCTGTGTTCATTGCGCAACTGGTACTGCCATAACGAATCTCCTTGTGTCTCTATCCCCTCTGATCCGAAGCATATCACGGCATTGTGGCGTATTGATTAAAATGCCTCGATATGCTTCGTACCTTTTTGTATAAACCGCTTTTGTGTCGACACATAATCTAATTATTTCGCCGCGTATGTTGTACATAAGTCAGGCACTTCTTGGCGCTTGCTAAGGCGTTGCGCTGCTGAGCACGAGGTCGCGGGTTCGATTCCCGGCCGCGGCGGCCGCTTTTCTGATGGAGGCGAAAAGCAAAAACGCCCGTGTGTACGAGATTTCGGCGCACGATAAAGATCCCCAGGTGGTCAAAAATTAATCCGGAGCCCTCCACTACGGCGCGCCTCATCGCCTGCGTTGCGTCGGCGCGTTAAACCCGAGAATCAAATCAATTCTTGGCGCTTGAGGGTCCAATGTCAAAAACCTAACTGGAACGCTAGCAAAAGTCTCTCCCGATTTCTGCATTCCTAATTCTTAATGGGGTCTGAGTTCAGTTGCTAAGAGGTTACCAATCCTTGTACTACTGTTCTCGTTGCCTTGCATGAACTAACGAGAAAAACGTGAGGTACAAAACTGTCAGCGTACTGCAGGTTGGTTCGTTTTCATCTCCCTCTGGTTGCACCCCAGCATGTCTGCTGGGGTGCATGCTCTTGCCTTTTTATCAGAAGGCATAAAAACAGTACGATCAAAATAGTAAACACCGAAAATGGAGAAATCATGAAGGTCTACTCAAAATACAGCGTCGTGACCCGATTACCTCTAAATAAAAATAGAAAAATTAAAAAAATGAGAACGAGCAATACTATGGCCCGTGCGATTATACCTGAACAAGGCACACAAAAAACCAACAAAATGCGCTGCCTGGTCGGGTGTGTTCCTCCAAGGCCACCACGAAAACGTAAGGTTGGTGAATCAAAAGAGGGGCTAAGAGTGTTGACGCAAAAGTAGAAAATTATACGAAATCCTGTATTTTTTTTTATTTGAGCATGATTAACAAAAAACGTAAATTGTGATGGGATGGGCAATTGTCCAGCTGTACTAGCTTACGAGTTTCCCTAGTGCGAGATGACCTCTGACGACTTGTCCTACTTGACGAGTTCACCTATGACGAGTTGGCTGTGACAGGTTCCCTTGTGACGATTCTCCTAGACTCCACCACCTCTGTTGGGGTCTCACTATCACTGTCGGAACCCCCCTGTTCCAGTCACATAGCACTAATCTTTCAGAAGTTCTTGGCCCAACATTTCTCCAGATGCAAACAGTGTGACCCCAAGGTCCGAGTAGGAGTCGCGGGTAAACCACGTGACTAGAACAATTGTGGGGTACAAGACTCTGGATCACGTAATGATGAACCATGGCGCAAGGGATATATTTTTCAACACTAACCTAAACACGCCGATACACATCTAAGGAATATTGCGCACGGGGTTCGGGTTGGTACTATAGGGGCAAATTCTGTAATATAAACAAGGGGGTCATACATGCTTGAGTGAAATCAATAAAGACTCGAAAAATAAAAATAATTTAATAAAACAAAGGTTATCGAAAACACTGTAAAGGCGCGTCAACATATATAGATAGGTTTTTTATGTAATGCACGTCAGAGAGAATGTAGGAGGAAGGTTACTGCAGGTTAGGTTAATGCGATGGCCAGTTAAGCAAAATAAACACCGAAAATTACAATGCAAGCCGCAAAACCACACTTTCGATAAAACGGACGTAGGTGGTTCGATAAAACGGCATTCGATAAAACGGCGTTCGATAAAACGGGCATTTTTTCGATAAAACGGCGTTCGATAAAACGGCGTTCGATAAACTGTCTGGGAACCATAGCAATTGCATTTCTTTGACGGAAAAGCGTTCGCAGATGTGCGGTCGTGCTGCTGACCGCTGTGCTTGTTTACCCAGCGCAAAAAGTGCTTCCTGCTTCCTAGTTTTGCGCTGTACGGTAAAGGTTTCAGGTGATTTTATTTTCTTCGTACCTATATTGACTTCGCTGACTCTTCTCCCGCCTTCAATTGGCCTTAGATTTTCCTACTAGCGTAACGTCAGCGAAGCGTCGCATGTGCACTTGTGCAGCACTTGTGTGGAGCGACCCGGACTCAGAGTTTGACACAGTGTACAAACTAACAAAGTACGGAAAGGCACATTCTTTCATTCACGAAGGTGTTGTGGCTTAGTTTCAATTCAGCGAGCGAATAGCGACGACCCGTCAGCGGCCGGCGGACGAAACGCTGTGCCGACTGACTCGATCGGTAGGTCGGCTGGTCGGCGAACCGTGCAGTAGCGCAGCCATTTTCCAGCTCATCTCCTGCTGACGTTACACGAAAACGCCACAGAAAATGGGCGAGCGTAAAGAGAGGAGGACAGAATTTTCGAATTGATTTTTCTACTAAATAAGTTCGCGTAAACGCGGCCAGAGTGGTCGAAACAATGCCTACGGACTCCGAACTACAATTTGCGGTAGTCATCCCGCAATGTTTACAAATCACTTCAGTGTCCCTTTAAACAGTTGAAATTCGTTGAAACCACCAGTTGCCGGGCAAAAATTCAGACCTTTTCACAAGGCGCTCATCTGATCTGGTGACAGGGTAATACTAGAGAGGTTCATCACATTTCCGGTGAGATTTTTGATAGTTTTAGTAGCCTGGGGAGAGGTTACAGAAGGGGAATAAAAATTTGGGTTTGCGTTGGCAGACTCACTAGTACTGGCACTGATGAGAGCTTGTGAATGATTAGTATTTGGCGCGTTTAGGGGAGATTTTCATGTGCATTCCCAGATAATGGACAGTCATTAGTAATGGGGCTAACTTTATTTTTGCGGGTGTAGTCATTGCTAGGGATATTATCTCGAGAAAATTTACGGACTTTTGTTTCGGATATAGCGGATGCCTTTTTGGATTCGTAGCTGCGTAGAAGGCCTGATTCTCTTTCGCTTAGCTCCTTACCAAGAATTTCCTCTTCCTGGCGGAGGGAATGGGACATAGTCTCGTAGTGATCTAGAATTATCTGCGTTAATTGCAAGGATGCGTTGTCTAGTACTTGTTTGCGTTGCCATTGTTGCCGTTGTCTAGTACTTGTTGTCGAAACTACCTGTTCTACTGCTTTTTGGCGTGACCCTTGCCTCCCCCAACAGAAGCCACGTGTCTCATGTTTCGATGACCTTACCCGGTTTCTTAGAACGGGTGTGTAGGGGCAGATCTTCATCCTTGGTGTGCATTTGCATATCTTCTTTTCCTTGTTCCGCCTGACTAATCTTTTGGCCCATGTCAAACACGTGCATGGGCATATGTTATTTTGATCCCTCTTTCACCCCCCCTGCCACGAGGGAGGGGAAAATTACCTTGTTAATTTTTTCCCCCGCTCTATGTATACCAATGTACACTCATTCTTGTAGAAACTGCCTCCCCTACTGCTCTTGGGCGCGACCCTTGCCTCCCACCAACAGAAGCCACGTGTTTCTTGTTTCAATGACTTTACACGGATTCCTAGAACGGGTGTATATCTTCTTTGGAACGTCTCTGTTCCGCGTGACTAATCTTTTTGCCCATGTCAAACACGTGCATGGGCATATCTTCTTTTGACCCCTCTTTCACCCCGTTGCCACGGGGGAGGAAAATTACCTTGTTATTTATTTTTTTTTCTGTGTTTGGTTCTTCTCTCTCTTTTTTCCCATGTTCGTACCGCGTGACTGTGTGTTCTTATTATCCTTTTTATAATTTATTTTCCCGATCTCTCTTCATTCTTTTGCTACCCACCAACCATGACCCATTTGTACAAACTCTCCCTCCTCTCACCTTGCCCTCGCCCTTGCTACATTTTCGGTATATATATATATATATATATATATATATATATAGCTCTGAAACGAACCTATGTTGTACTCTGAAGAAAGGGAGTCCTCTCCCTGAAACGTTAGTAAACTTTTATTTTTATTTTCAATGTCCTACTCGTGTGTCTCTGTCTCTACTAACCTTATTTTTTCGCGCTCTGTGTGAGTTTTTGATTCCAGACTATTTACTTACCATGAGCGCTGCCACGACATCGAAGAAAGACGCCATCCGGAAGTTCCCGCAGACCGCCCCGTCTAGTGTTGTAATCGGCGACTCACAGACTAAGTACCTTTTTTAACATTTTGACCCGCTCTGTGTTGGAGCCCCTGCTTTTATTTCGCAACCCGGCGCATGCATTTCTGACGCACGCTTACTCATTGACTCCATACCTGCTTGCTCTACAACAGTTTTTCTGCATGTCTTTACTAATGACCTGAGCTCTTCTTCTGCTGAACGTGCTTTTTGTGACTACCGCTCGCTGACTGACCTTATTCTTCAATCTCGGCCTAACATCTCTACCATCTACGCCAGCTTGATTCTTCCGCGCTCCGCTAACAGCCGCAGTGACTACCGCATCTCCCGCTTTGCCATTTGCTGCAACGAAAAAGCACGACGCTTTAACTCTCTTCTGCGCAAATTCTGCCGCCACTCTCGCTGTGTCCGCTTCATTGTCCACGGCTTCCAGCACCTCCCCGCCCGCCGAGTCCTTGCCGCTGATGGTCTGCACCCCAGCTTTGAGGGTGTGGCTGTCCTTGCTAGCCACATCCGCGAGCTTTGCTCCACGCAAAAGCGCTGCAACCCTCCTGGATGGCGCAAGGACGCATGGACCGCCACCCAAGCTCCCGCAGTGTCCTCATACGACCGTGACTTCCCAGCGCTGCCTCTGCTCCCTTCCAGCTCAACACTCTCCCCGACGTCCCCGGACACACGGACCAACGGGCCAGCCCTGCATGCTACCGTGGCCACGGACCTTGCGCCGAGCTCCAGGGACCTGCCCGCGGAGTCCCCGGACGCACGCCGCAGCCTGCCACCCGTACGTGTTACTAAGGCCACGGCCACAGAGCACCGACGCATCGCCTGCAGCCCAACCCCAAGAATGCGCCGCGCCCAGAGCCTGCCGCGCCCGCCCTCGAGATCGACAGCAGCCACCGGAGCCCCAACCACAACCAAGCCACGGGAAGCCGCAGGCAGCGAATCCGCACTGCCTTCGGACGCAACGAAGCCAGCCCAAGCCTCGTACAACCTCCGAAAGAAAGTGTCGTCTGCGCCGACAAACTGACTAGGACCTGGAAAACCCGGTAATGCAGCTTCCTACCCAGTATCAAAACAGTTCTTAAAATTAAGAAAGATTACTGAAAAGCGCATACGTTCTCAAATGCACGTTTCCGCACTTTCACAGTTATTGTCTGCCGAGGTAGTTCCCATGGGTTTGAGGGTTAGGCTGAGACCTGCAACTGCCGAACTGTCGCCTTCCAACAAGAAAAAGTGGCAACAAGTACTAGACAACGCATCCTTGCAATTAACGCAGATAATTCTAGATCACTACGAGACTATGTCCCATTCCCTCCGCCAGGAAGAGGAAATTCTTGGTGAGGAGCTAAGCGAAAGAAAATCAGGCCTTCTACGCAGCTACGAATCCAAAAAAGCATCCGCTATATCCGAAACAAAAGTCCGTAAATTTTCCCGAGATAATATCCCTAGCAATGACTACACCCGCAAGAATAAAGTTAGCCCCATTACTAATGACTGTTCATTATCTGGGAATGCACATGAAAATCGCCCCTTACACGCGCCAAATACTAACCATTCACAAGCTCTCATCAGTGCCATGCGTGGTTGCAAAAAGCAAGTTGTGATGTGCATTAAAATCTCTGAATAAACGTGTGTCAGGCGCCATGAAAGTGCGAAGCGATGAAGAAAACAGGCCGACTCATTCAGCCTTTCGATATCTGAGAGCTCATGAATTCGAATCGCCGGACCACCTTCCTTCTCTCGGAGGTAGATTCGGCCTTTTATAACCCACACAAATTGGAGGTTGAATTCTTTAGCCACTGCACGCGAGGCAAAGAAAAGCTCCTTGTTTGATATGGTAAGGTTCTACGAGAAATTGAGAGGGGGTGATCGTTGCGGTGGGTCACAGCACGCAGCTTAGAGCGAGCAGCCAACCAGCAGTCACGAACTTCTTTACATGTGAACCTGACCAGCACTGTCACAGGTCAGCTCTTCCGCTTGGGAAGCCGATGAATAGCGGATCCCTGATTTGGTGAAAACGAAGGAGTCTATAGTTTCTGGCC
Organism: Haemaphysalis longicornis; assembly: GCF_048455015.1. Classification (NCBI taxonomy): domain Eukaryota; kingdom Metazoa; phylum Arthropoda; class Arachnida; order Ixodida; family Ixodidae; genus Haemaphysalis; species Haemaphysalis longicornis. Next base: position 2,355,356 of record NW_027526329.1, on the reverse strand, counting down.
CAAGTCCGACATAAATACGCCGAGGTTTTCTTCCGGTGAAGCGAGGATGCCCTGTATTTCAAGATTTGACGACCTGGTGTACTGCTCTTTCTCATTGAGGTCCGTTTGCACCCTAACTATCATTGAAGCCCGTGATGATACGCAGCCTTCACGTCATGCAAAAGTCTATGTCAATGCATTACCGCCGTTGTCGCGCGCCTGCATGTTCGACCATAAAGAGTCGCACTTTTTGGACAATGTGTCCACACACAAGTGAAACCCACCGCCGACTTTTTCAGTTCTCTACTTTTGGCTTCAACGTCATAAGCTCGTCCAGCTCCAGTTGGAAGGATGAGATGAAGTGAAATTCAGTTTGAATGGTTTTAAGCATAAACAGCTTTCCAGCAATGTCTGACAAAAGGGCTGGAGCTTTCTCTGGATCAGGCTGGGACGAAGGAGGAGTAAGACCAAGGTTACAGCGCCACTTGTGTCGTGCAACTCACATAGAAACAGAAGTGGATTCTGCCACTCCTTGGCATCCCCGGACTAAAAGTATCTTGCAAGAATAATCGGGGCATCTTAGAATCAGTTTCACCATCATCTTAGAACAAACACTGCACACGTCATCCACAGTGATACAAGGCAGAGGTTGTATGCAGTTGGCGGCAATATCAATACATCGTAAAACTTGGCTTAAGGCCGCTCTCCTGCAGTGACAGAAAAGTCGAGTTCAGCCTAGGCCCGAAACACTCCGGCAACTGCAACTTGGGCTTACAGCCCTTTTGAGGCGTTTGATGGCACAACAGAAGCACTACGTCGTTGCAGGTGCTGATGTCCTGATAAAGTATTCCAGAGGCGATTCCACGTCTGGGTTCCGACGGTGCTTGCCTGAACACAAGCCGGTGTGGTGTGTGGTGTGCTCCACTCCAAGCGGAGCAGGATAATTGCGACCTTGCGGGGTGCAATGATACAACAGAATCTCGCGCAGGTGCTGACATCACGTTGAATTATCCCAGAGGCAAATCCACTGCTTGGTTCCGGCGGCGCTTGTCAGAACACGGTCCCGTGTTGTGTCCTCCACTATCAGCGTGGAACGATTAGTGTGAACTTGCGGGGAGTCGAAGATCCAAAGGATTTTATATATAACCGGAGAAGCGAGGTGCCACGTCGGTGAGCGCGGAAGCAGTGTCCAAGCACGCCCGGAAGTGTCCCTTTGTGGCGCGTTGCCAAGGTCCGGACCAGCGCGCCGAAATGTCCGCGCGCTACCGCATCCCCTAAACAAGAGCCCATTCATCCCTTTCTGGAGTCAGAAGAACGGGATAGGTTTGCTGCCTTTAAGGAAATCCAATAAAGGTTTACTGAAAAGAGCAAAAATGGGGTATTAATAACGGCTGTTCACCAATATACATAATTACCCAAAGAAAATTGGAGAGGATTTAATAATCTTAGAGGTGGTCAGACAGAACGAAGCTGTGTAAATGTAGTGACAAACACAGGCCTTAAAACCGCCTATGAGGCTGTTTGTTCTCTGAACACACACTTTGCTAGGGCTATTCCGCTTCATGATAGATGCAATGAATCTGAGAGTCCCATATCCTCAGTTAGCCAAATAGCTAATTCTGTCTCATTGATCCGGTTACACCTAATGAAATGAGGAAAATTATTATAAATATTTAAAACAATGTTTCTTTGGGTTTTGGTTATGTAAAACCGCAGCTATTAAGCAAGTATCAAGTATAATATCCCCTATTTTAGCAGTTGTTGTTCATTGTTAACACGGCTTTGAAAAAGCGTCATGGGTGGCTTGCTCTATTGTTTGTTTGGGTGAGTGGGGCGGTTATAAAGTTGCAAAGCGAAGAAATAATGCCATATTGAAATAATCCAAAATGCACAGCAGCAATAACGTTATGAGAACTCTTAATTAGGGCCGCAGACACCAGTCCACACAAGCCCGAATGTTGCCACAGAATGAGTCCAAGAATGATGAGCAAATGCACGTCCCGCTGCAGCCTCTGCTACTCTGGGAGCTTCACCGCAAAATAGGTGGTCACGCGTACGCTCTGCGTACATACTAGCCTTGCATAGTGACCTAGCTCTTCGCTAGGGTAACCACGACACCACGCAGAAAGCGTGACCGGGTCTCGGAGCATTACACACGCAGGAGCGTTGGTAAGGTCTCCACGCATAATCTCAGATAAACCTAGCCAAACCGAGATTAAGCTAGGTCGGGACGCCAGCTTTTCTATTTTCCCATAACTTGCAACCTATTGTGAAACATTGCTAAATGTATTATATTTAGCACTATCAATTGCTCTTGGAAGGTTGATGCTTTGTTTCTATATGAGACGAATACATTTCTCGGAAACACAACGCTACTAATGTTCGTTATTTGTTTCTGTCGCCTCAAATATGACACTGTTTTCTCTTCATGAAAATCAGTAATATATAACACGTATATCACCAGTTTTAGCAGTTTAGGAAGGTTTTTTAAGTACGCACTTTGTGTTGAAAAAGTATGAACTTTTGGCTTGGCGACTGAATCTAGTGGGAAAAAGCATTCTGGCAGATTAAAATTTCCGCTGTTGGGTAGCGTAAAAAAGTGTTTCTAAACACTACTCAGCCTTTGAGAAACGGTTCCTTGAAGTTCCTTGACGGCCCGTATTGAAGTTGAGCGGCGCAGGCACGCATGGGCTTGGAATTCGGGCTTCATGTCGTCTGCTAGCGCGGGAGCGCGCTGTGCTTGCTTTGCTGCAAGCATGCCTAGCTCTCTGCATGCGCGTAGCGTCTTAGAGCGCAGCGACCCCGTTGCGGGAAACCGCACTTCTCTCACTAAGCTGTGTTCTGTTGTTTCTGCGTACAACTGGGCGCTTCGTCTTTTCAGGATCGTGGTACCAGCTTAATTCATGTATTGTTGCAAACATACAGACGTGGATTGGTATGGTTTAATCAGAAATGGGGCCGAGGAGGGCTGCGGGCTATTTTGGCCGGCAGGATTTATTCAGTTTGCAGTGGTATTAGGCAGCACAAGGGTGTCTGTGCATTTTCCCCCGCCGAATTTTGATCTCAGAGACTGGTATTATATCTCGCGACTTTGGAATCGATGTGTGTTAAGTTTATATATATATATATATATATATATATATATAAATATATATATATATATATATATATATATATATATATATATATAGAGAGAGAGAGAGAGAGAGAGAGAGAGTAGTAGAACTTTGAAGATGGTAGAGAACACAAGAGAAGAAAAACTTCGAACAAGGTAAAAGCACGATTGTGGCCTACGTTTCAGCAAAGAGAACTTGCTTTCCTCAGGGCAAGTTCTCCCTGAGGAAAGCAAGTTCTCTTTGCTGAAACGATCGTGCTTTTACCTTGTTCGAAGTTTTTCTTCTCTAGTATATATATATATATATATATATATATATATATATATATATATATATAAAAAAGAATGTTTCGCCTCGTCGAGATTGTTCAAGGAGTCGTCAAGACTGCGGGTAACGCACCCAGCATAATCGTCCTACTCACCGGCCGAGTCCGGGTCTGGTCTCACTGTAATCTGCTACATTATACTCCATTAGGTATTGGCAGCGCTCCATAGCTTGCTTGTTATTGGGAGACAGCGGCCCTTCTCTTTCTGACCACCTCCTACGTATCCTCCTTTCTGGTAGGACTCGCACTTCCTCGGAATGGGGCTACGTGAGTAAGGACGCTGTGGTCAGACGTTCCATGCTAAATATTGTCAAACAGCTTCTTCGTTCTTCAGGTTCAGAGTTTATGAATTTTGTTCTTTACCATCCCCACACACATTGCCTAGCAAAACACCAAGACCTCAAAAATCACCAATGCGATTCACCCTGTAATGCCCAATGTACCATATAAGATACACCATCTTTCGCATTTTTCCTCTCACCCGTGGGCCTTTCGACCTCCAAGAAATGCCCACAAGTATCAGTTCTGATACCTCATAAGAATTTGTCAAAAATGTATGCCTCGATAACTCGCCGCATTGAGTTCCAAATGGACTTTGCAAGATGGATTCCTCCATCGTAGGCTCTGCTGGTTGGTCTGCATTTACATTAAATGGGTGTATGATACACTTTTTTTACGGTGTGTATGATACATTATACACCCACTTTATATGTAGGCATACATATACCTACATGTAAATTGCTATATGCTACAATATATACCTACATTATCTATGTAGGTATATAGCAAAAGAATGAAGAGAGAGCGGGAAAATTAATTACAAAAAGGATAATAAGAACACACAGTCAGTCACGCAGTACAAACTTGGAAAAAAAGAGAGAGAAGAACCAAACACAGAGGAAAAAAAATAATTAAAAATAAAAAATAATAAATAACAAGGTAATTTTCCCCTGTGGCAACAGGGGTGAAAGAGGGGTCAAAACAAGATATGCCCATGCCCGTGTTTGACATGGGCAAAAAGATTATTCACGCGGAACGAAGACGTTCCAAAGAAGATATGCACACAAAGGGCGAACATCTGCCCGTTCTAGGAATCCAAGTAAGGTCATCCAAACAAGAGACACGTGGCTTCTGTTGGTGGGAGGCGGGGGTCGCGCCCAAAAGCAGTAGGACAGGCAGTTTCGACAGGAAAGAGTGTACATTGGTATACAAAGAGCGAAATAAATAAATAAATAAAAAAATAACCAGGTTTTTCCTCCCTCGTGGCAACGGGGGTGAAAGAGGGGTCAAAACAAGATATGCCCATGCACGTGTGTGACAGTTTGATGGTGTCAATTACGTGCAAGTCAGCGGAACGTCAATGGGTACCAAAATCGGGCCCAACTACGCGAACACCTTTATGGGATGTCTAGAGACAAACTTCCTCGCAACCCAAAGATGCAAACAGTGTGACCCCAAGGTCCGAGTAGGAGTCACGGGAAAACCACGTGACTAGAACAATTGTGGGGTACAAGACTCTGGATCACGTAATGATGAACCATGGCGCAAGGGATATATTTTTAACACTAACCTAAACACGCCGATACACATCTAAGGAATATTGCGCCCGTTGTTCGGGTTGGTACTATAGGGGCAAATTCTGTAATATAAACAGGGGGGTCATACATGCTGGAGTGAAATCAATAAAGACTCAAAAATAAAAATAATTTAATAAAACAAAGGTTATCGAAAACACTGTAAAGGCGCGTCAACATATATAGATAGGTTTTTTATGTAATGCACGGCAGAGACAATGTAGGAGGAAGGTTACTGCAGGTTAGCTTAATGCGATGGCCAGTTAAACAAAATAAACCCCGAAAATTACAATGCAAGCCGCAAAACCACACTTTCGATAAAACGGACGTAGGTGGGTCAATAAAACGGCAGTCGATAAAACGGCGTTCGATAAAACGGGCATTTTTTCGATAAAACGGCGTTCGATAAACTGTCTGGGAACCTATATATATATATATATATATGGGAACGAGCCCACTCGTCACAAGCCCACTCGTCACCGGAAAACTCATCGTAGGCCAACTCGTCACCCCGGCCCTTTGGTACAGTGCCATCTCGAGATAGGAACTCTCGTGCAAGGGGCCTTTTCGTCGCATGAATTTCGTTATATATATATAAATTTCGTTATATATATATATATATATATATATATATATATATATATATATATATATATATATATATATATATATATATACATATAGTCTGGAATCAAAAACTCACACAGAGCGCGAAAAAATAAGGTTAGTAGAGACAGAGACACACGAGAAGGACATTGAAAATAAAACTAAAAGTTTACTGACTTTTCAGGGAGAGGACTCTCTTTCTTCAGAGTACAACATAAGTTCGTTTCAGAGCTATATATATACGGAAAATGTAGCAAGGGCGAGGGCAAGGTGAGAGGAGGGAGAGTTTTTACAAATGGACCATGGTTGGTGGGTAGCAAAAGAATGAAAAGAGAGCGGGAAAATAAATTATAAAAAGGATAATCAGAACACACAGTCACGCGGTACGAACATGCGAAAAAAAAAGAGAGAGAAGAACCAAACACAGGAAAAAATAAAATAAATAAATAAATAACAAGGTAATTTTCCTCCCCCGTGGCAACGGGGGTGAAAGAGGGTTCAAAACAAGATATGCCCATGCACGTGTTTCACACGGGCTAAAAGATTAGTCACGCGCAACAGAGACGTTCCAAAGAAGATATACACCCGTTCTAGGAATCCGTGTTAAGTCATTGAAACAAGAAACACGTGGCTTCTGTTGCTGGGAGGCAAGGGTCGCGCCCAAAACCAGTAGAGCAGGCAGTTTCGACAGGAATGAGTGTACATTGGTACAAAGAGCGGGGAAAAAAATTAACAAGGTAATTTTCCCCTCCCTCGTGGCAATGGGGGTGAAAGAGGGATCAAAATAACATATGCCCATGCACGTGTTTCACATGGGCAAAAAGATTAGTCAGGCGGAACAAGGAAAAGAAGATATGCAAGTGCACACAAAGGATGAAGATCTGCCACTACACACCCGTTCTAAGAATCCGGGTAAGGTCATTGAAACATGAGACACTTGGCTTTTGTTGGGAGGAGGCAAGGGTCACGCCACAAAAGCAGTAGAACCGGCAGTTTTGACTCGAAATAAGTGTACATTGGTATGAAAAAAAGAAAAAAAGAAATAAAAAGAGAAAAAGGACACGGTGAAACAAGGCCCCCCAAAAAAAGAAAACAGGCAGGTGCACGCGTATGACGCGGCAGCAGGTGGTATTCATCTGGCCAGCGCATAGTGCCTGTTCAGGGAATGCCGAGGCGGTCAGCAACGAATATTAGAAAACAACAATACAAAAAAGCAAGATGACACGAAAGCAATCACACACGCTCGGGTTCACAAATTAATTACAAGGTGAGAATAACAAAGCTAAAAATGGTACTCCAGCCTTCTACCCAGAACACAATGTCCAGACTTGTTCATAAAATTAGGTTCAGTGAAGCCATTCTGCTAAAAAACGTCGTGCGAGCAGGAAACTATACCCAACTACGGGAGCTCGCCAACTAATGGGAGAATATTATTGAGGGAAAGAAATGAACAGGCATAACTCTAGCCTGAGAAATGCAGCCGAAATTTTAATTGGAGGAAAGACACGTTAATTTCCCATAACTTTCATTTATGCCAAACGACGCTGATTTAAACTTATAGATAAGGTAGGACTCACGAACCTCGCGATCGTGATGCGTTTTAAAACTAGATTCAAGAATTGTGGCCTTCAGTTGTTCGAAATAATGACCAGGAGTGTTCACATGCTTTGGTAGAGGCAAAGAAGGGCAGGTTTTCCATTAGAGCGGTGATTGTTAAACCCTAAACGAAAGGGTGTTTCAGTCTGGCCGATGTATTGTTTGCCGCAGAGGGTGCATTGCACGAGGTATACGACGTTGGCGGAATCACAGTTAAAGTTCTCTTTTACATTAACATAATAGTTTGAAGTTGTGCTGGCGGCGCACTGTGTGGTGGTCATTTGTGGGCATACCTTACACCGTGGTTTGTTACAGGGCATGCAACCAGTAGTCTGTGGTCGGTTGATGCTGGATTTAGTGAGAACGTCGCTCAAATTTTTCCTGCGTTTATAAACAACACGTGGCGGCTCGGGGAATATTCTCTTTAAGCGTTCACTTTGAGCAAGGATATTGTGATGTTTCCGTAGTATGGATGCAACTTTCGGAGAAGAGGCCGAATGGGTCAACACGAGGTTTGTTTGTTGATTGGGTTTTGGAGCTTTTTTCGAAGAATTTCGGTGCGGTTCAACTGGTTAGCTCGTGTAATCGCGTCATAGATCACCTGCTCTGGGTATTTTTGATTCAAGAGCGCGGTTTTAAGTTCTCTGCACTTAGAGTCGAAATCCGCCTGGCTTGTGCAGATTCGCCTAAAACGGTCAGATTGGCTATAAGTTATTGCAGTCTTGCAGTGCCTGACATGGCTGCTGTGGAAATGTAAATACTGGCGCGTGTCCGTAGGTTTTCTGTAGAGATTAGTCTGAAGTCTGCCCTGAGAAACTGTGACAGTAACATCCAGGAAATTTATGCTGTGCGCAGAGTAGGAATGAGAGACGGAGATGGTAGGATGCGCAAGTTTAAAAGCCTCAATAAACGCAAGTAGTTCCGTTTCACCGTGCTGCCAAATCATGAATATATTATCTTTATACCTTTTGTAGTACAATGGTTTCAAACATTGGGTTGCGAGGAAGTTTGTTTCTAGACATCACATAAAGATGTTCGCGTAGTTGGGCCCGATTTTGGTTCCCATTGACGTTCCGCTGACTTGCACGTAATTGACACCATCAAACTCAAAATTGTTCAGTTCAAGTATAAGGTGAAGGAAAGTTTCAAGGGTGAGAGAATTGATAGGTTTGTCACCCGCCGACCCTTCATACGCACATGATACAGCGGTGATCCCATCGGCATGCGGAATGTTAGTGTATAGCGACACGACATCTAGGGTAACAAGCAAACAGTTGTTAGGAATTTCCATCTTCGTGATATTCGAGAGAAAATCATTTGTATCCTTAATGAAGGATGGAAAGCTGGGGGTAATGTCGCGAATGAGAGAGTCGACGGGAACGAGCCCACTCGTCACCGGAAAACTCGTCATAGGCCAACTCGTCCCACTAGCCTTTTGGGACAGTGCCATCTCGAGATAGGAAATCTCGGGCAAGGCGCCTTTTCGTCGCGTGGATTTCGTTACACCGCGGCCGGGTGAACAAAAGCCTCTAAACCCTGACCGGAAATTTTTGTTGAAAGGCGGTCTGAGGCTGGTTTCTACAATGGTAAATTCCGGCTGTTTAGGAGGGCGTACGGAGGTCTGTGTGAGCAGCAGGTGTGCATAAAAAGCTGTTTTTTGGGGGGTAAGAGAAAGAGAGAGAGAGAGAGAGAGAGGGGGGGGGGAAGAAGCCAGCGCGACCTGCATTTTTTCAAGTGCTGATCGTCGTGGGCATTGAGGTGATGTACGTCCGTATTTTCGCGCGTATAACCTGCCCTAGCATACAACCCGCACCCCCACTTTCAGTCTGCAAATAAAAAAAATAAAAATTCATTAGGCTTGCACTAACTCGCGCAAGGCTTGAACTGGATAGCTAAGCTGGATGATTTTTTTCTATGTAAACACTGAAGGACTTACCACCGGGCATTACATTAGGATTGAAATTGTTTATTTGTTGATTTGAATGATTGTGGGGTTTGACACGCCGACGCTACACAGGTGATGAGGGCGCCGTAGTGGAGGGCTCCGAATTCGTTTTGACCTCCTGGGGATCTTTAATGTGCGTGCGCCGTAATCTCGAACACGGGCGTTTTCACTTTTCGCCTCCATGAGAAAAGCGGCCGGCAATCGAACCCGCTTGCTTGAACTCAACAGCACAACGTCATATCCATTGAGTCACCGCGGAGGGTAATTGTTTAACATGTTCTGTTGTCGCTTTTCACGGTGGTAGCAATTGTCATAGTCGAACAGCACCCCCCACCCACTCCCCCACCCCCCGGCTCGCACGCAAATACCAAGATGTCAAAGATCGCATCGCAAGAATCCTGGCTGATCACGACAGCGGAGCCCAAATCAACACGCTTCGGGATATTGCCCGCAACATCCGCTCCTGAACTGATACAGTGAACAACGTCCGAGCCCAGCGTTGAAGACTCCTACACAACGAGACAGCGAGACAACAGTGCAATAGTACAAATAGTACAACAGTACGAAGAGGGTGCAATAAACATTTTTTATTTCATGCACAACCTGTTCACTGCGTAGTTATAACTGCGTGCCATTTAATACAAATTTGCATGCAATTAATATTTTAGTATAATTAACACAGTATGACGGCATATTCACCTAACTTCCTACGTCAAAAAAATTCCCCCGCATTTCCCCGAGGGGGAGAATGTGAAAGTGCGAATGCACGGTTGTCGGCCCGCTTGCGGCGCTTGCGCTCGGCCCCCGCAGCCCACCGCCTCGCCGCCTTCTCTTCCATCTCTTCCATCGGGTTTGTAGTATCACGTGTACACCACGCAGTTATCAAGCCGCTATAACGCCGCTGAGTCGCCAACGCACGCCGCTGACGACGTAGTTTGAATGCGTTAAAGATATAAAGCGCGTTACTAACACTGATATCAGCGTCGCGTCCGTTGCTTATAAAAAGAGTGAAACGAATGCCAGTACGTTCATCTGTTAAATCTTTCTTCTTTAAACTTCATAGCTGCACGCTTCCAGTAAAACCCTGGCTGCAGGAAAAAGGACTATGTGTACACCCATGGACACTTAACTGTAGACTATGCCAAAAGCTGGAAACAATTGAGCACATCTTTCTGGACTGTTGGGATGCGGTGTTTCACTGGGACATCCTCCAACGAACCCTGAAAAAAGACTTACCATTAACGCCTTATGGCATTCGCTTTTTGCCCGTAAACAACGATGGAGGCGTGCCCTATGATATGTTCATGGCACTTAGTCTGCATTCTATGTGGAAAACTCGCATGGCGGTTCAAAATGCCGAAGAGGATGCTCGCACAGTGCGAGAGTACTTCATTGAAAGCGTTGCTTATATAAGAGAAGTTTATCGAGTGATGCCGGAAGAGCCTGAGTGGTTACCCATTCTGGATGTTCTAGCGCAATTTAAGATGTTTTAAGCCACTCCCTTCAGCCGATTGGTGGCTGGAGCTAGTAATTTGTGTACTGTACAGTGCGTGTTGTGTTGTCGCCAAGCAGGCAATAAAGAAAAAAAAAAGCGTCCGTTGCTTAGTCGGTAAAGCGTCGCGCTGCGGCCGCAAAGTCCTCGGATCGAAACCTGGCGCCGGATGCTGTTTTTTTTTTATATAGAGAGAGGAGGACTGCGGACGCCGCCGCCGCCGGCGGTGGATGGTTTGGGGTCGCTTATAAAGTGCATTCGCACTTAAAACTTTGAAAGAACACTCGCTTGCCTACATCATTTTTAAATGAGCCAAGTAAATACAGGGTGTCCCAGCTATCATGCACCAAGATTTAAAAAAGGAGCAATGGCATTACTCGACGAGAACCTAGTGCGTAATGTTTGCAGTACTGTGGAGAACTGGACAGTAGTTTTTTCGTTAATGATACTTAACTAAATATTTGTAATTAATTATCTAACTCGAGAAGTACTGTCCTAATCCCTGAAGTGTCAATGAGGCACTCGTAGGTACCCACGAGGGGCATCTAACGGCGGTATTTTCAGTAACGAACTAACTGCGTACTCATTTATTCTGACTGATGAAGAAAACCCGCGAAATATGAAAAATACCACCTGACGGCGCTTCCGCGCGCATTGAAAAGCAGCGTCCCCAAATAAGCTGATTGAAAACAACTGCTTCACCTGTCACCCGGCCGAAGAGACAGCGCATCATCTTGATAATGGAATGCATCGAAGGAGCAGCCACAGCAGGATTCGCGAGGCGCGTGTGCAGATAAGGCACAAACTCGGTCGCGATTTATTCTTTCTTCTGTTTATTTCATTCTGGCAAACTCCGACGCAGCCTCTTTGAGGGCATTGCTTTACGATGCGCGCTAATGCACGCGGAGGCACGGTCACGTGGTATTTTTCATATTTCGCGAGTTTTCTTTATCAGTCAGAATAAATGAGTGCGCAATTAGTTCGTCGCTGAAAATACCGCAATTAGATGCCCCTCGTGGGTACCTACAAGTGCCTCATTGACAATTTTGTCGTAAGGACAGTACTACTCGCGTTATATAATTGATTACAATTAATTGACTTAATTAATTAAGTCTCATAAACGAAAAAAATGCTACCCGTGTCTCCGCAGTAGTGCAAACATTATGCGCTAGGTTTTCTTCGAGTTACTCTATTACTCTTTTTTTAAATCTTCGTGCATGATAACTTGGACACCCTGTATATCAGGCGCAAACATCGCTTTAACGTTCCAAAATAAGCTCGTCATGCGAGTTTTCCGTGTGACGAATATTTAGGTGATACGAGAAGTCCTTGTACGAAATGCCCTGTGACGAGTTCGCATTCCTGACCAGTTTACCTGTGACGAGTTGGCCTATGACGAGTGGACTTGTGACAAGTGGGCCTAGACCCAGAGTCGACATAGCGCGAGAGGTTTTCGGTGACAGTACCAATACCAGAGACAATGGGGCAACTTGGGTTGTTATTTTTATGAATCTTAGGAAGAAGGTAGAATATACCGGCTACTGGGCTTAAGGGGATAAGAGAACGAGCAGTTGTTTCAGTTATTTCCTGATTTTGAACAAGCTCAGTGAGTTTTTCTTTGAGAATTAGCTTATAATCATTAGTGGGATCGCTAGGGAGTACTTTGTAGACCGCAGATTCCGATAGTTGTCTATGAGCCTCGTTGACATAGTCAGCTTTGCCGAGGATCACGACGGCGCTTCCTTTATCGGCCGGTTTGATTACTATTTCGGGGCAACCTGCGAGTTCCTCCAGGGCTTTCTTTTCCTTGTTTGTGATGTTACAGCGGAAAGGGATTTGCTTTTGGTATACAGCTCGTACATCGCGATGAACGGCTTTATGTACATGTCGAGGCATGCATCGCGCTGCGTGGGAGGGGTCCAGTGCTTATGGCTAGGCAATGCGGTTAGGGCTTCGTCGGTTGGAGGACCGTCATGGAAGTACTCTCGGAGTCTCATATTTCTGGCGAAGTTGTCTAAGTCCTTAAAGGGACACTGAAGTGAATTTGTCAAGCTCCCGTTTTTGCTTGCACTGTGTAGACTGGCTCAAATTAACACACTATTCATCGTTTATCCGGTTGACTAATCGGTAATTATTTTACAAAGCGCGAAAGAAGAAAAACTACTATGCGCGGTTTGCGGCGGCCGCACCAACTAAAGGCTGTGACGTCAGGAGGGGGGCACCGTAATTGGACGATGCCCAAGGTTAGCAATCAAAAGTTTCGGTTTCGGTTTCGGTTCTGTAAAACAACATGCTTGACATCTGATGGCGTTGTTGAATGGGCATTCTCGATTTCTCAATTATCGCCGTACCGCGCTTCTGCCGTGTTGTCGGCTGTCAAATGTCTAAGATAAACCTCCCAGGGCGGCTTGGAATCGTAGAAATCACTAGACGAGGCCTACGCAGTGGGTGAACGCCCTCCGCGTCACCGCAGACTCTCAAATGCCATGCGCTTTTCCCGCATATTCGGAGCTTGCCTCACTCATGTCTGTTCGTAAAAAGCTAGTTCGCACCAGCCAAGGGTGTGCTGATTCAGGCCTGGGCCCACTGCCCGCAAGCAGTCGGTGCTTGTGGCAACAGCACGCCAACGAGAACTCGCTAGCGCGTCATTGTCAGTATGCGCGCGTTCTGCCATCTCGCTCGTGGAGCAGTGAACGTTACGGCCCAAAAATGGTGAACTCAGTTCAAAAAACATCTGCCGCATACGAAAAAATCAACTTACAAAAAAATACATGTACCCTCGGGGATTCGAACTTGCGACTTTCAAAACAAATTCCAGCGCCTCAGACCGATAGGCCACGAGCCGGCGCTGGCCGGTTTGGATATATAAGGTTTATAATGTATGACCAGTTTACACTTTTATTTATTTTAAGCATTTTAAGTACTTTATGTGACTATTTGTTGTATATCACTCCTGCAGTAAGTGTCCCCCAAACTTCCACAATATCTCACGTATAGCAATTGGGATCCGGACAGTTTATCGAACGCCGTTTTATCGAACGCCGTTTTATCGAAGTCGTTTTATCGAACGCCGTTTTATCGAACGCCGTTTTATCGAAAGTGTTTTTCTCGGCCTTTTCGAGTAACATAATTTGCAGTACGTTTTTTTAATTTCCTCCTCGCTATGTAATTTGCAAATCTTGTCTCCACAGCAGGCCTATTTAAAAACATTTATAGTCTGTCTTCTAGTTGACTTTTATTTCCTGCGTGTTTTTTTTTGTTTGTTTTTGTGATGCGCAAAATATGTCACCAGAATTTTTTGCTGTGTTCATTGCGCAACTGGTACTGCCATAACGAATCTCCTTGTGTCTCTATCCCCTCTGATCCGAAGCATATCACGGCATTGTGGCGTATTGATTAAAATGCCTCGATATGCTTCGTACCTTTTTGTATAAACCGCTTTTGTGTCGACACATAATCTAATTATTTCGCCGCGTATGTTGTACATAAGTCAGGCACTTCTTGGCGCTTGCTAAGGCGTTGCGCTGCTGAGCACGAGGTCGCGGGTTCGATTCCCGGCCGCGGCGGCCGCTTTTCTGATGGAGGCGAAAAGCAAAAACGCCCGTGTGTACGAGATTTCGGCGCACGATAAAGATCCCCAGGTGGTCAAAAATTAATCCGGAGCCCTCCACTACGGCGCGCCTCATCGCCTGCGTTGCGTCGGCGCGTTAAACCCGAGAATCAAATCAATTCTTGGCGCTTGAGGGTCCAATGTCAAAAACCTAACTGGAACGCTAGCAAAAGTCTCTCCCGATTTCTGCATTCCTAATTCTTAATGGGGTCTGAGTTCAGTTGCTAAGAGGTTACCAATCCTTGTACTACTGTTCTCGTTGCCTTGCATGAACTAACGAGAAAAACGTGAGGTACAAAACTGCCAGCGTACTGCAGGTTGGTTCGTTTTCATCTCCCTCTGGTTGCACCCCAGCATGTCTGCTGGGGTGCATGCTCTTGCCTTTTTATCAGAAGGCATAAAAACAGTACGATCAAAATAGTAAACACCGAAAATGGAGAAATCATGAAGGTCTACTCAAAATACAGCGTCGTGACCCGATTACCTCTAAATAAAAATAGAAAAATTAAAAAAATGAGAACGAGCAATACTATGGCCCGTGCGATTATACCTGAACAAGGCACACAAAAAACCAACAAAATGCGCTGCCTGGTCGGGTGTGTTCCTCCAAGGCCACCACGAAAACGTAAGGTTGGTGAATCAAAAGAGGGGCTAAGAGTGTTGACGCAAAAGTAGAAAATTATACGAAATCCTGTATTTTTTTTTATTTGAGCATGATTAACAAAAAACGTAAATTGTGATGGGATGGGCAATTGTCCAGCTGTACTAGCTTACGAGTTTCCCTAGTGCGAGATGACCTCTGACGACTTGTCCTACTTGACGAGTTCACCTATGACGAGTTGGCTGTGACAGGTTCCCTTGTGACGATTCTCCTAGACTCCACCACCTCTGTTGGGGTCTCACTATCACTGTCGGAACCCCCCTGTTCCAGTCACATAGCACTAATCTTTCAGAAGTTCTTGGCCCAACATTTCTCCAGATGCAAACAGTGTGACCCCAAGGTCCGAGTAGGAGTCGCGGGTAAACCACGTGACTAGAACAATTGTGGGGTACAAGACTCTGGATCACGTAATGATGAACCATGGCGCAAGGGATATATTTTTCAACACTAACCTAAACACGCCGATACACATCTAAGGAATATTGCGCACGGGGTTCGGGTTGGTACTATAGGGGCAAATTCTGTAATATAAACAAGGGGGTCATACATGCTTGAGTGAAATCAATAAAGACTCGAAAAATAAAAATAATTTAATAAAACAAAGGTTATCGAAAACACTGTAAAGGCGCGTCAACATATATAGATAGGTTTTTTATGTAATGCACGTCAGAGAGAATGTAGGAGGAAGGTTACTGCAGGTTAGGTTAATGCGATGGCCAGTTAAGCAAAATAAACACCGAAAATTACAATGCAAGCCGCAAAACCACACTTTCGATAAAACGGACGTAGGTGGTTCGATAAAACGGCATTCGATAAAACGGCGTTCGATAAAACGGGCATTTTTTCGATAAAACGGCGTTCGATAAAACGGCGTTCGATAAACTGTCTGGGAACCATAGCAATTGCATTTCTTTGACGGAAAAGCGTTCGCAGATGTGCGGTCGTGCTGCTGACCGCTGTGCTTGTTTACCCAGCGCAAAAAGTGCTTCCTGCTTCCTAGTTTTGCGCTGTACGGTAAAGGTTTCAGGTGATTTTATTTTCTTCGTACCTATATTGACTTCGCTGACTCTTCTCCCGCCTTCAATTGGCCTTAGATTTTCCTACTAGCGTAACGTCAGCGAAGCGTCGCATGTGCACTTGTGCAGCACTTGTGTGGAGCGACCCGGACTCAGAGTTTGACACAGTGTACAAACTAACAAAGTACGGAAAGGCACATTCTTTCATTCACGAAGGTGTTGTGGCTTAGTTTCAATTCAGCGAGCGAATAGCGACGACCCGTCAGCGGCCGGCGGACGAAACGCTGTGCCGACTGACTCGATCGGTAGGTCGGCTGGTCGGCGAACCGTGCAGTAGCGCAGCCATTTTCCAGCTCATCTCCTGCTGACGTTACACGAAAACGCCACAGAAAATGGGCGAGCGTAAAGAGAGGAGGACAGAATTTTCGAATTGATTTTTCTACTAAATAAGTTCGCGTAAACGCGGCCAGAGTGGTCGAAACAATGCCTACGGACTCCGAACTACAATTTGCGGTAGTCATCCCGCAATGTTTACAAATCACTTCAGTGTCCCTTTAAACAGTTGAAATTCGTTGAAACCACCAGTTGCCGGGCAAAAATTCAGACCTTTTCACAAGGCGCTCATCTGATCTGGTGACAGGGTAATACTAGAGAGGTTCATCACATTTCCGGTGAGATTTTTGATAGTTTTAGTAGCCTGGGGAGAGGTTACAGAAGGGGAATAAAAATTTGGGTTTGCGTTGGCAGACTCACTAGTACTGGCACTGATGAGAGCTTGTGAATGATTAGTATTTGGCGCGTTTAGGGGAGATTTTCATGTGCATTCCCAGATAATGGACAGTCATTAGTAATGGGGCTAACTTTATTTTTGCGGGTGTAGTCATTGCTAGGGATATTATCTCGAGAAAATTTACGGACTTTTGTTTCGGATATAGCGGATGCCTTTTTGGATTCGTAGCTGCGTAGAAGGCCTGATTCTCTTTCGCTTAGCTCCTTACCAAGAATTTCCTCTTCCTGGCGGAGGGAATGGGACATAGTCTCGTAGTGATCTAGAATTATCTGCGTTAATTGCAAGGATGCGTTGTCTAGTACTTGTTTGCGTTGCCATTGTTGCCGTTGTCTAGTACTTGTTGTCGAAACTACCTGTTCTACTGCTTTTTGGCGTGACCCTTGCCTCCCCCAACAGAAGCCACGTGTCTCATGTTTCGATGACCTTACCCGGTTTCTTAGAACGGGTGTGTAGGGGCAGATCTTCATCCTTGGTGTGCATTTGCATATCTTCTTTTCCTTGTTCCGCCTGACTAATCTTTTGGCCCATGTCAAACACGTGCATGGGCATATGTTATTTTGATCCCTCTTTCACCCCCCCTGCCACGAGGGAGGGGAAAATTACCTTGTTAATTTTTTCCCCCGCTCTATGTATACCAATGTACACTCATTCTTGTAGAAACTGCCTCCCCTACTGCTCTTGGGCGCGACCCTTGCCTCCCACCAACAGAAGCCACGTGTTTCTTGTTTCAATGACTTTACACGGATTCCTAGAACGGGTGTATATCTTCTTTGGAACGTCTCTGTTCCGCGTGACTAATCTTTTTGCCCATGTCAAACACGTGCATGGGCATATCTTCTTTTGACCCCTCTTTCACCCCGTTGCCACGGGGGAGGAAAATTACCTTGTTATTTATTTTTTTTTCTGTGTTTGGTTCTTCTCTCTCTTTTTTCCCATGTTCGTACCGCGTGACTGTGTGTTCTTATTATCCTTTTTATAATTTATTTTCCCGATCTCTCTTCATTCTTTTGCTACCCACCAACCATGACCCATTTGTACAAACTCTCCCTCCTCTCACCTTGCCCTCGCCCTTGCTACATTTTCGGTATATATATATATATATATATATATATATATAGCTCTGAAACGAACCTATGTTGTACTCTGAAGAAAGGGAGTCCTCTCCCTGAAACGTTAGTAAACTTTTATTTTTATTTTCAATGTCCTACTCGTGTGTCTCTGTCTCTACTAACCTTATTTTTTCGCGCTCTGTGTGAGTTTTTGATTCCAGACTATTTACTTACCATGAGCGCTGCCACGACATCGAAGAAAGACGCCATCCGGAAGTTCCCGCAGACCGCCCCGTCTAGTGTTGTAATCGGCGACTCACAGACTAAGTACCTTTTTTAACATTTTGACCCGCTCTGTGTTGGAGCCCCTGCTTTTATTTCGCAACCCGGCGCATGCATTTCTGACGCACGCTTACTCATTGACTCCATACCTGCTTGCTCTACAACAGTTTTTCTGCATGTCTTTACTAATGACCTGAGCTCTTCTTCTGCTGAACGTGCTTTTTGTGACTACCGCTCGCTGACTGACCTTATTCTTCAATCTCGGCCTAACATCTCTACCATCTACGCCAGCTTGATTCTTCCGCGCTCCGCTAACAGCCGCAGTGACTACCGCATCTCCCGCTTTGCCATTTGCTGCAACGAAAAAGCACGACGCTTTAACTCTCTTCTGCGCAAATTCTGCCGCCACTCTCGCTGTGTCCGCTTCATTGTCCACGGCTTCCAGCACCTCCCCGCCCGCCGAGTCCTTGCCGCTGATGGTCTGCACCCCAGCTTTGAGGGTGTGGCTGTCCTTGCTAGCCACATCCGCGAGCTTTGCTCCACGCAAAAGCGCTGCAACCCTCCTGGATGGCGCAAGGACGCATGGACCGCCACCCAAGCTCCCGCAGTGTCCTCATACGACCGTGACTTCCCAGCGCTGCCTCTGCTCCCTTCCAGCTCAACACTCTCCCCGACGTCCCCGGACACACGGACCAACGGGCCAGCCCTGCATGCTACCGTGGCCACGGACCTTGCGCCGAGCTCCAGGGACCTGCCCGCGGAGTCCCCGGACGCACGCCGCAGCCTGCCACCCGTACGTGTTACTAAGGCCACGGCCACAGAGCACCGACGCATCGCCTGCAGCCCAACCCCAAGAATGCGCCGCGCCCAGAGCCTGCCGCGCCCGCCCTCGAGATCGACAGCAGCCACCGGAGCCCCAACCACAACCAAGCCACGGGAAGCCGCAGGCAGCGAATCCGCACTGCCTTCGGACGCAACGAAGCCAGCCCAAGCCTCGTACAACCTCCGAAAGAAAGTGTCGTCTGCGCCGACAAACTGACTAGGACCTGGAAAACCCGGTAATGCAGCTTCCTACCCAGTATCAAAACAGTTCTTAAAATTAAGAAAGATTACTGAAAAGCGCATACGTTCTCAAATGCACGTTTCCGCACTTTCACAGTTATTGTCTGCCGAGGTAGTTCCCATGGGTTTGAGGGTTAGGCTGAGACCTGCAACTGCCGAACTGTCGCCTTCCAACAAGAAAAAGTGGCAACAAGTACTAGACAACGCATCCTTGCAATTAACGCAGATAATTCTAGATCACTACGAGACTATGTCCCATTCCCTCCGCCAGGAAGAGGAAATTCTTGGTGAGGAGCTAAGCGAAAGAAAATCAGGCCTTCTACGCAGCTACGAATCCAAAAAAGCATCCGCTATATCCGAAACAAAAGTCCGTAAATTTTCCCGAGATAATATCCCTAGCAATGACTACACCCGCAAGAATAAAGTTAGCCCCATTACTAATGACTGTTCATTATCTGGGAATGCACATGAAAATCGCCCCTTACACGCGCCAAATACTAACCATTCACAAGCTCTCATCAGTGCCAGTACTAGTGAGTCTGCCAACGCAAACCAAAATTTTTATTCCCCTCTGCAACCTCTCCACAGGCTACTAAAGCTAACAAAAATCTCACCGGAAATGTGAGGAACCTCTCTAGTATTACCCTGTCACCAGGTCAGATGAGCGCCTTGTCAAAAGGTCTGAATTTTTGCCCGGCAACTGGTGGTTTCAACGAATTTCAACTTTTTAAGGACTTAGACAACTTCGCCAGAAATATGAGACTCCGAGAGTACTTCCATGACCATCCTCCAACCGACGAAGCCCGAACCGCATTGCCTAGCCATAAGCACTGGACCCCTCCCACGCAGCGCGATGCATGCCTCGACATGTACATTAAAGCCGTTCATCGCGATGTACGAGCTGTATCCCAAAAGCAAATCCCTTTCCGCTGTAACATCACAAACAAGGAAAAGAAAGCCCTGGAGGAACTCGCAGGTTGCCCCGAAATAGTAATCAAACCGGCCGATAAAGGAAGCGCCGTCGTGATCCTCGGCAAAGCTGACTATGTCAACGAGGCTCATAGACAACTATCGGAATCTGCGGTCTACAAAGTACTCCCTAGCGATCCCACTAATGATTATAAGCTAATTCTCAAAGAAAAACTCACTGAGCTTGTTCGAAATCAGGAAATAACTGAAACAACTGCTCGTTCTCTTATCCCCTTAAGCCCAGTAGCCGGTAGATTCTACCTTCTTCCTAAGATTCATAAAAATAACCACCCAGGTCGCCCCATTGTCTCTGGCATTGGTACTGTCACCGAAAACCTCTCGCGCTATGTCGACTCTCTTATTCGCGACATTACCCCCCGCTTTCCATCCTTCATTAAGGATACAAATGATTTTCACTCGGATAACATGAAGATGGAAATTCCTAACAACTGTTTACTTCTTACCCTAGATGTCGTGTCGCTATACACTAACATTCCGCATGCCGATGAAATCACCGCTGTATCATGTGCGTATGAGGGGTCGGCGGGTGACAAACCTACCGATTCTCTCACCCTTGAAACTTTCCTTCACCTTATACTTGAACTTGACAATTTTGAGTTTGATGTTGTAATTACGTGCAAGTCAGCGGAACGTCAATGGGAACCAAAATCGGGCCCAACTACGCGAACATCTTTATATGATGTCTAGAGTCAAACTTCCTCGAAACCCAAAATTTGAAGCCATTGTACTACAAAAGGTATATAGATGATATATTCATGTTTTGCAGCACGGTGAAACAGAACTACTTGCGTGTATTGAGGCTTTTAACCTTGCGCATCCTACCATCTCCGTCTCTCATTCCTACTCTGCGCACAGCATAAATTTCCTGGATGATACTGTCACAGTTTCTCAGGGCAGACTTCAGACTAATCTCTACATGAAACCTACGGACAAACGCCAGTATTTACACTTCCACAGCAGCCATGTCAGGCACTGCAAGACTGCAATACCTTATAGCCACTCTGACCGTTTTAGGCGAATCTGCACAAGCCAGGCGGATTTCGACTCTAAGTGCAGAGAACTTAAAACCGCACTCTTGAATCAAAAATACCCAGAGCAGGTGATTTATGACGCGATTACACGAGCTAACCAGTTGAACCGCACCGAAATTCTTCGAAAAAAGCTGCAAAACCCAATCAACAAACAAACCTCGTGTTGACCCATTCGGCCTCTTCTCCGAACGTTGCATCCATACTAAGGAAACAACACAATATCCTTGCTCAAAGTGAAAGCCTAAAGAGAATATTCCCCGAGCCACCACGTGTTGTTTATAAACGCAGCAAAAATTTGAGCGACGTTCTCACTAACTCCAGCATCAGCCGACCACAGACTACTGGTTGCATTCCCTGTAACAAACCACGGTGTAAGGTATGCCCACAAATGACCACCACACAGCGCGCCGCCAGCACAGCTTCAAACTATTATGTTAATGTAAAAGATAACTTTAACTGTGATTCCGGCAAAGTCGTATACCTGCAGGAATGCACCCTCTGCGGCAAACAATACATCGGCCAGACTGAAACACCCTTTCGTTTGAGGTTTAACAATCACCGGTCTCATGCAAACACCTGCCTTTCTTTACCTCTATCAAAGCATGTTAACACTCCTGGTCATTCTTTTGATCAACTGAAGGCCACAATTCTTGAATCTAGTTTTAAAAAGCATCACGATCGCGAGGTTCGTGAGTCCTCCTTATCTATAAGTTTAAATCAGCGTCATTTGGCCTAAATGAAAGTTATGGGAAATTAACGTGTCTTTATTCCGATTAAAATTTCGACTGCATTTCTCAGGCTAGAGTTATGCCTGTTCATTTCTTTCCCTCAATAATATTCTCCCATTAGTTGGCGAGCTCCCGTAGTTGGGTATAGTTTCCTGCTCGCACGACGTTTTTTGGCAGAATGGCTTCACTGAACCTAATTTGATGAAGAAGTCTGGACATTGTGTTCTGAGTAGAAGGCGGCAGTACCATTTTTAGCTTTGTTATTCTCACCTTGTAAATTATTTGTGAACGCGAGCGTGTGTGATTGCTTTCGTGTCATCTTGCTTTTTTGTATTGTTGTTTTCTAATATTCGTTGCTGACCGCCTCGCCATTCCCTGAACTGGCACCATGCGCCGGCCAGAAGAATACAACCTGCTGCCGCGTCGTACGCGTGCACGTGCCAGTTTTCTTTCTTTTCATGCCTTGTTTGACCTTGTTTTTTTTTTCTTTTTTTTTCTTTTTTATTTTTCTCCATTCCAATGTACACTCATTTCGAGTCGAAACTACCTGTTCTACTGCTTTTTGGCGTGATCCTTGCCTCCCCCCAACAGAATCCACGTGCCTCATGTTTCAATGACCTTACCTGGATTCTTAGAACGGGTGTGTAGGTGCAGATCTTCATCCTTTGTGTGCATTTGCATATCTTATTTTCCTTGTTCCGCCTGACTTATCTTTTTGCCCATGTCAAACACGTGCATGGGCATATGTTATTTTGATCCCTCTTTCACCCCCATTGCCATGAGGGAGGGAAAATTACCTTGTTAATTTTTTCCCCCCGCTCTTTGTATACCAATGTACACTCATTCCTGTCGAAACTGCATGCCCTACTGCTTTTGGCACGACCCTTGCCTCCCACCAACATAAGCTACGTGTTTCTTGTTTCAATGACTTTACACGGATTCCTAGAACGGGTGTATATCATCTTTGGAACGTCTCTGTTCCGCGTGACTAATCTTTTTGCCCATGTCAAACACGTGCATAGGCATATCTTGTTTTGACCCATCTTTCACCCCCATTGCCACTGGGGAGGAAAATTACCTTGTTATTTATTTATTTTTTTCTGTGTTTGGTTCTTCTCTCTCTTTTTTTCCCATGTTCGTACCGCGTGACTGTGTGTTCTTATTATCCTTTTTATAATTTATTTTCCCGCTCTCTCTTCATTCTTTTGCTACCCACCAACCATGATCCATTTGTACAAACTCTCCCTCCTCTCACCTTGCCCTCGCCCTTGCTGCATTTTCCGTATATATATAGCTCTGAAACGAACTTATGTTGTACTCTGAAGAAAGGGAGGCCTCTCCCTGAAACGTCAGTAAACTTTTATTTTTATTTTCAATGTCCTTCTCGTGTGTCTCTGTCTCTACTAACCTTATATATTTATATATATATATATATATATATATATATATATATATATATATATATATATATATATATATATATATATATATATATATATATATATATATATATATATATATATATTTATATATATATATATATATATATATATATATATATATATATAGAACTTTGAAGATGGTAGAGAACACAAGAGAAGAAAAAATTCGAACAAGGTAAAAGCACGATTGTGGCCTACGTTTCAGCAAAGAGAACTTGCTTTCCTCAGGGCAATCTCTTGCCTGGCAGGCACGGTTTATATAGGGGTAGGAACCCAGGTGGAAGGAGAGGGAAAGATGGAAGGGAAATTGAGCAAGCTGATTGGTTTGGGAGTGTGTCGGGGGAGAGATTGAGGGGCAAAGAAGGTTGTCTAGTTTAAGCCGTGAAGTAGGTCACACGGAAATCAGCTGGTGGTTGATATTCGTGGAATTTTTCGAGAGAGGATGAGAGGGTGTTTATTGACCCTCCACGGGGTTTAGGGAAAGGATCTCAGAACCGCCGGAAGCAGACCAGGCGGTGAGGGTGGGGTCCTTATCAGAAACTATCTGCAAGCCTCAGGTCAAAAGAAAAGATAGAGACGGGGGGAAAACTAACTAGGTCAAGGAAAAAAGAAAACAAAGGGAGAACAAAATCAGGTAGGGAAACCACATAAACTCACGCACAAAAGAAAAAGCAATGACCCGGCAACTGAAATGGCACGTGTCACCCACGGCAACATTCCTGGAACAGGCCTGTCCTGAAACTCAAAAACGAAAAGATAAAGTTACAGTGACGTACGGGACACAAGATCACGCGAAGTAAAAAAAAAGAGAGAAATAAAATAAATAAAATTGAATTCCAAAAGCAAAGGTTGGAGGGATGAGGGCGAGTATTAAACTAGACGCTAAGGAAAAAAAAATTAGGTGACCAGGTACAGAGCAGAGTGAACGGTCATAGTCTTTGGATGAGGTATATGCACGAAAATGCCTAATTCTGTATTCCCGGTGAATATCGCAAGGATTCCAAGTTGCCCTTAGACGCATTAATTCCAGCAGGTTCCATGGAGTTGAATTTGTGAATTAAGTAGGATTCTCGGTATTTCCTGTCCCTAGGAGACTTAAAATTTGACTGAAGTATATATAACTTAAGGTCATCAAAATTGTGGCCTGGTTGGTTGAAATGCTGCGCTACAGCTATGCAGGATTTGCCAAGTGTATCTGCCCTGTGACCATTAAGCCGTAGGCTCATAGGTTGACTCGTTTCACCTATATACTGTTTGTGGCACATTGAGCATTCCAACATATACACAATGTTGGATGAAGTGCACGTAAAACTTGAATTAATCTTGTGGACATAATTACTGGTTGTGCTTTTTACAACGCAGTCTGTTTGCAGGTGCCTACAAGTCTTGCATTTGGGGCGGGAGGAGCTGGCTATGACTGGTTGCTTTGAAAGCCCTGTTTTAGCATGCACTAAAATATCTTTTAGATTCCTGTTTCTCCGGTAGGCAACCCTTGGTGCTTCCGGGAAAGTCTTTTTAAGTCGGTCGTTACTGGCTAAAATGGGGTAGTACTTCCGCAGTATATTGTTTACGTTTGGGAGGGCGTTTGAAAATTTAGTTATTAGGGCAGGTGGCCTGGCGCTTTCGTTTTGCCGCTGTTTGTTGAGAACGTCATCCCTTTTGAGATTAGACACACGTTGGTACGCCTGATCGAGCGAGCTTTTGGGGTGGTTCCTGTTCATAAGGGTGGCCTTGAGTTCGTGTAGGTGCTCTACGTAGTCACTGTCATCACTGCATACTCTTCTAAGCCTGGTGGCTTGTCCTACAAAGATCCCTTGTTTGCAGTGTCTGGGGTGATGGCTTTTATAATCTAGGTACTGCTGCCTGTCTGTTGGCTTTCTAAAAAGCGTGGTTTTAAGTTTACCGTTGTCTAGAATGACGGTAGTATCTAGGAAGTTCACTTCTTTTTCAGAATACTGGCAGGAGAATTTAATAGTCGGATGCGAAGAATTGAGATGGGATATAAACGTTTCTAGAGTCGCGCGACCGTGTTCCCAAATCATGAAGATGTCGTCTATGTAGCGGAGGTAAACCTGAGGTTTATGCGGAAAAGAGCTTAATAGGGTAGCTTCAAGTTGCCCCATGAAAATGTTGGCATAGGTCGGTGCGAATGGAGTACCCATGCTAGTTCCAAAAGCTTGCAAAAAGTAAGAAGAGTCAAATTCAAAATAATTGAGAGTTAGAACTAGTTTTAACAAAGTTATGTACACTTCTGGTGCATGTTGGTGGGGGTTCACTGATAGAGACTTTGAAATCGCTTCAATTCCTTCGGCGAACGGAATGTTTGTATACAATGCAGCAACGTCAAGAGTAACAAGGAGGGTTCCACTGGGTAGGCGACCGCCCATATTTATCTCTTCTATTATGCGGAGGAACTGGGGGGTGTCCTGAACGAATGAAGGAAGAAGAGCCGGAATGTCGGATAGGTGATGATTCAGAAACAGAGATAGTGCTTCGGTTGGGGTATTATTATTCGAAACTATGGGTCTGCCAGGAATGTCGGCAGTGAACAATAATTCTACGGGGACTTTATGGACTCTTGGGAGGAGGTAAAAACGTCGTGCATGCTTATTATTCGGTTTCATGAAATTCAAGTCAGTAGTCGTTATTAATTCTCTAGATCGTAGATCTGTGAGGCTCTGAAGGATTTTTAGGCTGTATTCCTGGCTCGGATCGTTATCTAAGGGCTTGTAGTGGCAAGGGTTATTGAGCTGCCTATAAGCTTCATCTTTGTATTTTCCCATAGGTAAAACAACTACACTGCCACCTTTGTCGGCTGGCTTGGTGACTATGTCGGTTCTGGCTGATAGACAATTCAGGGTAACTTCTTCCGACGGAGTTAGGTTCTTGCGCTTGTTTGATCGCTTAGTTGTTGCCAATATTTCTCTTGATACTGATTTTAAGTACAGATCCAATTCTGGAGATTGATCTACATCTCGAGTCCAAGTGCTAGGAGGGTGGAGGGTGCGTTCGTTAATGTCAGGTTGGTCCTGCTTCTCCGAAAAAAACTCGCTTAGTCTCATTCTCCGATAAAATTCAGTGAGATCTTTGTGTAACTCGTATTCATTCACACTGTTATTTGTGGGACAGAAGGTTAGACCTCGTTCTAGGATACCTTTTTCGTCGGCCGTTAGTGTTTTGGAAATGTCAATAACGTTGCTGGGGCAGGTAGCGAGAGAGCTCGTTTCTTCTATAGGACTATTGGCTGGGGGAGGATGTTCAATTAAAGCGATCTCTGTATCGAGGGGGAACATTACATGACCTAGTACTTCATTGTCCCGGCTATTGAGAGGCTGATCTCCTACAGTACATGCTGCATTTTGCGAGGGAAGTTGGTCATGCTGAAACTTAACCGCTTGCTTATTGCTAAGATCATTTTCCTTACGATTTATGAAAATATTGAGATCTAGTTTCTCCTGCTCGGTTAGTGGAAGAGTTTCAATCTGGTCGTTGAAGAGGCTGAGTTGGCTAGTACAGTGCTCTCTAAGAATTTCTAGGAGGGAAAGAGAAGCATTATTCAGAATATCTTGCCACCTGGCAGCTAATTCAGGAGGGAGCTGACCAAGGGCACATCTAACTTTTAGGCGGAGGCCTTTGGGGATCTTTTTGCTTTGGAGATACGAGGAGTACGTTTTTAGATGAAATCTGTAGTTGGTTTGTTTGCCGGCTAGTTTTCGAGCTTTGAGGAAAGAGCGGGATTTAGGGGTTGGAGCATACGGCCTACTCGGTGGTAGTCATTTGTGTTTGTTCCGAGCAGACCTCCGGGGTGACACTTGTTTGCTTGGAGTCAGTAGTTTAGGGGGGCTGCTAAGGGTGAGGTCCACATCGATGCCTGTTTGGGTGCCTGTTTGCGTTATACTGCGTGTTGGGGTCTGCGTGAACCATGAGCGTGTTGTCTTTGGTGGGTCGGGTTGTTGTTCGCTCACGTGCTGTACAGCTGGTGTTGCGGCCACATCCACGGTTTGTGTGCTGGCGTCACATGTGCTGTTCTTAGGTGGACATGGCATTTCGCTACCGTTGGGGGTGTTGGGTTGGTTCTGTTGCTGTGTGCTGGCCGGAGACGGGAGGTTGATACATGAAGTTGGGAGCGTCACCTTAAATGTGTTCCTCAGCCTGTGCTTGATGTTTTCGGAAATCAGTCGGACGCCTCGAAAGTTAGGGTGTAGTCCGTCCTTGGCCAGGTGTCCTAGGGGGTCGTGGTGAATTTTTGCGTGGTGGATGATGTCAACGTTTCCTGTGTTGTGTCCAAGGTACATGAGGAAGTCGTTAAGCTTAGCTGACTTTTGTGAGTGAGCTAGAAGTCTGTGTGTCTGGGGTATGTCTGGCTTGTGTTTGTTTTCGATCCTGGGAAGTACTGTTGTCAGGGTTATCTATGCTTTGGGCCTAATCTCAAAAGGGATGACGTTCTCAACAAACAGCGGCAAAACGAAAGCGCCAGGCCACCTGCCCTAATAACTAAATTTTCAAACGCCCTCCCAAACGTAAACAATATACTGCGGAAGTACTACCCCATTTTAGCCAGTAACGACCGACTTAAAAAGACTTTCCCGGAAGCACCAAGGGTTACCTACCGGAGAAACAGGAATCTAAAAGATATTTTAGTGCATGCTAAAACAGGGCTTTCAAAGCAACCAGTCATAGCCAGCTGCTCCCGCCCCAGATGCAAGACTTGTAGGCACCTGCAAACAGACTGCGTTGTAAAAAGCACAGCCAGTAATTATGTCCACAAGATTAATTCAAGTTTTACGTGCACTTCATCCAACATTGTGTATATGTTGGAATGCTCAATGTGCCACAAACAGTATATAGGTGAAACGAGTCAACCTATGAGCCTACGGCTTAATGGTCACCGGGCAGATACACTTGGCAAATCCTCCATAGCTGTAGCGCAGCATTTCAACCAACCAGGCCACAATTTTGATGACCTTAAGTTATATATACTTCAGTCAAATTTTAAGTCTCCTAGGGATAGGAAATACCGAGAATCCTACTTAATTCACAAATTCAACTCCATGGAACCTGCTGGAATTAATGCGTCTAAGGGCAACTTGGAATCCTTGCGATATTCACCGGGAATACAGAATTAGGCATTTTCGTGCATATACCTCATCCAAAGACTATGACCGTTCACTCTGCTCTGTACCTGGCCACCTAATTTTTTTTCCTTAGCGTCTAGTTTAATACTCGCCCTCATCCCTCCAACCTTTGCTTTTGGAATTCAATTTTATTTATTTTATTTCTCTCTTTTTTTTACTTCGCGTGATTATGTGTCCCGTACGTCACTCTAACTTTATCTTTTCGTTTTTGAGTTTCAGGACAGGCCTGTTCCAGGAATGTTGCCGTGGGTGACACGTGCCATTTCAGTTGCCGGGTCATTGCTTTTTCTTTTGTGTGTGGGTTTATGTGGTTTCCCTACCTGGTTTTGTTCTCCCTTTGTTTTCTTTTTTCCTTGACCTAGTTAGTTTTCCCCCCGTCTCTATCTTTTCTTTTGACCTGAGGCTTGCAGATAGTTTCTGATAAGGACCCCACCCTCACCGCCTGGTCTGCTTCCGGCGGTTCTGAGATCCTTTCCCTAAACCCCGCGGAGGGTCAATAAACACCCTCTCATCCTCTCTCGAAAAATTCCACGAATATCAACCACCAGCTGATTTCCGTGTGACCTACTTCACGGCTTAAACTAGACAACCTTCTTTGCCCCTCAATCTCTCCCCCGACACACTCCCAAACCAATCAGCTTGCTCAATTTCCCTTCCATCTTTCCCTCTCCTTCCACCTGGGTTCCTACCCCTATATAAACCGTGCCTGCCAGGCGAGAGATTGCCCTGAGGAAAGCAAGTTCTCTTTGCTGAAACGTAGGCCACAATCGTGCTTTTACCTTGTTCGAAGTTTTTCTTCTCTTATATATATATATATATATATATATATATATATATATATATATATATATATATATATATATATATATATATATATATATATATATATATATATATATATATATAGGTAAACGATTAGGCTAGTGAAGGTTAAATAGTAAAAAGGGGCGCAATAAAAAACATAACAAGTTTACTTCGAAAAAATAACTTTACATCGACGTTTCGGACGGGGACCGTACTTTATCAAGCGTAATATTTTACAGAATGGAAGCGGTTTATATACAGTTCAAGCACTTGAGGTTCCGGTGCGGTGACATACGTTTAAGATTGGAAGCGAGGAGGAAGAGAGAAAAGCGCATTGAAACATGAGAGAAAGAGCCAGCAATAAAGAAGCACAAACTTGAAAAGCATAAATATGTGAGAGAGGGGGATGGAAAGGCAGAGGTGGGGACGGGCAAACTAAAACGAACCGAGAGGACACGACAAACAGAAGCTTAGGAGCGATGGGAGACACGTAATTGCGTGGTCGACAGGGATGACCCACAGGGGCGGCGAGTTGTACCTGTCCGCGGCCATCGCAGGCGAACAATATGCAAGGGTTGTTGTACGCGCGCCGCTTCCATGACTCCCGTGCCAGAAGCGCGTGTTTTTCGTCGGCCCTCAAAGACGCACCGCCATCTACTTCCCCCCACCCTTCCTGCTCAGTTCGCGGAAGCCGTAATGTGTCGCCGCGTCGGAGAAAACCGGGAAGAAACGGGCCGCCCCAGTCGCGCCGGCGTGAAGATGAGCAATCGAAAGTCCGAATGAGAGTGATTGAGGAGACATGAATCACGTTGCCTGCAGAGACAGCGAGAATAGTAAGTAAACGTTCGGACTTTCGATTGCTCATCTTCACGCCGGCGCGACTGGGGCGGCCCGTTTCTTCCCGGTTTTCTCCGACGCGGCGACACATTACGGCTTCCGCGAACTGAGCAGGAAGGGTGGGGGAAGTAGATGGCGGTGCGTCTTTGAGGGCCGACGAAAAACACGCGCTTCTGGCACGGGAGTCTTGGAAGCGGCGCGCGTACAACAACCCTTGCATATTGTTCGCCTGCGATGGCCGCGGACAGGTACAACTCGTCGCCCCTGTGGGTCATCCCTGTCGACCACGCAATTACGTGTCTCCCATCGCTCCTAAGCTTCTGTTTGTCGTGTCCTCTCGGTTCGTTTTAGTTTGCCCGTCCCCACCTCTGCCTTTCCATCCCCCTCTCTCACATATTTATGCTTTTCAAGTTTGTGCTTCTTTATTGCTGGCTCTTTCTCTCATGTTTCAATGCGCTTTTCTCTCTTCCTCCTCGCTTCCAATCTTAAACGTATGTCACCGCCCCGGAACCTCAAGTGCTTGAACTGTATATAAATCGCTTCCATTCTGTAAAATATTACGCTTGATAAAGGACGGTCCCCGTCCGAAACGTCGATGTAAAGTTATGTTTTCGAAGTAAACTTGTTATGTTTTTATTGCGCCCCTTTTTACTATATATATATATATATATATATATATATATATATATATATATATATATATATATATATATATATATATATATATTCTTGCGGGGAGTGGTGGATGGAATTTCATTATCACCATTGCATCCTTCCACCATCTCTTCATCATTGACTTGGGGCAGCTGTGGCGGGATCTGCAAGTCGTTTCGGAAAGGATTGGCCCACTCGTAGCCAGTTCTCCAATTATGCATAAGGGCTTCAAAAGAATGTGGCTGTCGTGGTGGCCCCTCCACAGCAGGGGGTCTTTTCTATTTTAGGATTATATCTTGGGCATCTGCGCTGAAGGTTTTTACATTCGTGGTAGCGGTTGACCACCGCGCTGCTGGACGTTCTTTTTTCGCTAAAGCCACTGGGCCACCCGGGGACTCGGCAGTGCCTGCGAAGCACGCGCTCATGAGTGCCTCGGCATTTTCGCAGTTCTGAAGTTTTTTGGCAGTTTTTTAGTTTTGTTAATCCACTCCGTATGTCGGGGGCACTCGGCGGTCACCGCAAGGCACACGCCCACCAGCGCTCGGAGTTTCCTTGGTATTTTTTTGGCAACGGCGAACATGCGGCCTGTAACAATAGCTCAGCTGTTAAAAAAGAAGCCCGGACGGTATATTCCATCATACGGCCATGTGGTTTAGAGAGCACCCACAGAAAATAAAGCTTCGGTCATTGACCATCTTTGCATTTATGGTGCGGTGAAGTCCTGTGAAACGCGGCAGAAATTGAGCTTGGGCGCCACGGTGGCTCAGTGGTTAGGGTTATAACAGAAGAACGACGCAAGGCAGACCCGGGAGATGGCTGCCCTTTGCGGGGACTATAACTTTCCTTACCGGGGTGCTTTTATGATGATTATGATGAATGGCGCACACCCAGCGGGAGATTTAATATCCTCCCGCGCCCAAGATATTCGATGGGTTCACAATAAATCTGCAATCCTAACATCGTTTTTTCTGTCATCAAAGTCAACCTTTGCGACGCGGTCGGGGAAGGCGATCCCCTTTTTCGTCTCCACCGGTGCTTTCACCGTAGTGCACGTCTAAGAAAAACCAAGGGTCGCCATTGGAATGCGGACGACAACCAGACTGTGGGTTCAGGTGCCTCAGAAGGTTCCAGTCCTTTAGCCGTGCAGTTATTGTGGCGAAGTCGATGTCTTGCAAGTTCTAATATTTTCGTTCTCATGCCGGCTTCGTGCTGCCTTCCGTTTGTTTTTCCTCTCCTGACGAGATCGTTTTTCTTCTTCTTGTCAGCTCAATTTACGGTTCGGATGGTTCTCCATCAGGCTTTGCTGACTCCTCGCATGGGGAAGACGTGAAGCGCCAGGGCTTCTCGGCTTTCTCAACTTCGCTGATACGGCACACCTCAGATTCATGTCTGGGTACAATTTGTAGCAATCTTCATTGGTTGAGTTCGTCGGTTTTTGATTACTTCTAGTGAGCGTTTGCTCTTCAATTTTGCCTTAAAAGCAGATACACTCGATCTCGCACGTTGATGGCTCTTCCTTCTCTTTCTCGCCCTTGAAATCGCCAGAGTTTTCGTTCTCTGTTTGGACGGTAGCCTCTGAATCGTCCTTGTGTGCGGCATGTGTAGCCTCAGGGTCGGCACCCCTTCTTCCGTTGGGATGTTCGATGTTCCCTCGGAGCAGGCTCCCACTTGCAGGCCCTTTCGTTCAGCCTCTGCTTCGGCCTTGCTTGTTGAAGCCTGGGCTGCAGCGACAGTTTGTTTATTTGCGGAAAATGCGGAGCCGTTTGAGGGAAAATTGGTTTCCATCGTCTTCTCTCTCTCTGGTGTTGGAAGGAAACGCTTCCTAGCGTCGCGCAGCGTGTTAAAGGAAACGGGTTGTCCCTGCATGATCATTCTGGAGCAGTTGTACTCTGACCGACCTGCTGGTCTCACGCTACTCCGAGCTGATGTTCCATACGTCGTCATGTGCACAACGCGGTGTGCACTCTCCCTTCGTTTTTATGGCGTGATAGATGTGAACGACAGCGTATCTGTCAGCTCCATCTCGGAAAAGTACCTGAGCTCACGCGTGTGTCCTCTCGAAACTGCTCCCAAGCCTCTGCTGTACACGTGGCTCAACTTTAAATGTGGAGACCTGGAACGTTGGCAAGATAACCTTCAAGGTCGATGTGAGTAAGCACACTTCGGAGGGGTCGCTTCGATGCGTTGCTGGCCGAACGATGTTTAACACAGAAGTCAATGAACGAGGGCAAATTGGCGTGCCTAATGTGCCGCTGCTAGTGGCTGTCATGCTGGGCGACTTCGGGACCTTCAATGCACCGCGCAGCCACATGAGGTTACGGCGTATCTCTTCTCGGCATGCCAGCGCGTCGAAGTAGTCCTGGTAAAGTTTTTCACGTTCGAGCAGTTCTACGATTCTCCTTTTAATCTCGTACTGTGCGGCATCTTTACTTGCAAGGAGGTCAATGGCCGCTTACAAATCATGCGAAGATGGAGAAGGGCTTCCAGAAGCTCATGCGCTGCCTTGAGCAGTCTCCCGGTAGCCATGGGAAAGATGCGTTGCTGCCGGCGCAGCTTCTCCATTCGACACTTACTTTCGGTCGTCACTGGAAGGTCTCGGCCAGCCATGCCAACCTCCGGCTGAGGGCGGTGCTGATCAGCGGAAACAGCCAAAATCGTGGGGTTCTAGGAACCTGAAGCCGTAGGGGATGTCGGTGGTCTCCTTCATTACGTGCGGTCATCCTTTCGGGTTTAACGGCACCAAAAAATAAAACGGAAGACAGACGCAAGGCAGACCTAGGCGATGGCTGCCCTTAGCGGGGATGATAACTTTACTGACAAGGGTGCTTTCATGATGATTATGATGAATGGCGCACATCCAGCGGAATATTTAAGAAGGGTGCTTGGATATACTCACCCGGGAGGCCCATTTGCGGTCCCAGTAACAAGTGTAGCTTCTCAAAACAGGCGAAAGTAAAGAACGCGCGTTTGCGGCGCGGTATGAGTGCATCTGGAGCACTTCTCAACAGTGCCTTCATAGCAAGAGTCGTTTTGCGGTGTTAATCTCTACAGCGCCAGCCAAACAACTCCTGAAATTTCTTCAACAATACAGGCATTTAACTGCGGCCGTAGACACGAAACCAGCAAGCGCTCTGTTGACGTACGCAGAAGTTCCACAACGCGGAGCAGCGCGGAAAGTGCGCTTTCGTGCAATGCAATCGCGGGGTGCCCAGACGCTACAAACATACCGAGAATTAGGGGTGCTTCACAGGAGAGCAACCCCGGTGCGCTTCCGCGCTAGCAGACGCCGGGAAGTCCCACCTCAAAGCACCTATGCTCCTGCGCCATTTACCTTCGATGCGCTGTGGCGGCCTGTGCGCTGGCGCTCCGCGGAGCGCGGCCACGATGCGCATTTTTTGCCCCAAAAGTTAACGGTCCTGCGCATACAGAAACAGTGAATGGATACGAGCGTGCAATACAATGACAAACGCAGCGCAAAATTACACGTGCGGGAGGAACACTGGGAAAGATTGAGACTACTGAAAGACGCTAAGAAGAACATATTGTTAAGGAACGACAAAATAAAAACGCATTTCAATTTAAATTGCTTCCCCTAAACGATCAGCTTTATTGATGCCTAATATTTTAGCAGGCAGGCTGCTCCACTTCTTCACGTTGTTCGAAAATAAATAGAGTAGGTGACCACAATATGGTGCGTAATGTGAACTCTCTGACAATGGCCAAAACACTTAAACAAGAAATGCGTGACTTGTATCCAGCGTTACTTGAGCACCTGGCTATAGTCACAATATTTCGCAGAAAGCCAAAGACGAAACAGTTTTCTATGTTGCGGCGAAAGTGATTGAGGTTACTATGGTCGAACGAAGACGGGAAGTGTAAATTCTATCCAACAATTCTTACAGCTTAAGGCGGATAGGTACCGTCGTAACGCAAGATCTCTTGTGGATGAATAACATTAGTCATAACCAGCTGTGCGCTGCTGCTGTGGATATATCAAACGCAGTTCTGAGAGTGGTCGGGAATGGCCATGTCAAGCCAACGGTTTACACCGTTGGATTGACATGGCCATTCCCGACGTCGACTTGGCCATGCCCGACCTAAGCCAACGGCTTAGACCGTTGGCTTGACATGGCCATGCCCGACCGTCCAAATGGCGAACGTCGCCTCAAGGGACGTAAAGTCTTCCACTGCGTGAAAGAGCCGGGAGCGGTGCAGCAGGTTCGTGGCGTGGAGAACCTGTAGGGACACGTACGCTGTGGGTCCGTACACCACTCGTTGACCGTTACAACACCGGTTGCCCAAAAAACACGAATATTCCGCGGCTCAACACTTGCCGTTCTCTCCCTGAACACCGATTCCCGGCCGAAAAACTCATGCCTTGGAGCTGTACGTCTGCCGTTCTTTGTCTGAACACCGGTAGCCGAAACTAAAATAAATATCTGGCAGCCAGGTGTCGGCCATTTTGTGTAAGAACATGGGTGGCAAAGAACTTCGGAAGTGCTGGTGGTTGAATATGGGCTGCACAACATCTGATCAGTGGCTGCCAGAACCTGCAGGCTGGCCAGACATGCCAGAGAGTGGCTATGCACGTGCAGATCTTCGGACACACTTTATTGCTGCCAGGGACAGGCCTCAAGTCATATGTGTAATGAAATACGCGTGTTTCCTGTTGGAACTTGCCTGTTTTTCTCCTCAAAAAGCACAGTGAATTAAAAGGTTCACGTTAAATGTAATTAATATGCCCATTATAGCAAAGAGCAGTAGTAAATTCTCAAATACT
The DNA here is from genome assembly GCF_048455015.1 of Haemaphysalis longicornis. Classification (NCBI taxonomy): domain Eukaryota; kingdom Metazoa; phylum Arthropoda; class Arachnida; order Ixodida; family Ixodidae; genus Haemaphysalis; species Haemaphysalis longicornis. The sequence goes on along the minus strand of NW_027526329.1, from coordinate 2,319,852 downwards.
TATATTTGTCGACTAGTTTTACAGGAATGCTTTGTATTTTGTAATTGATCTTATATTTTGTTTGTTTTCTGGAGAAGTTAAAGAAGACATCTTTATTACGTTGCGTTCTACATTTTTCTCTTTAAGAATCTATGACTTTTCAGTGGTTTTGAATTATAAGGTGGTCATCTTCACAAGTTATTTTTCTGAAGTATGCGCAATCATCTTCTTACAGCCTTGCGCATGGAGTAATGTTAGTTCTGATGTAGTTTATGTATAGGAGGAATAAAAACAGATCCATGACCTATCCTTGAGTAGCTCAATACATTACGCCAAGTGTCGCTGATGGAATGTATATTAAAACCATGAACAAATGTCACTTAAATAAATACCCAGAAATCCACGAGAGTATCCTAGGTTGAATGCAATATGACAACTGTCAAAAATAGTTTTTTGGTAACCATGTGCAATTGCATCTGAAAATTTCGAAAAACAGGATTAAGGAATCCACGGCTAATCAACGCCAGGCCAATATCTTGAGCGAATGAATTGATTCAACTGGGTTGTGCCTGGTGATTGTTTTCGGAAGTTGTGCTCGAGATTGTTAAATCGATTTTGATCAACAATTACTTTCAGATTCGTGCAAGCAACACAATATATATGCGTAACTATTTTGAGGCACCATGAAACCTCGCTATGACGTTGTGAACTGGAGCTAAAGCAGCAGTTCTTCAATATACAGGAAACGCACAGTATTGCACTAATTTTTAGAACATTATTTCCTAACATAGCTCTATATATTGCGCACTTGTTATAAGTAAACAATATGCAAACTTCTAAGACGAGCTGCTTTGGAAGTTTAAAGTCTTGTAGTAGTATTTGTACTTCATGAAATACAAACATCACCTCTTCCATAGGTTTCGTAAGCTAGAAATCAGACATTCTCATTAGTTACTAGAAGGAGATCGCATCAAGTAACACAGAGAGACAGTAGGAGATGAAGTGTTCGCTTTATAAACTCTTTTGCCATAGTATTGTTACCAAGCGCTGAGGTTGCTATAGAAACGGCCTCTTTTTTATTGCGCGTAATGTGCCCACGTGCCCTCGCATCATGACGGCGTATATTAATTTTAAATACTAAATACAGACTTCAAACGGCGCACAAAACCCAAAGGCTCTCATGCTTGTTATTGCTCGTGTGTCGCGGTTCAAAAGCAAAAAATTACTTATCGTGTAAATTTATCGAAAGCCAGTTTTTTTTCAAGGTGACCCTCTTGTGATGCGCTAAGCTTTAAAAACCTCCATCGTTAGTTGATATTTCTGAACGAAAGAATGGTGTTACTTCAAAATACCGGAATGCACCGGTATTCTAAACAACCTGCAAAATGCGGCACACATTGCTTTAATTCTCTTGTGTTTGGCCAGTATAATATATGCACAACAACGGGTTTCGCCCACAGAAGACTCATCACAAGAAAATTAAAAGGGAAAATTAACTGGTTCTGTTTCATTTACATCAAGACAGAATAAATATTTTTATTCTCCCTTTCAGATTTTCATACTCGTTATCCTCTTGGCGGTGTTTTTTTTTGCAAGCATGCCTAATAACTAGCAGTAAGAAATGTTGCTCTTAACTTGACAGTGGTGTTTTGGTATGCAATTCATTTATTTTGCTATCAAGAACAATCATTAAAACTTACTCCCAAGAAATATTTTGTTTCTCTTTTAAAATTTTCAAGTTTTTCTAACAAGTGCAGTAACTGTCGTAGAAAAAAGTAACCCATAAAAGCACAGGCTACCTAGATACTTATACATATCTTTCTTTTTATGTGTTATCTGTATAACTTAACGTACCTATCAAAAATGCAAAAAAAACCTCAACATTCGTACGCGCGGCTAAAACCGTCTTGAATTATTCAAAGACATTGAGCACAAGTAAGAATCAGACCCATATTTTTTATCCTAGCAAGTAATCGAATTACCTCATTCCAAATACCTATTCCCTAAAACACAGTTCGGACAACAATTTTGTACAAAAAACTGGCGTTTCTGAGAAAAATCTTTTAAACTATTAGAGATTAGTTACCACAACTTTGTAATGTATCATACAACTTCCAAATAGACCAGCATTAGGTATTTAGGAAAATAGCTAAATAGTTTAAAATCTGCAAAATATTCTTTAACTATTTTCACCCAAAGTAACACCTGGCTTTATACATCGTAAATATAGAAAATATTCTACAAAGTTCCTAGCTAGCACTAACCATAAGTGTATGACTCATAAAAACTACGCAATGTCTCGTAGATAGTTTCAAAAGTATTTTCGACTTCGCGGAAGAAATAATAAAACGTTGCTTGCTTCTCAATTTCAACAATTCGTTCAGCGCCATCATCGTCCCTTTTTTGGCGCTAATTCAGCCCAGCCCATGAGTGGAGACTGCTCTCACCAGGTAATACAAGGAGTAAAACACCCATCGTACTTTGGCCTGAAAAGCATTCACAGTTGCTCCCAACTAAGATATACAATTTTATACATGCAATATGCGACTTCTTTTTAGCCACGTGTAAGCTTCTGAGGTTGGACATTTCATGCGGAACTTGACCAATGACAACTTGCATGGAGAAAAAGTCAAAAGACGATGGAGTTGAAAAAAAGTCCTTACGTTGAGAAAGTTCCCCCTGGAACCGTCAAATTTGAATATTGATACAAAGCTTCAATAGTGTGGTTTTCGCCACTGGTCGAGGAAACTCTAATCCTGGGGCACATACTTTTATTTATAAATTTTTGCGTCTGGCTTGACCCAAGTAGCTTGTAAAAGGTTGTCCCACTGCGATTAAAAAACTGAAAACGATGATAACAGTTCACAAAAAAATGTGCAGGGAAACGAGGCGTCGATATATGTCTGGTGTATGCTATGTACTACCTTCGTAATACAATCAATCTCCGTTTGTGGTTCAATTTTAGGTTGCTTCTTTTTACGAAAACAAGGTGCAGAAGGGTTCAGTATACAGACGGGCGAAAAAAACGTCCTCTCGCAATGATAGCCATTACGGGTAATTCATCTCATTGCGGCGAGACAGAGTTTTGTTGTTAATATTCACAGCCACCTAGTTCGACCAACGGATTATGCAAAAAAGGTTGTGTGGTTGTTCAAAAACGTATACTAAAAGAATTTTTTTCTACACAATTGCTTATAAATTTCTGCCACAGTAAAACCTTGCGCCACAAAATATTCCCAAAATAAGTATTATATATCCGGCCTATTTGCAAAGTCAATAGCTGGAAATTAAAGAAGCTCAGGTGCCGCAACACCGAATCAGACTCGTATAGTTGTTGCTGCCGTTTCGTAGCCCGGAATAATAATTAAGCTCAATTACAGTTTGGGCGAAAGTCGGAGACAGCGTTCTCTCAATTATTGACCTATGGGGGCATCTCCGCATTAGTCCGTTTTCTAGCCGTCATTTCCATTCATTTTCCTGAACCGCAAAACCACCTGAAACCACCCAAAGATAAGTTCCTTCACCACAGCAATAGGTGATGACCATGGTTTGATATCAGTGACGCAAGACCAATGAGAGTACCTGGCGGCAAAAAAAAAGTGGTAAGTTAACACTGATGAGAATGTGAATACAAAAACCCACTACGAGGACAAAAGTGAATACAATTAAAGACACTAAGGGTAGCTGGTGTACAACGCGTGGTTGCAATATAACGGGGTATGTAACATGATCAGAAATTTAACTTCTCCTAAATACTTAAAAAGGCTGTTTACAGAAACGATTGGATGGTAGGCAAAAACGTGTGATGAATGCTGTGAAATGTGTTCTTTGTAGAGTTCAGGGAAATGCCTGGCTCGTGTTTCGTGGAATGCCTTACATGAAATTACGATGTGAAACATAGATAGGCCCTGACCGCACCTGCTACACAGGGGTCTTGAGGATCAGTTAGCAGGTGTGAAATGAGTGTACCACACGTGTGTGGCATAATCGTAGTCTAGCTAAGGCAAACCCAATCTGTCTGCTGTGGGAGTCACTTTTGCATTGTGCCATGTGTGTATTTTTACTTGTAGCTTATTGTCTGTCGCCTTCATTGCGGGAGTCACGTTTTACGAAGGCGTTGTCTAATGTGTGCCTTGATGCAAGCGTAGGGTAGTGTTGCTATGCGAACTGCGCTGCCAAAGGCAGGAGCATGAGCTTTTTAATATCCGCGTCATTTTTGGTGATAACAGCCTTGCCAGGAATCGATCATATAATTATATTTGTTTTTGAGTGGATGCGGCCACGGTTGCATTAAAAACAAACTTATCAGGTGGTCTGTTTTGGCCTTTTGAATGGATGCCCCCGCAACACTAAGGAAGTCAGTGTAAGTAATAACCATGGTAATTCCACTTTGGCAACTTCATTACATAAATAAAAACATCATACGCCGCTGCCGTGAAAATACAGGCCTTGTTGTTTATAGTTCTACATAAATTCAAGTTTGCACCATAACTCCCGCCCTTTTACAAGTGTCACTGTGAAAATATGTACATGTGGATTTGCCCTGCAGACACAAAAAATGCTGCAACATTCCAATTCTTAGTATCTTGTTTTTCTAAATCTTCGTAAAAGAAAAATCACATTATACAGGGAGAAGTTCCCATGGTGGTAAGATATAAGTAAACAAAAATGTGTACAACTCTTAAAAAGAGAAGGCGAGACCCGAAGATTTTTCTCTCATTTCAAGGGAGGAGGGCAGAGAAACAGATGGGCGATTTAAAAAGGGATAATATGTAGATGTATGGGAAAGCATAGTTTTAATGGCATGGTTATTCATTGATAAAATTGTAAAACCATAAAACAAGACCTTGTGTAATTGCTGATATTCTAGGCACCATTTGTTGCCTTACACAAGCCGGCTCTGTATCCAGCTAGTTCTAAAAAGACCCCAATGCCAGGAGAAGCCGCACGTGAAGCACTGGGTCGAGACTTTTAGCGCTATTCTCGTGGCTGATTCGAAGAAATAACTGCAGTAGCGTAAGCGAGTCCCTACAAAGACAATAAAAGCCGCAGCAGGAAATTTTTGTTCGGCACCTTAAGATTGGTGTTAGAGGACCTTAGAACATTGTTTTAAGCCTTTTATGCTTATGGTGTTTGGTTTGTGCAAAAAATGTTCGTTTGTCGTCCAACATAACAAGTTATAACTTCTGCTCCCTTTTCACAGGAATTAATACGCCTTTCAGCGTAATGTAAGGGTGTGCTTGTGTTCCGCGCTTCTTGGAGAACACGATGCAATGACCACGACCAACTACACTTCGGACCTGCTCAACCGAGCGCGGTCCCAGCACCGCCGTCGCAGGGATAATTTTAAGCGCTGCTAGTGAAGTGGCGCTACTTACTTCCTGTCGTTCCTCAACCTCCGCGGCCGCCGCAAGAGTGGGCGCAGCCATGCACAACGCGCTATTCCAGACGCGGCGTGGAGCATAAGTGGCGTCTGCTGTATGTAAAGCACCAAGTTTCGGACATGAAAAATGCAGCCTATTCAGTCCTGTGAAGCGAGTTTTTCTTTTGAAGGAGCAAGATGGTATACTGTTTCGTACCTTTTTGTATATCTGAAGAAAGTCAGGCGAGAAATGTTTCCTTTCACGTGCTCCCCGTCACCGAAGTTTGATACAAATGAATAAAGACAATCTCAAGAAAAGATGAGAACACCCTTCGTTTATTTTTATTTTTCTCTTCGCAATACTGTTTGATTTTTGTAATTATGCACTCTCTCTCAACCGATCACGGCAAATTGCAGCTAGCATGCTTCGCTCCTCATAGTTATCGTATTTTAATATGGTCGATTGGTGTTAATTAGCAACGAGCAGCGGTGCGCTGTCTTTACATCTCAGCGCACCTCTCATGTTCCCACCGAATGTATTTGTGTGTTTTTTTTAGGTTATCCAGTTCCAAGCATCATCGGCAGCAGACTGGGCCTCATTGCGGACTTTTGTATGAAAGCCGTCGAGGAACACATTAAGTGCTCACTCTGCGTGGAGTGTCTTAAGGCGTCTCGCTCATCTGGACCTGCTACTGCGGTGATCTTCAATTTGGACGGGGTGGGCTATTTTATCCGATGCTTCAGTTCCTGGAATTCGTCTGTGCACTGGAAAGAGCGGCCCAAGCATTCGCAAAACTGGCTATATCCTACAAAAGCACCGATGGCACTGTTTGTGAGGACGATGCTACCAGCTGCACTAGAAAAAAGCTTTTCAGCCACGGCGGCTCAACGGATCGTCATACGAGGGCAGTGGCTGAGCTCGGGCTGGAGAAGTTCAGCCGACCTTTTTTGACAAATTTTGTTACGGAGAAAACGGCCAAGAGTGGCTAAGGGAAAAGGATTGCGGAAAAACCAGACTCCAGAATAGTGCTGAAAGTATGACTACTGTGCTCCATTGTTCATGTGAAGTGTATGGTTGTGAATGAAAATGAACTTTTGAAAAAAAGGCCAAAGTGAAAAGGGTTGTGCAATACTAGCTTTCATTAATGTTTTGAAAACCTGACTGCAGTGTGGCATTGTGTGCCTAAACCGTGGATTTGTGTATGTAAATAAAATTAGCTTGAATATATGCTTAAAATGACATCGTTGTTGAGTTAGTAGTGTAGCAGGTCATTGTAGAACTTCACATTCACTCGCAATAAAAAAAATTCAGTTTATTCGCAAAGAAGGGGCCAAATGATCGTCGCTAATTAGTGCGCGTAAGACCGTAACTAGCAGCTTCGGTGCTTGAATTTTAGATGCAACGCATCTCATGGTCGCCCCTCTGTCCTTCCTGCGTCTGTCCGGCGTTGTCCGCACAGCTGCGCCTCTTCTACTCTCCTCTCTCCGATAGCGAACACTCTCTTCCAAACAGCTGCGGGTTGGCGCAGCGCGCTCTCACTCGGTTGCTAGGCGCCGGTGCGCAGCGCTCCGCATGTGCAAAACTCTTTATCTCCGCGCTCTCCTCTCCTTCGGGCGCTGTGAATATAAAGCGGCATGCCGCGCTCCGACGGTCTCAGTCGACGGTCGTCCGTATTACGCTTGCACTCTATCGCAGTACTCGACGATTGCTTGATGCATTCGTCGAGCCCCTAACTATGCACTTTACGGACCACAAGGCACTCATTCTCGTCTGCAATAAAGACCGTACCTGAGCATACGTTTTCTGAATGTGCATTGCATGGTGAAAATGGAAAATTACGCCACCTCCCCTTTGCGTGAGAATGCCTGCTATAAGCGTAATCAATACTATGGAAAACGCCAATGGGAAATCCCCCCCACCTCATGCGATGGGTTGCATCACACAAGGGTTCCCGCGAGGGGAGGTGGACGTAATTTTTGCATTTTCTTTTCCGAGCATAGAAAATTCCTCCGCATCCTTATAGCAAGAAAAAACCGCTACACTTCATGAGGAATTTCATCAGAAAGCTTCAATTTCGTTGTATTTACTATAACAAAAAGAGTTCCAGGGAAGCTTTTATGACATAAGTTTGGTTTATGCTATGAACTTCCCAATGTACATCAAATTCAGAAATAACCTCCCCCTGCGAGTATGAACCTGTACACTTTGGTAAGCTAGCCAGTTCCGTTGTGAGTACGTGAGATAATGTTATTTCTTTTCGGCATCACATCATATCAGACCACAAAACTAAATGCGTCGGGTGCACCGCAATGCATCTCACAACGGGAAAGCCAGTGAAGAGGCCCCGCCCCGCCTTAACACGCTGAATCAGAAAAAAGTATTCATTCAGGGATGGTCACCATAAAACTGCTACTTTTTCATTTGGAATTACCGATATCAATTAACGGAAGTGTGATTAAACAATAATTCCCGCGCCAGACAGCTGATACTAGCGCTCTATCACGCACTGCCAGCGTAGCTGCTGCTCGCCGCAACATTGCGTAAAAGCTCCCCTGGGCTCAAGCATTCTGGGCTCAAGCATACTGGGCTCAAGCATTCCCATAGAGCGCCGCTCGCTGGGCAGGTTCGAAGTAAAGTTGGTCGTGGAAATGACTTTGTCCTGGGTTAAATATAAACCGTTCTTGTCTGTCCAGCCAGCAAGTATATTTACACAAAGCTGCGCTTGACTTCCAGCAATGGGCGTGTTATAATATTTTAACGATTTTTGCTCTTTGTCTACATACGTAAAGTAGCAAATTGTAGATGAGAATTCCTTCTCAATGAGGTTCATCTTATCTATTAAAAGCCTGTAGATGAAAACTCCCACTTGCGGTACAACATTCTGTTGCACATGAACCTTGATTGTGCACTACCAATTGTCAAGCGGAAGGTTCGTTTAGACATGTAACTAGTAAAGGTGTTCAACTTGTTTCCCAAAACACCAGATGAGTGCAGGTCGTTTAAAATGCCGTAACGCCATGCAGTGTGATAACCGTTCTGGGGGTGAAAAAAACCCGTTACGCAAAACTGCTTGTGAACAAAGGCATCCTAGTTGAACGATTCTAAAGCCACAAGTTGATAGTTCATGAATAGCTCTGCCTGGAAGCAAGTATGGCACCTCTCGAAAAGACTATTGTACGCTACGACATACAGAAGTCTGATATTGATCGCCTTATCTCACAAACAGCTTTTCAGAGCGAAGGGACAGCTAGCGGGGGAAAGTGAATCCTTTGACATTTCCGGAAAAGCTACTACAATGGCCTCGCTCCAAGACATTGGGCTGTGCCCCGACAGCAATATCTCTTGTTACAATGGAGGCGTGTGTCAAGTTTGTCCGCAGGTATGTGTTGTATTATCGTGTGTGTCATGTTGTCTGCGCCGGGAGCCCGTGGCCTATATGTACACAGTGCAACGTTAGTCTCATGAAGTAAGAGTTAAGAGTTTAAAGAGGCGCTTGGCTCTATTTCCGTAGGAAGTGTTTTCACGGAATGGTTGATTTTGTGTAGGAATACATAACCGCAGACATGGGCCAGTGGTTAAGTACTCGTCTCGTATGCGGGAGGTAATGAGTTCAAATCCTGGTAGCACCGGGCACCCACCGTTTTTTTAATGGGTACAGGCGCCCTTGGTCGAGTGCGAACCCTTGAAAGGGGAATCAACTCTGGAAAGCTGGCTTTACACTTACGAGGGGCCCCTGACCGTTGTACATCGTGCGGTGACCCCGGCCATCATGCCGCGTTGCGCCATTGCAAGGGGGTGAAAGGGTCTGGCGGCATGTCCTGCCACAGGCGGTTGCGAGTTGAGCGTCCACCGTGGCTGTGGAAAGCACCATGTGCATTCGTGTGCCTTCGTTGCGCCGGGCACCCACCTAAAAAATAGGTACAAAAGACTCCCCAGCCTGGCCCTCGGCCCTTGCGTGGGACTAGAACGCTTCGGAAGTTGAGCCGACTTGCACAAAAAATCGTCCCTATGGAAAGGGGCGGCTGCAAAAACCCAGGAACGTTTTTTTGTAGAAAGTGGATATGTGTTGGAAGTGCTGTGCAAGTGTGTCAGCCTAGTTCTCAAGCGAGTCCCCTGTTGTACTAGCCAGGCGAAGGAGGTGTTTGGGGTATTATGAGTTTTCGTATTCGTGCTGTTAGCTTGCTTATGTCTGCATGAATTTATTGGTGACAGGCAGCTTACGCCAATTGTCTCGTTTTGGTGGACAACTATAGCGCAAAAATGACGCAGACAATGCAGGATGACAACGGAACAAGTGGTACTTCCAAATAATAGTTATTTCTAAAAATTTATTTGTTTATTTATTTATTTTATACATACTGCAGACCACGGTAGGTCTCAGCAGGACGGGCATTTGGTAGATATAATGGTTCAAGAAAAGTAACAACTCAAGGGCAACAAGAAATGCGATTACTCTAAAGAATGTGTGCAGAATACGGTTCACTTAACGTGTCCCAGTGAAACACGGTCCGAGGGAAAGGCGAATACGTGAACGTATCAGTTCTGGCAAAAAATGGGGTTAGTAAGTTAAAATGAAAGTGCGGTGTTGGCCTGGTTGCAAGAAAATATAAGTACGGGGATGGGTCTACCGACCGTCTGCGGTTCAGCAACAGAAAAAGAAATTCAAGTCGCAAATCACGCTTGCGTGATTCAAGCGTGTGGATGCCGTTATCAAACATTAGGGGGGTTTGATGCCCATGTATACTCACAAAATGTGCGTCCGTAATGGCTTTGAACACCAGGCTTTTGTTTCATTTTACTGCGTAGTAGTATATGTCCAACCCCCCAGGTTTCATCCCGGTAAAGCCGATTTACTCGGGGGCCCTGCAGCGCCCGTCCTCGCCCCTACCGACACCTGTTTCACAAACACTTATTCTCCTAACCACCACCGATTCTTCGTTTCCAAGCTGCGAAATTGCCTGATGATGCTTTTATGGCTCTTATCAGGCGCTACCAGGCTAACTTGGGCGCTTACAAAGCTGACGTGAGCCCACAATTTTTTCCAGCATGAAAGGCTCTCCGCGCGGCATTTTTGCCCATGTATTTCACCCGAAAGCACGCGCCCATTCACGGTAGCCGGTTGATGCCTACACAGGTTGAAAGTGGAAGCAGGGGGGAATGCATGCACAGTTAATTTTTACGCGCTACCCATGACATGCGCTTGGGGCTGGCGGGAAATATAAACGTGAAAGTCTCGCGGCTCATGTGACAGCCTCGGCAGTGTGTGACAGCCACAAAACGGCCGGTAAGCATATCTCTCAGAAGCTATCGTATCTTAGAAAATATAAACTTGCATTTTGAACGTTGTTTTTTGCTTTCCGAATGCATATTGAAGTTTGTGTAAAAAATTTGGTAGTTCTATTAGCCGCACTGCACTTTCCAAACGCAATTGGTGCTTGCTACAATGCATATCGGACGCGTGCCGGTTACTAGAGCCTGAAGCACTATACGGCTCCTCGAGCGAAATTAGTCCCTGTGAAATATTGACGCACCGCAGTTACCGCATTCAGGAGACATTGCCCTCGCAGTAAATAAGTAGTTCGCGCGAAGAGTGGAATAATGATAATGATAATAATATCAATCAATCAATCAATCAATCAATCAATCAATCAATCAATCAATCAATCAATCAATCAATCAATCAATCAATCAATCAATCAATCAATCAATCAATCAATCAATCAATCAATCAATCAACCAATCAATCAATCAATCAATCAATCATGTTTATTTACGTGCCCAGGAACAGCCAGAGGCCTGAGTGCTGGCGCACGGATAGTTACATGAAAATAAAATACAAGAAACATATAGCAAGAAACAAACAAGCGAGAAGACACACACTAATTGAAGTAGTGGAAATGACAGAAATAAAGCACAAGCGGAGCCTGGGTACAGGTAAAAAATAAAAAACGAAGATGCCTATGTTGCTCGGCCTGTCGTAAAGACCACACGACAGGCAGAGTAACAAAGGTTGACAGTTATACAACAAAAACAACGGCAAGAGTGTAGAGACAAATGATAAGACGAACAAATGACAGTAAACAGTTTCAAAAATAGGCAACTATCAGTTGGACAGACACAACCGCAGAGAAACCAAAATCCAGAAAAAAAAACGACAGACACATCATATATGTTTAACATACTGTATTCAACAGCACTGTACGGTAAATTGTAAAGAATGTCTGAAAGATGTCAAGGCATTCAAAGACGCGATTGTAACAATTCTGTATTCTGCGCGCAGGAGAATGATTGGAGTTGCGCGCAGCGGTCAAGAACGGGCGATGCAATCTGGTGGGCCTTTGTGGTGCACTAAACTCTAAACAGTTAAGCAGGTCTGCGCAAGAAAGATCACCATGAACAATTTTGTGAAGAAATGTAAGGTCTGGATGCATACGCCTGCAGTTCAAGGAAGGGATGGAAGGGACTATGGGTAAGTCAGAATCAGGATGAAAACTGTGATTGTGATGACGGTGCCTAAATAAGGATAAAAATTTCTTCTGCACACGTTCTATTAATTCACTACTAGATTTGGAGATGCCGTTCCAGGCAACAGAAGCATATTCTAACTGTGGTATACATATTGCATTGTATAGCATTAGAAATGGATCTGGAGAAAAGAATTCCTTTGTAATCTGACACACATTTCCAAGACTTCAGAGCGCTCGCTGGATGATGAGCCTAATATCAGGAGAAAAAGAGAGGGTACCGTCGAAAAGCACCCCTAGGTTCCTAATCTCCTTAACCCTTTGCAGAGGAGCTCCCTCAATACTGTAGGAAAACAGCAGATGGTGGGTTTTCCGGCTGTAGGTGACAACCTTTGTTTTAGCGGGGTTTAAAATTAGGCAGTTTTTCCTGCACCAGACCAATAATTCCGACACATCCCTCTGCAAGGCACAGGAGTCCTGAACACCGCTAATGTGTTAAAATAGTTTGACATCATCAGCATAGAGAAGAAAAGAAGAGTGTGTTAACACTGTTGACACATCATTGATAAAGATAGAAAACAATATTGGACTCAGCGCGGAACCCTGAGGTACCCCACTTGTTGCAGGGTAAACACTAGACTTTTCGTAGTTAAAATCTACATAAAAGGACCGGTCAAGGAGATAGTTGGACAACAAGGTAACAAGGCTTGCGACTACACCGGACTTAGCAAGCTTGGTAATAATTAACTGATGGTTCACCACATCAAACGCCTTACTGAGGTCAAAATAAATAACGTCCAACTGGCCGTTTTCAAAAACTGCAGCCAAAGCTTGTGTCATAAAGCTTGCAAGATTTATGACCGTCGATCGAGCCGAGAAAAAGCCGTGCTGATGTGGTATCACAACGTTCTTGACGCAGGCAGCAAGATCTTTGTGCAGAACTGACTCAAAGAGTTTTGAGGCGACACAAAGAAGTGAGATCGGGCGATAGTTAGAAACGGCTGACTTATCACCAGACCTAAATATTGGAAAAATTCGAGCGATCTTCCATTTCCGAGGAAATGTACCTAAAAGAAAGCAGTTATTATAAATGTAAGTTAAGACAGGCACAAAAATGTTTCCGTGAGCCTTCATGAGGGCTGCTGGAATTTCATCTCCAGCATAGGAAAATGATGGTTTCACCCGTTGAAGGCTCTCATTGACAATTTTTTCATCGAACATAGGTGTGTTAAAATTAGAGTTATTAAACGATAGGCGTTCGTCGTTGCCATCTGGCAGTTGAAACTCAGAATAAAAGTACTGATCAAAACTGGTGGCAACATCCTCAACCTCTTCACCATCGGAATTAAGCAGGCTAACGTGTTCTTTAGACGGCTTAGAACGGCCGCGTACATACCTCAAGAATTCAGCCGGTTTCTCAGACGCAGCAACCTCTAACGATTCTATATAGAGCTGGTGGTCACGCCGGTAGAGGATTTTACAAAGTGAGCGATACCGACTAAACTCCGCTTTCTACTTGTCAAGGCCAGAACGCTTGACCTTTTTGTGGGCGCTGTCCTTAAATTTAAGCGAACTTCGAAGTTCTTTAGAAAACCAGTGGGGAAATTTGGAACGAACAGGCTTTTAACAAGGGATGTACTTTTTTATGCCACTTCTGACGATTTCGGTAAAACGTCGAACCTGTTCATCAACAACAATAATATAAAAAACTCTAGACCATTCGGCACATGAATAAAAGTGATATAGCCCAGCACAATCTCCACGCTTGAAAGCATATCGCTGGACTGCACAATTGTCAACACCGCCAGAGCGATGCTGCGTCGTGACCGAGACAGAGACAATAAGAGGTGGGTGAAACTTGTCGGTGTCCACAAGGGATATTTCGGAGGCACACACTTGCACGTTTTTTAAGTTTGAGAAGCACAAATCTAGAACATTACCAGAACAGTTTTCTATACGGCAAAACTGCTGCATAGAGGTGAACGATTGAAAATCTAATAGCATGCTGCATTTCTGCGCTGCATAATGGCTTTTTTGCTCAAAGGAAAGACTGTTTCAGCGAATACCTGGGGTGTTGAAGTCCCCAAGTATGATAAGCTTATGATTGGTGTGTGCATTTGAGACATTTTCTGTAGATGTGAGTGTTCGACTTAATTCAGAAGGTAATATATCCGGGGATATATAGAATGCACCGGTGGGAAGCTTCTCGCCCCTCGTGAGGCCTACCTCAAGCCAGACTGATTCGTCTAGGGTCTCGAGGTCAGCACGCCAAATGCACTGCACTGAATGATCAAGGGCAATGAGAACCCCGCCACCTTTTTGTTTAGGTCCAGTTAATTTTCTGTCGCTTCTAAAGATTTGATAGTTAGAAGGGAAATAGTCGGAAGACGAGATATAATCGGAAAACCAGGTTTCACTAATCACAATAGCAGAAATTTTAGAGCATACAATATTTCTAATAAATTCAGAGGACTTAGTTCGTAGACCTCGATTGTTTTGATAGTATATGTCGAGACTCTCGTACTTAATGATCATTTTCCGTTATTTCGCAGCTGTGCAGCATACCAGGGTGGACCTTGCCTAGAAACGGCTTGAAAAGGCAGCCTTTTGGCCACATAGACGGGTCGCTTCAGGCGCCTAAAACACTCGTCGTTAACGGTTACGCAAAAGGAAGAATAGGGGTCGTACTTGGCGTTTGCACGACAATGGCGTAACTTGCACAGTTGACAAGTGGGCAAACAGTTGAGCAGATGTGGTGTTAGCCGACAGTTTTGAAAAAAAGATGGTCCTGGATCTCGGTGGTGAGCGCACCACAACCAACTCAGAAGCTTCCGATGCACCAACGCGAGGAGGGCGTGTTTTCTTCACACTCTAAGAAAAAAGGTGGTCAAAAGAGAGTCCCCGGCGCCGCGACTACCTTTAACGCTTGGTGAGTCAAAAGGGAGTCACAGAACATAGTCATAATTTTGGCGACTCTTCTTTGACTCGGGTTGGGGCGCAACTTTGCGGGAGAGGGGAACAGATACGAGGAGCATAGAAAACAAAAAAAAAAAGATGCCGCTCTGATTGGTCGCCGCAGATGTGACGTCAGGCGTTTCCCGCGAGCAGGCGAGCAGGCGCCGCGGAGTGGAAATTTTTGAACTGCCGGCGTGCTCCGCCGGGAGGGGCGTTCTTTGTGTTGTGGCCGTTAGGGTGGTTTTCGTAACTACGTGGTCTTGCTGGTCAGTGTCGCGACAATTTTACAGTGCTTTTGCCGTGCTCCACGTGAGGACAGCGTCCATGATATGGGAAGATATACGGACGGAGCTGCGGCAACACAGAAACTGCATCTGATAGAGGTAAGTGAAGTATTCACCGCGGCGAGAGATTTTCCCTCGTGAAAATACTTCGTGCACTCTGCGAATAACGCTCAATTGTGTAATATGCTGCTTGAATACTATGCGGACAGTCGTGGCAGAAGCGTCTAACCGCATGTCTGCGTGAGTGGCAGGTTTTTCGACGGCCTGAGTATGCGAACAGGGCAGCATGACCGTTGGCGCTAGCCGCCGCCGATGGCTCACCGCCGACGAAACGGCGACCTTGAACACGATGGCCGCTCCACGGTCTAGGCGCAGTGAAAGTTTGTTTTACTTCTTCTGGCGCTTTTATTTGACCCTGAACACGGAACGCTGAGTGCACTTTGATGAATTTGGCTCAGGCTGACAGAGGGGCGAAATGTCAACATGAAAAGAAACGAGTAGGTGTTCGACAGCGGCTTATTTCGGCGCCGAGCAGCAGTCACTTCGTGCAAATGCGGGACGCGTATGTATTGGTAGAATATAATTTTGCGCTAACAGTAATGAACAATTCAAATACGAACCGCGGAGCGCACGGCCGAAGATCCCGGTGCCGTCACCTGGCAGCGGCCGAGGAAAACGTACAGACATGCGTAGTTGAGATGTCGGGAGCGAGGCTGCGTGTCCCACTGCGATATGTTGCTGTCTGCTCGCTCGCATGTTTGCTTTGTCGCCATGCCGCCAGAGCGCTGACAACAATTGTTAGTGATCCGGCGCGAGATTGTATGGTATCTACGGCCACTGTGTGCTCGGCTCACAGGAGCGCCTGCTCCCCCTGTGTGCTGGCGTCACATTGCCGACATAGCTTTGCATGTAGGGTGCAGTAACTTGAGCAAATAACGATGGACACCTGGGTCGCGCCCAAACCATGCTCAGTACTGCCCGCTCCGCAGATTTTACTAGCACTAATGGGCCTGCCCTCCTCCCCTCCCCCAGCCCTCACTCTCACTATAATGTTTGTGAAGGTGAACTAGTGTTAAATAAGTTCCCTTTGATAACGGTTGAAGGTGCATCAACTGTTCCATTGCAGTGGCCATCAACCAAAGGAAACGCCGGGTACCTCGAGGAAGCTTGATTGATTGAAGGGTTTAACGCACTAACGCAACGCAGGCAATGAGGAACGCTGTAGTGGAGGGTTCCGGGTTAATTTTGACCATCTGGGGATCTTTAACGTGCGCCGAAATCCTGTATACTCGGACCTCGAGGAAGCTGGCGTAGCTTTGTGGTTAAATGGTACGGCGAGGCATAGTGAAATGCGGTTTTTATTTTTCAGGTTATCATGTCTGAATACCGCGTCGGTAAGCTTACGGTGGCTGGTGCTAGAGGAATATAGGAGGTGCGCAGAACGCTTTTAATGCTACTCCAGCGCAGAGATGTGCTCGTTATGAGACCATTTCTATGTTTTGCTCGCAAGCCTGGTCTCGCCTGCTCCAGCAACGCGTAGATGTTTTGTTTTTTGTATAAACATGAAATTGCGCACCATCCTGCTGCAGCTTGCGCACCGTAAGCGTTTTGTTCATAGGCCGCCGGTCTAACGAAAGGTATATTAGCATTGTGTGGGCTTTGGAGTGAACTATTATTATGCGTTAGGGTGGCGCAGGAGCGTTTGCAAGGCCACATTCGGGAGCATAAGGCGGGGAATATCCTCCTTAACAAGCACACGTACGTGGAAATCAGGCACAAGGAAGCAGGCAAGGAAATTTGTGTGCACGCCAATTCCGGCTATACCTAAGTATACTGAGCGTTATCTTGCAGTAGATGACAATTCCTTTGTAGTACTATAGCTCCACACCGCTTTTGACTCTATTATTGTCTGCTTCACGGCGAATTACAAATTCGGCCGCTTCGCGCTAGCTGAGCCGTCAAATAAACATTTCTAGCGCTAGCCAGCACAGCTACACTTCGGAAAAAAAGTCTATAAAGCGCGAGCGGTACAAACTCAAAGAACAAAAAAAAAAAAACCTGGTGGACAGGCCACGATAATTTTAATCATGGGGGTGCGACAACTCGCCTTAGACGGCGCAGGTGCGTTACGATAGAGAGGGAGAGCGAGAAGGAGGGAAGGAGCCGCCAACTGCCGATGAGCGGCCGGGATAAATGTGCCGGCAGTATTTCTCTTTCGCCTTGAGGAAAAGCCAACTAGGTGGGGGGGGGGGGGGGGGCATTCCTGCGTCATTTGCCGTTCGATATAGCGGGTTTCGCTTGTATTTTCATACGATATAGACGTAATTTTTGCTATATGTTTCACTGCAATTATACTGTTACCGGAAGGAGTTCGACATACTGGATAAATCGATGCAAATGGTTTACATCAGTTGGGTTCGGCTGTGCAACTTTAGTTTGTTCTCTTTACAGATGCAAGAGGTGTCAGCGCTGCTGTTTGGTTGCCCTATTTGGCGAAGGAAAGAGAGGATGACATCTTCACTATACTGGTGAGAACATTTGCCGTTCGATATAGCGGGTTTCGCTTGTATTTTCATACGATATAGACGTAATTTTTGCTATATGTTTCACTGCAATTATACTGTTACCGGAAGGAGTTCGACATACTGGATAAATCGATGCGAATGGTTTCCATCAGTTGGGTTCGGCTGTGCAACTTTAGTTTGTTCTCTTTACAGATGCAAAAGGTGTCAGCGCTGCTGTTTGGTTGCCCTATTTGGCGAAGGAAAGAGAGGATGACATCTTCACGATACTGGTGAGAACAGTGAGCTTAATTTGCGAATTAGATGGCAACATTAGCAAAGAGCTCTTGGCTTGAGTTGCCCTCGGCATTAAAAATATTAGGGTGTACCCAATCTTAAACTAAAAGAAATGTTTACATGTAAGAGACAGCAGCTGGGAAAAAATTGTTGCTCTTTAAAAGGCTGGCTGACGTGTTTAGGCTTAACGTTCATGGTTACTTTGACCAGAGGTAGCGAAATAGCCCTGACCCTGTACTTTTTTTGCTTTCCTAAAGGTGAAGTGCACTCAAAATTTCGGTTTCTTGATAACCTCAATTTTGTAACTTACCATAAAGAGAAGCCTTAAGGGGAGCTCCAGACCCTGGGAAGGAACCAGTGTGTTTAAGATATCAGTCAGCAAAGTCAAGCTTTCGAAAGATCCACAGTGGGGTAGTTGCTAGTGTTTTTTAACATCTTGAAGTAGCACAGACTAGATACAGACATGTGAAGTCGAAAATGGACAAACAGCGCTTTGTAAATGGTTCGGCGCAACATGGTATTTTCTGTGTAACTTCTCCTCATGTAATTTGTGAGTGCGTGACCTAAGCACCTATTCCAGGAAAAAAAATTTACTTCCACAATATGTGCCCTCCAAAAACGTTTTGCTGTGTTAGCTGTGTACACACACAGCCATGGGATAAAGCTGAACATAGCAAAAGTGCGAGAAGAATGCAAATGCAGTGGGTGAAGCAGGGCATTTTCTGAAGCAGGACATTTGCTAAATGGGTTATTCGTGAACAAAGAAGCAACGAATGTAGATAGAAGGGTCGGCGGTAGCTCAGCGCTTTTTCGGTCTCTTCGGTTATTTTGATCTTATCACCAAGCGTTAGTGGCATTTGTGGCATTTGTTTGTTGTGCTCAGCCAGAAAAATAAAAATTGACCTTGTGGCTCTGAGCACCCTTCACCGATTGTGAACAAAAAAACAGGCACGAGCGGCTGCAGTCGCGATTGCTTGAGATAATGCCTTGAGCATACTGGGGTAGTAAAGAAACGAGTAAAAAAAGAGTAGTGCCTCAAAGAGACAAGCCGGGAGATAGCGCAATGTTAAAGGAAAGGCTGTGGCTAGCGTTCCGTCCGGACGGAACGATATACAAGTGCTAAAATTCCATCCAGACGGAGAGCGCTATCCTTCTGTCCAGACGGAATACAACTGAGAGCTTAGCGTTCCGTCCAGATGGAGCCGGCATACAATTTGTACAGTTCCGTCCAGGCGAAAGTAAAACCGGCTGAGTAGACGCGACCTCGAGTATTCATATTTGGTGTAGGGGTTGCGCCTCGGATAATGGCACGATCATACCAGGTTGGATTACCCCCGGACATTTTTTTTTTTTGCGTGGTTGGGCCAGCGTTTTGTAACAGCTAACTTAGCTCCCAATTTACAATTGATGTGGTGAGAGCGGTCGGTCTTCACTTTGTACTCAACAGTACTCAACAGAGCCAAGGCCGGCGTAGCCATCGCTAGATACGCCCGATCTCCTGTAATTATTACCAGTGATTAATTAACAGTGATTCAGGCTAGTCAGTGAGTGGAAGCGGTTTGGCCGGTTGGTTAAAGATAAAAAAGACTGCTCTCAACGCGAGTTATGTTTCCTCTGGACAGAACTTAAGTGACAGTTGCCATTCCGTCTGGACGGAACGCGAAGAGAAAAGTGTCGAGTTCCGTCCAGACGGAAAGGGTCACTAAAGTTCCGTCCTAAGGAAACACAACCCGCGTTGAGAGCAGTCTTTTTTTTATTTTCACCCAACCTGCCAAATCGCTTCCGCTCACTGACTAGACAGAGTCACTGTTAATTATTACGCGAAGAGAAAAGCGTCGAGTTCCGTGCAGACGGTAAGGCAGCTGTCACTAAAGTTCCGTCCAGAGGAAACACAGCTCACGTTGAGAGCAATCTTTTTTTTTCTTCTTACACAACAGGCCAAACCGCTTCCGCTCACTGACTAGCCAGAATCAATGTTTATTATTAGTCATTATTAGTAATCACAGATGATCGTACTAACTCTATCTCAATCCGAACGGATCTCCAAGCCGCTACCCGCCACCCGCTTTACAATATTTCAGCGACAGCAGTCGGTATTGATTTTTACCCAACCGGCCAAACTGCTACCACTCACTGAGACTAGCCTGAGTCGCTAGCTGTTAATTAATCACTGGTAATAATTACAGGAGATCGAGCGTAACTAGCGATGGCTACGTCGGCCTTGGCTCTGTTGAGTACGAAATTTAAACCGACTTGGCGCAAAGTTAGCTGTTACAAGACGCTGGCACAACCATGCAAAAAAAAAAAAAGCAGGATCCAGGAGAATCGAACCCGGCACGATTGCGCCATTATCCGAGGCGCAACCACTACACCCAATATGAATACTCAAGATGGCGTCTAATCAGCCGGTTTTGCTTTCGTCTGGACGGAACTGTACAAATTTCACGCCGGCTCCGTCTGGACGGAACTCTACGCTCTCAGTTGTATTCCGTCTGGACGGAACGCTAGCCACAGCCTAAAGGAAAATGTGGCAAAAAAGCGGCATGAAAGGTGGGAAGTATACAGGTTTTTTAACCGCAATAGGGGTGTCAGGTTGCGAGTCGTGCATCACATGAAGCTAGCTGCGTGTACTTGTGCGTTATACAACCGGTGTATTTAATGCGTAGGTTCCAGGGGCAGGTTGCTGCGACCCCAATGATTAATCATATGAAGGGGGTCTTCGCATAACCGGAGGGTGTACTATAACTGAGCTTACCCTGTAACTTATCATCGCAGGTATTTTCTTTTTCAGTCCACGTGGCATAGTAAAGACAGTCAGAGTAATAATTTATACATATTGATGACTGTTCACATAAAGAACTTTTTTTACAGCAAATAATTTCAGCATTATTTGTCTTTTTTTTTACAGGACCGAAATACTGCATCCTCGTACCCGACTCTGCTGTACACGGGGAGCAGCCCACTCGGGTCCGACTCAATTAAGATGGTGTGCGAACATGTATCCGTTAACGTCTTTGACTTCACGTCAGGAATCGCTCTTGTATGTGCCATGTACTGGGCATACAACCTGCAGTACGTGAAGTCTGCAAAGCAGACCTTTACAGTTTCGGAGGAACTCATGGTGGTGCAAACGGGCGCATGCTTGAGCATCTTAATGCCGGCGACAAAGGTAGTCACTACCTTGAGAGCTCGTGCAGGGAAAGCCAGGGAATAAATACATTGTCCAGCGACAGCAGATCAACTGGTGGGTGTTGGAACATATAGCCTCCGAGTAAATTTCTGTGTTCCAAAATGAACAAAATATTCTCAGGAAAATTATAACAATCATCAATTCATAATTCTTTAACACCCTTTTTTAATGTTCATTTGCATTGCGTATGAGTGGTCAAAGTGGCCTTATTATAAAGCCGAACCTAGTTGTATGCATTAACGGCCGCGGCGGCTGCTTTTCTGATGGAGGCGAAAAGCAAAAACGCCCGTGTGTACGAGATTTCGGCGCACGATAAAGATCCCCAGGTAGTCAAAATTAATCCGGAGCCCTCCACTACGGCGCGCCTCATCGCCTGCGTTGCGTCGGCGCGTTAAACCCTACAATCATCATAATCATCAGCTGTATGCATTAAATAGGAATGTGTTCAAGATTACAATTTTATTAAGCAATAACACTCTCCCGAACTCTGTTTTGTGTATTTTATTGTCCTGTTTTCAATTTGCGAGTTGTATTGTTCTAGACTTTTTTCACTTCAGTTGTCTAAAGTGACATTTTCAAATATTTGTTATAATGTGGTTTTAAAAAAATTTGTGTTTTCATATTCACTTGACATTTTGTTAAGTTGTGAGCCAGCAGCTGATGGCTGATCACTGTTGTATGGTTGTGTTTTGTATATGTGAGCTCAAGTGTTGCTTGACCCGTTGAATGTTACAATTTGTTATTTGAGACACGAATGTTGTCTAAGGTGATAAGTTTGAATCTTGTATTTTTCACGTTTCTTCTATTCATGTATATGTTGTCTAAGACAAACTCGTGATTTTTATTTCTAGTAACATTTTTTCTATAAATGTGGTTTTAAGAAAATTTGTGTTTTCATATTTACTTATCATTTTGTTAAGTTATTGAGCGAGCAGCTGGTGGCTGATCACTGTTGTAGGGTTGTGTTTTGTATATGTGAACTCAGTGTTGCTTGTCCCGTTCGATGTAACACGTTTTTGTTATGTGAGACACAAATGTTGTCTAAGGTGATAATTTTGAATCTTGTATTTCTCACGTTTCTTATAGTCGACTATATGTTGTCTAAGACAAAAACTCGTCATTTTTATTTTGTATCAATTTTTTCTAGTCATTGAGCCAATGCATAATTTAAAATTTAAAACGGTTGTAGGCTTTATTTCAATAAAATAGTTGTGTTGGTACTTTGCATTGATGTTTCTTGCATGTATGCATGGCTGTCCTTATAGGGTCATAATAGTATCTGTATGGTATTTTTTACCCTATCGACTCTGAAGGGATTCTGTTTGCTCGAGTCGGAAAATAGTCGACTGGACTTTTTCTTTGCAGATTTTCAGTGTCGGTGACGGTGCTGCAGAGTCCTGCATGCCCTATCTCAGGGGTCACGGGATTCCCTTTCAGCAGGTCAGGGCGACTTGGCTGGGTTTATGTAGTAGCCAAAGTAGCCAAGCGGGCTCTCTGTAGCCAAACGGAGAGTCTGAGTGACTACTTTTACTAGTCGCAAAGTAGTCATGAAGACTCCCTTCGTTTGAAAATTAGGAGTCGAGGTGACTTCCCTTACAGAGTCCTGCATACGCTTTTTTGACTCGGTCTAACAGAGTCACAAGACTCTTTTCCAAACAGAGTCAGGACGACTCTCATTGCTGGGCCATAACGTAGTCAAGCAGACTCTTTTTGTTTACTATTTCGGAGTCACCGTGACTAATTATCAGGAGTCCTGCAGACTCACTTTTGACTCTTCGTCACGACTCCCTCCCTAAGAGTCCCAGGACTCTGTTTGAAAGAGAGTCTGGTGACCCTCCCCATAAGAGTCCAAAGGTAGTCAATTCTGTAGCAAGCCAATGACTCTGTAAAATGAGTCAATACTGACTACCATTTTTCTTAGAGTGTCAGTAAGTTCGCCGGCGGGCCATTACTCGCAGTGTCGGACCGTAGAGGCGGAGGCAAAGGGCAGTCAGAAGGGGAACCCAGATCACTCAACGCCGCACCTGGTTGACCGCTGGAGCGTTCTACGAATGCCGAAGCGTTCGTCGAGGACATGAGGGGGCCGCCTTCGCCCGCTGCACCGGCGGCAGCTGCGGCGAACGACGACCTCATGGGGAGACCGGAGTGCGGTGACGTCACCGGTAGCGTGGAAAGGTTAGCAGGCATCGGGGAAGCAGGCGGGGAAGGCGGGCACGGGTGACCTCCCCTCGCAGGCAGCGAACCTCCTCACGCAGGGACGCGACGATTGCAGCCTGATGGGCAAGCCCTGCCACATTGTCCCGTCGCAGAAGCCGGTTCTCCCCGGGTACCTCGGTGGCAACAGCCCCGAGAAAAGAGAGGCTGGGGCAGGCTTCGGACAGGAGATTCTTCAGGGCAGCTACCTCTTCGCGTAGATCAGCCGAAGGGTTGAAGCTTGCTCCGACAGGGGACGCCACTCGTTTGGCCGGGATGTTCGCTGGCTCACCGTCTTCGCTGGTTCGGTCACCGGGGTCGCTAGGCCTGGCTGGTGACGCCGCAGCCACACAGAGATTGCTGGCCGTACGTGACGGGGCTCCGCTCCTGCAGAGGTTCCGTAACCGGCCCAACTCGCACATGGGAGCGCTGCTTACTATCTTCGAGGAGGGCATCGAGGTTCCGAACCGACCCTGTCTGGAGCCGCCACAACCAGACACCGGGGAGGCCCTGCAGATCACCACGACCCTCCGCGGGGTCCGCAACAAGCGGACCACACCACCCCAGGTCAACCGCCACAAGGCGGCCGTCCTGCTGCAGGACGAGCTGAGCAGCTACCTGCATATCTTCACGGACTGCTCCGTCAAGCACAGCACGTGCGAGGGGGCGGCTGCGTGCGGGGTGCCTGAGCTGGGAGCCAGCCGGAGCTGCCGCCTGCCCTTCCCCACTTCCTCCACATGGGCGGAGCTGGCAGCGCTGCACCTGGCCACCGACCTCCTCCTTGAGAGCGGGCCCCATAACCACCCCGGGGCGGTCATCCTCACGGACTCCAGGACTGCCCTGCTGCGGCTGCACGTGGCCGATCAAACCACCAACAGCAGCGGCTATCCGGAGCGCTCCCTTGCAACCAAGCTGCGCACTGTGGCCTCCCGAGGCTGCGACCTGAGGCTCCACTGACTGCTGGGCCGCAGTGGCATCCGGGGCAACGAAGACGCCGAGGCCCGCGCCAGGGAGGCCCACCAGGAGGGCACCCCAGTCTACCAAGACGTCAGCGCGTTCGACGAGGCCCGCACTGCCTTGGCCCGCATGGTGCAGACGATGCACCCCGACCCTCGGGTCGTGAGCGGCCTGGCGCCCAGACTGTTGCCCGCATGCATCAGCAGGGACGCCCGCTGCCTGCTTCTCTGAATGCGGCTCAACTGCTGCAATGTGGCGGAGCGTCTGCACCGACACGGGCGCAAGGACTCCCCTACATGTGCGGACTGTTCCGAACTGGAGACGTTCGAGCACCTACTCTGCTTCTGCGACCACCACGCGGGCCCGAGAGCAGAGCTCCACTGAGTGCTCCAGCGTCGAGGCCTTCCCAGCGCCGACATGGAGGACCTTCTGTTCCCGAAGGGACCTGCGGCAACCCAACGGGAAGTCTTCACTTATCTGCTTCATTTCCTGGAGACGACCGGCCTTACGCAGCGGCTGTAGCCCGGAGTGCAGTGATTGACTGGTGTGCCCGGACTGACAGCGTTCTAGGACTGACAGCTCTCTTTATACCTTTCTCTCTCTGTCTCTTTCTACTTTATCCTATCACTCCCCGTCTACTTCCCTTCCCCTGCACTGGGTTGTATGCAGGTGAGCTCCCTGCCGAGCTCAAAATATCCCCAGTGAATGTCCTTTCATTTTCCCGTCGCAAAACCACAACCCCCACCTTGCAGACGAACGGCTTCTCACCGGAGATCAAACGCTGCAGTTCCTCGTCCGGAAGAACAATGCCCTTGCCGTGCGCACAGCGTTGGCACACAGAACACCGAAAAAACTCCTGCCTGCTGAAGAACGCGAGGCAGCAGAGGAGACACATGTCCTTACTGGGCGCCATCATCCGGCGAAATAAGAATAATATATAATAATATTAATAACAATCACTCAGTTTATTTTCAATGCCCAGGAATGACGGTGATGTCCTAGTGCTTGTACACTACCACACAAAAACAAACTGAATGACATGACACCTACAACACGTATCACTAAAAGTGCGCTACACTAATAGAAGCACAAAGAACTGTAATAACAATGATATCACACTGTATGGACGGAAGAGTTAGCTACAAATAATGTACTATTTAGGGGAACATACAGCGATTTAGAACACAGTGAGGTACGGATAAAAGCTATACAAACGAGAAGTTGAATAAAATGCAGGAGCGACCACACAAAGGAAGGTGGCATAGCAAGATTATGTGAACGGAGTAGGACAAATACTCTTAGCTAAAAACAGCACTACTCAAACCTACACGAAACTTGTTCAGGGAACCATTAAAATCATCCAAATTGTCCCCAAGAAAGTTGTACAGGCTTCGAGTCGGTGGATAGGCGAGTGACAACTACCAGTTGCACCAGTATGGTATGGATAGCGCGATCGCGTGCACTTCTGGGGAACTCGGAGCACAAGCTGGGACAGAAGTTTTGGGCAGGAGCAGCTTGTGCAGAAAAAGAATATGAGCTCGATCATGCCTAGAACTCAAGAGAATAATTTTAGGTAGCTGATGTTGAGTAGATGACGAAGCAGAACTCAGTCCTAGCCGGTGTTTATATGTTGACGGGAATTTGGTCTGCACTCGTTCAAGATACTGGTGGTTGGACTGGCAGGTTCCATTATAAATGACAGGTGAGTATTCTAATTGGAGGAAGCAAACTGATGAGTAAAGCTTTAAAAAAAGAACAGGAGAAGTGAAATCTCTAAAACCCTGCACACCGCCCCCAGAGAGCGGTGGGCCCACCCGACCATCTGCCGTATATGGGGAGTGAAACTGAGGCTACTGTCGAACAGCACTCCAAGATCTCTAACCTCGGAAACATTTGACCGACGAGAATTCTTAAGCGTGCAGGAGAACTAAAAATAATGTGTCTCCCGGCTGTAAGTCATACTTTGGTTTTATTGGAGTTAAGAATTAATCCCTGCTCAGGACACCAGCGCGCGAAAGTTGAGATGTCATGTTGAAGGGCGAGGCAGTCATCTGGGCAATTAATTATTTTGTAAACATTTATATCGCCAGTATGCAAAAGGAAAAACGAGCTCATAATAACAGGTAGATACGCCGTAATTGAAAAGAGAACAGAAGAGTGCCCAACACGGGCCCCTGGGGTACGCTGGTGGTGGGAATGTAGACGACAGATCTTTGGCCATTTACACTGACATAACAGCGTCTGTTAAGAAGATAGCTGCCTAGTAGGCAACTAGCGCAGCATTGACGCCCAAGAGCAACAGTTTTTTGAACAACAGTGGATGAGTAACCAGATCAAAAGCCTTACTTAGATCCCAGTAGACCGCGTCGATCTGGCCTCGGTCTTTTACTGCTTTAGATGCATGCGTCATAAAACACGTAAGTTTAGTTGTCGCTGACCGCCCAGTTATGAAGCCATGCTGATCGGCTAACAACGTATTTTCTACGCACGAAGACAAAACTGTGTGTAACGAGGACTCAAAAAGTTTGGACGCGGCGCAGAGGATTGAAACCGGCAAGTAGTTCATCGTATCTGAGCGGTTGCCTTACTTAAAGATAGGATATATGCTAGAAATTTTCCATGCAGCGGAAATGTGTTAGTAGTTAAGGAGTTATTTATTATAGATGTTAGAACGGGAACTGGAATATCTTTAAAAGCTTTAAGCATGGTAGCAGGAATGCCATCTGGGCCAGACGACAAAGAAGTTTTCGTGTGCTTGAGTCTTTCAAATACAATACTTCTCACAAACAAGAAATTTGCCCCACGCAAGCTGTTAATAAATGGAGATGTCTCATGGTCTCTGGGAGGTGCGAAAGTGCTACCAAAGGGACGCGCGAAGGAAATGGCTACATCAGCTACCTCAGCCCCGGAAGAATCAACTAAACGAAGACTACCAGCAGCGTTTTTAGAGTGGGAACGAATGAAGTGCCGAAATTTCGAAGGGTCACGCGTCGCACTAATCTCCACGGACTCAAAGTAGGAACTGTATTCTTTTTATGGAGATTTTTACACGTTCAACGGTGAATTCATAGCCCTTCCTTAACTTTTCGGGCAAGAATCACGTGTCTTTCTATGTTGCCGATCTTTCAGCTTTAGGCAGCTCGAAGTTCATTGGAGAACCAATAAGAAAAGTTTGCGAGTTTTTTTCTTTTTGGGATAAAGCAGTCCATACCATTCTCTACAATGTCAGTGAAGCAGTCAACTTGCGCGTCAACATCAGATTGGATCAAGACAGTGGACCAATCGGCAGGGGAAAGATATTGGTAAAAACCTACATAGCCACCCCGCCTAAAGCAATAATGGTGAGGGGTAGAGTATAAGGATGGAGCTGTGTTACGCTGTATGGATAAAGATGCGGAAATGAGAAGTGGAGGGTGAAATTGAATAGGACGAACAACACCAATGTCCGAATGAAAAACTTGCGAATCTGAAATGTCCGTGCAACAAAGGTCTAAAATGATACCACTGCAAGTATTGGTACGATTTAACTGGTGATAATAAAATAAGCATAATAATAATATCAATATTTATATTATATTAAAAATATTATATAATAATAGTATTATTATAAGAATGATATTATTATAAATTGGCTTCGTCGGAATGAAAACTGGGGGGTTCGACATGTACTGCTTCGAAGTACGAAACACAATTTTTATCAGAAATGCTTATAGCGTGGTGTTGCGTCAGCTATTAAAATAACGGTGACTAAAACGTCTGATGGCTGGAGCATGAACAAATATTGCAAATTTCTTTCCCTTGCATACAGCAGATACCTCGAAAATCATTTTCACCTCGTATAAACATCGCCACCAGACATGAGAGTGCCTTGCCTATGCTTGCATAAGCCGCAATGGCGTGCTTTACAGCGTTATGGGAAGCGAGAACGCCTAAGCGGGTGAGGTGACAGGCTCATTCCGGAGGTGACAGCAGAACATTGGTGCGTGGTGTCGAAGGTTGAGTGCGGGTGGAAAGTGTGTCGGCTCGAGTGTAGTGAAGAATTGATTTAAAACGGTCCTCTCGCGTCCTAAGGTGCTGCACGGCGTAGCTGAGGAAGGAAAGTGTGCTGCCGCAGTCGTTAGGATTCGGTTCCCCAATAAGAACCTATTAAACACATCGGTGATTTTTCTGTTCGTGGCTTTTGGTTAAGCCATGCGTTTGGGGATGGAAAAAAATCAGAACTTAGAGACCTCAAGAACGGAGAAGCTGCTCGGCAATAAATCTTAGAGCACTGCACAAGCCTAATTTTAAGGCCCGAGCCCGACCTGAGCCCGCTTTGTGAAGCCCGAGCCAGACCCGGGCCCGTAATACCGATCCCGGGCCCGCCCCGGGCCCCGGCATTTATAAGTGAGCCTAGCCCGCGCCGGGCCCGGTGCCGTCGACTCAAGCCCAGGCCCTGCCCGTTCCCGGTAATTTATTTTTGAGCCTAGGGAGGGCCCGCGTCTGTGTGACCAGGCCCGATCTTAGACGCTGAAGAAAATTTGTTTATTATATTTGGTCCAGTGTCTTCATAGCGGGAAATGAGAAGGAGCATCTAGTCTGTAGAAGCACGTCATGAATTGAAACGCTAAAAATAAGGGTTTAAAAGTGTACGTAGTTTAGCTTACACCCTCTGCAGTTCACGCCACAACTGCGTAATTATAGCTCGTTTTCTTACAGGAGAGACGCCATCACCTTTGATGACCAGACTCTTGGAAACTTCACGTTGTTGTCTCGGTCACAAGTTTTTATTGCTGAAATTTCTTGCTCCCCATTTAAATCCACGAGTATATGCGTGCATTGAAATATTTTCCGTGCAGTGGTTGTAAGTGGTGGCGCTTTTCTTGCACGCGAGTTTGATTTCCAGGCATGACAGCCGCATTCAGATTGGTTCGACATCTAAAACACACGTACATATACATAGGTGCACAGCTCGAGGGTGTCTTAATTCCTTCCCCGCTACGGCATTCCTTCTAAAGGTATCTTTAATATGTTATACACGAAAGTATAAAATCTTGAGTACATGAAGTGTCAATAACATTACAGTATAGTGACTATCAGACCTAGCCAGCACGTTTTAAAAACAATGTGTACAACTGACATCAGAAGCGGGTACAAGTAAACTCAGAGTATTCTTTTTATGCTCTTTTGTAACATTCAAGTCAGAACTAATAACGGCCGGGCACATGAATTCAAGTCCGGGCCGGGCCCGGGCCCATGGCGACGAGCACGAGCCCTGCCCGGGCCCGCGGCACTGAGCAAAGGGCCGGCCCGGGCCCGCCGATAGTTGGTTTCGGGCGGCCCGGGCCGGCCCGCGGCCGGGTAGGGCGCAGGCTTTCGGGCCGGTCCGCGCCCGTGCAATGCTCTAGTTCCACGTGCAAAGTATCCTTTGTCTGGTTGGACCCGTACTTCCTCGCTGTGGGCCTAAGCGAATTAGCATGCTGTGGTATCCTTTGTCTGGTTGGACCCGTACTTCCTCGCTGTGGGCCTAGCGAATTAGCATTACTGCTGACCACAGCATGCTAATTCGCTTAGGCCCACAGCGAGGAAGTACGGGTCCAACCAGACAAAGGATACTTTGCACGTGGCATCCAGAAGGCAGGGGCGCTCCATCACAATAACTGGTCAGAGAGCAGCGGAAACAATGATATAGGCATTACAGTTCCCGAAACTAGAGCTGGACAAATCCATGACCATGTTGGAGAGTAGGAACACCCTGCTGGCTTCACGAGGTGCACTTGCTTGCAGACAGCTTGAACTGCCTCCAGGCTGCTCGGTACACCCCTATAAGAAATGGGGTTCATTCCTTTCATAAAAATCGGTAGAACACGAGAGTGAAACGTGCCTGCACAGGAGCAGTTGAATGTTTACTTTGCATTGTTGTGAACTTGCACATCACTATTTATATTTAATCGTAATGGCACCCTTACACGCATGATCATTAGCCGATGGGTTACACACGCCGGAGTATTGCGTCAATCCGACTGAAACCACAGGCGCTCGCAAACTGCGAACGAAACCGAACAGATGGTCAGCGTATCCTTTTGGTAAGTCACCGTCCCTTGCAGAGAAAGGAGCATGATTTGCGAGTGGCAGCTGTCTTGCGGGTGTGCTTGAAGACGGAAATCATGCTGGCGGTAGCTTAGGTGAAAATGTGATCTCTTCGGTCGTGCTCCGTGGCGTGTACGGCAAAACTGTTGATTTAGGAAGAGCTCAGCTTGTGGAGCGCGAGAGGCAGAATTCGCATCTGGGACCGTTAAGGCGTGAACGCGTTGCACTTTCTGCTGGCGTGTCTCTCATCTTACCGAAGCAGCCATGAGCATAAAATTTTTCGCTACTCGGCATCGTTGCCTTTCTGCATTAATGCGAGTTTTGTTAAGCGGGCCGATCCCACCCGCAGCGGTAGCGCCGACTATCGGCGCTCATTAGCGTCACAACGCTAATAAGTGTCGCTTCACCCCTCCTAGATTACAGCACCACCGGTATAAGATTCTTATAGGGAAGGATATAAGTCCCTTTCGTAGAAATAAACAGACGTGAGTCATAGCCCATTTGGCTGATTCCTCACACCTCCCGTTGTGGCCAGAATCATCGAGGGCTCGAAACCTAGCGCCTCCACGTCAGTGGACCTTTCTCTGGCGATGTCGTTTCCGCGAGGGATATAAAGTCGGAGGGGCCTTGCTGTGCCCTGGCATAAAACACTTTCTGGTTTAAATAAAGCCAACGGACCTCGACACCAAAGTCACGTGATCGAAAGCAGCCGCTGCGGGAGAAATTCTGTGGAGACGAAATGCGCAATCACCCGCGTGCTGCGTAATACCAGTGCCAAAAAAATAAATCGTGGTGGTCAAAATTATAGGAACGCATTCACTTCGGCGTCACTCATAAAACCAAACAAAACCAGTTCTGAGATGTTTACAACACTAAATACATTTGACTGGGATTTGGCAAGTAAAAACAGAAAGCGCAAGTTTCCGTACGCAGAAACTAGACAACGCGCCGCAGATAGCGAAGTACGTTTCTCTGAAACTCAGTCGAGGTGAAATAAAGTGGTACATATTTACATGTGCGCCACAGCAAAGTAAACACGGCGCGCTCCTGTACTTTACCAGGCAGCAGAAAGGCCCCCCTCTTCCGCCCCTCGAGCCCCTGTGCGCTTTCGATATTTAGCTTCGATTCACGGCTGCGGCTTGAGCGCTGGCCCTGCGTGGAGAACGGCCACGCTGCGCCGAGTTTACATGAAGCACCAAGAGTGTATATTTCTTGAAATGCACATGTACTTCTCACTTTAACAAGACTAGAGTAATACCAAAGCCCAAATAATTAAAGCAGTCACATTAAACGTGAAAGTTTTCAAGTGCGGAGCGGTGATTTCTTTTTCCCTGGCACCCCTACCTGTCTCAGTCCCCTCGCACAATTTAGCGGAGGTTTTTTTCAATACCATTCAATTTTCTCGTCTTCGCAGTGCTCGCTTGCCGTATCCTAGGACAGCTCGCTTCTTTTCCTTTAGATTTTGTTCATTGTGTTGCCATACAGCAAGTTTTTGTGCGTGCGTTCATGTCGCTCGTGCTGGAGCCTTTGTTCGCCTTTTTAACCTGTCTCTTTTTTTCTCCCACGGCCATTTTTTGCCTAATGCTGTAAAAGCCAAGCCAACCCAACGAGAATTGTCAAATAATGACCGCGGGGACGGCCGTTTAAGTACATATATTTTGGTTCAAATATACCTGCGGTTTTCATTCCGCTAAAGAATGAAGACAGGTATGACCGGCCGGTATGGTTCCAGGAGTTTTGAACGGTGCTGCGCGTGTGAACCGCTTGTTCAGGTATTCCTTCAAATTTTGGCCGTACGGCTAAGTCCAGGCAGAAGTGTGTATCATTTCGAAGGCTTCGTGTGGTGGCCTGAGACTGCCTGACTGCCGTGGCTAGATACCGTGACCACGGATGAGGTAAGGTGATAAGAGGGGCCCTGACATGCTTCGTACCAATATACAGGCTCGCAAGAGAGATCATTGCCGCTGCTGAAGCGGTTCGTGTTTGTTAGGCTTGCTTAGGCATGAAGAGGTTTCGTTTATCGGGCAGAAAAATAGCATATGTTGGAACTAAATATTTTCCGATTACCCGCCCCTGGTTTCTCAGCCTTTTTCTTCTTTGTTTTGGTTCTTTTTGTTTTTTTATTGTGTTATGGCGTACCAGGTTACCCACAGTCGTCTGTTGCTGGCTGTGGATATCTGTAGGCAATGGCAGGAGCTGAGGCCACACGAGAGACGACTATTTGTCTGGAGGGTGTAATTTCTTGGTAATGTGCACACTTTTCGTGTGTATATATGAGCACTTGTAATAATAAATGTTAGTTAGAAGAAAGACTTCTACAAGTTGTCCCCTTTCATCCACTGTGGGATTTTTGGCTGTACGCATCTACCATGCAGTATCAACTAGCCCAGAACTCTGCCTCCTTGAGTCACATATCTGAATTTGCAGCATTGTGCACACGGCTGCCTAGGGTCTTTGCCCTTTTACATGATATACGCAACGCCTTGTCCTTAGACTATTGCGCACACCTACAGTCCTCGTTTCGAAGGGCCTCCGTTGGTTGCGCGGCCAAGTGGAGGCCTTAGGGGGGGAGTTTGGGCGGCATTGATTATCTCTGGCATGATAACTTGGCTCGGATTTTTAGTGTGTAGAAGTTTTATGGGTGTTTGACGAAGTTTAGTGGTTTCTGCGAACGTATGTCACTTCTCACTTGCTATGTTGAACATTTTATAGAAAAATAAACACTACTAACAGTCCTAAACAGTCTTGGAAAGTACTTATTACCATATTGGCCAGTGCGAACACCCCACACAAGTCTTTAAAAGATAACAGCAGCGCCAATAGCTTAGCCATGGTGGAAATAGGTTTTGTGTTTTATATTTTGGTATGTAGGCTGCTCCGTAATAAAAAAAGCATGCATCAGAGCACTATATAAATTTTAAGTAGACGACCGCGGGCATCTGTGTCGGAAGAGTCCCACAAACAAGTATGCGGGTTCACAACACCTACAAGGATTAATGGGTGGCTCAGCAAATTTACCAGCACCTCGAAATGAACGCTCGGAGATGAAAATTAGGAGAAATGAAAATTTACCATAACGTTCATAACCTATATAATAATGTTGTACGAATTACTACAACTTATGAGATAGCTATTGAGGATGATAATGAGTAAAAGTGGTAGGGCTGCATGTGCACGCGGGTACGGGCATAGCTCGCGCCTCGTTCTCGGGCAGTTCGTCCTTATCAGCATAGCGGACCGGGGCGACTGGCTGTCCGGATGTATTCTTCCGTCTCTATCCGCGACATTCCGGTGGCGTGAATCCCGGGAGGCAACCCATGAGCAGACCTGACCTGAAACGACGCAGTTGTTAGGACACTAGACCTGGATTCCCATGGAAGCTACCCAATTCTGCGAGCCTCGTCATCGAAGGATGTCCACCGTTTGTGCTCGTTCGGAGGCCACCGGTCGCTTGCCTTCGCGTCGACTGCCATGAAGGTCTACGCCGCCGTCATGAAAAGGGGAGAAAAGCCGTCACAAGGGGCTTAGCGGCTATTCAATCACTGCTGCGGGACCCACTCCAGTTGACCGGCCAGATCCGATCGCACCTGTGTGGCGTAAACAGTAGATACAAGGAATTGAAGTCTCTCGATACGCGCAATCTTGAGATAACTGATGTTGGCGAGAAAATGTCGTCAAGATCCTCACGCAAGTGTACTTCGCCAAAACCTCCGCGGTTTTTTCGCCATTTGCTGCATGAAATACCGTAGCACCAACCAATTACTCCCCCGTCATCCGGCATGGCAAGACCGCGGCGCCCTACGTTGAAAGCAGAATAGGCTAAAAAGGTGGCGAACGTTTTTGCTCCATGTGAGCCGTGCTTTTGTGACCGTCCGAACGTCCTTACACCTCCCGACGAGTCTTTTTGTCCAGAGAAGCCATTGAAGAAAGCAGCGGATTCCCACGAGAGACGACTGGAGTTACCTAGCAGCCAGTTCAACGACGACTTCACCGTCCTCCCTGGTGGCCACGGAGTAGGCCTCTTTAAGGACCCCGTGGCCTCAATTTATACTGTTGCTGCCGAACCAGGCTTTTACAGCGTGATATTCTCCGAGCATTCGGACGTCGCTGCCGCTGGTGGGGGTTCCTTGTTCAGAAAGCATGTGTTTCTTGGGCGTCCTGAGAGAAAACCGTTCAAATACCACCTAGAAAGATGGCGCTACCCCTTGCCACTTGCACGACGGGTGCAGGATGGCTCCGGGCGATGGCTTCTCCGTTGGAATCTCTGCCGGCGTCAACGCTTCCTGGTGTTCCTGACACCGATCGGCGCACTGGCGCTCCGATTCGGGTTACACGAACCGTCAGGTGACTTTGTTTGCGGTGAACTCGTGAACGGCAACCGGGCAGCTAAAATGGCCGCTTTCGACGACTCCCTGAAAATGTCCTTATATAGCAGGGCCTGAAAAGGTCCTGCTCTTTTACCGGACGCGCTCGATAGAACACTCCGCGTGCTCGCCTCCCTTTCCATGCAGCTGTTCTCGGCTGAGCCGCTCGCCACCTGTGCGCAGGCACGGCCGCTTATCTCGTTCTCGTGCGGCTTCAAGTTAAAAACAGGCTGCCCCATTTCAACTTTGCTGTCAGTGCATAACTGGGCCTGCTCTATGGGTTCTGCCTTATGCGCTGCAGCTCCATCCCAAAGTTTCGCCCGCGAGGCTGCTCGTCATGTTCGAGCATCCCTTCATTACACCGCTCTATGGTATCACCGGAAGCGCTTACCTCGTCGCTCCTCATCTCAATGTCCGTCTTCACGCGTACGACACCGGCGGAAATGCTAGCCTCGTATAGGGAGTCACGGCTGCTTACTTTGTCACCGCAGTGCTCAACTACCAAACACTGGCCGGAACCATTCAACTTCGCTGTCGCTATACAACTTGCTGGTTCTGGGCCCCATCGCTTCTGCTCGCTGATGTCCGAGCGCAAGGGCGTCAGCCTTCTCCGCTCCAGCTCCAACTCATACCGTCGCAACCACTCTTCAGATACGAGCCGCAATTTGTGTATACGCTCCTTTAATTCTTGAGCCTCTCTTCTCTCCCTCTCCTGGGCTTCGCGCGCTTCTTTTCTCTCTCGCTCCGCCGCCTCTTGCGCTTCTTTTCTCTCTCGCTCAGCCGCTTCGCGCGATCTTTTCTCCTTTCGCTCTTGAAACTCAAACTCCATTCGTCTAAGAATTATTGCCTCAGACTCGGCTTGGACCACCCCTCCTGCCGCCGTTCCTCCTTGAGGGGGCACATCATGTGTCTGACCATTTCCGTCTCCTTCCGCCATGTTCGCCAGCATGCTCCGCGTGACTACCATGCAACCCCAGACTAAGCCTACACCGCCACAACGAAGCGCAAGAAATCCTACTCAACCCCACCTTTGGTGGTCGGCTGCCGCGTCGTTGGTCCCGTGCGCTGAAGTGGCGATGCCGCTCCACTCCGCGCGGTGCTCGGTAGCTGCGGATGAAGGCGGGCTTGCGTCTGCTTGCCGCCCGTGGTTGTGACCTCGTGATTTATTCTGCCAAATCCTGTCGGCTGCGCCCGTAAACATAGTGGTGGTTCGTTTCCCCGAAGTCCGGCGTCGATTAGGAACCCAATCGTCCAGGCTCCGGTTCATTTGGCAGGGGCATGGCAGGGCAATGGTGTTGAAGTTCTTGGAGGCTGCTGTCTATTTGACGAACTGAAGGCGTTCGCGTTGATTAAGTGAAACGAAATTTTATATACAGCTATTTGCAGTAGGATTACTGGGTCCATGAGTAATAAAGGGAAAACTTGGAACTGCAGTTAGACGCTTGCTCTAAGTGCGTACAAATTACTAGAGCTTCTCAACTTCGTCTAACTCTCCGATCCTCGGAGCGTACACAAACCGCTCGAGAAATGACAGCTGGGACTCTGTTCTCGCCGCAGGATCCGTCTAGTTGCCCGGTACGGTGCTGTACCCTAAACTTCCGAGGCAATCTTAACCTCTAGGCCAGGGGGCTCACAAATCCCAACCAAGCTTTAACGGTCGAGCTCCTTGTCCCGCCGGGAGCTGCTCAGCTCAGCGATCAGACAAGAATGATTTCTAACAGCCAAGTTCGGCCTTATAACACCTAGAGCTCACGCTCATTTGGGAACGCCCCAGTAGCATTCGTACACGCCGAATGGAGTGCCCAAATTCACGTAGACAGCTGTCACTCAGTTCGCTGCGAAATATTCAATGAGGCGCCACCATCTTTGGGTGAACGCCCCGCTCGCTGACGAGCAAGCGCGCGCGACCCCACGGGGTGAGGGCGAAAGGCGGCGACGTCGGCAATTACCCCTCTCCGGCGCACCACGCCGACGATTCTCGGAACCCGGTGGCGCCATCTGCGTTTTCAATGGGGGAGTATCCCTGCGTTATTCGGTCGGCCAGACAATCTGTCTCGAGTGCGTGCCGTGACGAATTTGCGTCGACTGCTCTGCAGTGTTCGCAGTGCTACGTCGCCAGACAGAGTGGCGAGTTCTCACGCGCCGCCCGTGCGCCTGGCCGCTGACCTCACCAGTTGGTCTTACAACTCTGTCGACACCGATTGCGTCCTGAAGGGGGGATCATCCCAGCGGACTTCCGTTGGCCGGACGATCCGGCGCCCATACGTGCTGTGACGAATTGGCGATGGCTGCTGCGTAGAGTCCACAGTTTTTGCCACCAGACAGAGTGGCGGGTTCTCATGCGCAGCCTGCGTGCCTGTCCACTGACCTCATAAGTGGACCTTACACGAAGCATGGAAACATACTCTGCTCGTAAAAAACAATAGAAAGCGTCATCGATTCGGGGCATCGATTACATGCTTTCGCGGGTGATCTTGTTGAGCGCTCTGCGGTCGACGCAAAAGCCCACTGAGCCATCGTTTTCCTACATGAAGACGACAGGAGAAAACCATCAACTAGATTACGGGGTACTTATAGTGTTTGTAAACATGGCGCACACCTTTTCGCTGATAACTTGGCCTTCCGATGCGGACACATGAAATGGACGGCTGGGGAACACACGGTTGCCGTTCATTTCTATCCCGTCAGCTGGTGCAGGCATGGTTTCTAGTGCAGCGGCATGGCAATGAAATGATCTCTTCTTCGTCAAAAACTCCAGTCATGATGGTTCCTCTTCTGGTGATACATCAGGGCTTACTGTGCCCGTAAGACCGTCGAGTCGGCAAGTCAAAGTTGTTTACCAAAACTTCGCTGGGAGAAAGGAGCGGGAACCAATAGAGAGAGCTGGCGTGTCGGCCACAGTCGTACAACAGCGCCTTTGCGTATCAGAATCTTCTCGGGGGTACTATTCGTTTTGGCCTGTAGTTCAACCGCAACGAGAAATGCACGGGCAGGTAGGGATTATGAGCCCCTTGGAAAGAAAGCTGCCAGATGGACTAGCTAGAATGCCCCATCACATAGGCTGTCGCAGGAAACCAAACTAACTTTCTCGTTTCCTTGGGCGGTGACTCTGTATCAACGCTTGTCACAAGCCAAGGTGGTGTCTCCGAAAAGCTTGACTGCCCTCTGGCTAGTAGCTGATTTCCGGAAAATGACAGAATAATATGGCATCCGCCAAGATTATATGGCATCCGCCCTTGTGCACTGCCGCCAAGGCGGCAGTGCACAAGGGACGCCAGCCTAAACTACGCTTGCCACCTTTTGCAGCACTGGTTTCCTGCGCATCCTGACTGGGCAGGAGAAGGGACGCGGATCGTCGCAATCTCGGATTCACCGTCGGTGGTGGCTACTTCGGTCGTCACCTTCCACCGGAATCTACGACGTGCGCTTCAAAACGTGACGGCGACGACTGCGCTCCTAGGCCTGCTGCAATATAAAAGGCAGTGAAAAGGACGCACCCCTCAGTTCGGCGGCAGTGCACAAGGGACGCCAGCCTAAACTACGCTTGCCACCTTTTGAAGCACTGGTTTCCCGCGCATCCTGACTGGGCAGGAGAAGGGACGCGGATCGTCGCAATCTCGGATTCACCGTCGGTGGTGGCTACTTCGGTCGTCACCTTCCACCGGAATCGACGACGTGCGCTTCAACACGTGACGGCGACGACTGCGCTCCTAGGCCTGCTGCAATATAAGAGGCAGTGAAAAGGACGCACCCCTCAGTTCGGCGGCAGTGCACAAGGGAAGCCAGCCTAAACTACGCTTGCCACCTTTTGCAGGTGAGTAATTTAGTATCAAGTAACTACCTTACTGGTCGTATTTGATTGCACTGCTGCCGAACTCACTGCGGTGTTGTCAGTTTTTGGATGGGGAAAGACGGCACAAGGGGAGCCAGTAGCAAGGTTCCTGAAAAAGATGTTACAGACATGAAGGACACGCGTGAGCTATTATCAGCGTTTGACAAGTTCACACGTGATCTAAGGGCGGAATTTGATGAACTGAAAAAGTCTATTTCGTTCTGCACTGACGTCTGCAATGGCGTAAAGACGGCAAGTGAAGAAATAAAAAAACTGAGACAAGAAATGAATGAACTTGTCAAGCAAAACAGGGACCTAAAAGCTGAGAATGACAGGCTGGCGAACAAGTGCGAGTACCTAGAACGATACCAACGCCTTAATAATCTTGAGATCAAAGGCGTGCCAACTGACAACGACCCTCTCACCGTCATCCAGCATATAGGCAAAAGCGTTGGCATGAAAGTTGATAGCACGGACATCGACACGTGTCACTGGGTGCCCACAAAGAATTCGGATGCACAAAACATTATTGTACGGTTTGTTCATCGCAGCAAGCGAGACAGCATATTGGCAAAATTCCGGAAGAGCAGAGTAGACACCTCTGTTCTGGGCATTGAAGCGAAAGGTGCAATCTATGTAAACGAGCACCTGACTCAGGCAACTAAGGCTTTGCTTTCTGCGGCGATCAAAAAGAAAAAAAGAAGTGGGATGGAAATTTGTTTGGACGGCTTCTTGCAAAGTGCTAGCACGAAAAGACGAAAAAGCAAAAAGCGTCCAAATTTCGATCCATGCTGACCTGGACAAAATCACGTAAAAGGAAAAAAAACGGGACTTCAACGGGATGATAGCTGCGCTGTAACGATATGGCGACGAACTCGGACGTTAGTGGTAACTACTACAGCACAGAAGAATTTAATCATGAATTCTGTAGTCCTGGAACTTCATTTTCAGTCATTCATATGAATATCAGAAGTATAAAAAACAAAATGGATGAACTTACCCTCTTTCTGGAATCCTTTAATGAGCGCTACGACATCCTCGCCTTTTCAGAGACTTGGGTTACAAACCCTGATAATGCGCCGCGTTTGAATGGCTATCGTTCTGAGCACTTATGTCGCAAAACCAAAAGAGGCGGTGGCCTAGCCGTTTATTTCAAAGAAGAACTGACTTCTGAAGTATTACATGATTTTTCCTTTATCTCGGCAGATGTGGATTGTTTGGCTGTTAGGCTATCGAAACTGATAGTGCTACCATTATACCGACCCCCGCAAGGGCGAAAACGCAACTTTTTAGAATTTTTCGAGATGTTCTTGTCCTCTTCAATATGTGAAAAGCATTCTTATGTTGTCTTGGGTGACATTAATATTGATCTGTGTTGTAATGATAACTATGCGAAAGAACTGAATGCTCTATTATGTACTTATGATGCTGCAAATCTTATCCACGTGCCCACACAATTAACTACGCACACTGCTACTTTACTAGACATATGCGCCACGAACATGCGTCCACACGAATGTCGCAGTGGTGTGCCATCATGCGACCTGAGCGACCATTTACCAATATTTTTTCTACTACCTTCTTTTGCTACAAACAACCACTTACATAACGAACGGGTATATTTTCGGTGAAAAATTACTAACGAAGCTTTAGGAATATTCCTACGCTCGATTGAATCGGCGCACTGGAACCCTGTTTACCTGCAATGTGACGCCAAGAACGCCTACGATGTTTTTGAGGGCATATTAAAGGATTGTCACTACGCTGCTTTTCCCCTAGAAAAATGTACCTCCAAGCAAACAAATAAATTTCGCAAACCGTGGATGAGCTGAATCCTATACGCCAGAATAAAAACAAAGAACAAATTATATCATGAGTATCTTAAAAAGAGCGATGGTGAATTGTTTACAAAATATAAAAAATACCGAAATATGTTGACATCCGATCTTAAGAAAGCGAAGGAACAATATTTCCACAATGAGTTTGAATATATACAGGGAAACCCCAGAAAGGTGTGGGACGAGTTCAACAGGCTTACCGGGAAAATGAAAACACATCGCAAAATGACCACAATTACACTAGACGGTAGGAGCGTTTGTGGGGAGGCCGTCGCTGATGCTATGAACGCGCATTTTGTGAACGCAGGTTCATACAACAGCTGGAATGATAGCGATGATGCTGAAACTACGACATCTGCCGCATGTATTTCCGAGTCAATTTTTTTATGGCCTACTGATCCTATGGAGGTAGCATCACTAATAAGAAAGCTGAAACTAAACGTCGCAGCAGGAATTGATGACATCGGGCCGTCCGAGATATAGTCAATTGCACCGTTTATCTCCGAAGTTCTAGCACATATAATAAACCTTACCTTGAGCACTGGTGTCTTCCCAAAAAAGTTGCAAAAGTCACTCCCATATTCAAGAGCGGTGATCCAGAAAACCCATCAAATTACCGCCCTATCTCCGTGCTAACCACGCTATCTAAAATTTTTGAGGGTGTTATTTTGGACAGACTCGTTTCTTTCTTTGATATACACGGTATAATAACAGACAGCCAATACGGTTTTCGGAAAGGGCGTTCGACTGAGCAGGCGTTACTTCTTATCAAGGACGCAATATTAGCTAACATGGAAAATCGAAAATACACGCTTGGACTGTTCGTAGACATTAAGAAAGCCTTTGACTCCATACAGTATGACCTGCTGGTTAATAAGTTGTTCATTTATGGTGTACGTGGAATTGCCCAAGATCTTATTAAGTCATATTTGCAAGACCGTTACCAAACTGTGAATGTTGATGGCACAATGTCTTCAAAATTAATGTTGAAACAGGGTGTCCCACAGGGCTCGATTTTAGGACCGTTCCTCTTCCTTGCATATATAAATGATATTGTTTCGATGCCTCATTCACCACAACTCATAATGTATGCAGATGACACTAATATCTTTTTTACGTCTAATAATCTGGCGTCACTTGAAAGCAGCGTTAACGATTACATGCGACGCCTGTCAAACTGGCTGAAAAATAACAGGTTACAATTAAATGCCAAAAAAACTACGTACATCATATTTCGCCCTATAAATAAACCGTTAGGCACCACTTTTAAAGTTATGTTCAATAACCAGCTCCTTAAAAGGGTTAGAGAGCAAAAATTTCTTGGCGTTTGGTTTCAGGAGGAATTATCGTGGAAAGCGCACGTTGAACACTTATGGATAGAATTGGCTCGAACTCTGGGCACCCTGTACAAGTTAACAACATTAATTCCGCTTTGGCTAAAAAA
Source organism: Haemaphysalis longicornis (assembly GCF_048455015.1). Taxonomy (NCBI): domain Eukaryota; kingdom Metazoa; phylum Arthropoda; class Arachnida; order Ixodida; family Ixodidae; genus Haemaphysalis; species Haemaphysalis longicornis. Next base: position 2,278,122 of record NW_027526329.1, on the reverse strand, counting down.
ACTTCTTTACCGCTCTTTGTTCTATTCGAAGCTCTGTTATGGATTATTAGTATGGGGAACAACGACGTCCGGCAATTATAGTAAAATAATTGTGCTACAGAAGAAAGTGCTTAGATGTTTTGAAAACTATCACGGAAACTGCCAGAGTCTGCCGACATCTCCCCTGTTTTTGAAACACGATATATTAAAAGCAGACCAGCTTTACTATTTTAAGCTGCTACAGTACATACAACCAAATAACCTTTGCAGGCCAGGCGTAGATCACGATTCAGGTTATTCAATACGACAAAAAAAAAGAGAATGCCGAAAACCAGGACAAATTATGGCAAACACACAACTGAATATCAAACACTTTTTATACTTAATAAATTAAATGGTAATATACATTTCACGCGTTTGGTAAGTGCGTTTAAAAAGCACATTAAGAATGTATTGCAGTCACTCGGTCTCCACTACAGCAATTGATATTGCCTGCCATTTTTGTTCACGCAATCTAGCTGAAATTTTCTGGTTTGTTTTCTTGCTTCCTTTTTGTGAATGGCGTTACCGTGCTTAGCGAAATATTATACACGTGTGTACAGTTATTCACTGTGTCATGAGAAATTCATGTATTATTGTTGTAACAACTTGATCAGTTGTAAGCGTTTTTTTTGTTAATTATTATTTTTTTGGGTATCGGTTGTATCAACTGTTTTATATGATGTTGTGAACTTGGTCGTATAATTTTGGATGTAGTTATTTTCTTGGTGTTCTTTTACTAGAGAAGTTGTGATAGATTTTTTTTTTGTGGCAAACTTTGCTCTGTACAGATACCCAAATTGCGAATATTTTTTGCGTAAAGTGTACACGCAACGTTGTTAAACTGCAGAGGGACAGAGTCCTCGTCAGGCGATTTAGCCTTTAGTCTCTGTCCCTGTAGCACACGATGTATTTTGGTTTCTTCCAATAAAGGATTGATTGATTGATTGATTGATTGATTGATTGATTGATTGATTGATTGATTGATTACAAAGTGCAATCCTGGAATAGGTTCAAGAGAACAAAGCAAAACAGCCGCATACTCGATGTGATGCCAACTTGCACCACTGAAAACACGTGCAGTGCGGTTGCTGGAGGGTTGTGTCACGATGTCATTCGCCCCACATAATGTAGGTCAGTTATACGTAGTCCTGCCGTTAAGTATTTTTGCACATATGTCAGCGTTTTCAACTGATATATAACATGCAATGTCAATGAGTGCAGTTACACTAACACCTTTAACACAATTGGTACGTTCTGTGAACTTTCTTTGGGAACTGTATACTTTTTTTCCGTGTAATGCAGTTTCCTGCCGAAAACCTGGAAGGCCTAGTTTTCCGGAAAGGGGTTTGAGTCATGCGGGACAGGCGAAAGACGCAACACAGCATGGCGGGGTGGTGATGATGAACGGCGTCTCGCATTGGGGGGGGGGGCTGCGAGACAGTTAAGCTGAGACGCCCGGGGAGAGGTAGAACTATGTCTAGACGACGGGCGACTTCCGCGGTAGCAAGCATAGCTAAAGAACATGCAGTGGCGTTCATATGTGTCGTATTTTCGTCGCTCCTGCTGTTAGCGCCGGCGGCCGAACTTCGAAATGTGGTCGCCGATGCCGCAGTGATGGCCAACTGGTCAGGCAAAAGCGGACTATTGGCGGGGTTCTCGCCATTTTCGGTAGGCAGATCGCGGACTGAAACCTCTCGGAATCGCTGCGACACAGCCGGAAGCACGTTCATCCAAGATTGGCGTCAGCGGAATGGGTGGTCGCCCAGCAACATCGGAAGAAGATTGGACCGCCATAGGAGCAGGAGGCTCCGGTGACCGGATTCCAGGCATTGCCGCGAGCTCCTCTCTAACAATCTCTGTAGCCCGGGTGCAGATGAATGGAGAGCGACACCCGACGCGAAAGCAAACCCATGATATCGCCACTCTTCGCGTGCAATGGCACGTATCATCGCTCGGAAGTCGTCGTCGCTGAGACGCTGGATGGTAAAAGGCTCCGGCGGGGGGAGGGGATGGACTAGAGCTCACCCAGTCTCTGGCAGATTCTGGTCACATCAGGTACGGTTGAATAGTTTTTAAGTGCAACAGCCATGAAAGCAAAGTGGCCGATCATATTTATCCGATCATTTCTATCATTTCTATAATTTGAAGAACCCGGTCTCTTTCAGGCATGTCTCATCCTCAATATAAGAGGTGTGCTGCAGACGGCAATCCAGCTTTTTTTTGGCAGTCGGATCGAGCGCCGCAACGATCTAAGATCAGGCCCAGCTCAATACTTCTTCCAACCCTATCCTTGATTTATTTTGCGTGGTGAATGATCCGTATTGTCCTCTGACATAAGTAGAAATTCACGTCCATAATCTTACCCGCCGCGGTGGCTCAGTGGCTAAGGCGTTGCGCTGCTGAGCACGAGGTCGCGGGTTCGATTCCCGGCGCGGCGGCCGCTTTTCTGATGGAGGCGAAAAGCAAAAACGCCCGTGTGTACGAGATTTCGGCGCACGATAAAGAACCCCAGGTGGTCAAAATTAATCCGGAGCCCTCCACTACGGCGCGCCTCATCGCCTGCGTTGCGTCGGCGCGTTAAACCCCACAATCAATCAATCAACGTCCATAATCTTGGTGCTCTCGTCCAACCTGTTAAACACGCTTACTCGTTTATAGCTATCCAACCATTTCTCGACGTCATGACCATGAAGCGCAGCAAAGGTGGCGGTCGCGCTGGCTTCTGGTCCCGAGGGACGTTGGGACTGCCGAACCCGCAACGTTGGGTGTTTCCACTGTCATCGGCTTGGCTTTCTACGGTAGGCGATGGACTGACCCGGTCCCCACAGGTGTACTTGAGAGGTACACACAAAATTCAGCAGAGCGCGTCGCGATCTAACATTACTGTGAAAGGCCGGCAGTATAGGTAGAGACGAAATTTCTGTAGTGACCAGATTTGGCAACGAACTCCTGCTGTGTGATGGAGTAATTCTCAGCAGGCGTCAGGTAGCGACTTCCATACGCAACAACCCTTCCTGGATTTCTCGTCCCGTTGCAACACCAGAGCGCCTACGCGTCTTCACAAGCGTTGGTATGCAGAATGTGAATGCACCCACTGGTTGAAAGGGCTGAGAGGTGGACCGCAAGTGAGCCGAGCTTTGAGGCGTTCCAACGCTACTTTGCACTTGTGAGACCACATGAAACCGGTGCCACCATTCACAAGCTTGTATTCAAGAAATGGAATGCTAGCAGAGTTCAGAACAAGTAGACACAAATGCGACGCATGGCCGAGGAACCTGCGGATAGCTTTCCGTCGCGGAGACAACGGAAAGCTGACAACTGCCGGAATCTTGTCTGCATCGAGTGGTATACAATCTTTGCTGACTCAAAGATGCAAAACGTTTTGCTTCTGCCGGGGAAAAGGCATTTCTCAATGTCTAGCCGAAGACACTCCGCACCGACGCCTTCGAGGACCTGGTCCCGTCGGTATAGTTCTCTGTGAAAACTTGAAGAAAACATTTTCTTCTCGAAATAGAGCAAGCATATCTGCCATTTAGGACAATAGAGAACGCTGTATATCATTCGCTAGAAGGTGGCTAGATCATTATAAAATCGAGAGGCCTTACATAAAATTCATATATTGCATCTTCTGCTGCAAATGTCGCCTGTTTCGTCTTTTTCTTGTGTTCCTCCTGTATTGCATTTCGCCAATGCCCGACTCTCGAATCAAGGCAAGGAAAATGCTCTGCTCGTAAACAATACAAAGCGTTGTCAATTTGAGACATAGAATATACGTCTTGCGGGGGACCTTTTTGAGTGCTCCGTTGCCTACGAAAAGCACAATAGGCCGTCTTTTTATCGCATCAAGACGACACGTGAAGACCATGAACTAGATGACGAGCGTGCCATACTTTGGCGGTCCGATGGGAATACACGATAGGGAGGACGGTGAACAACATGGCTGCCGTTCATTTCTATCTAGTGGGTAGCTGCAGACCTGGTTCCTAGTGAAATCGCATGTCAATCAATTGATCTGTGATCCTCAATACCTCCACTCATGAATTTTCTCTGTTGGCGATAGGTCAGGGCTTACTTTGGCTGCAAGGCCATCGAGGCGGCGGTATGCCTAACTGCTGGAGCGAAACCGCGCTGGTAGAAAGAAGCGGGCAACACCACAGAGAGCTGCAGTGCTGGCTACAATAGCTACAGTAGCGCGTTCGGGTATAACGATCCTCTCGGGGGTACTACTTGGTCTGGCCCGACCACAAACAAAACGAGAAATGTACCGGGAAGGTAGGTATGATGCCACTCGGAAAGAAAGCTGTCAGATGAAATAGTTACAATTTCCCATCAGATACTCTCTCGCAACGAACAAAAATATTTTGTTTTGCTTGGGCGATGATAGTATCAAAATGTTTTACAAGGCAAGGTGGTGTGTCCTTAGCGCTTGAGTTCCTTGTGGCGAAAGCTGAATTTCCTGTCAATGACAGGATGTTATGGCATCGGCCAAGGTTAGGAAGTCCAATCCTAGCGTATGTTCACGACCACAGGGGAAGGGAACCGCACACTCAATGCTATGCCAAATCCTATCTACAGGCCGACAGTTGCCACATTCTTCCTCTTGTAGACAAAAAGCTCTTACGTTCAGCCGCGATGCGTCCATGTGCACTTGAACGTTTAACTGGACATCATTCGAAAATAGTTTCATCAGTGGTGGCTCACAAAGGCAAGCCCTTAGCTCTTTGGAATTATTCTTGACCGACTTCCCGTTAGAATGACCTTCTTCTTGAACAGCGCGCTGAAAGTTGCGGCATGAACGTTTAACTTTGGTTTGAATAAACCTCCTGAAGTAAGACGTCAGACCTAAGAATGGCGGAAGCTCTTGGACATTCCTCAGTCGAGGGGAATTCTTCACAGCTGCCAGTTCCGTCCGACCCGGAGAAACTCCCTCTTTTGCAACAACGTCTCCAATCTAAAGAATTGATGGGCAAAAAAAAAAACACTTGCCTGTTTTGAAGTTCAGTCCAGCCTTGCTAAATTGGTAAAAGAGAATGTGCAAGTTCCCCAGATGTCTTTTAAATGTGTTGCTGTAGATGACACAGTCGACCATGCCAATTTGAGCCTTGTCACTAAGCCTTGTCAGTTGCTAGTGGCGCTTTGTCCCGTACACTTGCTTGTCCTCGTCGCTGTAGCGCTTTTCTCACCATGAACTTTTACCTACAAGCCCACCCCGCAGTTCTCCTGATTGAGCTGTGTCGTAGTACAAGTTTCCAACTACTGAGTCTACTGCGCGCTGACACATGAAGGGTGCGCCTTTCAGTTCAAAAGGCATACGAAGACATTCGTACTTTCCACATTAGGTCCCAAATACACTTTTTTAAGTATCGGTAGGGCTCAATAAAATCTAGTAAAGAGCTTAAACCAAGTTCATGATCCAGAAGTATTTGCGACCACTGAGAGCATGCAGTGCGTCTTCTGTTCTTGCCATAGAATACACTGTGTATTCAGTGACAGCATTGAGGCATCGCTAATCGGCACGAAGGCGTATCGAGACCGTCTTTTTGTGACCAATAAAAATGGTGGTTCGAATATACTTCAGGATGGTGCTATTGTTTTGATATCAGTTAGGTCCCCCATCACCGCTTCAACGATGTCGACTTGAGCAGGAGATAGTCGGCGTGTTACTTGTGCAATTGGGATTGCGTCTTAGGTCATAACTGGAAGTTTCGCAGTGCAGCAGTTGCTAACATCTGTAGTACTTGTGGAAAAGCATGCGAGGAGCTCCTTTGCTTGTTGAAACTGGCTATGTGCCTGTGTTGGACAAACATTGAATGACATGTAATTCAAGTTTAAGGTCTGATGCTGAGCTTCACTGTTTAGGGGCGGACGCTGGTTCCTCCATATCCTTAGAAGACGGCAAAGGAGTGCAGCAGAATATATTCTGTGCTCCGTGAGCGCTGATATCTAACTCTCCAATGTCGGAGAGGACTTCAGCCAATCCCACTGCAATGGCAGCAGCAAAGATAACAGGTTGCGTGCAACAGTTCGTGAAGCGGACGAAGATTATTCGTCTCGTTTAGCTTATGTTGGATCTCTGGGTCCTCCAGCTGTGGCGCGATGCTCAGAAAGCGGAGCGACACGTGTGATGCGGTGAGGCTTTAATGCAATCTAGAAGAAGAAGCGGGCGCGAGCCGCCACAGCCACATGAGCATGCGGCAGCTCGTGAAGCGTAATGAAATGATGATGGTTAGCGTCGTCTGCTGCAAGGAGTGACGAAGAGGAAGTCACAACAGTCTCCCCCGCCGACAGATGGCGCTAAGGGCTTCCAAAGAGGTCTGCTAGGGGTACGGGACGCTTGGCTGTAGTGCCCCAGGAAAAACGTTCACTTCTTGGCCCGCCGATGCCATCATGTCCACCAATGAGATTTGTCCCGAACTACAGAGTTGTAATGGACGTTGCCTTTAACAGTGTAGCCCAAGTGTTTCTTCAAGGGCGTCTCTTTTGCTTGGTTGGGCGTGATATCCTTGGTATCATCACTCCTCTGATGCCGAGAGCGTTTGCGCCGCCTCCGGTGCTTATACTGCCTAACCTGTCGCTTCTTGCAATTTGTCCACAGTGTTTTGGAAGCTAGAGTCTATTCATGAAGGTTGGAGCAGGAAAGGTTTCTGAAGTTAAACGAGGCAAAGTTGCTGCAAACGCAAAACTTTTCTTGCAGGTGTCCGACCTTCGGGGAGGGCATGCTTTTGCTGCCTTTTCTCTGTGCTTTTCTACATAGACGTCTTGGCATATTTATTTCTGTTTTGCTCCGTGTCTGCAGCGCAACAATGTTCCCTTGATGACTCACTTTGGGCGCGGCATTACGTCTTCTGGCTCGTTCTTTCTGTTTGCGTTTGTGTTTTATCGACTCAGCTCGTTTTGCAGACTTTCTCTCACGAAGAGTTTCATTTCTCTTTGACTCCTCGATGGAGTGCAGGATGTTCTGGTGCTTAAACAAAAGTGTGCCGAAGTGCTGGTTCCGAAGACGGCTTAACTGTTTTAGGGTTCCAGGAGGCGAATAGAGGGATTTTTCCTGTGAATTAATTCTACGCTCGATGGTCGTAACCACAGGAGTGTCGTTGCTGGCCGGCTTACAAATGTTCATGAAAGCTTCTCGGGAGATCTCATTTTTGTACATCCTCATGGATTCATTTGTGGGCTCTGCTTCATTAAGGGGATCGTCCATACATGTGGAGTCTTGTGGTAGTCGGGCTGTCGTTGGGTGACAGTTTACCACACATTGAATCTGGTGGTTGAAAGTAGCCATTAAAATGACAGGACTCGAACTAGCTCCAAAGGGTACCCGAGTTATTTTCCATGCGTCTAAGTCCAGTAGTAAAAGGTCTGGTTGTGGGGATGTGCGCTTGCCCTTGGTATGTGAATGAACGGTCGCTGGGCGTGGCGTCGAAGACCGGCATTCCTGAATCTTGAAACGTAGACTAGCCGTCAAGGTGACAACCTTGTCGCGGTATTGTCCGGCGTCTAACGTCTCACTCTCGAGCAAGTCGTATGGTGTCTCCTCAAAAATCGCGTCATCAACTGTGTCAATCTGTGCATAAAATGCGCCGATTCTCTCAAGCAGTACACTTACTGCAGATCGTGTCGCCTCTAGATTTCTTCATATGTGGCCTTCCGCTTCCGCTAGAAGGCCATCCAGTTGCGCCCGTAGTCTGAGGCGTCGTCAAAGTTGCCGCTCCATTTGGCCGCATGCAGCTGGGAACGGTGACCAAGATCGCAGGCGCCGCGTTGTTTCCTGTGCTTTCGCGGCTCCGTGCGTCGTTGTGCTTGGCGTCGGCTAGAAGTCCCGGTTTCTCTGCACCATGTGGAAAACGTCCAGAGAGGTAAGGCAGGAGGCCGTCATCTGGGAAAAGGCAATGTATTTACATTGTGTTCAGGGAACCGTTCTCAAAGCAGCGATCTCGACGCCTCGCTTGGTCGTCTTCGTCATACTTCGTCTGTGAGCCTGCTGAGCTGGGTGCGAGCTTCTTCGTCTTCCATGAAAGTTCCAACAGCTTATTCTGTTGGTTCGGGAACGGAGTGTCCCTCAAAGTGTGAGCGTTATCCGATAACATATATCTTGACCTCTTCTTTCAATTTGGCGGAGCAAGAAAACTTGACGTTTATAAGCTTCGCCATGTTCCAGGAATATGGGTCTGCATTAAAAGGGTAATCTACGGGAGTCGCTGAGGCTTTGGCACACGAAAGGTGTTCGTACCCCAGTCAATAAGGCTTTCCATATCACCAGAAAAAAAGCAGGAGTCGTTCGCTCTCGAGGTGAGGGACAGCGATCCGGGTTTGGAGGATTCTTTGCCCGTCGGCAACAATCGACGCAGTCACTTATAATTTAAGCAGTGGCTAGGCGTTTGTTCCTTTTAGATCCTGCGAAGATGGCTTCTTTTGAGCATAGGCTGCTGGGCCAAGAAGACGTTTATTAAGGCACTCATTGCTCCTGAGTCTAAAAGTGCAGGGATCGTTTTTCTCTTATTGGAAACATCAATGATTTTCCCGCCCGATTCCGTGCGACATGCAACACGCTTGACTAACGTTGACCTCTCACGGGAGCTAGAGGCAGCACATCGCCGTTTCCCTGTCACTGGTTAAACGCTCTTTCCATTTTAAAACAGCTTTCTCAGCGGCCGTCTACAGCACTGGACGATATATCTATATTTTTTTGCAGTTGACGCAGCGAGGACATACATGTGTCTGCTGGGGAGTTGAACGTTGAGTACCGCTTTGTGAAGGTGACGCTGGTGCCGACATCCTGGCAGCGTTTCTCGACGTTCGAGGAGACAACGTTTGGCGCGTGCTACTTACGGATCTGACGGGTGGTTGTTTCGTAGGGGGAGACTCCGGTGGGCATTGCTTTTTTGGTGGTGCACTTTTCAGTGTACCGGTGGGTTCGCGAGTAACGGTGAGTGCTGATGCTTTACCTGTAGTTGATGACACATGATCGAAGCGCAGTATCGATGCCAACAGCATGTCCACAGGCATAGAATTCTCTACAGAAAAATACTTCTTGGCTTTCGGTGAAAGGCTGGCTACGATAAACCTGCATTTAGTGGGGTCGGCTTAAGGGTAGCTGCACTGGTCGATGATCTCCAATTTACGAAGAGCGAAGTTCGTACACGACTCCACAGAACGCTGTTTCGCGGCGTACATCTTCTGCTTGGTTTCAGATTTATCATTCTGCTTGTACTATTTCTGAAAAACTACCTTCAGCTAAATGTGAAGTTGTGACGTCCGCTGTCTTCAGAAGTGGTCTAATCAAAAAGTCTTTTGGTGTAACTGCGGAACTATCAGGGTGATGGCCACTACGTTGGCCACTTTGTTAGGTCAGCAACCAAAACTGCCTTAGGTACAGCCATGCGGTGACGCCTTTTCCAAGCAGTGGAAGTGATGGAGCCGCAACGGATGGGAGAGCTGCCTGTTCCTTACCTGGTGTACCTGTTGCTTCTGCTTTGACCGAAATTTCTGGCGGTGGTGCCCTTTACTGCTTTTTGGTGTTTACCAGACTGCCTGAAGCGCTCGTGTCGGAGTCCTCATTGCCTGTCGCAGGTGAAGAATCTCCGCAAATCCTTGCTCGATAATGGTCGAGGCGACACAGCATTTAAGAAAGCACATTCGCGATCTGTTCTCGCATAGCTTGCCGCGGCACTTCAATGTCGGCTGCTGGCGGCTGAAGCACTGTAAAAGTCTATGAGCTTTCTCAGCTCTCTAAGTTTTCAGTGCATCTTTACAACTTCATCGCGCAGACTCTTTACCTTTCAAACGAGGCTTTGTACGTTTCTTCCCTAGCGGCATCGTCCATGGTATCAAAACCTTCAATCGATGGCTCTCTACTGTCAACAAAATATGGGCGACGGAGACCTGAAGCAAACAGTGAAAAAAGTGTTGGTCAAAGAGAGCGTAAAACGTACATGCGAGGAATAACGGCTTAAAATCCCTTTCCCGAAGTTGGGCGCCAAATATGATGATGCAGAGCAACCATCACGGAAAAAGATCGCCCAGGGCCACATACACGACTCAACTCCTGCACAGTCAGACAAAAACTGTTTATTTCTTGTTCAAAGCGCACGGTTTCCGCAGGCATGGTGTCCGGTGTCGGAGCGTCTGCGTAAATATGGGAAGAGGAAGAGAACCACAGCCGCGCGTAAAAGCACCGAAAATCACGCACGTTACATCACTACGGTGCGCCACGCCAGACACATGTAAATCCCGGACAGTGTTTGCAATAAGATGGTCTTTCGTGAACTACTGAAACGCGAAATTTTCGGCATTTCTGCCTTACGTTCCATTTACCTTTTCGATCAAGTTGCAACAATTTGCAAAGGCAGAATTACTACAAACAGTTAAATCTGTATGCGTTACACACACATGTCCCCATTATTTCGTGGAAAGGAAACCTTACTCACATTTTAGCTAAACTTCAAACACACAATACGACGTTACCGTATTATTTTAGTTAAAAATACGCGTATGTTTATTTTTACGGTGGCAAGTGAAACATTTTGGCTGGCGATTATCATACAACCTGACGCGAAAGTTGAGTACAGCGGGAATTGTAGTCTACTCGGCGACGGTTAATAGATGAGGTGTAAAGACGCGCACCTCTGAATTCTGACGTCGGTGGCAAGGAGCGTCTGCTAACGCAGCACTTCGTCTCAGTAAGTGAAGTCTTGATCAGAGAACCCACCAACGGGCTTGGTATTCTGGCGTCAGGGTTATCTAGTATCGCGTCTTTACCCCCTCCGCACCGGCCTCGAAAACCGCCATCCCCCTCACATTTTCACCATGATTTCATCGCTGCTTTCCCTAGTAATTGTATATCAAGTGTTATCTTGGCGAAAGCGAAAGTTACTAAATGGCCTCTTGTTTGAAGCGTGAAGCCTATTTATAGAGAGTAAAATCAAATTCGGTCGCAACGTCACTATGCCACGGGACTGTGCCATGTGACAGCGCATATTGCGTTTAATTGGCAGCCGTATACTCCGCGATTTCGGCTGCTCGGAACAAATATCTTTGCATCCCGTTGTTCAGAAGCGCAGAGAATATGTTTGCTCTTTTTGACGGCTCCGGTCTTTTTGGTACAGGAAGTTTTGTAATACGGTTTTCTCGAAACACCGTTTTTGATCTAATCCACAGTGGGAACGACGAAATGATCCTAGTCGTGCAACAAAAACTGGCCAATGATGGCGAAACTTCGTCATGTGGAATTTGAGCGATACTGCTTGGTGTTTTGACTTTATAAAACTTGTTGTGGCGAATAATTTCAGACAGACATACATGTATGGTTACAAAACACTTTTATTCATCCAATCTTACTTCGTTTAGGAGGCGAAGCCCTTTACAGGGTCGGGCAGTCGGCATCTCATGTCGTTGTCGTCGTAACCATCGTCAGCTGTAGTCAGGGTACTAAAACACCGGTACACTCGTTTACTCCTCGCGCTACAACTTACCTCATTGTAGAAAAATACTTACACCTGTTTACGCCTCGCGCTGGAGTGCTTCCTAATGCGTGTTATAAAAACACCTGGGCTGTCGTTTACGCCTCGCGATAGAACACGTCGTGCTTCAAAATCCGTAGACTTTTACAGGAAAGCTGTACCCCTCTACCAACCAACTGTTTCATCTCTGTGTGCAAAACCGCCAAGGCGCTAGGAATACACTTATACACTCTAGGCTTCTCCCCTCCCAGGGTTTTACGATAGCGGAGATGGCCCGAGATTTCTTTCAACAGGCCCGCCTTTGCTAGTTTTTTTGTCATAAAGGGGCCCTTGTGGTCGCTGAAATGGACAAATTTATGGTCGACTTGCAGCACCAGTACCATGTTTTCAAATGCGACGTCAATGAAGGTAATTAGCGTGGGGGTGTCAGTATTGGGGTAAATTACGACAGATGAGAACGTGATGTTCTCGAACGCAAATAGAACAAAACTTTTGTTTTTCCTAATATCTACCGCAACATTCCCCACCACTAATGTTAGTGTATATTGATGGCCAGTTGATGTGAGGCGCAGACGTGCACTACGTCTTCGGAATGCGCGGTAGACAATAAGTTGACAAGCACTACTAACAAGCCGTTGTTTAATTTTGTGGCAAACAGATCGCCGACTTCGTCGGGTGTACCAAAGATTTCAATGGGCATTGCTGAATACCGATACGCCAGTTAAATAACCACTGCCGCAGCCCTGCTGCCGTCTTTACGTGGCGCAGCTGGTGCATCAGCGGCAAGTACTTTTTACTTGCGACATCGGAGGTGCTAAACTTCTGGTTGGGCGGATCGTGTAGCTGCAGCGTCAAATGCGCCATTGCCTTCGTCTGAAGTAGCGATCCCGGCTCTGCCGAATGCGTGACTGCGCACCCTATTCTGGTGTTACCTCTCAGCGGTTCGCCACTTCCGATAACGCATCCTGCGGCCTCAGCATAACAGTGACACCTCACACTTTCGCTATACTTTCATCCTCCGCTCTTCTGATGTCTGTATCTCCAGCATCTTCGGTGCCGCCATCGTTGGCTCGTAGAACCACAAAATGGCGCTAAAGTAATTTGTAAACATCCTGAGATTATTTGGACAAACGGTAGTCTCGAGTCCCTAGTTCATGCTTTGTCCACTCTGGATGCGTTTACGCTACTTAAGTTGGTAGAATATTCAATACGAAAATGCCGTCTTCCTTTTAGCATCCTTCTTGCCGACTTCCAATGACGATTCGTATGACGCCCACTTCAGAAGGCCCTGACAAAGTCCGTCGGCTGGCAGCCGCCGGGTCATCTCAATTTGTTCGCTTAGTTGAAATTGAGCCACGAGTAAAATTGTGAGTAGAAGAATGCGCCTGAAGTTTGCTAGTTTGTAGCGCTGCATTTGGCTTACTATAGTATTTGAAGTCAATGTAGCACCTCACAAACAAACATGATGCTTCGCTGAACGATACCCTAGAAACTTCTAAAGCAACGTAAGGGCGGGAATAGGGTCAGACAAGTTAATATAAGTCTTAAGTATTCAAACTCAATGATAACTTTTATTGTGAAGCGTAAAGCCAAGGTGGGGTACGCACATTTTTGCGGGGTGAACTAGCATAGCGGTCAGTAACACCACAAAACGTTTACGATCTCTTTTTGGCGCATAAGGAATGCAGTCGCTAGTTATAAGAACTTATAGGAATTGTAGGGGCGCTTACTGCAGGAGCACTACTCAAGAAATTGTCATGAGAGCGGCTGAAAATTCTGGAGTTAAAAAAAAAAGGCTAAGCAAAGCGTACTTGATATTTTCAGCCCAGTCGGCGTTGTGGCATGTTGTTTGAGGCCCGAGGTGCTTGATTTTAAATGTAGGCAATTTCAGAACAGTTACAACACTTGCATTTGTCGATTGATTTTTTTTGTACGGAATGAAATATTTTCGATACCGAATTCACCTTTTTGCGCTGCCACCTTCATTGCTCCATGAGCGAGTTGGCAGGCTCGGTTTATACTCTCGGACGCGGTGGCCGCTTTTCTGGTGGAGGCAAAAAGCAAAAACGCCCGTGTGTACGAGATTGCGGCACACGTTAAAGATCCCCAGGTCGTCAAGAATAATCCGGAGCCCTCCACTGCGGCTAGCCTCATCTCCTGCGTTGCGTCAGCGCGTTAAACCATACAGTCTATCTGCCGAGTTGAAAGGCTGCGTGAAGAACGACACTGGCGCGCAGGCGTGTTCTGGATGGCGTAGTTTTCGCATAAGCACCAACAGTTTCAGGACGATTTCCGAAATACACGATTCCCGCCTTGGTGCTTACATGCCTCCTACGACAGAAGGGCGAGCCTGGCAAGCTTCAAAGGTGGGGGTAAAGTGCCTCGAAGTTGAGTGCCTCTGATGACACGGGGCGCGCTAAGCAACTGCATATGCCTCGGATATTGAACTTTACTTATCAATGTGGTGCTGTCAAGTTGATAATCGCATTCTACTGCCGACAACATGAGAGAAGCGCAATATGCCGGTTCCTGAAATATGGAGATACCGAATCAACAATACCATCGGATTCCAAGCAGGTTATGGTGCAGAACCAAAGTATAAACTGGCTCAATTCCGACATTGACATCGTCTAATCTCATCGTATATCGAATGCGCGTCACAGCTGTTAATAGCAGCCATGGCGGCAAAGGTCGCACGATATTTTTAGTCTTTCATGCCTTATAAATTATTACTACTTTATCAACCTCAAAAAACACAATTTGATAAGTTAACGATTTTACAGGCATGCGCTCTATAAAGGCCGGATTTATGCGCGTGTCACCCAGGTTGGGCGCTCGGTGCTAGACTGGGTGAGCAGCGAGCATCGTGCCGATCATGCCACAACAAAATACCACAGCTACTGTACGAGTCCTAAACGGCCAAAACGTCCTTAAATTTCAAAAGTTGATTGCCTGTGAATATTGAGATTATGTTTACAGAGAGCCTAACCCATCAAAATCATACGAAATTTTTATCAACACCGTAAAGACTGCCTACAATCTGTCGTGTTCTTTACCGCGGTTAGAAAAACACAAAAAAGAAAGGAAAGAATAGGTTACGCATAGCCTCTAAAAACGCCTAAATGAAAAGAATAAGTTATTCAAACGGTTTTTACAAACTCGTGGCCCTGAATTCCTACGCCTATTGAAGAAGGTTAGGAACAATCTTTCTTCCGATTTAAAAAAAAGCCAAAAAAGAGCATTATATGCGCAGCCTGGAAATTTCCGCGCAAGGTACGCGCAAAGTATCGAGCATATTTCATGAATTGGTTGGAAGAAATATTGCAGCATTGCCTTCTGAACTGATAGTCAATGGAGGGCGCTTATCTGGTATATCCCTCGCCAAAGCCTTAAATGAGCATTTAGTCTACTCGGGAGCTCTGAATTCGACACCGCCCACTTAGTTTGCGCTTCACTGTGAAAAATACACCTGCCATTACTTCACTGACTCAGTATTTATGACACCAACGTCGGAAGCCGAGATAGCTTTTGTTATCATGTCCTTGGACAGTAAGTCGGTGGCTGGTGAAGATAGCATCAAACCTGAACCCATTAAAGCTGTTTCTTTAGTTATCGCTGGCCCATTGACACACATATGCAATATTATTCTACCATCCGACACTTTTCCAGATAGGAGGAAAATTGCGCGGGTAACAGTAATTCACAAGGGGGGGTAAAAGCAGCGACCTAACTAATTTCAGACCCATTTCTGTGCTACCATTTTTTTCTAAAATAATGGAAATGGTCATACACAGCCGCTTACAAAATTTTCTATCAGAAAAACGCGTGATTTCTGAAAACAGTATGAATTTCAGAAGAACAAATCAACTGAAACGGCGTTATTACAGTTAAAGACCAAAATATTAGTAATATCGAAAATGGTCTGTACACTGTTGGCATATTTCTCGATTTCCGGAAAGCCTTCGATTCTATCAAGCACGATATTTTCTCACGCGAACATGGAAAGTGTGGCATCAGGGGCCCTGCATTAGAACTTAATTGCAGCTATCTCGGCGGCAGATTTCAATTTACGTGTTTACACGGACACCGCTCCGACATCCGTCATAATAAATATGGAGTGCTACAGGGATATATTTTGGGCCATTTGTTATTAATTTTTGTATATCAATAACTTTATTAATGTCCCTTTAACATCGGACATCGTTTTGTATGCTGATGATGCCAATATATTCCTTTCTGGGGGGAACGTTGAACAGCTTAAAATTATATCTAACAATTATCTTCATGAGCTCAGTAAATGGCTTCCTATAAATAGACTCGCGCTGAATACAAGCAAAACCAAATTAATGTTGTTTTACCGAAAAACACCGTAAGCTATGAAATACGGCTTCAATATTGCGATACGGCACTACAGAACGTGAATAGCCACTTATCTCAGGCGTAACATTCAACAAACACCTCTCCTGGAGAAATCACATCAACAATATTCGTGAAAAGGTAGCACTATCGGTCCGCATGCTACGCCGTCTTTATAGTTTTTTACCTGGTTGGTTTAGGGTGCAGCTTTATTACTATTTTATACACTCACATTTTACATATTCCGTGCTGTTAAACGGTACTGGTAACGAATGTGATAATGAAAATCTTTCTGTGTTGCTGCGCCGAGCCATTCGCTTACTAAACCAGTCAAACAAATATAGTTCTTCGCGGAATGTTACGATGCAATACAATATATCAGATATAGAAGAAACATTTTTGCTCAAACTTGCTGTGTTTGTTTACAAGCAAGTCTTCTTAAACCGCGATGTGTTCTTTAATATATTCTTGGATAGAACTACTGAGTATGCGCTACATCAAACATTTGTTGGTGTAGACAGGCCACGTACATATTACGGGATGCAAATGATGGATTATTTGATAATAAAGCTTTCATTGACTACCCTGATGTTATTTCAATTGCCAAGAGTTGCAGGAATGTTCGCAAATCTAAAAGTTCTGCTCGAATCCTGTTTCGTTCCGCGAATGAGTCATCGTGACAATGTTGCAAATATGTTTGTTCCAGTACTTTTAAGCGCCATATTTGTCCTCGTGATTCCTTGTATTGGTTTATGTTGCCTGAGCTGATGTGTGCTCTTACTAAAAATTATTATGACGTGATTGTTGTATAATACGTTATCCTACGGGTGTTGAAGTGAAATGTGTTTTTTTTCTTCATATGTCTGAAGACTATTTGTATATTGTATGTTGTTTGTGCACTACAGCTGCTTGTGTTGCTGCTCAAGCGGTGTGAAGCCTAGTCAAGAGGGTGTACTTCCTTTTTTTTGCCTCTCCACCATTGCTGCACTATGCTGCCCAAATGGAACAACAAATGCAAAAATACAAATATACGTAAGATATATACTTGTGGTCTGCATGTAGTGGTGAGAACAAGGACTAGAGTACAATACAAGTGCGGGAATAGTTGCCAAGTTTTGGTACCAAACTTCGCTAGGACTGACAGCTCATTGGAGATTTGCGATCTAACGTGAGGCTGGATAGAGTGGGGGAAACGTTGTAGACGCTGATGATGGGAAGTTGGCATGATGGACCTCATCTGTGAATGGGCCTACCCTGCTTGTGATGGAATTCGGAGTGAATGGTATAATATTTTTTTTCACATCTTTGTAAGCAATTACAAAATCCAGGCCTCAATGCCGTAGCACAAACAGTATACGTATACTAATTACCTTCGAGGTGGAACAGCAACTTTGAAATTTGTAACTGAGATACAACGGAGAAAAAAAGAGTAAGTGGCGAATCCGCCGAAAAGGATAAAATACAAACCTTGAATCCATCGTAATTGTTTTCGGAGCCGCCCTGAGCAGACGTAGGGTGAGAAAATTGCACCACGAATAACATAAAACCTATACTGAACACAACGAGGGCAATACAAGCCATATTTTAAAACTGGAATATCTAAAATCTTCTTCTAAAAGTACGCTTGAACACTCACTTTATGTTCAATTATGGTGCCCTGAATATTCTTCTATTTATAAAAATACAGAAATATGCCTTCTAGTGTCCTTTTCATTTTGCACGTTTAAACAGCTCCTTATATACTTTTATTAGCTTGAAGAGCACAAGTGCTTTTCAGCGACCTTAGAAGTGCTTCAACGTCACGCTCTGATGAAATAAGGCGAAAGACACCGTATACAGTCCGGCGAAACACCCTAAGCGCTCGCTCCTAATGATTCAGATGCAACGTTTGTAGTCACAGGTGTTGACTGTGCGTCACCCATTATTGGTATCATTTTATTTTCAGCCGAAATTAATAAGTGTGTTGTTCTCCGAAAATGGCCGCTGCGCATTATAATGTTCACTATATCCTGTCAAGATAAGGGACGCTTGGAAAAGACTAAATAAAAAAAACTTGTTGGTCTGACAAGACTTGTACCTGGGTCTGCACAGAAGCAGCCTACTGCTCTACAAATCCTCTGTTTTTTTTATTATTCCGTGTAATTTAGGCATCTGTGAAGTTTAAAAATTTAAATTTACCATAATAAGGTCGGTCACATTTCGGTAACAACATACGTCAGACACTTACATAAAAAGCAACGTGCTTTTTTCTACACGCAGAACGAAATCAAAAAAGCCGAATTAGGTATGGGAATTGTTCACTGGGGCTACTATATCTATTTTTATTATTGCGAGTTTATTGTACTCCTCCCTATTAATTTTTAAAAGTAAAGTAGGAGACGTCTAAAATTGGCGTTCGCTGTCAATAGGCGGCTGTGTGCCAGGCGAGGTATATTTAGAAAAGACGGCTGTAACGCTAGTTTAATGAGAAATATTTTGGAAATAATTACTTGATCGATAATTGAAGGCAGTTGTCAATACCTGTTTGTTTTTTTCAATTGATGTAGAACATCACCATACATAACTAAGCATACCTATCAACCAATTCGCAATGCTGGTTCTCCATAAGTAGAAGGGTTGTAATTTTATTATATAGGATGCTGTACTCTAAGTGCACTGGACTAGAAGAACACCTAAATATGCGGGCCCAGTAAAAGCGCAGTTTTATTCTACCGGAATAATAACACCATTATTCCACTTCTTTCCATGCGGAATATTTTATATGCCTTTTAAAGCAAGTACTAACACCAGATGTTCCCGCCTGAGCATATTTTACCAACGTAAAATATCATAGCAGAAAACGACCAGACCTGACCAAACCCAGAAGAAATATACAGAATAGCAGTCTGAGCATTTGGCGGGATCAAACTAGAAAGAATCGTTTGAATATGTGAAGAATGAAGCTGACGACTTGTGAGTTTTCGTCTAAGCGTTCGATTTTCACCCATTTTCCTTCGCCGAGAAGACATCATTTAAAAGATTAGGATCATTTTAAACGACATGAGTCCAATTTGAACCAAAAATTACTTTGCAGCGTGGAACCCACTCCAAAAGCACTTAACATCAAGTCAGCACAATAGAAACAAAGATATTAACAACTGAATGTATAAAGTTTACCTGAATAGCTTAATGACATGTGTAACCTCACGTTGAGGTGGGATGCGACATTAAGCTGCGGTGAACACAGTAAACCCAAACACTCGACACTGTGCCACCTCGTTGACAGCACAAGAAATGAATTAGCACAAAATAGGTAAATATGCACCATAAGAGAGGCCACACTGCCTTACCTTAACCACCACGGTATCACTGCACGTATTCATGGAAATCTTGGACAACATATTTATGCCGTAAACTTACCATTACCTACTTGCCAATGAAATAACCCTCGCGCATAGCCTTTGTGAAAAGCTTGCAAATCGTCGACGGGTGAGTGTTACCCGTGTGGCTATTCTGAACATGCGAAATATTTTGAGGAGTAGGCTTTTGTTTGTTTTTTGGTCATTATATCAATGAGCCAAAGAATAAATATCCCTCGAGAAGTGAGATTTCGCGAGTATCCGCACGCATTCTGTTTGTTAACTTCTGTGCTTTGATTTTACAATCAGAAAGCGCCGGCCTGTTTTATCTGTGTTTTAAGCGAAGTGCGCGTATCCTCTCTTTTCTCTTGAATGCCCAACGGGTTACCTTATTCGTAAGAACAGTGATTCACCCAGACATCACTAGCCTTTAATATTCTTCTTTACTCTTAAACATTGGTCGGCAGGCTCTCTCACGAGTGCACTCACGAACACCCTACTCACCACCCGTGAGTGGTGAGTGAGCCTTACTATCCTTTTAGACTGGCGAGTACGACTGCTAGTGCGAGCGAACGCCATTGGGAGGGAGCTCCGCTCAACGCTCTGTAGAGTCCCCGCCTATCACTCGCGAGTACGCGTGCACTCACCACTGGCCAACGGTCAGCCGCACTCGCCACTTGCGAGTGCTGAGCAACAATCGCCACTCGCGAGTGCACAGAATTCTACTGGCGCGAGTTGCGGAATATTCGCCAGTTACTGCCGCGCTTGAGTTTGTACTCGCTTTTGGCTCTTCGTCGCAGGACCCACTCGCATGATGGTTCTTAATGTCGCGATCGCTTTTACCTTCCAGAATATGTCATTACTACACTTCTCCTATGAGGAACCATGGAATAAACGTTCAGGTGGCGTGTTGATCCTGAAATATGATTTGGGCAGACTGCTGCTCACACTGGCGTGCGAGTGGTGAACGCGAGCGTGAGTTAGTGCGAGTGCTGACAGCGAGTCGTGAACGCGAGTGCAAGTGGTGACGGAAACATTCAGCGTGAGCGTGAGTACGCGCCAGTGGCAACGGCGAGAAGTGACACTGAGCGCGGGTAAATGCTAGCAATAACTTCAAGTGCTAAGCGTCAGTTAGAGTGAGTAATATTGGCGAGGGTGGCCGGTGACTGTTAGTGTGAATGAGTGCATGATGAACAACATAATTTTATGTGCTTAGACCCTTAGTGGGTCGGCCTGTCGGCGTATCATATCGTCATCGTAACCGTCGTCTCATATGGTCATGGTACTAAACAACAGTTTCCTCTCCGTTGGCGATAACGCTAAGGTGCCAAGGATGCGCTTATAGACGGCATGCTTCGCCCTTCTTAGTTTTCACGTTAGTGGAGATAGGGCAGGAGTTTGTTAGTGAGTGTGAGTGAGTGAAACCCAGTTTTGCTAAAGTACGCTCTTGAGTGTTCTGGATGACATTCAAGGGCTCGTGCTCAAAAATAAATAATCGCAGGGGAGACGCAACGGTCTTTGATTCGCCGACGCCAGTTTGCGCCCATAAGTTTCTTGGCTGCTTCCATGCCCCTTGTAATTTTATTGATTCTTTCTGGAGAAAGAATAAAAAAAAATGTTTCTCTTTCGGAGAGAACCGTGTGTCCTCCTTGGCTATGTGCCATTTTGTGGAGGTGGTGGGCACGCACCGTTTATGTTTCTTGTGCCCTCTGGAAGCCAGCCACGCCGAGCAAGCCACTGACTGCAAGGTGTACCAGCCGAGTGTGGTTTGCTACGAGAACGACCCAAAATAAAGATCGCCGGAAGCGACGACATGGTGGTAGAAGGCACTCCTCCCCTCGTAGTGCAATTACCCCAAGGTACCACCACCGTTTCGCGGTTTCCCCAATGAAAAATCTGAAGACGGGTTGGAGATAGTGGAGCGCGTCCATATATTTAACAGGTGGGCTTGGCAAGAAACTTTTGCCATGTGTTCTTCTATGTAGAAGTAGCAGCTCGAGCTTGGTTCGAGAACCCCGAAACTTCCCTGACCGGCTGGACTACCTTTAAAAGCAAGCTTCTTACAACATTAGCCACCGACGGGCCAAACGAATGTGCTATACGTGTGCTGAAAGCACGCAAGCAGCACACGAACGGAGGAAGTGTGATCTTTGTTGAGGAGATTTAGAGACTGTTTCGCCATGCGAACCCAAAACTGATAGCAGAAAAGAAACTAATGTTTCTGATGCGAGGGGTAAAGCAAGAACTCTCTGCCTATCTTGTCGGTAGCCCTCGTATGACCATGGCCGAATTCGAATCTGAGGCGGCCTGAACGAAGAAGACGCTTTAAATTCGGACGGGGCTGTACGGCAGCCCAGTCCATGCGCTCCTTTCGGAGGCGATCGGTGTTGGGGCTATTAGCTGCGAAAAAGGTGTCGAACGGGAATTTTTTCGGGTTCAGTTTGCGTTTGGGTTCAAGCTTTTCGGGTTTGTTTTCGGCTTCGTTTCCAGAGCAGCATTCCGCTCAGGTTCGAACTGGTTCAAACGGGTTGAAACGGGGTTGAAAAAAAAAACAGGAGTGTTTTTTGCATTTATTTTTCTTGTGCGGCGTATTCGTTTTTCTTTCACGTCGGCAGAAAAATACATTCATAATGCATGTTTTCTCCGGCAATTCTTTTTCACTTGGCGAACTTCAGTTCGCAATCCCCTGCGAAATGTTTTCCATGTGACGTGAACGATTACAATGCGAACTGAAGCGAAATAAAAGATTTGGAGGGGCATGTAAGGCGGCTTATATATGTGAATGCCACAGAATTACGTTTTATGGCCCAGAATTTATTTTTACTATTTAGTATATTAATTTATATACTTCAACTAAATTTTATTTTTGGCTCATCAACACGCTCTTTCATGCGCCGAAGTTGTTTTCTTGAGGAAACAAAAATTGGTTGACGATTACAATAACCCTGAAGCAAATTTTGTGGCAGCGTGCAGTGCGGGCTTCTTGGCGACGGAGCAAAGCTTCTGCATCTCAGGAAGTGATGGCGTCATCAGAGAACACTCCATATAGTCTGGAGTTAGTTATCTTGCACCGCGTCTCAGCTGGGGCGTAGGCATCGCACGGCTTCGGCATGCCGCTCTCCCCTTCAAAATTTCGGCACATTATCATCCTTCTCTTTCCTGGTCGCTCTATCTGCGGTGGCCTCTTCGTTTTCCCGGTTACAATGACGCCGACGCTGAGGAACTACGCGAAACCACGGGAGTGGGTGCTGTTGCGACCGGGTGGGGGCACCCGATCCGAGCTCCGTGGCCTCCGACATACGAGTGGTAGCGTGTATGGTGCGAGCGGCCAGCCGCTGTTGCAGCCGTCAAGAAGTCCAGAAGCCGTAGGCTAACGTAACTGTTTACTTCATAGCGAGAGGTGAGCCGAAGCCAAAGAACAATGCCCCGACGGTCGAGGTTACAATACAGGACTCCAGCAGAGCGGCAGCATCGATTCGCTGCTCAAACAGGAATGAGTTACAACGCTTGGGCGGCTCTAATTTTGCCCAAAAGCGATAACGGTCAAAACGCAACAAGCGGCAACACGCCACGAACGTCACAGACACAGACAACGCTCTTTTCAGAGTTCGTAGCCTCGGTGCACGTTGAGTCTGAGAGAGGGGAGAGAGGAGGACTCCAATAAGTTCGCCGGGCCTCTGTGTCCTTGAAGAGCGTTGAGACGAGCCTTGCGGGTAGCCGCCGAAGTTTCGAAATGCACCGAAAGCAAAGCGTCTAAGCCGGGCTTGTCGAGACTTGTCACCGACATGGTGGCGCCTGTTTTCAAAGGCGCACGCAGTGGCTTCGCCGCAAAGCCGAGGAGTGATGCGGGAAAGTACGCCGGCGCTGGCCGATTCATAGCAGCTTCTCCGCCGGGGGTCCGAGATCCCAATGGATAAGGGTCTTCAACCGTTGTCCGGGGGGATGCTTTCGAAGTGAAGTGCTCGACAGACGCTCGACTCCAGGCCTTGGCTGTACGACACCATGCTGGAGCTTCACCGGGCGGGTCACTGGACGAGTAGTGGCTCCCCAAGAGCGTCTCTTGCTTGGTGAGGCAAGCAACAGAACAACACAGGAAGACACAACCGCATCGCCGGCAAGTGCAAAGACAAATCAACACTGAAGATCTACCAGGCTTTTAGTTGGGATACATAAAAGTATTCACTAATTACATTAGTTATATTTTTGCCCAGCAGTACTTTCGACAAGTGCACAACCTTGAAAGGTGACATTTCGCGTGATTGGAAATGTCCCACACAAAAAGAAATGTGATCGTAAAGGGTGAAACCTGGGTCAGGAAAAACAATAAACTTGAGAAAGTCAGGCGTCCACAGGCCACTACTCGCGCTGAGAGCCGCGATTTGAGCTCTCATCATTGCGCCGAGCTTTTCCCCTTCTGTACCGCACTTTAGGCGCAGCCGTTCTCTGAACGCTGCGACTGCGTGAAAGGACACCGGTCGTCTTGTTCGACAAAGGTCGAGCACGCGGATGAGCGAACGAGATTTTCCAACGTTGAAACGAGAGGCTCGCACTCCTTTTTGGAGGAGGCGTTCCCCTGGCGCGATGCGAGCCCACGGTTTTGCCCCTCCGCGTACCCAGACTGAAACACGCGCCACAATTACGCGCGGAAGTTTTTTCTCTCTCCTCGTTTCTCGCCTTGTCGCGAACGCGTTCGGCAAGCGAACATCGGAACGCGTTTACGTTCTCTCCTCCAGGCTGGCCGGTTCCCGACTTCGGCTCAGCCACAGGAGACACCAGAACCTCAACTAGCTCAGCCGATGTTAGCCTATCATCGGGAGCATCAGCTGGGAGTGACAAGGGCATGACGTGGTCATTAAACACCTTGTAGCTTCCAACAGTCACTATCTCGTCGTCCCTCGCGCCTTCAGCGACAGCCTCGGCACGCGAAGACCCAAGCGTGTACCCGTTCTCCTTCATCACTGCCAGAACTACACTACAACCAGGCTGCCCTGTCTCAAAAGACGGCTCAGCCGCCCGTGACACCTGAATCTTTACGAGCTCGGCTGGCCATTGTTCGAGGTCAGCTACCTGACCTGGGGGTAGGACGGAATCGGCTTGACCAGTGGCGAGATCGTCATGACTCCCAACTGAACCATGCAAACCGTTTGCTGCTTCGACTGCAGTCCTTCCCACCACGTCGATCGTTTCTGCACTACCGTCCAAAGGTACAACCTCCGTTTCAGCGGACTCGTGTTGCCTTTCGGTAGCCTCATGGTTTCCGCACTCCCGCGGAATGCTGTTAGCCCGCGAACTGCGGGCGTTCGGGTCGACAGCCGTTTTCAAGGCCTCCCGTGATCTAGCGTACTTCGAACATGGCGACGAAACATCTCCGCTCACCGTAGGGGCCTTACACACAGTGTACTTACGCTGCCCTCTGTCGTGGGCCTCCGGAAATGCCCAATCATCACTTGTTGTCTGAGTTTCGCCATTCCTCCCAGAGGTGGCGACCCTATCGTTACTCGAGCTCTTCGCAGCGAGCCCAGCTGGTTCTTTCCTCGGCAGTTTCTCGAAATTGTACCCCTTGTCGCTTAACAGCTGATCCGAACTGTTCGAGAATAGGTACTTGTACTCCCGAAGAAGTTGAGGGGATACTGCTGCCTGCGTCACAAGTTCACCAAAAGGAGCTCCGATGCTGACCTTAGCAACCGGCAGGCGCACGTTTCGTGCTCCTACGGCTGGATTCACCCAAACACACTGCCCCGTTAGCTGATCCGGTTCAACGTACGAAGGGTGGACCATGTCTACCGTCGCCGCGGAGTCACGAAGAACTCGGCACGGTTTTCCGTTGACAACAAGCTCACGTACGTACGGCTCTAGAAACTGCCTGCTGTCCTCACGCTGATGTAGTACGTGAAAGACGAGTTTTCCTTTCTTGCAACTAGCAGCGAAATGTCCCGTCTCGCCGCAGTTGTAACACGCAGCCTGTCTGCGTGCTTTAAAAGCTTTCTTTCTGCGCTGCTCCTCAGCGTGTGCTGCTCTCTTTTCGTTATCGTGGCCAGTTTCTCTATCAACGACAACGACTTTCCTTGCTCCACCGTCTTGCTGGGGAGCTCTGCCTTTCGGCCCTGTCTTATCAGGCCTCGGCCTGAACTTTTTTTGGCCGCCTTTCGGCCCCTGCGCACCTCGACGTGCGACGAACTCGTCGGCTAGCTGAGCTGCCTGATCCACAGTATTTACCCCTGGCCTATCTTGCACCCAGAGTCTCAGGTTCTCCGGTAGTCGGCGGTAAAACTGCTCAAGACCGAAGCACTCAACTACCTTGTCGTGCTCTCCGAAAGCCTTTGCCTTTTTGAGCCACTCTTCCATATTTGCCCTCAGCTTGTAGGCGAACTCCGAGTACGACTCGCCCCTAGCTTTCTGGGCTTCATAGAACTTCTGGCGAACCGCCTCTGCTGACAGCCTGTACTTACGCAAGAGGCTCGACTTGACTTTCTGGTAGTCCTTCGCAACCTGCTTTGAAGAGCGGGCCATCACGTCGGATGCCGGACCTGCAAAAGCCTAAGCAGCTTTTACGGCCATGAGTCTCGGCTAAACTGGGCCCTCTCACACGTACGCTCGAAGTTGACCAAAAAAAGACCGATGTCTTCTCCTACCTTGTAGGGTCGCATGAGGTCACACATTCGCAACGTAGGTCACTCAGTCGCCGCAGACTGCACGCTTGGCGCGCTGCTGTCACTCTCACACCTAGATCGAGATGCCTCGATGTCAAGACGTTTCATTTCCAGCTCATGCTGTCGCTCCTGTTCTCGCCTTCTATCCTCGCGTTCCTGTTCTTGTTTTTTCTCCTCGCGTTATTGCTCTCGCCTTTTCTCATCGCGTTCTGCCTCTGCAGCTGCAGCCTGACGTTTAGCGGTCTCCCTGTCATTGATAAGCTCAATGCACTCCGACAGCTCATCATCGTCAGCCCCAACAGCGAGTATAGCCTGTATCAGCTCTGGCTTTCTCAGCGCGTCCGTAACATCCAAGCGGAACTCTTTTGCAAGCTCCAACAATTGCGGTTTTTTCAACGCCTTCAAATTCATGGCCGGTCTAGAGTACTGCTTTCCCACTGCTCCAAAAATGTTTTGCGCAAATAAACCACGCGACAAAAACACACGCCCTACGAGCTATCCTCAGAAGCCTGGTAAAACTCAGTGAAGAAAAGTCCCGCACTCACCCTTGACCGCCGTGAATTCTGCGAAGTCCGAAGCCGCCTTGACGTCCGTGGTGTTGGGTCTCGCGCCACTGGCTCCAGGTGTTACGAAGTTGCCATCCGACCGCTGCCAACCAGTTGTTGTGACCGGGAAGCCGACTGCAGCCAGGAAGAGGCCCAGAGCTGATAGGCTAACGTAGCTGTTTACTTCATAGCGAGGGATGAGCCGAAGACAAAGAACAATGCCCCGATGGGCGAGGTTACAATACAGGACTCGAGCAGAGTGACAGCATCGATTCGCTGCTCAAACAGGAATGAGTTACAACACTTGGGCAGCTCTATTTATACCCAAAAGCAATAACAGTCAAAACGCAACAAGCGGCAACACGCCACGAACGTCACAGACACACACACACAACGCTCTTTCCAGAGTTCGTAGCCTCGGCGAACTCAGGAGGACTCCGCTGAGTTCGCGGGGCCTCTATGTCCTTGAAGAGCGTTGAGAAGAGCCTCGCCGGCAGCCGCCGAAGTTTCGAAATGCGCCGAAAGCAAACCGTCTGAGCCGGGCTTGTCGAAACTTGTCACTGACATGGTAGCGCCTGTTTTCGAAGGCGCACGCAGTGGCTTCGCCGCACAGCCGAGGAGTGATGCGGGAAAGTGCGGCGGCGCTGGCCGATTCATAACAGTGCTAAAGACCTGCTCGCTAAAACATGGCTCTACGTAGGCGCCGCGGAGCACCCTTGAGATCCAGTCGTCTGGTCGACCAGTGACCGGGCGCCCCTCGTCTCCAAATCACGCATCATCGTCGGTATTTTACAG
The DNA here is from genome assembly GCF_048455015.1 of Haemaphysalis longicornis. Classification (NCBI taxonomy): domain Eukaryota; kingdom Metazoa; phylum Arthropoda; class Arachnida; order Ixodida; family Ixodidae; genus Haemaphysalis; species Haemaphysalis longicornis. Next base: position 2,250,958 of record NW_027526329.1, on the reverse strand, counting down.
CTGGAAGGAAGGCAGCCAGACAGATGTTTGCTGGCAAGCGGGCCGCCACTCTGGCTGGCGGGAAACTTGCGTGGCTACTATGGAGCCTGCCCAGCCGCCATCTTTTTAACAGCGTAGCTGTTCAAGCATTTAGTACCGCCGTGGAGCGTTACCAGAAAACTCAGCCCAGCTGTGCGCCGCATCGCGTTGCCTAGCAACCACCTACAGCCCCGAGCCACTTAACCACATCGCACCCATGACGTACGCGTACGCGTGGCCGATGACGCAGTCGGACTGCTCAGCGCACGGACAAACTTCGGAAAGAAAAAAACGCTATACCCCACCGTAGATCGACCTTCAGACCCTCACGTTGGGAGGCAATTGTTCTGCCGACTACGCCACGGGCGCAGGTTACTTACGGTATGCAAAGTATTAGGAGTGATATCTACGCTGCATCGTTGCGGATCGTTGCTAAGGGCGCTGGTCACAACTAACCTCTTGGCGATAACTTAGCCACGTAAATTCCTTGCACTCCACGCGCGTAGGGCAGAGTCATGACGTCACATGAAATTAAAAGCTTGAAACAGCCGGCGTGGCATCACACCTCTTGCTTCCTGTGCTCCGTGCGTACGTGCTGCTGCCATGTAGGGTTGTTCCAGTCCAGATGGCACTGATTCGTGCGCACGTGCTGCTGTTATGGGTAGACCCAAGAAAGTCCGGACGCCCGAAGAAGAAGTGGCTTACCAGGAAGGGCGCCATACTTCCAAGCGAGAAGCGATGCGTCGCCAACGAGCTGATCCAGAACGCTGCGCTGAAGCTGCGGCTGAGAAGAGGCGACGCCGAGTTGAGGATCCCGTGTTTCAGTCCAGGGAACGCCAGAGTCGGCGCGTGAATGCTCGACGTCACCGAGAAAGCGATCCCGGCCGGCGACTGCTCGAAAACTTCCAGCATAAAGCCCGCCGAGACATAGTGGGTGCGAACGGCCGATTCCAGCGCGAATTTCTGGGAATAGAGTTTGGGCACAGCTGTCCCGTCTGCGACCAACTTTGGTTCGACGTGATCTTATCAACCATGAACTCTGTGCGCAACTATGAACAGCGGAGTTTGGCCTTACAAGTGCTTCGTGAAGCCTTTCCCGACGCTACCGACCACGACAAGATGCATGTGTGTAAGACTTGCCGTGACTCGCTTCTCGAGGGCAAGTTACCGCAACTTAACACTACGAATGGCTTTGTATACCCGCCTAAGCCATCGTACCTGCCTTGCTTAAACGACGTTGAAGAACGGATCGTTGCTCCCCACATACCATTTATGAACATTCGTCGCTTAAACCACGGAGCCGTGCAATATGGGATTCGCGGCGAAGTGATCAATGTGCCGATCGATGTGCAACAGACTGTGAAACGCCTGCCACGTAGTGTTCCCAATGATGCAGCAATCCACGTTCATCTGAAGCGTAGTCTACTCGCCAAGCCTGTGTACAAAACCGAAGTTGTCACGAACAACTAAGTTTACGCTTGGCTCGAGTAATTGGTGGAGACCCCTTCCTACCGTTTCTACGGAGTGAAGATTCAATGGGAAGAGCTCGGCCGCATTCCCGAGGAAGTCGGGCCTATCGAAGACTAGGAACTGAGCCTGGTGAAAAGCTGGAGGAGTTGAACGACCCCGTACAGCTAGCTTATGCCCTGAATTCTGCCAGTAGGACAATGGTTTACGATGACGCCGTTGGAATCCGGTTGACCGACGAACGACACTACTTGGCCATGGCTCCCGGACAAAGTAAGACTCCGATTTCCCTGCTTTGCGATCATAATGGCGAAGAGTTGTCCTTCCCCCAAATTTACTTGGGTCAGGCTCGTCAGATCAAGCCCCTTCACCCAACCCCTTTTGCCTTGGCTAGTAGCGAGATACGGCGTACCGATTGTCGCGGCGTAGAGCCAAACCATGTTCTCTACATGGCTATGAAAGTGATGAGGCATAACTTGGTAGAACGCACCATGACGTTTCGAGCAAACGACACTACCCGCGCCATAACTAAGCTACAGCTAAAAAACAAGGAATTTCTCGAAGTGGCAGTGAATAGGGATTTGGCATTTCTTCGCGGAGTCCCAAATACCATTCAGTACTGGCAGGACAGGAAAGGCGACGTCTAACCATGTCGGCTTCGGACGTTCATTGGGATCGGCTGATTGCTGTGCTAGAACGTCTTCATGCAGGAACCGTTGGGGAACCGCTAGAGAAGTCGAAGAACTGACTAATCTATACCGCGTGGATCTGTGCAACAACGATCCAGTTGCTTGTGCAATATACTCCAACCGGCTCTTTAGCGTCATCGTCGTTGCTCCCCGTTTCGCCCCTACTATGTGGTAGACTACTTCAAACGGGTAGAGTTCCAGCAACGGGGTAGCCCACATGTACACACCCTACTTTGGTTGAAGGAGGCTCCCCGCGAAGAGCGTAGTGGACGCATGCCCGGACGATCGAAATGATCAAGTCTATAGCCTCGCTCCACTTGACTGATCTGAAGCGCAGCCGCACTCAGACCCACTCGCCCATGCACACTTGCTATAAACGAGGTCGAACCAAGTGTCGCTTCGGAGCATCGTTCATGCCTATTCAAACGACTCGAGTGATCGTTCCCTTCCCGCCAACCGAAATCGAGGGTGAGCGCTAACATACCGAGAAGCTAAAAGACCACTACGACGAGATGCACGCCTACCTCGAGCATAACACGTTCGACAACATTGACCAGTTCTTGAACCGCTTTGGTGTGCTTAACGAGGACCATTACGTCGACCATCTTCGAGCTGGTGTGAGTCGTCCTTGCGTTTTGTACAAGCGGCTCCCGGAAGAGAAGTAGGTCAACCCATTCAATCCTTGGATTGCCTCGGTCCTCGACTCGAACATGGACATCCAGGTCATTCTCGATCACTATGCTTGTGCACCTTACGTTGTTGACTACGTAAACAAGGCCGATCGTGGGATATATAACCTTCACAAAACCGGGAGTGACATGATTGAGGAAGAGGGAGAGATGGGCTACCCAGAGGTGCTCAAGGCGGTCGGCCTCAACATGCTCAAGGCGGTGCAGATGTCTGCTCAAGAAGCCGCGTGGATTCTCCTCGGCCAAGACATGTCTGAGAAGAGCGGTGCTGTGGTCTACATACCCACGTGCTTCCCAGAAGAGTGAGTTCGAGTTCGCAAGACCAACAAGGAGCTCGAACACCTACCACCGTCTTCGACTGACGTGTGGCGAGAAAACGTGATTGACGAGTACCAGCGAAGGCCCGAAGAGTTGAAAGACGTTCGCCTGGCCGAGTTTGTGAGTGCCTACACTAAGAACCGTGAGGGCCAGTACCAGCTTCACCGAACCGAGTGCGTTATTCGCTACCGCCACTACAGTCAGGAAGACGCGCTCAACAACCAACGAGAGCAAGTCTTGCTGTACTTTCCGTTTCGAAACGAACACTTGGAGATACTAGATAACAATGCATTCGTTAAAACTTACATGGAGAAGATTACCGACATAACCAATCTTCAAGCAAAGTACATCGACGATAGTGACTGCGATTCGCTGATGGAACTTGCGCGAGGCATTGCCGAAGCCCATCGAGTTCCCAGTACACACGAGACTCAGTGGACGCGAATCCGCATAGAACCCAGAGACGAAGATGTGATGGGACACGATGTAGTCAACAAGGTTCTAGCCGAACAAATTGCGTGTGCTGCCGTGCGAAAGAGGGAGGACATCATGGACACTGAGAAGTTCAACGATTTGATGCGCCTCACCAACTCCGAGCAGCACGAGTTTCTACGAGAGCTCATTCATCTTCAGACTACGCCGGGGGCCGAGCCGCTTCGTGCCTTCTTCACTGGCCCTGCTGGCTGTGGCAAGACGTTCATTCTAAAACTTGCCATGGACATCTACAACCTCTTCAACCCAGATCCCCCCTATAATTCCTACGTCATCTGTGCTAGTACGGGGAAGGCAGCCATAGCAGTTGGCGGTACGACCATGCTTTCGGCCTTCAAACTGTCTCGAAGACGGACCAACGATGGGGGACTGCGCGACAGCGAGCTGAACACCTTCAGGATTGCCTTCCGAAATGTGCGGTGCGTAATAATCGATGAGATAAGCATGATGTCTGCCGACCAACTGGACGCCATAAACGTGCGACTGCAACACGTGACTCAGAAGTACAACGAACCGTTCGGAGGTGTCGATATGACCCTGTGCGGCGACTTGCGGCAGCTGCCCACCGTACGAGCCAGCGAGATTTATAAGAGAACGCCTGGTAGCAATCGAGTCTTCGCTTCGGAAGTGAAGGGTCACACCATGTCGTACGTCCCGCTAGTTCGAGTGGTTCGGCAGAAAGACGCTCGTTTTTCTGGAATACTCACCAAGAACGGGGCCGAAGTCACACTCGACCCGGAAGAGCTGTCGCTGATCGAGAGTCGCTTCGTCACCGCCGAAGAAGCTACTCGACTGGATCCCGATGCCGTGCGACTCTACTACACGAACGACTAGGTCAATAAGTACAACGTCGAACTTGCAAAGTACGATGCCGGGGCCACCGAGATCATTGCTCAGGACGACTTGAGAGGCTCTAGAATCGAAGAGGACCGACTTCGCATGACGTTGCGAATCTCGAATATGTCCGGCACTGAGCTCGAAAACATGCCTTCCAAGATTGTGCTGTCTGTGGGACGCCCCTACATGCTTACAACCAACATTGAAGTGCTGGACGGGCTTGTCAATGGCTCGGTCGGTGTGCTAAAGCTGTGCGAGTGGGTACCGGACGTGGACTTTCCGAAGCGAGTCTGGATAAAGTTTGATGCACATGGAACAGGACGAGTTGCTATTGTGAAATTCAGAGAGGCTGCAGACGATACTCGACGACGAGGTGACATTATTCAGGCCGACTGGATTCCGAATGAACCGAGGGTGGTCTCGATAACACTGAATACGAAGCGGGAGAAGTGGTCAAGCGGAAGCAATACCGTCTGAGTCAAGCTAGTGCAATGACCATCCACAAATCCCAGGGGGGAACTTACGGTAGCTGGTGTACGACTACAGTAAGAAGCATCCTCAGAAACTCGTATACGTCGGACTTAGCCGTTGTACCGACTTCGAAAGACTATACCTGACAAATGGGGACGGCGATTTCGAGTTTCATCATGGCGTTGCAAACGCTGACACCAGCTTGGGAAACGAGTTTGAACCACTGAAACGATACCCGCTCCACACGATCAGCAAAGGCTGTCGAGATGCGCTTGGCCGAGTGGGCGAGGGAGACTTTACGTTCGCCCTGCTAAATGTCAGATCGCTTCCCACGCACGCGGCGGACGTTAACCACGACGAACTGGTGCGGTTGCCGACTTTACAGAGACGTGGAACGGCCGCATGCAAGTCGACTGTTACCTGTGCGCTGCCGACGACTTTGCGCGGACAGAAAGGGCGAGGGGGTTAGTGTTTACGTGAAGCTTGGGCTCGATGTACCTGTCGAGCGAGTCGACCTTAGGAAAAGTGGCTTCCGAGAAGCGCGATGCTTTGGCTATACGTCTGTACGAATCGGTCACGCTAGTCTTGCTTTACATTGCCCGTAACGCTACTCTGAACGAGGTGAAGCAGTTCGTGAGCACTAAACTGCAAAAGATACACCAGCAGGGCCCTGTCATTCTGATGGGAGACTGTAACGTCGACCTTATCAAGGAGAAGTGGCTTGTGGAATACATGTGCACCACATTTAGGATGGCATGTCTTACGCTAAAGTGGGGCTGCTTGCAAACTACAGTCAGAGGAACTTGTATAGACTTGGTGTTCGCCAATTTGACTCGAAATGCCTGGACGACATTTGCAAGCCATTGGCAGTTTACCACAGTGATCACAAGGTCGTATTGGCCAGAGTTAGCAACACGCCTGAGTGGAAGGCTGGTGGGAGACCCGTGAATTCGCTTAACGCTATCATGGAGAACTGGATTTATGGCTACACGTGTGCCACGCCATCCCTTGATAATCCCCACGTGCAGCCCAGACCACAACCTCTCCCTGAAGAAGAGGTCGAGGTCTACAACGGCGAGGATGAGCTCGACGAGAACCACCCATTTCCTCCTGCCCGATCGGATGACGAGAAAGATTGGCCATGTGACGATGATGGCTGCTACTGAAGAAAGTTGTACATAATAAATCATTGCAAATACGTTATTTACTCAGTTTGGCTTGGCTTTGCTTTCTTGACGGGTCTTCACTTGACCAGGTGTTGCTTGCCCAGTCATTGCTCGCTGAATCATTGCATGTCGAGTCATTGTTTGCTGAGTCATTGCTTGGCCGGGTACAGCCCTAAAATGTGAGCAGCTTGCACCAGTGGTGCAAGGCTGGAGTCACCAGCGGTTCTTGTGATCACCTAGTTTCCCCCACCTAGCTTCGCCCCGCATCCGACTGACCCGATGCATCATGAGATGTGCTCCCATATCGTGACGGCTGTGAAGTGTGGCAGACCGACCGGAATGAAAATGACACTTTTCCCAGCCACGCATAACTTATGCGAGCCTAAATACAACTTTGCAAAACCTACAAACGACTTAACTTTACCGAGTCTCGATATAACCCCGCATTATCTCAGCCAAACCAGGAATAACCTAGGTGGGGCCGCCAGCTACGCTGTTTAAACCAGTCTACGCCCCACTAGTGCGGAGGTGGGCAATTTTTTTAACGCTGAAGCTGTTTAGCAATTCATAATTTTTTGTGTCGGGAGAAAAAAATGCCAAGAAATTCCCGAGAGCACGCACGCGAGCGCGGAACTCGCGCCGACAGTCCAGATGATCACAAAAGCAAGAAAATGCCTCGCGCTCAGTGCAATGACGGAGCAGCGTCCCTTGCGCACGGTTGTGAAGCTGCATACCCACTTAGACAGATCGCCCAAGAGTGCGGCGACCGCTCGGCAGTTAAAAAAATATCTAGAAATGCTCAGCGATCGTGTGTATGGGCCTCGCAGCGACCACCCACTGTCCACTGCGCACATTTGCCAACCCAAAAATACCATCGTAGGGAGATTAACCAAGATTGGTATAAGAAACCTCCAGCGTTCACCGCAATCTTGGCAACACTTGATCAGAACGACAAAAAGGTGTCATCTTATACGCCCCTTCAAATCCAATAATTATCGCTTCCCAAGAAGTGAGAGGGTCAAACTTATAACTACATTGATGCAGTAAGGTGGTTGCCGCACCAGTGAAGAAGCACATCGGCGGCAATTACGGATTGAAACCTTCGTGATGGTCGTGAAGGTTGCGTACAGCTTCGCTACCTTCAAATCGTACGCGTTAGTGGGAGCTTCCTTTCTTTCTTTGGTACCATAAATGTCTAAACACGGACGCACGCACGCCCATTTATTTTCATGCAGTAGGGCAAAAGAATATCGCAAATAATATTCAGTTTGTCGACTGCGTTTTTCATGTACGTATAGTTTCAACAGCGTGTTAGCTTTAGGACCAGTTCAGTAGCAGTGCTAAAAGTGGAAAACCCTATGGCGTCGGCGTCAGCCTTGACTGTCAAGCACGGCAGGTGACTTTTAGAGTGATTTCATTCTGTCTACCTTCTATATCCTAACAGACCAGCTAAAAGGACAGAGCAACAATGATGACCCACTGAGTGTAGGGAAACACTGCCTGAAGCAACTTGCTAATGGTACTTCAGCAAAAGGTGACAGCGATTGGATGCTAAGAAATATAGTACCTTGTGAAGTCACAAAAAGCTGCAATGATCGCTTGTCGTCCAAGTATGCAGAACGATAGGATAAAGGAAGATTAGGTACTGAGGAATGCTATCGAACGTTCTTCGGATTTACCCAGTCGAACACACCTCGTTTTTTTTTAATTCAGTTCAGTTGCTTCCTACGGTCTTACCTGATATTTATAGACTGTTTACCGTGAGCAGTTACCCGGGCCTCAGCCAGATGGTGTCAGTGCCGTACACGCCACTACTGGCTATTTCTAGTTTCAGTTTCGCTGTAGACTCCCATGGTCCGCTCCAAGTGCATGATTAGCAAAATGGGTTCGGCACGAAGAAATGTCATAATACTGTGCACACAGAAGGAGCTTACGCTGGTCGCCGCGAAATGAGACAGAACGTTCGCGGAAGCGCACCAATGTAGGCAAACACGTGAAGTCTCCGGTGGAGCACCACCGATCGTGATTCAGTCATTCGCTCCCAACCGTACAGGCTCCCTACATAGGTCCACTGTGTCACGCTAATTGCAGCGGGGAGATCAGAAGAAGTGTAGAAAGCAGGAAAAAAAACATCATCAATTACAACTGTGGTTCGGAACGTATGCGTATTTCCCACCCTCAGCGACAATCACGTTCTTTGCGAAGGGCACTCTCGTGGACAATAGTATCTGCGAAATCTTGACCGCTACATTTCGCTGCGGAATTTGTTAAAGTAGATTATTCTAACGGTAAATTTTTCAAGTAGCCCCATGCAGAGCCACAACTGAGGCTGCCACAAAAGGGAAGTTCGCAGTGACGCAATTAGGTCGCGAATAAGTAAAACTTGCTGTAGAAAATCTGGCCAAAATTGGCGCACAAATGCATAAGTAAAAAAAAAGAAATATCATCTAGAAATTGTCATGTCGCATAGCCTGCCAAATTAACTCTGTAATGCATAATATTGTCACGCTCGAAACTGTACTGCGTTACAATAGTCGCGACGAATTCCCAAGCGGGGTATGCCTAAAAGGGTGGAGCAGAAGAGGAAGTGGACGACGAACCGCACTCGTACTGACCGTAGGATCGGTGGCCGCCTCCTTCAACGCTCTTATTCCTATTTACGGCTGTAAATAAACCCTTTGCACCATAACAGTTTGTGGTTGATGTGCAGGGTACAAAACGACGAAGTATGAACAAAGCCCCGAAGCTACGGAGCTCTCGCACTGATTGTTTTGAGGGTCCGGTCTCACGCCATCCTTATCAACAAGGTGTCCCAAAACCAGCGTTTGGCGCTCACCAAAACGACATTTTTTTTTAATTCATCACCAATCCGGCGCCTTTTAAGCAGCTGAGGAACGTCTCGAGTCGTGCGTTGTGCTCGTGAAAAGTTCGCCCGAAGAGATACTATGCCGTCGAGGTAGCACAGACATATGTCCCATTTCAGACCGCGCAGAATTGTGTCCATGAACGGTTCGAATGTCGCTGGCGCATTGCATAGGCCGAATGGCATCACGTTAAATTCAAAAAGACCGTCCGGAGTGACGAAGGCTGTTTTTTCTCTGTGGTTTGGGTCCATGGGGATCTGCCAATAGCCGGATTTTAAATCTATTGACAAGAAATAAGATGCAGAGTGCAGGCCATCTGTGACATCTTATTCCTATTTACGGCTGTAATTAAACCCTTTGCACCGTAACAATATCAATACACACAAAATTCCCACATCCGGAGCCTTATGTGCCAGCTGGGGCAATATGTTTATGTGTTAGTAAAGCTTCATCTCCCGACTTGAGCGTTTAAAAATTTCCCTGCATTGGCGAACTATTATTTCGCAATTTGCGCGCGAGCGCGCTTAACGTTCCTTCCCACGCGTATGCAATATTTCTGTCCACTATATGCGTCACATGGCAGTTTGAACATGTGGGATTACATAGCTCCCAGTTAGCACGTACTGAAGAGGTCACAAGTGATTATGAGGAAACGGTATACAAGGCAGGATGCGTTAGCTGAGCGCGGCACCTTTTTCCCAGCACGTCGAACATAAAGAAGCCCTAAAACAGTAACATACCCCTTGCACACCCATGGACGAATTTCGTTACACAGCCCTTCATATTCACAATATAGTGCGTCCAAAGCCAACCAATTTATCGAAGGCTGGCAAGGAATGCTTTAAAAACAAGCTTTGGACGGTAATAATACCTCCAGAATTGCGTTTTATTACTCGAGTTTAAAGCACTTAGGCTTTTATTTTCTTGCTCTAGGAGAGTATGCAGAAATCAAAACCACAAAGCGATCGGTCTGCTTTAGGTTGGGCGAAATGCATGACCGAAAACTTGGCGATGCACGCCAATCAAAACAGCGCTCAACGAACTTTTATGTGAGATTTATTGTGACTACGTAATCTCTGAACGTTGACCCACACTACCCAATTGGATAGAAAGCCCCCATTCCTAGCAACACTAAAAAATGACGAGACCTCACGATAACGTGGAAGACGAACACAGGGAATCTTTATGCAACCTTCATGACCACAATGACGGGTCAAATCAGCGTCTGCAGCCGATTTGCTCGTTCTTCCCTGCTGCAACGACCTTTACTCTATATATATTGCTATAACGACGAAGTACAGGCGAATCGAAGAAGCAGAATGAGTGAACGAAACGCGCACGCTCTTAAGGTAGGCGCCCGCAGGTACAAATGTGCACCCTATTACGTGTTCTGTGTCGAGCAGGTGGCGTGATTCTTCTTCCCACAGTCACAGCCGATTGAGTAAGCCCGTTGCCTCTCGTGTGCAAACTCGCGGCGAGTGGGTAACACGACTAACTCCGTTGATCTACCAGACACATCCGAATCCCGCGGGTGCTGGTGATTGCTTTTCTTTATGCTGTTGCACTGCGTTTTGTGATACACCAGCATATAGAATTTTCCAAATAGTATTGCCGGTGAAATGTTGTCAAATTCGCCGCCTTGCAGGAGCTCGTCGATGCTCACGAGCGCCAGCAAAAGCCACGAAGAGAAACGCGTTGAAGGCCAGCCATGGCGAATGACGTCATGTCGGCCAACATGGCCGCGCCTTGGGTTTCGCGCTGTAAATAGTGTATACTGGTTTAGAAGACCGTTGGATGAATATAAAATATGAATTGGACAAATACCTATTATTTGAGTGGGAGATGGCCATCTTACGCTAGTAACGATGTAACAGCGCAATACGTGCGTAAACCAAATCATTTTAGGGGCGAATCTCCTCTTGTTCGGGCAGTACACCGCACATCGATTATCATTGTTCAGGATCCCCGTAGGGATTGTCCAACCTAAGATTGGCCGAAGAGGACTAAACGTTCAACACGTTCGTTACTACCGCACAAGGAGAATATGAACAAGAAAGGTTGTCGTCCGTTGCCTGCGAGCTCAAGACATTCGCTCGGGCACTTTCCCGTCCCTCGTTGCTGCCATACACGGCGGAATGATGATGATTGTGGCAGGATCCCTATTGGGATTGGCCAACCAAAGATTGGCCGAAGAGGTCAAAACGTTCAACGCGTTCGATGCTACCCAAGAAGGAGGAGAGGAAGAAGAAGAGCTTGTCGTTCATCTCCTGCGAGCTGAAGACACGTAGCGGGGGTACGCGACACAAGACGCTGTGCAGAAGGTGACGACCAAGGTGGCTAAAATGTCACACACCGAATTCGCCAACTTACCCATGGAAATCCTCATCGTCCCAAACAAGCTCTACTTAAACACCGCAAACATCGCCGTCGTTGACGGGCTTGTCAACGAAGCGGTGGAAAGCTTGACGTGTCGAGACTTTATATGATGTGTGGGCGAATGTTTCACGGTTTTACGGATAACCAATTTAGCTTCGCCTCTCTCATCATCATTGCCTTCGTGGAGATGGAGGGATTTTTTATAGTATTCAGGTGGTCGTCGCACGAAACCTTCCTTGCTATTCTGGGCGCAACTACATTTCCTAATTGGACAAGAGGGACAGCACAGCGCAAATTCCAAATGCCGAGAACCCGAGAGATATTGAGGTTGGTCCGAAACCGTAATCCAGTTTCACCGGTCCAAGCATTCCTTGAATTCGAATATTCAACACTACAATCCCACTAATTCCCAGTAGCTCACCCAGTCATATTCACCCATCCTACACAGTAATCGGCATTATTCGACTTTAATTCATGCGTCCCTTATTTTAAGCTTGAACAGATTCAAGACGACAAGGAATTCCTGTAGGAGGTACTTTAAAAGTAGAGCTGAGAAGGCCCCAAACTGTTTGTTCAATCCTCATGCTCTCTTAAACCACTGAGCAAATGACGCAATGTCACTGTAGAAGAAGCGCCAGTGACGTCGACGACTGCGAGAGTTTGTGCCTCAGGGCTATGTGCAGCTCCCTGCCTATTCAAACTAGAATAAGTAGAACATATGAATATTGTGTTGATGGTGTCTCTATGGGCTTCCAGATGGTGCAGGGATAGATTTAAATTAGCAACACATTGAAAACATTACACAATATTAAACACTGTTCACAGAGTGGCAGTGTACAATAAGCCATGATATATTGCCTCGGAATATGCGTGCGCACTAAGCTTATTTTAAATCCAAAAGAGAGGTGGGGGCATTAGGCAGTATTATATGCAAACTGATAGCATACGGACAACTTTACATTATTGAGGGCAATAAGAAAATAAGAACCTGATGAGTTGTGGAACTATAGAGCGTGTATAATATTTGGTGGTGCTGTCGCGCAATTGGGGAAATATGCTCCCGCGCAAGGCAGGGCAAAATAATAAAAAACTAGAGAACAGTTTTGAAGCCCCTAAGCCGGTTCCGAACGATACCTTTCATTCGTTCCGGTTCGGGTTCAGTTCCAAAATGGTGGATACAATACAGGTTAGGTTTGGTTCAAGTTCGACTCCCTGGCTGCGGCACACTTCGCGGGACCAGCCCAGCACTAGACAGAAAAGAGCTTCGGAGCCTTTTGCCAACCGCGCCACAACGTCAAGTCGCTTCCCTGACTGACGTAATCATGGAAGAGGTTCAACAGGCACAGAATACTCCCCCGCCTGAAGCAAATGGAGAACGTGAAGCCAAGGCCTACGCACCAGCTCCCTCAATTCCTCGAATTCGTCATTTAACTCGTCGTCTATAGCTCTAACTCGTCCCCAAGAAACGCCGTGGCACCGTCATATACTGCGGGCCCTCTCATCCCCATTAGTACAAAACCCGACGTACGAGGAAGACTAAGGTATGGTGAAACCCCGATAACTGTCCTCTGTGCTACTACTGGGGAGAGTCCGGAAACATGTACCGTCGCTTCTGCTACAAACAACCCCGTCTCTGAGGTTATGCTGTCGACGCACCGCGTCCCCTGCCCGGCAATATACCTAGTGAGATCGAAAAGCATGTGTCTCAGATTAGCCGTGGCCCAGCCCGTCGCAGCCATTCGCCGACGCCCTATCCATACCTATGGCCAAACTGCGGCAGTGACGATGAATTCCCGTGTCGGCTATCTGCCAGACACAGACGGGCAAACTGAAAGTAGCAGCTTCTAGGTGTTAAGTTCAACTATGGCGAAAAAAACCCTACTGCCCTGCCTAACCTTGTCGTGACCCCGAATGATTGCTACCACCACACTGCGCAAGGCCTACACGACGTGAAAAAGCTCGCTATCAATAGGACCACGGCAACAACGACGCGTAGGCAGCGATCATCCACGCGAAATGCCCGTGATGCGACGCCTCGAGGTACCAGAAACTCCACAATGACTACTTCTGTTGAACAGCTTCACACCGACGGCCTTGACGTAGTCGCACTAATTGACACGGGGGCGTACTAATAAGTGACGAGCGGATGATTTCCGTAGATACTAGAAAACGTTGCAAATTAGGAAGGTTCGCATATACGCACAGCAGGATGCCGTCTCGTCATGACTACTGGAACTGGTACGTCACGAATCACCACGCGGCGCTGTTCTCAACACGGCCTAATTGCACCCGCGACGTAATGTTTGGCATTGTCAGGTTCGGGGACAATAATAAAAAATAGAATGAACTGTGGAAACGAGACTTTCTGTTTATGTAACCCAAACAAATACACACAGCAAACATAAATAAACTCAGGAACAGCGGGGAACTAATAAACACTGAAGAACTGTGAAAGACCGGTATAGAACACGTTCAAGAGTTCAAGCAAATGGGGAATGTCCAAGTCAGGGAATGAAGGGCAAGGACTAAGCACGGTGATGAAATGTCCACAATAAGTGTTCGCTGCCGGAACGGGGTTGCCCTACCTCACGTTCCAGAGGCGCAGTCATGATGGTCCGGTGTTCAAAGGTCCAGCTGGCGTGTTGAGGCCGCAGGGGTAGGGCGCGCTCCAAGCTCCCGTCGTGTAGTAGCGGACGCAGCTCTCTTGGGCGTCGTGTTCCTCTACCGCTGTCTGGCGACCTGACTTGCTTGCGGAGAATAAGTCTTTGAGGTTGTGGCTGTGGAGGACCTCTTGGGGCACGGCACGGGTCCGGTCGCCCGACCGCCGTGCATCCCGGTCTCGCTCCACACCGCGGAGTTCTTCTCTCGTTCCTCTCTGCCCGCCGGCCGCTGTCGCTGGCAGCTTCTCATTCGCCGGTGGCCGGCGCGATCTCGTGCCGTGGTCGCAAGTCGATAAACTTAGCGCCGCGTGCATTGCGTCTTCTTCTTTGTCGTCGTTTTTTTTTCGTCTTTTTGTCTCGTGCTGGTTCTTTTTGCCGATGCGATTTCTTCGCATGACATGTCCCCCCACTTAAGCATTTTTCACAGAAAAATGTCTGCTCACTCATGTCCGACACACCATGCACACAGTCCTTGGGGAGCAGTCACAGAATATCTAGTAATCACGAATGCACTCGAAATTTCCAGAAGATAAATTACGAGTTCACAAAACACTGATCATAGCACATGAGTCAAAACACCAACCATAGTTACACACGACATTCAAGTGAGATTTCGGACCAGACGTCAACCATAAATGCAAACCGGCAGGTGGTTCGTGCCTTTTTCGACAGTGGCTGCGGTGCCATCCCCTGCCTTTTCGATACACGCTACGGCATTGGTCGTGATTGGGTTCCTTCTCACTCTTACTAGCTGACAAGTTATATAAGCATTCAAGGGAAGAGTGTGAATGCGGTGCGGGCGACCTTGTGTTCCCACTGGCCGATTCTTCGCGTGAACTAAGTTTTGCCTTAGTTCTTTTTCTTGCCCCTCCGGGTTTTCTTTTTGTTCTCTTGTTTCGCAAGTTCCGCTGGGCGAAGCATCTCCTTCGGTGCTTAGGCGGTCCATATTTTCTCCTCGACCCATGGACACTCTGGATTAACATATGAGGCGGTGGAAAGTCCCTGTCTGTGATGAGGACTTCTTTTGGTACAGAGCTTCGCTTTTGAGACGGGCTGTGCTCCAAACACGGTTTGTGGTCAACATTAACCTCATCAAACCCTGAAAGAGTCAAGTGCAATGCCGCCACTTGCGGACTAAGTGAAAGTGAAGTTTCTTTATCAGGTGATGAAAGGGCTGCCTGATGTTCTACAGTTACGTCAAGTTCCCTGTGCTCATTGGCATCTCGTGCCACATCAAGAGGGGGCGACAGTTTATCTGCACTACAGCGCGGGGGTGAGAAAGCCTGTACTTTATCAAAGCTTTTCCCCCTATCCTTAGATAGACGGGCCTCACTTCGCGTAGCCTCAAGCTCCGCGAGTCGTTGCCGCAGCTTCAAAGTTTTCTTTTCAATTTCCGCGCGCTCTTTTTCTATCTCGGCTAGCCTTTTGGCCGCCTCGATATCTAAAACTATTTCTTCACGCCAGAGCCTTTGCTCCTCGAGTGCCCACTCTGTCAGCTCGTCGCCACTTAATCCCAATCGCTTCCCCAAATCAATTAGCTCTGCAAGGTCCATGTCGGGTGTTTAGGAGTATACACAAATGAACTAGCCTCGTCCTGCCGTGGACGCCAATTATTGTCAGGTTCGGGGACAATAATAAAAAATAGAATGAACTGTGGAAACGAGACTTTCTGTTTATGTAACCCAAACAAATACACACAGCAAACATAAATAAACTCAGGAACAGCGGGGAACTAATAAACACTGAAGAACTGTGAAAGACCGGTATAGAACACGTTCAAGAGTTCAAGCAAATGGGGAATGTCCAAGTCAGGGAATGAAGGGCAAGGACTAAGCACGGTGATGAAATGTCCACAATAAGTGTTCGCTGCCGGAACGGGGTTGCCCTACCTCACGTTCCAGAGGCGCAGTCATGATGGTCCGGTGTTCAAAGGTCCAGCTGGCGTGTTGAGGCCGCAGGGGTAGGGCGCGCTCCAAGCTCCCGTCGTGTAGTAGCGGACGCAGCTCTCTTGGGCGTCGTGTTCCTCTACCGCTGTCTGACGACCTGACTTGCTTGCGGAGAATAAGTCTTTGAGGTTGTGGCTGTGGAGGACCTCTTGGGGCACGGCACGGGTCCGGTCGCCCGACCGCCGTGCATCCCGGTCTCGCTCCACACCGCGGAGTTCTTCTCTCGTTCCTCTCTGCCCGCCGGCCGCTGTCGCTGGCAGCTTCTCATTCGCCGGTGGCCGGCGCGATCTCGTGCCGTGGTCGCAAGTCGATAAACTTAGCGCCGCGTGCATTGCGTCTTCTTCTTTGTCGTCGTTTTTTTTTCGTCTTTTTGTCTCGTGCTGGTTCTTTTTGCCGATGCGATTTCTTCGCATGACAGCATACACTTCTTGTCCTATAACGAGTACAGTGCTATTATTGATTTACAGAACACGCCTACCAGTCTCTCGGAAAGAACGCACCGTGACGCCGAAACCAAGGGCCAAACGGCGTACTTCGTTAAAGATTCACGGTGACCATGTCACACTTTGTTGCCTGGTAAGTTGAGGATCGGTCTTTACGCTCACGATGGTAACCTAACACCGAAGCAAAGAAAATTCCACGTTCTCATTACGACATTCACCAAATATTATCAGCATTTAAACATGGACACTTTGATTGCATTCATTAAAGAAATTCAGAAACAAAGTGCTCTGATCGCCGTCAACTACATTGAGCACGCCTGTGAGGCGGTCCTCAAGTCTGTTCAAGTCGTATACGTAAACCCAGCGCTACCACAAGAAAAGCAGGAAAACCTTCGAGCTTTGCTTCCTTAACAGCGACTGCTTTTTGTTGGCTTCAAAGCTACATTAGACGCTTCTTGCGAAGCACTGTATAATCACTGAAGGGGGCGCTCTACTAACGCGATGGTCATGTTGCCACACTCCTCCACATGAGCACGAGGCTGTCCGAATGCAAGCTAACGACATCCTGAGAGACGACATCATGCAACACTCGAAAAGTCCTGGTCTACTGAATATGGTTATGAGGTTTAACGCACCTAAACTACATAGGCGAAAAGCCGCGCTGTAGTGGAGGGCTCCAGATTAATTTCTACCAGTGCATGTATAATAACGTGCACCGAAATCTGGAACACCAAGCGTCCTCGCGTTCACCCTTCATCAGAAATGCAGCCGCCGTGGCCGGGAATTTAACCAGCGCCCTTCAGCGCAGCAGCATAATGCCTTCGCCTTTCAGCCACCGCGGCGGGTCTCGTGAAGAAAAAGGATGGCACACTAAGGCTCTGCGGGGACTGCCGAAGGCGGAACAAAATTACGAAAAAGGAAGTGTACCCCCTCCAACATATCAACGCCACCCTGGACCACATACGCCACGCAAAATATTTCTCGTGGATAGAAATAAAAATTGGGTACTGGCAAATTGGACAATAGAGAGGAGAAAAGTGCCTTTATAACACCGGAGTGACTCCACGAGTTTCAGGTGACACCGTTTGGGCTGTGCAGGGCAAGAACAACATTCCAACGGCTTACAGAGACTGTGGTAACCGCTTTGAAGAGGCACGCTCAGCTCATCTACCTCGACGACGTTGTCGTGTTCGCCCGGAGCTTCCATGAGGACCTCGCAAAGTTGGAATTGGCACTCGAGGCAATCAGAACATAATGATTAACACTGAAACCAGAAAAGTTCTGCTTCGTGTACGAAAAATTCAAGTTTTTGGGCCTCGTCTTTCCGCGCCTAAAGAGGCCTCTTGACCCCGCTAAAACGTCATCTATAGCAAACTTTCCTAGACCGAACGACAAGAAAGCCGCATGAAGATTCTTCGGACTTTGCGCATACGGCGGCGCTTAGTTGAGAACTTTGCAAAAATCGCCGAACCTCTTTCGCGTCGAAATACACCGTTCAGTTCGGCCGGGAGTATGCACGGGAAAACCTGTTTTGCGACGTTGAAAATCAGCTTCAGCGCCCACCGGTTCTTCATAATCCGATTCGTACGCCTACACAGAAATGCTGACCGACATCACTTGCCTAGGCTTGGGTGCTTTTCTCGTCCAAAAGCAGAACGGTTGCGGAAGAGTAATCACTTACGCCAACAACGAGCCTGAAAAAAAGAGAGAAAATATTCGGCCTCTGGAAAATATCACTTCCCCATAATATGGGCCTTTTCTAGCATGCACTCATATATTAACAATGACTTTAAGGTGTAGCAGACCACCATGCGCTGTGTTGAGCCACAAATATGAAGGACCTTTCTGGCTGGCTTGGGTGATGCAGCCTGCGCTTTCAGGAATTGGTTGGATGTGGCTATGGTTTACAAAACGGGCAGCAAACATTTGTACACCGACTCCCTGTGACGTGCGCTTGTGGACCCACTGGAATAAGACTCCGACGAAGACACCGCGTTCCTCGGCATTGTGACAAAAAACCATATAGCCGTCCAGCAGCGAGCGGACCTTTAGTTGCGAGTCATGATGGACGCAACGTTGCGTCCTTGAAGGACGCAACGTCGCGTGCCAAAGACTTTCAAGTACAACTAAGCAGGATTTTGCCTGAAAGATGCGGTGTTAATTGAAAATTTCGATCACACAACGAGAACGAAGTACCTTCTCCTTATCCCCACTGGCCTCCGGAAACAAATTTTGGATGCGTGCCACGACGAAAAAATACCAGGGCACCTCGGCCTGACACGCGCGATTGGAGAAATTAGGACGGCATACTACTGGCCCTGCTTGCATCCTGTAACCCAGTACGTTCCAAGCTGCAGTGACTTCTAGGGACGGAAAACGTCACCTACCATGCACGCCGAACTACTGCAGCCCATCAAAATGCCATCACGGCCTTCCAACAGATCAGGATGGAGCTTCTAGACCCGTTCCCCAGGTAACGAGCAGCAAAGCAGCGAATTGTTGTAGCGAGAGACTACATGACCTATTACGCAGAAGCCGCCGCTCTACCCGGGGGGTGTGCTGAAAAACACGCAAAATTCTTCATCCACAAAGTTGCGGTGAGGACATGGAGCCCCTGTATACGAAATCACGGACCGCGGAATCGCCTTCATCAAGAGCTAATTCAAGGCGTCCTAGGTGACAACAACACGGGTCACCTAAAGGCCACAGCGTACCACCCACAAACAAATGGACATAACCGGAAGCCCGAAGCCCGAAGAGGGCGATCGGGGATATGCTCTCTACGCACGTCGACGTTGAACGTAAGGCATGAGGCGAAATACTTCGTTACGTCACCCGCGCGTACAATACATCTATTCGGAAAACTACGCAGATGACACTGTTCGAGCTTACTTATGGTCCCCAGCCCACGGTGAGGATCGACGCCATGCTACCACACATCAAACACGACGACCTCAACCCCGACGTCCGTGGTTACCTACAGCAGGCGGAGGAGATGTGTCAGCTTGATTGCGTATGTACTATGGACCAGCAGCTCGTGGCAGCCAGACGCTACAACCTCCGACGCCGTGACGCCGAGTCACACCAAGGTGATTATGTGTGCGTGTTGAATCCAACTGGGCGACGAGTATTATGTGGAAAGGTCCTATGATAGTAGTTGGTTTCTTAGAGAATTCCACGACGCGTCGCCAACTCTTTTACAATGTTTCCCCCTAAGCTCACTTGGGCCCACTGCGAAAACGCCCGCTAACCGAAGTCATCCATGTGGGTCACCTGAAGCCTTATTATGCCAGATGACAGACATTTTGTTTGGACGGCCTTTTTATGGTACCATCGAGTAGATGCAGTCTTAGATGGGGTGATGCCGCAATTCTCACATACTGTTTGATTCCTTCTGTTTTTGAGGATATGAGATCGGCCGGCTGTGTTATCTGCGTTTTACGTATATTGCGCGTATACTTTCCTTCTTTTGAATGTCGTGCTTGCCAAGTTATTTGATCGGGAGAGTTTTTCGCCCGGGTTTCACTTACCTAGAATGGTCCTGTTTGATCTTTGTGTTCTATTTATAATTCGACAGTTTGGGGAACAATTGTGCTAAAACATGAATAGTCGCAGGTCAGACGCCGCGGTATTCAATTCGCCCGTGACATGCGGCCCACTTCAGGTTGTTGATTGCTTTTACACCGCTTGTATTTCCTTTGAGTTTTTGTGGAGTATAAGTCCGCTCCAATAAACGTTTCTTATTTGAAGACAACGTGCGGCGTCTTTGGCCACGAGACAATTGTTTTGTGGAAATTCAGTGATTCGATGGTGTCGATGGGTGCCGCCGTGGATTAGAATTTCGGAACACTACTCGCGTATACTCTCGAGTGCCCGGATGGCACCTTTTCCGAGACATTCATGTGGCGGTGTTTTCGCGGCCAAGACGCTAGGAACGGTCTCCATCTTACGCACCGCAAGTGATTTGCGCGGCCAAGGTAGGTATTCAAAGGTTGACTCCATTGTTAAGGCACCAGCACCCACAAGTAAGCAGACACTGCCCTAGTTTCTGGGAGTGCTTGCCTTTTTACGACCGTTTCTTAGTGTGCACTACAGTGGCACCAAACATCTATGAAGTTCTCGTCAAGGACAAAACTTGGAAATGAAGCCGCGACCTCAAACTGCGTTTCATGAGCTCGAACAGTTCCTTTTGTAGGGACAGTCCTGACAGGAAATGATAAAAGCAAGCCCATATGAATTTCATCGATGCTTAGGCTTACGGTGCTGTTCTTGGTTACCTAAATGGAGAGCGAAGGCCGAGCGGCAGCAATACCATTTGCATCCCGGATATTTGATGCCGCCCAGCGTAACTAGGCTCAACTCCACCGTGAAGCACTTTATGTTGAAAGCAGTACAGAATTGCATCATTCGGCGTGTGCAGGGAGAGAGTTTCAATCCATACCCCAGAATAGCTACGGAACATGCGCTGTATCGAGGATGTTCCAGCTGGCGCTCAAGAGTTGTCATGCCTGTACCAGCACGATTCATTGGTGCATGCAGGACGTCGTGGAATCTTAGCCATTAAAGCTTGTGCGTGCAGTTAACTTTGCTCGCCTCGCTTAGGCACCAAAACTGAAGCACGTGTCAAGTCATGCGACCAGTTCCTCTGCACCCAGAGCAATCCAAATACTGCTTTATCTCCAAAACAGACGCGCCGAGGACACCACGTAACACCTTGCGTGTGGAATTTTCTAGTCCAGTGAAAAGACATAGCTTTTTTGTCGTTGTCTACACTTTCACCAAGTGGTTGGAGGTGCGACCACTGAGCAGCCTGGTATATACACCAGTTATAAGTGTGCGGCGTTCTTTGTTCACCACGGTCAGCATACCGCACAAATTTCTGTCGGACAATGGGACTTTGGTTGTGTCTTCTCAGACACAATATTTCTACCAGAAATGTCATTTGGAGTGTAACGTCAGCCCCATACCACACTGGTACAAATGGCCAAGCAGAGCAATATTTAGGAGGAACTGAAGAAAGCGCTCGCAAGATTACCTTCCGCTCCGCTCGGCGTTCGCTTGTCGCATTTTTTTGTTTACCAGCATACTGCTGTGCATTATGCGACAGGGCTAACACCTGCTAAGGCCATGTTTGTGCGTAAACTGCCAAGCCAGCTGGCCCTACTTAACACATCTGGAGGCGAAGAGATGACACAAGCTGATATACCCCAAAGCCGTACACTCGTTCAAGGAGAAGCAGTATAGGTGAAGCAGTTAACCAAGGGGCCCAACTTGCCGGAAGGCTCCCTCTTTAAGAGGATTCGTCACCGATACTAACTTGTAAAGTGTGCATATAGAACGGCGATACGCCATCTATACAACCTTGAGAAAGGTAGTGGTGAAATGACGCTGGACAATCACGCCTCAGCGGCACTCACATGGGGCATGGACAGTAATCTAAAGGAAAGCACACCAAGAAAGCTGTCATCCCATCCACCAGAACCAAGCACGCCAAAACGCCAAGTGCGGATCAGATGAAAGTCTTTAATTTACAAGGCACCCTTTTCATTAGGGAAAAGTGTTGCGTCCGAAGTTCTGTGTTGCTACTGGGTATACGGGTGCCGCCGCGTGCTAGGATTTCGGCAAAATACACGCGTATGTTCCCCAGTGCTACAATGGGTGTTGCCACGTCATCGGCCGGGCCAATCTGCTAGACAATCATCCGGCTGTTTCAACCGCCAAGATGCTCTGCACGACCTCTAGATTGTCTACCATAAGTAATGTAGCTAGAACAAAAAACAATCGTTCGCAATACTCATGATAGTACTCTACTACACTATTATAAAAAAAAACTTGACTACGGCATTATTTTCTAAAGAACTACAAGTCTTTTCTAGCGCGCCTGTATATTCAGGAAATAAGCGATTATTGTAAGCAGTCTGAACAACTCAATGAGCTCAGGTGCGGCAGGCTT
Organism: Haemaphysalis longicornis; assembly: GCF_048455015.1. Classification (NCBI taxonomy): domain Eukaryota; kingdom Metazoa; phylum Arthropoda; class Arachnida; order Ixodida; family Ixodidae; genus Haemaphysalis; species Haemaphysalis longicornis. The sequence continues at coordinate 2,228,569 of NW_027526329.1, read as the reverse complement.
CTAATTTCAGCGTGGATTCATTCGTTGAAAAATTTCCGGCCCTTGTAGGAGCTCCAAAGCCCCAGGCTTGATGCTTTGTAGTTACTTACCTGGGCGTTTTTTAAAAATAACGCTTTTATGCTCTCTTACTTGCTTGTTTGGAAACGCGTGGCCTATTTACCCCGAAAACACGAATTTAAATTGAATAAATCAAGTGCTAGGATAATCAGGAAGTTCTTTTAATGCACCGTTACAAAAAAATCAACGCATCTGATACGTTGCCACAAAACCAATTTGTTTTCTACCAATCATCGAGTGTTTTTGCCCCAACACGTACCAAATGTCTCCGCTGTCCTGCTCCTATTCTTTTTTCGTCGTAACGACGTGCACTGCTAAAAAAAGGAATCCTTTGCTTCCAAGAATATGTAATTTCTTTGACATTCATTTACAATGTGTTAAATTGTTTTCGCCATTCTAAAACGTACCCCGCTGTCCTCTAAATAGGCAATTTTCTGACAGCCTACAGCCCATTACCGTTTGGTGCAGTTCTATGCCGTGAGCTTGATGGGAAATATTTTTGAAGGCCAAGTTTGTGCGCATTGTTACTATGCGCGAGGGTTTCTGAATTTAAAATCGTGGTGTTATCTTTTCTTAGGATGTCGATTCCAGTTTCTGCCCGGTCTCCAAATGTCAATTTCAAGCCACCGCAAAAAGCGCAGAGACACGTACTTCACGGTGCTGGGAGCAAGCAGAATTCTTTAGCTTTCTCAGCTCATCTTCTCGTTCGGTTCAACGTTTCTGTTTGCGTGGCTGCTGCTACATAACCTTGACCCCCATTATCGTCACAAGTGTATTTCGAAAATGTTGCATTAGACCTCATCTGTGGCACAATTACGATCGAGTCGAGAAAAAGATCGGGCCAGAACGCCCCGCGTATCACTAAAAAGATCTATTTTTAAGGTTCATGAACTTCTGCTGAAAGGTCTAGCTATGTATAGCAGAAACAAAGCAATGAAAATAGCACGAGTTACACTGGGCTGATAACTGAACAAGCTGGCACTTTAATAAACCCAAAAACAGCGCTCACACAGAACGCACTAAAGGGGAACCGCTGGAAAATGGTTATGACACAATATTTGGATGAACAAACAGCACATTTTCACCGTGTTGTAATGTATCGGACTCGGTTTGTCTGGATCGTTTTCGTTCTTGCAAATGAAGAATTAAGGGCAGTTTACTCATAAGCAAAGTAAACCGTTTTAGCGCTCTGAATTATTCCAATAGTCTCTGAAACTAAAAAATGCAGCGAAGTTATGGCATCTTGCGTCCCCTCTGTAGTAATCTGAAAGAAAGCCTGAGATTACAAATTAAAGTCAGAGAGAACTGACAGCGAGAATAGAATCCGAAGCGAACATCAAAGCCCGTTTTTTAGATACAGACGGTTAAAAGAGCTTTCTCCCTTGAACCCTGAGCGCCAGTCAAACCCAAAATCCAAACTGCTTGGCCGTGTCGGATGGCGCAATTGGATAGGTGTCAGATTTATAACGTGAGAGGCCAAGGTTCTCTTCCTACCATAGGAGGTACCTTGAGAGCTTAACGAACAATGAGTCAGTGGCACTTTTCCTTAAAACTTCAGACACGATGTCGCGGAGCCAAAGCCGACGGCACTCCAGGTCTTTGTGGTCATGGCATATTTATGCCAGTCTTGCTGATGCCCAGCCTCCGCAAATTAATTTAACCGATGGCCACGACCGAACTAAGCCACCACTTGGACGAAGCCAGCATATCCTTATAAAATTCTAACAAAGCTTTTACTCCCACGACGATATTTATCTCATCAAAATGGTTATTTCACCACAAGACTAACAATGTTGCGCTTTGACTCGCACATTGATGCACTGACACGGACACGAACTCTTTCTAGGAGTAAGAATGAGAACCAAAGCCTACGCATAGCAGTGCTACAGTGAACTTGAATATTTTACTAGTACAGAAGCAAAAGCACTTTCAATGGGAGGCATAAAAACCGAAAACTCGTAAATCCGCCACGGCCGCTACTGTATTATACTGGAGAAGAAATAGTGTAGTGAATGCAGCTACCGCCTGCCACTCGTCCTTTGAGTATGAATGCGGACGTTTGCCATTGTTTTTCTTTTTTAGATACCCGACCATGCATAAACGTAACTAGTCTCCGCCAAACTACGTTTGATTGAACGCTTCTTATGAATAATTAAAGCAAAAACACTCGCCATAGCCCGTCGTACAGATAGGTCTTGCTTTCAGCAAAACGGTGAATTGGAGAGGAAGGAGAAGAAGCAAAACATGTATGATGGTTGTACGCTTTCCTTAACCCCACTCCTTCTCTTTCCCTGCCCAATACCGCTTACATGAAACACATCTGGGGAATATTTCAGTGAATTGTACCCGAGAAGCATTTGGACTTGCGTTTGATTCTCAGAGCTGCTATCGGGAGAACATGCCCTGAAGACCTCGTCCGACAAGATCTCATTCAGGATTGCCTACATTTGCCTGGATATTTGTGATCTGCCTCCGTCCTCGCATTAAAAAAAGAAAGTGGACGAGAGAGAACACCAAATCGCCCACGCGTTTTAGCGGCAATATTGTTTGAGCATAGAAGCGGATTCGGACTACTGACCTCTTCCCATTTCGCTGTGCAGGCACGCTCTTGTATTTATTATTTTTAAAAGGACGCATCAACACAGTGTCCGATGGGCGCTGCCGCAGGGAGTAAACAGGGTGCGGGGGTCGCTCTCGTTCTCGAAAATTTAACAGGAAAAATGCTTAGGCTTCAGCTTTTTCCCTCGGCGTTCGCAAAAAGTATGAAAAGAACATTTAACATTTCTTGCTTTTTGATAAAAAAAAAACGAGAAAAGCACTGCAGCTAAATTTGCGTCCCATAAATTCCTTAAAGTACCTCCAACCTATCGTCAAACCTTCGAACACCCATATCGCAAAACCAAGCACAAACCCATTCGACGATTTCTCTCGCACTAAGTAAACACATCTACGAACTACCTTAGTGTATACAGATACCGGGTTTGTAAGCTAAATTAAATCTATTGTAATTCCTCATGACCAATGCGTGTATTGTATTATCAAGAACCATTTTTTTTTGTGATTATCAAGTAACCTTTTTACACAATGGGAACCTGGTACTCCACACGCGCAGTGTTTACAGAGAGGTTATAACTTTTCGGTTTGAACAACCTGTCTATGGGCTGAAGTACAATGCAACCTCTGGCTGTTTGGTATGTTACGCCCACTTTTTGGTCGGTCTATGGGGAAATACATTAGTTGCTTCACATAAAACATTCGGTCCCACTAAGGCAGATTTCACTATAAAAGCTCTTCCAGCACCAGAAGTCTGGCACAACCTTTGCCGAGCCGAGTAGGCGGAGCCAAGCTTCACCTGTCTACGACGTCATTGCGGGCGCCTCTCGACCTTTTACAACACTCTGCGTAACGTTCGTGGATTGATCTCTTACGGGTTTGTCCTCTGGCCAGTTCACGTGTGTTCGCGCTTGAAGTGGGAAGCATACAACTGCTCATGCTGCACACACCGGCTTTGCAAGGCCGGTTGACGCACTTTCTTGCTCTTGCTAATGGGGTCCACTTTGGGAGCGATGTAGGAACCTACGGATAAGATCCGGGCGTGCCAGGCATAGAGAACGTTCAGTGGAAATATCGGAAATTCACGGGAGGTGCGACAGCCGGTTCTCCTGCGAAGAGACAGTGGCCGGCCGCTGTGTGGTTTCTCCATGCTTGCAGCACTAGTGTAAGCTGCTGCAATACTTGTGGTTTCCTGTGGGGTGGATGGAACATTTGCACGCGAGAATTATTGCTGACTTCAAAGAGATGCAAACAACTTAAAAGAGTTTGCACTTCTACTTTCATAAAAATGGCATCCGTGATCGTAGAACACACTCGTGTTACGGTGCAAGGATATTTGCTATCAAAGATCGCCAATGAAGGAATGTTTGTTAGGCAAACGACTAAGAAAAGCGGTTTGTGTAAAGAGGTAATGCGGAATACATACTGGAGAGTTTAGAACCTTTATTCGAATATTGTGTTCAGTTTTGTTTTATTTTTGTTTAGTATTTCTTGTCATATTCTATATATCCTTTTTTATGGGACACCTTGCTTCCTCCCCGAGTTCTAGAGATCGCGCTGCACAAACACCTTCCGATTTACGCTCATTAATGCATTCGATAATTCTCTTAGGCTTTACGGGTAGCGCATCTTTTTTACCTACTGTCTGGTAAAACCGAGTGTTCTGGAACGCTTCGACCTTCAAACGCTTCAAAAGCAGCGCACACAAACAAAAAAGAAACTCACAACCACGAACACCTCGATGTATCTGACACCTTATGGTTTAAAAACAGCGAAAAACGTTTGCTTTGCAGAAGGGCGTCCTAATGTGAGGTAATGAAAAATGTACGTAATCGTAGCGTAATACAGCTACGCTTTAAAACAATGCAAATTATTCTGGCCTCAATTGTGCTTCAAAACAAATTTTATGGGCGCTCAATGCACATGCAAAAACAATAAATTGTCCTATGCCGGAATTCAAACCCATGAATGTTGATTGGAAGTGGATACTCTAATACACTATCACTCCTCATCCGATGAAGATAATGATTGCTGGTGGCAACCACTTTGTATAGTAATAATGGCGGGTCATCTTAACAAAAAGAAGTGCAATGTATCTATGTTTATTATGCTGTTCGTTTAGTACTCTTCATTTAATACTAGCGCTGCTCTCAGGCCATGCACCAAATACTTATTTTTTCTGTAACAGGCAGTAGCTGACCAAGCTAATACTCCACTCTCTGCTTTCCGTCCACGAGCATTCGAATCTATTTCGTCACCTTGCCAGCCTTGAAGTAACTCCCTTTGTGCTACCCTTCAATGCTAGGGCTTCTGAAAGCCGGATATTTCCCTCACGTAGATTTCTATGGCTACACTCGCATTCAAACACTATGTGCCGCTTACTTCGTATTTTCTTTCCGCAGACCACCCGTACCACATCTTTTTTTCTATATTTCCCCACAGCGCTCTTAGTTCCCAAGTAACCTGCTCTAGCCTCATAAAGCGATGCATTTCCCTAAGAATTATCGTAGAAATTTTCCTTCCCACTGTCCAAAGTATCTGCCCTCTTCATTTCTAACGTCGTTTGAGCTTGCATTTGTTTATTGGCATTTGTTAGTTTCTATCTGCCTTGCTTCTATTTTTGTTACTTTGGTTGCCTTCATTCTCCACTGTTCTTTCCGTATCTCATCGCTAGTCTTCTAGTCATCCCTAGCCACTGTGTCTGCACGCTTTTTAGGTATAGGTATTTGAAAACTTCAGCTGCCCGCCTATGTTGACCCATTGCTCTCAACCTCCCCTCAAAACATATTTTACTGTAACCATATATCTCCCTGCACTGCTTTATTATATGTTTTACTATGCGCTTCTAAGGCCAAACAGCCTACCTTTCTCTGATTTACTTCAAGCCATGCTGGAGCGCCTGATTTTATGAAGAGTACGCCACTCGCAAATGTGAAGCCCGAAAGCATTACTCCTTTCCACACTACTATCACTACTTCGTATTCGCTATATCCCCACGCACCTCTAGGCGTTATTAGACCTGCGTTTCGCTTTCCTTTATCATTAAGTTGCTCCTCCCGAGTTCCTAAGTAGTTGCCTTCTTCGTTTATCCACACTGCCAAATATTTATAATCCTTGACTATGGGTAAGCCGCCTTAGGAGCTCCCCTACCAAATTTCTCGATTTGATGTTTCAACTCACCGGTGCCACTTTTGGCACTGTTGCAATATTCTAGCCCACGGTAAAAATCCGACACCGCTTTTACCACACGCTACACGATATCAGTGTTCAATACCACAAGTGTAGGGATTCGGACATTCTTTTTTGCGACAGTGTCTTCGCCATCAGAGCAACATTCCTCGATCTTGTACCACTACCGTCCTGGTAACGGGTGTAGGACCCTGGTGGAGGTTTTTCGTGTAAAGAGCGCCTGACCCTGCTCTATTGTTACTACTCATATTAGATACCCGGACACCCCTCTCTTGGGGCCGCAGTTTACAGCGGCCCCATGCGTTGATATTACCACGCCCATCGCAGTTGAGAGCAACAATATTAGCAACGTTTAAACTCTTCCCACTTTGTTTCCTTTCGATACCTTCATGATAACTGTCATGCTTCCTCCATTTCTGCTCTCGGTTTTCATAACTGTAAGGTTATCTTTCTATTATCCCTACATATCGGCGTTAGGTGAAATGTGCTTGGCCGCTATTCAATAGAATTCCCAAATTCCTTGTGTATATTATTCAAAAGCGCGTTTGGTTGTTTTATGTACACCCCAGCAATACTTTTCATCTGTATAGCAATTGCGTTTGGTCATGTTCACAGTATGTAAGCACTCTAACCTGACCCACAGAGACCTGCTTGTTTCTTTGCCCATAATAGGGCAGAAGGTGGATGTGCGCCGCGTGCTGAGATTGCGCACCAGACAGCAGTCGAAGTGATGGCGCCATTTGTCGGCTCAGCAAGCACCTTGCCGGCTTGCCAGACACTTTCTTGTCTTGGCGTCATGGGCATTACCGCGGGACATTGCGATTCCCTAAACAGCTTGGCTGTTAAGCTTGCGAAAGGTGGATTTTCTAGTAAGGTGATGGATAGTCCAACGCGACTGGGCAGTAGCCTCACTGGCTTACTGGGAGCGACTACAATTCAAAATACTGAAGCTCATGCATTCTCGCTTAAACAGGGCAAGAGCCCCGGTCACTTTGCCCTTGCGTGCACTATTTCTACCACAAAAGTGTAGATACCATCTGCCTTTACACTATGGCTGTGATGGTTGAGGATGAGTGTGCAATGAAGACTCGGACAGCGGAGAGAGAACTGGTACAGCGCGACTTCTTTTTTGTTTTCCGACATCAGAAAAATGAATAGTATGGAGTCCTTGCCCCTGGGCATTCTCCGAACACGTGCTGTCAGTGTTACGGGTCGCCCGGGTGAGCACCATGGGTAAGAGCCCATGCTGGTCGTTTCGTGCTTATTCTCGGAAGAGTACTGCGAGCTGGGAAACTGAACAGTTGGAGCGTCGTCAGTCGCAACAGGTTTGGTAGATACCTCCACCTCTGCAAGTTTATCGTGGGGTGTTGCGTACGATTAGTCTGCCAAGGGAAATCGCCAGGAGTGAAGGCAGGACCATGACAGTTGAACTGGAGGTGGGTCTCCGATGAAGAAACATGCAGCTACCGTTTTTGCTATGATGCGTTGGTATCCAGACATCAAGCTGCAGACTTCTTTGGCTAAACAGGTACGCGCAATGATTATTGATCGTGTTTTAGGGATCCAGGGTGTCAAGAAATGGCCATATTGGAAGGAATAGGAGACAAAGCACTACCCTTGGTAGACGTCTTAAACAATATCTTTGCTGATAACCTTCCCCAAATATACATTCATGGACCTGTCTTTGAGAAAGCGGTGAAGGAAGCAAAGTTGGTTTTCTGGCTACCCCATTTCATGTAGTTTGCCTACTATTGGCTTTCTCATGACACAGTAATAAGTCTTCGAAATGCCAAAATACAGTGGTATAGTTGACACCACAGGGACTCGTTTATATGTGGCATGTCTGATAAAGTCCAGAATGCTGTCATGGACACCTGTGTGGCTTGGACGTAAGCGACCTATATATAAAGCAGGGATAGCTCAAGGGAGTGTCCACGCAATGCAAAAATGTCTCTCCTCATCAGCCTGACGCCCTTATCTGAACGTTTGGTTTTGTTCTTTTATCTGGGAACCGATGACGGTCAACAATTCCAAATTGTACCTTAGGAAGCCTGTCTCCCCATCAAGCCACTGGCGTGTGGTTGCCTTGGGTCACCCTGAGCAGCAGACTATAATGGCGGCAGGCCGTGAATACTACTGTTGCGACCCTGATTCACCGTGCGAACATTTTGACAGGAATCGTTGGAACAAGTCACCCTGTGTACATGGTTAAGCTTCACTCAGCATTGATTTTGAGTCGTATTTTTTATCAGCTGCCCTTTGTATCTCTGCAGAATCCAACTATGAGCGCCTCAAATCGTTGCACATTAAACGGCAGAGGGCAGCAATATGAGATTTTGAGGGTGCAACAACCGAGAATGTCATACGGGAGAGCCAATCTTCTACACTCCGCTTGCTGGCATCGTAGAGATCACTCGCACAAATAATGCATCTGAGAGGAGCCAGGACTGGTAGAGCAATATTAAAGAGGTTTCTCATTAGGAGGGTCTCGCAAGCTGGCACTGCTCTTAACTTTCTGGGACTTGTGCGTCATTAGTGGTCATTGAAAAGTACGACCTCAATGACGCCATTGTATTAACAGAACCTTTAATGTGAGCTATATGTTCCTCGCATGAGGGTCAAGGTATACACACCAGTAGAAGCAGCCAGATTTTTGGGGCTTGAACATCTGCAGAACACTCATTTAAACAATCTTGAAATGAAAATTTATGCCTCAGAGAATTAGCACAGATGGACAGGAGCAGCTGCGTATTTACTTTCCACATGCACAGGTTTCCTGGGCTTCATGACTAGATCGTACGAGGTACTCCTCTGCATTGCCATCACGGCAGATTTGAGAGAACGTAGTCATACACGCCACATGGAGTTGTAATACTAACCAGTTCGAAGCAAGAACTACACGTTTCGCAGCGTTGTATCTTCACTGAAAGAGTCTGTCAGCATTTCTTACTGCTTTTGCACGAGCTCAGCAGCACGAGTTTTCATATGCGGTTTCAATAATTTTCATCTCATGTAGGCCTTATTGGTGATGGCGCCTCTATCAGACCTCAGGGAATCCGCTTTAATTTACACCGATGTGACCTTTTCCGCTGACCACTCGAAAGACTTCAGTTAGGAAGTAGTCTGCCATTTCAAGTCCTTAACATATCCTCAGCAGCTTTGCGTCAAAAAAGGGACTTACAATAATGGAGGCATCTTTTCTGTACCGCATCCGAACTGGCTCAGCGAAGATACGAGCTTGTCTATTCAAAGTGGACCTCGTGCAATCACCTCTGTGTTTGTTATCTTGTCATAAGGAACATGCACAAATACGTAATGTGTGTCCCAGAGCATGCTGTTGAACAAACGGGCGAAAGTTGGCAGCCCCTCACACCGTACTTAACAACATCGTCTTTCCAAGAGGACATTGGATGCTGTGCACGGTGGTTCACGCCTTCATCTTAGCTTCCTTCAGTGAACGGTACTCGCCGACTCATGGTAAATTGCCGTAATTTTTACTCTTCAGGCTGCGCTCCGGCGGATCAATTGCAGGCACATCTTGCCTGGCTAACATGGCCTGACCCAACACAACCACCACCACCACCACAACTTACTCTACGATCGAGCTGCTTCGGCGTACTCCCATTGGTTTAGCAAGCTTAATTTTCTTTTCCACTTCAGAAGAGATATGCTTTATGTGAACTCAAGATAGATGGCCTATTTCGGCTTTAAATGGTGCCCTCATAATGGGTATGCAACAACAAAGCACATTTCTACAGCAACGACATATTAAAAGAATTTCTTTCAGCACCCCTGCATACATTTCTTCCCGCCTTGACCACCATTAAAAAGTAACTGTGTGAAGCAGAAACACCAATCTTAATTTTGAATCATTCATCCCAGAAACCAGTGTGGGCTGGAACAGCATTCCTGCAGCATCGTTTATACAAAAAGAATTAAAAATTCGTCTGCACTTGCCAATCATTTTTTTACGCCTGCATTGTTTGTAATGTACTTTGATTTTTTTACCCCACTACTCTCTGTAATACCTGAACGGTCTTGAGAGTACAATAAATGAAATGAAATGAAGTGCTGCTGTTTTCTATGGGATTGAGTTTAAGAGCGATGGTGTGTTTGCACTGTTCTAATGCTGTTGCGTTCATCGGCAGTCGGAGCATGTATATTTTTTAGTGCTGGTGTTTCCGGTTGCATAATATGATTTCAAGGATTGGCATTTAACGCTGGTCGTGTACAATTCCACGTTCTGTTCCTCTGCGTGCCATGAACTTTTAACTGAACAAACCAGTCTGAAAACACCTTGAGAGGTCTTCATTTACAGTAGGGGCTGCCACCCGAAGCCCTTACTCATGTTTATTTTTACAAAGCGCAGCCGCAAATTGTTTTGTTTATGGACGCATGCGACCCGCTGCGGTAGCTCAGTAGGTAAAGCGGTCTCTTGCTTAGCATTTTTATGCAGATTCCATTCCTGAGCCGTGTCCCGCCGATTTTCTAATGGAGGCGAAATGCCAAAACGTCCATGGGTTCGAGATTTTGGAGCATATTATACATCCCTAAGGGATGAATAGAACAGGGAGCCCTCAATTACTGCACTCGTCGTCGCCTGTGTAGGTTCGTGTTTTAAACCTTCTAATACATGGCCAATCATTGACGCAGGATGGCGAGATTATTGTACCCACGTGAAATGTCTCCCATTACTGCAAGTGCCTGGTCCACTCCACTGAATGCTATTAATTTCCACCTGTATCGCAAATATGACGGTGGTGGTGGCGTATGCCACCGTTGAATCAATCACTAGAACCCCCGAGATTCCATCAGTGCACAGAACCCTTAATTCATATGTGCGCATAGTGATATACCTAAGTAACACTGGTGGTACCAGCGGCAGTTATAGCGGAACCAAAAAGAAGCACAAATATAGAACAACACAAATAAAGTATGGCATTTCCTGCTTTTTTTCCCGCTGAGTTCGCTTTACCGCAAAGGAAATATTTCCCATTCCGTCGACGTACATTTTCTTTAAACTTTACTTCCCTGAACATCTCCTGTGGTACATACTAGATAATGAAATTGCGAGCGTTGTTGTTAATAAGCCACTCCTAAGGATTCTCCATTGAGCTTGCTTTGCCAAATGCCTGGATGGGTGGGAAGGGCGTTCCAAAAATTCTCTGCGAATAATACTACTCGCGCACCCAAGGAAAGCCATTGAAACGACCTGTGGCAGATTGATGCTTTCGGATGTGTAAACTGCACCGAAACGAGCAACCCCTCTTTGTTGCAGCTCACACCAGGTAGCTTGCCGCACGTCAAATGCGTGCCTTAGTTTCGCATTAGGAGACCTGGATGAGTTCTCCACCGTCAGTACGCTAAATTGTGCCTGATAAAAAGAATAACTCGTTGAAGTGAAGATTGCACACAGCACCTTTTTTGAAAAGGACGACGCACAGATGTACACAACAAAGTGATAGGTCGGGTACTCCCTTTCGTGCTCGCCAAAAAATGCAGTGTTAGATATTTTTATTTTAGCCGCATAAAGGAGAATGAGTAATATGGACTGGTATAAGCGCACTCGAAGCAGTCAGTAGAGTCGACCTTTATAAGCTCTACAAAACCGATAATTCTTTATCCTTTAAGACGGCACGTCAAAAGGGCTTGCAAGGACATACCACCGAACCAAAATTTATCGTTCTCATATTAACAAATATTCAAATTTCTTTATATATTTTTGTATTTGTTCAAATTTCATTTTTATCTGAGAGATTTTACTTACGAACACGTCACCGATGAAACAAAAAAGAGGGGGCGATGCTTTGAACTGAGTACCTAATTCGCGGAAGATGAACGTAAACGTTCTTGCAAAAAAATGAAAATGCAATACTAAAAACCATTTCACCGAAACGTACTAAATAATACTAATAAATGCTAAATAAAACACATAAAGAAAATGGTTATGAACAGATACGTTTAACCGAACCAGGGGATACTGTTCGGCAACGGTAAAGAACTGTAGTTACCACAGCCATGACGCGCAGTTTCTGTATAGAAATCTTCAACCTTAACACGTGCGTTAGGATTTAAACATACACACAAACGAGATGTTTCATTGGGAACAGTCCCATATTTTGCGCCATAATGCCGATATTCCCTGCGCTTCATTTACATCTTGTACAAGACTACTTTGACGCCCTATTGCGCTAACCAAAACCCAGCACTATGCTGATTTAAAATAACTTGCCATAATTTCATCACATATTCGTTTACGTACTTAGATACATGGCATACCCCACACTATTAGACTAAAGCAAGAAGCAGAGATGCAGCAAGTAAGAAATGTTTTAGTTAATTAAAGAGGCAAACCCCACTATTCGTCTTGGCGACTTTGAAAGTCAATTTCCATGGCGAGTTACACCCCAACAAGTGTAGCAGCGACTACAAAATAAGTATTCGAAACTGGATTGACTATATTTTAAATTTGTTTAGGCAGTGCACCCGGTATCAGATATCACAGAGAAGATGAAATGCATCCCTTTGCTATTAGTTGTCGTAGCAGGCGTTGGATTTACATGTTTTGTACTTTTAACGTAGCTATGCGACACGACACTTCTAAAACATCACTACCTCAACCAAGCTTCATGACTTCTTAATCCCAATGTGAGAGTATTTGAAGCAATCAAATCACATATTATTATTTTTGGAGAACACCGCACAAACATTTATCGCGTTTTATTGTGAGGAAGTGCGCACCAGCATTCTTGCGGTGGCAAAATATCGAAGTCGACGATATGAAGTGGCTTGCCCTTTAATAGGTCCCCCTCTGTGCACATGACATACTTCACGACTGTCAGCACGGAACCTAATTGGGTCTTGGGTTTGTGTATATACAAACACGTCGAATAACGCGCGTGTACATTTTCAGCAGATCAAACTGAAGCGCTAAAGCCATTGTATGTAGAAAATGTTGCCCAAGATAGAAGAGACAGGTGGAGCTATGCATAAGCTACATATTGGTACAAAAAGACTACCTCGATGAACAACAGGGCTGCAGCGACAGGAAGTACCCACCAGAACAAAAAATATGCTGAACAAGACCACCCCCTCCCCAACTGTCAAACGCCAATTTATTATGCCAGTACGTAGAGATATATGTTTGGCCGATAGTAGCCGCTTCGTATGGCGCGGAAAGTAAAAAAGTTTGAATTCTTATCTCATTAAAGTAAAAGCAATAACCAGACGTTTTTCCGCTAACGTTACAATAGCGTCTTCAGTAAGGACTCAGGAATGATCAATCACGTTCGGCAGAGAACAGCACTGCCACCATGCACAGTTCATTGCAGGAATCACTCTCGAAAGTTTGTAGTGAATTCCTAAAGGGACAAAAGCCTAACGGGTTTCACGGAAAATATCCCACGGGTGAAACACTAAAGTTCGTGACACAGGGCTCTAAACATGAAATATAGTTACGTTGGCAAGGATAAATACGGGCAGTTGGCGGAATAAACTTTATTGGAATGATTTCGTGTTCAGCCATAACTGTATAGAATAAATATAGGATAATAAATTCCTAGGAGAATGCCGTGCACAGTTGACGTACACAGGAGACCGCCAGCCAATTGAATGTTGATTCGTTTTATTTCTTTATTTATTTCACATACCCTCAAGGTAGGTCGACACCTTCAAAAACGCATTTTTTGAAAAAAATAGTTCTTTTTTAAATTTCGCATTTTCAACATCCGTGTCCATTGAAGAATATTTAGAAAAAAAATTCTGGTGTTATCTTAATCGGTTAAAAAGTTATGATCATTTTTCAACCCTGCCGAGACGCATTCAAAACCGAAACTGAAGGTTTCCGATTCCGCAGTATCTGCCATATCGTCCTAAATGTTTCTTCGTATATACGTTACCTAATGCTAATTTATTTAGCTACATTCTAAGCTTTTCGACCCATTTCGGGATATTCTACATTTGATTTATTTCAAAATTTTCAGTAAGGGGCAATGGGTGGCACACTCGTGTTCACGTTGCGCGCATTTGCATTGGCTTGCGTTCGTGTCTGGTTGTCAGTGTTTTTTCGTATGCCGTTCTAAGCTCACAGATTTAGTTCTAGCCTCGGAAGGAGACAGTTATAGTACTTTGTAGTCTGCAGTTACAGTTATAGTACGAGGACGGCATGCCTGACCACTGACTCTCACCTTATGACGAAGGCTGCATGTGAGTCAACTGTAAGACTCGAAACAGGCAAAAAAACTATGTGCGCCTCAGCTCGCCCAAATGGAGTTCGTGCCGGTTACAAGGAGGGTGCAAGCTATAAGCCTGGCGGATTTTAAGCGCATTGACTGTTTCTTATAATACGTACAATACAATAGGTCTAAACCTTTCAAAGCCATCTTTCTCAAAACTTGATTTTTTGCAACCATTAGTTACGCGAACAGTGATAACTTTGCTTCTGAAAATTATTTTCTTACGAAACTTTGTGTGCTGCTTATTTATATATAGAGCTATGCAATCAAGCAGAATGACTGAAAAATATTGGTAACTTTTTATATTATGGCCAGCTGTGGAAACCCAAACGTGCCAAATAGCAAATTTTTGAGTCTTTTTATGATTACGCAACTTAGCTTAAAGATGTGATATTCATGGAGGTTAGTTTCACAGGCTATTGTCTTCATTATGTTCCTGCCAAGTCGTGTTTGAATCGCACCTACCATTTTGAACTTATGACTGTTCGCGCAACATGCGTATTTTGGCGCATTTTATTTTATATAAATTTTTTATAGACATTTTTAGCAATTTTATCTATTTAAAGTTTCTAACTGTATAAGCTTTACAAGCCAAAAATATAATTGTAACGTTTGGGCTACACCTGTAAATTTTTTTTTCGAAGGGGGTGACCTACCTCAAGCGCTTACGCATTGTAGAGGGGAGTGGGGTGCAGAAAAAACAGAAAATGTAAGTGAACACAACTGCGGCACAAAACAAAGCACTCACACAAAAAACACGTAGATAGCATAAGCCATGCTAATCCGCACACGTAATATAACAGTATGGAATATATTCATGCCGCATCGTCACCCAAGAAAAAAGCACATAAAGACTGACGCAAAAGAGTAACGTAAGATATCTGCGCAATGTCGCTGTGTAGACGATTCCAGTCGTTTACCGTATTTGGAAGAAATGAAAAGTAGGTATTCGTGCGACATTGTTTTATCGCGACTTTATGTTGGTGGTCTATACGAATGGAGCGGTACGCAGGCAGCCAGAAAAGATTGTGTTTAAGCGAGGCGTGATTATATATCTTGAAAAAGAGACTAAGGCGGAACAGGTCCCTACGAAGCGATAGACAAGGTAAAGGCAGTGTAGATTTCATGGATGAAACACTGGCAGTGCGGTTATAATTTGATAGGATGAAACGACATGCGTTGTTTTTAACACGTTCAATGGTTTGATGAAGATTAGAGAGACTGGAATACTATACGGCGGCGGCGTACTCAAGTTTGGGTCGAACAAACGTTTTATACAAAAGTAGTTTTAATGAAACGGGGGCTCTGCTAAAATTCCTTCGCAGCTAACCTAGCATGGGGTTCGCGCTGCTTGTTATGGTCTCGATATGTGGTTTCCACGATAACGTGGAAGTTAGGTGCACGCCAAGATAAGGGTAAGATTTTACGCTTACTATGTGAATATCGTTTAGCTTATATATTGGGGGGTCCTCCTTCAGACGTGAAGCACTCATTAATTTACATTTATCTTAATTTAGCGCCATCTTCCAATTTTCGCACCAAGACATAATGTTGTCTAAATCTTGCTGTAGATTCAACTTGTCATGGTCCCTATAAGTTTCGCGGTAAATCACGCAGTCATCTGCATATAAATGCATATGAGAACAGACACAGCAGGCTAAATCATTAATGTAAACAAGAAAGATTAATGGACATAATCCAGAGCCTTGCGGTCACTTCAATTAGACGGGAATCATGGTCATAAAGAGTTACGTACCGCTCACGGTTGGTAAGAAAGCATTCCAGCCATGTTAATATTTTGGCGTCTAATAATAATTCACGGAGTTTTATTATCAGTAATGTGTGGTTAACCACTACGCTACCTGTCCCTTCACCCCGAGTAGTCCGAGTGGCGCTGGCTACCACCCCCAAGCCCAGGAAACATAAATACTCCAGTAAGTGGAGGGGCTAATCTCCCCGCTGGTAGCGTAGTGGTTATCGCACCAGACCGGTATTCTGGAGGTCGTGTGTTCGGATCCTACCTGGTGGGCATTTTTTTCTCCAGTTTCTTTCTTTCTTTCTAAATTCTTTATCTGTTTCAATGACCTACCACATCATCCCCTTTAATTTCTGAGGTATTCTTGACTGCCAAATGTTATTTCTGTGTGGTACATATATATATATATATATATATATATATATATATATATATATATATATATATATATATATATATATATATATATATATATATATATATATATATATATATATATATATATATATATATATATATACAAGAACAGAAAACTTTGAACAACGTAAAAGACGATTGTTGCCAACGTTTCAGCACGCAGACTTGCTTTCGTCAGGGCAATCTTTCGCCTGGGTGGCACGCTTTATATAGGGGTAGGTCCCCAGGTGAGAGGGGAGAAGGAAAGAAGGACGTGAAATTGAGAAAATGGATTGGTTTAGGAGTATGTCGGGGGAGATATTCAGGGGCAAAGAAGGTTGTATAGTTTGAGCCGGGAAATAGGTCACAGAGAAGTCAGCCGGGGGTTGATACACGGGGAATTTTTGGAGAGAAAGGATGAGAGGGTGTTTGCTGACCCGCGGAGGGGCATACGGAAAAGTTCTCAGAACCGCCGGAAGCCGACCAGGCGGTGAGAGTGGGGTGCTTATCAGAACCTATCTGCAAGCATCAGGCCAAAAGAAAACGTACAGAAGAGGGAAATAACTAGGTCAAGGGAAAAGGAAAAAAAACAGAAAAAAAACAGGGAGGGAAACCACACAAACCCACACACAAAAGAAAAAGCATTGACCCGGCAATTGAAATTGCAGGTGTCACCCACGGCAACATTCCTGGAACAGGCCTGCCCTGAAACTCAAAAATGAAAATATAAAGTTAGAGTGACGTACGGGGCACAAGACCACGCGGAGTAAAAAAAAAGAGAGAAATAAAAGAAATAAAATGGAATTCCAAAAGAAAAGGTTGGAGGGATGTGGGCGAGTATTAAGCTAGAAGCTAAAGAATGAAAAAAAGGAAATTAGGCGACCAGGTAAAGACCAGAGGGCGGGGTAATAGTCTTTGTATAAGGTATATGCAAGACAGTGCCTATTTCTGTATTCCCGGTGAATATCGCAATGATTCCAAGTTGCCCCTAGACGCATTAATTCCAGTAGGTTCCATGGAGTTGAATTCGTGAAATAAATAGGATTCTCGGTATTTCCTGTCCTTAGGAGACCTGAAGTTTGACTGAAGTATATACAACTTGAGGTCATCAAAATTGTGGCCCGGTTGATTGAAATGCTGCGCTACAGCTATGGAGGATTTCCTAAGAGTACCTGCCCGGTGACCATTAAAACGCAGGCTCATAGGTTGACTCGATTCGCCTATATACTGGTTGTGGCACATTGAGCATTCCAACATATACACAATGTTGGATGAAGCGCACGTAAACTTGAATTAATCTTGTGGACATAATTACTGGCTGTGCTTTTTACATAATTACTGGCTGTGCTTTTTAGTCTTGCATCTGGGGTGGGAGCAGCTGGCTAGGACTAGTTGCTTTGAAGGCCCTGTTTTAGCATGCACTAAAATATCTTTTAGATTCCTGTTTCTCCGGTAGGTAACCCTTGGGGCTTCCGGGCAAGTCTTTCTAAGTCGGTCGTTACTGGCTAAAATGGGGTAGTACTTGCGCAGTATATTGTTTACGTTTGGGAGGGCTTTTGAAAATTTAGGTATTAGGGCAGGTGGCCTGGCGCTTTCGTTTTGTCGCTGTTTGTTGAGCACATCATCCCTTTCGAGATTAGATGCACGTTAATAAGCCTGATCGAGCGAGCTTTCGGGGTGGTTCCTGTTAATAAGGGTGGACTTGAGTTCATCTAGGTGCTCTACGTAATCACTGTCATCACTGCATACTCTTCTAAGTCTGGTGGCTTGTCCTACAAAGATCCCTTGCTTGCAGTGTCTCGAGTGATGGCTTTTATTGTCAAGGTACTGCTGCCTGTCAGTTCAGTTGGTTTTCTATAAAGCGTGGTTTTATGTTTACCTTTGTCTAAAATGACGGTAGTATCTAGGAAGTTTACTTCTTTTTCAGAGTACTGGCAGGATAATTTAATAGTCGGATGTGAAGAATTGAGCTGAGATATAAACGTTTCTAGAGTCGCGGGACCGTGTTCCCAAATCATGAAGATGTCGTCTATGTAGCGGAGGTAAACCTGTGGTTTATGCGGAAAAGAGCTTAATAGAGTGACTTCAAGTTGCCCCATGAAAATGTTGGCATAGGTCGGCGCGAATTGAGTACCCATGCTGGTACGAAAAGCTTGCAAAAAGTATAAAGAGTCGATTTCAAAATAATTGAGAGTTAAAACTAGTTTTAACAAAGTTATGTACACTTCTGGCTCATGTTGGTGCGGGTACCCTGATAGAGCTTTTGAAATAGCTTCAATTCCTTCGACGAAAGGGATGTTCGTATACAATGCTGCAACGTCAAGAGTAACAAGGAGGGTTCCACTGGGTAGGCGCCCACCCTTATTTATATCTTCTATTATGCGGAGGAAGTGGGGGGTGTCATGAACGAACGAAGGAAGAAGAGTCGGAATGTCAGATAGATAATGATTCAGAAACAGAGATAATGTTTCTGTTCGGGTATTGTTCTTCGAAACTATGGGTCTGCCAGGAATGCCGGCAGTGACCAATAATCCTACGGTGGCTTTGTGGACTTTTGGGAGGAGGTAAAAACGGACTGCATGCTTATTATTCGGTTTCATGAAATTTAAGTGAGTGGTCGTTATTAATTCTGTAGATCGCAGATCTGTGAGGCTCTGAATTATTTTTAGGTTGTATTCCTGGCTCGGATCGTTATCTAAGGGCTTGTAGTCGCAAGGGTTATTGAGCTCCCTATAAGCTTCATCTTTGTATTTTCCCATAGGTAACACAACTACGCTACCACCTTTGTCGGTTGCCTTAATGACTATGTCGGTTCTGGCTGATAGGCTATTCAGGGTAACTTCTCCGGACGGAGTTAGGTTCTTACGCTTGTTTGATCGCGTGGTTGTTGCCAATATTTTTCTTGATACTGATTTTAAGTACAGATGTAATTCTCGAGATTGATCTACATCTGGAGTCCAAGTGCTAGGTGGGTGGTGGGTGTATTCGTTAATGTCAGGTTGGTCCTGCTTTTCTGAAAAAAAACTCGCCTAGTCTCATTCTCCGAGAAAATTCAGTGAGATCTTTATATAACTCGTATTCATTCACACGGTTATTTGTGGGACAGAAAGTTAGACCTCGTTCTAGGATATCTTTTTCGCCGGCCGTTAGTGTTTTGGAAATGTCAATGACGTTGCTGGGTCCGGTAGCGAGGGAGCTTGTTTTTTCTATAGGATTATTGGCTGGGGAATGAGGTTCTACTAAAGCAATCTCTGTATCGATTGGCAAAATTGCATGACCTAATACTTCATAGTCCAGGCTATTGAGAGGCTGATTTTCTACAGTGCAAGCTGTAATTTGCGAGGGAAGCTGGTCGAGTTGAAACTTAACCGCTTGCGTATTACTAAGATCATTTTCCTTACGATTTATAAAAATATTGAGATCTATTCTCTCCTGCTGAGTTAGCGAAAGAGCTTCAATCTGGTCGTGAAAGAGGCTGAGTTGGCTAGTACAGTGGGCTCTAAAAATTGCTAGGAGGGAAAGAGAAGCATTATTGAGAATACCTTGCTACCTGGCAGCTAGTTCAGGAGGGAGCTCACCAAGGGTACAACTAACTTTTAGGCGGAGGCCTTTTGGGATCATTTTGCTTTGGGGATACGAGGAGTACGTTTTCAGATGAAATCTGTAGTTGGTTTGTTTGCCGGCTAGTTTTCGAGTTTGAGGAAGGAGCGGGATTTAGGGGTTGGATCACCCGGTCTACTCGGTGGTAGTCATTTGTGTTTGTTTCGAGCAGACCTCCGGGGTGACACTTTTTTGCTTCGAGTAAGGTGTTTAGGGGGCTGCTTGGAGTGAGGTCCACATCGATGCCTGTTTGGGTGCCTGATTGCGTTATACTGCATGAACCATGAGCGTGATGTCTTTGGTGGGTCGGGTTGTTGTTCCCCTGCGTGCTGTACAGCGGGTGTTGCGGCCACGTCCACGGTTTGTGTGCTGGCGTCACATGTGCTGTTCTTAGGTGGACATGACATCTCGCTACTGTTGGGGGTGTTTGGTTGGTTTTGTTGTTCTATGCTGACCGGAGACGGGAGGCTGATGCGTCACCTTAAAAGAGTTCCTCAGCGTGCGCTTGATGTTTTCTGAAATCAGTCGGACGCCTGGAAAGTTAGGGTGTAGCACGGCCGCTGGATGAGAGGCGCACTGACGTGCGGCCTGCCGCGTGCTCCCAAACCGGCGTGAGGGTGCCTAGTACTCATCGCTGCCGCGGCGGCGCCACCGTTCCGGGACTGGTTGCGGTGAGCGCAGCCCGCGGGACGCCGGCTTTTGGGCCGCTTATTTCGAAGTGTGGGCTTATCATCGGCGTTCCACGCTCCGCCTAAGGCATTTCCCAGCACTAATGTGACGCCTGTTAAAAGACAAAGACGATTAGCGGCGGCCGAGCTTAATTTGGTCAAGGTGGAAGTTAAATTCCGTTCACAGCAGCAGCATTACGCGTTGATAGTGTGCCTTCTGTCTTGCATTGCTGTGTCGTTGTGTCTCACGTCGCCCGGCATGCTCTTTGTGACCTCACGCACGGCAGAGATTTACGTTTTGTCTGCAAGCTGCGACTGCAGAGAATATATTAAAATTCCCGACAAGGAGAAACAATGTTTTTGTGACGGCGTTTGTTATTTATGAGTGCCAACACTTCTCAATGTTTAAGACGTAACCACTTTTATGTAGGTTTTTCCTCGTGCACTAAATAAAACACCCCAATTCGTATTAATCTCACGGCACATATGACTTGATTACACGTTATTTAGTTATGAAGTAATACTAATATCATGTCGGCCCTTTTTTATTTTGATAATATATATATATATACAGTTAAATGAAAAGCGATTCCAGTTTCTACCTGATATTTTTACTTCTTCCCTGTAGCCTCTAAAAAAATTAAGGAAAGCAGATAGGATTTCCGGGTCGACAAAAAACTTTAAAAAAAATATTTGGCGAGCTTGGCAAGCTAAATTTTTGCCCGGACACGAAAGAAAAAAGCGAAATTGTACAGAAATTCCAAAAATTGCCTAATAATGCATTAGCATTCGAACACCGCTTTTCCACTTCACGTTTTCTTGCTTTCTTTGCTATTTTAAACCAACAATGTAAATCTTGAATATCATAATTATTAATTGTTCTAACTGCGTGAATTACGCATTATTTGTGCAGATACAAGGCATTGCACTTGTTGCATTACGTAGAGATTATGCTAGGGTACTCAAAAAAGAAAGCTGACGTAATAACAACGTATGTGAAAATTTTCCTACGCTACGAACATTAATTCGAATTGAAGCGCAGTATGTTCACAGATCAAAACTAGCGCAACGTCTTTAGAGCGCGCTAATTTG
The DNA here is from genome assembly GCF_048455015.1 of Haemaphysalis longicornis. Taxonomy (NCBI): domain Eukaryota; kingdom Metazoa; phylum Arthropoda; class Arachnida; order Ixodida; family Ixodidae; genus Haemaphysalis; species Haemaphysalis longicornis. The sequence goes on along the minus strand of NW_027526329.1, from coordinate 2,207,024 downwards.
AGCGCATACTGGTGCTGCTCCAGGAGCCCGGCCGTTAGCTTCAGGGATAAATGCGTATGGGTTTAAATCAGCGGTGAAATAACGGAGGATATAGCGCTTGTTCTCATGGCAAAGTTTGAAAAATGCTTAGCAACGTGGACCGCGTACGCACTGTTTCTTGAACACAGCACGGTGCATTTATTTTTCTTTCTATACAACCTCGAGCTGTAATCAAGTTTTCATAGCGCGTTTAAAGGCATTGTCGTGCCTGCGAAAATAAAACAACCCAAATCTCTATGCGCGTCAAGACATGATCGGGCCAATATAAGAGTATAAAAAAAAAGACACGCATAGCAAAATGTCTAGTCTTTTCAAATCCTTTTTCGACCATCCTATCGCCTGTCCTCGTTTCATGAGGTGCGCATTCCGCCCGGCCAACATGTTTTTGCAAAGAAGTGTCCTTAGGCAAGCTTTAATCCGTCGCCGGCAAATATTCATCGCTCTCCCGTGTGTCGACACCGCGTTTCCCGAGAAAAGGCTACATTTTTGAAATTTCGGACGAATAAAGTCCCACCAAATACCTGCCGCTTGAACTGTAACTAATCAAACTGTGCAACGCGGTTTACGTGGTGTGTGTGAGACGCTTTGTACAAAGCTAACCGGTGGTTATTATCTTTTTGTTGAATATTATCTTTTTTTAACAATGTTGTCGAATATGGAGCATCTTTTTAGATTTGTTAGATTTAAAATTTATTGCCTATATCTCATTCAAGAATTATCTTAGCTTCTGGGTGCTTCAGTTACGGTCGGGCGGCTGGATCGAGCGACAGACTGGCAGACTTACATACATACGGACATACAGTTTTCGCGGTTGAGTAGCCCAGGAAGGACAACCACATCTTTAAAACCCGTGCGCTGGCGGTCTCCCTCAGTCGGTGCAAGCGCTCGCCTACGGGGACCGCCCCGCTCCGTCCCGAAACCAGTCCCCGAACGCTAGCGCCGCGAGGAAGTCAAGCGGCGGCAAACGTAACCACCGCCACTCACGCCCTCGCCCGTAGAAATCCGGGCGACGCGGCAGGCCGCACCTTGCGTGCGCTCTCATCCAGCGGCCGTGGGTGTAGTCCGTCCTTGGCCAGGTGTCCTGGGGGTCGTGGTGAAATTTTGCGTGGTGGATGATGTCAACGATTCCTTTGTTCTGTCCAAGGTACATGAGGAAGTCGTTAAGCTTAGCTGACCTTTGTGAGTGAGCTAGAAGTCTGTGTGTCTGGGGAATGTCTGGCTTGTGTTTGGTTTCGAACCTGGGAAGTACTGTTGTGAGGGTCATCTGTGCTTTGGGCCTGTTGGTCTGAACGTCGTGAACTAGAGTTTTCATGGCCTCGATGGTGCTTTCAGCGGTGTTGTTCTTTACGTCGTTAGTGCCAAAGTGAAGAATGAAGTGAGTGATGTTGCGTGGGGCGGCGTCAATGAGTTTTCTGATGTCATAGGTTGTGGAGCTGCTTTGAAAGCAGATGTATGGTGAATGTTGTCCAGAAGGGAAGTGGTAGTGAATGTACTTAAAGTGGCTATGACCGATCAGAGCTACGTGTGACAGAGAGAGGAGAGGGGGCTTACCTTGTTACGTCATCTTCGTACACAAAATCCAGGGAGCAGTTGAAATTTTGAAGATGGTAGGGAACACAAGGAAAGAAAACTTTCAACAAGGTAAAAGCACGATTGTTGCCAACGTTTCAGCAAAAAGACGTGCTTTCGTCAGGGCAATCTCTCGCCTGGCTGGCACGCTTTATATAGGGGTAGGTCCCCAGGTGAGAGGGGAGAAGGAAAGAAGGAAGTGAAATTGAGAAAGGGGATTGGTTTGGGAAGTATGTCGGGGGAGCTATAGATAAAGGGGAGAAAGGATATATATATATATATATATATATATATATATATATATATATATATATATATATATATATATATATATATATATATATATATATATATATATATATATATATATATATATATATATATATATATCGAAATCGAAAGGCGTGGGTTCGGTCCCCACTCTGGGCGCGTGTTTTTCTTTCTTTCTTTGTCATGTAATTACTATTAATAATAAAAAAATAATAATGTAACGTCAGTAACGGTACAAAATATTCTAACCATTCCCCTATGCCTAGTTTGGCGTTGTAGACTGCCGGCATTTCTGTCTGTATATATATATATATATATATATATATATATATATATAGATACATATATATAGATACATATATATATACATATATATATATATATATATATATATATATATATATATGTATCTATATATATATATATATATATATATATATAGTCGAACAAAAGAAGTTTCCAATGGTCCAGAAAAAATATCAAAAAGTAGAGTCCGACGCAAGTCTCAAAAAACAAAAACAAACATGTTTACTAACGTTTCGACTGGTGGTCCAGTCTTCATCGGAGTAACATTTACAGTACACTGCAGAACGCTTTTATAGGTGCGTGTGGAGAGAGGAGGAAGTTGCGCTACAGTGCGCCCTCTTTGAAAGAAATCATACGTCATCATTCAGCAAAACAAGAAAAAACGCAAGACATACACATGAGAGGGAATGCCCTGCCCTCCCTCTTTTTTGGGAGAAAAGGTGCGCTACAATGCGCCCTGTTTAAAAGTAGTTATTGGCAAGTGGTACAACAAAGAGAAAAGAAAAATGCAAAGGGGCGTCTAGGAAGGAGGTAAAGGTAATATATATATATATATATATGTATATATATATATATATATATATATATATATATATATATATATATATATATATATATATATATATATATATATACTGTGGGCACGTTCTGAGCATCGCGTGCGATTTACAGTGACCGGGTCGTACATTGGGGGCAACAACCTGTGCTTCATCTTCGTCCCCTCATATTCATCCTCGTCACCATTCGCCAATCCTCCTCGTAGGAAGATCATCTTCATCACAGGCTGGTTCCGGGTCCACGACGGTTACAACACTTTCTTATAAACGTCCTCTTGCACCTCTTTCTCAAGGCCTCTGCACCTCTTTCTCAATATATATAAGAGGGTATATTATATATATATTACAAGAGGGTTTTCAGGCATTATTCTTCAGCCGCACCAGCAGCAGCAGTAGCACTGAAGCACCAAGTCGCGCTGTCCAGGAAGTCGAGACGGAGAGCCAACGAGACAAGACTTCTTCGTCCCAGCGATGGCGATGCGACCTCCACGAGTTGGTGCCTCTTCGTGTGTGGCTTCTGTGTCACATACCCACTCATTGCGAATGACCAGTGCTATCCACGCTCCTACATTATTTAAACGAGTGTGGTGTTGGTGGCGGTGGTGCTTACATTTGCCCCCGGTAACTAAAGACCCATCCTGGTGACTCAGGGAGATGAAACTACGACGCGGTCAATGTAAGGCTTGAGGCGCTGAACATGGACTATACCTTTGTCGCGGCAACGCTGATCGGGTGAAGGAGTGAGAGGCTCAACCACATAATTTACTGGCGACGTCCGCTTGACGATGCGGTAGGGACACTGGTAGCGCGAAAGCAGTTTACTGCTCAAGCCTGGCGAAGACACTGGAACCCACAGCCAGACAAGCGACCCTGATGAGTAGCTAGGAGCGGGAGTCCTTTCGTAGTGGTGTGACTTCTGACGCTGCTGATCTTCCGTACTTAACGATTAGGCCAACTGACGACACTCTTCGGTGTGCTTTGCAACGTCGGAGACGGGCGTGCACTCTGACTCATCGGGCCGATAGTGAAGTATGGTGTCCAGTGTTCATGAAGGCTCACGGCCATACAAAAGAAAAAACGCAGAGAAGCCGGTCGTGGCCTGCGTGGCGTTGTTGTATGCGTAGGTCACGAATGGTAGTACTGCGTCCCAGTCGGAATGGTCCGCCACGACGTACATAGCAAGCATGTCACTCAGAGTGCGGTTGAAACGTTCGGTGAGTCCATTGGTCTGAGGGTGATACGCCGTGGTGGTGCGATGGATCGTGCGGCAGGAGTTCAGAAGGGCTTCTGTAACTTCAGACAAAAAAACCCTTCCTCGATGACTGAGGAGTTCACGGGGCGTCCCATATCGTAAAATGAAGTGCCGAAGTAGGAAGGAGGCTACTTCGCTTGCGGTAGCAGCAGGCAGGGCGGCAGTCTCGGCGTACCGGGTCAAGTAGTCGACAGCAACAACGACCCATCGGTTGCCATCACCAGTGCAAGGAAGAGGTCCGTAAAGGTCGATTCCTACACGATCGAATGGTCTTGCTGGACGCGGTAAGGGCTGCAAAGGCTCAGTTTCTTGGCGGAGAGGATATTGTCGGCGTTGGCATCGAATACACGAACGCACGTATTGACGAACGAAGGGGTACATGCCTCGCCAGTAGTACCGCAAACGCGAACCCTGGTATGTGTTGGGGACACCAGCATGGGCGCAATGTGGCTCTTCGTGAAAATAGGAACACATTTCAGAACGTAGGTGGTGCGGAATTACTAAGAGCCACTTGCGAACTTCGCGTTGGTAGTTGCGACGGAAAAACAGTCCGTCGCGAAGGGCAAAGTGCGACGCTTGACGGCGTAGTGTCCAAGATGCAGCCTTCGTTGATGTGCCAGACAGAAAGTCCAACACGGAGGAAATTCAAGGGTCGTTCTTTTGCTCGGACGACATAGAGTGGATCTCCAATGGTGACACGTAGCAGTCGGCGCTCGAGACCCGGTCGCTGTGATGAGGCAGCGGGGAGTGCGAAAGGGCATCAGAACCATTGTGCCGCTGGCCTGAGCGATACGTGACGCGAATGTCATACTCGTGAAGCCGCAAAACCCAGCGCGATAGCCTACCAGAATGATCTTTGAGCGAGGACAACCAACAAAGCGCGTGGGGATCTGTGACAACATGGACAGGGCGCTCGTAGAGGTACGGGCGGAACTTCGCAAGCGCCCAAATAACGGCCAGGCATTCTCTCTCGGTCACAGAATAATTTGTCTCCGCCTTTGTTAGCTTGCGACTCTCATAAGCAACGACATACTCGTCATATTCTGCCTTGCGCTGAGCGAGAACTGCCCCCAAACCAACTCCGCTCGCGTCCGTGTGAATCTCGATAGGGGCCTCAGGATCGAAATGGCGCAGGATTGGCGGAGATGTGAGGATATGGCGCAGTTTAATGAATGCGTCGTCGCAGGCCGTGGACCACTCGCAGATGCCGCCTTCTTTGCTGAGGAGCTTTGTCAAAGGCGCGATGAGAGATGCAAAGTTGCGAACGAATCGGCGAAAGTATGAACACAGCCCAATGAAGCTGCGGAGGGCCTTCACAGTTGTCGGCTTGGGAAATTCCGCCGCAGCACGTAACTTGGCAGGATCCGGCAGGACACCAGCTTTGGAGACAACGTGGCCAAGGATAGTAAGCTGTCGGGCAGCAAAGCGGCACTTCTTTAGGTTGAGCTGAAGGCCTGCGGTCGTCAGGCACGTCACAATTTGCTCAAGTCGACTCAGATCCGTTGAAAAATCGGGAGAGAAGATCACAATATCATCGAGGTAACAAAGGCACGTCTGCCATTTGAGTCCACGGAGAATATTATCCATCGTCCGCTCGAAGGTTGCAGGCGCATTGCAGAGGCCAAACGGCATAACGTTAAACTCGTACAGGCCGTCAGGAGTATTAAAGGCCGTTTTTGCACGATGAGCCTCTGCCATGGGGACCTGCCAATAACCCGAGCGTAATTCAATGGAGGAAAAGAACTCTGCGCCTTGTAGACAATCGAGGGCGTCATCAATTCGCGGCAAACGATATACGTCCTTGCAAGTTATCATGTTGAGCCGTCGGTAATCCACGAAAAACCGAATGGAGCCGTCCTTCTTCTTGACAAGCACTACCGGCGATGCCCATGCACATGTGGAGGGTCGAATCACACAGCGTTGGAGCATGTTCTCGACTTGTTCATCGATTACGCGGCGTTCAGTGGGGGAAACACGGTAGGGACGTTGCCGTAAGGGTGCGTGACCACCGGTATCGATGGTGTGCTCGACTATGGTGGTGCGTCCCAGACTAGTGTGGACACAATCAAAAGACGCCCGAAATCGGTTCAGCAGTGCGAGAAGCTGGTCTCGTTGGGACGGTGAGAGGTCGGCATCGATGGCGCGAAGGAAGACGTCTGCAGACGGGGGTGATTTTGCTGCTGAAGGAGCACACAGTCCACTGATTTCAAGCGGTGTTGAATCGTCGGGCATTGCCACAGCGACAACGGAATGGACGGTCTCGACATGGCCGACGCACTCCGCGTTGCAAGGTGCACGGACACGAGCCGTAGTTGGAAAGGAGAAGTGTAGTTTGGATCTTACGGATGGGAAGCAGGGAGAAAGGAAGCCGAAGACAACGTCGCTGGTGAAACAGGTCAGAAGGCGTAAAGAGTTCTGTCGCATTGTACAGAAGTGGGCACGATAAAGAAGCTAGCGCGTCAGAGTGAGCAGGAATGCTAACTTCTTCCGTGAGGGCCAGCTTGATGGAAGAAGGAGCGGGCCGTTGATCAGCGATATGATCCATGAACGGGAAGAGCTCTACTTCGGCACGGCCACAGTCGATGACAGCTCCATGTTCAGAAAGGAAGTCCCACCCCAGTATGACATCGTGGGAACAGGAAGGCAGGACAACGAACTAAACAGTATACATGACGTCCCGAATAACGACACGGGCAGTGCACACGCCAGTTGGATCAATGGGGTGAGCCGTAGCACTCCGTAATGAGAATCCAAGATGCGGCGTCCTAACCTTCTTCATGCGGCGGCAAAGTTTGGCGTCCATGACACAAACGGCAGCACCAGTATCGACAAGGGCTAAGATTTCAGCGCCATTTATGGTAATACGAATGACGTTTGCGGGAGAGGGAGGAGGCCTTGGGCAGATCGACGACGGCGCAGTTCCTGCCTCCGGAACTGCGGCGACTAGTTTTCCGCTTCCGTTGGAACAGGATGACGACGCATGGGAAATAGTGAGCGGCGTCACGGAGATGAAGACCGACGGCTTCCGAAGTCACGACTATCGGGCGGCATAGATGTTATCGGCGAATACGCGGTGGCCTCCTGCATGAGGGGGGAATGGGCGTAGGAAGAAGCTGCGGCCGGGTTTCGTCCTGTCACCGTGGCTCGGTGGCAATAGCGTGCCACGTGTCCAGGAGCACTACAGGCAAAGCAAATTGGGTGATTGTCCAGCGTCCTCCAAGGGTTGTTGAGCGAGGGACCAGACAACACCGGCGGACGTAAAGGCCGGGTGGTGGGGAAAACGACGGGGCTCCGAGACATGTACCTGGCAGCGACTTCAGCGTAAGGTCCTTGAGGGAAAGAGTCGGCAAAGTGTATTGGAGCGGTCATCGTCACGGGGTGCATAGAGTCTGCATAAGACAGGGTTGAAGTCGCTTGAGCTTGCGGTATGGTGGCAGCATAGGGCAGAGGGGCAACAACGGGGCTTGACGGCAGTGCAGCTGGAAGGGAGTTAGCGACTTGCTGCTGGATAACGGTCCTGAGTTCAGGGCTGAGAGAAGATTTTTGCTCGGTCACATAGTTGATGATGGACAACTGCCGAGACACTTCCTCTCGCACAAACTGCACGATCCGTTGCAACAAGGTACCGTCGCCGTCATCAGCGGCCAAGCTGGAGACAAACTGATTTTCTGCGAGGGGTCGCGAGTGAGAGCCCTTTGCTTCCGCAACTCGTCGTAACTCTGGCAAATAGTAACGGCCTCGGCCACAGTTTGGGGGTTTTTCGCCAGCAGCATATGGAAGGCATCGTCATCTATGCCTTCCAGAATGTGTTTTATCGTTTCTGGTTCGGGCATGGCACTGTCAATCTTAGGGCACAGGGTGACAACATCCTCATTATAAGAAGTGAAGTTTTCCCCCCTTTTCTGTGCCCCCTCACGCGAACGCTTCTCTGAGAGGAGTTTTCGAGCAGCGGGGCGGCCGAATGCTTTATGAAGTCGTCTTTAAACTCAGGCTACGTTTTAAGACGTGCCGCGTTGTTCCAGAACCACTGCTCTGCGAGCCCAGTCAAAGAAAATTCGACATTATTCATCTTGAGGTGGTCGTCCCAGTGGTTATGAATACTCACCCTTTCAAAAGTAACAAGCCAGTCCTCTGCGTCTTTCTCGTCGGTGCCGTTGAATAAGGCAGGTTCCAGCTCACGAACTACACCCGCGCAGACGATGGGTGTTAGGGTAGGCCGGGGGTCATCGTTGCGATACATTCTGGGAGGGTCGAGGTTCAGAGTGCGGAGCTCCAGCGTAAGAGAAGGAAGTTCGTTGCACCTCCACCAAAACTATAAGAGGGTTTTCAGGCTTTATTCTTCAGCCGCACCAGCAGCAGCAGTAGCACCGCAGCACCAAGTCGCGCTGTCCAACAAGTCGAGACGGAGAGCCAACGAGACGAGACTTCTTCTTCGTCCCAGGGATGGCGAGGCGACCTCCACAAGTTGGTGCCTCTTCCCTGTGTGGCTTCTGTGTCACATACCCACTCATTGCCAATGACCAGTGCTGTCCACGCTCCAACATTATTTAAACGAGTATGGTATAGGCGACGCTCTTCTTTACAGTATATATATATATATATATATATATATATATATATAAGAGAAGAAAAACTTCGGTCAAGGTAAAAGCACGATTGTGGCCTACGTTTCAGCAAAGAGAACTTTCACCTGGGGTCCTATCACCTGGGTTCCTTTCACCTGGGGTCCTACCCCTATATAAACCCTGCCTGCCAGGCGAGAGATTGCCCTGAGGAAAGCAAGTTCTCTTTGCTGAAACGTAGGCCACAATCGTGCTTTTACCTTGATCGAAGTTTTTCTTCTCTTGTGTTCTCTACCATCTTCAAAGTTCTACTACTCCCTGGATTTCGTGTACGAAGATGACGGAGCAAGGTAAGCCCCCTCTCCTCTCCCTGGCACACATAGCTCTCATCGGTGATAGCCACTTTAAGTACATTCACGACCACTTCCCTTCCGGACAACATTCACCATACATCAGCTTTCAAAGCGGTGCCACAACCCATGACATCAGAAAACTGATTGACGCCGCCCCACGCAACATCACTCACTTCGTTCTGCACTTTGGCACTAACGACTTAAAGAACGACACCGCAGAAAGCACCATCGAGGCCATGAAAACTCTTGTTCACGATGTTCAGACCAACAGGCCCAAAGCAAAGATAACCCTGACAACAGTACTTCCCAGGATCGAAAACAAACACAAGCCAGACATACCCCAGACACACAGACTTCTAGCTCACTCACAAAGGGCAGCTAAGCTTAACGACTTCCTCATGTACCTTGGACACAACACAGGAAACGTTGACATCATCCACCACGCAAAAATTCACCATGACCCCCTAGGACACCTGGCCAAGGACGGACTACACCCTAACTTTCGAGGCCTCCGACTGATTTCCGAAAACATCAAGCACAGGCTGAGGAACACATTTAAGGTGACGCTCCCAACTTCACGTATCAACCTCCCGTCTCCGGCCAGCACAAAACAACAGAACCAACCCAACACCCCCAACGGTAGCGAAATGCCATGTCCACCTAAGAACAGCACATGTGACGCCAGCACACAAACCGTGGACGTGGCCGCAGCAGCAGCTGTACAGCACGTGAGCGAACAACAACGCGACCCACCAAAGACAACACGCTCATGGTTCACGCAGACCCCAACACGCAGTATAACGCAAACAGGCACCCAAACAGGCATCGATGTGGACCTCGACCCTAGCAGCCCCCCTAAACTACTGACTCCAAGCAAAAAAGTGTCACCCCGGAGGTCTGCTCGGAACAAACACAAATGACTACCACCGAGTAGGCCGTATGCTCCAACCCCTAAATCCCGCTCTTTCCTCAAAGCTCGAAAACTAGCCGGCAAACAAACCAACTACAGATTTGATCTAAAAACGTACTCCTTGTATCTCCAAAGCAAAAAGATCCCCAAAGGCCTCCGCCTAAAAGTTAGATGTGCCCTTGGTGAGCTCCCTCCTGAACTAGCTGCCAGGTGGCAAGATATTCTGAATAATGCTTCTCTTTCCCTCCTAGAAATTCTTAGAGAACACTGTACTAGCCAACTCAGCCTCTTCAACGACCAGATTGAAGCTCTTCCACTAACCGAGCAAGAGAAACTAGATCTCAATATTTTCATAAATCGTAAGGAAAATGATCTTAGCAATAAGCAAGCGGTTAAGTTTCAGCGTGACCAACTTCCCTCGCAAAATGCAGCATGTACTGTAAGAGATCAGCCTCTCAATAGCCGCGACTATGAAGTACTAGATCATGTAATGTCCCCCCTCGATACAGAGATCGCTTTATTAGAACCTCCTCCCCCCGCCAATAATCCTATAGAAAAAACGAGCTCCCTCGCTACCTGCCCCAGCAACGTTATTGACATTTCCAAAACACTAACGGCTGACGAAAAAGGTATCCTAGAACGAGGTCTAACTTTCTGTCCCACAAATAACAGTGTGAATGAATACGAGTTACACAAAGATCTCACTGAATTTTCTCGGAGAATGAGACTAAGCGAGTTTTTTTTCGGAGAAGCAGGACCAACCTGACATTAACGAACGCACCCTCCACCCTCCTAGCACTTGGGCTCCAGATTTATATCAATCTCCAGAATTGGATCTGTACTTAAAGTCAGTATCAGGAGAAATTTTGGCAACAACTAAGCGATCAAACAAGCGCAAGAACCTAACTCCGTCGGAAGAAGTTACCCTGAATTGCCTATCAGCCAGAACCGACATAGTCATAAAGCCAGCTGACAAAGGTGGTAGTGTAGTTGTTTTACCTATGGGAAAATACAAAGATGAAGCTTATAGGCAGCTCAATAACCCTTGCCACTACAAACCCTTAGATAACGATCCTAGCCAGGAATACAGCCTAAAAATCCTTCAGACCCTCACAGATCTACGATCTAGAGAATTAATAACGACTACTGAATTAAATTTCATGAAACCGAATAATAAGCATGCAGGACGTTTTTACCTCCTCCCAAAAGTCCATAAAGTGCCCGTAGACCTATTGTTCACTGCCGACATTCCTGGCAGACCCATAGTTTCGAATAACAATACCCCAACCGAAGCACTATCTCTGTTTCTGAATCATCACCTATCCGACGTTCCGGCTCTTCTTCCTTCATTCGTTCAGGACACCCCCCACTTCCTCCGCATAATAGAAGAGATAAATATGGGCGGGCGCCTACCCAGTGGAACCCTCCTTGTTACTCTTGACGTTGCTGCATTGTATACAAACATTCCGTTCGCCGAAGGAATTGAAGCGATTTCAAAATCTCTATCAGTTAACCCGCACCAACATGCACCAGAAGTGTACATAACTTTGTTAAAACTAGTTCTAACTCTCAATTATTTTGAATTTGACTCTTCTTACTTTTTGCAAGTTTTTGGAACTAGCATGGGTACTCCATTCGCACCGACCTATGCCAACATTTTCATGGGGCAACTTGAAGCTACCCTATTAAGCTCTTTTCCGCATAAACCTCAGGTTTACCTCCGCTACATAGACGACATCTTTATGATTTGGGAACACGGTCGCGCGACTCTAGAAACGTTTATATCCCATCTCAATTCTTCGCATCCGACTATTAAATTCTCCTGCCAGTATTCTGAAAAAGAAGTGAACTTCCTAGATACTACCGTCATTCTAGACAACGGTAAACTTAAAACCACGCTTTTTAGAAAGCCAACAGACAGGCAGCAGTACCTAGATTATAAAAGCCATCACCCCAGACACTGCAAACAAGGGATCTTTGTAGGACAAGCCACCAGGCTTAGAAGAGTATGCAGTGATGACAGTGACTACGTAGAGCACCTAGACGAACTAAAGGCCACCCTTATGAACAGGAACCACCCCGAAAGCTCGCTCGATCAGGCGTACCAACGTGTGTCTAATCTCAAAAGGGATGACGTTCTCAAGAAACAGCGGCAAAACGAAAGCGCCAGGCCACCTGCCCTAATAACTAAATTTTCAAACGCCCTCCCAAACGTAAACAATATACTGCGGAAGTACTACCCCATTTTAGCCAGTAATGACCGACTTAAAAAGACTTTCCGGAAGCACCAAGGGTTACCTACCGGAGAAACAGGAATCTAAAAGATATTTTAGTCCATGCTAAAACAGGGCCTTCAAAGCAACCAGTCATAGCCAGCTGCTCCCGCCCCAGATGCAAGACTTGTAGGCACCTGCAAACAGACTGCGTTGTGAAAAGCACAGCCAGTAATTATGTCCACAAGATTAATTCAAGTTTTACGTGCACTTCATCCAACATTGTGTATATGTTGGAATGCTCAATGTGCCACAAACAGTATATAGGCGAAACGAGCCAACCTATGAGCCTACGACTTAATGGTCACCGGGCAGATACTCTTGGCAAATCCTCCATAGCTGTAGCGCAGCATTTCAACCAACCAGGCCACAATTTTGATGACCTTAAGGTATATATACTTCAGTCAAATTTTAAGTCCCCTAGGGACAGGAAATACCGAGAATCCTACTTAATTCACAAATTCAACTCCATGGAACCTGCTGGAATTAATGCGTCTAAGGGCAACTTGGAATCCTTGCGATATTCACCGGGAATACAGCATTAGGCATTTTCGTGCATATTCCTCATCCAAAGACTATGACCGTTCACTCTGCTCTGTACCTGGTCACCTAATTTCTTTTTCTTTTTTTTTCATTTCTTAGTGTCTAGCTTAATACTCGCCCTCATGCCTCCAACATTTGCTTTTGGAATTCAATTTTATTTATTTTATTTCTCTTTTTTTTTACTCCGCGTGGTCTTGTGCCCCGTACGTCACTCTAACTTTATCTTTTCGTTTTTGAGTTTCAGGACAGGCCTGAACCAGGAATGTTGCCGTTGGTGACACGTGCCATTTCAGCTGCCGGGCCATTGCTTTTTCTTTTGTGTGTGGGTTTATGTGGTTTCCCTCCCTGTTTTTTCTCCTTTTTTATTTTTTTCTTGACCTAGTTAGTTTTCCCCCGTGTCTATCTTTTCTTTTGACCTGAGGCTTGCAGATAGTTTCTGATAAGGACCCCACCCTCACCGCCTGGTCTGCTTCCGGCGGTTCTGAGATCCTTTTCCTATACCCCACGGCGTGTCAATAAGCACCCTCTCATCCTTTCTGTCCGAAAATTCCACGAATATCAACCACCAGCTGACTTCCGTGTGACCTACTTCGCGGCTTAAACTAGACAACCTTCTTGGCCCCTCAATCTCTCCCCCGACACACTCCGAAACCAATCAGCGTGCTCAATTTCCCTTCCATCTTTCCCTCTCCTTTCACCTGGGGTCCTACCCCTATATAAACCCTGCCTGCCAGGCGAGAGATTGCCCTGAGGAAAGCAAGTTCTCTTTGCTGAAACGTAGGCCACAATCGTGCTTTTACCTTGATCGAAGTTTTTCTTCTCTTGTGTTCTCTACCATCTTCAAAGTTCTACTACTCCCTGGATATATATATATATATATATATATATATATATATATATGTTGTGAGCACCAGCAGAATCTACTGTACTGGACAATCGCCGTGCTCCGATAGGATAGCCTATCGTCATCACTTCATCTTCATCATTTCGGCTTCTGGCATCACCATCACCGCTTCCTGACGGGGTCTTCCTGGGTCCTCGGCTCTCGGAATAAACCGCTCTCCTTCAGGAGTCCTGGACTCTCTCAAGTGGTGGAGGGTGCTTTCGATTCTGCCGTCTACGTCTCCCGATTTCACAGCTGGACCTTCGATCAGGTCGGCGCTTACCAACTAGCCCCATGGATCGCGAGGGCAGCAATGGTTACAGCAACGCTGCAGGTCCCGTCCAGGCCACCTTCACTATCACCAGCCCCTACCGCGAACCGCCCTTTTTCGCTGGCGTTCGGGGCGAATACGTTGAGGAATGGCTTGACCAGTTTGAGCGAGTGAGCGCGTTCAACCGGTGGGACGACGCATTCAAACTGAAGAATGTTTGCTGGTCCCTGAATGAAGTGGCGAAGACGTGGTTCCTTAACGAGGATGGCTTCTCTAATTGGGAGAACTTCAAGGAGGACATACGTAAGATGTTCGGAACGTCCTCTGCTCGCTCGAATGAAGCCAAAAAGAAACTTGATGCCCGTGTGCAACACCCGGAGGAGACTTACGCTTCGTATATTGAAGATGTCCTCGCGCTATGCCGCCGGTTCGACAAGGACATGCCTGAAACGGAGAAGGTACGCCACATACTGAAAAGTATCGCCCATTTTACCTTTAATGCTATTGCGATTCTGAATCCCGCTAGCATTGCCGATGTGTGAATGATCTGCCAACGGCTCGACCATCTCCAGTCCATCCGGATTTAACACGACACCTTGCCTGCCTGCCGCTCTGGCTATGCCGAGCTCCGTCCTCTGATTTGCGACATCATCCGTGAAAACTTGCATCAGCGTGACACACCCTGCACTCAGAACAACTACGGTCGCGCACCTGGTCTTCGTGACATGATCAGAGAGGAGCTGGTGTCCATGACAACCCTTCCTCAGCCATGTCATAGTGTGCTCCTCTTTTCACGCCAACTTACTCTGAGGCCGTATCCCGATAACCTGTGGCCATGGAGCATATGGTGTCCCCGCCCTCGCATGGCCATTTGACCGCCCTTTCTGCACCTCCGGCCGCGCCGCCTTTCCATTCAACTTGGCGAGCACCGCGCCCTATTAGCGACCGGCCCGTCTGTCACTACTGTGGCATCCCAGGGCACATTTCTCGCTTTTGCCGTCGACGACAGCTGGACGAGTGCCGCGGCTACGCCCCATACGAGCGAGATAACCGCTTCAACTACGCCCCTCGCCAGCGTGTGTACTGGCCTCCTCCGCCTCGCTCTACGCCCCCAATTGATTCCGATGACCGGCCCCGGAGTCCACGTTCCCCGAGACGCCGTTCGCCTTCGCCTTTCCGGCAGTCTTCATCCCCTCTCCGACCCGCATCAAAAGTTTTCGACCGACGCCTGGAAAACTGAAAGCAGCAGTTTTCTGGGGGGAAACTGCATCACAGGAAACATCTCGAAGTCCCCCTGAGTCACCATTGGACACATTAACTGTTTTCATTGAAGGCGTTTGGGTTGAAGCTTCAGTAGACACTGGGGCGAGCATTTCGGCCATTCACGCAGATTTGTGCTCTCGGATACGCAAGGTGACAATGCCTTATGATGGTCCTGCTCCATGTGGTGCCAACGGTGGAAGGATTCGGCCATCAGGACTATTCACTGCGCGAGTTTTCATTGATGGCATTCGTTACCACATACAGTTCGCGGTATTGTCCCCATGTGCACATCAAGTCATCTTGGGTTGGGATTTTCTGTCATCAGCATCGGCAATCATCACCTGTAATCATTCCACCATTCACATCAATGACCCCTCCCTTGCCAGTTTGTCGGACAGTGGAACGGACCGTCTGGTCGCAGCAACTAATTGTGTGCTCTCTCCCGGCGAAGCGACAGTTTTCTCCGCTTCGTCCGACAGAGTCACCGATGACGACGTGTTGATTGCACCGGCTGGCAATTTCATTCTGAAAGGAGTCGTTATACCTACCTGTCTCGTCCGTTTTTCATGTCGGTCGGCTTTTGTAGCCGCAGTGAATACATGTGCCGAAGCAATTTTAGTGCCGCAAGGGGCCACCATCGCTTCGGTTTTCGGCAATGAAAAAGCCTGTGTTCTTCCGCTGTCAGCCATTTCGACAGGTGAACACGTTTCCCCATCGCCCGCTCCAGCTTCGGCTTTTGACACCGCCATAAGTTCCGACCTTCCACCAGAGGAGAGGCAAGCATTGCTGCTTCTGCTGACCAAACACCAGGGTTCTTTTGACGCATGCTCTTCTGTCCTAGGGAAGACATCTGCCGCGGTACACCGCATCGACACAGATGGATCTTGTATCGTTCGTCGCCGTCCATACCCTGTGTCTATGTCTGAGCGAAAAATAATGCAGGAGAACGTCGATGACATGCTGAACAGATATATTGTTCGCCCTTCATCAAGTCCCTCGTCTTCTCCTGTCGTTTTGGTACAGAAAAAGGACGGTTCTGCACGATTTTGCGTGGATTATAGGGCACTGAACAAAATAACACGCAAGGACGTCTATCCAATGCCTCGCATTGATGATGCCCTAGACACTTTACAAGGTGCCGAATATTTCTCGAGCGTGGACATCCGATCTGGGTACTGGCAGGTTCCCATGCACGAGGCAGACAACGAAAAAACAGCTTTCGCCACACCCGATGGTCTTTACGAATTTAACGTGATGCCATTCGGGCTGTGTAATGCTCCAGCCACATTCGAGAGAATGATTGATCCAGTCTTTCGTGGCCTTAAATGGAGAACCTGCCTCTGTTATCTCGAAGATATCGTCGTTTTTTCCTCGACTGTTGACGACCATCTGAAGCGCTTGGATGAAGTCTTCACCTGTCTTTCCAATGCCGGACTTCAACTAAACGCCAAAAAATGCTGATTCGCGAGCAAGTCCATCAAGCTGCTCGGGACGTTGTGAGCAAAGACGGAATTCGCCCTGACCTGGACAAAATTAATGCTGTAGTCAATTTTCCCCGCCCAGCCCGCCAAAAAGACCTCCGCAGCTTCCTTGGTTTAGCTTCCTATTTCCGCCGTTTCATTCCTAACTTTGCTGTCCTTGCTTCACCCCTCCACAAACTTCTTGCATCCGCTGCCCCATTTGTGTAGTCTGAAGATTGCGAAGCCGCCTTTCAATAGCTCAAGCATGCCCTAACATCTGCGCCAGTGCTGCATTATTTCCACGAAACGGCAGCCACAGTAGTACACACAGACGCCAGTGGACATGGCTTTGGTGCTGTGTTGTTACAACGCAACGCCTCCTCTGTGGAGAACGTTGTGGCGTACGCAAGTCGCGCATTAACACCTGCCGAACGAAACTACTCAATCACTGAGCAGGAATGTCTTGCAGTTGTCCGGGCCGTACAGAAAGTTCGTCCATACTTGTACGGACGGCATTTCACTGTAGTCACTGACCATCATGCACTCTGTTGGCTTTGGTCGCTCAAAAACCTAAATGGACGGCTTGTTCGCTGGATTTTGAAGTTACAGGAATACGACTTTACTGTGACATACAAGTCTGGCAAGAAGCACATGAATGCGGACGCCCTTTGCCGCTGCCCTGTGTGTCCAGAAGACGATTCGCCGTCTAACGCGGCCCAAGTCCTCTTACCAATGGCACCTTTGGACGATATCAAAATCGACCGCATCGAAGATCTACCGTCCCTTCAACGTGCAGACCGGTACTGCAAAAATCTAATTGAGCAACTTACTGGTTCGACGAAGCCACTTACCAACCGCTTGCGGCGCCAACTGCAAAAATTTCGACTTTTTGACGGTATTTTATACCATTATAATTACGACCCTACCGGTGACAGGTGGGTGGCCGTCGTTCCGCGATCTGTACAGCAGCATATTTCGAGGGTTTTTCATGACGACGCTACTGCCGGACATTTAGGTTTCCACAAGACCTACCACCGCTCAAAAGTCGTTTCTTTTTGCCTGGCATTTCCTCCAGTTCCGCCAAATACGTCGCCTCCTGCGCGCCCTGCCAGCACCGTAAACGACCAACGGCACTTCCTGTTGGAATGCTACAACCGCTACCTTGTCCGTCAGCACCGTTCGAAGTCGTCGGCATAGACCTGTATGGTCCTTTGCCCATTTCCATAACTGGTCATTGTTGGGTTGTAACCACCGTTGACCATCTAACCCGCTATGCCGAAACCGCCCCTCTTCGGACTGGTTGCGCTTAAAAAGTCGCGGAGTTCTTTTTGTGCTCCATATTTTTGCGCCACGGACCTCCCCGAGTTCTTCTGAGCAATCGCGGAAAAACATTTCTGTCGGCTACTCTCGCGGAAGTTCTTCGTGCCGCCGACACCGTTCACAAAACTACGTCCAGTTATCAACCTCAAACGAATGGTTTGACTGAACGTTTTCATCGAACACTATCCCACATGCTCTCTTTGTACATCCGACCGGATCACAGCAATTGGGACTCAATTCTTCCGTTCGTGACATACGCATATATTTCCGCAGTTCAGCGCACCACAGGTTTCTCGCTCTATTTTCTTGTCTATGACCGCCCGCCTCCCTCCGTACTGGACTCAACTTTCTTGTCGGTACCCGTTGACTCCACGGCCAGTGTTCCTGAACATTTCGCTTCCCGTGTCGCTTACTGCCGCCGTCTCCCCGAATGAACACAGAAGCCAGCCAAAACGCCCGCAAGTCTCGGTACGACGAATCTCATCGCGACGTCGCGTTTCACCCAGGGGACGCGGTCTTCTTATGGACTCCTGTGCGTCAACCTGGCCTCTCAGAAAAGTGGCTTTCTCGGTACATCGGACCCTACACAGTGCTCGAGCAAACGTCTCCTGTAAATATTCGCGTGGCTCCAAGCAGTGCCGTTAGCGATCGTCGCTGCCGTGGAAGAGAAATCGTCCACGCCTCGAGGCTGAAGCCCTATGTCGAGCGGTCCGACACAACGTCGACAGCGGCCGGGTGACCGCTTTCGAAGAGGGGGGAGATAAGTGTGAGCACCAGCAGAATCTACGGTCCTGGGACAATCTACTGTGCTGGGACAATCGCCGTGCTCCGATAGGATACCCTATCGTCATCGCTTCATCGTTATCATCTCGGCTTCTGGCATCATCATCACCACTTCCTGGCGGGGTCTTCCTGGGTCCTCGGCTCTCGGAATAAACCGCTCTGCTTCACGAGTCCTCGACTCTCTCAATATGTATATATATATAAATATATATATATATATATATATATATATATATATATATATATATATATATATATATATATATATATACATATACATATCAAGGTTGCAGTCGTCATTGCCAGTGCTATTCGGCTTTTTTCGAAATATATAATAGGGCCGAATGACGTGTGCTTGTCACGTTTCTTTGATTCATTGATAAATAAGCGAAAATATAAGTCGAGAAAAAATCCGCCGTTTTCCGGGAGCGGGACTCGAACCCACATCTCCGCATAACCGGTGCGGTGCGTTAACCAATTACGCTATCCCCACAGCGGCTTCTCTCTCGACTTTAAAGCGGGGGTTTATATTTACAAGAGCTCTGAGGCCGGTCAACTAGCGCCGCCCCTCGACTACCGCGGGAGACGTAGAACGTCTTCTTTCCCAGCGGCCGCCACGTAGAACGTGGTCGGAGGTCGGGGTTAGCAATAGGCATATCCGAACTGCTGGAGCCAGTGCCTCGTAATGCATGTAGCAGAACAGAGAGATACGGGACGAGGGACTCGGTAAAGATACATATCAAGGTTGCAGTCGTCATTGCCAGTGCTATTCGGCTTTTTTCGAAATATATAATAGGGCCGAATGACGTGTGCTTGTCACGTTTCTTTGATTCATTGATAAATAAGCGAAAATATAAGTCGAGAAAAAATCCGCCGTTTTCCGGGAGCGGGACTCGAACCCACATCTCCGCATAACCGGTGCGGTGCGTTAACCAATTACGCTATCCCCACAGCGGCTTCTCTCTCGACTTTAAAGCGGGGGTTTATATTTACAAGAGCTCTGAGGCCGGTCAACTAGCGCCGCCCCTCGACTACCGCGGGAGACGTAGAACGTCTTCTTTCCCAGCGGCCGCCACGTAGAACGTGGTCGGAGGTCGGGGTTAGCAATAGGCATATCCGAACTGCTGGAGCCAGTGCCTCGTAATGCATGTAGCAGAACAGAGAGATACGGGACGAGGGACTCGGTAAAGATACATATCAAGGTTGCAGTCGTCATTGCCAGTGCTATTCGGCTTTTTTCGAAATATATAATAGGGCCGAATGACGTGTGCTTGTCACGTTTTTTTGATTCATTGATAAATAAGCGAAAATATAAGTCGAGAAAAAATCCGCCGTTTTCCGGGAGCGGGACTCGAACCCACATCTCCGCATAACCGGTGCGGTGCGTTAACCAATTACGCTATCCCCACAGCGGCTTCTCTCTCGACTTTAAAGCGGGGGTTTATATTTACAAGAGCTCTGAGGCCGGTCAACTAGCGCCGCCCCTCGACTACCGCGGGAGACGTAGAACGTCTTCTTTCCCAGCGGCCGCCACGTAGAACGTGGTCGGAGGTCGGGGTTAGCAATAGGCATATCCGAACTGCTGGAGCCAGTGCCTCGTAATGCATGTAGCAGAACAGAGAGATACGGGACGAGGGACTCGGTAAAGATACATATCAAGGTTGCAGTCGTCATTGCCAGTGCTATTCGGCTTTTTTCGAAATATATAATAGGGCCGAATGACGTGTGCTTGTCACGTTTCTTTGATTCATTGATAAATAAGCGAAAATATAAGTCGAGAAAAAATCCGCCGTTTTCCGGGAGCGGGACTCGAACCCACATCTCCGCATAACCGGTGCGGTGCGTTAACCGGTGCGGTTATGCGGAGATGTGGGTTCGAGTCCCGCTCCCGGAAAACGGCGGATTTTTTCTCGACTTATATTTTCGCTTATTTATCAATGAATCAAAGAAACGTGACAAGCACACGTCATTCGGCCCTATTATATATTTCGAAAAAAGCCGAATAGCACTGGCAATGACGACTGCAACCTTGATATGTATCTTTACCGAGTCCCTCGTCCCGTATCTCTCTGTTCTGCTACATGCATTACGAGGCACTGGCTCCAGCAGTTCGGATATGCCTATTGCTAACCCCGACCTCCGACCACGTTCTACGTGGCGGCCGCTGGGAAAGAAGACGTTCTACGTCTCCCGCGGTAGTCGAGGGGCGGCGCTAGTTGACCGGCCTCAGAGCTCTTGTAAATATAAACCCCCGCTTTAAAGTCGAGAGAGAAGCCGCTGTGGGGATAGCGTAATTGGTTAACGCACCGCACCGGTTATGCGGAGATGTGGGTTCGAGTCCCGCTCCCGGAAAACGGCGGATTTTTTCTCGACTTATATTTTCGCTTATTTATCAATGAATCAAAGAAACGTGACAAGCACACGTCATTCGGCCCTATTATATATTTCGAAAAAAGCCGAATAGCACTGGCAATGACGACTGCAACCTTGATATGTATCTTTACCGAGTCCCTCGTCCCGTATCTCTCTGTTCTGCTACATGCATTACGAGGCACTGGCTCCAGCAGTTCGGATATGCCTATTGCTAACCCCGACCTCCGACCACGTTCTACGTGGCGGCCGCTGGGAAAGAAGACGTTCTACGTCTCCCGCGGTAGTCGAGGGGCGGCGCTAGTTGACCGGCCTCAGAGCTCTTGTAAATATAAACCCCCGCTTTAAAGTCGAGAGAGAAGCCGCTGTGGGGATAGCGTAATTGGTTAACGCACCGCACCGGTTATGCGGAGATGTGGGTTCGAGTCCCGCTCCCGGAAAACGGCGGATTTTTTCTCGACTTATATTTTCGCTTATTTATCAATGAATCAAAGAAACGTGACAAGCACACGTCATTCGGCCCTATTATATATTACGAAAAAAGCCGAATAGCACTGGCAATCACGACTGCAACCTTGATATGTATCTTTACCGAGTCCCTCGTCCCGTATCTCTCTGTTCTGCTATATATATATATATATATATATATATATATATATATATATATATATATATATATATATATATATATTGTAACGTGGTGGCGGAGCCAATGACTGGAACGATGGCTGAAGGATGAGCAACCATCTTTTTACAGAATTTTCAATGCGTCCATAACAGCGCGCGCGCTGCGAACCAGCCACTTCTTCGTCGTCCTCGTTGTCTACTGTGATGAGCCATGATCGGGCATTGGCCGCCTAGGTGTCCCGTGACAATATATATATATTGTAGCGTTGATTATGGACGCGATTGATGTAATTGCCACAGGCAACCATGCAAGGACAATTCCCCGTTGGGGATATTCGGCTTGGTGCACGCCCGACGACGAGGAGGCAGAAGCATCGCTTGGGCACGGGCCGATCGAGTATCGCGTCGGACTTAGCTTGCTGAGCACGAAGAACCTCGGCTTCTCCGCAGCTCTAACTGCTCGTTAGTGGTCCAATAAACCACGCTTCAGTTTGGTGGAGTGTGCGGGTTCGTTCCCAGCGTGACTCTACCTTCGCATCGCAAGACTCCGATACCACATCCTGGAGTTACGGAGCAGACGGCTACAGCCCGTGATGCAGCTGAACACCGACCGGGACATGGCACCTTCCTCACCGCAGCCCATCATGTGTTCGCGTGTGCTTCGGCAGCGAGACCCCCCTAACTTCGATGGAACGGATGACAGCGACGTGGAGGAGTGGCTGTCGCAGTACGAGCGAGTGAGCACGCACAACAGATGGGACGATGGCATGAAGCTTAATGACGTTGAGTTTCATTTGGACCACCTAGCGAAGAAGTGGTTCCACAACAGCGCAGCCACCATGGATACCTGGGCTGAATTCAAAAACCGCATTGTCGAGGTCTTCGGCCGTCCCGCCGTGCGGAAGCTTCTTGCTGAGCAGCGTCTCCGCACACGAGCACAGCGTCCTGGAGAGACCTTCACCAGTTATATCGAGGATGTTGTGGACCTTTGCAACCGTGTTGATTCAGCTATGGCGGAAGCAGAGAAAATTAAGCACCTGATGAAAGGAATCGATGATGATGCTTTCCAGATGCTGTTACCGAAAGATCTGCGAACCGTTGCTGACATTATCACCCAGTGCCGAAGCTACGAAGAACTCCGCAGACAGAGGGCGCTTACCCGGAGCTCTTCTGTCCAGGGAGAGCCGCTGTCGAGCTTGACGGTGGCGGGGGCCGACGCATCCTTGATGCGGCAGCTTCAACAGTTTGTTCGCGAAGAAGTCACTCGGCAAGTGTCACTTCTTACCCTGGAGCCTGGATCAATGATGCCACCGTCTGTTGCTGGCCCATCTCCTCGATACGGAGTGCCTCCGCAGCCTACCGAAGTGACTCCTTCCGTTGTCTCGCCGACGCTTCCAGCGCTTCGCCACATGATCAAGGAACAGGTGGCTGAGGCACTGCCACCCACTCTGTATTATGCGCCCCTCACGTATGCCGAAGCCATGGGGAGACCGGTACAGCCAGCTGGGACGTCTTTTCGGGCCGTGCCGCCAACCCCGCCACGCTCTGCGGTACACAGGAATCCGCCACCGGGGAATCCGTGGCGCACGGCTGATAATCGCCCCATCTGTTTCGCCTGCCGACTTCCAGGCCATGTGGCCCGTTACTGCCGCCGCCGCGTGTCCGCGATGAATGATGACGTTAGCCACACTTTTGGCTCTCCACACGGGTCTTCGCAGCTAATGACCGACGTGCCACCCAGGTCGCCGTTACCTGCCTCCGGTAACAACGATTTCAGCCGTCGTGACGCCGATAGCCGCCGTTCAAGCTCCCCACGTCGCCTCTCACACTATCGCCTATGCGACGTCGTTCAAGCCCAACTGAACAGGAAAACTAGCCGCCGCAGTCCCGGAGGCAAGAGCTGCGCGACTTTCGAACTGTAAAAGGCCTCCAAATGTAATCGACGTATCTGTTGAGAGTGTACGTACAGTCGCACTAGTCGACACAGGCGCAGCCGTTTCCGTCATTACCGCCGATATTTGCCGCTCGCTTAGAAAATAACGACGCCACTGCCGCAATTTTAGTTATGTACCGCAACTGCGCAACGTGTAAAACCTTTGCAAGCCTGCACGGCGCGTGTCACAATCCAGGACGTCGTGTACCCCGTCGAGTTCCTCGTGCTGCCATCCTGCTCCCATGACGTCATTTTAAACTGGGACTTTTTATCTCGCAATCGCGCAATAATCGACTGTGCGCGTGCGCAAGTAGAATTTGATTCTCCGTTGGACGCGCCTTACGCCGACCTTCAGTCCACTGCCCCTGCAAAGCTCACTGTGGCTAACGACACGGACATTCCTCCACGCTCGGCTGCTCTCGTACCGCTCTGCTGCTCTTCGATTCCCGACGCACCTGTTGTTTTTACGCCGTCGCCCTTATTTGTCCACCGAAAATCACCGTCCCTGCCATTCGCCCTACTGACAATTCATGCTGGCACGAGCGCCATAGTAGTCAACAACGAGTCCTTGGAGCCCCTTCGTCTCCTGCACGGTGAGGTCCTTGGCTGCGTCGAAGTTGTTGAGCCACAGCTTGTCACCGCCGTACCAGACGACTTTTCGTCATGGGTTCCAGTGGCTGGACTGAGTCCTGCCCCGTCAGCACCAGACCTGTCGCCTCCGGACATTGGCGCTTCGCTCGATCCTACCCTCAGATCAGACCAACGAGTGAGGCTCCTCGCTCTGCTATATCGGTTCCGCTCTTCTTTTGACGGCGCAAAGGCACCACTGGGCCGAACATCTGCAGTTGCTCACTCCATCGACAACGGATCGCATGCACCACTGCGCCAACGACCGTACCGTGTGTCGCCGAAGGAGCGCAGCACTATTGACGAAGAAGTGAACGATATGCACAAGCGGGGAGTAATTCGGCCCTCCAACAGTCCCTGGGCGTCTCCCGTGGTGCTTGTAACGAAAAAGGACGGTTCCATCCTCTTTTGCGTAGATTATCGCCGTCTGAACAGCATAACGCGGAAGGATGTCTATCCTTTACCACGGATTGACGATGCCCTTGACAGTTTACAAGGCGCCGAGTTTTTTTTTTCTTCCCTTGATCTGCGGTCTGGATATTGGCAGGTACCCATGGCGGAGGCCGATCGCGCAAAAACGGCGTTCATCACTCCTGACGGCCTGTATGAATTTAACGTCATGCCGTTTGGCCTGTGCAACGCTCCTGCCACGTTCGAGAGGATGATGGACACCATTTTGCGCGGCCTGAAGTGGAAAACGTGTCTATGTTATCTCGATGACACAGTCGTTTTTTCTCCCGACTTCGACACTCATTTGAGGCGCCTGGAGAAGGTTTTGGCTTGCCTTGCCAAAGCCAGATTGCAGCTCAACATGGAGAAATGCCACTTTGCGGCGCGAAAGTTGACCATACTGGGCCACGTTGTGTCGAAGGAGGGAATTCTTCCCGACGCCACCAAACTTCGCGCGGTCGCCAAGTTCCCTAAACCGACCACCATGAAGGCTCTACGGAGCTTCATTGGACTATGTTCGTGTTTGCGCCGCTTTATTCGCAACTTTGCCGCCATAATTGTGCCCTTGACGGCGCTTCTCGGCAAGGAAAGTGGTATTGGTGCTTGGTCGAGGGATTGCGATGAAGCGTTCGCAAAGTTACGGCGACTCCTTACTTCCCCGCCTATTCTGCGACACTTTGACCCGACCGCGCCAACAGAAATCCACACGGATGCCAGCGGCGTCGGAATTGGTGCAGTGCTTGCCCAACGAAAAGCTGGTTTTGACGATTATGTCGTCGCTTATGCCAGTCGTACGCTCACAAAAGCTGAGTTATATTATTCGGTCACGGAAAAGGAGTGCTTGGCCATCATAAGGGCGCTTGCAAAATTTCGACCATATTTGTACGGTCGTCCTTTTGACGTTGTGACGGACCACCACGCATTGTGTTGGTTGTCGTCGCTCAAAGACCCGTCTGGCCGCCTTGGTCGCTGGGCTCTGCGACTTCAAGAGCATGACATCCGTGTGCTGTACCGTTCCGGCCGGAAGCATTCAGACGCTGACGCTCTGTCCCGCTCCCCCCTACCGGCGGAAGACTCGTGTTCCGTTTCTGTTGATGCCGGCCTGTCGTCCCTCGACATCACGGACATGCCAGCCGAGCAGCGCAAGGACCCCTGCATTGCTTCGCTTATTGACTTTCTCTCTGGCGTGCCCTCTGCTCAAGAATCGCGTGCGCTGCGCCGCCAAGCTGCCCACTTTGCAGTCCGCGACGAAATGCTGTTCAGGCGCAACTATCAATCAGGAGGTCGCAAATGGTTACTGGTAATACCTCGCCATTTGCGCACGGGCATATGCGCATCCTTCCACGCTGACCCCAGCTGCGCTCACGCTGGTGTGTTAAAAACGTATGAGCGGCTTCGCCTACGGTATTACTGGCGGGGAATGTACACGTTCGTCCGCAAGTACATCCGGTCATGCATCAACTGTCAGCGGCGCAAATGCCCTCCTACTCCCGCGGCGGGCCCGCTGCAGCCATTGCCGTGCCCAGAAAGACCGTTCGATCGCATTGGGATAGCCCTTTACGGTCCCCTTCCGTGCACAGCTGCTGGCAACCGTTGGGTCATTGTGGCAGTGGATCACCTTACGCGCTATGCAGAAACTGCTGCTCTAGCAACTGCCACGGCACGTGACGTCGCGTCCTTCCTGTTACGCCGCTTCATACTTCGCCATGGTGCCCCTCGAGAGCTGCTCAGTGACCGAGGTCGCGTCTTCCTGTCGGAAGTCATCGAAGCCCTCCTGCGGGAATGTCGAATTGTTCACCGAACTACGTCGTCTTACCACCCGCAGACGAATGGTCTCACAGAACGATTTAACCACACCTTGAGTGATATGCTTTCGATGTACGTGGCGTCGGACCATTCGGACTGGGACGTGATACTTCCGTTTGTCACGTACGCCTAGAACACGGCCACGCAGACGACGACGGGATTCTCACCTTTTTTCCTGCTCTAAGGACGGGAGCCGGCATGCACTCTTGACACAATTTTGCTGTATCGCACCCATTTCGGAAATAGTCAAGCATGCCGAAGAGTGCCGTCAGCTCGCCCGCTCGCTCACATGTGAACACCAGCAACACCAGAAGCATAATCTCGACGCTTCCACCGCGGCTCCCACCTATAGGCTTGATTCACTTGTCTGGCTTTGGGTCCCATGCCCTACACCCGGTCTCTCACCGAAGCTTGTTGCAAAATATCATGGACCCTACAGAGTCGTCAAGCAAACTTCAGCAGTGAATTACCTCATCGAACTGGTTGGACCCCTGGGAGCAACCGCGGGGTCCAAAATCCAGCCCTCCGTGCCACATGCCCTTACAACCTTCGAAAGAATCGGCATAGCAGCAACTGACTACAACACGAAAAAACAGGTAACGCGGCCTCCTTCCCCGTTTCAAGACAGTTTTTAAAGCTAAGAAAAATCACCGAAAAGCGCGTACGTTCCGAATTGCACGTTTCCGCTCTTGCACAGTACTTGACTGCCGCGGTCGCTCCCAGGGGTCTTAGGATTAGAATAAAACCTGCTACTACCGAACTCTCCCCGCACAACATTAATAAGTGGAAACAGGTACTCGATAAAGCATCTTTACAATTCACTGAAATAATCCTCAATCACTACGAAACTACGGCCCATTCTCTCCGAAAGAAAGAGGAACTACTTAGTCAGGGACTAAGCAAAAGAGAGTTGAACCTTTTAAGCAACTACGAGTCTAAGACGGCCTCCGCCATATCCCGAACAAAAGCCCGAAAGTTTAACCGAGATAAGATTTCTAACACTGGCCACATGCGTAAGAACCTAACAAGCTCCGGGACTAGTAACTGCCCCAACTCTGACAATACGGCCGATAATGTCACTACGAGTGAAGTGACATTATATATATATATATATATATATATATATATATATATATATATATATATATCTTTATATATATATATATATATATATATATATATATACATTACAATTTATAGTTACATAGATAGATTAGGGAAAGGGCTGGCTCAGAGGCCTATAGGAATGGTAGGGCGGAAAAGGAGGGAGTAAAATTAAGTCCGGCTCAGAATGTCAGCCTCGCGTGCGTGTGCTGTTGTGGCGAGATCCAGTACTGGTACGTCGAAACTTGGTGGCGATGGCGCGCGCGAAAAGCCTCAAGTCCGGGACACTCCCATACAAGATGCTGCATAGTGGGGCGGACCCCCAGGTCGCATGTTAGACAGGTGACGTCGGGATGGGATGGCTCAGCGTCTTCAGGTTGCTGGCGTCCATGACGAGGGATGTACGCTCCCCATTCAGCAATGACGTCATCGTTGAGTGGTGTTCCAGCTCGAGCCTTATTAATGAAAACCTCGGCAGCACGCGGCAGTCCGCTCGGCAATGGATGGGGGTCAAGAGGTACCGATGCGAGGAGCACTTGCCGTCCGCGTTGCTTCAGGAAGTCACGCTGGTCCTCGGGGTCCTGGAGTGGACGGGCGGTACTGAACCCGTGTTCCAGCGACGGCGAGCGGGACTGGAGAAGCGCGCTCGCCAAAGCGTGAGCGGACTCATTTCCGAAGCCGCCCGCGTGTCCTTGAACCCAGATCACATGTACGTCCACATTGTTTTGTACGTAAAGAGCACGGCAACTGCTCTTACTTTGATGAGTTAGGCAGCCGTTTCGTGGGCTGCCTATATATATATATATATATATATATATATATATATATATAGTATAAGTAAAGAGTCTGATACACAGCAAGAACAATAACAAACAATGTTTACTTACGTAGCGGCAACGGGACTTGCCTTCATCAGAGTAAAGTTACATGATTTTGCTACGTAACTTTACTCTGATGACGGCAAGTCCCGTTGCCGCTACGTAAGAAAACATTGTTTGTTATTGTTCTTGCTGTGTATCCGACTCTTTACTTATACTATTTCTGCGCGCTTTGTGAGTTTATCTTTCTCTAGATTTATATATATATATATATATATATATATATATATATATATATATATATATATATATTTATATAAGGTTAGTAGACACAGAGGCAAATGAGAAAGACGTAGAAAATAAAAATAAGTTTACTGATGTTCTCTCTCCGCCGAGCTCCGCGATGCGAGCGCCCTTACACGCCCGAGCGTGCTCCTCCTCTCCACTCACTCTCCGCTACTCCGCCCTAGCTCCGCGATGCGAGCGCCCTCACACGCCGAGCGCGCTCCTCCTCACCCCTTGCCCTCCGCTACTCGCGCCCGAGCTACCACATGCTCCGGTTGCTAGGCGCGCCACAGCTGTTGCTAGGTGCCTAGGCGCACGCTGGCCAACGCACGACAACCCCCGACTAAAAATTGCAGTCGCATTTAAAAGCACGTTCAGCAGAAGACGAGGTCAGGTCATTAGTACCGACATGCAGAAAAACTGTGTTAGAGCATGCAGGTATAGAGTCAATGAGTAAGCGTGCGTCATAAATGCATGCGCCGGGTTGCGCAACAAAAGCAGGGGTTTAACCACAGAGCGGGTCAAAATGTTCAAAAAGGTACTTAGTCTGAGAGTCGCCGATTACAACACTAGACGGGGTAGTCTGCGGGAACTTCCGGATGACGTCTTCCTTCGTTGTCCTGGCAGCGCTCATTGTTAAAGATTGTCTGAAAAGATAAAAACTCACACAGAGCGCGAAAAAAAGTAAGGTTTGTAGAGACAGAGACAAACGAGAAAGACGTAGAAAATAGAAATAAGTTTACTGAGGTTTCAGGGAGAGGACTCCCTTCATTCAGAGTACAAAATAAGTTCGTATTAGGGTTATATATATACAGAAAATGTAGCAAGTGCGAGGGCAAGGTAAGAGGAGGCAGAGTTTGTACAAATGGATAATGGTTGGTGGGTAGCAAAAGAATGAAGAGAGAGCGGGAAAATAAATTATAAAAAAGATAATAAGAACACACAGTCACGTGGTACGAACGAGGGAAACAAGAGAGAGAGAAAAGAACCAAACACAGAAAGAAATATATAAATAAATAAAAAATAAATAAAAAGGTAATTTTCCCATCCCCTGTGGCAACGAGGGTGAAAGAGGGGTCAAAACAAGATATGCCCACACATGTGTTTGGCATTGCCAAAAAGATTAGTCGCAGAACGAAGAGGTTCGAAAGAAGATATGCAAATACACACAAAAGGCGAACATCTGCCCATACACACCCGTTCTAAGAAACCGGGTAAGGCCATTGAAACAAGAGACACCTGGCTTCTGTTGGTGAGAGGCAAGGGTCGCGCCCAAAAGCAGTAGGACAGGCAGTTTCCACAGGAAATGAGTGTACATTGGTATACAAAGAGCCAGGAAAAAAATTAACAAGGTAATTTTCCCCGCGGCAACGGGGGTGAAAGAGGCGTCAAAACAAGATATGCCCATGCACGTGTTTGACATGGGCAAAAAAGATTAGTCACGCGGAATAAAGAAGTTTCAAAGAAGATATGCAAATGCACACAAAGGGTGGACATCTGAGCATACACACCCGTTCTGAGAAACCGGGTAATGTCATTGAAACATGAGACACGTGGCTTCTGTTGGGGGGAGGCAAGGGTCACGCCAAAAAGCAGTAGGACAGGCAGTTTCGACACGAAATGAGTGTACATTGGTACGCAAAAAAAAGTCACGAAAAGAAAGAAAACAGGCAGGTGCACGCGTATGACGCGGCAGCAGGTGGTATTCATCTGGCCCGCGCATGGTGCCAGTTCATGGAATGCCGAGGCGGTTAGCAACGAATATTAGAAAACAACAATACAAACAAGAAAGAGGACGCGAAAGCAATCACACGTGCTCGCGTTCACAAATTAAGTACAATGGTGAGGATATCAAAGCTAACAATGGTACTGCAGCCTTCTACCCAGAACACAATGTCCAGACTTGTTCGTCAACTTTGGTTCAGTGATGTCAACGTGCTAAAAAACGTCGTGCTGGCACGAAACTTTACCCAACTACGGGAGCTCGCCACCTCATGGGAGAATATTATTGAGTGTGCATTGGCATATCTTCTTTTGGAACTTCTTCGTTCCGCGTGACTAATCTTTTTGTCCATGTCAAACACGTACGTGGGCATATCTTGCTTTGACCCCTCTTTCACCCGATGGGAAAATTACCTTTTTATTTATGTTTTATTTAAATAATTATTTTTTTTCTCTGTGTTTGGCTTGTCTCTCTCTCTTTTCTTTTCCCATGTTCGTACCACATGACTGTGTGTTCTTATTATCCTTTTTATAATTTATTTTCCCGCTCTCTCTTCATTCTTTTGCTACCCACCAACCATGATCCATTTGTACAAACTCTCCCTCCTCTTACCTTGCCCTCGCACTTGCTACATTTTCTGTATATATATATAACTCTGAAACAAACTTTTTTGTACTGAAGAAAAGGAGTCCTCTACCTGAAACCGCAGTAAAAGTATTTCTATTTTCTATGTCTTTCTCGTTTGTCTCTGTCTCTACAAACCTTATTTTTTTCGCGCTCTGTGTGAGTTTTTATCTTTTCAGACAATCTTTAACCATGAGCGCTGCCAGGACAACGAAGGAAGACGTCATCCGGAAGTTCCCGCAGACTGCCCCGTCTAGTGTTGTGATCGGCGACTCTCAGACTAAGTACCTTTTTGAACTAATTGACCCGCTCTTTGTTTGAACTCCTACTTTTGTTTCGCAACCCGGCGCATGAATTTCTGACGCTCGCTAACTCATTGACTCTATACCTTCTTTCTCTAACACAGTTTTTCTGCATGGCAGTACTAATGACCTGACCTCGTCTTCTGCTGAACGTGCTTTAAATGCGAATGCATTTCTTAGTCGGGGGTTGTCGTGCGTTGGCCGGCGTGCGCCTAGCAACAGCTGTGGCGCGCCTAGCAACCGGAGCATGTGGTAGCTCTGGCGGGAGTAGCGGAGGGCAAGGGGTGAGGAGGAGCGCGCTCGGCGTGTGAGGGCGCTCGCATCGCGGAGCTCGGCGGAGAGAGTGTTGCGCGGGTCTCTCTCTCCTCTCCGCGTACCCTCTCTCCGCTCGCTGCACTAGGAAAAATATATATAAATGCAGTAGAGCGCGCGCCTCTCTCCGTGACTGCTTGCCAAAGCGCGCCTCTCTCCGTGACTGCTTGCCGCAGCGCACTCTTCGGTGCACCCAATGCATTCGCATTTTCGCACGATCCCCTTCGGGAAGGAGGTGCGCTGACTGACCTGATTCTCCAATCTCGGCCTAACATCTCCACCATCTACGCCAGCTTGATTCTTCCGCGCTCTGCTAACCGCCGCCTTGACTACCGCATCTCCCGCTTTGCCATTGGCTGCAATAAAAAAGCACGACACTTTATCTCTCTCCTGTGTGAATTCTTCCGCCACTCTCGCTGTGTGCGCCTCATTGACCACGGCTTCCAGCACCTTCCCGCCCGCCGAGTCCTTGCTGCTGATGGCCTTTACCCCAGCTTCGAGGGTGTGGCTGTGCTTGCTAGCCACATCCGCGAGCTTTGCTTCACGCAAAAGCGCTGCAACCCTCCTGGGTGACGCCATGTCGCATGCACCGCCACCCAAGCTGCCGCAGGGGCCTCATACGACCATGACTTCCCCCCGCTGCCTTTGCTCCCGTCCAGCCCAACGCACTCCACGACGTACCCGGACACACGGGCCAACCGGCCAGCCCCGCGTGCCGCCGTGACCACAGTGTCCACGGAACTTCAGCTGAGCACCCGGGACCTACCTCCAGAGTCGCCGGACGCCCGCCGCAGCCTGCAACCCGTACGTGCTCCTGCGACCACGGCCTCGGAGCACCGACGCATCGCCTGCAGCCCAACCCCGAGAGTGCGCCGCGTCAGAGCCTGCCGCGCCCGCCCTCGGGAACTACAACGGCCACCGGAGCCTGAAACACAACCGAGCCACTGAAAAACGCCAGCAGCGGATCCTCACTGCTATCGGACGCCCCAAAGCCAGCCTACAACCTCCGCAAGAAACTGTCTTCTGCGCCGACAAAGTGACTAGGCTCCAAAAAACCCGGTAATGCACCTTCCTACCCAGTATCAATGCAGTTCTTAAAATTAAGAAAGATTACTGAAAACGCATACGTTCCCAAATGCACGTTTCCGCACTTTCACAGTATTTGTCTGCCGATTTAGCTCTCATGGATTTGAGGGTTAGGCTGAGACCTGCCACTGCCGAACTGTCCCCTTCCAACAAAAAAAGTGGCAACAAGTACTAGACAACGCATCCTTGCAATTAACGCAGATAATTTTAGATCACTACGAGACTATGTCCCATTCCCTCCGCCAGGAAGAGGAAATTCTTAGTAATGATCTAAGCGAAAGAGAATCAGGCCGTCTACACAGCTACGAATCCAAAAAGGCATCCGCTATATCCGAAACAAAAGTCCGTAAATTTTCCCGAGGTAATATCCCTAGCAATGACTACATCCGCAAGAATAAAGTTAGCCCCATAACTAATGGCTCTCCATTATCTGGGAATGCACATGAAAATCGCCCCTTAAAAGCGCCAAATACTAACCATTCCCAAGCTCTCATTAGTGCCAGTACTAGTGAGTCTGCCAACGCCAACCCAAATTTTTATTTCCCTTCTGTAACCTCTCCCCAGGCTACTAAAACTAACAAAAATCTCACCGGAAATGTGATGAACCTCTCTAGTATTACCCTATCACCAGATCAGATGAGCGCCTTGTCAAAAGGTGTGCATTTTTGCCCGGCAACTGGCGGTTTCAACGAATTTCAACTTTTTAAGGACTTAGACAACTTCGCCAGAAATATTCTACTGCGAGAGTACTTCCATGACCGTCTTCCAACCGACGAAGCCCGAACCGCATTGCCTAGCCATAAGCACTGGACACCTCCCACGCAGTGCGATACATGCCTCGACATGTACATTAAAGCCGTTCATCGCGATGCACGAGCAGCATACCAAAAGCAAATTCCTTTCCGCTGTAACATCACAAACAAGGAAGAGAAAGCCCTGGAGGAACTGGCAGGTTGCCCCGAAATAGTAATCAAACCGGCCGATAAAGGAGGCGCCATCGTGATCCTCGACAAAGCTGACTATGTCAACGAGGCTTATAGACAACTATCAGAATCTGCGTTCTACAAAGTACTCCTTAGCGATCCCACTAATGATTGTAAGCTAATTGTCAAAGAAAAACTCACTGAGCTCTTTCAAAATCAGCAAATAACTGAAACTACTGCTCGTTCTCTTATCCTCTTAAGCCCAGTAGCCGGTAGATTCTGACTTCTTCCTAAGATTCATAAAAATAACAACCCAGGTCGCCCCATTGTATCTGGCATTGGTACTGTCACCGAGAACCTCTCGCGCTATGTCGACTCTCTCATTCGCGACATTCCCCCCCGCTTTCCATCCTTCATTAAGGATACAAATGATGTTTTCTCGGATGTCAAGAAGATGGAAATTCCAAACTGTTTACTTGTTACCCTAGATGTCGTGTCGCTATACACTAACATTCCGCATGCCGATGGGACCACCGCTGTATCATGTGCGTATGAGGGATCGGCGGGTGACAAACCTATCGATTCTCTCACTCTTGAAACATTCTTTCACCTTATCCTTGAACTTAGCAATTTTGAGTTTGATGGTGTCAATTACGTACAAGTCAGCGGAACGTCAATGGGAACCAAAATCGGGCCCAACTACGCGAACATCTTTATGGGATGTCTAGAGTCAAACTTCCTCGCAACCCAAAGTTTGAAGCCCTTGTACTACAAAAGGTATATATATATGATATATTCATAATTTGGCAGCACGGTGAAATGGAACTTCTTGCGTTTATTGAGGCTTTTAACCTTGTGCATCCTACCATCTCCCTCTCTCATTCCTACTCTACGCACAGCATAAATTTCCTGGATGTTTCTGTCACAGTTTCTCAGCGCAGACTTCAGACTAATCTCTACAGGAAACCTACGGACACGCGCCAGTATTTGCACTTCCACAGTAG
Source organism: Haemaphysalis longicornis (assembly GCF_048455015.1). Lineage (NCBI taxonomy): Eukaryota > Metazoa > Arthropoda > Arachnida > Ixodida > Ixodidae > Haemaphysalis > Haemaphysalis longicornis. The sequence continues at coordinate 2,172,416 of NW_027526329.1, read as the reverse complement.
CCATGTCAGGCACTGCACGACTGCAATACCTTATAGGCAATCTAACCGTTTTAAGCGAATCTGCACAAGCCAGGCGGATTTCGATTCTAACTGCAGAAAACTTAAAACCGCACTCATTAATGAGTGGGCCATTTGCGCCTAAGCTGAAAAACGTTATGACCAGATGGGATGGTCCGCACATACGCACAGCAGGAGGCCACCTCCTGACGCCAAGTCGAACGTGCAAATCGCGCGAAACTATAGACGGCACACCGTACCCTGCAGCGTTCGTCGTTCTACCTTACTGCTCCCGGGACGTAATTCTTGGAAGAGATTTTTTGATGAACGGTGCAATAATTGATCTGCAGACCAAGTCAATAACTTTTTCACCCCATCACTCCATGACGCCGGAACCGAACCCCGAACGTCGTGCTGCTCTAAGGATTGCCGATGATCATGTCACCCTGCAACCACACGCAAGCTTGGTGATCGCAGTTTACTATGCAGATGGGGCTCCCGACGTCGACGCTATCATAGACAGTGATCAAAGGCTGCTTCTCGACCGTGGTGTCTCTCTTTCAAGAGGCAATGCGCGCTTCAGGGAACACCAGTCCCACGTTTTGGTTACTAATTTCACCGAGGACTACAAGCACTTAAACAAGACCGCGGAAATTTCATTCCTCGAAGAAACGAACGAAGCAAGTGACGTGATCGCGGTCGCCGACTTTGAAGGCACACCCGTAGAGACCTTCAAGCTCCCGCAGCCGTTCAACGCGAATCCGGCGGTGCTGCAAGGGCAACGGAACAAATTTGTGCCTTTGCTGCGTCGCTACAGCAAATGTTTTAAATGCAGAGCATTTCAGTAACTCAAGATGTCACTCGCGTTGGCGTCCATAGTCCGCATCGCTCCCCCTACACTATATAAAAAAATAACCCTTGCCGGCGCCAGGTTTCGATCCAACGACTCTGCGGGCGGAACGCATGGTACAGTCGCCAGCAAAAGTTTGCGGGATGTGCGGCGCGTGGCCGAGCGGCGCAAAATTGCATTGCTGCGCCATCTGCAGCCAGCGAGCGCCGGGTCGAGGCTCAAGGAACTGGCGGGCTAGGCGCGCTTTGCGCATGCCTGTCCTTTATTTGTTACCGGGCATCTGTGTTCACTCGCTTGCCCGTGCATGCTCTCGATATTCGCGGCAGCCGCGGTGGCGCCGCGTGACCATCGCCGTCGTTCTGCTATCACGGGTGCTACAAAATACGCAGCCCGCGGGCGCCGTTTGCGCGGCGCGTAGCATTCAATAAATCTTATCTTCCAAGTGATGTAATGGTCCACGATTAAGTTTATTTAACAGGAGCTAATAAAGGCTACCTGTTCGAAACTGCGTACCTGAGATGTGGTGCTTAGAAAAAAGTGGCGTCGCGAAATTTAATCTTGCGGCAAAGCAAACTTTCTGGGGAAAGATCTAGCTCTCCATGTAATGTAGGTCTCATGTAAACATGATACTGGAATTGGCCGCGAGGACGACCGTTACCATTACGCCGAATCACATTTACTTGCCATAATTAGTTTTTAGGGAAGCCGTAAACGATGCGGCCTTCAATACATGACAGACTAAGGAGGAGGTACAGTTACAGAAAATGGCTGTAACTCTTGTTTTGTTGGAACTACCCCAAAGAAAATGTTGTGATAATTAGCCCCTGAGACGACTACAACGGCAATTGTGGGTCAGCTGACAGTTTATCGGTGCTTAGGTTAAAAATAAAATAAAAGTATTTCCTATTCAACCACCACTGCCTCTTGAAAGATAAGGCCGGGCTCAGACTGTTCGCAACTGTCGTAACTAACTTTAAATAATGATGTCATTTCATGTCTCAATCCACCGAACAGCGTGACATGCCGTCTTTTTACGTCCATGGATCACGATATGGCTTTTGCGTCGATAGTCTGAACATAGCCTTCAACGTTGCGCGCCGCGCAAACAGCGGCCGCGGGCTGCGTATTTTGTAGCACCAGTGATAGCACAACGACGGCGATGGTCACGCGGCGCCACAGCGGCTGCCGCAAATATCGAAAGCATGTCACGGGCAAGCGAGCGATCAGAGATGCCCGGTAACAAATAAAGGACAGGCATGCGCAAAGCGCGCCTAACACGCCAGTTCCTTGAGCCTCGACCCGGCGCTTGCTGGCTGCAGATGGCGCAGCAATGCAGTTTTGCGCCGCTCCGCCACGCGCTGCACATCCCGCAAACTTTTGCTGGCGACTGTACATGGTACTCTACCAACTGGGCCACAAAGCCGACACAGAACGGAAGGTTACGAATGTGCCTTATATCCTTGACTCATTCAACCGTCGGCCACAGGTGCGCCCTCTCCCGCGCGTCCTCCTCGCCTTCTCTCCGCTCGCAACGCCCTCTCTCGCCGCGTTAGGTTCGCGCGCAAGAACAGGTGGGGGCGCTTGCATCGCGCTCTCTCGCCGCGGTCGGTTCGCGCTTAAACGACATATGTCGTTTAAGCGCGCTGCAGTCGCTAACATCTGTGGCGTGATCGTGACGTCAGCATCACGCGTTCGTGTGGTGGCAATTTCGGCGCTATAACACTCTCTCGCGAGGGGCACTGGATTGGATTCGATTGGATTGGTTTGGATTGGCTTGGATTGGTTTGGATTTGGATTGGATTAGAGTAGATTGTGTTCGATTGTGTTGCGTCATAGCCGCGCCACGTTGCGTCATAGCCACTCCACGTTGCGTCATAGCCGCGGCAGGAGGTTCACGGCACGTTTCACCATCGACTTCATCGACAATGTCTTCGCTGGAAGACAACAATTATTTCGTCGAGCGCAAAACTACGTCAGACACCTTTAGCGAAGCACCGAATAATAACCGAAGATGGAGCCCAAACTACCCGACAGCCATCGTACCGCGTCTCTTAACACGAGCAGGAAGCCATGAGGACTCAAGTCGAAGACATGCTCAGCGACGACATTATACAGCCATTGACTAGCCCCTGGGCTGCGGTGGTCGTGCTGGTGAAGAAAAAAGACGGCACATTAAGGTTTTGCGTTGACTACTGGCGACGGAACAAAATCCCTCAAAAGGACGTGTACCCCCTGCCACGAATCGACGACGCCCTCGACCACCTCCGCCATGCGAAGTATTTCTCATCGATGGACCTGAAGACCGGCTACTGGCAAGTTGAAGTGGACAAGAGAGACCGAGAGAAGAGCGCCTTATAACCCCGGACGGCCTATACGAGTTTCAGGTGATGGCATTTGAGCTGTGCCCAGCACCAGCGACGTTTCAAAGAGTCATGGACACTGGTTCTAGCTGGCCTTAAGTGGCACACCTGCCTCGTATGCCTCGACGGCGTTGTGGTATTCGCCCGGACTTTCGACGAACACCTTGCAAGGTTGGAGTCTGTACTAGAGGCCATTCGTACGTCGGGGTTAACGCTTAAGCCTGAAGAGTGCCGTTTCGTATAAGATGAACTCAAGTTCTTGGGTCAAGTCGTCAACGCCGCGGGAGTCCTACCTCACCCTGCAAAACATTCAGCCATTCCGAACTTCCCAAGGTCGAAAGGCAAGAAGGGCGTGCGAAGATTTCTCGGGTTGTGCGCATACTACCGGCGTTTCGTCGCAAACTTCGCACGCATTACAGAGCCACTGACGTGCTTCAGGAAAGATAGCACCCCTTTCATTTGAGAAAACGACCACGAAAAAGCATTCGGCGAGCTGCGAAAAGGCCTGCAAAGCAAGCCCGTGCTCGTTCATTTCGACGAAAACGGCGAAACGGAAATGCACACGGACGCCAGTGATATAGGCTTGGGTGCCGTCCTTGTATAAAACCAAAGCTGTTGTGAAAAGGTAATCGCCTATGCCAGCCGTGGTCTGTCGAAAGAGGAGAAAAACTACTCTGCCTCTGAGAAAGAGTGCCTGGCTATTATATGGGCGAATTCACAATTTCGCCCATACGTGTATGGAAGACAATTCAACGTTGTGAAAGACCACCACGCGCTGTGTTGGCTCGCGAATTTGAAGGACCCCTCTAGCCGTCTTGGGCTTTGGAGTTTGTGCCTGCAGGAGTTCGACTTTACAGTCGTCTATAAATCCGGAAGGAAACACTCTGACGCCGACTGCCTGTCCCGCGTCCCCGTCGACCCACCATCACAAGACTGATGAAGTCAGCGCGTTCTTTGGAATCGTGACGGAGAGCGACCTAGCCGTCCAGAAGCGTGCCGACCCCGCTTTACGCGTCTTAATCGACTACATCGAGGGATGCAACGTTGCCGTTCCTAGGACCTTCAAACGCAGCTTAATAGCATTCAGCCTGAGCAACTCCGTCCTCATGAAGAAGAATTTCAGCCCCCGAACAAGAGGGAATCACCTTCTTGTCATCCTCGCCGACCCTCGTGACGAAATTTTGGAAGCGTGCCACGACGACCCGTCTTCCGGACATCTCGGCACAGCTCGCACTATTCGAAAAATCAAGGGGAGGTACTAATGGCCCGGCCTTACCTCTGACGTCACCCACTACGTCCGCAGCTGCCGTGACTGCCAGCGACGAAAAACACCACCCATAAGACCCGCCGGACTTTTACAGCGAATCGCCGTCCCATCAAGGCCCTTCCAACAGATTGGAATGGACCTTCTGGGCCCGTTCCCTACGTCGTGATCCGAGAACAAGTGAATTGTCGTAGCGTCAGACTACATGACGCGCTATGCAGACTCGGCTGCTCTTCCGAGGGTTACTGCACAAGAAGTTGAGAAGTTTTTTATTAACGAAGTTGTGGTGCGACATGGAGCCCCTGAAGTCCTAATCACGGACCGCGGAACGGCCCTCACTGCGGAGCTGATGCAAGGAATCTTTCGCGACAGCAACACGGATCACCGAAGAACGACGGCGTACCACCCTCAAACGAACAGACTTGCAGAACGTCTGAACAAGACGATCGCGGATATGCTGTCTATGTACGTCGACGTTGAACATAATACTTGGGACGAAGTCCTCCCGTATGTCACGTTTCCGTACAACACAGCGACCCAGGAGACCACGCAGATGACACCGTTAAAGCTTGTCTACGGAAGACGGCCGACTACAATGGTAGATGCCACGCTTGCGCATGTAGAAGACGAAGACGTCAACGCCGATGTCCAAGGTTACATTCAAAGCGCGGAGGAGGCCCGCCAGCTCGCTCGAGTTTGTATAACGGACCAGCAGCTGGAGGATGCCGGCAGCTATAACCTCCGACGCCGAGACGCCGAGTACCAACAAGGGGATCGCGTGTGGGTTTGGACTCCCATCCGACGACGCGGGCACAGTGAGAAGCTTCTGCGACGGTATTTCGGACCGTACCAGATTCTACGACGTGATGGCCAATTACCCTACGAAGTGTTCCCGGATGGTGATTCCGGCACATCACGACAACGCACGCAACCCGAAGTCGTCCACGTGGTTCGCCTCAAACCATACTTCGCCGTGATGACGGACTTTTTTTGTTGTTTTGTTGTTGCTTTTGTTCGGACTGTCGGTTTATTTTAGCATCGGGCCGATGTTCTTTTCGGTGGAGGTAATGCCGCGAACCATGTAGAGGTTTGTTTTTTTATTGTTTGTTTTTAATGCACGGCCACGCCCGGCTCTGTTATCTGTGTCGCATGCGAAGCGCGTGTTCCATTCTTTCTTTCTGTGCCGTATATGTTATCTGCTCTAATAGGGAGAGCATTGCGATCTAACGTGAACAGCCCGGAATAATCTTCTTGGATCTACAATGTTCTCGATGCGAATGGACGGTTCGAGAACCACGCGCGCCGAGAGATAAAAAGCCTGCAGAGAAGACACCGGGGTATCGATTCTGCTACGCTCGCCTGCGCAAGTCACTTTGTGTGCCGCTGCTTCGGCGCCTCGTTATTCTTTTCAGTTGTTAGGGGAGTACAAGTTCGCTGCAATAAACTTGTTTCTCGTGCAAGACAACTGCGTCGTCCTTGGCTTCTTGACAATATACACTAAATAAATAATTCGCCAGAATACTTTAAACAACATAAAAGGGAACGTTTTTATACAAGAGCAATTTTATTGAACAACTACCCATAATGATATTTCAACGAAACAGAAATAACAACGTTAGAAAAAAAACAATTTCTGACGCACTTAGTTATAATATGTACATTGACCTAAAAGAATATTTGTGTTCGAGATAAAAGCAATTAAAAGCAACTTAAAATCAATTTCCTGGCCGCTTAGAACTATAAATCTAACAATCCAAACAGAGATAAGTGCATTCCAATAAAATAACGAGTGACAAGGTAACACAAAGTAAAAAAATTCTAAATTTCTCTGGAAATAATAGTATTCATCATCATCATGAACAGTACTATATAATAAATTTTGAAGTTTTCAATGTCAAAACACATGAGGATGGTTTGTTAATCCAGCGAGATGCGTTATGTATAGGTCGTTGTTTTTGATATATAGTTTGCATCGCGCGAGCAATACCGAAGTGTACAAGTGATGTACGTAAATCAAGCTTAGCTTCTTGAAAATGAGGCGTGTATGCTCGTCATATGCTACATTTTCAATTGACCTAGCGGCCTGTTTTTAGTCTATGGATTTTATCCAGATTTTTAAAGGTTGTGGTACCCCACACAAGAAATCCTTACCGTAATGTTGAGCAGAAAAGGGAATCATATAGTGGTATTTTTTTATTTTGGGGTAACAAGAAACGTCAGGGGCATCATACGCAAACGCTACAAGAGTTTTGAATAGATGGCGTCTACAAAAGCATTCCAGAACATGCGTTCGTGCAAGACGACCCCAAGATTTTTTACCGCTTGAACCAGCTCTACATTACATTCCCCAATCGTTAAACGAGGCTACGAGTGAATTGTTTGTTTCTTGGTTGAAATAACACGGCTTTCGTTCTAGAAACGTTTATGCCTAAAGAAACACTTACGTTCCACGTGTTTAAATGTTCTAGAGTGTTGTTCGCCTTTATTCGAAGTTCATGTGATGTTGGTTCTTGGAAATATAGGCTGTTGTCGTCAGCATATAGAAACAGTTTGCTGCCTTTGTCAACGTTTATTTTATCATTTATGTATAAAATAAATAAAGTGACCCGAGGATGGTACTTTGTGTTACATTATCTAGCAAAGTCCTAAAGTTTCATTTATTGTTGTTTTGATTACTTGTTGCGTCCGTTGTCTTTATAAGGGCAAGAAACGTACCGCTGAAACCATAATTGTCAAGTATTAAGAAAAGAGTGGTGTGATTTATTTGATCGAATTCTTTCTAGTAATCGATGAGTACGCTTAAGTACCAGTTCCGTTTTGGAAAGATTCCGGCAATATTTCCTTCTGTAATAGTAATGTCATTTCAGTAGACCGATTTTTCATAAATCTCCCTTGGAAGGGGTAATGATAGTATGTTTTTTTAAAAAACTGAGACTCTTTTATGAATTAACTTTTCGATTAATTTCAAAAACATTGGCAATATCGATATAGGTCTATAGTTAGACATGTCATGGATATCAGCACTCATATATTACGCAAACCTTCGCTAACTGTAACCGCTTTGGAAATTTTCGCTCTGAAAAAAATAAAATTGTTAATGAATAATACTGTAGTAATATTCGTAAGAGTTTTTGTTTGTAAGTTTTCAATATTGCAAGAGTTGCTATTTTTAACGTCCACATTACCTGTGCGATTTCTGTCTGATCTGTCGGATCTGAAAATGCACTTTCTCGCAACTCAAGTGATAAAAATTGTGTTCAGTCTCGGGAATGAATACACTTTCTTATAGGGATAAAGCAATCATTGAACCCATTAGCCACTTCATTTCTAGTTATTTGTTCTCGTTTAAGATAATGTATGGCGCAGCAGTATTTTGGTTTGAGTACCAATTTAGAAGAACTTTCAGGCGCTTCAAGACCGCTTCAGGACTGCGACGGAGCTTATTCTTAAAGAGGGTTTGAAAATAGTACTGTTTACGTCTTTGTATAAGTTTTTTGCTTTAATTATGCATTTTTGAAAGACTAAGACCTTCAGCACTTCTAGCAGCTGTAAAGCGTTGGTTAAGGGAGCCTTTTTTTGAAATCGCTTTTAGGTTCTCGCTACATATCCAAGGTTTCCTGGCTTTGCGAGGCTTAACTTTTCTAATATAAGGAGAGCGTTGATTATTTATATTATTATATTCCTCGATGAACGCTTCATATGCCTAATCGGGGACTTTGAAATACAAAGTGTCCAATCAGGCTGTGCAGGCAAATCTGCTATCTGAAGATTCGTGGTGTGACGCCATTTTTGTCGTGGTACTTTATTTCATTTACGTTCTGTTTTGGGATTTCGAACATTTTACGGCTCATCGCGAAAAATTCGGCAGATGGTCACTAATACTTGCCGCCAGTGCTCCTGAACAAATTGAAACTCCGCTTTCATTCGATAAAAAACATCTTACATGTATTAAACTGATTCTGCAGTACGCATACCCTTTGTGAGACCCCATGCAGGCCACGTCGATTGATAAGCTCGCAAAAATTCAGATCAGAGCCGCTCGGTTTGTTTTAGGACGGTACAAGGGGTGACACAGCTGTACTGCTGTGAAAGAAAAATTGCGCGGGGAATTGCTTTTTTTCCGCAAAAAAAAAACTGGTTTGGAAATTTTTTTTCCCGTTTTTCACGGACATACTAGAATAGCCGTTCACAACTATTTCAAGAAACCCAGTTACATATCAAGACGGAATGACGAGCGACACAAAGTGAAGGTGTCCCTTGCAAAGACAGCCATGTTTTACAATCCCCTCTTTGTCATGACCATTACAGATTGGAACCGACTGCAAGACAAACAAGTGTGCTGTATGAATGAATAATTGTTTGATTCTTTGCTGTAAATCTCATTCTGTAACGCTTTTTTTTTTGGGGGGGGGGGGGAGAGGGTGGAAGTGGGCACTCATTCAATAAAGAAATAAAGAAAGATAACTACCCTTTAGAGACGGGAAGCCGGCCTCACTGAACAGCAGATTTCGCTACGCCGTTAATGTATACTACTAGCAAAGACTCAAACGCGGTTGAGGTAATAACACATCCGTCTCTATAAGGCGAGCGTGCCCTTTGACGCGTATATTGCGCACTGAGAGGTCGCCCTACAAAAAGGCGCGTGGATTGGAATCGCGCGCCTCCATCGACTTCGCCAGTTGGCGATATAATTCTTTGACCAATGGAATGCCGGGGGTGGACATCGGTTATTCAGATCGTCCTCATCTGTACCACTTCCCATTCACCACGGTGGTCTTTTCGACAAATGGGGATATCTCTCCAGATGATGGTTGCTGCCAGAGCCCCACAGCATAGTCGTTTTTGTCGCTCTCTATCAAGGAACCCAGGTGTGAATAGAATGTGTCATTGACCTTTGTGATGCTCAACGACAAACTTGGCATTATAATATTTAAATGAAGGAGACACCAAATATTGTTCAAAGAAATAAGCAATTTTAACTTCCTTTATAGTTGACTTCGAGCATTCCTTAGAAGGACGCACATCTCCGTACACGCGCCGCGATGTGTGCCTCCCCAATTTCCTTAATTTGAATGATCGTTGTTTGTGTGTAGGTGTCACTCCTTATCCGGCCCTTCTATCGCTCGTTAGGCTGAAAGCAGGTTTTGTTTCACAAAAGTTCATACGGTCGGAGTGAAGATCGTTTCCCCGAAGTCCGGTGTCGATCAGGAACCCAATCGCCCGGGCTCCGGTTGATTTGGCAGGAGGCTGGCTGGGTGATGGTGTTGAAGTTCTTGGAGATGGCGGTCGAATTGACGAACTCGAGGCGTTGAAGTTGATTTAGTGAAACGGAAGTTTATGTACAGCTATTTACAGTACGAAAACTGGGTACATGAATAATAAAAGAAAAACTGCAAACTTCAGCTAGACGCTAGCTCCGAGTGCGCACAAATCACTCGAGCTCCTCAACTCCGTCTAACTCTTCCTATTCTCGGAGCGTACACAAACCGCTCGAGAAACGACGGCCGAGACCCTGTCTCGCCGCAAGATCCGTCTAGTTGCCCGGTGCGGCGCTGCACCCTTAACCTCCGACGCGATCTTAACCTCGACTAGGGGGCTCACAAATCCCAACCTAGCGTTAACGGTCGAGACTCCTTGTCTCGCCGGGAACTGCCAGCTCAGCGCTCAGACAAGAACCCCTTTCCAACGGCCAAGTTCGGCCTTTTAAAACCTCGAGATCACCCTCACGCGTATGGGCGTGCCCAAATACACGTAGACAGCTGTCACTCAGCACGCCACGGAATATTCATTGAGGTGCCGCCAGCTAATGGTCAACGGCACATCCGCAGACGAGCAGGTTCGAGCGACACTGCGGGGTGAAAACTAAAGGCGGCGACAGTGCGTCATGCTGACCAGGACGCGACAACAATAGAGACACGCCGGTAATCCCAGCGGGTCCGGCAGGCGTTCCTGGAATCCGGCGCCGCAGTCTGCCTTCTCAATGGGGGATTATCCTTGAGGAATGCGGAGGGCCAGACAATCCGTCTCCCGCGCACGCCGCGACGAATTAGCGGTGGTTGCAGCGCAGTGTCGGCAGTGCTACGTCGCCAGACAGAGCGGCGCGTTCGCACGCGCAGCCCGGGCATCTGGCCGCTAATCTCATAAGTGGACCTTACAGTCGTGCTTCTACAAAACATTGAAAGAAAGTGGTAGCAAACCAGATAAGAAGGTACGAGAAGGAGCCAAGCTCATAAGCGCCGCTGTTGGTCTCTTTTCTGTTCCGTCCCATCTGTTCAGGGAGCCTGCAAGTATCTGCCCCGTAGGGGAGTGTCGATAAGATGCAGCTTTCTCGACCTTTCTTCTTCAGGGACCATGGTAGGCGACCATTCATTATCTGAGAATGCCTGCCGGGTGCTCTCCACCCTTTCTGTTTACCTTCTCTTCTATTATCTATTTATTTATCTCCTATTATATATCTCTTCTATTTATCTATGACTCATGGTTGGGCTACGAGGGCACTACTCGGCCTAAGTAGATATATTCGCTTACTACTTCCACTCTCTCGCAACCTATCTCGAACCTCTGCACTCTCCCGAGTATAGTGAGCATTACTATAGTTTTCTGCGTATCAATTTTCAGGCCCACGATTCTACTTTGCTTGTCCAGTGCGTTAATGATGATTTGGAATTCATCCCCCGAGTTACATACCTAGGCAACGTCATCACGAAATCTGAGGTCACTGAGGTATTGGCTTTTAACCTTTACGCACACCGGTACCTTGGATATATTGGGTTGCCTTGCCTGACGGCCTTCTTTATAGTTATTTTACTCCTCTTCTTATAGAGGATGATGGTAGCTGTGGGCGCATTGTAGATATCCTCTAGTATTCGAACAGATCAGTGCCCGTTACCAAGCATTAGTATTGAAATAGATGTCTTGATGCACTGCAGTTTCCATTTTTCTTTCGCGGGAAAAGATTTAAAGCATTAATTAAGTACCGCTAGAACACTTATACTGTTCATTGGGATCAATGTGGCTCAATTACGTACAGCAGTAGTTGGTACAGTAGTTACCTAAGAATAATAAACATGAATTAATAAATAAGAGAGAACTGTCCTGGTTTTCGGGCAAAAGCTCTAAATTATTTCGTTTGAAGCCCTCGGATTCGGAAGTGCGGTATGTCCGGCGTTCCTTGAAAGTTTAAACTGTGGGCGGAGCGACGGAGAGCCAGTGATTGCGTCAATAGAAAACAACAAAGCTGAGCTGAACAGGTTCGGAGGAAGGCTCTCAGAAAGAACGACGCAGCGCTTGCCCGCAAAGAGAAACAAACACAATGCCAACGTAGGGTATTTTCGTGCAGCGCGCCAGGTCACAACCGCCTTGAGATGCTAAGGTGCCGGCGGTGGTGGACATGGGCTCCATGCGATTGGACGGGCAGGAACAATATGCAGAAGCGACGGTTAAGGGGGATGGTCACTTACTCGTTAGCGCGGCTGCAATGTTCAAGCGAAAGTCGAACAGCAGATCAAAAGGAGGTGCAAGTAGGCTTTCGCCTTCTTTTTTGAACACTTTAAGCATACCCGTAATCTGCTTCCCAATTGCTTGTCCAGACTTTTAAAATTCCAGTAACTGCATAATTATCCGCATTTCTAGTCAAGAACTGCTTCTGTCGCTTCGTGGTAAAGTGGCCTGAAAGTGCTTTTGCCGTCCGTGACGTGAGCGTTGTCATTTTCAGGTAAACCAATTTCCTAAGGATCACCTCCTTCAACAATTTCGTTAAAGCGTTGAGTGTTAGTGGCAGTATTGTATATCAAAACACCATAGTTTCACCCGCGCTGCGGTTTATTCTACTTTTGTCCACCTCGTCGAACTACGCGACCTTGACTGCCCATGATACCTCTCTTCTCGTTGACGTCTGCAAGATCATCCGGTTGCGGCGTCCTCTGCTACTGCAATATTATGCGCCGCAGCTTCGCTTTGGGACGGGCCCGTAGGACTTTCTTCCTTCCGTTTGGGCCATTTTTAATCATTTCGCTTACGAATCCTGGACTGCGCTCACGGATGCAAAAGTTGATGGAATGAATGCAGAGAACATACGGGAGCCTGAAATATCTAAGCGGAAGTCTAAAGAATCGCCTCAACATTTGCTAGACTGAGCACGTAAAGGCTTTCCGAACCGACGACGGGTTATTTATTGCTTAATTGGGTGCTCGTTGGCGCCAATGTCGAGCTTGGCTTTGTGGTGGTAACACGATGCACGTGCGTACGCAGGCAGATGTAGTATTTCATTTCGTTATTCCGATGGGTTGCAAGCATTTAAAACCGCAAAGAAAAGCAGCGGATGGGTTGCAGGGTACGGTACAGGCACTATTTTTAGAGTGCGTGGTGCATTCCATATCCCCTTCCCTCCCCCTTACTTTCCAGGAAACTCCGTCGTAATTCTGTGTTTATCAACTACTAGACAAGTACCCCAACTATAACGGATACTGCGAGCAATCTAGGAATAGTAGTGTGAGCAATGTGAGCCGTGCGCGCCATCCTCTTTCTTTGACTGTCCTAATATTCGCACAAAACAATTATTCAACCCTCTCTTTTCATTGTGATGGCCTGCAGGACTTTTTACAATTAAAAATGTTGTTCGTTCGCTTTAACGTACTCGGGGCTGCCAGTTGCGTCACATGTAGATTTTGGTTTCCGTCCGCGGCCCTATATTCCCTTTCTCCTTACCCCCCTCCCCAAGGAAAACTTGCGTTTTGTTATTTGGATGGGAGAAAACTATCTTGACGCTTGTAAAGACAGACCAATTTTGCAAATATACACATCAGTATTTTCTTCTCTGAACGTACAATTGCCTTTTTATACAAGCAAAGCACGAGTGTAAAACTTAAATCGTACGTATAACTTAAACGATGCATTCATGTTTGATATGTTAGTTCCACAGTTCAACCTAAAAGTTTTGTTTTGGATTCAATAATACGATTCCCAAGCCATGCCACTTAAAAGGCTGAAAAAAAGACGAAAATAATCTCCCTGCCGGGAATTGAACCACAGTGTTTGAATGAGAGAGCCCGAGGAATTAGTCCACTGTGGCACATAGTGCCCCGAAAGGGCGCTGAAATAACCTATATGCTACATAAAGACAAACCCTTTGTGCCACATTAGTGTTTTTTACATGATTTCAACAATTATGGATTGTTTACTTGAACGTTTCTGGAATAACAGTTGCGCTGTAACGTTCCCCAAAGCCCCCATCATAGCTGACCTCCGGCAACAGCACAGCTACTGCTGCGAGTGAGATTTAACCCTGCAGGAATTGGGCTCGCTGTGCTTTTGTATTAAGCTACGTGATAACGACTTTTGTCGATATTGATTCCATATTTCATAATAAACCTTCCGTTACTCTTCTTCTTTTGTTTACTGAGGTTATGTTTTCGACAAGCGTTGCTGGCCGCACACTAATATGCAGTTTGGAACTTCGGAAACGAATTGTCGTCAAAGCGAGCGGATGGAGCGTCGTAAGCCATAATACGGATTGCACGTGTTGAGCTGTGTGAACTTCATTGACCAGCATACCTTTAATACACATTAGGAAGTAACATTACGGAGCCGCATTTATTACGGCACTATTGTGGTCGGCGTGTAGTTTTCGCTTCTAGATCGTTTCCCGACGAACGTTCGGCCGATCAGTCGCCATCGGTGTCTTCGGTCGGCGAAGCAGTCACACAACGCGGCCTTGCGATCGGCCGACGTGTTCGTGTGGACGTCGGTGTCGTGTGAAAACGCGGTTCCAACTCGGAACTCGGTGTCGCCGTTAGCGTGCCATCGCCGTGTAGGCCTACCCAATGCGCCTTAACCGGCAGCGTGATAATATACTAAAAAAGATAAATGTCGACGTACACGATAGGTTTGAGCGTGCTGAAGGAAGCGCTAATTAAACAAAGGCGCCGCCTCGACCCGTCGACGCTGATCAGACGACGCTTCTCTTCGCCGGAAGAGCAGAAAAGGCCGTCTACGTGCAAGATTTCTGCTTCATGACGCGCCTGGGAGGCTTGATGACATACACAGAAGAAGATGGCGGAGCCCAAAGAATTGCAGCAAATGGTAGGATCGGGCCAACAACAACTCTGCAACGAAAGGATGAGCTTACCGGTCCTCGTAAAAATGTTATACTTGATACAAAGGACGTTGTCCACTACACCTAACGACTGCGCTAGTTCATTTCATGTCCTCACAACGCCTTTCAGGCCATTGTAACGGCCTACCTAGGGCGGCAACGCCGATTCTACCGCGGCTGCTTTCAAATAAAGCGGAAAGTGACAACAAACGTTTGTAAAGGATTTAGTTCACGTCAGAGATCCTTAGCTGACCTTAATTATACCAGAGCATTACACTATGACACGCCTAATGGCCCAGAAGTAGCTTTGGTGCATTTATCCCTCAGATAGAAATTTTTACTAAATCAAACAAGTCTCTCAAGTGCACATTACACCACGCATAACTGCTACCGAATCACTTCGAAACATAATCAGTATTCTAGCTTTCTAGCGCGTTATGACCAAGAACACTCAGTTGAACAGCATACTTTTCAACAAGCATTGCCTAGAAATATGCGTTCATGTATCCAGTTTTTAAAATTTCATAACATTTCATTTGAGGCAACCACACTCGCTACTGTAAGGAAGACCGTTTAAATATTATGCTTGTGTTGACTAGCGCAAGGGTATCTCCGACCAAAGAGTGCCAAGACTCTGTTATGTGGTCCTTCTATGTCAGGTTTGAGTTTAAAATGTGTGTGAAATGAGCATGGGTATTGCACTGGCTAAAAAAAACCACTAATGGCTGAAGTATCCGTCGTATTGCTGG
The DNA here is from genome assembly GCF_048455015.1 of Haemaphysalis longicornis. Lineage (NCBI taxonomy): Eukaryota > Metazoa > Arthropoda > Arachnida > Ixodida > Ixodidae > Haemaphysalis > Haemaphysalis longicornis. The sequence continues at coordinate 2,157,103 of NW_027526329.1, read as the reverse complement.
TTTCACGTACAGATATGGAACCAGAGGTTCATCCACACGAGTGCGAAGACCAGCTGCCGCAGCATACCGGTCGGCGATTTCGTTGACCCGTATGCTACTGTGCCCCGGCACTCAGCAGGCTACTACATTCATATCTGAAGCATAAGCCGACATTAATTTCCTAATGAGCTTGTTTATTTCAGGGTTTTTACTTGGTTTTACCAAATGTACTCCCATCACGACACAGAGATGATCTGTAAAGACAACAGACTGTGGTATATTTGTTTCTGTTATGTACACTACGGTAATTAAAATTCTGTATGATTGTGCTGTAAAAATGTTGAGTTGGCTTTCAGTGTCCCTGTACTAGTGAAGTTGGGCCATGTGCAGCGCATGAGACAGCAGAAGCGGACTTCGAAGCGTCTGTGTAAATAGTAGTGTAAGACTAGGTGTGTTGTAACTGTAAATAACGTTGCTAAATAAGTTCTCTCGGTGCTTTTTTTTGCTAATTTGCCTAAAAGAAACACCACAAGGCACTGGACGCATGTTTAAAGGAGCAATGAAGACGATGGAAGTAGTCTTGTATAAGTCATTAAATGAGAACCCATGTTCGTGTGCCTGCATTACCGTTCGGAAGGGGAATGGCATGGTGATAGATGGACGGTTAGAAAATGGATCGCTAGCCTACGTGTCAGTGATGATAGAATTACACGGATGATTAGTGAACATTGCTATCTGGAAGCATACGTTACTGCTGTATACGTCCACTGCTGCTGTAAGCACAGTTGGGCACACTATGTATATAGGCTTTGGATGGGACTTGTGCGAAAGGCACCGGACACAAGCCGGAGCCCTAGGTGGAAGACTGGATCCAAAATTTTTAAAGGCTGTTTCAGTGACGGATCCATATACGACGCTGCCGTAGTCCAGGTGCTAGCTGACAAAGCTGCTGAAGAGACGCAGAAGGCACGCTTTTTTATCTGCTCCATAGGACTGGTGGACCAAGATTTTCAGTATGTTTATTGCCCTGATGCATTTGTTCTGTAAATGTTTGATGTGCGGAATAAACTCAACTTTGTCGCCAAACGCAAGAGCAAGGATTTTATGTTTCGTTTTTACCGGAATGGCCGCACCATTCCGAATATTATCAGGGTTAGGCCTCGCTACCAAGCTACCTCGAGAAAAAAACACACGTAGTCTTTTCGGGGTTCATCCTAAAGGAGTACTCACATGAAAATATGATGTTCCACTTTTATTGCTTTTATCGATGGCGAATGATCTGGCGAACCAGAAACAGCACTTCAAATATTTCAGTGCGCGATAATTTATTACACTGAATTGCCTGAAAATCGTTTGTTTAGATTTCCGGCACTCCCAGCCCGAAAGGCGCATAAGACAGAATCCCGGCATGACCTCACCGCTGTGTGCGCTAGTCAATGCACTGTGGAGGCGGGTTGCGGCGTTCTTTCGACCACGCCGCCGCCGGAGCTGAACGGCTCAGCTGCCCGAAGGTGCTAGGCCTACCATTGCTGCGAAACTTCGATGACCGCTTTCCATTAAAATCCTGAGGGCGACGTGTATTGCAATTCTTTGCTATCTTATCACTCTCTTTCCCGTGTGTGGAACTTTATTTTTGCCAACAGTGCCTTTCTGGGCAGCGGTTATGCCTGGAGCTCCTTCCACGTGCAGCCATTTGTGATTGCGGCTGCGCGCGCTCACCGGTCGCGGGGGGCAGCGCGTGAAATAAAGTCAACACTTTTTAACGAGCGCTGTCCGCGTCACTTCCTTTACCTACCACGGGGTGATGTCACGCTGGTGTCCATTTGCTGACTGGCGCTGCTCGTGCTGTTCCATAGGCGCGTTAAATGATATCTAAATAAAGTATACTCTTCGCGTAGCAGGCCGCTCATATTTCAGCCAGGGTATTCTGTAGCGTAAAAGAAGCAAACTGTGCCTAAATATTAATGCCGAAAATTGGTGCTAGCACACCTTTAAAGCCATTCTCATAAGCCCACTTGGCAAGCATGTTCACACCCAGTGGGACCTGCCGCTAACATATGACTAGGTTACAGGATTTAAAAGTGATGTGTTTATCACGCACATATACTGAGTAAAAAATAGTTGCGGCAGTTCCTTTCGAAGATAGTTCTTCATAATGATAAATAGAGTACAGCTGAGTAGCACGCTTGTGGGACTCCGTTTTCGTGTGAGTGTATTTCCGCAAGCGCTGCACCAACTCTTACTCAGAAGACATGCTCATACAGGTAGCTTTCTATTGTGCTCAGCATGTTTCCTGATACACCGTATGATTTCATGTCGTGCAGGATACCGTAACGCCAAGAAGTGTCATACGCGTTTCGCAAATCGAAGAGAATAGACATACAGTGCTGTATGGGAACGAATGCATTCTTGATGTACGACTCCAGGGCCACTCGTGCATCTACACGACCCAAATTCTTCCTGGCAGCTATAGAGGATTCGGTGATATTCGAAGTATATAGTCGTCTATTAATCATCTTTTCAAGCAACTTGCTTAGGCAGCTGGTAAGGGCAATAAGACGATAAGTAAATGGAGAGGAAGGATCCTTGCTTTTCTTCATAATTGGTACGACTGCTGACTTTCTCGACACCCGCAGAAAGCGTCCAAGGGACGAAATTTTATTAACAAGGGAAAGAAGAGCGTAAAGTGTCACTACGTGGAGGTTTCGTATTATTTCTTATTATATTTGGTGTGGGCGAGGTGCTGAATTTCAACATGTGGCCAGGGCAGCCTGAAGCTCCTGGGACGAGAATAGAGAGGGTTGGAGCCTTTCGATGGCTTGTTTTCGCGTATGAGTTTGTTCTCAGCGGACTTTTTCTACTCTGTAAATTTGCTCGTGTAGTGTGACGAACTTGATACGTGTTCAAAGTGTTTTGCACGCGTGTTTTCCTGGAGCTCAATCGTGTTACCTGTGATGCTAACAAGGATAATTTATCTTGTGTCCTTTGAGTTTCTATATTCGATTCCATACCTTGGCTGTGTCAGTGTAAGAATTATTAGATGATATAAAAGAGCTCCAAATGTTGGTTTTGGCTTCTCAGCGGATGCGCTTTCCCGTGGCTTTGGTTAGCTTAAGAGTATGAGGTTCTGGGCAGTGGGGTATCTACGAAGAACACAGCAGGCCTTATTCTGTGTTTGTCGTGCGAGACTGCATTCTTCATTCCACCAAGGCCTCCTCAGATTAGAAGTACCGCAAGATTCCTGTGTAATGGCACTTGGGGCAGACTCAAGGATATGACACGTAAGAAAACTACCAGATTCATCGATTCCTAAGAGACTGATGGCTGAGTAAGAGAGTTTTGATTTTTTCCTTAAAAGCGCCCTAGTCGGCCCCGAATTCTCTGAACTATTTATGGGAGATGTAACTGCAGCGGCCTATTTCTAGACATCTGAGGGTTACTTGGAAGTGATCACTTCCGTAGGGGCTAGTGTCGACCTCCCATTTAACGGACGGAAACAGAATGGAGGACCCAATAGCCAGATCGATGTGCGAATACGTGTGGTGTGTTTTACTGTAGTATATTCGCTGATTTTTGTTGGATAGGCCCACTCCGGATAATAAAAGGAACTTTTCCACCAAGCAGCCGCGGGTATCTGTCCGTTCAGACACCCAGAGTTCCCAATGAGCATTGAAATCGCCTTCTAACAAAAAAGATGGTGGAAACTCCTTTATTAGAGACCACAGATCTGAATTTCATAAGCAGTAGTCATGAGGAATATATTACCAGCAGACTCTTAATAGCCTATTAAAATTTATTGCCCGGACAGCCTCTGCTTCGAGAGGTGTAAGTGGCGGAAGGAATTCACAGGAGACAGAGTTTTGCATAACAATCGCTACACCACCAGAGGAGTGAGTGCAGCTGTCTCTGTCTTTCCTCAATGCTGTGTATTGAGTGAGAAAGTTGGTTTGTATGGGTTTCAGTTGTTTCTTGTGGGCACATAATATTCGGATGATGTTTGTGGAGGATTTCATATATGTCATCGAGGATTTTCATTAGGCCCCTACAGTTCCATTGCATTAAACTTTGGGCTACCATAGAAGACTAGGAGGATTGCAGTGCTGTGTATGGCGTTTTCTGGGTTATGCTATTAAGTCAATGTGCCTTAATCAGGGCCCACGATTCGGGGAGCTTGGGGTTTTTCCCGTGGCCAGAAATGCCGCGATGCTCTTTTAACGACTGAGATGGAGGCCGAGATGCCGCAATATCCATGTCGTCATAAGAGTTTTGAGGCGTTGACGAGATGGAAGTCTTACGAAACCCACCCAGCAACGTGTTTTGATGAAACGGCAGGATATCCCGCCACAACCTTTTTTGATATGTTGGACATGGCTGCGGAAGAGGGGCTCCCGCTTCCACATCCATCGCCGTCGGTGTTTTGGCGGACGGAATGTGTGGAGTGGTGACCGAAACACCACTTCCAATGTTTCTTTGTTCTTGTGCAACACCTGCAACCGCAGCAGGATTTGCAACAGTGTATTGGGCTGCCACAGGCAGCACCTCGAGGGCCGGAGGCAGGACCAAGTCAGGTTCGCTTACCTGAGTACCCGCGGAAATCAGACGCCGCCCTACCCTCTGCCCCCCGCCCCCCTGGTCTGCGTTGGCGGAGCTCCCTGATGGGAGCAGTGAATGTCGTTTACGCGCTTTTGGGAATGACAGATCTTGTATCACTTTGAGGTTGGTGACCTCTTTTTTTGTTTGAATTTCTGGGAAGCGCGAGAATATACTGCGTGGGGTCCATCACAGTTGCTGCAATTGAAATATGTTGTTTTGCCCTCGTAAGTCAGATGGTCGTGTCCGGTGCACTTAACACAAGTTTGTTTCCCTCGGCCCACATTGCTCACATGTCCATACCGTTGGCACTTAAAGCAACGGCGCGGGCTTGGTATGTACACTTTGGTCTTGCACTGGATAATGCCAGCGTTAAGAGACTCTGAAAAAGTGCAACGATCAAAGGCTGATATTGTCATGAAGTCAAAGGCGACGCAGTTGTCTTCAAGGAAAACCAGTTTATTGGAGCGAACTTGTGCTCCCCTAACAACTCAAAAAATACAGAGGCGGCAAAGCGGCAGTCCAAAAAGTGACGCGTGCAGGCGAGCTCCGGCGATTCGAATGCCGCGGCGTCTCTTCTGCAGGCATTTATCCTTCAACGTTAGTGTTTCTGGAACCGTCGATTCACATCCACAACATTGTAGATCACAGAAGAATATTCTGGGCTAGCGACGTTAGGGCGAAACAGTCTGCTTATCTGAATGTGAAAGCCGTGCAGCATAAAAATAAAGAATCGAAGCCGCGCTTAGCTTGGAACGCAGATAACACAGCCGGGCGTGGCCAGGCAGTAAAATCAAACAATAAATAAACAACACAATGTTCGTGGCAATACGATCTTCTTTGTGTTTATTTTGTTTCCGTCACGTCTCTTTGCTATGCGGCGAACAGCAGTTACCCCCGGCTAGCGCAAACATTCAAGGTAGACAGAGCCCGTTTTATTTATCAGTTCTGCTGCGGAAACGACACCTTGGAAGCTGTTGAGGGTGCGGTGGGGAGTTACAGTGATATTAAAGTCACCTAACTTCGTTTGCTTCAGAAGGGTTTTCGATTGGCCCTTGTTGTTCACTTGAATAAGCAGGTCTCCAGAGGGTAGTTTTTCGCTTGGTAGTTTTTGCCTGCGAGACTATCAATAAACTTTGCTACTAAGAAGAAATACCTGCTGGTAATGGGCGTTGCCTTATCAGCTGCCTGCATGATCAGAACGCATGGAAAATTGTCGGGATTGGTCATAAGCTAGTTTGAAATAGGCTTGAAAATTGCTTCGGTGCGGGTCCCTTTTGGGGATCGATCATTTGAAGAAAGGGGTTTTGCGAATACTATGCGCCAGAGTATAAAGCAGGGGACAGGCTTTTTTCTTCGTTTACCTTACCATGGTAGCCAGTGAGGTCCCGTAGCTGCCTGCCTGGTAGACAGTCAGGGATCCCTTCGGCCAAAGCTTGACCAGGGCTCCGACGGCAACCGTTTACGGCTTCTAACCTTTACCTTTCTACACCTCGCCACGGTTGGACACAGCTTATGTAGGGGAGCTCAGGGTGGGTGGTGTCGCTGCTCACCGTCACCATGAATACTCAAGGTGCCCCGTGCGGGGGTAGGGAAGACCGTAAGAAAGAACCCTTACTCGATAACTGAGGAGTTCACGCGGCACCCTATGCCGCAAAATGAAGCACCGAGGTAGGAAGGAGGCTACTTCGCGTGCGGTAGCAGCAGTAAGGGCGGCCGTCTCCGCGTACCGGGTCCAGTAGTCAACAGCAAGAAAGACCCGTCGGTTGTCATCTGCAGTGCAAGGTGGGGGTCCATAAAGGTCGATGCCTGCACGGTTGGGTGGTTGTGGTGGACATGGCATGGTCTGGAAAAGCCCAGTTTCTTGGCGGGGAGGATATTTTCGGAATCGGCATCGAACACACGAACGGTCGTATTGGCGAAAGAAGCGGTACACTATGATTAAAGAACACGAACTGTCACTTTGTTCAAAAAATATGTTCGCTTGTTGTGCTTGCTGTAAAAAATATATTTGTGATTTTATAGGAGTGTCACACCAATAAACCAGTGTTTGTCAGCGCCATGAAATTGTGCACGAGACAAGCGATTCCGCGAGTTTTTTATGAAATGCTATGATCATTTCAAGTGCACTTTTGAGTGTACCACAAAAACACTTGTTTCATTGCAGTTTTCTGTTGTGAGAAATTTGTTTAAAAAGACATTTCTGGAACATTTAAATAAAACGAAACGCACTGACTGCACTTTATTGCGAGAGTTACCTGCCAATTTCGGAAGCCGGCAAAGACATCGACTAATTTCTTAGCGTTACTGTTGATTTTGAAGTTAAGTTCAGCTTCATCCAAAGCACTTTTGAGGATTATAAAATTCCGCTTCTTTTGAATTCCTACATTGACAAAGGTAATAATAAACGCATTGTTTGTAATCTGGTGCGTAGTCGAACGGGAGCCCAGGATCCGATATTTTTGGTACCCAAATTTCGCATAGCGGCCTTCTTGCTTCGCAGATACCTGGACCAGGATCTGGAAATCCAGAAACAGAACCCATATTGAAGTATGCAATCCTCCGAAACAATAGACAGTGTGCTTTGTATTAACCACGCATTTACTTTAGATGAGACGTCCTGAAACGATAAGTAGAGTCTGCTACAGAAGAACATGGTGTTACAGTGTGCATTGCGTGCAATCTATTACTACTTTAGTAGCCATACTTTTACGACCAACAAAACACTTCCAGTCATAAAAAGAAAAGTGACAGCGTCTATTATCTCTGGCCCAAGGTTTCTTCATATACACGTGATTTCCGACATCTGCTTGAAAATCTATTTCAAATAGCTAGTTTGAAGCAAAGTGACATGCTTTGAGGACAGAGTTCATTCAATTAACACACATGAACGCCACTGGAATGTGCATGTTAAGTAGTAACCCGAAAGGTCATGAATAAAATGTGAGGTTTGCTATCGCGAAGCATCAGATTGAGAATATGGTTCTCGTAGTAAATGAGACGACAGCGTCTATTTTGGAGTTTTTCTTCGAAAAAAAGGCTTTACGGTGTAACCACACTACCTAAGCGGATGAAAAACAAAAAAAAAGTTACCCGAAAGATTATTCTTGTGTGAATCTGTGAAAACTTCTAAACATGCGCCAATATGGCTATGGGCCTCGCAAAGCCCGGTGGTAGGATATATCCACCATGGTGGCAAATGCGTGTTGCTGCTGTGCCCAACGGCAGGCGTCTCATCCGAGCAGTGGGGACTGCTTTTTAGATGAAGAGGAAAGGAAAAAACTTCCATGTGTCGAGATTTCAGTGCTTGTTAAATATTGTACTGTTCTTTATTTATCCCAATATTCCTAAGATATCCACTGCCGCGTGCCTAGTGGCCCGCATGCATCTTTGGTGCCTCAACTCAATCAATCATTCAATCAATCAATCAAGATGACCAGCAGCACTCTGCCCACGCCTACTCCAGGGCAAAGGCCTCTCTCATAAATCTGCAAATATCCCGGTCCTCTGCTAACTGGCAGCAATTTATCCCCGCAAACTTCTTTGTGTCGTCTCCTCATCTGACATTCTGGCGCCCGTTGGCACGCTGCCCTTCTCTTGGGATCCACTCCGTTACCCTTAATGACAAACGGTGTTCTTCCCTTAGCATTACATGCCCTGCACACACCCAGTTCTTCTTAATTTCGGCTAATATGTCTTTAACACGTGTTTTTTTCTCTCACCAATTCTGCTCTCTTTAGGTCCCGTTATGTTACACCTGTCATTTTCGGTTCCATTGCCCGCTGAGCCGTCCTAAAATTTGGGTAAACCATTTTAGTGAGCCCGCCATTTTCGGCGCCGTACGTAAGTACCGGTAAGATGCAGCTGTAATACACTTTTTAAAGCAAAGGTTTCTACCTCTACCAGCAACGGTTATTTCGCGGCGTTCGGGACAAGAAACTCCCAAAGCGGCTGTGGAGAGGTAGGGCGGTTTTCACTCACAGAACAAAGCGTAGATGGCGCCGCATTTGGCTGCTTGCGGTCCCCGCGCGCTGCTCACACCGGCGGCACATCGGCGGTACGGCTGTGTCGTCTGCTTTAGTGACGGTTGTATTGGGCATGTTTTGGCGCATGTTCGAGCCCATTGCGGGATTCCTTCGCACGGCTTGATTAACATGTTCGAGAGCAACTCTTAGGTAACCCGTCCCCGACGGAATTACGTGGTGGTACGGCCAATATAGGTTAAGGATTTTTTTGCAGGACGGGAAAACAAAATGCAGAGACTACATACAGACAGTTGGCCGGTAGAGAAACGCAACCTTTTGCGCACTGCCTGTCGCGAATGGGACTCCGATCCTAAAAAGGTGAATACCGATCCGCTTGTGTTTTAGGTAGTATTAAAAAAGGGGAAAGATATAACTGGTTCTGATAAACAGCGTTTATAAAAGTTACCTCACCTTTCTCAGAATTCTCAAACTTACTAAACAAACTACGTTAAGTCGGTAAAATGGGAATCACCAAGCTCACAAGCCGAATTTTTTCGGGGTCTGCGCGTGTGTTGCGCGGTAGTGCAGCCACGAGATAGCACAAAGGATGGCTAGTTTCCGCCGCTTCATCCTTCGAAAGTTTCCCCCGCCTCACCCTTGTTTCTGCCGCCGCATGGCCAGGTTACAGCGGCGGCGTGCTGTGGCCGACGGTGCGGCATTCGGAACGCCGCCCTCACGAATTCCGGATAACGGCTGGCAGAATCTTTGGTTTCCCTCTTTGTAGAGCCACGTGTGTGAATACGAATGATGTCGAATGGTTCATTGTTGTGGGGTCGCTTAAAGCTTTGCTTTCCAACCACCTTCGCAGGGTGCGTTAGAGCCAATTTTTCTTTCAAAAATAATCACAGGCTCTGATTTATCTGAGATTGCCTGCTGAATGCACTCCACCTCATTCTTATTCTTCGAATTATTTCTGACACATGACTAGGATACCTGGTCCCTACTTGGGCTAAGCAGAAACAGGGTGTTTCAAAGAACACTTTCAAAAATTCTTACAAATACGCTCTTCGAGAAAAAAGAAACCTTCTTCAGAAGGAGACTGCTAGATGCGGCGGACGTCAGGTAGTATGAAGGGCGTGCACAATAGTTTATTTATTTATTTATTTATTTCAATACCTTCAAAGCCCAGAGGGCGCTACAGAAGGGAGTGGTCACTGGCATTATCACCAGAAAAAACAAGAGTGAAACAAATCATTGGGAACAATCACAACAAAAACAATAGTGGACAACAAAAATGCAAAAAGTACACACAACAGAGTCAATAGCATTAATGCAATTATAAGGAACAAACGATTTTTCGATGGCAATCTTAAATGAAGATACATTGATTACACTGGTTAGGTGGGTATTTAAAGTCTACTAACGAACTTCTTAATTAGCGGAGTTTTGTGGTTATTGTGAATGGTGATTTTGTAGCTCCAGAGAAGACGCTTTCATATCAGTTTTTAAAACAACGAAAAAGTCGGTGTTTAAAGCCGTGTGCCGCCAGAAAACATTCCATTCTTTTTCGTTAACAAACAAAACTGTTCGCTCAATGAGCGCTGAAAGACATGAGTGAGCGCAACGTCCGCTGGTGAGGTGTTTCAATGAATGTGGCGGCCAATTTCAAATGTATGTGCAATTTTCCCAAGCTAGGAAGCCTCAACGCGAGGAATAGGCAGCAGTACATCCAGCGCTATTTTTGCTTACTCACTGGGCGGAAGGCAGAGGCTAAGCATCGCCAACTACGTAGCTGCCCATTTTGAAATGCTGTAAGGAGCCAACCTGGCACTCCGCCAGTGCACTTACCTGCGGAATCAGCCTTTATTTTCCATTTACAATGCACTAGCTGTGTTCAAAGAATAAACGCACGCTTTTGTGACAGTGCAGAGCTTGTATTTAGGCGCCAGTATTGTGGAATGCAATACTCAAATTATTTTTACGTGGCTTCCGCTTGAAAGCTAAAAGGTACCTGACAATGTTTTGGAATTGTAGCGCGACGTTGTTTTGTACCAGCTCCCAATCCATTTGTTGTAAGAAGTGCTGGCATGGGATTCGGAAACCTTCACTTCATACTTTATCTGTTGATAGTTATGTAAGAAATGCCAATGAACAAAAATGGTTTATTTAAATGTTTCATCTGGTTGTAGGCCTATTTGGGCACACCACAAAAGTCATATGTTGAACGACAACACAGAATATTTTACATGATGTGCTCAAATTGCTTTCCGTCCATTGCAATGCATAGACGAAGGCGCTCTTCCATGGTGTTCATAGTGGATAAAAGCATCTGCCTGGGAATATTGTCCAGATGGATCACCACACTTTGCTTCATATCCTTGAGGTTGGCCGGTTCAGTCTTGCAAACCTAACTTTTAGCATATCCCCAGAGTAAGACGTCTAAGGGGGAGAAATCGGGTGAACTAGGCGGCCATGGTTTGATTCCACCCCGCCAAATCCACTGATTGGAAAAGGACTCTTCAATAAATTTGCGAGCCAGTGAAGAAAAATGCGCCAGGGCTCTGTCAAGCTGGAACCACTTTTTTTCCCAGCGCAGCCAGTGGCAACTGTGAGGTAAACTCGGAGAGGACGCCCGTTTAAGAAGCACTCTGTACTTCTTTCCGCTAAGGTTTCCGTCGATGAAGTAAGGACGAACAATACGGCCGTAATAAATGCCACAACATACGTTTGCTAACCACCTTACCTGGTGCCTATGCTCACAGAGCCAGTGGGGGTTCTGATCACACCAATATTGTGCGTTGTGGAAATTGACATTGAAATTCCTACAAAATTGGGCCTCTTCAGTCCAAAGCAATCTGTTGAGAAATTCCGGATCTTCGTCGCAATGAAAAAGGCACCAGTTGCAAAAATCCCGCCGTTTTTGAAAGTCGATTGTTCTCAGCTCTTGGTGAAGATACACATGATATTCGTGGTAACTGTGCCTTGAAAGTGACCTCCACACTGAAGCTGGGCTCGCTTCATACGCGCTGGAAATTTCCCTGGCACTTGCTTCCGGCCTGACAGCGACGTATGCCAGCACATCGATGTCAAAAACATCAGATGCACTGGCTGGCCGCATCCTTTTCTGAGCAGGGACTGCTCCAGTGGTCGTAAACCGTTTAAAAATGTCGATACGAAGTTGCGCGAGCTGGCAGACGATGGCCAGGATGTTGAACAGCATACAGCATCGATGCCAGCTGCGCGTCCTTTTGTGGGCTCACATAAGCCAGTACAATGTCCACTTTCTCGGCAACGGAGTAATGGAGTTGAGCTGGTACGGCAACTTTCACAATAATAACGTTGCGTCGTTGAAACCTTGATCCTGAAATGGACGAGGTGGCACCAGTGGTACGGTCTTGGCTATGTCGTGCACACACCGCGTGAAGAAGCATTTTAAAGGGAGAAGCCGGAAAAACTACGAATACAGAACTACGAAAAACTAACCAACACCGAAGTTTTACAGCCATCCTTAACATTGCTTTCTTCTAGCCTCAACAACACTGTTTAAACTAACATGCCAATAATTCTATGTCCCCACAAACGTTGGAATTTTTTGTATATTTTGAGTTGCTTTGTGGGTACTTTTGTTTATGTGTGTTTTTATCTGCCTGCCTTGAAAATTTGTTTGTTTGCATATTGAGCATTTATGTAATTCATGTAACCAACTCTGCGAAAATCCCTAGTGCGGATTGCAGTATTCATAAATAAATAAATAAATAAATAAACAGCATGCTGCCACAGCTGCGAAAACCCTCTTTGCACAGCAAACAAACCTTTCCTTTGTCTGATGCGCTTTCTAACACGCAGCAACTATAAACGAACAGCAGATTTGCCTAACGAAAAAAAATGAACGTATGGTGAAGTTTCACATATTGAACGTGAGCATTTTGACAGATAATGTCTGGTTGGGAAGTTACTGAACTGAGATTTTAATTATGCTTAAACCATAGACAAAACCCGAAGTTTCGAAGCCGGCTCGGCGTCTTCTTCAGGGGTGACTGGGGCCAGGCTGTAGCTGCGTCTTATAGTCTTTCACTGTTGCTGGCCTCGCAAAAATCCCCTCGCTGCGGCACGTAATCGGTGTATGTACACAGAAGGAAGAGTGCCAAGCGAGCGATTAAGGTTCCCAGGGGTTCGTTGGAAATGCCACGACTCGAGGAAAAGCCGCTTTCTCCAGTTCGTTTCCCGTTCGAGGATGGCCATTCCGGAGAAATCAATTTTGTGGTCAGCCACTTCGCAGTGTTCGGCAACTGCGCTGCGTTCTATATTCTGTTTCCATATGTCGTTTTTGTGTTGCCTTATCTTCTCCGGCAGGTTTTTGCTTTCAACGATGTACGAGGCGTTGCACTCAGTGAGCGAAATTCGGTAAATGACGCCGGGCGCTTTGTCTATTCTCGGTCCGTCTTTGGGGCCGGGGAATAGGCGGCGTATAGCTGTCACAGGCTTGTGGGCGATGCGCACTCCTACTCCTCTGAAAATGCGGGCCAAGGCCTCGCTCGTTCCTGGAATATACGGCACCGGCACGCGTTTTGGCGTACCGAAGGTTGATGTCCTTGGAGAGTTTGTCACCCTGTTCTGCTCTTTGCGGCGGGTTACGGAGTGAATGAACTTTTTCGCGTAGCCGATTTTCTGGAGGTCCGCAATTACACGGCTTCCCTCTTTTTTACGTTCGGACTCGGACGAGCGAAATTCATCAGCTTGGTTAAATAAAGAGGACACAACAGAGGCCTTGTGTTTATCGGGGTGGGCCGAATTAAAATAAAGGTGTCGGCGGGTGGGCGTCGGCTTCTTGTGAACGGAGAACACCACGCTCTTGCCTCCTCTTGTCACTTCAAGGATATCAAGGATTTTATAAAACATTGTTTGGTACATACATATCGCACGTAGTTATTAGTACAGAAGGAGGTCCCAAAGTAAAACTGTCGGGGGGACCTCCTGTTAATGAAGGCGAAAATAATTCCTCTACAATGAAGAAGCAACATTTTGTACTTGCGCGTCAAGAAAAAGAATGGAGCTCTCTCGTTCACATTCATCCCTGAACTGGATGGCAATCTCAACTGAATTTAGGCGCTTTCCAGGCTGTCAACTGTGGAGGTCTTCCCAATGTAGAAACAGTCATCTACATACCGAAGAAACAGTTTATGTTGCGGCAGAAAGGAGCTCAAAGCCTTCCATTCCACGTGCTCCATCGTCGTTAGCCATTGTTACAGAGATGGCGGCCCCCATTGCGGCTCCAGTTCTTTGTTTGAAAAATGGCCTCCTATCGAAATTGCCGTTGAAAATGGGCAAAAGTTTCGCCGCAGAGGAAAACCGTGCACTCCAGGAACGTCGTAAAGACGAAAGCATTGTCATCCTGCCTGCCGACAAGGGCAACTCAACGGTGGTGTTAGACCGGTAGGACTACTACCGGAAGGTTTCGGCTATCTTGGACGGAAACGCGTATACGAAGTTAAAGAGGAATCCCACAAACTGAACGCAGACGCAGCTGAACAAGTTACTCGCGGCGATTTTTAAGAACCACCCGGAACAAAAAATACTATACCTTCGTTTGATCTGCCGAAACTGCTTCGCACCTAGTTTCTACGGATTACCGAAGATCCACAAACCTGGCGTCCCCCTTCGCCCGATCGTAGACTTCACATCATCCCCATGCCGAGCCCTTTCAATTTTCCTGCACCGCATGCTCGTCCCCCTCACTGGGAAGACCTCGACTCATGAACGCAACTCCAGCCACTACGTGCAACTTGCGTCACAGGTGTGCATTGACGAAGACGAGAGCCTGGTCTCATTCCATTCCACCATCTATGTAACAATGCCTAACTTGACGATGGAGCACGTGGAAGGGAAGGCTTTCAGCTTCTTCCCGCCGCAACCTAAACTTTTTCTTCGGTATGTACACGACTGTTTCTGCATATTGAAGTCCTCCGCTGTTGACAGCCTGGAAAAACGCCTAAATTCCGTTCACCCCGCCATCCAGTTCACGCTTGAATGTGAACCAGACGGCTCCATTTCATTTCTTGACGCCCAAGTGACAAGAGGAAGCACGAGCCTAGTGTTCTCCGTTCAGGGGAAGCCGACGCGGACCGGCTGCTACCTTCATTTTAATTCGTCCCACCCCGCAAACCACAAAGCATCTGTTGTGTCCTCTTTATTTAACAGACCTGATGCAGTTTGTTCGTCCGAATCCGAACGTAAAAAAGAAGAAAGCAGTGGAATTGCGGACCTCCAGAAAAACAGCTACCCGAAAAAGTTCATTCACTCCTGAACCCGCCGCAAAGAGCAGAACAGGGTGACAAACCCTCCAAGAACATCAACCGTCGGTACTCCGAAACGCGTGCCGGTGCCGTATATCCCAGCAACGAGTGAGGCCTTGGCCCCCATTTTCAGAGGAGTAGGAGTGCGCATCGCCCAGAAGACTTCATCAACTATAGGCCACCTAATTCCGCGCCCCAAAGGCCGGCCGACAATAGAGAAAGAGCCCGGGTTCGTTTACCGCATTCCGTGCGCTGAGTGCAACGCCTCGTACATCGGTGAAAGCAAAAACCTAGTGGAGGGGATTAGGCAACCCAAAAACGACGTACGGAAACAGAATACAGAACGCAGCACAGTCGCCGAACACTGTGAAGTGGCTGACCACAAAGTTGACTAATCCGAAACGGCCATCCTCGAAAGGGAAACGAAGTGGAGGTAGCGGCTTTTGAAGTGCGAATGCACTTTATAAGCGACCCCAAACCATCCACCGCCGGCGGCGGCGGCGGCGTCCGCAGTGCTCCTCTATATTTAAAAAAGAAACAGCATCCGGCGCCAGGTTTCGATCCGAGGACTTTGCGGCCGCAGCGCGACGCTCTACCGACCAAGCCACGGACGCGACGCTGATATCAGTGTTAGTGACGCGCCTTATATCTTTAACGCATTCAAACTACGTCGTCAGCAGCGTGCGTTGGCGACTCAGCGGCGTTATAGCGGCTTGATAACTGCGTGGTGTACACGTGATACTACAAACCCGATGGAAGAGATGGAAGAGAAGGCGGCGAGGCGGTGGGCTGCGGGGGCCGAGCGCAAGCGCCGCAAGCGGGCCGACAACCGTGCATTCGCACTTTCACATTCTCCCCCTCGGGGAAATGCGGGGGAATTTTCCTTGAGTCGTGGCATATCAAACGAACCCCTGGAAAACCTAATGGCTCGCTTGGCGCTCTCCCTTCGGTGTACACACGCGGATTACGTGCCGCAGAAAGGGGATTCTTGGGAGGCCAGTAAAGGTAAAAGTCTATAAGACGCAGCTGCAGCGTGGCACCAGTCACCCCTAGAAAAGAAGCCGGATCGGCTTCGAAACGTCGGGTTTTGTCTATGTATTGGTTGGAGCATAATTAAAATATTAGTTCGCTTCACATCTTGCACATCTGGCAGCCACGTTAAATGTGGTCGAGACAATAAAAAAAAGACACAAAACTGTCGCCAACGCCCACTAGGGCTCCAGAAACGGGCGACCGTGTAGTGGGCGATGGCTAGCCTCTTTCTTGCGGCTACCAACGACAGAAAAGATAATGCTTGCCATGGTATAAGGGGAGTGTTGATCATTAAAAAAACACAGGAGGCGATGGCGTTTATATCACCTGATTCCCTAGCGTGGGGAATATCCAGAGCCTTCTTGAATTGGGTGACACAGGCAGTGCAACGCGTCATCAGCGGTTGTTGCTATTGCACTAAACTTCTGGCGCACCATGTGCGCTGCGTTTCGGTTTCATTCGGGAAAAATACTTGATTTTTGCGGGCTGCAGGGTTCTACAGGGTGTCTTTTTCTTTGCTTTAAAAACTGCTCGGATATGGTCGCCTTCGTGGCAACAAACTCGCCATTGGCAATAACTGCCAAACTTGGCTAATTAAAACAGTTTATTAGAAAATTTTTGTAATTACCTGTGTAATTCGCATGTTTCTTATAACTGCTGCCGTGCGCCGAACCTGATAGCTTGTTCCTTACGACAATTCCTATTGTTCTTGAAAAGCCAACCTTCAGGATATTTTAAAGTGTTCACTGAAACACCCAGTATATTCGCTTACAACCTTACAAGGCGGCGGGAACCGGCAACCGTTATTGGCATTTGAAGCAGCCGAAGAAACCCTAAAAAGGGCCACTGCACGAACAAAATAAATGTGAAGTAAACTTCCACTGTGAAAAAACAGCACCCAGGTCGAAGTCTAACCCAGGAAACAGAAAGGACATCGGGGATAAGACTTTTGAGCGTTATGTTCTACTCGTGGTATGTGTTAACGCTCTTCAATTCGAAGCAGTATATTCAAAATCATTTCATTCTACAGCCGATATGCTGCTGTAGACACTGAAAGAACGCCTATCCACCGAATCTTTAAATTGCAAACAATACGACGCGAATAGAAGACAAACATTACTCGGAGATCAGAACATTAAAAATGTTCAGCGGTGTTCAATCGGACTCTGTACTTTCGTGATCACAACGTTTTATTAGTTTCTTGAAAATATCAAGATCACTTTTAAGCGCGAATGCACTTTATAAGCGACCCCAGACCATCCACCGCCGGCGGCGGCGGCGGCGTCCGCAGTGCTCCTCTATATTTAAAAAAGAAACAGCATCCGGCGCCAGGTTTCGATCTGAGGACTTTGCGGCCGCAGCGCGACGCTCTACCGACCAAGCCACGGACGCGACGGTGATATCAGTGTTAGTGACGCGCCTTATATCTTTAACGCATTCAAACTACGTCGTCAGCGGCGTGCGTTGGCGACTCAGCGGCGTTATAGCGGCTTGATAACTGCGTGGTGTACACGTGATACTACAAACCCGATGGAAGAGATGGAAGAGAAGGCGGCGAGGCGGTGGGCTGCGGGGGCCGAGCGCAAGCGCCGCAAGCGGGCCGACAACCGTGCATTCGCACTTTCACATTCTCCGCCTCGGGGAAATGCGGGGGAATTTTTCTACGACAGATTGTTCGTTCATCGCTTCTTGCTTGCTTATTTTATTCTTCAGTTTAAAAGTTTCTGATCAGTGGACGCCACACACTATCACTAAAAGG
The DNA here is from genome assembly GCF_048455015.1 of Haemaphysalis longicornis. Classification (NCBI taxonomy): domain Eukaryota; kingdom Metazoa; phylum Arthropoda; class Arachnida; order Ixodida; family Ixodidae; genus Haemaphysalis; species Haemaphysalis longicornis. The sequence continues at coordinate 2,139,485 of NW_027526329.1, read as the reverse complement.
ATAAATTTAGATGTTAGCCTTGGATTCTCGCCCATGTTATGAACAGAACGCAACCGTCAAAATTTGTTTTGGTGAAGAAACTCATGAAATTATTTCGCTAGAATCCTCCTGCAAAAGGCAAGCAAAAGGGTGTGCTTGAAGTCCTCAGTAGTAAAATTAAAACATAAGCTTTGGTGCTGCCAGTTCCCGGTCGTCATTGCGATTTTTGTTACAAAACACGCCTTCAAAATTACCATATTTTCTGGCTAGCGTTGTACTGTGCTGTGGAAAATTATTACACGATGGCTTACCTGGATATAAATATCGTGAGAGTACTTGTACAACAGTGCAGTTTCTTCTAACTAGCAGAAATCTCCAGTGAGGCAGATGATAGTTACCTCCCCCTGTACCCGAGATGTAGGACAAAAAAACACACTTTCATCAGACTTCACTCAGCCAAACGCTGATAAAATCCTTGCAACATTACTGTTTTCTCTATTCTGAAACTAGTTTTTTGGCAAACATTTTATTATTAGAAGCTTTATTTATCAGATAATTTCTTAACGACTACACTGTGATCTGACACTCTCTCTTTGGAATTGATTTGGACAAGTATTACCACTATTTTGACCTTACGTTTTGGGGGGATAGGATAAAAGGGTTAAAGAGGTCAAATCATGAGTAGAAGGGGGAAATCACGACTAGGTTGTAACGTTGTGGGCGTTTGAAGCGTTTCTATGGTGTTACCGAAACATTATTTCCCCACAGTTGTCAGAATACCACCTCTCTATTCCTGGCTGATTGTATGATAAAGCTGTTATCTGCTAAACTAACGTCCCCGTTCGCTGAGACGTGTCTTCCTGCCGCGAACACCGGTTTGCATTTAAAGGGACCCTGCAACACTTGCTATCGACTACTAGTAATGTATTTTGGGATAAAGTCTATTGTCCCAGAAATCTCCTCCCGCAGGAATTATGAAAATCCGTTGGCAATTAACAAAACTACGCGCGATGAGAAATCGCGCATAATCGTTCCCTCTCAACTCGACCGCGGACAGCGCGACAAAAGCTGCGCGCTCTCTCCCGGAGAAGGGGGCGGCTCGCGGCGTTCTCTTCGGCGGCCTTCGATATATCACATGCCGGGTAGTTTTGTCCTTTTCTCCGCAACGCGGAGGGGCCTATTTCCGGTCTGGTGTCACAAAATAGCAGGCATGGGTGTCTGCTCGCAAGTGCGCGCTCGGGCTGGTAGGGCGTTTTTGAAGCAATAAACGTTTGTAGTCGAGTGGTCCCGTTGAAAGGAAAGTATTGATCTCATCACTCAAACTCCGCGCGCACTCAAAACACAAAATAAACGGCAACACTGTGCCTATAGGTTCAGGCATAGAAGAGGTTCGTACACAGCGATGACGACGACGGAAATGGGAGAATCTAGCCGCGAAGTTGACCAGTGACAGCCGATCAGGCAGCCATGGCCTATGTGACGTCCCTTAGGCCAGCCAGGGGTTGCATAATGAGGACAACTGAAGAGAGAGCGGTTGGTTTTTCCGCGTCTTTCACATCGACTTGCGCGCTCGCCGCTTCACGTGCACGTGTAATATTTGGCTCAGGTATCCCTGGCAGTGTAATCTAAACGTCGCGCAGGTTTACTTGCACTGCTCAAAGAGTGTTGCAGGGTCCCTTTAATGCGAACGCGCGTATGCTATACTTTGCCGCCTAAATGTTTCTAGTACAGGGTTTGCACCAGTCGTACATCCTCGTTTGTTTCAACTCATCAATATGAGGGTACGCGGCCGCCTTAAAATCCCATTGGATGTGGAGTGACCAAACGTGAGGACTCAGCTGTAAGTGGACCAGGGCTATTTGTGGTGCAAGCGGTGCTGTGAGAACGCCCATATTTCTGTTTCGCAAGGAAATTCGCTATTCACCAATGGCACTTTGCGCAAGAGTAGTCATCGGTAAAACAGGGTTCTTTACCAAACAAAACAGCGAGGGTAGACGAAAAGCAGACGTTCATAGTACGCCGGCCACTTGCCCTCAAATACGGCAGGGACGAGAAATTGTCTAAAGTATATTTGTAAAAGCCTTATCTTTCGTACGTTTTTTTATTACGAAAAGTTTTGTTGAAGGGAAATGTGTAACTGGCCTCAAAAACGACGTGTCGCACATTAAGAATAGGCTATTGTAACCGCTTCCCTCATATAGCATTAATATTTTTATTGAACTTAAAACTCCGGCTTTCTAAGGTTAGTTATATTGGCAATAAATAAATAACCACTCACCAAACTGGTAAGTGCATTTATTGAACCGGCATTTTTAAACTTAGCACGCCAATGCGCGAGTGATATGCGAGAGCTTTTCTCCCCGACAGGCCGCACATTACACTTCCAAAGGCACCCATACAGACGACAAAAAAAAATTGGCTGTCTATCTTAATCTTAAATATTTTGCACAAGCCAGCGAGTGTCTATCCAAGTCAGAGTCTATACATCACATTCATCGAAGTGGTCGATCGCAGCACCAGATTTCTCTCTATGTATAAGAGCATAAAAATCACTGGCTATCGAGCAGAGAAACCAGTAGTAATGGAAAACGCTAATGGCATAGAGGGAGAAAACATTGTGCTGAAAACTCAGGATTGCTCCTTTATAGGAATACGAAAGCCGGGCAAAGGCGCAAGGGCGCCACCGAACGCCTGGGGTGCGGGTTTCCCTGTAGGGCGGTCTCGCTGTGCTGTCAACGACAAACGGCCACACGCCGACCTGCAGTCTCCGTATACGTTAGCCTAGCAACAATGCCACAGAACCTCCAGCGCACAGTTCCCGCAGCTACGGCCACGCGGTTTTGTGCACCATTTCGGCTCACGTAGACACCAAGGACGGTAACTATGTGTGTTTACTTCTTCCGGTTGGTGCGTATTACAACGCGTTCGCGAAGTTTAAACTTAATTGCAAAGAATAAAGTGTTGCAGACCAAGACAGGAACGCTTGATCTTTGAGAGAGGCATTTCTTCCGCAGTGGACTCTGTTAGGCTGTGAACCCATATCCTCCAACCAGGATAAGGCTCTATGACGACAAGAATGATGAACTAACCGATAGTGACACTGCTATCACACTGAACAAGGCATTTTGTTCAGTATTCACGACAGAAACAGATATGAACTCCTTCCTACCTTCACCACCAGGAATTTCAGAACCGATGCCCCGATTTTATTACGCCCAACGGAATTCTTAACATAATTAACAAGATGAAACTTTTGCCTGCCCCGAACCAGCCGAAATAAACTGCACAATCCTGAAGACTATTAAGGTTTCGGTCACTGCCATTATTGCTTTGCTCTTCGCTCAGTCATTACCGCCAACTTGTATACCCATTAAATGGAAACTAGGGAACATTGTTCCTACCTTTAAAAGTGGCAACAGATCATCACCGTTGAGTTACCCACTGTTGTGCCAGAGCGCCTGGCCCAAAGGCGTTGCACGAGGCGACGCGCCGACAGCGAGGCTGAGTCACGCCTCTCCCTTTCGTCGCTGCGGCGCGGCCGAATCCTGCATCTCTAGACGCTGCGGCGCGGCCGACTCCTGCATCTCGAAACGCGGCGGCGCGGCCGATTCCCTCAGCGGAGAACGACCCAAACAAGGGCATGTCGCTACGCCCGGAGGCGAGGTCACGGAGACGGCGGCGGCATCGCTCTCCCTTTCCCCATTGGCGGCGCAGCTGACTCACTGCTTCGCTACCATTCGTCGGAATTCAAACTTCAGGCAGCGAGAGCCCTGATTGGAGCATTTCGAACTTCTTGGGGCCACAACGAACTCCCGGGCTATGAAAGAAGCCCGGAGGCTCTCATCGTCGGCTTTTCCTCGGCGGCTTCTCTCCGGCACCAGTCTTTTCGGAAGCACCGAGTGAAAGGGGTGCTGTCGCCTTTGTGCGAGTTATGTAACGTTTGCTTACCCTGTACATACTGTATATAAATGTTACTTTAAGTTTTCGTCGGCTTGAGAACTTCTTCGCTCTGCTCTGCACCGCGTCGATAGCGGACGGAGCAAGGCAACGTTGCTACACCGGTGACTGCGCTCGGATGGCCAGTCGCAACAGCGGAGACAGCGTCGGGATGGCTGATTCCCAACCTTGGTGACGAGCAGGAAGGCGAGTCACAACCTTGGCGACCGCCCTGGGATAGTCATTCCCAACAGTGGTGCCAGCGGTGGGATGCTCATTTCCCAACCTCGGAGGCAACAGTGGGATACTCATTCCCAACAGTGGTGGCAGCGGTGGGATAGCGATTCCCAACAGTGGAGTCTGCGGTGAGAGGGCCCAGTCCCAACAGTGGATGGCAGCTGCGGGATCGACCGGCAACGGCTACTACCTGGTGTGGTAAGCGCTCGACGTTTTCTCTCAGTTCACCAGACTTCTCTAGCACAGGTTATGGTAGTTTAGAGAAGGGCTGGGTGAAGCACTGTGTATAGCTTTGAGTGTTTCAAGCCTAGAGCAAGTGTTTTAAAACCAAAGCTAGTGCCGAGAGGTAAACAAAAGAGCGTAGAGAATTACTTGCGCGTGCCTTACTAGTAGCTCGATAGTATAGGAGCGGCAAGGGAATTCTAACGCGGGTAAGCAGCAAGAGGCCAGTGCAAACGATGGAGGACCTTAAAGTGAAGGAACTCATCGAAATTTGCGAGGAGCTGGGCCTTGACTTGGGCCGTGCGAAACGGAAGCATGCGATCCTTGAGATCATGCGGAAGGAGAACGTAACGGCTGAGGAAGTCAATGAGGCCAGGGAGGATATCAAAGAGCGCCGTGAGCGCGAGGAGGCCGAAAAGAAAGAGCGCCGGGAGCGCGAGGAAGCCGAAAAGAAAGAGCGCCGTGAGCGCGAGGATGCCGAAAGGCAGAAACGGAGAGAGCAAGCCGAAAGGCAGGAACGGAGGGAGGAAGCTGAAAGGCAGGAACGGGAAGCCAAAAGGCAGCTCGAGTGGCTCGAGTTGATGAGGCTAGAGTCGGAGCTCCGGCAGGGTTCGCCGGCGCCTAACATGACTTGTCCAACGTTTCAGGCGAGCGGTCCGAAAAGTCAGGACCAACGGCCGCCGTTCGTTGTGGAGAGGTTAGGGCCGGAAGACGGAGCGTCCAAGGCCAAAGGCGAAGCGACCGCACTCGTATTCTTGGACAGAGAAGCGAGCCAGGAAAGCGAGAACGGCGCGGAGGCAGAGAGGCCGCTTCGAAATAAAGATTTCGAAACGCGCGCACAGTCCGCGAGCAGTGGCCAGTGCATGGCACAGGGCATGGCACTTTCGAGTTTGCAAGCGGGGAGGCTCTCGGAGAATGTTGACTCTTCCCTAGCGAGCGAGACTCGAAAGGACGCCGAGCAACGTAGCTCGAACTGCGAGCCGACCGAAAACTGTCGCGGTAGGGTAGTGGAACCGCCAGCAACAGAACGGAGTTGCGCGAAATCCTTCAGTGGAGAAACGCAGCCGGGCGAGACGAACGAAACGTTGTCACCGGTTTCTGATGAGCGGTTACGCGCAGACGAGCTCAAGGTCGAAGCACTGCCGACAGGGCCGACAGAGAAATCCGGTGAGCTCGTAGCAAATGAAGTTGACAGAGACTGTACCGCCGTCTCGGAGAGCAATGGCGTACCTGAAGTAGATAACGCACTTGCTGAGACGTCTGATAGAGGGCCGTGCGGGTCCGCTGATCGCGTTCATGTGTCGGTCTCGGGTTCAACGATCTCGGCAGAACGCTCAGAATCAGAGGAGGCCTTAAAGACGGCTTCCAACAGGATCGCGCACAGTGCGCGAGATAGCGAGGTTTCGCGGGAAACTTTGGACGGCGAGGCTAGCCAGACGAAGCCGCTAGAGCCCCCGGAAACAGAAGGTGTTCCTTCGGGTGCGAGCTCTAACTCTGGCGATGTTGTGGCTAAGCCTGCGAGCGGGACACGAGAGACGAGCGAGCAACGAAGGCCGAGCGGCGAGCGGACCGAAAGCTCTGGCAGTAGCTTAATCGAGCCGCCGTCGGCCGAAGCGGGTTGCGCCATCCCCATCGGCGGGGAAACCCAGGTGGCCGAGCGTTGCGAGGCGAACTCGATGTTGTCCCCAGTTCGCGATGACTTGCTTGAAAGCAAGGTGGGGCACTTTCACCCGCATTTCAAGCCAGTGGAGCGAAGACGCTCAGTGCGAAAGCGAAAGTTCAGAGCTTTCTGCTATGAGCGGAAACGCGATTGGGAGGCATGCGTGCCGGCTGCTATGTTGGCCTTGAAGTCAGCTCCGCGCGAGATTACGGGCGTCAGCTTTGCGAGGCTTGTATACATAGGTCGGCAAAACAGAAAGAACTCACTCAAACTCAATCACAATTTTTTTCATTCACGCTGTACTCAATCAAACTCAGACTCAAAATGTGCGTCTGTTCACAAAATCACTCGTACTCACTCATCAAATACTCATTTGTAATCATACTCACTTGTACTCAAACTCATTTGTCCTCAAGAGTATTCATACTCAATCTGTACTCATGAGTACTCACTCTGTACTCATGAGTACTCAATCTGTACTCATGAGTACTCACTCTGTACTCATGAGTACTCAATCTGTACTCATGAGTACTCAATCTTCTGTACTCATGAGTACTACTCATTCTGCAATCATGAGTACTACTCATTCTGCACTCATGAGTACTCAATCTGTACTCATGAGTACTCAATTTGTATTACGCACGAATAATCAACTTATCTGCACTGTTAGCTAGGTCGTATCTCGAATGAAAGACTAAATAGAAAAAAATAAAATGTATAATTGATTAGAAAAACACATGATCGGGCTCAGGGGAGCTCGGGGCTTGTCGGTGCGGCCGTGGCCGTAAACTGCGGTTTTCTGCGTGTCTTCGGGTGGCAGCTTTTGTCGTCCGTTTTCGTTTGCGGGCGCGCTGATACTCTCCTAATCGCGCTCCAAATCCGAATTGTGCCTGCCCCCAGGCACAATGAAGCCTTTCTGTAGATTAACGTCCGTTCGTATCCAGATCACTGTCCGCTTATTCACAGATGCTCGATGCTGGCGTTTGTTTTTGTTGTTCCGGATACTAGAAACTTCGTTAGGAGGATGTTCTTCTCGTTGAGCTTCGGTGAATTTCAAATCTGCTTTCTTTTATTGTGTGTGTGCCGTGGGATTCCCTTCCTCAGACCTGAACTTGACAGTGTTTACGGCATTGCGTTAGTCGCGCCGCTTCCGTCGGCGATTGTGTTCGTGTAGCTCGTCGCGTGCTTGATGCATGGGGGCGTAGACGTCCGGTTTGTCCGGTGGCGAGCTGCGCTTTGTAGGGATGGCATAGTTCGGCGTGTTGAGGACGTTGCTTGAATTGACGTGTGCGTTGCGTATGGTGCGGGAGCCGATTGGCTTTTCGTTTATTGTGCGGTAGCGGGGCGTTTTCGTAGGGTGGCATGGCTGATCGGTCCAAGTCTTTGCGGCTCCGTTCTCGCAGTTGCCGTGGTTGTTTCGGAAGTGAAACCGTTGTGGTGGGGAAGCGGGCGTAGTTCGTGCCGTCCGTTCGGTCCCACATTCCTTGGCGTCGCAAGCGTGACTTCATTGTTAGGGCATTCGATGCCTTTGTATGGATCGGGTTCATTCGTTGTCGTTTTTGCTGTGTCCGTGTCGTCGCTCAAGCCCTCGACTTTTGCCCGTTGTTTCGAGAATGCTATAATCGCTATCTCTCCCATACAAGCAGGCTCCGTTCGTCCCGAGTCCGCTTGCTCGCGGTTGCGCCCTCTTGTACGAAATAGTGTTTATCGTGTGAGTCTCGGTCGGAGCGCGGATGCCGGGGCTCTTGTTTGTTCTGGCTCGGACATGCCGCGTGCGCTGGCCGTGTCGTTGCTCGTTGACGGACCTACCTGCACGAGTGTTATGTCGTTCGTCCGCTGGACTCGGGCGGGAGCAGCGGGTGTCGGAGAGCTGGTACGTTCCGGTAGGGTTGAACCGCGTGCGCTGGGTCTTTTGTTGCTTATGGCCACGTGATTTCTGAGGTTGTAACATTCGCTGGCCAAGTCGGGATAGCAGCAGCGCGAGCGGAGGATGTCGCGAATAGCAGTTTTTTCCGTGTGTGCTGGCTTGGCGGTGTTCCGTGCGCTGTGCATTTCGTTCGCCGTGGTCAGCTCGACTGGTTCAAGTTGGATGTCGTTCGTCACCTCTGGTGCGTTTCGTGCGCTGTGCGTCTCGTTTTATCTAGGAAACTCCCCTATAATTGGTGTGCGGTCGTTCGGCACGTATGGTGCATTTCGGGCGCCGTGCGTCTTGCTCGCTTGTCGGGGCCATATCTAAAAATCCGGATGCGATGTCGTTGGTTGCGTGGACCGGCGCCGGGACAGCACGAAAGAGGAACGGGCGAAAGAGGAACGGGCGACACTGCAATACCTCGCGCTACGCAGCGCGAAGTTGCAAGTTTCACGGCGCAACCGCCACAAGTACTCCCTCCGTGATGTGTTTGCCTCTTGGCTAAGGCTTGCGTGTTCGCCGATCCACACGGCGGACCAAAACGATTATTTGGACCGCGGTCCGCGCATCACGAGATAGGACGTCACCAGTTCGCGCGGACCGCCGTTGAACCGTGCAGGACCGCGGCCTTCGCGGTCCAAATATTCGCCGAGGCTTTTCGGTCCGCAGTCTCAACGGCGGACCGCGACATCAATCAGCGTGGTCTGACAGCGGCCGCGTCGCGTGGGCGGAGCCGCATCCAGTTGCGCCAATAGAGAACAGCGCGTGCAGCGCGGCTGTTTCGAAGCGCTCGAAGGAGCCTGTCAATGACCCGCGGTTGGATAAGCGGCGGGCTAGGCTTACAATCGCGACGCATACTGTATTCGCGCTTTTTCTTGCGAGTCCTATGACTCTTACTAGTGCGATGTTAGCTATGATTATCACTTTGTTTCACGCATGTGGACCTCAATTTAGGGAAGAGTTCGGTTCCAGCGAGCGGTTACGAGCCGTATGCAGCCCGGATAGCCCCGCCGTCGCCACTTGTCGTGTCGCCTTCATGCGAACGACGGCGGCGGCTGCGTGAGCACGCCGGCCTGCATGCTGGTGGCCGTTATTGTGGGGATGAAAGGTTTCGTGCAGGCTTGTGCGTTACAACATGTTGTCGCGGCAAAACGGCGCCTGTGTTCAACCTTCTGGCTTGTCAGTTCAGACGGTCGGCCATTCGCGGTCCGCTCAGCTGGGCCGCCGTGTGGATGCGCTCTGCTTTGGATCGGACCGCGGCGGACCGTGACGTCTCATCACGTGACCGATTGGACCGCGGACTCGGTGCGTCGTGTGTATCGGGACACAGGGAAAGGCGTCAGGGTGGCGCGTCGCTTCTTTCTTTCTCTCCAGGGATGCTATCACGGTGCCAGGAAAGGAGCTGAGGGCAACAGGCAATGGGGTGCCTCTCATTGGTCGATGGCGTGGGTTAACTGTGGTCAGCAAAACAAACAAACAAAAAAGCATATTTTTCGCCGCCTTGTGCCGCCGGTTGCACACTCTTTCTTTTTACTTTCACGCTCGCGCTCCCGGTGCCGGCGCACCAGCGAGGCGGCTCAGCGAAGAGGGAAAAACAAAATCGCCCTTCAGATGCATTTCTGACGCCGTGCTCTGGTGTTTTTTTTTTTCTTGCTTTCATGACGTACAGTTCCCGTAATAGCTCGAAAGCGCGGCAACGTTTTAATCGTTGTGTGCTCCACTGTACATATAAATAATGCACTGTCGACGCCGGTAGCGTCAGAAAGCGCACGGCTGTTAGCCAAGCTTGTATGGCTATGGTTTCGTGTATAATTCATGTCTGTAAATAAGAACTCCCGAGACTCCATGTGTCTTCGAAGAGCGCGGGGTTGTAGCCTGAGACTTTCACTTTCATATCACTTTCGTATTTATGTCTGGGTTCAAATATCCCTAATGTTTTATTTTTGTTGAACAAAGCTGATAAATAGGAAGCATGGTCCCAGCCTTAGTAACGAGGGAATATTTTGCCAATATGAACCCCTCGATTAAGGATTCTTTTAACTTTTGGCCGAGCGGCTGAATCGCGGGGCGGTTGGCCAGTTGTAGAGAGGGCACATTATGTACAGGGCCGTCCACGCTAGGTGCGAACACGGCGCAGCGTGGCCTCGCTCCGCGGATCGCCAGCGCACAATCCGCGGCCGCGCATCGAAGCTAAGCGGCGCAGGCGCACAGGGGCTTGGAGGCGGGGCTTCGTGTCGTCTGCTACCGCGGGAGAGCGCCGTGCCTGCTTTGCTGTGAAGCACGCCTAACTGTAGGCTTGCCTGTAGCGTCTAAGTGCGCTGCGACGGCGTTGCGGGAAAGCACACTTTCCTTACTGCGGCGCGTTGTGTAGTTTCTGCGTACGAGAACTCACAGCTTCCGCTTTTCAGTTCCGCGGTGCCGGTTAAATGCAAGTATTGTTGCAAACATTTCAGGACTGGCTTGGTTTGGTTCAATGAGAGACGCTGTATAGAACGGCATCGTATAATTTCGGATTATGATCAACGAGCTCATGGAAATCGACAAGAAATATCGTAAATGAGAAAAGGAATCAGAATATGCCGAGTCCACAATGCAAGTGTTTGTTTAATGTAAGGCATTGCATGCATTGTTAAGCATATTGAAAATGTATTGAAGATATTGGTGATTTTTCTGTTCGTGGCGTTTGGCTAGGCCATGTGTGTGGGGATAGTAAAAAGAAGAATGCAAAAGTTGTGGATCTAAAGAACGGAGAAGCTGTTCCACAATTGTGTAGCATGGAACTGGTGACCACAGCTTCACTGCTCACGCAGGCCCATTGCGAGGAAGTACGGGTCTTACCATAAAGGAGGATGCGTACAGGTGGCAACAAAGGGAGGGGCCGCTTTCTCCAAATAACTAGCCATGTAGGGAGCGCAACCAATGACGTATGCATTATAATTTAGCACACTAGAGTGGGACCGGTCCAGGATTCGACCGTAGTGTAGACGATTGTGCTGGGGGCGTGACTTCCTGGCTGGGCGACTGCTTGAACCATCTCGACGATGCGCGATATTCATATGTTTGAAAAAAGCCAATACACATCTGGAAGAAATTCGGCAGATCGAAACCCAGCCGCTGTGACCGAAATTCCACGGAGGCGAACTGCACAGACAATTATGTTCTGCGTAATGCCAGTGACCATTAAATAAATCGTAGTGGCCGAAATTATACGATGCCGTTCTATACAGCGTCTCTCATTGAACCAAACCAAGCCAGTCGTGAAATGTTTGCAACAATACTTGCATTTAACCTGCACCGCGGAACTGAAAAGCGGAAGCTGTGGGTTCTCGTACGCAGAAACTACACAACGCGCCGCGGTAAGGAAAGTGCGCTTTCCCGCAACGCCGTCGCAGCGCACTTAGACGCTACAGGCAAGCCTACAGTTAGGCGTGCTTCACAGCAAAGCAGGCACGGCGCTCTCCCGCGGTAGCAGACGACACGAAGCCCCACCTCCAAGCCCCTGTGCGCCTGCGCCGCTTAGCTTCGATGCGCGGCCGCGGATTGTGTGCTGGCGCTCCGCGGAGCAAGGTCACGCTGCGCCGTGTTCGCACCTAGCGTGGACGGCCCTGTACATAAAGCTACTTAACGGTGACCCCAGTAGCTCCCATGTATGCAGCGGGGCGTGATATTAAGTTGCAATAATAAATTATCTTTATGACAGACACAGACAGACAGACTGACAGGCCAACATTGTCGCGCTCACGTGGCCAAAGAAAGGCTATCGTCTTTAAAACCAGCTGGAAAGGGACGCTGCCGCCACTGTTCCGCATGCTGCGAACATTGCGCAACCGTACCCCTCACAAGCGCCGCCAGCCCGCAAAGTAACAGATAAACAGAAAGACGAAAACCGGCTACCGCGCGAAAAGCCAAAGAGGGAGGTCCCGCCGCGAGAAAGGGACGGGACAGGGGCGGTACGCGTCGTTGTGTCTATTTCCGTTAACAGCACGGTCAAAACCCCCACGGGTCTGACCTTAATCACTAATTTTTGTGTGCGTGTGTGTGCGGTTAACCAGAGCGCCCGACACAAATTTGCTGCACCTGGCGACGCGCCGACGGTGGGCCCGATTCGCGCCTCGGTCAAACAGCTCGCGGCAGACGTGCCGCGACTTGGCGGCACACAGCGCCGCCGAGTCTACTCTCCTTTTCCCATCGAGACGGCCGCACCAAATCATGCCTGGGACGACCGGCCCGAAAAAGACACGCAGCGAGTAAACCCTGGAGACGGCGCCGCTGAGTCATAGAGAAATAAAAAAATTAGAAGAGTGGACACACGGGCTTATCGCGGCCGAGTGGCGTGACTCGCGCGCCGTCCGGCAGTCGGCGCAAGTGGTAAAAAACTATATATTTAAAATTAAGCTAACACACAATATTATACTTTAAAAATTTTGTTACACATTAGACTACACATTTTTATTTGTGTAATAAGTTGAATGGCTGTCAATGTAAATTTTTGTGGCTTCTTTGCGCCAAGCCTGGCCAAGCCGCCAAGCCGCAAGCGCAAGCCGCCATTTGGCTCTTTCGGCAGCGTTTGCACGTGCGTTTCTGCAGCCTCGTGCTAACCTCTGTTGTTGAGAAGGAAACGCCTAGCGCTTTATTTGCGACATCGGTTTTGCATCCTGAACGAAAGGTGAGACTTTCTTTTTTAAAGTGCTGGTGTGGCGTATCATATTTACGTTTCCTTGTACTGCAAACGCTGCGAGCACTGCGTAACCTCAGGGAATCAGGCATAGCTAGTGCTGCGTCTTTAAGATAAGCGCTTTGGAAACGCCCCGGAAAGGCGTAAGACACCATTTTTTAGCTGGACGTAATGGTATTTTAGGCTGGTTGTGCCGTTTCATCTAGCGCTGAGGGATGCCAGCGGTACGCGCCCGTTGTCGCACGTAGCGTTTACGTGCCGCAAACGACGGCTGTGAGTTGCGGAAGTGGCCGGCCGGCCGGCGGTCCGTAGGCGAAGCAGGCGTTGTGCGCTGTCGCTGCACTGAATTACGTGAGCCGCAGGCTGCGTTGTATTATACTAGCTAGCCATTGCTAGCTTGGCCAACTGTTACTGCTATTATGGCCGTTATGCGCTGCAAAGCCGTCCGGGCTAACGTACACGGCGAAGTAGCCGTACCTGCATTAATTTGACTTATCTGGGCATAACCAGCAGCCCTACACTTATCGTAAGTTTTACACATGGGTGCATACCAAGCTGCCTGCGTACAAAGCGAACCCGCTCGCCGACGCAGATAACGCGCGCTCGTCGCTTCGCTTTGGCGCGCCAGGTACGGTAAAAACGCGTCTTTCGTCGGCAGATGAAAGCTTTGCTCGAGGCGGGGTGAGTGCGCAGTGCATTGAAACCTTCAAATTTGGTCTTCGTTCTACATCGTATATCAATTCCGGTATCGCAGGCATTGCATACAACTGTTCCACACTTGCCGTTTTTTCCAGCGTTTGCTCTCTTTTCTCTGGTCATATTTTGGCTAGTTCCATTAAACACGTATTGCGCAGATTGCACCTATTCAGTCGGTACTGTGTGTTTCTTGTCATATATCTTTAAGGCATGGCCTTTGGCGGTCAGTAGTACTCAGTACGACGCTCACTGCTGCTTGCCATGGTGCCCACACAGCGCCCAAATATTCTTTCGCCAGGTGCCCGTTCTCGGGATGCGTTTCTTTCGCGAGCCCGTGGGGCAACAGGTTTGTTTAACGTTCAGCTCGCTCTCGCTATTCGTCCTGATTTTACAAAAAAAGAGAAAGGGATTCAGGCTATGTGAGCAGCGTTATCATTCTTGTTAACCCAAACAATAGGTGAATTGCATTAAGAATGTGCCTAACCAGTGTTGCGAAATTACAAAGACCCATATTTTAAGTGTTGCTAATAGCTTGACCGCATGATTGCTGAATAGAATAAGAGAACTTGTGTTTTAAATAGGTGGCATGCACTGGAGGCAATACTTGAATACTAGTTGCAGTGAAATTTACAGACTATTCGCATATCATCTGTCATTGCAAGCAGTTTGTGTACTATATCACCTATCACCTGTGCAGGTCTACAGGTGCCCTCAAGACAGAGCCAACCAGCCAGCTGCATTCGTCATACCAAACATGGTGCAAGCACTTCATGAATCGTGCCCTCACAGGACTCACAAAAGTGGCCGTGCCAACTGTTCTCCCAGAGTTATTCAGTTGTATTGATGACTGCCTGCAATGCTTCTTGCTACCTTATTGATGCTTCTGATGGATACCGCAACTGTATTCCATCTCTTGAACCTTGCCATTAGCACCTAAAATCTAACGCAAGTCTCGGCACTGAATAAGGCGTGACCACTGAAAAGACTATGGTTGACTCAAGGAACAAACGGTTTTTTATCACTGACATGCCTCATATCATTAAAACCACTAACAACAGCGTATAGTCTCCAAACTCCACTCGCAAGTTATTGTTGCTGCTAGTTGTAATATTGTGAAAACAGTACATTCACAAAAACCCTTTTACATTATGAAGACTGCCAGGGTAAGAGGTCATGCTAAATGTCGTTTGTCACCATACGTGCTGCCTGTTGTCGGACTGGCCTAGATGAAGAGAACCATGTTGGGACCTACGTTGTCAAATGCTTATGGGATTCTGTAATGTGCCACCATTGTCTCATACACGAGAAGCATATACTGCTTCCCTGTTTCTTATATTAGACTGTTCGTATTGACAGCGGAAGGCATGAATTTGTGTGCCTTAATCGAGCCTGGAACCTGTCGGTTGACTACGTGCACGTACCTAAAATATCCCTGCCTGGCCCTTTGCCTTTACTGGGAAGGCAACGCTTTCGGAAGGTAACCCGGCTTCTTGGGAAAATGCACCCTTGCAAGGAACCAATAGGAAGTTGATTTTTTTCCTCTTAACCTTTTGCGTGTGCATCTCCACATAAAAAAGATTTCTATTCAATTACTGCTACTGATTTGAAGTTGCCCCGAGGCAATAGATCTCATTAGCCTTCATCAAATAAGCGAGGCCATCAAAGCCAAAGTTTTTTCCTTCTTTCACATCCTAACTGGAGAAATTGCCAGACTAAGAAAATTATCTGCGGAGATAGTGGTTGTAAACAGTTGCAAGTATCCCAGTGTCTAGATTATGTTATGGTTGATATTTTAGTATGACTGCAACAGCGCACAGCGTCTGAGGGTGTCGTAGATACAAGTAAATCTGTGGATGGCTGAGTTTCTGGGTTTTCTGCATTTTCAATTACCGTGGAGAAAAAATCCTTTGTGTGGTTGTGATACCTTTACTTGTGAATTTTTTTTTTCATTCCTGGAAACGTATTTTCCTCTCACTACTGTGTATTGTCTCTGTTGTGTATTACTCACTGTTTATTATTATATGTGTGTTGCAAAGAATGATGACAATTTGAACTTGTTCCGTTTAGTGCCATGCAATAAATATTTCTTCATTTATGGTGTGTCTCTTTTATGTGGCTCGGCAACATGTGAACACGCGACAGAATCCTTAACCAAGTGTGAGTGGTACTGTAAATTGCAATTTCACGTTTTCAGAAAAAGGTTTTTTTTTTGTAAAAGCATACGGGCACTAAGCCTGAGAATGATATATTCAAATAAACACTAATTATTGCATGACAGCGTCCGAATACCGTACCGATGCCCGTCGCTGTGAGCAGCGCTTTCCAGTCCTTCAAACTACCCGCCAAAATCGGTGTCCGCGAAACCGAAAGTGAACATACGAAAGTATGGTTAGTAGTTTGGCTCTCCGTCCGCTCGGTGCGCTACACTACAGTACAGTCATTCGGCCGCAGGGCTCTATGGGAGTGTCCATTCTTACCAGTATTTCTTTCTCTATGGCTGAGTCGCCTCCCCTTTCTTGTCGTGGCTCGGCTGACGAAATCACGTCGCTTTCAAACCGCGGCCAGTGATAGTCCTGATTGGAAAGATTCGAACTGCACGCGGCTGCGGTGGAACCCCGGGGGTATAAAACCAGTCCTGAAGCAACGGCTGTGCAGCGGCATTTCATTGGAGGCACTGAGTTGAGAAGTGCTATCGCCTTTCTGCGAGCCATGTAACACGCTTGCTACCTTTGTATATAGTGTATATAAATGCAGCTTAAAATCACCGTCGGCTCGACAACTTCATCGCTCTTCTCTGCGCCGCGTCGATGGCGGACAGTCCCAACAGTGTGCGTGTGTGTGTTCGAAGGGGGGAGGGGGGGGGGGGGGGCGTGGAGAGGGTATCGCTCGCAGTCGAGGGCCGCAGGGACCCCAGTTGCTGCCGGTGCTTGGCAGCCGTTCCAGCAGTGTCGAACTGCGCTGCCGTGCTTCGTGCACTCGAGAACAAAGTTTGCAGACGCGTTTTTCGGAGGCGTGATAGCTTGCACTGACGTCACTGTATTGCCGTGTTGGTTGTTTGGTTGCACCGTTGGAAATCTGCAGCTCTTATCTCGAGCAGTGCGGATGAAGCTGACAGCGATCGATCAAAAAAAGCGGTGGCGTCGTTATGTGCAATCCACGTGTTTTACGAGATGTTCCAAGACGTGAGCTTAAGCGACAATCCCGGCGTCTGGCGTTGGCGTTCATCACTTCAAAATGATTCCTTCACGAGGCCTCCCACAGTGCGAGCTTAAACTCGACAGTAGCTGCTAGCGAGGGGTGGGCGCCCGCCTGTAAACAGTAGTGAAGGTAGGGGAATAACAACCACTGAAATTCACCATCATCGTCAGCGTCGTCATTAAACAGTGGCATAAACGAGAAGCGGTGAAGGGGGTTGCCACTCGAAAGTAAAGCCATTCGAAAGCAAAACGCTCCTCCAGCGGCAAGATGCCAGAGCTCTTCGACAAAATATGTGAGGCTAAACAAGGCGTCGCACGCGTTGAACTGGATGTTATGATGTCTGATTCACAACTCACAAACGTGCTGAGGTGTACTCGGATATTTTATTTGCATTGCTGGGGCGAATTCCACCGCCGCTCCTGTACGGTGGAGCTATATGCTCACTTGTAAATGGCACTACACGAGACCATATTACTAGCGAACCTGAGCAAAATGTTTCAAAACGGGAGCCTAATAAAACCATATGGGCGCACGTACATCAGCCAAATTTTCGCTTGAATACTCACAGCGAAATGGTGCGGACAATTTCGGTGAGACAAACGTTACAAACCACGTAGTCGGTTTGACGCGAGTTACGTAAATTAACTGCGACTGTTGAAATAAGCGGTTCGGCTCACAAAGCGACTACACAGCGCGACATGCGTCTACGGAAACTTCTGAAAACCGAAAAAGATGGATTTCAGTACGCCTAGTGCGTCCATTGTTAGCAGCCTCCACCGCCTCTCCCCTAAAACATTTGGAAGGGAGCACGCGCAATGAAGCCGCCACTCGTTCACAGGCCGCGTCAACAAAAATAACTGCGGCAGTCAACAAGTGCCGTAGGAGAAGAGCAACTGCGGCAGCGTTTCCCGCCGGGCCCTCACCCCCTCATTTTTCCCTCTTCACCGGGACCCCTTTGCAAGCGACCACCGTGAAACGCTTACAGCGCCAAACAGGGACCGGGAAAGGGGGAAGGTGCAGTTTTCGTTGTTTAATTTCGCCATCCTTGACAGTTAAGCTGCACAGCGGCACTGCTAATGTTTGCGACTCGTACACGCGCGTCCAAACTCGAGCTCGTGGTAAAACCTGTTTGCAGTACTGTACTCACGAGTGCACATACTCAAGAGTGCAAGCGCTCGCAAAACCAGTATTCATGAGTATTGTACTCATGAGTACTGTGTACTCACGAGTACTGTGTACTCATGAGTACTGTGTACTCATGAGTACTGTGTACTCACGAGTACTGTGTACTCATGAGTACTGTGTACTCATGAGTACTCATACTCATGAATGCTGTACTCATGAATACTCATACTCATGAGTAGTGTACTCATGAGTACTGTACTCACGAGTAGTGGACTTACCCCTGTACTCACTCGTCATCATACTCACTTTTTTTTCTGGGTGTGTACTCACTCATCATCGTACTCACTCGTGAGTTTGAGTACAAATGAGTACAAATGAGTGTACTCACGAGTGAGTACGCCGACCTCTGCTTGTATATGACCGGGGAAAGAGAACGCGTTTCGAATGACGAAACTAGCCTGTGGGGAAGAGCTAGTTCTAAGGCTGCGTTCTTAGTTTCCCCGTTCGGACAGTCCGTCCCGTCATGTTGAGCTTCGGTATCAAACGCGCACCGTGTGGCCTTTTGAGTCGAAACTAATGGATAGGTGTTTCGTGGCCTGTCAGAGTACGCGCTGGGTAGGAGCATGTCGTCTTAGAGTCGTGCTGAGCAGGCTCAAAGAAGCAGGCCTATCAATCAAACAGTCAGTGTCACATAGGTTGCGCCGAAGTGACGTAACTAAGGCAGGTGGTTGTGGTAGCGCGGCCGACGAAGACCGTCAGTCGTAAAGTAGCCGCAGTCGTAAGCTATCGCCGACCAACGACTAAGTCTGAGATAAGGACTTTTTCGGGTTTGACTGGATATGGCTAGACTTAGGGGAGAAATCACTCCACACTTGCTAGCCCGTTACTGACGCTCTCAGAACGACGGAGCCAGTGGGGGTGAAATCGGACACAAAGTAGGAGGGCGCGTTTTAAGCGCTGAAACGAGCCTTGAGCGAGGAGACAGTTCTAACGGTCCCCGACTTTTCGAAAGGTTCGTTATTCAGTGCGATCGAGCGATCGTGGCATGGAAGCTTTACTATGCCAAGAGGATACGAATGGCAGGGAACGACCAGTGTTGTACTTCAGCCGCAAGCTAACTTGCAGGAAAGAGGCTAACCGTAATTCCGGAAAGGAATGTGGCTGCGTCGTGTCGGCAGTGCACAAGTTTGCGTGCTATGTAGCCAGAGCCACTAACTCAGACGCACTAAGCCGTGCGTTCTAAGTAAGGCTGCGTTCGTCCTCCCCGTGTCTTTCGTTTCGTTTCTTCATGAGCAGATTTTAGCGTAGCAGGTAGATGGGAGCAAAATTATTGCCCTCATTTGCTGCCTCAGTTGATTATTTCTGCATCGCGTGATTTCAAGTAATCAGCCTTAGTTATCATTTAATGTCGTGTGTTACGTTTGACACTTAGTGTGAGTTCTTCTTTTAAGAGTTTTACGTCCCGCATGGGCCTCTTGGTGTAGAGGGTCCAAATTGGGGATAGACACTTAGCTAGGAGAGTTTGTCACGTTTTGAGTCTGGTGTTCTGACAGAGGACAGAGGGTGCTTGCTTGCGCTGGGTGTTGCCTGTTGTCGGTCGGTTCTTTGCAAGCTCCAGAACGATGAGCAACCGGTGCTGAGGACAGACCGGAAGAGCCGGACGAAGCTGGTCGAGACACCTGGGCAGCACGGCGAGGTACCTGCGATCCGGACCTGGCAGGCGGTACCCGTTCGTGGAGAGGAACTTGGTGGAGCCGCCCTTTTCCTGGGGCACTGGAGGTGTACCTGGATGAGCCTGGCGAACGAGCGCGCCCAGCATCCGAGCCACGTGGAGGCAGCTCGTCTTCACGGTGCATTGTCTGGCGGCGGGGGTGCTGTTGTGCCAGAGCGCCTGGCCCAAAGGCGTTGCACGAGGCGACGCGCCGACAGCGAGGCTGAGTCACGCCTCTCCCTTTCGTCGCTGCGGCGCGGCCGAATCCTGCATCTCTAGACGCTGCGGCGCGGCCGACTCCTGCATCTCGAAACGCGGCGGCGCGGCCGATTCCCTCAGCGGAGAACGACCCAAACAAGGGCATGTCGCTACGCCCGGAGGCGAGGTCACGGAGACGGCGGCGGCATCGCTCTCCCTTTCCCCATTGGCGGCGCAGCTGACTCACCGCTTCGCTACCATTCGTCGGAATTCAAACTTCAGGCAGCGAGAGCCCTGATTGGAGCATTTCGAACTTCTTGGGGCCACAACGAACTCCCGGGCTATAAAAGAAGCCCGGAGGCTCTCATCGTCGGCTTTTCCTCGGCGGCTTCTCTCCGGCACCAGTCTTTTCGGAAGCACCGAGTGAAAGGGGTGCTGTCGCCTTTGTGCGAGTTATGTAACGTTTGCTTACCCTGTACATACTGTATATAAATGTTACTTTAAGTTTTCGTCGGCTTGAGAACTTCTTCGCTCTGCTCTGCGCCGCGTCGATAGCGGACGGAGCAAGGCAACGTTGCTACACCGGTGACTGCGCTCGGATGGCCAGTCGCAACAGCGGAGACAGCGTCGGGATGGCTGATTCCCAACCTCGGTGACAAGCAGGAAGGCGAGTCACAACCTTGGCGACCGCCCTGGGATAGTCATTCCCAACAGTGGTGCCAGCGGTGGGATGCTCATTTCCCAACCTCGGAGGCAACAGTGGGATACTCATTCCCAACACCACCCATCTCAATGACATTCGTTCTATCAAACATTATGGAACATATAATTTTCACGCATATCAGAAATCACCTCGAGCGCAATAACTTCCTTTCCATCTGACAGCATGGATTTCGTAAAGGAATATCTTGCTAAGCACAACTTGCTGCTTTCATCCATGATTTACACGCTAATCTCGACACCAATATCAAAACAGATGTATTTTCCTCGATTTCGAAAAAGCATTTGACAAGGTACATCATCACCGTCTAATGTATAAGCTAGCGCTACCAAATATAGATTCATTTGCGTTTAACTGAATAGAAAGCTTCCTCGGAACAAGAAAGCAATTCGTCGTAGTAAATGACGCAAAATCTAACAAAACCCCAATTCTTTCCGGCGTGCCACAAGGTACGGTACTTTTTCACGGCTGTTTCAGATTTATATTAACGATCTCCCGTTTCACATTACTAATAACATACGTCTGTTTGCAGATTATTGTGAGCTGTATGCTAAAATTACTTGTAACCAATACCAACCTACCTTAAAATCTGACCTAATCGCTATTGAAAACTGGTGTAACAGTTGGCCAATGTTAGTAAAGGTTTCCACGTGGAAATCATGTGTTCTTCGCGAGTCCGTTAACTATTCATTGCACTCTGGCAGGCTCCTCTTTACAATACACGAAGTTTTATAAGTACTTAGGTGTTCACATCACGTATGATCTCTCCTGGACCGTCCACATAAACAAGTTAATCGCCGGCGCTAGTAGATATCTTGGGTGCCTGCAGCGTACATTAAAACTTGCTCCTTTTCTCTGAAACCTACTGGGCTTATAAAACCTTAATCCACCCAAAATAAGAGTACGCAGCTGCCACAAGGGATCCGTATCAGAAGTGCCTAACCTATAACATAGAAGCAATTAAAAAGCGCGCCGTTAGATTCACTTTCTCGGACAACTCATCATTTACTAGTGTCACAGACCTGAAATCAGGCGTAGCTCTTCCTTCCGTCAGCCACCGCCGGAAGCGTGCGAGGCTGGCATTATTTCACCGGTTTTATCATTCTTTATCACCCAGCACTTACGCCATGCCGAAACAGCATGTATCAAACCGAAGCAATAATGAACTTCAAGTAATAAACCCTGATCCCCGTACTAACACATTTGATCAGTCATTTTTTATTCGCTCTGCAAAGGGATGGAACGATCTTCCCGATCACGTGGTCCAAATAAGAAACCTTGAGCAGTTCAAGTCGTCGCTTGCAGCGCCCGGGTTTCTGTGATTTATTGGTGCCGTTTCTTTGTTTGATGCCCTTCGCTTTTATGATTGTTATTCCCAGCTTATTCCTTTTTCTTTGTTGTTTTACATATGATTTGTTGTTTTAGCTCTATTGGTTATTGTTATATTTTTGTGTATCTTTGAATACATTTGATCAGTGTATGAATGTTTCTCCGACGCATATAGTACTCCTATCTGATTCCTTAACGTGTTACGCCACCTGCTAGGGCTGAATGAAGACCATGCTCTACTTACTGCAAACTTTTTTGTTCATTTTTTCGAACCTATGTTGGTGCGTATTTTTCTTGTGTTATCATGAAGCTCATGTCACCCTTCTATGCTTGTACCAAGTGTATTTTTGTTCCACCCCTCTTGTAATGCCTCCACTGAGGAGGCACTTGCGGTGTTAAAATAAATAAATAAATAAATAAATAATTAAATAAATAAACAAATAAATAAATAAATAAATAAATAAATAAATAAATAATGACGCTAAGGTGGGTACGTTTTCAAATAACGGTATGCTTTTTTTCGAATATTACAAGGCATGTCTGCTTGTTTGAGATTCCTCATGTGCCGAAGTTTTAATGTTATTTTGTAATGTTTGAATTACACTATATTTTTTTAAATTTCGACATAAATATAAAAGAAACCTCCTAGAAGATTTGTGTCGTTCCTTGACCTTATCGATTTTTGGATTTTATTTTGTGTAGCCGTGTTATAAAGGTGGGCCTCTCACTTTAACACTTCCTGTTGTCGAAAGTATATATACAAAATTCAACTTTTTTGTTCCATCTATCCCGGAAAAATCCGCTGCCCTTCGGAAGTATCGTAACCTCACGACACACAAAAACGAACACTTAGGGCATATTGACGTATCTGCGTCCTCTGTCAAGCTTTTACGCTGGATGGGGCCCTTGGGCCTATGTGAACCACAAAACGCCGAAAGGAGGCAGTCAACGTCTCATATTTGTGAAGTTAACGCGGCCTCTTCGACAGTGATCCGGGGAGGGTCTCTATGCCTCAGCCAGTTTAATATAAAAAGGAGTAATGCTGGTTATTGTTGAGGTTCTCACTTCCTTAGGCCTTATCCGCTCAAGGTGAATGTATAATTTTGCTATTATTGACCGTTTCTATTGTTCACATACACACAACATCACCACGTCTGAAACCGCAATTTGCGTTTTTTTTAAAACGGTATAGATAGCGACAAGAAAAATTCACGCTGTGTAGCTTACTTAGGCTGGAGTTGCAGGTGTATATTGCCTAGCCGAGAATTGTAGTTGAAGTTTAAATACCCGGAAATTGCAGACAGGGTTTAGGTGTACATGTGAATGCAGTAGTTGTATTTTAGTGGCGTCGGCAGCAGCATACATGTGGAAAGGAAGAGGAAGCTGCGTCAATACATTTCAAAAACGTCACTGCAACGCGAACTTAAACGGGCCATGCAGACAAAATACAAGTTTTTTTCATTCCAACAATTTCGTGTTTTATAGTGCCCCCAGCGCTTGTCGTATTCACTTAGAATGTAATTAATTTAGGTTAAAGTTTTGATTCGCCTTCCATACAATGTGTTTTCGGGGCGTCAGCATTGAACTCATGTGCACGCATTCAGACGAAATTCTACTGCGTCATTCAGCTCTGCAGCTTCGCTAGCCGTCCGTCCCCCCCGATAGCGCTACCATAGTCATCCACAGGCCGTTGTCCACCGTTGCTTTGTTTCTGACCGTTTTCGCACCTGGCTTGTTTTTGCTACAATAGATAGTAAACTTTTCTTGAAACATGAGATATGCTCGACCATGGCTGGATTTGACTCTCCTCCCGCGCTCACATTACGGTCTTTGCAAAACGGGCTCCGCGCATGCGATTTTTTCTGACGCGCAGTTAGAGAGGCTGACCGCACGAGGGCAGCACCACCTCCCTGCAAGCCCTGGGTGGCCGCGTCACTACGAAAGACAAGAGCAAGGCAGCTTGAGAGTCGACAACATAACCAGTGAGCTTTCGCGGTGGCATTTCCACATGAAACGGGGCAGTTAGTGTAACCGATATGGCTAATATTTGTTGTTCGGGTATGTAAACGATATATACGACAGGCAGTTGTTTGCGCAATAACATCAGCACAAATTGTTCACGTATGTACTATATTTGATTGCAATATTCCTGACTTGAGGCGCACCATGACACAAAGCTTTATTTTATGGCAAGCTTTCTACAATTTTGGGAAAGAAGCATATCCCCTATGACTATACCTAAATAAAATGCAACACACCCCACAGGAGCTGCCTTATGTACACGTGTAAGACGCAAAAACTTGCACCATGTATGAAGGCGGACGACAGAGGCAAGCGCTTGTTCCAACTAGCATTTAAGGAAGCGGGTTCAACTCCCGGCTACGGCGGCTGCTTTTCTGGTGGAGGCGAAAAACGCAACCGCCCGTGTGTTTGAGATTTCGGGGGACATTTAAGATACCCAGGTGGTCAAAATTAATCGGATCGGGAGCTTTCCACTACGGTTCGCCTACTCTTCGGCGCGTTGCACCCCATAATCAATCTGTCATCGATTATTCGTAAAAACGCTCATATATTACACTGATACTGCGAACATCAGCGAAACATTCATTCCGGAGCCTATAGAACGATCTGTCAGGCGAGAAAATGGGCATATATTGTGACAAAGATCGTGTTCTTAAGTGCAGATAACAACTAGGCAACAACCGCCAAGTGTGTGACACCCGGTACCTACACACACAGAAAAAAAAACCAAACAAAGCAGGGTGCGACAGTTTGGAATTATTCAGGAGCAAGGTGCGCAATTTATTGGGCCGATAAACCCAATGACACCATACTTATGCGATTGTGACCAAGGCGAGCCGTCTAAAACACACCAACGGTTTCTATTGCGAGCTGGGTTTTCTGGTTTGCATCGCATCAGCCTCATTAAAGAGAAGCGTGCATTCGCATTTCCGACAATGTGAACTGAGTCTCAGAGTGCACATCCTTAAGGACCCGCCGACGCTCGCGCAAGCGCACGTTCAAGCATCGCGATGTCTGGCCTACGTATTTGTGACCACATGATAGGTCTATAATGCAATACCAACTTTCCCAGACGTCCGCCCTAATCTGCACACTATATTCCATCAGGAAACAAGGTATGAAACACCAGTCCTTAAAAATAAACAGGGTAGACAAAATACAAATGCGCACCAGTCTGCTGCAGATTTAAAAAAATATATTCCTTGTGAGCTGTGTTTCTACCCCGCTGTGCACGTTTTTCCGGTTCATTTCTCTTAAAAACTGGCAAGACCTGGGTATTTATATACAGCTTGGCAATCCTCCTTCACAAGTCGTAGATGCGATTGCTGAGTCGAAAGCAGTTCAACGATGAGGCTTCAGCTGACCAAAAAATGCTGGCTTGTTGGAAGGCAACCACAGTACGACAAGGCTCTCACAATGGGAATGTAGCGATTTTATGTTCTTGATTTCAGCCTGCAGAACACGAAGTCATTTTTCCACGATGATCCTTCAGGACATCTTTTCATGGCGCCACCATTAGTTTTCGCCGCTATGAGTGCTGGCCAACGTTACCAGGTTAGATGCGGGCAGCTTACTGGACAACCGTGCATATTCATCGAAGGATGTGGAACCATGCACTTTCCGCGTCATACACTGTTACACATGGGGCTGTAACCGGCGCTGCGGCGCGCCCACTGCGCCCGTGAACGCGCTTGGAGGCGTACCCGCGGCGTAGCCACAGTGGTCTAGCAGCGCCACCCCCAACTTGCGGCAGCCCCAATGCGAAGGCCCCAATGCGAAGGCCGTAAGGGGAGCGCGGGAGGAGGAGAGTCGAGTCCGGCCGTGTCTCGACACAGGGCCGCGTAAGACAACGTCGCTTACGCCAATCGGCCAGTGTCGTGTAAGATTACTCCAAAGCGCCGGAGTGCTGCGAATTCAGACAAGCATAGCGTGTGCATTACTAACAGCTCTGCGATTCGGTAATTCTATGCTTACCTTCATTTTCGTAACTTTCACTGTTTACCGCACCGTTCTTACTGCTGGTAAATGAATATGCATTGAATTTAGGCGCAAATAGCTCGTTCGGTAAGCTTATAAGCTGTTCCTAATTTGCGCTTGCTTTTGCCGGCCTCAGCCAATCGCACAGCTCGGCACATATGACACAATAGGTTCTGTTGCGGACCCGCTGTGGTGCCTCAGTGGCTTAGGCATTGTGCTGCTGAGCATGAGGATGCGGGTTCGACTCTCTACCGCGGCGGTGCTTTTAAATGCAGAGCATTTCAGTAACTCACGATGTCACCCGCGTTGGCGTCCGTAGTCCGCACCGCACCCCTCCCTACTATATAAAAAAAAGAAATACTATCCGGCGCCAGGTTTCGATCCCTCGACCCTGCGGGCGGAACGCAACGTACAAGGTACTCTAACCACTGCGCCACAAAGCCGACACCGTATGCGAGGCTATGAACGCGCCTTATATCGTTGACTCATTCAAATTACTGCTGATGAGCGCTCTCTCGTCAGTAGTTGCCACAAGTGCAACAACATTAACGTAACGCAAACTACTTACCGTCGTGCGCCCCCGGAAATGCTCTGCATTTGATCGTGCCCCTCGCGAGGGGGATGTTTCAATGCGTCTTCCTACTGGCCAGTACACTCGTCGCCAATTGTCGGATGTTGTGCGAACCCTTTGCGGCTGATGGCGCGTGACTCGAAACGACATTTGCATATGATCAAACTGAAAGGCTCTTTTTTGCTGAAGGTGAACAACAAAAACGCCCGTTCGTACGAGATTTCGGCGCAAGTTAAAGATCCCCAGATGGTCAAAATTAATTCGGAGCCCTCCGGTACGGCGCGCCTCATCGCCAGCGTGGTGTCGCGGCGTTAAATCGTACAGTTAATAAATCAGTATTAGTCGGCGGAAATGAGCTGTGGGTCGCAACGCGATCACCTTGTTTCCTAATTATATAGCTTATTTGAGTGAAGTGTGCATTATAAGTGGTGTGAGCATGATTCTAAAGACGCAATCTTTTGAATGAACCAAACTGGCGTTTTTTCTGCATGGTTCCTTTAAAGCAACAGGCGAAGAGGTGGCTGCTGACGGGAAATATCAGGGGCTTGGCTTACTAGCAATAGGGGTGATGTCTGCGGGAGAGATGTCCTTTGCCTGTACTCTTAGCAGGGGAGGTATCATATCTACCCGATTTTAAATGCTTTGTCTTCCGCTACACCGACGCCGTGACCGTCGGCTTTGGTTTTGAAGCGTAGCTTCTTTTGTCTGTGTTGTGCAAAAGCGTTTTCGTTGATGTCAACAATATACAGCGCGATATGCGTAAAGGAAAATAAGATAGGTGCACCCAATCGCTAGTGTGCTGGTTTTTGTTCTTGAAGGGATTGGGTGTGATGTTGTGGTGTGTGTTTTTTATTCTTTCATATTTAAGCGCCTCTTGAGTAACATTTTGGCCGGTGTCTCTCACATCTACGCACGCACATATACCCGGTTGCCACTGCATGCGTCCCTGGGTAGCAGGGACCGAGGGGAGGAGTGTACTCGCAGCAAGGGTTAACCTTTGTGCGACTCAGCTGTCGTGTGGTTCCGCGTGCGAGCTGCGCTCACACACCGCCTTGGCGGACGCACCGTCAATCTCCCGACCTATACCCTCAACGCCTGTAACACTCCCGACTCCCACAGCGCAATGCTTTGTACGCAGGTGTACCCTGCGACTGGGCACATTATATGTTCAGTGCATCCTTTTTTCGGTTTCCACAAATAAACGCCAAAACACTTATTAACTGTTCATTGTGCTCGTTGAAGGTCTCAAAGTGGACGTGCTAAGGCTCAGACGTGCCTGATTACGGTCTTTCGTGGTGTGGAGGTCTGGGTTCTTATGTTCCACAGACATTACAGCACCTACAACATGAAACAAAAATGGACAGGCAGTTTAACCACCACAAAAAAGCGGTAGTCTTTCGAAGTTTCATTCAAATACTTTAATAAAAAGCTTGCTCATTCGGAAAAACCAAGCAAACGTGTTTTGTTTGTGGGCAATGCTTAAACAGCGCCCAACCACTTCGCTTCTTGAATGAGTCGAAGGACATTGTACTCTTTTCATCAATTTACTTTCTTCGTCTATCTGGGGTGTTATCACTCTCTTGCTCTGACGTATGCATGCGCCTACTGTCTTTTATTGAATTATAGGCTTAGTAAAATGACATTCTTCAGTTGTTTGTCAGTCGTTTGGTGCCTCACTTCTGGTTCCTAGTATTTACGCTGTTATTGAAGTAGCAAAATGTGTGTCCAAATAGTCAATCGAAAAGTGTCAGGATATCGAATGGCACTATATTACATTTGAATGGAAGTCCGACATTCCTTTGCAGAGGAAATTATATATACTGTTTTATATGTACAGAAAAATTACTCGGAACACCAAACTTTGCTTAGGCTCTTTGAAAGAGGAAACGCAGGATACGATTGGACTTGCAACATTTGTATACCCGAACGCAATTCGACAACGCAGTTACGCCACATCACCACCTCTCATCCCACGAAAGTCATTTTACTATAGGTTATCACTTTTAGTTCTCTTATTTCACATTACACAATTTCATTACCCAAATATATTTCTTTAAAAAATAATTTATGTTAAATTTGTCCCCATTCATGTTGTTTCATTTTGATGGCTACCCCAGACTACACTAATTTTATTCTATGTGTTTTTAGCTTCATTTCTGTTGTTTCATCCCAACTTGTTTTGAGCTGGTTAATTTCTAACTCAATTATTATTATTTATTACAGAATATTTCACTATTTTCCGACCACTGAAGACGTATGCTTCACTTTTCAACAATTAATATGAAAAATAATAACCGTTGTACCGTCTCTTTCATGGTACCAAAAACCCATGCGGGTTTTCAAATCTCTTTACGACTGGTATAGAACAACTCCTGACGAGCCGTTTTTCTGCATCGGATGGCGGATCACGGGTATTTTGCTAAGTGGGATACTTCTTGTTTTCCCCAGAAATAGCAAAGTTGTACACAAGCTTTGGGACTTGCTTTTAACCAGCATTGTTTTCGCTATGCGTGAAATATAAAAATAAGTACTCACACGAAATTTTCGTGTTCCGTTATTTTGCTGCTAACCGGGTTCAAGTGCACAATAGTCATAGAATGGCAGAAAAAACTGTCAATAGCAGTGCAAATATTAGTTCGCAGCCTCATTTATTTGTGTCAGTTGCGGTTTCAACTAAACGAACGCTGAGGCTGCAACCATGGTAACACAGCGCTCGTGACGTCACCATTCTCGTCGCAGCACTGCCTGTGTGAACGCCCGCACGCTAGCGCTAGCCCGCGGGCCCCGAACGGCCATTGTTTCCACCCTCTCCACGTGCCGGGAAGAATCACGCCACTCCGAAAACCGCGGTATGTACACACGGCGAAACAGCGTCCGCCAACCTCAACAAGTGCGTTGTCCCCGTCATGGGAACCCTCACGTTGGCAGTTTGGGGAGAGAAGGAGTGAATGGCGTTATGCTGATGCCTATTGCTAAATGGTATCCGTTCTGATCTTTCTAGTGCCCGCAAAGAATAAAATGAATTTATTATGTGCTATACTGAACGGTTACTGTTGAAAGTTTCTTGGATATATTCGTATGCAAAGGAAGATTTATTCATAGTTACCCAAGTTTGAAATTTTCAGCCAGTATTCCTTTAGGAGCTAAGTTCGAAAACGTGTTTTCACAACCTGCATCAACGTCTCATAAAAGTACCGGAGCATTTCTACATGACCTCCTATATTTATGTTTGCACAACCAGCACTCCGCTTTGCGACTTCTCTCAATGCAGGTGTACTATAATGGTATAAACCTAAATTTTAAATAAAAAATATTCGCCTTGCTGCACCTTTTGGGTCGGAGCCAAACTTAGCAATTTCGCAGAAGTCCTAGCTCTTTAGAAGCGGTATATTTATCTTAAGTTGCGACAGTACGCAACGGTGTGCAGTACTGCACTGATGTTTTCAAAAGTACTTACACCTTATCAGCGTAGAATTCATCCAGTTGTATCCACCACACCCGAATTCTTGGTAAAACTTCATAAGTATAGACCGGCCATAGCTGCAAGAGAGGCAATTTGTGTACATGACACCTATATCTGAACACCGGCAGTCCAGATGCCGTGCAAGTTATAACGAAATGATATTACTGGCGATAATGTCCAGATTTCTGTTCCTTTAGGTCACCCCTTTGCTCCTTGCTATCATTATTTATACGTCGCTTCTTGCACACTTTCTTTGCAGGCATGTATAGAGAAACGTTACTGATTGCGGAATAATGCACTGGGATTTCTTGTGCAAGTGCATTTAAAATTGACAAAGTGCTTGCTAGTTGTGAAGACACGGAGCCTTGTCTGTAAGAAAGTTTCCAGTGCGCGCCACTTTAAATTTCTATGTGTTTGGATCAAAGATGTCGTTACAATTTGTGGCATATGTTCAAGCAAGCTTCTTCGAGTTATTCAAAGAGCTTAGAAACACTTGCCCGAAATTGTCACTGTGAAGGTATTTGCTGCGAAGCGTACAAATAGTTCGGAGACATTTTTTTGTTAGAAGTATAGATGAGTGCTCTCCCTGCTATTGCGAGCCGAAGAAAGATTCATTTATTTCATATATTGGCGAAACTCAAGGAACTGTCTTAACGCAAGAACGCCAGAACGAAAGAACCCTAAGTGATATTACAAATTTACGGTGAACTGTAGCTGTACTTTTGTTGACTTGTTGTTATAGTTACACTATAAAGCTAGCAATAAAAATTTCTCCACTACACCTTTACCTGCAAAACTTGGGGTGGCCTTTGGTTTGCAGGTTTCGTCTAAAATTGCGTTCAGCGATGGTATCTAAACTTGCGCATTTAGGAACACGCGTTGGATGCCATTGCATCAAGTCTACCCGAGGGACTATGCTGCGCCCTAATTTTTTTTACATTTAGATCAATGATAACCAATAAAACGTTTTTGAACGACTTTCTACACCGTTACACATAAATCTTCTTCAACAGCAAAAAAACATTCAACCCCAAAAATTATTCTCACTGATGCAAGCAGGAGAAAATGCGGGAAATACTGGCATTAAAAGCAGGATTCAGCATACATATACCACTGTACACGGCTTCTAAACGAGCTAGGTCACTTGCCACCGTGTGCGAAAACGAAACTAAAGCATCATTTTTGCCTTTTGACACTCTTAGGTGCGTTAACATGCTTCATGGACCAAACAAGTGTTGAAAGGGGGCTTTTTCGGGAAATCTAGGCTGTTTTACGCACTCGAAATTGTTGAGATGTTGTTAGCTGTGATACTTTAGAGGGTGGTGACGTTCGTATTTATCGCTAGCGGAGACGGCCTTTGAAATTCAGAGTTTGTTTGGACTAAAGAGCGATTTTCATTTTCTGCGAGGAGAACCGACGCTGCAGGTAGGAGGGGCGACGCGCAACTATACGCCGACAGACAGGCCTAGCCCCTAACCGACACCTCTCTCACTCGTAGGAAAGCACAGTAGTTTGTGATTCAGGCGAACCTCGCTAAATTACTACACTTCTCTTGCCTAATCTTCAGAAAAATGGCAAAAAACAATCACTCACCAACTTAACAAATTCGCTACATCAAGGTTAACCATCGCAATGCCTTCATTACCTGGGTGTTCGCAAATACCTGGGCGTGAATAAGGGTGGCAGTGGAGAATTGAAAAACTTCGTTAACTCCAGGAGTTCGTTACACAGAAGTTCGTTACGTCCAGGTTTAACTGCATAATATACAGGCATAAGGCAAGAGCAAGTACACATTTTAAGGAATCGTTTATTGTCCCTAGATGTGGCTATTTCAACGCTTGTGACGATGCAGACTTCTAAGAGCATAAACCGGCCCATTTTGGGTTACAGTAGATCTCTTTTGATTTTGGCTTGCAGTTCTTCTAATACTTTTGACGTTTCAGTAACCCGCAATCTTTACAATTGTCGCCCACCGCTTGCGGCAAAACGACACTAAAAAAATCATTCACCCCTCTTTCAAACGAGGACGATGGTTCAACGCTAAGCTCTCTCGTGATTTATTCTTTGGTTATCGTCTACGTTTTCCAAACCTCTTCGGCCCCTTCAAAATTGAGAAATGGGAGAGACGACGGCTTCATAAAGTGAGGGACCCAGGTTTGAATCCGGCCACGGGAAGCGGTGTTTTTTTTTCCTTGCCATTTTCGCGTTTAAGACGCCTCCGGTGCGAACGCTAAAGCTTCGCTTTACAACCCTAGCTAGAAGTAAGGCCCCTGTAATTTTAGGGATCTTAGCTAGGATGGCCTCCACCCTGCCTTGAGGGTACCCTGAGCCCCTTTCAACTAAGCCGCCAATGGCATCAACGCAGCTACAGCGCCGCCAACATCACCACCACGTTTCCGGACGACCTCTTTTATTAGCTGTCATTCTATCGCGCTGAATCCTCGCAAAAAGGGTAAGATACTTTACCGACGTGCTCTTCAAGTTGATAGCTCAATAAAATACAAACAAAGAAAGAATTGAACGTTGCACAACCTCGCGTGTACCGCTAAAGGTAAAAAAAAATCCTCCCACCTCCCCGAACGGGATCGTGCGGAAATGCGAATGCATTGGGTGCACCGAATTCTTCTTTGCGGTATCGTTGCCGCGGGGTATTCGACTTCACCGACTTCCATCGCTATCAAGGCGCCAGTCGGCAAGCAGTCACGGAGAGAGGCGCGCGCTCCCTGCATTTATATGCGCAGCGAGCGCAGAGGGGTACGCGGAGAGGAGAGAGAGACCCACGCCAGCCCGCGCGCGAACTCTCTCTCCGCCCCGAGCTCCGCGATGCGAGCGCCCTCACACGCCGAGCGCGCTCCTCCTCTCCACTCAATCTCCGCTACTCCGCCCGAGCTCCGCGATGTGAGCGCCCTCACACGCCGACCGCGCTCCTCCTCTCCCCTTGCCCTCCGCTTCTCCGCACCTGCTCCAGTTGCTAGGCGCGCGCCACAGCTGTTGCTAGGCGCACGCCGCTCAACGACACAAGACAACCCGCGGCTAAGAAATGCATTCGCATTTAAAACATCTCCCGTAGGAACCCGCTTTAACATCTTACGCTTCAAGGTGACCTCATGAGCCCAAGCACAACCAGCCACCGATCATTAGGACATCGCCGGACGACATGGCGCCGTCTTGGTAGAACGAAGGAGTACCAAAAATGTAGGTTATCAAATGAGTTTCCCAGCACCTTTTGTTTAGTTGTCGCAATAACCGTCATCTGCAGTGCCGGGTAACTTTTAAGGTTGTTTGCAAGCTAGCTCTATATTGATTAACAACATTGCCCACACGGAAAGAATTTTGCGTGCTGTGTAATCTTGTTACTCAAAATAAAGAGCATAGATTACAAAATGGTGTTATTCCCAAGATCTCGACTGGTGATCCGCTCTGCAAGGCGGTATTACTCAGTTTTTTTTATCCAGAATTAGTACACTTTGCTGTGCTATCCATTGGATCTTGAATGTTGTGCAGGGCTGAGAATATCGTTACGTTCTGTCTATGAACTAATAGATGCAGTCAAGGAAGCGTTTTCGGTTTCTAAAGGAGCAGTCACCGGCGGTGCGTCTTCAACCACAGTCACTGTTACCCTAGCACGTCATTACTACAACAGGAAACACAACCGATTGAGTAAGAGTTAGCTCGATGGATTAGCCCGTTAGCCCGTCGAAACTACAAACAGGGGATCGTTCCGTGCAACAAAATCTGTAAACACGTCTGGTGGTGGCACGTTTCGCCTCCACCAGAAAAGCAGCCACCATGGCTGGGGATGGATCCTTTTACTTGATCTTAGCAGCATAACGCTATAGTCACTATGCCACCGTGTTGGGTAAAAACACCTTGGCAAGCAAGAGCATTGCATCCAAGGCTTTTCTACACCACGCTACACTTGAGCGTTAGTTTATACATTTGTGTGCGCCTTTCATACTCTTAGGATTCGGAAACTAAGATGTTGTGCTTCAGTCTGATTATGCATTCTGAGCTCATTCAACAGCTCCAGGACAGGCCCGCCGCAGTCCATAATTGACCGGTTGCTCACAATACCAAAGGGAAACTTAAAGCTCAGTTGGAAACAAATTCCCGCATACCCCGGGGTCAAGGAGTCATAAATATATTCAGCGGCCACATTCCTATGTTTGAGAGGAAATTACATCATCTATCATCCCGTAGAAATAGCACGCTCTGTCATTTTAGTGGACATTCAACTTTCTCTTTTACCACACAAGTATTGACGTAAAGCATCAACAACTTAAAGTCGTAAAACATTACGCTGGCTTCCCACATTATCTATTGCCTGTCTGGCAGTATCGAGATACTGCCTGTCCGGCAGTATCTGGCAGTATCGGGATGGAAATGGGGACGGGCGGTTACATGGCAGGGGCGGAGAAAACTTTGAGGTTGAAGAACCGTTTCTGAGGAACAATCGGATGATCTGCCAATTTCGTATCTATGGCAGACTACAAAAATTTGTTTTTGTTGTCTGTGAAAATCATTTTATATAATATCGTATTCATTTATTTCAGCCTCACTCTGCAAAAAATGATTTATAAATTATGCTAAATTTCCGGCTACGAACAAAAATCTTGTCCTTACGTTCTGTAGCTCCATCTTCCTCCAGTCAAGTCTGAGATCTGGTAAAGTGCTTTGATCCGATGTGCTCCTGTGAATACGCTATACACAGTTAATCTTGGGCACATTGATCTCTGGACATCTTCTGTGGTTTTTGTTGCCCCCCTCATCTTGTAAAAGGTTGTGTTAGGACGGGCAAAGAACTGAAATATCAACACGAAATAAAGCAATTACATTGATGAAGTGTCATACAATGCTGTGGTTGAATAGCAAAGTTTTATTTTGCGCATTATCAGTTCTTACAAACACCTATATCCCCCCAAAAAACGGTACGATGAGCGTTAATGGTTTGGTCCTTCGCCGTACCTTTTCTGAAATTAAAATATTTCATATAAAAAAGGAACTTTTTTGCATTTCTGATTTTCAAATGGATAATGAATTTTTCATGTGAAGCAAACTTTCACATAGACACAGAATTTTGTGAGCGTTATCTGAATATAGTGATTGATGTTAAAGTGAGCAATTGTTTTTAAAGAGCTTGCGTAAAAGCAGCATACTTGTTTGCCAGCCCTGTCATTTTGAATAAGACAGTCGACGGGCGCGCTTCTGGTTATACTACAAAGGAAGGCATGGCTGAATGCCAGTAGTGCCAATATTCATTGCAGCATGGCTAGTAATATTCTTTTGAGGATAAACGGAACTAAAACCCAGTAGCAGTAAAGCTTCTGGGATCTAATATGCAAGGAGTAGACGCCGAAGGCAGGTGGTTAGCACTGGTGCTATTCCCTGAAGGTTTGCTGCTACGGCTGGTGACGTTATTTGAAATGCAGCTACGGCTATGAGTATATATGCAGCATAGAGAAAGGTGTTTCGACACCCTCATCAGGTGTTTCGACAGCACCGTAGCGACTTTGGCACCGTAGCACCGTAGCGACTTTGGTGTAGCTATGTGTTCAATAAAATGGCGTCACCAATATTTCCAAATGTGAAACTGGAAACCAGCAAGGATTATACACTTAGGCAAACAGTCCCCCTTCTCACGCGTCCCAATTATAACCCAAGGAGTTCAAAAAGCACCTCTTATAAGATTCCCGGTCGACACATGTACGCTACACAAGAAGCCTAATGTTGGGCTTCGGTTGTTACGTCACCGCTCTACATTCTAGCAGGCCATAGAATACGGCCACGAGCTTTTACTGAAAAAGCCTTCGACCTCTATTTCATAAAAATTGTCAGGTATAGAAAACCATCAGGAGAATCGGTGTTACAGAGAAACAGAGTGCGAGCCGGGGAGCACTATACCGGGAAAGGGAAACCACCGCGCAGATTAAGGGTTCTGAAAAACGCCGAGGCATGTAGAAACGCGCACGATGCGGCTTATATGCCGCGCCTCGTCAGCTTAAAGTTTTGTTAAATATTGGTGCTGGTGACGCTGCACCAGGCCATGGTCATTAGCGGGTAACACGGAGAATATTCGACACGGCGGAGCAGGCGAAGGGAGTTCGATATGCTACTATTAACCACTGTCCTTGGAAGGAAACAGCCGTGGGTAAAGTTGCGGCAGCTGGACGCGAGGATAGAATAAAAGTTCAATGCAAGATTAATAGCTGATCAACCCAACAAGTTCGCTTTGCCTTTATATTTCTAGAAACTTTGGCATTTCAATTACGTTTTCAATTCCAATTGCAATGCCTGCGCAGATACCTCAAGAATATCTGCAATTTTTACTAGTAGCGCCTGTTATTGCATCGCATCCTTGTATTCCCAACATTCCGTGTCAAGTACACATAGTTTTCGTTAAGCCTAACGTTATGTTGTCCGATACAATGTTGCTACCATGGTCATCCATATCTTTACTTGGCTGTTTTAGAATGCCTGTAATTTTACAGGCAATATAGGAATGTCAAAACAATATACACAAAAAAGTTTTTTTGGGGGGCAGAGACTGAATGCGCTCTCGTTTTTTCAAATATAAACACACTACAAAGACGACTGCCCCCACTGTTTTTATTCCGTGTACGTGGGCGACTTCAGGATCGCCTTTATGTCATATAGCTCCGCAATCTGTGAACGACGCATTTATTACCAGACTAGCAAGGTAAGCGGACACGAACGGTTTTAACAGCAGTCTCGAGAGAAGCACTTGTTTTCTCTTTTAGAGGTGCCCTCAGAGTCGATCTGCAAACCACGATAACATATTGTGTAGTAGACAACCTTAAAAAAGAACAGAAGTCTCTTGGCATACCTTTTAATCATGAGCTTACATTCATCTCGCATATTAAACAACTGCTGCCTAAGGTCTTAAAATCGACGTAAATATTAAAGCCTTCTCTCGCCAGTTTATACTGGTGATAGTACACTCAATTCGACATTTTGTAACAGCTTAGTGCGGCCACGAATTCCCAATGTGAGCGTAATATTCTGGTCTGCCTCTAAGACAATTAAATAATTTTAACAGAGCGTTGCATCTCGGGCTCCAACCAGGGTCTTCCAGATTCCTCACGAGCCATATTGCACACCTACTGTTAAAACCGATAAGTGGTGCTCGAGCACCACTTTACGAAAACGGGGTGGACGAATAGCGGAGAGATGTTATCATTCAAACAAATTCTCTGAAATATAATAAAGCAATGCTTTCTACCTCTACCAGCCAACGGTTGTATAGCGGGGTGAGGGAAAATAAACTCCCAACGTGGCGGAGGCGGCGGGGCGGGGTAGTGGGAGGTGGTTGCGAAGGATTTTACACACGTAGCGCGATGTGGATGGAGCGGCAAATTTACCCAGCGTTCTCCGCGTGGAAGTGCCTGCTCACCGGCGGGGGCGTCGGTGGTATGGTTTTGTCGTCTGCTTCAGCGACTGTTGTTTGGGCAGTTTTGCGCAGCTTGGCGTCCATTGTGCGTTTTTTTCGTTCGGCTCGATTAACTTGTTCGGCAGAACTCCCTGAGTAGCCCGCACCTGACGGTCGTACGGCAAAGATGCGTCCAGGGTTGGTTTGAAGGGCGGGAAAACAAAATGTTAAGACCAAATACAGACATCTGGCGGCTAGAGAAACGCTACCTTTTCCGCACTGACTGACGCGAATGGGACTCCGTTTCCTAAATTGATGAATCCTAGTTCGGTTGCGTTTTGAGAGGTGTTACAGAAGGCGGAAGGAGCAACTGTCCTGATAACCAGCGTCTTTAAAAGTTCTCTCACCTTTCTCGCAATTCTCAAACTCACTAAACTAGCTAGTTTAAATCCGTATAATTGGGAAGCAATAAGCTCACATGCCTTATTGGTTCGGTGTCTACGCTTGTGCTGGGCAGTGGTGTAACCCAGAGCTAGCACATCAGAGTGGCTATGTTCCGCTGTGTCACCCTTCGAAAGACGCTCCTATGTGTTTTCTTTCAAGCGATGCCCGGCAGGGCTACGGTAGAAAGAAAACAGATAGGAGAAAACCGAAAACGGGCCACCATTCTAGGCCGACCAGGGTCAACGATGCTGCGTTCGGGACACCACCCCCGCGAATTTCAAGTTGCGGCTGGCAGAATCTCTCGTTTCACTTTTTGTAGAGCCACGTGTATGAATTCAAGTGGCGTCGCATAGGCAATTGTTGTGGGTGTCGTTTTAAGCTCTGCTTTCTAACCACCTTCAAAGCGTAGATTGGAGTCAATTTTTTAACCCCTCCGTTAGCGCCTTCGCAATTTTTCTCTCAGAATAAGAGCGGAGACAGAGGACCTTGGGTTCATCATCCCTGACCACTACAAACGGGATTTCACTGTGCTCATTTCCTTTTTACCGGAGCTCGTTCAACGCCATTGACGATGGGCATACAACGGAGGATCGTATTTAGCAACATTTGCTTTTACAAAAGCATTTATTCGGTTCTTTTAAGTTTTTTTAGGGATTTATTAAACTCAGTGCTGTGGCATGCACCGCACGTGGTCCTCACTTTGACGGCCCAATCGCACAAAAATGTAACACCGCTTTATTTAC
The DNA here is from genome assembly GCF_048455015.1 of Haemaphysalis longicornis. Taxonomy (NCBI): domain Eukaryota; kingdom Metazoa; phylum Arthropoda; class Arachnida; order Ixodida; family Ixodidae; genus Haemaphysalis; species Haemaphysalis longicornis. The sequence continues at coordinate 2,101,282 of NW_027526329.1, read as the reverse complement.
GCCAGAGACATATGCGATTTAATTACCGCCCATGACTTGCCTGACCCCCCGTGACTTCTCCTACTTGTCCATTGTAAAACTCTGAAGGCTTGAGAAATGGCACAGCAAAAGCTGAAAGCAAGTTCAGCGGCCAATCCACTACCAATCTAAGGAGGACGACGCCCAACTGGAAGTAAAGGAAGTAGAAGAACAGAGCTCATTCAGGAGGGCCAATCCACCGCGTGGGTATGCGCTATGACTTAAAAGTCCAACCAATCAATCAACCAACCAACCAACCAACGATAAACATGGTGCCCTAGAATGCCGTCGCAGTTTCATGACAAGTTACGCAGTCGACAGCCTTCAAGCCTGAGGCAACCCAGCCTCCGGACTTGTTCTCTCTCGTGGCGATCTAGCGGCAAGGCCGGCCCTCAGCAGCGGCCAAGGCTTAGCACGCCTGCAAACCCGGCTGTCTGAGTTCATCGTCGGGGCCGCAGTTTCTGCACGAGCGCCGAACAGAGGTAACATCCGACGCAGATGCGATTCTGCCTTGGGCGCGGCATTCAAAGATGTTGACATCTTCGGGAGTCGCCGCTGCTTTTCACGCTCGCGCCGTGATTTCTGTCGGCTTTAGATTTTTCTGTCGAGAGCGACTGACCCACACAATGAGGACCGCTGCTCTGAATGCTAGCCGTTCTTCTTGGGCTGCCGTGGTCCCCACAGAGATGTCTCAGGAGTGTGGCGACGTCATTCCCAGCCCGATACCCGCTGAAATGGTCGTCCCGGTCTTCTAAAGTTTTCAGGACAATATTTGTTCTTGGGTAAAGGTAATAGACGTCTTTGTCACCCACCACGCATGGCTCGACCCCATCAAGTGGTTGCACAAGAACGCGTGCCCGATGCTGCTCGATCATGGCACCTTTACGAAGGTCCGTCACATTTGCGCTGGAAAAGCAGGAGTCGAGGCTTAATCGCTGCATTTCGTAAGTGGACTGCCAGCTAGAACGGTCATTTTATGGAAATGCGTGCCCGCCATCAAGGCCCTCCCGAAAACTTCATGACCTAAATCTACGTCAACCTGTGCTTGCTCGCAGACTGTGTCTTCTCTACGTGTCTCCTTTTGCGAGGCAGTATGTCATTGACTGTCTGGCAGAACCCGCTCATGCTGCCGCTGCCGCCGGAAGAGAACCCTCAATCCTTCGCCCGCCGGGCTTGAAATTGCAGGAAAGCACAGACCAGCACCCACTCCAGCCTTACCTGCCAACCTCACTGCAGTCCCTGGTATTTTCTGCTGGCCCCAAGCTGGAGACGAATAGTACGTCACTAAAGGCTGAGGACGGGACCAACACTATGCCCTTGATAGTCTTTGAAGACGGGGCCCGCATTCAAAGTCTCCGTACCAAGCCAGTGACCCACCGATGCTTTCGTATGTCAAGGTGCAGGCATTTCTCGTCAGCGAGCCATTTTCTACTTGTGGAAGACCGGGGAAGTTATCGTTTCGGAGAGCGGCCGTCTGCTGCCTTGCAACATCAGTTCAGTGGGGTACAATCGAAATCCGACGGAGGCAAGCGAGGTCCAGGATCCCAACAGCTGTGTCGGTGACGAGGGCTACTGGGAACGTCACCAGGGAACTTTATTTGCAGCTCAACGGCATCGTCAACATGAGGTCGCGTGTGTTAACTCTTACGTCCATACCCGCGCGTAAACTAACCGAGGACAGATCGTACCACTTAGTGGACATTACAACGGCCGATACCCCGAGCAGCCCATCCGCTAGCGTTTCTCAAACCTCCGGTGAGGCACAAGCCATCGTTTCAGCTCTTTCCTATGAGGCTGAGAATGAGAACATACCGGTAGAAGATAGGAACGAGGTATCTTCAAGCATTTTAATAGATAACGAGGTAAAGGGCACAAGGAGGCAATCGTTGCACACAAGGACTTTTCAGAGACCCTCTGTCACCCGCTTCCTTAAATTAGGGTGCTCTGTCAGAAGATATAGGGAGTCGACTCAAGATAGCCAACAAACCCCACCGAATCCACAGGGCACAGGTGACAAAGGGGGGTGGCCGTCTGATGTGCGGCTTTCGCCGACCAGATCGGCAAGAATGAGCAAGAGCCTTGAACGAAAAAAAACAGCACAAGGACTTATATTTAGACAGGCAAGTTACAAACACAAGCACGAGGTAACAGATCGATAATGACAGACAACCTAGTTGGAATTCTAATTCAAGAAACAGTTCAAAATTCGACAAAATGATGCATACAGTAGCTTTAACAAATGAATATTACGAATCGGAGCAGTTAACTAAAAAGAAACGAACAGTTCGATGCATATGAGAGACAGAGTCCCAGCATATTCACCGACCGGGCCGGACGATGCACCGCTGTCGGAGGCGATTCGGCTACCTGGAAAGCGTGGCTTCGCTGTAGGCCAGGCCGTCCGAGACGATCACGGTGATTCAAGGCCCGGGAGTTCGTTGGAGTCCTCCAGGGCGCGGGTCGCCGATGGTGTGATGCACAAACTGACAGGTGCCGTTGTCACATCACGACTGCCAAACGTAGCAGGTTTGTTTAGGCGCGGCTTCTCTTTTTATAGGCGCGCCGGCGCGGAGAGGGAGAGCACAAAACACAATTTGCCCGCTGCCGTCAGTGAATAACTTCCCTCTTCTCCCTTCTAGAATCATCGACGCTCTTAAGTACTGGCAATGCCACGCGCACCTCCTCGAAAGTACTGGAAGCTTCGACGAAACCCGAGCGGCGGAGGTTTTATTTTTGTTGTTTCCTTGCCGGCGAGCCGGCGGGTGATCGTGTAACTGCCTGTTCGTTCGCGAAAGTTCCAGCCTTGTCTCGGGGCGAATAGAACCGAGTGTAAGAAGAATTAGGCGCTGTACAATACAAATGAAAAATTTACAAAGTACTTTTAGACGTCGTACGCTCGAGTTTGTGACACAGCCCCCCAGTTTCAGAATATTATGAAATAATATTCTCAAAACTCACAAATTCGTGCGTTCGCGTCGTTCACACTTAGTGAACAAAAGAGGCTGTGCCTACTAACAAAAACTCAAGTACAGCCCAATGTTCTTCATAAGAATAATGACAGGTACAGAATTCGCGAAGAGAACAGCGGTTTGGCGCAGATTTCTCAACAAATACACATCCTAGGCACAACTCGTAAGTTTAAGAAAAATAAAGTTCTAGCATTCGGATTAAACCAGTGCCCATAATAAATGTCTGGCCATTAGTCATTACAAGTGCGAAATTCGTGAAAATACATCGTGCGCTCCAGTGCGAACGTCTCGTACAATGAGTGTACATAAGTACTCAGAAATACATACAATGCACTGGCACAATGAAACTCATAAGAAATATAACTAATATGTTTTTCACAAACAATAACATGCAACTGCAAAGTTCACGAATGTCACAACTAGTGAACGCCTCTAATACGTAACAAATGTACTGTATAATAGTGAAAGAAAAGTTCACGCAAAACGCAACTAGTACGTAAATACACACTGTACAGCCAGAGTGACAAAATAAGTACAAGTTTCGCGTGCACTACGACAGAGAAACAATGAATACTACGTGAAAATACAACTCTGTCTTGCACAGTTCCACTCATATCCCACGTGCATACCTAAATTGGCATTCTTCATGCTTAGCCCGTGTCTATTGTGCGCTTGCGTAACTGCGCCAGCGGAATTCTGTTCGGAGAAGTTCCTTTCCAAATGTCGCGCGAAGCGACAAACTCTTCCGTGACCGCCGTGATACCGGTCCCGCAAAAATGCTTCAGTGCCTGGGCTTTCGTCTGGCGAACGCCCGAGTGGCTAATAACGGCTTGGCGCTTCATCCCACCTGTCCGTCGGGACAAATGGCAGTAGAGATGTTTTCTCTTACTCTTGAGCCCAAACCTGCACTGTTTGTTTCGGCAGCTCAGCTGCTTGCCGAGTTTTGGGAGGCCAGTTTTTATTGACTTGCTTTTTACAGGCCCTTCGGCACTCCTTTCTCTTCTAAGCGGCACCGTCGCAGGGGCCGCAGTTTCTAATCGCCGGAAATGTGCCGGCTTCGCTTTCGCCGGTGCTCGCGTTACGACGAGCACGGCTTCTCCTCCATCCGAGGCATCGAATCGGGGTTCTTCTTTCGAAATAGCGGGTGGTTCCTCTCCCACCGCTGAAGTCACAGGATCGTCGCCGACGCTTATGTAAGGCGCGTTCCCTCCGCGGAGTGCGGCTCCGCTTCGCACGGGGGTTTTAAACTTGACCTGAGAGTCCGTCTCTTCGCTTCTCGAGCTGTCAGTTACGCACGCGGCGCTAGTCTGCCCAGAGAGTTCGCTTTCACGAACTGGGTCTTCCTGCACAATAAGTGTGCTTCCATCCGTGCCTTTTGGAAAGACGACGGTTCCCTCGGGCACTCTCCCCGCCATATCGGGTACCCCTTCGTCTAAAGGGTTCGGCCCTGACGTCGTGATGGCATCCACAACCGGGATGTTATCTCCATCCTCAAGCTCCGCATCACCTGTAGGATCATCGTCCTTCCAGGTCTGAAGTGGTGCGCTTTTGCCTGAAATACATTGCACCCTTGAACCTTCTGCTCTTGCTAAGCCTGAAGACGTGGCACTAAATCATCTAATGTCCCCCGCAGACACATCAAAATCTGCTTAGTTGGAATTTTTTCCTCCTGCTAATAATCAAAATATAAAATCTAGCCCCCACAGTACGAGGGACAGCGACACGACACCTGTTCCCGAACATATTGTTGTATCCGCCTCCCCGTCACGTTTAACACCAACGTTATAGATATTTCAGAAACATTATGGAGAACCGCAAAAATTATCCTAAAACGAGGCCTCACTTTTTGCCCTACAAACAACCACGTGAATGAATACGAGTTGCACAAGGATCTCACCGAATTTTCCCGCAGAATAAGACTGAAGGAATTCGTTTCCGAAAAGCAAGACGATAGTGAAATCAATGACCACGCACTCCGTGCACCAAGCACTTGGACGCCAGATGCCGAGGAATCTTCAGAACTCAATTTGTGTATAAAATCAGTATCAAAAGAAATATTAATGACAACGAAGAAACCAAATAAACGCAAAAACTTGACCACCTCAGAAGAAGTCACTCTAAATAACGTAGCAGCGACAACGGACATAATCATTAAACCTGCTGACAAAGAAGGTAGCGTTGTCATCTTACCAATGAAAAAATATAAAATGAGGCCTATAAACAGGTTAACAACCATAGCCATTACCAGCCTTTAGACCATGATACCAGCAACGAATCCAGTCAAACGATCCTTCGCACTATCACAGATCTGCTGGCCAGAAAATTAATCACCACAACATAACTAAACTTCATGGGACCGACAAACAAGGAAGCAGGACGTTTCTACCTCCTCCCAAAAATCTATAAAGTCCCAACAGAAGCATTATTCTCAGCTGACATTTTGGGGCAGACCCATAGTTTCTAACAACAATACCCCTACGAAGCCTTTGTGTTTCTGAATCACCATTTGGCAGACATTCCCAGTTCTCTTCCTTCATTAGTTCAGGACACCCCACACTTCCCCCGCATAATAGAAGCAATGAACGATGGTGGGCCAATACCCAACGACGCCCTTCAGGTCACGCTCGACGTCTCTGGTCTCTATACGAACATACGAATCACCGAAAGAATAGAAGCTACATCAAATGGCTCAGCAGAAAACCGGCACCAACTTGCGTTGGAAGTCTACGTTAATTTACTACAATTAGTTCTCACTCTCAACTATTTCGAGTTCCACTCATATTACTACTTGCAAGTTTTTGGAACCAATATGGGCACTCCTTTCGCACCCACCTACGCCAACATTTTTATGGGACAACTTCAAGCTTTTCTCTTAGCCTTTCCCCCTCAAACCGAAGGTTTACCTTCGATACATAGATGGCATCTTCATACTTTGAGAGCTTGGCCGCACAGCCCTAGGAAGTTTCCTTTCGCATCTTAATTCTTCGCATCCAACCATCCCAAGCAGCACAAGCATGTACGGCTAAGCATGAGCTGTCCACCTCTGGCCGTGTAATTTCGGCTCGGCCGTTGCTCCATCAGAGTGTAAAGCCCGCACTCAAAAGTGGGCCTTGGCCATGTCCTGAAAGTTCCCTGGTGTAAGCTGAACAGCTGCTCACCTTTGACCAAAGCATCGCCAAAAGGCCTACAACCGCTCTTCGGCCACCACACTTTGCCGTCGTGTTGCCGTTCTTTTATTGGCCGGCGGCCGTTCAACCTTTAACAACCCACGGCTGTTCAACTTTTACAGACGACGGCTATTCATCCTTGCTTGGGGGCGAGAAGTTGAACCAGAGCCGCTCAGCCATGGTTGAACTTTAGCCATGCAACATACTCGTCCGCGGCCGTTGCACTGCAGGAGGCATATTAATTGTGGTGCTGCAGCTTTCACGCAGCCATAGAATGGGTATAGTCGAGCTGTTTCTACAGCCAAGTGCAGAATTTATAACCTAGTAACAGCAAACATTCATGCTTTTAGGTAAACAATTAAATTCGGCCACTGACAAAGACTGTTGATCACACAATGTGGTGCAGATTATTCTCTCAATTGCTGCTCCTAGAGTGATGCTGCTTCCATTTGATGCAACCGCTACTGTGGTCATGGACAGAGTTTCAATGAAAACCACAGCTGCCATGCTCAGGAGCACCTGCAGCACAAAACAAAAAGAAAAAAAGGACAAGTTACAGCTCTGCACAGCTCACACTGTCACCATACTAAGACAGGCAGTTCGAGGCACCTACAGATATTTACACGGCTAATGTGCAATGTATCTAGCTTCAAAGGAACCATAAAACACTCTTGGAGCAGTGGAAGTAAACCCGCACGATGTTTAGATTGCACTTCCAGGAATACCTGAGCCGAATATTACACGTGCACGTGAAGCGGTGGGCGCCCAAATCACTGTGAAAGACGCGAAAAAACCAAGCGCACTCTTTTCAATTTTGCTCATTATGCATCCCTGGCATGGCATAAACAACGTAAATACGGCCATGGCTGTCTTATTTGCTGTCGCTGGTCAACTTCGCGGCTTATTAGATGCAACGCATCTCATGCTCGCCCCTCTGTCCTTCCTGCGTCTCTCCGGCGTTGTCCGCACAGCTGCGCCTCTCCTCCTCTCCTCTCTCCGATAGCGAACACTCTCTCCCAAACAGCTGCGAATTGGCGCAGAGCGCTCTCACTCCGTTGCTAGGCGCTGGTGGGCGGCGCTGCGCATGTGCTCTACTCTCTCTCTCCGCGCTCTCCTCTCCTTCGGGCGCTGTGACTATAAAGCGGCATGCCGCTCTCCGGCGGTCTCAATCGACGGTCGTCCGCGTTACGCTTGCACTCTCTCAGTACTCGACGATTGCTTAATGCAATCGTCGAGGCCCTAACTGTGCACTTTACGGACCACAAGAGACTCATTCTCGTCTGCAATAAAGACCGTACCTGTGCATACGTGTACTGCATGTGCATTGCAAGGTGAAAATGAAAAATTACTCCCACCTACCCTTCGCGTGAGAATCCCTGCTATACGCGTAATCAATACGATGAAAAACGCCAATGGAACACCAATGAGATGCGTTGCATCACACCAGGGTTCCCGCGAGGGGAGGTGGGCGTACTTTTTCTTGCATTTCCTGTTCGTCGACGCTGTGTACCAACCTCTTCTAACAGTGAACCTGTACGTACAGTTTTGGGGGTTCTGTTGTGTTTTGAGCATGCAAGGAGTTTCAGTGACAGACTAAATAGTCCCCGTTCAACGAGATCACTCGACAACAAACGTTCATTACTGTGAAAACGCCCTACCAGACTGAGCCCGCGTTTGCGACTAGGCAGCGATGCGTGCTTTTTTGTGGCACCAGACGGGAAATAGACCCCTCCACGTTGCGGAGAAAAGGAAAAAAACTCCACGGCCTGTGAAATAGCGAATGCCTCCAAAGAGAACACCGTGAGCTGCACCCCACTCAAAGTGAGAGCGCACAACTTTCGCGCGTTCAGCCGAGGTGCTCCTGAACTACAAATTGGTTAAAGAAAAGAAATAGTTTCCAAAGAAACAGAACCCAAGATAGCATTAGAAAAGGTTTTCAGCAAGAAATCAGATAAAAATGAAAATGCGAAAACGCTTTCATTCCAAAGCTAAGATTTTCAAACTATTCCCGTGTTTCCTTTTTTTCTCAATGGAAGTTTTAGCTCCGAAAAGTTGAGCAGACGCATATTGTAATTTGCCTTGTTAAAAAGTGGCCCAGCTATCGAAGTCACACGATAGTGCGGTGAAACCGCCCAGCTGACAGGTTTTTTTTTTTAAATAGGCGCTTTAGATTTACGCGAAGGCGACCTCTACATGGAGGTTACGCACCCAGGGGGACATATAAATAGGACGTAATTATTGATTTCGGAGGCTTAATTAACTAAAATTGAATAATTCAATTTTTAGTGGCTACAGTAACCAGACATACTGGAAAGTTAGACGCAATCATGTTTTTAGGCAGTTTCAATTGGCAAAATTGTTCTGGTGCATCTGTAGTCCGAGATATCAAACGGCGAAGTTTAATTGCCGTTCGCATGATTACGTATGCAAGACAGTCTGCACCGGCGGAAAGCTCCTCCCTTTTGTGACGTGCCTGCTGTGTACGCGGTTTAGTTCGACAAAGGGGTGGAGGCCCAGGAAAAAGTGACAACTGGCAACCATTGATTCTTGGCTGGCGGTATTGCAATCTGCAGTACTCGGAACCGCAATCAAAACACGGAATAAAAGGGAGCAGCTATGCGCCGGTCTTGACTTCTAGCATGCGTAATCAGGCGAACGGCAAATAAACTTCGCCGTTTCATATCTCGGACTACGGATGCGCTAGAAGAATTCCGGCAATTGAAACTGCGTAGAAACACGATTGCGTATAACTTTCCAATACAAACATGCCTGGTAACTGCAGCCACTAAAAAGGTAATTAATAAATTTTTGTTAAATAAATTATTTACATCAATAATTACGTCCTAATTATGTGTCCCCAGGGGAGCATAACCTCACTGTAGAGGTGGTCTTCATGTAAATCTAAGAGCCTATTTTTTTTAAAAAACACGCCAACTTAACTTTGAAAAACCTGCATAAACAGGGCTCGTGCGATAAAAACCTGCATACGGTGCAAAACATCTCCATTCCTCACGATGTCATCAAGAGCACCTCTAATTTTTTCAGACTTTCTAGCCCCCTCCGCTGCGCTTACCACCTGTCCATCAGCCACGCTAGACATATCGAGCATCATCATCATCAGTAAATTGAATTTAGCGTCCGCGGACCACACCGCGAGACAGAAGCGGAAGCGGTAAATCGAGCCGTAACACATTTCTGCACCGAACCTTAGTCGCGCAAGAGAATGGCCAGCAAAAATGAACTTACCGAACTTTCTTTGTCCGGGCACTGTAAAACACCGCCCTTCGTAGATCGTTTGCAGCAGCATTTCAGCTTATCCGTAGCCTCACGTGTTTCCAAAGTGGCAAGCAGGTTATCCACAAAGCGCGAACTCATCTCACAACACAAGACTGAAAATGTGCCACTTCACAATCCATTATCTTTGATTTAGCGTATTCGGTTAATATTTTTGTGTCCCCGTTCATTTGTCCGTGAGTGCACATGTACATACAGCACACTTTTCGGTGGCGGGGCGGGTGTCCACGCATGACCTTCGTAATTCCGGTGATTGGGCACGGGTGGTGCTACACCTGCGACAGGCGTCAGCCGTTCACCTTTCGAAGATTAGGAGCGTGCAGATTCATAAGCGGATCGTATAACGTACGTTTCCAAAACAACTTTTTGAACAACGGCTGCCTACGAAACACGAGTACTCTAGAACTGGACAACATCCATTCATCATGTGTTCCCCTGCAAGCGGAAACAAAGCGGTCGCATGTGGCCATGCACAAGCTGATCATCTTTTGTAAACTCGCTTTCAAGCAACAAGCGAGTACTCGGTGGCGGGAAACCTGCCGCCTGTCTTTTGATTGAACGTTGCTGGAGCAAGTGCCGTTCATCACCGGTGGTTGATCCGCCAGATAACTTCTGAGTAAACATTCGCCGAGGGGAAACCGTGTTGACGGTTAACGAGCGAAAGCTGGCCAACTTAGGAACATTGGCTGCCGAAAACGTGCGCAGAGGTTGGTGGCCGTATTCAAACCGTTTATCGTATGTTCAACGCTTGCCAGTTTGTTGCCGATGGCCGAGCATTCCGGAGAACAGCCGTGGGTTGGCCGGTCAAGAATCGGACTTGCTGTGCTACCTGGGATAATGTTTTCATGCAAGTACTCGGATAAACAAGTGAACTTCCTGGACACCACTGTAGTTCTTGACAATGGTAAACTGGAAACCACGCTTTAGAGGAAATCAACGGACAGGCAACACTACCTACACTACACTAGTCATCACCCACGGCACTGCAAACAAGGTATCTTTGTAGGACAGGTAACGAGACTAAGAAGAGTATGCAGCGATAATACAGGCTATATAAAACACCATAATGAACTAATGTCTACCCTGGCAAGCAGGAATCACCCGGTCAGCTTGCTGGATATGGCTTACGAAAGAGCATCCAAGCTAGAAAGGGACGAAGTGCTCAAGCAACAACGTCGAAACGAAATCGCCCGACCACCGGCCTTAAAAACCAAATTCTCAAACGCGCTCCCTAAAATAAAAACGTCCTGAGGAAATACTACGCCATTCTAGCTAGTAATGACCGACTTAAAAAGACGTTCCCGGAAGCCCCAAAAGTTACCTACAGAAGAAATAACAACCTAAAAGACATTTCATTCATTCCAAAATTGGCGTTTCTCAGGAACCAGTCATCTGCTATTGCCTTCGCCCTAGATGCAAGACTTGCCAACATCTGCAGACGGATTGCATAAACAATAGGACTGCCAGCCAATACGTTCACAAGAATAATTCAAGCTTCACGTGCAATTCTTCTATCATTGTGCATATGCTAGAATGCTCACTCTGTCAAAAGCAGTGCATTGGAGAAACGAGTCAACCTATGAACGTACGCCCGAATGGACATCGGGCCGACACTCATAACAGTGCCTCCATAGCAGTGGCGCCACACTTCAAACAGCCGAACCACAATTTCGATTATATCAAGCTCTATATTCTGCAGTAAAACTTTAAAGGGACAGACAACCGACCTTTGTCAAGTATATATTCTCTATCCTAAATGAAAGGGCATCACTGAAAGCACCTTGACGAGGAAGAGTTTTGCTGATAACGCCCTATAACTTTTTAAATCGAAATTTTTAGATCTACGACCCGTATGTGTGCCTCCCAAAAATAATGCTGGCAACCATGACATAGTGTAGCTCGGCAACATACTTTTGTCTGTATGCGAAATGGAAACCGATATTTAAAAACTTGTCCCCAGATAAAAAAAGTTTAAATCGCAGGCTTTCCTGTTTCTTCATATGTTTTTTTAATGCAACGGTCTATTTTGCATGAATGCGCCATCTGTTGGGATGGACGACAGGTAGAATATGGCTTCACGGTGTGGAAGTGGGACGTTCGATCCTCCCAGGGCCCGACGTTTTTTTAAAGCTGACGTTGGCGTATTTGGAAACTAAAATCAAATATATTGCCAGAACAAACGCCCCTGACTCAGGCAGAATCGTCAAAGCTCCTTCACTGGGACTGTTTACTGAACGCTGCCGTTGATTCTAGGCATGAAGGCTCAGTTAGCCACATTGAGAGGAACCCAGCCATGGCGGGCGGGGTGTCTCTAAAATTTTCAAAATAATGTTTAGAAATACATATACAATAAACCTTGTTTAAATTCTTGTGTAAAATGTTTTTATACGTAAATAAACGTTTTAGCTGTTACAGTAGCTGCCAGGTTTGAGGTCACGTGTGTAGGCGAACGATTCGTCCCCTTCCCATTTTTTTGCGTTTCCTTGTGTATTTTATTTTAGTGTCAATGCTCTGTTTTGGTTTCGGACCTCTGTTTCTTCTTACGTCGAGCTGGCGAGCGTTCCCCCACGGTCGCCTTGTTGCTCGCCGTCCCGTGTGCTGTGTTTATGACCTACCGAGCGGCGCCAAGACATCCGACACCGGTGGCTACGTGGTCTGGGACCGGGGCGCGAGACGGACTGTGCCCGGCAGTCGAGCGTTGAGCGTCTACGAGTGTGCGTGTGTGGTGAGAGCCCTGAGCGGATCGCGAGAACGCGTATGTAAGCGAAAGAGACGGCGCCGCCCAGGCGCATTTGTCAGTTTTGTACGAACCCAAGTCAATAATTAAACAGTTTGTTTTTGCCTTCTCCTACGAATTGTACGGAAGCTTTTATTCGACCGTCTGTCTTCAAGCAAGAAAACGACCTGGAAGTTAATTCGAGAAATCGATAGCTAACATTTTTCAGAAGTGGGATTCATCGGACTCCAAAAATCGGCCAAGTCTACGCCTTGTAAAACAACCGGTGTCACCGACAGCCTCCATCGAAGCATCAGCAGCTAAAACGTCTTCGGCAACAAGGAACAACCGGCCACGGGTTGTGAGTTGACCAAGAACCCTTTTTGCGAACTCAGAGAACTTAGAGCGAGCCATTTGAGCGTGCTGTGATAAGAGGTTTTTGTAGTGTGTGCGTATTTCTTAGTATGGGAGCCTTTTAGTTTTTTAGACCAGTGCGTTGAGTGTAAATTGTAATGAGTGTCGACTGAGCTATGCATTCACTTTTTAGCTAAAGTGCGAGAGCTAGGAGTGAGCGCGGGATGCTAATTGTGAGTTTTTTTTCGCATGTTTATGTTACTCGAAGTGCGTTCTGAATAGTGTCCGTGTTGAAAGAGAGTTTTGGTTGCGCGAGTGGTCACTTTTGTTAGCAACTGTTGTGAGTCGACGCGCAAGGGTTTTACACGGCCAGTTGGGTTTTTGTTTGTTTTGGGATTGCAGGTTTTTATACAGTTGTTTGGGGTGAGAACTGTTTGAGACGACCGTTTAGAAAGGTGTGACATGGGGGAAGACAGCGAGCAAACGTTCTCGGTGAGCGACCTCATGAAAATAATCATCGAAAAAGACAAACTGATAACAGAATTGCTCGTTGAGAGAAACAAACCCGCAGGTGCTGTGTCGACCTTTCAGATTATGCCAGACCTCAGTAAGGCCATTCGTGACTTCACGGCTGAAGGCGATTCAGCCTTAGCAAGTGACTGGCTCGAAAATCTGAACAGGACGGCAACACTGCACAAGTGGCCGCCAGAGTTCAAATTAGAGACTGCGAACTCCCACTTGGCTGGACCGGCTTTGGATTGGTTCCGTAGCCGTCGTTCGAGGATAAAATCGTGGGAAGATTTTGAGACTCGATTCCGACGCAGTTTTGTCAGCCAAACGAATGCAGCAGAAAGGTACGAGAGGATGAAAGAACGTATCCAGCAGAGGAATGAGACCACCACGGCGTACTTTCATGCTAAGGTACGACTGTGCACCGAGGCGCGTCTCGACTTTCAGGAGACCCGCGAGCAGGTCCTGGTAGGCTTGAGATCAAGCAGTTTGTGTTCGATGTTGATGGGTCGCACGCATGACGTTGAAGACGACCTACTCCACGACATCGAGGAGTATGAGCGTGTGGATAGGCAAAGACAAGAACGTCTTGAAGTTGCAAAGGCAAGCAAAAAGGAGGAGTTCGTGCAAGGGCAGGATCCGGGACAGACAGACCGAAAAAAATCAACTGGGCCCCCGACCAAGGACACAAGACCGCCGCTCAAAAACGACAAGGGTGAGCTGAAGTGCTACAACTGTAACAACTACGGCCACATTGCCAGAGACTGCGCCGAACCGAGGCGTGAGCTCAAATGCCTGCGGTGCAGAAAATCTGGGCACACACAACGCCACTGCAAGGAAGAAGCAAACTTGGTGGCCAATTTCGAGGGCAAGGGGCACGGTCCCCCGCTAAAACTGGTGGTGGTTGACGATAAAGCCAAGGTCGTCGGCCTCGTTGACACAGGGAGCTCCAGTTGTATTATGCGCGCGTCTGCGGCCAGCCGTTGCGGCGCCGTGTTGGAGGAAAGCGACATGCCCCTGTACGGTTTCGGGAGCGTCAGTACGCCGGCAGCGAGGACACTTGGGAGCTTCAGCGCCGACTTAGAAATCGATGGCGTCACAGTGAAGATGGTCCCTATTCTCGTGGTTGCTGATGAGGTGCAGTCTGTCGACCTACTCGTGGGACGCACGTTCACAGAAATGCCAAACGTGACATACGGCAGCATGGGAGGTTGCATACGTTTTTGGAGCAGAAGTGACTGCCCGTTTAGACATTTGGAGCCCACTTTGTGTGACCACATGACCCTGAGGGTTACAGAAGACACTGAGCTGAAGGCCGAGGTGGTGAACTGGGTTTCCCTGTCTGCCGACTCTGACCTCACGGGACCGGTAATTGTGAGTAGAATGGGCAAGGAAGTACTGGTCGATATGTGCGAGGGTAAGGTCAGTCTGCCAGTTTTTCCGAGCGCAAGCGAGGATGTGGTTGTCAAGAAAGGGCAACAGTTTGGGCGGGCAGAGCCAGTTAATGTGTTGGAGGAAGTGTTGGAGGAAGCCTTCACTCCTACAGGAAGTTCGGAGAATGCCAAGCGTAGTGAGGCATTCCTGATGACGGCAAGAGAGCCGATATCACTGCAAGAAGTTGATGTTGGCGGCAGTACTACCTGCATCGAGAAAGTGGAACTTTTGCAACTGCTAAACGAGTACCGCGACTGCTTTGCAATGAATATGAAGGAGCTGGGTTGTACACCTCTCCTCGAAATGGACATCAAAGAAGTTCCCGGCAGCTCTCCAGTCGCTATGCGACCCTACAAGACGAACATGACAGGAAGAGAGACCATGAAGAAGATCGTTCGTGAGTGGAGGGCGCGAGGAATTGTCACCGATACGCACTCTCCATACGCGAGCCCGGTACTCCTGGTGACTAAGAAGAGCGGAGAAGAGCGACTTGTCGTGGAATACAGAAGGCTGAACGCACAGACCATCAAGGAAAAATACCCCCTGCCTAGCATTGACGACCAGCTTGAGAGACTTTGAGGGGCCAAACTATACACAGTTTTGGACCTCGCTCACGGCTACTTGCAAGTTCCGCTCTCGGAGAGCGCGAAAGAAAAAACCGCTTTCATTACGCCGGACGAAACAGGGCAGTTCGAGCGAATGATGTTTGGACTCTCAAACGCGCCAGCTGTGTTTCAGCGCTTAATGAACAGAGTGCTTGGAACACTCAAGGGTAGTGTTGCGCTTTGTTACCTCGACGATATCCTGATTCCCGCCAAGGACTGGAAAGAGCTGATCAGTAGGTTGAGAAGCGTACTGCAGGCGCTTAGAGAGGCAAATCTCACCTTGAGATTGAGCAAGTGCGCTTTCGGGAAAGACAGCGTCGACTTTCTGGGATTTCACTTGAAGAACGGTGAAATTCACCCTGGGTACGAAAAAGTTAGAGCGATCAACAAATTTCCTCGACCGATGAACGTTCATGAAGTGAGAGGTTTCCTTGGACTGACGGGATTCTTCCGTCGTTTCATCCAGAATTACGCAAGAATCGCTGAACCACTAACCAGACTCACCAAGAAGCACACGAAGTTTCAGTGATGTAGTGAGCAAGATGAAAGCTTTGAGCAGTTGAAGCAGAAGCTTACGAGTGAGCCGGTGCTGGCTCTTTATGATCCAGATGCGGAGACAGAGCTGCACACGGACGCTAGTTCGAAGGGGCTGGCTGCGATGCTCCTTCAACGCAGGGAAGGTAGCGATAAGTGGCGACTCGTGTATTGTGTGAGCAAAAAGACGACTGAAGCAGAAAGCAAGTACCACTCATCTAAACTAGAACTGATGGCCATTGTGTGGGCGGTTGATCGATTGCGTTCCCTCCTGCTAGGTCTACAAGTTACGGTGGTGACAGACTGCCAGGCTCTAGTATACATGAACGCTCAACGCACGACGAAGCCACAAATAGCTCGCTGGTACGACATGATCCAGGAATTCGACTTCTCTGTGAGACACCGATCTGGCACGCGCATGCTTCACGTGGATTCACTGAGCCGCAGCCCAGTGGAGGAGCCGTCTGAGACGTTAGACAATATTGCGGAGGCTCGATTGGAAGTGTTGGTGGCGGGCACGATTGATGACCAGATGTTGACTGTTCAAAGAGGTGATAGGGAGCTTAGAGAGCTGATCGACATACTTGAGAGGCCCTGTGACAACCGTACTGCGGATGAGGCCGCGAAAACACGTGGGTACGCGCTGTGCAATCCTAAGCTCGTGAGAAAGGGTACTGATGAGGTCGCCGACAAAGTTGTCGTACCCAAGTCTATGAAAAAGGCGATTGTGGTCAGGTGCCATGATCTGCAAGGTCACTTTTCCACAGACCGGACAGTCGCAAAAATCAAGGAGAAGTTTTGGTTTCCTAGAATGCGCCGGTATGTCAGGAGACATATTTCTCAATGCTTCGAGTGCATCTACAACAAGGTGCCAGGGGGCAAGAAACCCGGGCTGCTCAACCCCATTCCGCCGGGTAACCGACCATTTGAAGTCTTGCACTTAGACCACTTGGGCCCCTTCGCGAGAAGCAAGAAAAAGAACCAATACCTGCTGGTTATTGTGGACAACCTCACCAAGTTTGTGAGACTTTTCGCCACCCGTGACACTTCTGTAGGGCCTGTTCTCCGAGCGTTGGAAGAGATGATTTGGGAAAGAGGTCTCCCGAGGACGGTAATAACTGATCGGGGGAGCTGCTTCACGTCCAAGGTTTTCGAGGAGTTCTGCGCTGAAAGAACGATAAAGCACGTGCTCAACTCAACACGCCACCCGCAAGCAAATGGCCAAGTAGAGCGAGTAAACCGCACAGTGATGCCGGTCATTGCGGCGCATATTGAAGACCCGGAACATCGTGACTGGGACGGGAGACTGCGAGAGATCGAGAGCTTCCTAAACAACGCCGTGAACAAGACGACAAACAGGACGCCGTTTGAGCTAATCCACGGCTACACGCCTGATTTCTACGCTGCCGCTTTGCAGCAGTTGGTTGACCCGGCCGAGGAACGAAAAGACCCGAACGAGCTACGAGAAAAGGCCCGAGAACGCATCCTGAAGGAGCAAGAGTAGAGTAAACACGCTTACGACCGTCGCCATTTTCCGGCGAAACTGTACGAGGTTGGGGAGGTGGTCTTCATGAGACGGGGACCGGAACACACCGGGGAGCCCACCAAGACGCAGGCGAAATATCGTGGTCCAATCGTAGTGACTCAAGTTTTGCCTGCCGATACATACCGTGTCGCTCAACTGGGACAGCCTGGAAGAAGGCGATTTGCAACAACAGCACACGCGTCGCAGCTGAAAGGTTGGTCGTCAACAGACGAAACTTCCCACTTGGAAGACGACGAATTGTCATCAGAAGAAGGCAGCGCCTCTGAGGAAGACCAAGTTACCGTGCAGCTACCACGGCGTTCAACCCGCAAGCGTACTGCACCCAGTTGAAAGTTGAAGCTGGGAAAGTTCATCTGCACATTCTCGTATTTTTGCGCTAGTGAACGTGCAGTGAAATATTCATATATTCACTTATGTTTGTAATCGCTTTTTTTTTGCCACTTTGTTGTGTTTCGCGCCATTGTACCTTTTGTACGAGTAAGGAAATTACCTTATTCTGTGTGTTTTGCTACTTCAGGGATTTTGTCTCGAGTATGAGGGCCGAAATTCAATGTCGCACGGGTCCTACGAATACTCTGTGTTACCTGTGTTTATCGTTAAACAGTGAGCGTTGGTGCGAAAGAAACGTTGTGTTGTAGTAACTTGTGCGCCATTTTTTCTGCGCTTTTTTTTGCATTTTCTTTGTTCGTATGCACGATGTGATCAACTGTTGTGAAGCTTTTCATGTGTCTATTTCTCTAAAATGACAGTCCTATTAACGGGGACGTTAATTTCTGTCAGGATGCCCGAATGTAGGCGAACGATTCGTCCCCTTCCCATTTTTTTGCGTTTCCTTGTGTATTTTATTTTAGTGTCAATGCTCTGTTTTGGTTTCGGACCTCTGTTTCTTCTTACGTCGAGCTGGCGAGCGTTCCCCCACGGTCGCCTTGTTGCTCGCCGTCCCGTGTGCTGTGTTTATGACCTACCGAGCGGCGCCAAGACATCCGACACCGGTGGCTACGTGGTCTGGGACCGGGGCGCGAGACGGACTGTGCCCGGCAGTCGAGCGTTGAGCGTCTACGAGTGTGCGTGTGTGGTGAGAGCCCTGAGCGGATCGCGAGAACGCGTATGTAAGCGAAAGAGACGGCGCCGCCCAGGCGCATTTGTCAGTTTTGTACGAACCCAAGTCAATAATTAAACAGTTTGTTTTTGCCTTCTCCTACGAATTGTACGGAAGCTTTTATTCGACCGTCTGTCTTCAAGCAAGAAAACGACCTGGAAGGTAATTCGAGAAATCGATAGCTAACACGTGACAGGGACACCTATGGTAGTGTCAAGTTTCGAAACTACGAACTGCCACCCTTCCGATTTCAGGAAGTTTGCTGCCAAATTAAAACTGTTTCCACCAATTTGTTTAGAAATTGCTTGTGGTTACCGGGATATATAAAACACCCACTTTCATATGAGCCAGAGAACATAAACGCGACAAAAATTGGTTGTCTGTCCCTTAAAGTCTCCAAGGGACCGGAAATACAGAGAATTGTACTTAACCCGTAAATTCTACTGCCTGGAGCCAGCTGGAATGAATGCTTTGAAAGGTAGCCTAGAAACCTTACGGTATCTCAATCGAACAGAAAAATAATACTCTCACAAAAACTTGGATACGGTTTCCGTGAGTTCTTTTTTTTGTGCTCCTGTCTTGCTCCTAGCCAATTTCGACATACCACGAGCACTCGCCTCGCTCGACCTTCGGAATTTCGTCTTATTACCTGCTTTACACACACACACATCAAGAAAAAAGGAAGAAAACAGAAAAAAGTCCTTGAATCTACCGCAAAGCTCCCCGTTGATTGTACCTGCGCATACCCCTTCTGTTTTTCTGCGAACACTGGCCTCCCAACCGGAATTCGTCAGACTGTACGGGCTGTTGTTGTTTATGAGTTTTCTCTTTTACACACAGTTCAGTAAGCTTGAAATTGCACCGCCAAAACGCCCCTCTCGGCCACAAAATTCCCAGAAGCCTCCTTTGAGGTCTCCGGGCACTACAGCAGCCCAGCCTAAATCATTCCCCCCTGTTTCCGCCGACCCTCTCGTAGCCTACCCTCTTTCTCTCTTGCGGGGTCCTGTCGCAATAGCCACACCTCCGTTGCTCTCTCCCGATTTCGCTCCTTTCAACCGACCGTTGACCCACTCGGCTGTTGTTGTTTACGAGTTTTCTCTCTTACACAAGCATCCTTTGAGGTAACCTGCAACCACCGCAGCCCAGCCTAAACTATTCCACCCTTTTCCCCCCACCCTCCCGTAGTCTTCTCTCTTTCTCTTTTACGGGGTCCTGTCGCAATAACCACACCTCCGTTGCTCTCTCACTATTTCGCTCCTTTCAACCGACCGTTGACCCACACTGCTGTCCTCCTTCTGGCCCCGCTCGTAACAATCTCCACCTCTCTCTCCAACTCAGTCTGAATATATAAAACAGTGTGCCAGAGATGAACCCTGGTGCCTTGAAAAAGACAAGTCGCCTGATACAGTAAAGGCGCGCGAAGCTGAACGTCAATAAAAACGACGAAATGAAAACTTTAGAGAAGCATATTCAATTGCCTGCGGGAAAGCTGTGGCTGGAGGCGCCACACGCCTCGCAGCCCAACCAGAGAAGAGGACGATGAGTGCGGGCACCGGGGTAGGAGCGTGAGCACGCAATAAAAAAGACGAGAACCAGGAGGCGTTTGATCAGGTAATGCGGGTGTCGGTCTCTTCGCTGTCTCTACATTTCTCTGTCTCTACATGGGGGTTACACTACGTTCCAATTCGTGCTCCGATAAATGAAACAACATAACAGCACTGTAGTACTAAGTACTGCAGTACTAAGCCCTGCCACTAACCGATCCCTGTTCTTTCAAATTTCGTTAGTTTATTGACACTAGTGTTTCTGTGAGTTGTCCAAGGATACTTCTGGTTATCACCCTCATCAGTGTGCAACCATGTGTGCAGTACTAATTCTTCGTGAACCATACAGATTTCAAAACACGGTTCACGCCGGCGTCTGTTATCCGTTCCGCCTATAGGCACAGTTGAAATGGTGAAGACTGTTAAAATTATTCAGCATTCGGAACAATCAAACACTGAGATAACGGGGGCAAATGGCTACACTCTTGGCCAAAAAATAACAACGGCGCTGTGTCATTGCTCTTTCCCAAAGATAACTGTTGTGGCATAACCATTGCTCCCCTACGGGACTAAAAGTGGGGAGGGGCAGGAACCGCTGCTCTCCAAAGCGTTCGTCCTTAGCACAAAAAGTTGTCGCGCCGATGACATAACCACCACAAAGACAGGCTAGGAGCGGCGAGAAAAAGCCTCTGCAGTACAACCCGGCGAGATACCACTCCATCACAAGGCTCTTAAAAACGGTAGCCGTTCTTGGGCCACTTAAATACAGAAATGTTTAGATGCAAAGCATCTCTTGCTCGGGGCTATGTCCTGCGTCCGTCCGTTGTCCTCACCTCTCCCCTTACACTACACATAAAAAAGAAAGTCAGCGGCGCCCGGTTTCGATACCACGACTCTCTGGCCGCAAAGGGAGGTACGCGGCGCTCTTACGCTGCGCTAAAAAAATCGAGACTGGAGAAATTGCTACGAACGCGCCTTATGTCCTTGACTCATTCAAACTACGTCAAGAAGCTACTGATACAATGAAGGCACGCGAAGCTGAACGTCAACGGAAACGACGAACTGAAAACTTTAGAGGAGGATGTTGAATTTCCCGTGGGAAAGCTGTTGCGGCAAGCGCCACGCGCCTTGCAGCTTAACCAAAGAAGAGGACGAAGAGGGCGGGAAGCGGGGTAGAAGCGTGAGCACACAATAAAGAAAGACGATAACCAGGAGGTGTTCGATCAGGCAAAGTGGGTGTCGGTCTCTTCGCTGTCTCTACACTTCTCTACATTTCTATGTCTCTACATGGGGGTTCACACTACCTTCCCATTCGTGCACCGATAAATGAAGCAACATAACGGCAACACATTGAAACCTACACGGAACCCCTATGATTCTTCGCATCCTCCTCGTGCATCTCCATGGGAAGATGGTGTAATTTTTTTCTATCTGCATGTCTGTTTGTCGGTTTGCGTGTTTGTGACTCGATTTAGACACCCGGCCAAATTGAAATTAAATCTGGTCAATAGTATTGTATGCGCCAATCCAATTCTAAACGTTTAAGTCCAGCGTCAGCGTTCACGTCGACATTGTTGAAGAAGAACAGGAGATTACGCAAATATAAGGCCGAAAATTATGCATAAGTAATATTTGCACTGTTCATTTACACAAAAATGTGTGGATTATTGGTTTTTGCCATAGCCCATGAACCAATAAACCAACGGCACAAAACAGTCGTCTGTTGTTGACAGCGATACCTACTGGCGAAATTTAAGAAATCAAGCGTAAACAGCAATGAAAGGATCCCCTGTCTGGGATTCGCGTTCCGCTCGGAACACTCGTGCATCGGCGTTTTATAAATGCTGTAGTAGAGTGTCTCAATTCACGTGCGTCTCCGTCATACGGCAGCGCTGGCATCGAGACACAGGACTTGGAGCAGAAAAACGCGGTAAATTTCAATTAACTTGAGCAAAACCCTAGCGAGTTATTTCAGGAGGAAGGAGGGACAGCATGAGAGGTTAGAGGGAAAGAGAATGGAACGCTTTTGTTTGTGCGGGAACAAGTGGGGTATCGTCTATAGTAGTTCCACGGGCAGCACAGTCGGTAGTGCCACGGGCAACAGTAGGTGACGGAGGGAATGTATTTAAAGCAGTTGATGTACCTATCGCAAAAACAAAGCATCCATGAATTTTTAATAAAGGAACACTACAAATATCGCTTCTGTATTGAGTATATGCCTTGTATTTGCGCAATGTCTTGTTCTTGTTCGACCATGTGGACAAGTATGAACATTGACACTGGAATTAGACGTTTAGATGTCAATATACGCTGTGGATATAGTGCCGCAGTGCAATCCCCCCATCGGGGTATGCGTCATAGCGCCTGTATGAAAGGACTGAAAGAAGACGAGGAACAGGATCGAGACCCATTCTGCCTGTTTTGCCAGTGCTACTGCATGGCGGCCTAGTGTTCTTTCTCCCGGTGTGTCTACACCATTAAACTCTCCTGTTTCATTTTTCCCGTGACATTTTTGGTGGAGTGTGCGGGATACTAACCCATGCACTTCGACCCCGAAGAAACCGTCGCCTTTAAACCAAGCGGAGTGGACACAACACCCGTCCACAAGGTGAGCCGCCGCCTGCGAGGCCTTGAACCCGAGTTCGGCTGTCTTACCACTCGAACAAGGGCCGTCATGACCAGCACCGCCAGCCAAACCACCCAGTGCAGTGGTTCCACCTCGCCGGTGGTTTTTCACACACCACGCACACCACGGCAGTTTCACGGAGAATCCTATGAGGACGTGGGGGACTGGCTGGACGATTTCAATCGTGTAGCCGAGTTGAACGACTGGGAAGACAATCGCAAGCTCCGCCCCGTTTACTTTTCGCTGGAAGAGTCCGCTCGAATATGGTTCGTAAATAATGAGCGCAAGATGACCAGCTGGCCAGAGTTCCGGCGTAGGTTGCTGAAGACCTACGGCAGCAGGGAGCGGAAAGAGAAGGCAGAGCAGGCTCTTCAGTCCCGGGCTCGAACGCCGAATGAGAGCATGGCCATGTTTGTGGAAGACATGTCGTTTTTGTTAAGGCGCGCCGACCCCGAAAAGAGTGAAGCAGTGAAGGTGCGCCACCTCATGCGTGGTGTCAAGGAACAGTTTTTCGCTGGACTTGCTCGAAGCCCTCCTACGACCGTAGCCGAGTTCGTACGAGAGGCGACCACAATGGAACGCTCGCTGAGGCAACGCGCCACGCAGTATGGACGTCAAGTGGATATTGCCGCTTGCGGATCACCATTTGACGACATAAGATCCCTCCGGGAACTTGTGCGTAGCGCTCTGCGCGAAGAACGGCAGCTGCTACAGGGAGGAGGCAACCAGCCAACTATCGCTACCATTGCCGGTGTTATCCGTGAAGAAGTGCGCCGAGCGGTGGAACCACCATCATCTGAAGTCGAACGTTCGGTTCCAACCAATACGGATGTGCTGCGCACCGTAGCTCCCGTGACACGCCCAGTATCAGCTTATACTGATGTGGTCCACACTCCTGCTCCTGTAGCGCCTGTGTTTCGGCCTGCTGCCCCACAGCCATTTCAGCCCGTCTTGAACCCTGCGACCCGCTACCCAAGACGCCTGGAACGTAAAGCGACCTTGTGGCGCACATCTGACAACCGGCCCCTGTGCTACCATTCTGGAGAAGACCGTCATGTAATGCGCCACTGCCCTTATCGCCGAATGGGGCTCCGTGGGTTTTCGCCGGATGCGTCGCGACGGCGCTATGGGGAACGACCACATGAAATTTAAGCAGCCCAAGAAACACAGTTGGCTTTAAAATGTGTGAGCCATAAGGATGTGGACGGGGCACTCTATTGTCAGCGCGTAAAATAGGGTTTCATGCGCACGACATGAACAATGTCAGGGAGTTTGTCGTGATGGCGTGTGGGAAACACCTTCGGCAGTGACAACCTCGCATGTTACGTGTGTGACTCGGCACAACAATCGGTAATGCCCGAAGTAGCGCTTAAGGAGCTTTTCGCCGAGATCTCGAGCTCGAGCAGGGGTCCATACTCAGAATCTGTCTCCAGGCTTGAAAAGATCGGGAGTTTGGAAGAGGTTGCAGCAGTCGGTGCCATGCAGTTGTTGCCAACGTGTTTGCAAGCATGCCAGTTGCCGTGCATCTTCAGCGCACTTGGTAAGCTTGTCCCTGGCATGTTGTCGCTACTAGATTTGTGTGGGCGCATCGAATCTAACTTGGTCGTTACCTGTCGGCCATAAAGGTTGAAAGAATGGCGTAATGTGGGTCGTGTCTTGGTGGGCCTTTTATTGTAAGCGAAACTTGAGTATGGTCTTATGGACGCCCGAACGCAACACCTCCGAGGCACAGGGCTCCATACTGGCAGACTTCAAGGTCTAAAGCGCTGAATATAGGGGCCCCAGAACCGGTCCCTTCTTGAAATTTTGCGCGATACGGGTGCAGTGGAGTTCATATCAGAATATTTTCTTATGCCCTAGGGCAATCTTTCACACAAAAAAAGTATCGTGTCAAGGCGTCTAATGTCTTGTGTTCCACGTCGGTCTACATGCTCAGCATACCCGCTATTGTTCAGTTAAGGCGCTCAGTTATCCCCTTCTCTACTGCTTTTAGGCAGTCGACTTCCAATGGGAAGTGTCGCTGAGCCGCATGACTTGGTCCACCAGCACAGCGGTAATAAAGATGGTGTGAGTACCGTTGCGAAGCACTATGTTGGTGAATACTCTACAACCTCGGTTGCCATTCCCTGCTTGAGAGTTTTCGCTTCGACATACCAAGTGAATTTTTCAGTGGTGACTATTATCCACTTGCTTTGGGTAGAAGACATCAGACATGCCTCCAAAAAGTCGATATCGATCTATTCGTAGTGTTTCTTAGGGATTTGCGCACGCTGCAGTAGGTCGGCATGTCGGAATAGTGGTGTTTTGCGATGATAGAATTCATGAGACGTGACCACGTAATGTCGGATGGCCGCAGAAAGCTTCGGCCAGTAGTACGTCCAGTGAATCCCCCCCAGAGTTTGTGTGTAGCCAATGTGATCGGCAGTTGGCTATACTTGGCAAGCCTGCAAAAATTAGTTTCGATGTTTTGTGAGCCCTATGAACAGGTAGCTTCTTCAAGAGACGGAAAAGGCTACTTTATACAGCACTCCACTAGGCAAGTAAAACGATGAAATTTGTATTAAGAACAGCCTCTTCACGGTGTTCGTTGGTTCCTTTAGGAAGTCAACAAGTCACCGCAATTCCGGGTCTGCTTGCTGTCGCTGCGAGAGAAAAGATGCGTCGGGCACGGCACGAAATAATCAATCATCGTCGCAGTCATTCGCAGACTCCGGTACGGCGGGTACTCGTAAGAGACCGTCGGCATCCGCATGCTCTCGGCCAGACTTATATGCGACGGTGATGTCGAATACTGGAAACCACAGGCTCCACATGGCTAGTGTTCCAGGAGGGACATTTACTCTCATTAGCCAGCAAAGTGAGTGATACTCCATGACCTCTGTAAACGAACGACCATACAGATACTGTAAAAATTTTAGTACTGCCCACATGACAGCCCGACACGCCTTTTCAGTTGCCAAGTAGTTGGCTTCTCAGAGTAAAAGCGTTCGGCTAGCGTAAGAGATAACCCTTTTGACACCGCCTTGCCATTGCAAGAGAACCGCTCTGAGCCCAATGTTGCTGGCATCGGTGCAATGTGTGGTGGCCGCGTTTTCATTGGAGTTAGCCAAGACTGCTTGTGCTTGCAGACACTGCCGTAGCTTGTCGAACGTATCGTGCTGTTTTTTATTCCAGATGAACGGGACATCACTTTTCGTACGTCGAGCGAGAAGGGTTGATATGTAGGCGAAGCTCCACACACATTGCCAGTAACAGGAGTATAGGCCGAAATATCGTCTGACCACTTTCTTGATGGAGGGCGTGGGGGATTTGGCAACAGGCTTAACTTTGCTGGGATCAGAGCGCATCCTGGATCGGCTGAGCACATCTCCTACGAACAGCAGTTCCTCGTACTGAACGCTTTTGAGAACGCTTTTTGTGTTCGGGTTATGTTTTCGGAACGCTTTTGTGAACGCTTTTTGGGTTCCAGGGGCGTATGGCGCATCGTATTGCCTCCAGGACCGACGTAGGTCGTTCGAGGTGTTCTTATAATGTGCCGGAAAATATGATGACGTCATTTAGGTACACCAACCGGGTTCGCTACATTAGGCAATTTACCACGGCGTTCATGAGTGTGACAAAAGTTGTTGGAGCAGAGCAAAACCGAAGAGCAAGACCTTAAATTTGTATATCCCATTCGGTGTCACAAGAGCTGTTTTCTCGTGGTGAGGCTCATTGAACTATATCTACCAATAGCCTCGTTTGAGGCCCGTAGACGAAAGCAGCCGGCGTGTAGTAGACTGCCGAGAGAGTCTTCAATCCGAGGCAGCGGGTAGACGACCTTTTTGGTCAGATTGTTTAGCTTGCCGTGATCAACACGAAGCGTAATGTCCCGTCCATCTTTTTCACCAGACCGACCGGAAATACTTACAGGCTCTGTGAGGATATCATGACGTCGTCTTTCAGCACGTTCTGTACCTGCCGTTTATTGCATCGTGCTCTTTGAGGGCCACAATATACGGCTTCTGAGGAACGAGTATCGTCGCTACTTCTACAATTATCAGGTGTTTCGAAGTGGGCTTTCCGGCGAATCCCTTATGTGGACAAAAAGCAGTGTTTGTAGTCTTTGTGTACGTTAATGAGCGTTCGCTGCTATCCACCGGACAGGATGGAGTTGAATCTGTAATACGTTTACATCTTGCCGTTGTTGTAGTGGCAGCCTGCAGCAGGAAAGAATTTTCTGTGACGCTGATACCTTCAAAGAAGGCTACCGTAGTCTCTTTAGCTATGTGCCTCTGGACATTGCTAAAATTGGCTAGCGGGAATTGCGGCGGCAGCAGGATAAGTGCCCGAGGCCTCTTCCGATGGCAAATTTAGGGTCTACAAAAGAAAACTATTCAGCTCAGCAACCCCATCGGCTGTGCAAGGGTTGTCACGTGATATCGTGAAAAGTGCGCAACACCACGTGGGCATGCTTACGTTGTCTCTTGCAATTTTTGAGGTACACGTCGCTGCTCGGCAAGGTCGTCCAAAGGCAGGTTGTCGACAGCCTAACCAAATGGCACAGGTGTTTATAACGACCTCATGTTCAGGCAAGAAGTCCATCTCCGAGATTGTGACCCTGGAGCACAGTGCGAGAATGACAAAAGTGTAAACAAAGTCAGAGCCCCCTAAGCGAATCCTGGCCCCGACATTCCCTCCCGCTGTTACTAGGTGACCTCCAGCCAATCGAAATTGCTGCCCGTCAGATGGAGCCCTTAGATTCCGCAACCGGTCCGCAACGTGTTGGATTATGATGGAGGGATCCGCACCGCTGTTCAGAAAAGCGGTTCTGTTATGCCCGTCAACACTAACACTAACCTCCGCACTAGCGGCGTCGTCGGCTTTATGGCTCGTCTTCGTTGTGTGTCGACACGGCGGGCGTGCTTTGTTGGTGTCTTGTTCCCGCCGGGTCGTCGCTACACCGTGGTCTTGTTTCGGCGGTGGTTGAAGGTGTTCGGTACTTCTTTTGTCAGCAACCTTGCATCCTGAGTTTCATTAACCTTGCTTCCCCGCCACGGGCTCAAAAACTGAACTTACAGGCCATCTTCACGTGCGCGACGTGTCGGCGAGAGCTGCGGTGCAGAAGAAGGGGATTTGCGATCGACGAATGAGCGGAGTCATGTTGCGGAAGGGCGCTGGTCAAGTCGGGTGCTAGGAACAGCCAAGGAGAAGCTACGGAGCCCAATAGCGCCGTAGGGGTACCGTCTGTAAATGTGGTCAGGTACGATAAAGTGATAGCATGTGCGCCGAAAATCCCTCTTAAGGGTTGGTGGTAGCCCCGATTCCGGCATGGGCCACGGGTGCACCGGCTATTTTGGCTGTTGGGATGGGACAGTTCCCCGACTTGCAGACTGCTGACGCAATGCTGCCGCTCAGATTTACGGCAGCTCTTGCGCGGACGGCTTGGCACTGGAGGTGACACTGATTAATGCACCTCCTGACACACAATGCTGGCGAAAGGCTGTACCAGCTGTTGACACGCACGTCCGGGTTTGCCTAGCCCTTCGAGCAAATCTGACTTGATTACTTCTCGCAAATAGCAGTCATCGCTCGTCAAGCTGGCTGCATTGCTGGGAGCGCTGGTGGAAGTCCGATAATACTGGCGGCTTCGCTCCTGCACAGCCCGCTCAATTGCCGCGGCTGCCTTAATCTGCTCTTCCATGGTGCGCGGTGGGTCTTGTACAAGGCCCGCAAACAGGTTCTCCTTGACGCCGTGTATAAAGTAATGGAGTTTGTTAGGTTTAAACATTGCAGGATCAGTGCGACGAAAATGGCGCGTGAAGTCGTCAGCACAGATGTTGGTACTTTTGGTGGGTTCCTGGATTCGAGACTCCAGCAAACGCAGCGCTTGGTCCCGGCAATCCGAGCTCGAAAACGTGATCGCCATCTGCTGAAGGAAGTAGGTCCACGTCGTCAAAGAGGCCTCATTGTTTTCGTACCTAGTACGTGGACCGTCTTCTAACGCGGAGTAGACACTTCGCCGTTGGAGGGCATCATCCCACTGATTAAAACTGGCAGCGGCCTCGAAGTCCGCAATGTAATCTAATGGCTCATTTGCTCCTCCAACAGTTGAGACCCCCAAAGAAGATATTTAACGTTCGAAATTCAACGTAAATGCCTTTGGTCTAATATGTACGAGTGCCTTGTCGTCTTTATGAGGCAAATATTCGGGAAACAGCACATATGTTTTTGCAGAGTTCAAACAAAGTTAGACTGTGAATCCTGACTTTTTCACTTAACATTAGTATAGGTGAGTTGAAAATGCAGCTGGGGCATACGGCTGCCGCGATATTATGGTAGTGTTTGTATGCAGAGCTTGTATGCTCTTTTAATAAAAGCTAACTGAAAGGTACTTAGCTGTAATGCGTGTGTTTGGTTTGCCGCTGTTATCGTTGTTGTTATTCCCGTTTTAGATGCGAAGCATGTTATGGTCGCGATGTTCCCTCCACCGTTGTGTGGGTGCCGTTGTGTGGCGTCCACACCCCCGCTGCGCATGCTTGGACAGGCACCGATGACGATGATTGTGGCAGGATGCCCATAAGAATTGGCCAACCAAAGAACTCGTCACGAAATAGCTTCGCGTTCAACCACCGTCGTCATCTCCCGCTAGGGGAACCTCCTCCGGCAACGCCGTGATGAGTACCACGGGCACCGCCGCCGGTAACGCCACCTGCAACGCCAGTGTCAGCGCCGCGGAGAAGAGGGCACAAGAAGAAGAACAAGAAGAAGAAGGAGCAGCAACTCCTCCTGCCGTGATCGTCCACTTGGAACACGAAAACGCCGACCTCATCTGGCGCCAAGACTTGGTGCGCCTGATTAAACACGCGAGTCCGTACGCGGCCGTGCGGAAGCGCCAGGACATCATGGACAGCGACGAGTACTACAAATTGATGAGGATGACAAACGCGGAACAACATGAGCTGCTGCACGAGATCATCCACGGGCAGACGACGCCGTCAGCACCTCCGTTACGGGTCTTCTTCACCATACTGGCCAGTTCCGGCAAGACCTTCGTCCTCCGGCTTGCAATGGACCTCTACAACAGGTACAGCAACACCGGCAACAACACCGCCTATAACGTGTTCGTCACATGCGCGAGCACCATCTGCGCGGGCTGTGGTAGTGGGAGGAACCACGGTGACGCGGCTTTCAAG
Source organism: Haemaphysalis longicornis (assembly GCF_048455015.1). NCBI lineage: Eukaryota > Metazoa > Arthropoda > Arachnida > Ixodida > Ixodidae > Haemaphysalis > Haemaphysalis longicornis. The sequence goes on along the minus strand of NW_027526329.1, from coordinate 2,071,691 downwards.
CTCTCTCGGATGACCACCGGCTCCAACAAGGACGGAGGCTTCAGCGCCAGCGAGAGTAACACCTTCCGCGTGGCCTTCCGCAACGTGAAATGCGTGATCATAGACGAGGTGAGCATGATGTCTCCGGACAACCTAAACGCAGTCGACTTGAGTCGACCCCATGGATGCTTCGTATACTACTCAGGGTTCCCCTGCGGGAAGATAGTGAAATTATTTTCGGTCTTCTCGTCCGTTTAAAGGTGTGTATTCGCTACACTTAGTGTGTAAGCTTTGCTATTTTGCTATGTGATGTGAACGGAGTATTTTATTGGCTTGTATTATCGCTCGTGAGACCTTCGTGACACGGACGATTAACATGAACAAGACGTTTGTGTATCCTACACCGACGTTCTTTGCCACGAACCACCGTTTGACTCAGGTAAGGCACTTCTATTTTCTTAACATTAAGATTTTCTTTTATGAAAATATATAAAAAAGGCTTACTTTGCAAGTATTCTCTCTTGCAAATTACAAAGTATCAACACACATATTTGGGCAGATCCTAGCGGTGGTGCCATTAGCGGGGAGCCTCTGCTCAACAAATGCGGCCCTTTCTCCTCCTCTTGCTGTCTATGTCGGCGGGGACTAACAATTGTTTCCCGAACAATGCATACGGCGCACGCGCTCCCCCGGCTATTTCACTTGATGAGCAACGGTCGCTTGCGAGGAGATGGGCTGTGGGTGAGTGTAGAACGATTTTGCAGCACCTTGAAAATTGAAGCACCTGTCGACTGTCCCATAGCTTGATTTTAGCGATGTCATCTTCCCTCTCTATTTTATGTTTGGTTACACGCAATACATAACTAGCCAAGTGGGGAAGCTGTCACAAGGCACGTTTAACCAGAACGAGATCGAGGTCGCACGAAAACTGGGAAATTAAGATGTATGTTTGTTAGCCATGGTTCTGTGGCAGTTCCAAGCGTTATGACAATCAACATAGCGGGAGACTCGGCTTGAACATTTTGAAGCAAGAGATGCCTCCGACTGTTTTGGCTTATTTAGGACCAATTATACCTGTGAGACTGTCGAGGTCGATTATCGAGGTCACCTATTATTGCTTAGCCGAAAAAACTGTGGCACCGCCTGTTGTTTCCACATACACCTCCGACATTAAAAATCTTGCTTGGCCTGAGTGATTTTTCTGCAAAGTAAAATGCTGCTAAAGTAGGAAATTAAGCACGTTATATTCATCTGAATATTGTGACTGCTTCCTGCATCAATACTAACATTGAGACTAGAGTAGTTCCACCCATTAAGGGAGAGGCAGTGAAGCGACAAAACTTTAGTATGATCAACAGAGAGAGAGAGAGCCGAAACTTTTTAGATGCGACTCTATTGCGTTAACGTTTAGTGTTTGGGGAGTTGGTGGTAGTGAATGCGTTGTATCAGCAGCTTCTTGACGTAGTTTGAATGAGTCAAGGATATGAGGTGCGTTCATAGCCTTCCATTCTGTGTCGGCTTTGTGGCGCGGTGGGTAGAGCACCATGTACCTTGCGTTCCACCCGTAACGTCGTGGGATCGAAACCAGGCGCCGGTAAGTATTATTTTTTTATATAGTGTAGAGGGAGGGGTGCGGACCTGTTGTTGAGAGCGAGGAGGGTAGCGTGATGCGGGAGGACAGGAGTGAGGAAGAGGGCGCACCTGGAACGGCTGTTGCGGACGCCGAGGCACGCCAACGCCGACAAAGCCGGGTGACATCGTGGGGTAAAGAAATGCTCTGCATTTAAAACAATGATCAATTGTCTCTGGTTGATCACAGAGGCGACAATTGTCCGACCAAGGAATAGACATTCCTTTTTCGCGCACCCATGTCTTAACTGGGAGAGTGGAAGAATGAAGCTTGAAGAAAAATGTTTTTGCATTTGGCGGGATACACATGCTCATTACGCGTTTTAAAACATTGCTTTTGTGCTGGCCTAAGTAAGGCTGGCGATAAACGGGCATCGGGAATAGACTTTCAATAAGAGTGCTCGTCATATTTTTCCTTGAAATTGTCATCATCATCATCATCACCAGCCTGTCTACGCCCACTGCAGGGCAAAGGCCTCTCCCATTATTCTCCAATTACCTCGGTCCTGGGCCAACTGTGACCAATTTATCCCCGCAAACTTCTTGATTCATCTGCCCATCTAACTTTCTGCCGCCCCCTACAGCGCTTGCCTTCTCTAGGGATCCACTCTGTTACCCTTAATGACCAGCGGTTATCTTGCCTTCGCATTACATGCCTTGCCCAAGTCCATTTCTTCTTCTTAATTTATACTAATATGTCTTTAACACCAGTTTGCTCCCTGACCCACTCCGCTCTCTTCTTGTCCCTTAATGTTACACCTATCATTTTCCGCTCCATTGCCCGCTGAGTCGTTCTCAATTTAGGTTGAACCCTCTTAGTGAGCCTCCAAGTTTCTGCCCCGTAGGTGAGTACCCGTAAGATGCAGCTGTCATACACTTTCTTCTTCAACGACAATGGTAGGCTGCTACTCATTATCTAAGAATGTCTGCCATATCCACCCCACCCCATTCTGATCCTTCTAATTATCTCTGCCTCATGGTGGGGATCTGGGGTCACAACTTGGCCTAAGTATATATATTCGCTTACCACTTCCACTGCCTCGCCATCTATCTCAAACTGCTGTGCTGTCCCGAGGTTATTGATCATTGCTTTAGTTTTCTGCATATTAATTTTCAGGCCCACGGTTCTACTCTGTTCGCCCAGTGCGGAAAGCATGCTTTGCAACTCGTCCCCCGAGTTGCTTAGCAAGGCAACGTCATCAGCGAATCTGAGGTTACTGAGGTATTCTCCATTAACCCTTACTCCCACCTGTTCCCAATCCAACGTTCTGAATACTTCTTGTAAGCATGCTGTGAATAACATTGGAGAGATTGTGTCTCCTTGTCTGACACCCTTCCTTATAGGTATTTTACTGCTCTCCCTATGGAGGATGATGGTAGCTGTAGACCCATTATAGATATCCTCTAGTATTCTTACATAACGCTCATATACCCCCTGGTTCCGTAATGCCTGAATGACTGCTAGGGTTTCGACCGAGTCAAATGCTTTCTCATAATCTATGAAGGCTATATATAGGGGTTCAGTATACTCAGCGCACTTCTCTATCACCTGATTGATCGTGTGAATATGGTCCATTGTTGAATAACCTTTACGGAACCCTGCTTGTTCTTTAGGTTGACTGAAATCTAAGGTTGCAGAGATTCGGTTAGCGATTGCCTTGGTAAATACCTTGACATGCTGAACCGATATTCCAAGGAAAACCGCGCGGTCAGAAAGTTAACAGACTCCACGACCTTTTTGAGAAATCCCCATGGAGGCTTCGCATGACTTCGCCCGTACATACAAGCAAAAAAGGCAAATAAAAACTTATGCGTTGCTGAAGTACAGTTAGTAAAAGTGGGTGATCAACCAATTTGTAGAAGAAAAACCGGACACAAGTTGGTGCACAAACAAATGCATGAGCCCGACACCCCCTGCCTTTGAAGGAAGAAACAAGTGTTCCCTGCGCATAGGTTCCCATTGAGAGGTATCCTGAAGCTAATGAAATAGTCAGTGCTTTCCACACAAATTACAGCACGTTATTTGGGGGGTCCAGTATTATTACTCGGCAATTAAAGTTCCATTCCCTCATTGACTTACTTCCCAGGCTTACAGAGGACGAGTGCATGATGGTGTCAGGGCCTATTACACTGGAGGAAATTAAGGATGCCATCACCGCGCTTAAGACTAACAATACCCAGGGACAGATGTCTTTGGTGGGGAGTTCTATCAAACGTTTTCTGGTATCCTCGCTCCAGTTCTCTTGGACGTGTTTACGGCTGCCTATGATCATAATATCTTCCCGCCAACCTTTTATTCAGGACACACGGTGCTAATCCCCAAAACTGTGGATGCAGAAAAGCTGAGGTATGTAGAGGGTTACCGACCAATCTCCCTCTGCAACGTTGACTACAAAGTTTCGCAAAAATTTTATCTAGCCGCCTTCAATTTGTAATCACTAGTTTAGTGGGTCCCACCAAACTTGCGGTATTCGGGGCAGGAGTATTCACAAAAATATTCCTATCGCTCGTTCTGTGTTGGAGTGCGGGTCCGATTCGGTAGATCATGTGGCCCTAATACAAATTGACCTTGCAAAAGCGCTTGATCGGGTTTCTCATGATTTCTTATTCGCACTTCTGGCAGCAGTCAACTTAGGTGATGTGTTATATCAGGGCATCAAGCTGTGCTATGATCGGTGCAGTACACAGCTTATCGTCAATCGTATTCTGTCTGAGCCGATTGCGATCAAGTCGTCTGTCAAACAAGACTGCCCCCTGTCACCGTTGCTGTTTGCATTGTACCTCGAGCCGCCAAAAAACCGAGGCGGCTCGAGGTACAATGCAAACAGCAACGGTGACAGGGGGCGCCATTGGGCTCATGCATTTGTTTGTGCACCAACTTGTGTCTCGTTTTTTCTTCTACAAATTGGTTGATCACCCACTTTTACTAACTGTACTTCAGCAACGCATAAGTTTTTATTTGCCTTTTTTGCTTGTATTTACGGGCGAAGTCATGCGATGCCTCCATGGGGATTTCTCAAAAAGGTCGTGGAGTCTGTTAACTTTCTGACCGCGCGGTTTTCCTTGGAATATCTGTTCAGCATGTCAAGGTATTTACCAAGGCAATCGCTAACCGAATCTCTGCAACCTTAGATTTCAGTCAACCTAAAGAACAAGCAGGGTTCCGTAAAGGTTATTCAACAATGGACCATATTCACACGATCAATCAGGTGATAGAGAAGTGCGCTGAGTGTACTGAACCCCTATATATAGCCTTCATAGATTATGAGAAAGCATTTGACTCGGTCGAAACCCTAGCAGTCATTCAGGCATTACGGAACCAGGGGGTATATGAGCATTATGTAAGAATACTAGAGGATATCTATAATGGGTCTACAGCTACCATCATCCTCCATAGGGAGAGCAGTAAAATACCTATAAGGAAAGGTGTCAGACAAGGAGACACAATCTCTCCTATGTTATTCACAGCATGCTTACAAGAAGTATATAGAACGTTGGATTGGGAACAGGTGGGAGTAAGGGTTAACGGAGAATACCTCAGTAACCTCAGATTCGCTGATGACGTTGCCTTGCTAAGCAACTCGGGGGACGAGTTGCAAAGCATGCTTTCCGCACTGGGTGAACAGAGTAAAACCGTGGGCCTGAAAATTAATATGCAGAAAACTAAAGTAGTGATCAATAACCTCGGGACAGCACAGCAGTTTGAGATAGATGGCGAGGCAGTGGAAGTGGTAAGCGAATATATATACTTAGGCCAAGTTGTGACCCCATCTCCCAACCATGAGGCAGAGATAATTAGAAGGATCAGAATGGGGTGGGGTGCATATGGCAGACATTCTCAGATAATAAGTAGCAGCCTACTATTGTCGTTGAAGAAGAAAGTGTATGACAGCTGCATCTTACCGGTACTCACCTAGGGGGCAGAAACTTGGAGGCTCACTAAGAGGGTTCAACTTAAATTGAGAACGACTCAGCGGGCAATGGAGCGGAAAATGATAGGTGTAACATTAAGGGACAAGAAGAGAGCGGAGTGGGTCAGGGAGCAAACTGGTGTTAAAGACATATTAGTAGAAATTAAGAAGAAGAAATGGACGTGGGCAGGGCATGTAATGCGAAGGCAAGATAACCGCTGGTGATTAAGGGTAACAGAGTGGATCCCTAGAGAAGGCAAGCGCTGTAGGGGGCGGCAGAAAGTTAGATGGGGAGATGAATCAAGAAGTTTGCGGGGATAAATTGGTCACAGCTGGCCCAGGACGGAGGTAATTGGAAAATAATGGGAGAGGCCTTTGCCCTGCAGTGGGCGTAGACAGGCTGGTGGTGATGATGATGATGATGATGTCAAGGAAAAATATGACGAGCACTCTTATTGAAAGTCTATTCCCGATGCCCGTTTAGCGCCAGCCTTACTTAGGCCAGCAGAAAAGCAATGTTTTAAAACGCGTAAAGAGCATGTGTATCCCGCCAAATGCAAAAACATTTTTCTTCAAGCTTCATTCTTCCACTCTCCCAGTTAAGACATGGCTGCGCGAAAAAGGAATGTCTATTCCTTGGTCGGACAATTGTCGCCTCTGTAATCAACCAGAGACAATTGATCATTGTTTTAAATGCGGAGCATTTCTTTACCTCACGATGTCACCCGGCGTTGTCGGCGTTGGCGTGCCTCGGCGTCCGCACCAGCCGTTCCAGGTGCGCCCTGTCCCCCACTCCTGCCCTCCCGCATCACGCTACCCTTCTCGCTCTCAACAACAGGTCCGCACCCCTCCCCTTACACTATATAAAAAAATAATACTTACCGGCGCCTGGTTTCGATCCCACGACCTCACGGATGGAACGCAAGGTACATGGTGCTCTACCCACCGTGCCACAAAGCCGACACAGAATGGAAGGCTACGAACGCGCCTTATATCCTTGACTCATTCAAACTACGCCAAGAAGCTACTGATACAACGCATGATGGGGCAATGGTTAACACTTGCAATGAAAGAAAAGAACCTCCCACTTACAGCAAAAATGATGGAGTAAAGGTCGTTGCAACAGCGAAGCCACAAGCATACCGCTTAGAGAGATTGACCAATATTAGCCGATAAAAAAATAATAATCATAAAATATAATAATCATACGCGTTCCCGACACGTTTCATGCGATTTGAGAATATCCAACGGAAACACCAAGTGCACCCCACGATGCGTCGAATCTACACGGGGTTCCCCTCGTGGGGAGGTGGGCACAATTTGTTTGGTTTGGCCGACTGCGTGAGCCCGAGTAGCCGACGTGTTAGACTGTCAGTTGTGAGCATAGCAAACTCATTATGACCTTTTCGAAAAGATTCTACCACTGGCACAAAGACTAATCTTTGCGCCACTCATAAAAGAGAAGACCATGAGAGTACAACAGGATATGATAGTAGCAAAATTTATAAAAGGATAGTGTTTGCTTGAAACGTTTATGCGCTTCTAACTAACGGTAGTAGTTTCCGCCACAGTGTGATGAGGCGCCGCGATACGATTCGCGTTGGGGCCGCAGTGGCTGGTTGTGGCTAGCTGGAAATTGTTGTGCAGGTGCACAGAGCTTTTCTTGAGGGGGTCAACCGGCTCGGAACAAGGCTGGAACAAGCATCAGGTCCTAGGTGACACTCCTATGGCTGTATACAGTCAATCGGCTGGATAGTTCGCAGAAGCGAGCTTGCTGCGCGCATGTTGCATGAAAGACTTCGTTTGGCTGCTGTGTGTCAATTCGTCAGCCCGCATCTGAAAGTTCAGTCCCGAAACATGACGAGGTCACATCACTCGTCTGGAGGCAACGCTTATATATTATCTTCCGTAAACGGACCGGAGTGGCTTGTTCCCTACATCCAGGTCTCGCGTCTTTTCTCGTGTGACCGGTTTTGTTAAGCTGCCTTTCGCAGATGTCATCCTATAGTGTGTGCATTTCACTTCATCGCGTTCAATGAAGTCAAAATATTTTTGTTCCCCCACACTGACATGTTGATGCATTTGTAATTCTGGTTCGTCCGCTTACTTTGTCAATGTCATTCATGCCGAAAAGAGCACCTCGCCTGAAAGATTGCTCTGGCATGTACTGGAGAAGTAGGACGCCCTCAAAAGCGATCAACGTATGACTCTGTCGATGTTCCGGAGGACCTTGCCAGGACCAAACTTGTGGTTGAAATGAAGTGGACTATTGTATACAAACTCGGGTACACATGCGTATGCAATATTTTGGTAGTGTGGGTGAAAATGACAGCAACCTGAGAGAGTGAAAACAAAACAATGGTACACAGTTTCGCCGCCACGCCCACCCACCGATTGAAGACGCCCTTATTTACGTTTGTCCTAATTTCTTAACCTGTTGTCTCTATCGGGGTGCTGCAAATAGAGCAGGATGTGCTCCTGGATTTAGGAATAAAATGTACAGTCTAGCGCATAGTAACAATTAAGGAATCGACAAGTACGTAGTCAGTGAGAATGGAACATGTAGGGGTGGTATGGGAAAATGCGTCTGCAATTTGTGCGACGTCAGATGTTTGCATGGAGAGGTTTTTGAACATCGGCCACTATAGCTTTTCGTGCGGAGGCGCGTAAAAGTTGTTTAAGGAGCAGCCTGATCGGATATCAGTAGGTAGTTTACACTTCAAACCATTTTCACCAAAGCTAGAAGGACCGTGTTTTTCATAAATGTCCTGTTGATTTCGCCATATTTCTGATTCCAGAGCAACAAGCTGTGAGACAAGACAAAGTGTTTCTTAGTCTTGTTTGATTAAACGTCCTACTTATCAAATGTTTTAAAGTTGTTTTATGGCGCGAAAATTCTCAGATTGGTATTTTTGTATGATTTACACGCAATATTTCCGGCCAACGGAAAGCGCTGCTGAATTCATTGACGACCGACGACCGACCGTCGCGAGATGGGTACCATCAATCAGAAGGTCGTTTCCTTTGTCCACAGGACGCCTACTACCCCGACAAGTGCCGACGTGCACTGCAATCACTTCCAGTAGCCAATTTCCATCCGCACCGTTCGACTCTCCTCGCGAGCCACCTGTTTGCTACATATGTAGAGTGGCCTGTCCTAACTCGAGATCATACCGGCGTCGCAGCCACCCGCCGTGGTGGCTCAGTGCCTAAGGTGTTGCGCTGCTGAGCACGAGGTCGCGGGTTCAATTCCTGGCCGCGGCGGCCGCTTTTTTGATCGTGGCGAAAAGCACAACCACCCGTGTGTACGAGATTTCGGCGCACGTTAAAAGATACCCAGGTGGTCAAAATTATTCCGGAGCCCTCAACTACGGCGCGCCTCATCGCCTGCGTCGCGTCGGCGCGTTAAACGCTACAATCAATCAAATTAATCCAGCGGCGTCACAGCCCAGGGACAAGCGGTAGCCGGAGGTTCACATGGCCCGGACTAAAAGTAACAATTCTGAAAAGCGTTGGTCGCCACCTTTTACGCGTACTGGCAAAAACCAGCCGCCTAACTGTCCCCCCAATACCTCTGCTGCCTCAGACAGACGTTTTATACCCCCGCCAGTGCGCCAACGCAATCTCCATCACCTCGGCAGCGCCCCTTGTCAATGTCGCTGGTAAACTGGAAGGCAGAGCCGATGGGAGTGATGATGGTGATGACGGTTGGGTTTTGTGGGCGCAAGGCCGACTATGGGCAAACAGCGCCAAAGACGAAGTTACTGAATTTTGATCAGACCGTAAATACTAAAACATGTCACTAAAAGTAAAAGTGATGCAAAACGAAAGACAATGGAGAGGGCTGGTGTATAGGGCCAGGATGATTACACGTGATATGACAAAATCTGCAGAAAGTTTACCTCAGCTAAAAACATAAAAACACGTTGATTAGAAAGCATTGGTTGGTCTGCTAAAAAGTATGATGGGTGCAAAGGAATGTGTCGTCTGTATAATTCAGGAAAATGTTTGTGTCGTGTTCTGTCAAGTGCCTTGCATGTGATTAGTATGTGGACTACGGATGGGCCCTTTACACACCTGCTACACGTGGGTCCCGAAGTTCCAGTGAGTAGGAGGGAGTGCGTCACATGTGTGTGGCCTATACGCAGCCTAGCCAGGGCGACTTCAGTGTATCTGTTGTGTGAGTCAGTTATGTAGCGTCTCAGTTGTGGTTTTATTACGTGTAGTTTGTTGTCTGTTTCTTGACTCCAGCGTAATTGCCATGTGTTAAGAAGCTGTCGTCTGATGTGCGTCTTTAGGTCGGCGTAAGGTACTGTTGTTATGTCAACTGTGGTCATGAGAGCAGCAGCACCAGCCATTTGATCAGCAGTTTGATTGCCAGGGATCCCACAGTGACCTGGTACCCAGCAGAGTGATATCTAAATATGAAGCATATGCAGTCATTATGACCTTTAAGAGATCATTGATTACATAGTCTGTTGATGACCTTCCTGATGACAATGCCTGCACAATGCCTAGAGAAACTGTGTAGACGATGGGCTTTGGAATTTTATGTTGGAGGATGTGATTTGAGACGAGCAAAATGCCATACGCTTCTGCCGTGTAAATACTGCTGTGAAAATTCATTCTTTTGATAACTCTAAAATTTGGTCCGTGCGCTACACAAGAGACAGTAAAACCAGTTTTGGACGCGTCGCTATAGAATTCTCCGCACCTGTACTTGTCCTTCAGGAACAGGAAGTGCTGCAGAATTGTATTCCTGGGTACCCCATTTTTTTCTACAAGAGTGAATGACAGGTCGCAAGATACAGGACGAAGATGCCATTGTGGGATGAAATGAATTGGTGTTTTGTGCGTGTCTGAAAGGGGGACATTGAGTCCAGAGGCCTCCTCCATAACTCAGAGAGAACGGTAAGGATCCGATGGGAGTGAGGTTGCTGAACAGTCTCTACGAAAATTACCTCTGCCCCTCCTTATGGTCAAGAACAAGGTTGAAGTATGTATTTAGGGTGCACAGACGATGCCTTTGGTTGACACTGGAGTAACAGTTTGTGTTATGTCTTTTAAAAATGTACTTGGCGCAAAGTGATGTTCAGCTGGGACAGTGATGCCATGTTTCGAGGGGTTGGGGGTGAGTCTTCCTGCCCCATTGGCCTTTGGGTGGTGGACGTATTCCTAGACGGCAAATGCGCAAAGGCCGAATTCCCTGTGATCCATAGTTCCACACATGCTGTTCTAGCCATCGACGTCCTGCGTGAATGTGGCGCCATGGTGGACTGTGCGACGGATGAGCTCTCAATAAACAGCATGTTACATTCAATATTCGCCGAGGAGCTTTCTTTCTCAGAAGAACACGTTCTAGCTATTTCTGGACACATGCCCATGCCAGCCCGTTCAGCTCCTATTATTCCCCTAATGACCCGCGCTGATGGTGGGCCATCCTTTTGTGCTATAGCTGAACCTATCACATTGTAGGCACGGATGGGGTTGTGCGGCAGGGCCTACATTTATTTACAAATGCGATGTGGTGGCAGAGGTATCCGCGATACTTGGAGCTCCCGTAGGTTGGGCCGAGAAGCGCAGAAGCCTGGATGGGTGTTCTCTGTGGCATGCCTCGTTCTACATTCCGAGGCCACGTGCTGCCGAGGGGTGGGCGGAGGGACGGTGGTAATGGTGATGATCTTGGGGCGGTTTTTCCTCATAAGTGGTAGCTAAAGGACAACTGCCTACCCCCTCCCTTAGCGTGAGGCACGGCAAGATGAAAATAAGAACATCATCGAGGGAAGGTGAGTACAAGGTTAGTCCGGAGTCAAGATCCTTAAACCATCCATGTCAATGGGATATGGTAAGTTAAAGTGGTCCTGGTCGGTTCTGTTATAGCGTCCGGTGGCAGTCAAAGTCGTCACCGTGAGGGCTTTCGGAGCGCATTATAACCTCCGGTGCCCTGGGCTCGGAGTGGAGTAGCGGACGAGTTTGAGTAGCAATCGGCTGGCCCAATGTCACATTGCGGCGGGTATCCACATCAAAGCCGATGTGTAGACGGTTAACCAAGAGCCGGCTACTTAAACGCAGCGTTCTATACTGTTTGTCTCGCTGTAAAAACTTTACGCCTGTTCCATTTCAGCAGCGGTGGAGGCAATACAATTGGGCGGAGCATCGGTTCGTATGCCTTACGCGGAATAACTTGACGACACCGATGCTGACCGTGGTATTAGTGGTTTTGGGGAAGTAACCGCAAGCAGAAGGCGATAACGCGAAAACAAAGACGGATACAACGCCGTTGCCTCAGGCAATGCAGAGTCGGAGCAGGTGCTAATGTCGAATTATTCCTGCCGTTTCAGCGCAAGGTCCCCCATTGTGATGGACCCTGGAGTCGTCGACGATGGCGTCCAAACTTTGCAGTGCAAATGACCTCCGACGGGGGTTGGAGCATGTGCGGAGGGAGTATGTTCTTGGCACTCTGACCCTGTGGCCCATCCTTAGGATTTTTGGGACTCGTACCTTGCCAGCGTTCCGTTCATTCAACTATAATGGTCATGTTTAAGCTGAACATTAGAGTCGTCGGGCTGGAGGTTGTCGGATTGCCTATAGGGCAGTCGGGGACACTATCGTTACCATCGGCATTCTGGTACCGGTAGGTCTTACACAACGGTGTCAGCTCGTCGGACGAAAGTCTTTCTTGGTGATTCGCAATGAGTTACAGAGTGTGTGTCTCGTGGGGGCTTCTCAGCGGCTGCAGTATACGTGTTACGGACGGGGCAGCCAAGTCACAGCTGGTTGAAATGCATTGTAGAGCAGCTTCGCGCGACTGACGTCTTCAGTGGGGCTTATAAAGGGCTTTGTGGTTGCCAAGGTTGCGCTTGGGTCCAAGGGAGCGGCTTGCGGGAAAAGGTGGTAAAAGAAGTTTTTTGGGGGACGGGCCCGCTGCTTGAGCACAGCGGGGAAGCAGCGCAGATATATGTGCGGTCAGAGTGCTGAGGTGCAACTTAGGATCATTCCTCGTCGTTGCGATTGAGTTGCCGTCAACCGGGAATGTATCGTACCATATTAGCAATCGTCTTGCCATGGGTTGGTACTCTCGATGCCAGCATGTCAGTGAGAGGCAGGAGCATCTCTGCAGGAGTAGTGGAAGGCTGGGCGGCTTGAACTGGTGGCATTAGGTACAAACACTTTCACGCGAGCTTGTCTTAGGGCTGCGCTGCAGCTTGCGATAAGGTTGAAGTTAGGCAAGATGGTAGGAGCTTGTACATACAATAGTAATGACCCTGCTTTGGTGTGAATATGTAAAAGTAAAAAAAGTACTCCTTCTGGCAAAGCCACACGTCGGGATTATTAGTGTAGAACCGTAGGCGGGGTGGCAAGGCCGCTGCGTCGAGTGGAGTGTCGGAACCCTTGGAATTTAGTGCGTGGACTCAGCCACTTTGGAGTGGCCGAAGTTTGGTGGATGACCTTCAGCGAATCTGGGTTGTGGCAGAACATTACTACGCTCTCGCGTGGAAAGGCCACAAGAGGTACTGGAAGCCTGAGAGTGCGGTTTTCGTTATATCGTGCGTTACGGCATGCGAGGAATCTGCGGCAGAGGCCCATGCATTGTCATGGTGGGAGGAAGGACTCGTGCACAGGGACGCCATCACGTAAGCCTGCAGGGTGTAGTAGTGCCGCTCACCAAGGTTTAGGAGCTCATCGCGTAGGTTGGCCGGAAGCAGGTCGGTTGTGTTGCGGCAGCGCTCGTTCTGCGCGTGAATGCCGCGTATGACGAAGTGCGCTTATATTTTGAGGAACCAGGCATGGGGGTAGCGTAGCTGGAAGTCCTGCTATGGCGGCAGTGGGTAGGTAGGGCGGGACTCCCTGCTCCGGAAGTCCGGTTCACTAATAATTGTAGGCGCTGATGTGGTTGTGCTGCAGGGCCTACATTTATTTGAAGACGTGATTCTGTTGCACCAGGAATCCGCGAACCGAGGAGCACCCGTAGGTTGCGGCCGAGCAGCGCATAAGCCTTGGTGCTCTCCGGCGCGTGGTACGTCCTACATGCCAAGGCCACGCGCTGCCGACGATGGACACAGCGCCTGACCTTGCTCCGCCTGCTACATCCTCAGCCTCTACGCAGAAGGATGTTTTGCTGCCCTTATTGCTTGATTTCTGTACGCGGTGAGCGGAGCTTTTTACAGGGTGTGAACTTCGCACTGGCTAGTAGTGCTTTGCCACAGAGACAAATTAACTAGCAGTGTTCGAAAAATGTGAGAAAATTCCTGGCAGCAGAGACATCCGAAAATTTTGAATGTTGTGGGAGCTGCGCTGCGCTAGATGAACAATTCCTAAAGATGATAAGCAAGGGTCTTTCTTCTACCGAGCGGGAGAGATAAGTGGTGTCCTGTTAAGACATGCATCGGTGTTTGATTTTTCGCATGGCGACCCCTTGATTGATATCCCACCTTGCCGCTCACGACGCACCATCAACACCGCAACCACGAGATCAGTGTGACAGAAACCTTACCGGATTTCTCCTAGCGAGAGAAGGGCTATAGTGGGCCACGTAATCGAAATGCTGCAAGGGTAAATTGTGTGGTAAACCGCTAGTTCGTGGGAAGCAGCAGTTGTCCCGTGAAGGAAGATGGCTCTTGGCGATTCTAGTTGATTACAGGCGCCTGAACGCAATCACAAAGGCAGGCGTTTAATCCGAACTTTCAAGACTGTTACGGGGATGATCACGTGACTAAGAGGCAAGGTAGGGTTCATTCGCGGCGGTGCACTAGAGAGCCTGGAATCCAACCATCTAGTGATGGTGGTGGTGGTTCCAGCGAAATGGCGCGTACCCTCTCAGGGGGATTGGCCAGGAAATGGGCCCCTCACCGAAAGAAATTAGGTAAATTTAATGGGGAAAGAAAAATATTTAAATGTTAGGGTATATTAGCAGTATATGACAAGAGAAACAAAATGAAGGAGATTTGAGAAAGAAATAAAAAATGCAAAACGAACACCATTTAATTAAAATTGGAAGTAAGAAACACGAAGAAAGTGTTACAGACAAAGCAGTGAACTGGGCGCACATACACTTGACAAGAGAATCTATTAGGGCTAAATGATATCTAGCATGGCAAACGGCTTGATTCCAAGATGAATGAGTGCAACACACTGCAAAGATCCCCATGGCAGAATCTCAGTTCCTTCACCCCGAATGACAAAATAACTGTAGCAGACAGCAGGAGGTCTAGCCAGCTTTCTAGGTATCTTCGTCTTATCGAGGAGAACCGCCGGCAGGAGGAGAAGAAATGGTCGATATTTTCTGGTTCTTTGCAAAAGGCGCATGACGGCGACGGGGCCAGATTAGAGCGGTGAAATAATAATTTAAATTTGGCACGCAACAGCGAAAGCTCGTGAGGGTGACTTCGCAAGCTCGCGACTGGCTTATGCTGCACTTCCATGAGTACCGGAGGTGCTCGAGCTCCGAGACTTCGTAAGCAGAATCAGGAAGACTTTGAAGTAAGGACAGCCTAGGAAGGGAGCCGAAGTTCTGAGGGAAATGGGCGGCAGAACCCTGACTACTAGACCGCCCAATGCCATGCCCGCCAAAGCATCCGCCGATTCGTTAAGCCTGATACCTGCATGTCCAGGTACCCAGACAAAACGAAGTTCGCTCCCTCCAAAATGCTCTTCGTTCTCCTCTTCGTCGTCCGGGCTGCTGGCGGATAAGCTTTGCCCATTAAGTTACGAATACCATCTGGACCGGTACAACAGTGGTGATGAGCCCTGTCGTGTCATGTAACAATAATGATTTTTAGTTCCATGGCCCTGATTTCTGTATGTCTTTCCTCAAGCATTTTGACAGGTCTTCTGCAGACTCGCTTAGCAGGGCAATGTCGTCTGCAAACATCAAATCGGTTAAAAAGTCTCTATAATCCACCATCCAGTGTTTTCTCACTCAACCATCCTGAATGCCTGCTCTAGGCATGCTGTGAATAGTTTTGGCGAAATTGTATTTCCCGGTGGTACACCCTTTTGGATCGCGAAATCGTTGCGTTCTTTGTGAAAAATTATCCGGCCAGTACATCATTTATGTATGTCACCCAGAAGCCTTATGTAGGTTTCTTGTATCCGCTGCACTTTCCATGCTTCCAGCACTGCTGCGGCTCTCAGTGAATCAAACGATTTTGCGTAGCGTATAACGCCATGTAAGGGGCCCTAATATAGTCATAGGCTTTATCTGTCACTGCGATTGCGACGTGGATGTCATCGATGTGTTCAGTATCATTTCCTAACCCCAGAAGTGTCTGTGTCAATGAAAATCGAGGGTTTTACTTATTCAATCAACCATTTCGTTGACCGCTTGTATACGACGGGGTAGCCTGATGGGTCCGTAGCACGTAAGGTCCTGGAAGAACCACTACTAGTGAATCACAATTATCTTGGCGTTTTTCTAGGCTATGGTCACTGTCTGAGTCCTTAAGCATTCGGAAAATAACGAAACAAGCTTTTCCAGTACAACATATTTTCACATTCAGTTTCTTTTCTCTAACCTTCTTCTTTCTCTGTCGAGAATTAGAGTTACTTTGCATCCAAACATGCTTAGGTCGCTGGTTCGAATCTTCTGTAGCACCTCCACATCCTGCGCATTACGCGAGGTGTCACTTTAAATGCATCTGCGCCAAGAGGCATACACAAAAATGCATGCGCAGAAAAATGGCACAGCCTTTCTACGCAACTATGACATTACCTAATATTTCTACCGTACAGAACCCACTTGAAGGAAATTCCTGAGTTCATACTGAAGCTCAGCACTACTCTTCGCAACTTCCGGTGCCGCACCAAACACCTCACATCTATTGTCCGCTCCTATCCCTTTATTAATCATACAAAAATAAAGTGCTACCCATACAGAAACACTTGACTTCATCCACACATCAAGAACACGGACCATCTCGCGCTCATCACCAACAGAAATCTACCTGACACCTAATACACGGACGCTCGTATCACAAAACATTCCACAAGCGCATCGGTTCGTCTTCACGTAGCTCACTCACGGCATTACGCCGACGCCCTTCGACCACAACTTCAGAGACTCCAGCTATCACAGAAGCCTTTCTAGTCCGCCAGTATCGCACCGACCACATTGCAGTTAATACAGACAACCAGTGAGCACAACGAAGATTCGAAACGAACGATATCCAAGCACCTGTCTCTATCCCTGTATGCACGTTTTCCGTGAGTGCAAACCTGCTCACCAAGGCGTAGAAAGTAATGAACGAGCTCACGCCCCGGTCCGTGACGCTGCTTCCCCAGACAGCCCCCAGCCATGGCTTGAAGAATACGGTTCAAAAGGAGTATAAAGCGATACCCGTACACTTCCCCGCGAACTTATCGGCAACATCTGGGAATAAAAAGCGCTACCTCCGCTTCCTTCAAAATTCATGTCGCGCAGACAATCCCTTACATCACACAGGCGCATAGATTGTCCTTTCCCTATGGTCTCTCAGCATTACATACACAAGTGTCCATGCAATACTCACGGTAAGGTATGCGGCGACTATCCGGTTAGTGAAAAAAAAAAACATACTGCAAATGTGAACGTACGGCCTGGTGACAACATGTGTTGGCCCAACTTCTTACGCCATAATGTTTTGTATTCGTGGCCAAGCGGACCCGCTCCTCTTCGAGAATCTATGCCCGGTGGCGCGAGTACGCTGCCTGCATTCAAGCAATATGGCACCCTCGCCAAGCCCACCACCGTCTCAAGACTAATACAACCCCTTCCTCCGAAGACGCATAAAAACGCAGTATCTCCAATTTGAGCCAGTAATATTGCAAGTTTATTACGGCGTAGCATTTCTCGCCCAGTACCCCAACAGCCAGGAACACGTCAATCTCTGCATTTCTACAATAATGCAGACTTCGCGAAAGTTGCACCTGTAATCGCTATAATACCGTCAAAAGCGAGAACTGATCAAACAAAACTTCGAGAAATTCAAAAATACCAAATATATAAAATATTGCAAAAAGTGACAAGCCGCCGACCACCCTGCTTTTCAACCATTATGCAAATCTCGAACAAGTTCAATCCATAAGCGTTAGAATAGCGCTAGTGGTAACCATTAGTGGAACAAAAGTTTGAAGAACTACACGATAACAAAATTACGAAAAGTTTATGGAAATTTCGAACAGCGTAACTCCCTGGATTTCTACAATAATGCAGATTTTGCGAAAGTTCGGATATTAATTGTTATAATAGGGTGAATAGAAATAATTCACCGAACAAAACTCTGAAGAACTAAAGAATAGGAAAACAAAACTAACTGAAAACGAAGAACCGCATAAGGCCCTGCATTTCCAAAAGAATGCATATTTTGTGATAGTTCCCATATCAGACTTGTTATAATGTAAATGAAGATAATCGGTCGAACAAGATTCTGACACTTAAAAATAAGAAAAATAGAAAAAATACAATAAATTGCGGACCATGTAAAACACTCCATTTGCCCAATAGTGAAGACGGAGCAAATGTTGTAGCTGTCAATATTATAATAGCGTAAATGCAAAAAATCGGTCGAACGAATATCCGGAAAACTAAAAAATACGAAAAATATAAATAAATTAATACAAATGGCAGTACGTATAACGCCCTGCGTTTCCTTAATAATGCAGATTTCCCAGACGTGCAACAGATATTGGTTAAAATCGCTTAAATGGAGATAAATCGTTTGATAAAAGTTTGCAAAATAAAAAAAAAATATAAAAATATGTTTCAGAAAATTCCGAAACATACACCTCCCTACATTTGTCCTTTGGCACAATATTGTAGATTTCTTCGGAGTTCTACATGTATTCGTTAAAATAGCGTAAATGGAGATAATTTCAAGAACAAAATTTTGAAAGCGCAAAAAAATAAAAGAAGTATAAAAAGTTAATGCGAATGGCGAACTCTAACGGCCGGCGCTTACACAATCATGAAGATTTCACTGAATATCTACCTGTAGTGGTTACGATAGCGTAATTGCGGAATGTTGTCCAAACTAAATTTTGGAAATTAAAAAATAAAAGATGCGGAACAAGTGCGGAAAATAGCGAACCTTGTAACGTCCGACATTGCCACTATAACGCAGATTTCGCGGACAATCCACCATCGTAAGTCGAGTTAATCGGTGGTACAAAATTTTAAATTAAAAAATAGAAAAAATAGGGGAAAACTGCCGGAAATGGTAAACCATATAACGCCCCGGATTGTCACAATAATGCAGATCTTGCCGGAGCTCCACCTGTAATCTTTATGTTAGCGTAAATGCGGATAATTGATCGAAGAAAATTTTGAAAACTAAAACAATTATAAAAAAAACCTAGAATTGTGTACCCTCTGTTCCCACAAACATGCATACTGAGGAAAAGTTATACCCGTCATCGTTCTAATAGCGCAAATGAAGATAGCTGGTTCAAGAAATAGAATAAATAAAAGTAAGAATAACGAATAAAGTATGATAAATGGCTATCTTAGTAACAACCTGCGTTTCTACAATATTGAAGATTTCGCGGAAGTTTAAGTTACAATCATTGAAATTGTGTAAATGGAAATTAGGCGTTGCACAAAATATTGAAAAAATTTAAAAAATACGAAACATAAAAATATTTACAGAATAAAGCACCCAGTGTAACGCACTGCATTTTGACAATGACGGCGATTTCGCGGAAGTTCCACCTATAATAGTTGTAGCAGCGTAAATGGACGCAATTGCAGGAAACAAAAAAGCTAGAAAATAAGAAAACATGATAACACATTGCAAAAAATGAAAACCGCGTTAGCGTCCTGCATTTCCACAATAATGCATATCTCGTGGAAGTTTCACCGGTAATCATTACAATAGCGTACATGTAAAAATTCGCTGAACCAAACTTTGCAAAACTAAAGACGAAGAAAAAGTTTAAGAAATTCGGACAATTGCGAACCATGTAACGCCCTACATTTCCACAATAATGCAGATTTTGCGGGAGTTCCACATGTAACCGCTATAATAACGTAAATGGAGATAATTTGTGGAATATAATTTTGCAAAAATAAAAATTAAGAAATATATAAAACGGTACGGAAAATGGCGCACGGTTGAACCACCCGCATTTCCACAATATTCCAGATTTCGCAAAAGTAAAACCTGCAATCGTTATAGCGTCAACGGAGATAATTGGTCGTACAGAATTTAGAAAAAAAATGGCGGTGAAGAACTCACACCCCAGATAAGCGGAAATAATAATCCTAGGCATTAATAGGGGATTCTCCGATTGTCTGCATACTTTCTCCATCTCTCTTAAACCGGCAGAATTGTATTCTTTTTAATGGTGTCGTTAGATTCAATTCCAGTCCGCGAGAGCTTGAAGGAGGATAGAGTGACCACTTGATAACAGTGCCGCGGAGAGGACGATTGTGCATTTAGGAATCGTAGATGGTAACACTTCCAGATGCATAAGGAGTTAGCGACACTGTTGCATTCATTAAAATCAAGCTGCTTAAAGAATGGGTTCGAGAAAGTGAAACCAATAAGAGCATACAGAACATGTTTGGGATTGTTGCTGCAGTCAATTTGAAAAGCGATCTTCGCTCGAGTATTTCGCGAGGACTATTTCTTCAGTAGGTTTTGTAGATCAGAAGAAACTTTGTTCCACCTGCCCAGTTGATACGCAAAGGGGAGACAAGTCTAAAAAGTCTAAAAGGAGCTGTTGGGAGCTCCTAGAAGGTCCCAGATGAGTTCATGTCAACATTGGTGCTTTGACCAAAAACGTTCCCGTATTTTTCATGACGGCGTGGTGGCGTTCTACAAGTGGTAAGAATCTTTCTACTTTCTTCTTTATTTGGTAGCCACAGTGCCGTTCTGGCCTTAGAATGAGGGGAAATAACAAAAAGAAATACATCAACAAGTTACACTAATAACCAAATAAAATCTTCCAGAGGCCGCGAGGCACTTTCAATATAGATTCGTACACACAAAGAGGAAAAAAAGAAAGAGTAAAATTTGTACACACAAAGAGGAAAAAAAGAAAGAGAAAATGGGCTGTTCAAATTCAGGAACTCAAGTTTGCAAGTAGCAGCGCAAAGTGGTACAGAATATTAGCGAGCTTCAATAGCTATACAAAGAAAAGGCCGCGCCAACTCACTCGCTTGCTTTCCACTCAGTTGTTGTCGCATAGAAAGTATAACACACTGCATCAATTACAACACAAGCAAGAATTATTCGAAAAAGTGAAAGTACAACGCCGTCCTACCATATCAGGCTACAAGGCAGTTCGTGTGTCACACACGCAAAAAAAGCGCTTTTTGTATCACAATAAATGCACAGGGGAAAACGTTTCATTAGTTCAAAGCTTTTGATAAACACAAGGAGCGTGAAATGCATCCGTAGACTGTTCCGTAACCGCAGGTGCAGGTAAATGCCTCCATTGGGGTATTGCTTTCCGAAAGAAATGAGTGTGTGAACGCCAATGCGCTGCAGCGAATTTCAAACACGTCGCAGGGGTAATCCAATCGCGTTGACAAGTGATAAGGTGCAAAAATGTTATCATCGCGGGGAATGTCAATTTGAGAATAGTATATGAAAAGGAATAGTTTTAAACGAACCGTTGCCGTTCGATCTTCTAGTGTCTCCCACTTCAGAATCCCTTTGCAGTGACTTGCGCTAAACTTCGAGCGCCTAAGAGCCTTACGAATTGCATACCCAGCTACAGGGCTTTGTACCCTTTCTAATTTATTTTTGTCAAGAACCCCTGGGGGGTCCCACACGGTGCAAGCCTACTCTAATACCTGCCTTACGTTAGACTTGTACTGTAATTCGCGCCGTATGCGGTGATAGTATTCGGAGGTCACAGTAATCCAAGGTCATCGTATTCGGTTGCAGCCGGAATGAATGAATGAATGAATGAATGAATGAATGAATGAATGTGCTTTATTTAAAGGAGGCACGAAGCCCTTTGGGGGGAAGGAGGTAAGTGGGGAGGGGATGAAGTGGGATACCACTAAAGTTCATTATGGGATCATAGGTCCTTTCGAGGGCGTCTTCGTTCTTGGGTGCCGACTACAAAAACACATGGTCAGGCCCACTCTATACTGCTTTGTAGAGACCACTCTCTATTGCGTATCGGCCTACTGCTCCAAGTAACGATGCGTTACTCCGGAGTAGCTGTAAATGCGCGTGAGCGGCAGATGGCTGTGGCCATTTATCAAGCAGGCCGGCTCTGCCCTTGCGAATGTCGTACAGTGCCAGATTAACTGATACAGGTTAGGCCTTGTAGCATGCCCACAAAAGGTAAAAGTGGGTGCCGATGTGAGGGAAGTGGCGCCGTTAAACCATTTTCGGGTTATTTTGGGGGTATATGCTGCGTTTGCGTAGGCCTTGTTAAAAAAGATTTCTTCTTGCCGTCAGAGAGGATTCCAGCGGGCAGGAAGCCCTGACGGGTAATATCTTGGAGCCGCTTACGGCTTTCCTGTTGCAAGCATTGGCGCTGC
Source organism: Haemaphysalis longicornis (assembly GCF_048455015.1). NCBI lineage: Eukaryota > Metazoa > Arthropoda > Arachnida > Ixodida > Ixodidae > Haemaphysalis > Haemaphysalis longicornis. The sequence goes on along the minus strand of NW_027526329.1, from coordinate 2,049,695 downwards.
AAATACAATGTTACTGGGGTAGGCACCGGCTTGGAAATCATGGAAATCATGGCGAGGGTTGGAAATAATGGGAGGAGAGGTTAGGAGGCACTCCCTTGCAGCGTCGTGGGCTTGCTGATTTCCATCTGCTCCAACCGTGTGACCGGGTGTGTTAGTTGCACTGGTGTTGTTCCAAGGTCAAAGTCTCTGCCACACAGTGTGCAAGAAATGTACAGCTTTACAGAGGAAAGATAGACGTTGCCTGTAAATGTCCCTGTTATCAAGTAGGTACCATCGTTAACCGTACTGTGTTGTTAAGTAGTACACCAAAATTTAGCCGCCTCAACAAGAATTCTCAGCTGGACAACTGCTTTTTTTTAGGTTATAGGAAAACAATACTAAACAATTTGGTCTGAATATCTCGTAGAGCTCAACAATATTACCGGTATTTTTTTATTCTCTGTCATGGTTCAATTTTAGTGGTTTTTGTTTGGTTTACTACTTTTTTAAATTTTGTCCTATACCAACACTTTTTTGGCGTCAAACTCTCTTATAATTGCACCTGTGCAAACCACACTGAAAAAAAGAAGCGCGGCGAATGTTGTCGTCACTTATTTCAACATTGTCTCACCTTTGACGTTCGCGGTCAAGATACATGAACATCATTTTTGCAACTTCATTTTTTGAGCAGTCACTTGTTTGAATAATTTCAGCGTGGTTCTTAGTAAGACCATTGCATGACCTTAAGTGCCGTTTCACAGTAGGCGACTAGGTCTTCTGGGGCTCCAAATAGGAGCGCAGATTTGTGGCTGACAAATCTTGTGGCATTAAGAACAGTGTATTAAAAGAGGGCTGCCATTACAAGTTGGCCAACAACTCACTCCGAGTGTGTGTCAAGAAACAGGCAGCTAGAGGCATTGCGTTCGCAGTTTATGACAACAAGAGCATCCTTGAGAGGCTCATTCACCTACGTCGGAAGGAGCGTGGTGTGGTGGTGATGCACTGAATAACTGGGAAGCACCTACTCACTGGTGTTTGTTTCTTTTGCCAGTAATGTCATCTCGGCACGTAGGTGCTGATGTAGTCCTGAGGTGAGGCCAGTGGCTGTTCGCTTGAATGCTTCCGCGTGTGCGTGGTGTGCGTAGGTGCCAATAGGCTATTTGTCCTGAGTCACTACCACCAGTTAGTCGTTAATGCCTGCTTTCATCATTAGAAAATTCCCTTTCTTGATTTGGGGCCCTTTTTTTGTCGACGAAATTGTTTTACTGCAGAATTCAGACAAGATGCGTTTCAATACTTCTGGGCTGGGCCACGTTTGAAAGATAGAGCATTAACCTTGCACTCACTAAGAAACGTTGCTCGTTGGGACAGTTCTGGGCAGTCATTAAACAAGTTTTTGGGCACGTTGGTGCATTTTAATTGAAAAATAAAGGGCGACTTCGACGACACAACAAAGCGCATATCCAGTCGTTCTTCCTTGTGCGGTTGTCGAAGTCGTGCTCTACATTTAAAACTTCTGGGAAGTTCTGTGGGTGATACCACACAGGCCTTGGCCTCGTCTGAGTTCTGCCCTGTGACTCTATGATGGCGTTCGGTACTCATAGGGGTACGAGTGCATGCTACCGCTGTTGTAGACACCGGCTATTGAGTTTCCAGAAGAGCGAAACTAATCGATCTTGCCGGGTGGGACCATCCTTGCAATTTTCGAGCTTACGTGGTGATGAATATGTCCACTACGAATCTGAACAGTCTACATTACAAGTAATGGTGAAAACAGTGGACACAATTGAAACTGCTTCTCAAAGGAGAAAAAAAAGCTGCAACATATTTACATATCTATTGATGTATTTTTTAAGCGCTGTAGTAGGGGTTATCAGGTTTTTTCTGTGTCATTTTTTGTATACTTATCATTTGACTGTCCGTATACCCCTATACCATAATTTTTTACGCCGCAAAACAACATGCAATAGTTACTCCAGCAAAGCATGAAGTCCGAGTTGTACATGCAATTTCGGTTAGAAACAACCTATAACCTGTTCAAAGATCCGAGCTCACCAACCCTAAATCCGTGGTACATTTTACCCGAAACGCAATACGAGGAAGGCGGCCCGATATCTTCATCCCCCGAAGTTATTTCTGAGAAACTTAACCACAGGCACGCAAGCCTTAGAGCAGTCATTGCCATGCTGCGTATCTCACATGAGGCTTCGATGGATGTATATGTACTATTTAAAGCTATATGTTATATTTTAACGTTTTTCACTGTAATATTCATTTCTGACTTTGCCCTATTTGGGATGGTTAAGGGCAAACAGAATAGTCTAAAATGTCATATTGCTATTGTGCGTGTACTTAGCATTAGAGTGGCTTCGTAGGTATATCTGCAGGCAAAAAAACCGTCTTGGAAACTTTATATTTTTATAAATTTTGTAACTTCGGTGCTCTATGGTGGATCATGCGTTCCCTTGAATGTGCCGGGTTGAACCGTGCATGTACTAAATATCTTTTTCTGTGTTAGCCGACATTTACGTCAATCGCTGCACCCGAAAAATCGTTGTAAGGGGAACACAGGTTACTGAATAACAAAGCAGAACAAAACGAAACAAGTAAAAGTCATGAATACATGGCGAAATCCGAAAGCCCAGACAAGAAACGTTTGAATGCAGCCTGATGCTACGCTTGCGTGTATGACATATACATGTTGTATAATGCGCATTGGGTCATCTATACTGCATGGTTTCCTAATGACTGTTATATTTACGCGTGTTCAGCACCTTCGTAATGTTTGGGTATATGTATTTCAACGAATTAAACACCTATAGAGATCATAGGGGATGGGCAGAGCACTGCAAGAAATTACTGTCTTCCCAAGTGATGCTCCAGATTCCTCCTTTACTTTCTCTACATTCATGGTTCTATCTATGCCAACTTTTCTAACCTACCGCTTGCTACTTCTGAGTTGCACCGATTGGGTTACGCATATCAGTAATCCATCAGTTTAAAAAAATTCCATTCACCTCCCATTATTACAGTTCAACTTATTGATGAAAAAGAACACAAATGATGTGATTTTTTTAACGCGTAGCATGAATATTCATTTTTTATTTTTTTGTGTCTGCTCTGTGCCCGCTATCAGCCATGGTCCTCACGCATCCGCGGTAACATAAATTCTGCCACCCCGAGGCCAGAAATGAAGTAGCCAGATTTGATGAACCACTTAAGACTTGAATATAGCGCAGCGGCAACTCAAGTGGGGAAAGGATGACCATGATCATACAGTGGGGACGAAAGAAAGACTAAGCCTTGCCAGAAGGTGCCGTGCCTGCGCGGGAAAATTTATTCTACGAAGTGTCTTTGGTATTACTTTCGGCAGACACCGTAACCAGCCACACCCACAACTGACGCCATCCTTCGTCAAGGTAAGGTACCTTAAAAAACAAAGACGAGCATACTCGAAATATACCAAATGAAAGAGACAGTTTTTAGTTTTATTTATTCCCAGATTCACGGCCATAGAAGACGACAGATATCAGAGGTGCTCAGCACAAAACCTTTTCAAATTGCTACGAGTTGTGCCGCGCCTCCGCCAGATGGCGCCACGGGTCCCGCGACCGAGAGAAGACGCAGTGAAACATCCTCCTTGCGAGGGGCACGATCAAATGCAGAGCATTTCCCGGGGCGCACGACGTTAAGTAGTTTGCGTTACGTTAATGTTGATGCACTTGTGGCAACTGCTGACGAGAGAGCGCTGGTCAGCAGTAATTTGAATGAGTCAAAGATATAAGGCGCGTTGGTAGCCTCCCATTCTGTGTCGGTTTTGTGGCGCACTGGGTAGAGCACCATGTACATTGCGTTCCGCCCGCAGGGTCGAGGGATCGAAACCGGGCGCCGGCTAGTAATTTTTTTATATAGTAGCGACAACGACGGTGTGGACTACGGACGTCAACGCGGGTGACATCGTAAGTTATTGAAATGCTCTGCATTTAAAACTCACAAGTTTTGCGGTCTGACAAAAAACAGCCATTAGACCACCAAGGTAACCATACCGATCTCTACAGACGGTTGTCGAAAACAGAGAAGGCCAATAACTCAGCTGACGGTCAAAATACATAAGTTCGAATGGAAGTAATTGTATCGGGGACTACAGGACACCCGTGTGTGAATGTACAGGACAGAGACCTATGCACTGCTTTCGGTTGAGGATAATAATATTGATGATATTCATGATGAAAAGCTACTAAAATTAGTCCTTTATAATCCATTTGATTCAATCAGAGAACACACTCTCATAGCAGCAATGCAGCGACTCAGAAAACAAAACAACGACTTAACATCGAATGCAAAAGAGGGACCACAGGGAAAAAACCTCTGGACGACATGATGAATATATCTACTGTCCAGTGACGTCGCATGAAAACTCGCCCTTAGCAAATAATGCGTAGTAACCTACCAAAGGACAAAGGACATGGCAGGATGAAGTGTAATTTTAAGTTACAACATCATGAGAACACAGTATACACCTACTCCGGGGTGTACGGAAGAAGCAGCACTTGTAGTTTCCTCTGGTCATTGTTGCGATTCAGCGTGCTGCTACCCTTTGCGCGGGGCTCCAAGTTTTGGGTAGTGCGGTGAATCTGTGTGTCCTGCGGTAAAGCCGCCCTGCTCCAACATGTTTTGACTAGCCGGAGTGCGACCGCCTCGCGGGCCCACGTTGGCGGTAAATCAAACTGTTATTGTGGATAACGTTTTGAGACTTGCATCTGCAAGCGCACGCCACCAGCAGAGACCTCTAATCCCCCTGTCGCAGGCTCAACATGCGCCGGTTTTCACAAACACGGGAAAATGTGTTCTTTCGCGACTTTACTTTCTTCGAGACGTGAGCAAAGCCCTAGATGGTGGAAAACTTCTCGCCGCTCGTCCACCCCGCTACCAATCCATGACGAGGTCGGTAAAGAGATGCCTTCACCAATGTAAGACCATCTGTGCGACCGCGTTAACCTCCTACCTGCAGGAACGAAGAAACAGAACTTTGAGCCCTCCTCTTGGAAGACGGACTAGTGGTAATATGAAATAGAATTCTAAATAATATTAACACTCTCAAAAGACATTTCACGGTTGGCAACACGCGGAATACCTAAACGCTAAGGTAGGATACTCCCATCCACAAATCAGGAGCTCCATCTACAAATTGAGGCATTGAGTTTCTGGATGCGAAGATATGTTTTACCGAGGGTCATATATGCTGGACGTACCAACCGCGCACAAAAAAGCAGATTTTGAATTACGCTCGGCCCACTCCAAGTTGGTCAAGCGCGGCATAGCGGCGAACTGCCTGCTTGGTGCCCTCCTGAAGTCGTGCTCTCACGAGATAGCTCGTAGTGTGCAAGCTCAACTGGCGCGTCTGACACAAGCGGGCTTCCCTTTGGATTTGGTGGCTTCGGTCGGAAAAAGTCTCATCAAGGAGGTTGAAGTCGCTAATGGCTCACCAAGGGGAAAAGATGCCAACCGGGGAGGTTACGACGCGTAGCCGTGACATACGTGCACCAGCTCACACACCGCCTCAAAAAGTGGGGAAGTATTGTGACAAGGAAGTGCTGTATACCGCGCCTGGCAAGCCGGTGCGAATGTGCCCCGCCGTAAACGAGAAGTCACGCCAGCCTTGAACCAAAAAAACAAGCCACTAGTTTTGTGACCAAAAACACGGCGTCATCTACCACATTTAATTGCCCTGTGGCAAAGGATACGTGGGACAGACGGGGCGGTGTTTACACAACAGACTAAGAGAGCACCGTGCAGCAATTTAATCGCTTGCGGCGGGAAGCTATATGACCGATCATTGCAAGCTGTGCCCGGGTTTTACGCAGGCGTTTGATAAAGCACGTATTTTAGGATTTGGACCTGGCCAAACCAGTGGCGAGATTAACGAGGCATTTTTTATCTACAAAGAAAGAGTTAATTGCGTAGGCACTCCTTCAATCCCCCTTATAGAAAAGGAGATAGGCTTCCTACGAGGGCGCATGGGCGAGACAGGCTGGCGTGTGTGGGGTGGATTAGGGGAAGGGCGTGGTGGCATGTTATCTTTCTTTGTTTCCCAGATGCTAAGTAAAACTTTTGTTGCAGCAGAGCGAGCGTCCTGTGTGGTTTTTCTTCGTACACGCTTGTTTTTCGCTAGTAAAATGCAGTCATATAACCAACTAGCCAACCTTTCTGCCTTAACTTCGCCACAAACATATCGGCAACATCTGGAAAGAAATAGTGCTACTTCCGTCTCCTTCAAAATTCATGTCACGGAGACGCCCCCATACACACACAGGCGCATACATTATCCTTTCCCTGTGGTCTCTGTGGCATTACATAGGGAGGTATCTATGCCGTCGGTACGGTCAGGTATGCGACGACTATCCGCATAATAAAAAAAACATAATTTCGATGTGAACGTGCGGCCTCCTCATAAGATTTGTTCCCCCACCTGTTACGCCGTAACGTTTCGTAATCGTGGTCAGGCTGCCCCGCTCCCCTTCGAGAGTCTATTGGAAGCCCTATGGTTCCAGTAGGCTGTTGCACTCAAGCACTCTGGCCTCCCCCTTCAAGCCAACCTCCTTCACTGTACTTTAATACAACCCCTTTCCCCGAAGCCGCCTAAAGCCGTAGGTCACATTCGAGTGGGTAATTGTACTTTAATAATGCGTAGCAGAGTACCCCCTTGCCAGGGCCCCGTAGCTCCGTACATGTCCAAAGTAATGCCGATTTCTCTAAACTTCCAACTGTAATCAGTATAATAGGGTAAATAGAGAAAATTGATCAAAAGGAACTTCGAAAAACTAAGAAAAGTAGATCTATCAAAAATACACAATTGGGCACCCTGCATTTCTAAAATAATTTAAATCTATCGGAAGTTCCACCCGTGATCGTTAAAAAAGCGTCAATGTAGACCATTCTTCTAACGAAATTTAGAAGAGCAATACAATAAGAAAATTAAAGAACGGTTATGGAGAATGGCGAACCATATGACGCCCTGTATTCTTACAATAGTGTAGATTTCTCCGAGGTGTCAACTGTGATCGTTATAATAACGTAACTGGAGATAATTAAACAAACAAATTTTTAAAAACAAAAAAAGTATAGTAAATTTAGAAATTATGGCAAATTGCGAAGTCTAACGCCATACGGTTACACAATCATTCAGATTTAGGGAAGTTCCTCCTGTAATGGTTATAATAGCGTAAATGGAGATAAATGATCGACCTAACTTTGAAAAATTAAAAAAATAACAATTGCATAAAAAGTACGAAAAATGGCGAACCGTGTAAGGCCCCACATTTCTAAAATAATGCAGCTTTCGCGGATGTTCCACCTGTAGTCCTTGTGAGCGTAAGTCCATGTACTTGGTCGAAAAAAGTATTTAAAAACTAAAACAAATATATAAAATGGGGAACCGTATAACGCGCTGAATTTTCAGAATAATGCATATATAGCGGAACTAGCAGCTGTAATTGTAATAATTGCGCAAATGGAGATCATTTGGCAACCAAAGTTTTGAAAACTCCAAAGTTATCAAAAATAAAGAAATACGGAATATTCCTTACCGTGCAACGCCGTGCATTTCCAAAATCATACGTATTGAGCAAAAGTTGATCATTACAATAGCGTTAATGGAGATACGTGCTTGACAAATATCAGAAATTAAAAAATAAGAAAAAATCAATTATGATATATGGCAATCCTAATAACAACTTGCGTTCTAAAAATAATGTAGATTTGGCGGGACTACCAGCTTTAATCGTTGAAATTGCGTAAATGAAGATAATCGGTTTAAGGAAATTTCGAAAAATTAAAAAAATAAGAATGATCTAAAAAACGGAACATGGCATAGCGTGTAAGGCACTGCATTTCGACAATAATGGCGGTTTCTCAGAACTCCGACCAGCAATCGTTATAATAGCGCAAATGGACGTAATTAGTAGACACAAATTTTAAAAATACATAAAATAGATAATATTGTGAACAAATTACCCATAATGGCAAACCGAGTAACTCACTGCGTTTCCACAACAATCGCGGAAGTTTCACCTGTAATCCTTAAAATAGCGTTATTAGAGGTAACAAACAAAACTTTGAAAAACCAAAAAGGAAGTAAGTTTTAAAAAATGCAGACAATAGCGGACCGGGCAACGCACCGCATATCCACAAGGATACTAAATTTGCTGGAGTTCCAAATGAAATCGCTAAAATAGCGTAAGTGGACATTACTGGCAGAATAGCATTTTGCAAATGTAAAAATGAAGAAAACCATAAAACCTAAGCAAGATGGCGCGCGGTTTAAGACACTGTATTTCCCCAATTACGAAAAAGAGTTGCCGACTTGGAACAATACACGCGCTTGAACAACGTGGAAATCAGGGGGATTCCAACAACGCAGGGTGAGGATTGTAGCGCGATTGTTGTTACGATAGGCAACTAGGCCAAGTGTCCCATCTCGCCTTTTTATCTAGACATCGTTCATCACGTGCCGGCCAAATCAGGAGAGTGCAACATAATTGCCCGCTTTTGCTCACGACCAAAGACGAACGAATTTGTGAAGATGGCTCGTAAGGCCCGGCTGGATACGCAAAGTCTTGATTTCCCAGGAAAAAACACAACGCCCGTGTGCATAAACGAACACCTATCACCTGATAACAAACGATTGTTTGGGAAGGAGGTGGCACTCAAAAAGGAGAAAAACTGGCGTTTTCTTTGGACTGAAAACTGCCAAATCAAAGCCCGTCAGTCTGAAGACAGCAAGGTCTTCCGCATCATGTCCGAGTTTGAACTAAGGATCTTTGCCTAGCTTCGTGCTCTGGATCTAGCTAGCAAATGGATCGCTTCACAATGACATCCTACCTTTCACCCGCCGAACTCGCTTCATATTTCTAGGTTCCCTGCAGATCACTCATTCATTTTAATCCCCGTAGCCTGCGAAAGCATGCTGATGATATTTCCAACCTTCTGTCGCCCATAAAACACCACCTCTCGGTAATCTGCCGCAGTGAAACATGGTTACCATCAAATGATAGAGACTTGTACAGTTTTCCCTCGTATTCTTCTGAATATTGTCATCACGGCAATAGCAGCCATGGCGGCGCAGCCATATTTGTTTCGTCATCACTCCAGTACCGCAGGCGTTTTGATCTGGAAATTAAGCAAGCCAACTGCGAGTCTATTTGGGTCGAATTCGATGAACAGATATTCTTACAGGAGAAAAAAAACTTAGTCTTCGGATGCATTTACCATTCGCCGTCATCTTCCATTAACGAGTTTTGCCTAGCTTTGACTGATACATTGCATGCACTATCATCAGAAGGCAAAAATGCAATCATCATGGGAGACACAAACATTAACCTATTCGAAAATAACAGCCCTTGAAATGAGTACAAAAATTGTCTCAATGGTCATGGGTTCGAATGTATCGTGGCCACTCCATACGTGTACGAGGACTACGGAGCGACCAGCGCCTGCGCTACCGCTCCGATTATCCCCTGCCCATCTTGGAAATTGCCCACCACTGCGCAACCGGTAGCTGTGGGACTTACAAAAGGAACCACGCCAAGGGAGGACCACCATTCAGCAGCAGCGGTCGTGGCTGAGCAGAGCTGCACTAAGGAACAACCTTTCTACGCACAGATTCATGAGCGCATCGTCAGCTGCACGTGTACAAAGACTACGGAGCGACCAGCGTCTGCGCTACCGCTCCGATTATCCCAGCCCATCTCGGAAATTGCCCACCACTGTGCAACCGGTAGCTGTGGGACCTACAAAAGGAACCACGCCAACGGAGGACCACCATTCAGCAGCAGTGGTCGTGGCTGAGCAGAGGTGCACTAAGGAACAACCTTTGTACGCACAGGTGCCTATTCAATTTTTGCCAACCTACTTTTGCCTGTTATCGCGACTGCTGCTGCTGGTGGTTTTGCTGTTGGTTTTGTTGTGATTACTGAGCTTACATTATGCCTACAAACACTGAACTCACGAAGAAAGTAGAACAGCAAAATATTGAAAACAGAATATCGGACATTGTGGAGAAGGTTTTTGCTGGGGTTTGTCTCAAACTCGAGACACAGCCTGGACTGACAGTAGAAAACCTAAAAAAGGAAGTGCACGAACACGGCAAGGGTCTTGCTTTCATGAACAAAACAGTTGAAGAGCTAGAAGGAGAAAATAAGCTCTTAAAAGCGGAGAATTGCGCCCTGACGTCCAAAAACACCGAACTAGAGAAACGAATTCACGATATGGAACAATACTCGAGTAAAAATAATGTGGAAATCAAGGGGATCCCTTCCACAAAAGGGGAAGACTGCTTGGCCATCGTTCAAGCTATTGGTGATAAGACTGAATGCCCTGTGTCAAGGTGTGATGTAGACATCGTCCACCGCGTTCCTTCAGCGTCAAACGCAAAAAAACTGATTGCGCACTGCTGTTCTTGTGATAAAAAGGCAGAATTTGTAAACAAGGCACGAAAAGCCCGTCTGCAGACCAAGGACATGGGATTTCATGCTCAAGAACCCAGCCATCTTTACGTAAATGAACACCTCACAGCTGCAAACAAGAAGTTGTTTGCGATGGCCCTGAACCGAAAGAAGGAAATGAAATGGCAGTATTTGTGGATGGACGATTGTCGGATCAAAGCACCCAGAACGGATGATAGCTGGGTGTACGTGATACGTGACGAAAAGGACCTACGCGTTTTCTATGACACGGAGCACTCTGCCGCCGCACTGACACTATGCGGAGTAACAGAAATCCTGACACAGCATAAACAGACGGTGCACGTACCGCCATGGCTTACGTGAACACCAGCGAACTTCAGTCTTAATGCTCAGAAAACCAAGAACTGGCCGTTCATTTTAATGCCCGAAGCATCAAAAAACATTTCGATTAATTTCAGTGCCTCCTAAGCACGAGTAGACACCCCATCGCAATAATTTGTATATCAGAAACTTGGCCCAGCAACGCCGATAAGAACCTTTATTGTTTTCCATCGTACTCATCAGAATATTGCCATCGAGACACATCCAATCACGGCGGGGCTGCCATTTATATTCATTCTAGCTTGAAGTACAAACGCAGACTTGATCTTGATTTGAATGTCACAGACTGCGAATCAGTCTGGGTAGAAATTGACAAATCAACGTTTGGTAACGTTAACAAAAACACCTTGTTTGGCTGCATGTATCGATCCCCAAGTTCCTCTGTTCAGAAGTTCTGCTCCTTTTTTGACAAAGTGCTGCACTTAGTAACTGATGAAAACAAAAACGTTGTAGTACTAGGAGACATAAACAGAAACCTTCTCGATGACTGCTCAAGTGTAAAGGAATACTCAAACTGCTATCAAGGGCACGGCCTTGAAACACTATTCAGTATTCCAACACGATGTTCCGATCAAGGCACAAGCACCCTCATTGATCATGCGTTAACCAACATTTTAACTCCTCCAGAGGCTTTCGTAATACGGGCTAATATCACAGATCACTATTTAATCGCACTGCGTTTTCACTCCATCAGGCCGGATAAGGACCCTCCATCTCACCATTCTGTTTTTGACAAAAAATTGTTTGCCGAATTAATAGGAGTCGTCGATTGGTCTCGTGTTACCTTTCTTACAGATCCTAAAAGTGCTTATGCCGAATTTTATTCAATTCTTAAATCCGCAAGACTCTTCCACCTCGGTCAGATTATGTCGTAAGGATAATCTGTCGCCGCAAAGCGCGCGGGAGACTCACAGTTTACTTAACAGCATGCGTAAAAAAGAAAACTTGTATTGAAAAATGAAAAGGAAACCATTCAACGCTGTTTTAAAACAACGTTACAAAAAATACTCCGACACCTTGACGTCACTGCTAAAAGCCGCCAAAAGAAAGTACCTGGAAAAACAGATCGCTGATGCATGTAATAACGTTTGTAAGCAATGGCGCATACTAAATACTTTTCTGAACAATACAACACCTAAAAGTGAAATAAACGAAATTCATGAAGACGAAAACATATTCCAAGACCCCATAGACATCGCGAATGCTTTTAGCACGGCCTTTTCAAAACCACCAAACACCAACACCGGTAATCTCACTGATAATCAGTCTTCTATAAATAAGGTCGATAGTCTTCCACGTGTTCCGCAAGAATTTTTCATGTTTCCTTGCACGCATGTCGACGTTAGAAGTGCTATTCTTAATATTAAATATACTAGCAGTGGTCTTGATGGTATCAACGCCTTTCACATGTAAGAATTTGTTGACTATATATTAGAACCTTTCGTTTATATTGTAAATCTGATTTACAAAACTGGTATTTCTCCTGACCAAATAAAGCAAAGTGATTCCAATACATACAAAAGGTGACAAGACACAAATAATAAACTGTAGACCAATATCTATACTTCCTTTTTTTAGTAAAGTGGTTGAAAAATTAATCCACCAGCGGCTTTCTAACTATCTCGAGAAATATAGTATTCTGACACAAAGACAATTAGGTTTTCGCCCTGGATATTCGACCACCCTAGCGCTCAAACGAGCGACCCCGACGACTGGCTTAAATCCAAGAGTACATCCAGCGCGTGCGCGGATGCAATTCGCAAGGCCAAAAATGATTTCTATAATTGCACGCTCCCAAACCTTTTAAAAACGGACCCTAAAAAATTTTGGAATGTCATTAATCCAAAGAACAAAAACTCTGCCCCACCCCTCACAAGTGAAGATGGCAAGACCTTGCCTGTTGCAGAATGTGCTGAAAAACTGAACACCTACTTCTCTCAAGTTTTCACTGTTGAGCGACCACTAGATAGCTCTCTCGATTTACCGTCAGTAACCATTCCACACCCGTCCTCCGCTATCGTAATCACTACGCACGGCGTAGCCTGCGCAATAGATCGTTTGGCACTCAAGACTAGCCCCGGACCAGATGGAATTAGCGCGAAACTTCTAAAATTAACAAGTTCCTTTTCGTCATATTTTCTTTCTTTGATTTTTCAACAATCACTTGATTCAGGATTCATACCAGAAGATTGGAAATCAGCGCATGTGACCCCAATTTTCAAATCGGGTGACAATACAATTCCCAATAACTACAGGCCAATTTCACTAACATCAATCTGTTGTAAATTACTCGAACACATATTATTCACGCATATAATGAACCACCTTAACCTGAACAAACTGCTCTTAAATAACCAACATGGGTTTCGTAAAGATCTATCCTGCCAAACACAACTTTTCGAATTGGTAACCGACCTTCATTCCGCTCTAAACCTGTCCCGTCCTGTTGATGCAATTTTCATTGACTTCTCGAAAGCCTTTGATCGCGTGCCACATAAACGTCTGTTACTAAAAATTCGCCACCTCCAACTTGACCAAAACACAACACGATGGATAGAAGAATTTTTAACCAATCGTTTCCAGACAGTCAAATTAAACAATCATATTTCTAACCAAACACGTGTTTCATCTGGGGTCCCTCAGGGGTCTGTGTTAGGTCCTCTTTTATTCCTGATTTACATCAATGACATAGCATGCAGCCTAAAATCAGCAATTCGCCTGTTTGCGGATGATTGTGTAGTATATAGAGAAATATCTAATCCAGCCGATACAATTATCTTGCAATCTGATCTGATTAAGCTAGAGGAATGGTGTAGCCGCTGGCAAATGGAAATCAATGTAGAAAAAACCAAACACATAATGTTTAGTCCTACCCCCGAGGCAGTTCTTGCTAACTACAAAATAAATGATACTCCAATAGATTTAGTTCAATCGTTTAAATATTTAGGTGTGTTCTTCACGGCGAATTTAAAGTGGACGCGCCACATAGAATACATAACTACTAAAGCCCTAAAAAAACTTGGCCTTCTCAAGAGGCGCCTACATTTAGCCACCAAGGAAACCAGGTTTCATGCGTATAATTGCCTTATCCGGCCCTCACTAGAATACGGTTCAATCATATGGCATCCTCAGGGCGCAAACTTAACTAACCTCTTGGAATCCGTCCAGAACAAGGCAACCCGGTTCATCACGTCCTCGTACTCACGTTACCAAAGCGTATCTTCTTTAAAGGATTCACTTAATCTTCCTTCGCTTGCCACGCGCCGAAAGTTGGCTCGATTATCTTTTTTTCATTCGCTGTACCACAGTAGCACGCCGTTTTCCCAGCTTCATATCATTCCACCGCCCCATATCTCCGCCCGGGTAGACCACATTTTCAAAGTTAAACCAATTTTCGCTAAAACAGAAAGATATAAAAACTCTCCTTTAGTCCTTGCAATCGCAGAATGGAACTCGTTACCTGCTCACATCGCAGAACTGTCCGATGCATCATCGTTTCAACATGCACTCAAAACCTTTCTTGAAGTTCTTTGATGTCGCATAAATCTTTCTTGTGTTTTTCTTTTTTTTTTCTCTGTATCTTTTTTGCCCCCAGTAAAGTGTACTGTTTGCGCTCTTTTGTTTTTGCTTACTCTTTTAAGTGTATTTCGCGTGAAGCCCTTTTTTCATTCAATGTAATGTATTTTTGTTTGGCGTTGTTTCTGGATTGTACTTTGCAATAGTCATGTACACCATTTCTGCCTTCATTTATGTTCTGCTGGAAAAATGTACTGTACTTTTGATCATAACCCCACTGTATCCCCCCCCTATGTAATGCCCATTCGGGCCTTTAGGGTATGTAAATAAATAAATAAATAAATAAATAAATAGCACTCACTGATAAATTCAAACGAGAAATAAACGACGGTGAGCTTGTTGGATCGGTTTTCGTTGACCTTACTAAAGCATTTGATTCCATCGATCACCGCATCCTATTCGGAAAACTCGCTTCATATGGCATAGTAGGACCTCCTTTACAGCTTCTTCGTAATTACCTGTTAATTAAAGTACTAGTAGTTAGTGTTTCTGGTGCGATCTCAGCCAAAAAAAAAAAACAATTGACGTCGGCGTACCGCAAGGGTCCATATTGGGGTCTTTACTATTTCTAGTCTACATAAACGACCTTCCTACCTGTCTTTCCACCTCCACAGAATGTCTAATATACGCTGATGATACCACTATCTATACTTCGCATAAATCTATACAGACACTGACGACCCAATTAACTCGCGATCTCTCTTGCGTAAACAACTGGTGTCATAAAAACAACTTAGCAATCAATCCGTCGAAAACAAAATATGTGGTCTTCCGTTCTCGGAACCAAACAAATAACATGCAACCGTTATACATTGACATGCACCCTACTATCTTTCCTTGCAATCAATGCACATTCCTTGGAATCCAGCTTGACAACCTCTTAAAATGCAATGTCTATATCACCTCACTAAGAAGAAAGATGGCATGTGGCATAAGAGTACTTGTTAAAGCCCGCTACTACTTTCGCCAGCATACCCTGCTTACACGCTACAATGCTTTGATTCACAGCCATCTGAGATATTGCATCGAAGCTTTGGGCCAGACATACCAAGTTCATTTAGATTCAATACGACATATCCAGAACCAAGGACTTCGCATTATTACTCGTAGCCCATATAATACCCATGTCCCACCTCCGTACAAAGAACTTGGAATTTTCCCTCTAGACAGGCTGATAACTTATACGATAAGCATTACGGCATACCGCCTGTTCAACAACCAAAACCTCCTGTATACAATAGGTAGACGATATATGTCTAACTCTAATAACACCCGATTTTCGGAACAAAATAATTTCATACTCCCAAAAATAAGGACCAACTATGAAAAGTGCACTTTCGAATTTGCCGCGATTAAGCAGTGGAACAACTTGGCGTTCACTATCAAAACTTCCAGATCTCTCAACTCATTTAAGCGCTTGCTGCGTTCTTCACTTCACCAATCATAAAACATCATGTTCCTCACATGTTACGATATTCTCGACCTTGAGAATTTGTGTTTATGTTTATGTGGCCATAACTGAAAACGTTTCCATTACCTGACTAAAATACATAATATCCTAATCTATAGATAGTACACTATACATGGGTACATATAGATAAGTACATTTTTTGTATGTGTACATAACTAATTGTGTGCTTACATGTGTAGTTGTGTTCTCACAAATGTTAAGCTTTTATATTCCATTGCATGTTTTTCGCCCACTCTTAGAATTTCTTCACTCCTGTTTGTTTCTAGCATATTAGCATTGCCACATGATTCATGGCTTAGTATTTTGTTTATCAATTGTATCATCCTTATGAATTTATTTTTGTTCACCGACTGCACCTATTCTTCATCTTGTTATTGACCATCAGGGGTCCCGACTGCAGTGTTCTTCACTATGGGACCCCTGCCTGTATACTGACGTTATGTTATTTACTATGTTTGTCTAATAAAATGAAACTGAACTGAACTGAACACGCTGTGTCGATAACGGACAGGGTACGCTCATAGACCACGCATTATCTAACTTGATAACTCCCCCCAGTGCTGGCGTACTCGAAGTTTCCATAACTGATCATTACCCTGTTTTTGTCCGAATCAATACCTCTGTCAAAAGAGATAACATGCAGTTAACAAAGAGCAAGGTAGATGCATCTATTTTCGTTGAGCTCATCCGTAATTCGTATTGGGCGGCAGTAACTTCCACACAGAACTCTGATGATGTATTTAAAACTTTTTCTGAAAATATTGCTCGTGCACTAGAGTCAGCAACCGTCACAGCGCGCCAAGATAGGTTATCTTGTACTCGGAACGACTGGATGACAAACGGTCTTTTTACATCCATGCGGCAGAAAGAAAACATGTATAAAAAGACAAAAAAACAACCGTATACCTTAAGACTTAAAAAACGTTACAAACTGTACTGCAACGTCTTAAGAGCACTACTTAAGGAAGCCAAAAGGAAGTACTTTTAAAATGCAATCGACCGTGCTGGAAATAACGTTAAAAGGAAATGGCAAATTATAAATACCTTCTTGGGCCGCAATCGCTGTAACGCTCCAGTAACCATGGTTAATACTGAGAACGTCAGTTACAATGATCCACAGGACATAGCAAACGTTTTTGAGGATGCTTTCGCCTTCAAGCAAGCTCATTCTGATGAAATCTTCCAGTCAATCACCCCCGCATCCCCCACAGTTTTTTTTCTTTTTCCTACAACGCCCGAGGAAGTTTGTGCTGTCATACACACACTGAAGAACACTGGTCCCGGCCTTGACAACTTCCACTCTTGCCATATCAAACTTATCGCACAATATGTTTCGGGTGTTTTTTCATACATCGTTACCCTTATCTTTAAAACAGGCCTATTTTCGTCTGCTTTGAAAAAAGCTGAACTAGTTCCTGTTTTCAAGAAAGGTGATAAGTGCCATGCCTCTAACTATCGCCCAATCGCCATTTTGTCATTTTTTAGTAAAATAATAGAAGAGCTCTTAGTTGAACGAATAATGAAGTACTGAAAAAATTTGATATCCTGTCGCCGTATCAGTTCGGTTTCAGGGCTGGTTACTCAACGGACCTCGCCCTAATTTTCTTAACCGATAAACTCAAAGCGGCAGTAGATACGGGGGAATTTTTTGGTGCGTTTTTTATTGATTTTTCAAAGGCGTTTGATTCTATTAACCATACGATATTTTTTAGCAAACTGAACTCGATTGGTATAACCGGCCCTACCCTCAATTTAATTCAAAGTTACCTGCTTAATAGAGAACAAGTCGTATGTGTGTCAACTTGTTACTCTCGGACTAAGATAACAAATATTGGTATCCCGCAGGGGTCCATTCTTGGCCCATTATTGTTTCTAATTTACATCAATGATTTTCCTCTTTGTCTCAATTATTCAATCAGTATACTTTACGCTGATGACACAACAATTTTTACATCAGATAAGTGCCTTGGTTCATTAGTAGCTAAGCTTAATACAGATGCATCTAATTTAGTGACATGGTGTAAAAATAACTCGTTGAGGATTAATGGTGGCAAATCAAAGTTCATGATCTTCACGTCACATCAAAGGACCGTTCCCAGACGTCCTTGCATTAACCTTGATTCTGGTCTACTCTTTCCATGTGACAGTGTGACATTTCTTGGCGTATAAATTGACAAGAACTTAAAATTCAACAACCATATCGCATCAATAGCAAGAAAAACAGCTTACGGTATTAGAGTGCTCTATAAAGTTCGTTCCTTTTTTAGTGAATGCATCCTTATCTCACTTTACTACGCATTCTTACACAGTCAAATAGCACACGGCATATCATCTTGTGGAAATACATAAAAAACTCATTTATCTCCACTGCAACATATTCTAAATCAAGCTATTCGAATTATAACCTCTGGCCACTTCCAATCGGACGCCGTTTCCTTGCATCGTGCTCATAATATCTTCTCGGTTTCAGAACGTGTTCAATATTCCCATGGCCTATTAGTTTATAATTTCATTAATGGAGACCTCCCCCTTCAGTTAATTAGTACTGACCAATTTTGTCGTGGTAACTCCACTCGATTTTCTTTAAATATGACCTATTTATTGCCAAATGTAACAACGAACTACGGAATGTTTTCAACTAATTGTTCGGCTATACACCTTTGGAATACGCTTCCGCTCTCTATTAAAACATGCCGTATTGTGCATACATTTAAAATATTTTGCGGGCGTTTTAATCTCAACCTGAATAATGTAACTTGGTTGTACCATGTTTAGTTTTGTTTCTTTATTCCGGGCATCACTAATATGCTTTGTGCTTATGATGCCTTTGCCTATACACTGCTGCTAATATTAGTTTTGTTTCTTTTTTTCATGCATTGCTACTTCTTATTACGTTCTTTCATATGTACCGTTTGTTATGTTGGTGATAGTTTTTTCCTTTTCATGCCTTTTTAATACGTTTCTTGCTTAATATGTTCTTGTATATATACCGTAATTGATCTTGCTGATATTAGTTTGTGTTTCGTTGATTGATATTTTCGGGCTTATAACGCGTGTTTCCGCCTGTTTAATGAATAACAAGAGGTTCACTCTTTAGTCTCTGACTCTGGGACCTCCTTCTGAAATCTTCTATTGTATACATTCTTGTTGTAACACAAAATGAAATAAATTCAATTTCAAATTCAAATGAAATGAAATAAATTCAAATTCAATAATGCAGATTTGGGGCGCTATTCCAGAAGGCCTGTGATAGCTCGGTACAGAGTTTCCAGCTGCTCGAGTTAACAAAGTAGTGATAGTACCACATCCGGTAAACCGCAAGCGATACCGGCGCAAACTCTCGGAGCATGTGTAGCATTATCAGCGCGCCCAGTTGAGGCCGCTCATGCTGAAAAAGCATGGCTTGCAAGAGCATGCGCGTGCAGCGCCGTCTAGAATCGAGTTGCAATATGCACTCCGTTATGCAAAGTAGATAACCCAGCTATTCCTTTTAAAACTCCGGCCTGGATCCAGCCTTCTTTTAAAGCTACACCCTGTAAAGTGGCGCGGGGCGGCTCCGACGTTCTCGGTGTTTTGTTCTTCCACTGAAATCGGTTTGCTACGTGGCTTGAGCGTGGTTCAAGTGCCACTCAGCGCAAGCCCAAGCCAAGTAAGCAAGAAAGGTCACTGTAGTGAAAGAAATGCACCGTTCTCCCAACTGTCAAACTGACCGGCTTTGTTTACGTGTGGACGGCGGACGTAGTATCAGGCATCACGCCTACTTAGCGTGTCATGAGCGTGCTTCAACATTTTACGAGTGCGTTTTAGACTTTGAAAGTGTGTCATCAGTCGTTGACTGTGGATTTGCTGTGTATGAATACGGCGGCTGTGGAAAAATCGTGTTGTCTTGGCTGCTCCTATCGTCCGGACTAAAGCGAGGACTTCATTCGGATCAAACCCTGTGACTGTGGCAGCGTTTGACTGATGGTGGCCTGGTGATGTAATTCGTTCATTGTGTTCTGCTAAGCTTTGCTAATGGAGAATGTAATGCAACTGACTTCGTGGCTGCGGCGCTACCCCATCGGCGATTTAGACCCCATGGCAGCCATAGTGTGGCGGGGTTTGGTAGCTACGCCGCGCCCAGGAATGGGCTGAGTGCTTGTGATTGACACGGTAACTCGAAAGAAACTCGGCAGAGGTAATCTGTGGCCGAGTTGAATTCGTGACACTCGTTTTGGCGGCTGCTGCGGCGTGGATCATGGTTCACGGTCGTCGTAGCAGGCCTTTATCTATGCCGACAGTTGTTTTCCCTTAGCAGAGGAAGAATTTAAAGCCCTTTTTCGTCTCTCAAAAGTAGTGTGCATTGGCTGTGCAGACGTCTGACACGCGACCCCCTTTACGACTACTTTGAGGCGGCTTCCGCCTCATAACTGCGGAGGCGCAAGTGTTGCGTCCACTGCGGCTTTACGCGACGGACACCTTCCACGGAAGCGTTGGAAGCGACCGCCCTCAGTCGACAGTCAGCCGGTGTGTGCACTATAGGATTGCTGCAGACACGTTATTCGCCTTTTTTGGTGTTTAGCCGGACATGGCTTTTGCAGGCTCTACCATGTGTTTATCCGTCTCCAGCCAGAGCGCACGCTTCAGTCCCGACCGCTCAATGGAAAGAAGGATTCCATTGAGTGGCCGTACTTCAGTTATTGTCTGCTAGAAAAACTTTTCGGTGAGGCGTTGCATGATCGTGCGCTTCATTTATCGTCACCGTGGCAAATGGTTTTATTGAGGCGTTTGGTGTGACACAATTCTTGCGAAAACTTTACTCGCCGGATAGTATATCATTAATGGCGTGTGTCTGATATCGGAGGCGATCGTTACGCATTTCAACAGGTTTTGTCCAGCGTCTTCGTTCTTGTCTGGCTGGAAGCGGACCAGAAAACTTTGGGAAGGGAAGATTGAGACCGAAATAAACAGCGTGACGCCAGAAGAAAAGTGAAGGTATAGAGTCTATAAAAAAAAATGACTGTGGAGAGCTTCGCCAAACCAGAGCTGTGAAGAGGAAAGTGAAATAAAGGAAACAAATTTGTAAGGCTTTGATGGTTGCTACTCCTTTCTTGGTAGCACATGGGAAAATTGGGTGACTAACCCGAAAATGAGAACCTTGAGGAGCGAATAAGCTCAGTTTTGAAAATTCACAAAACTGTGAATCAGAAAATTAAAGCTGTAGAATAATGCGTGACACGTGAACGTCATGGCACATGAGAAGGACGTGTGCACACCCGCCGCGCAGAACCCCGATTATAGGGCGGATGTGCTGTTTGCCATTCTTCTTGCTGGCGAGTTCACTACGAAATTAAAGAGAAGAAACTGGCGCAAACGCGGTGTAGCAGAAAAGAAGCCCGTACAATGCCAACATTCACGCCGAAAGACAAAGAAATAAAAGCAAGAAAAAATACGCAAGTGCAATAATCAGTTAGGAATTGCCGTAAGTACAATTATCAGATTGCTAATAAGTATCGCAAGTACAATGTATCCATTGTTATTACGAATCGCCAAGCTTTCGCCTTCAAATCACGTGAGCAGACTGAAGTGGTTCTAGGAAATTTCGTATCAGAAAGCGAACGGAGAGTTTTGATAGTACCGAGGAGCAAGTACTTTGGATGTGGCACGTTTCCATCACTCGCTTTCTTTTTGCCAGTCGGCCTTGGTCACGTGATATCACTGTCTGCCACCGACGGCAGAAATGGGCAGAGACTGCAGGTTAGGACGACGAATTTGAAACAAAAAGCTCAAAATAACAGCAAAAATAAAACAATATTTGAAATTTCTACTGAAATACAGATTACTAAAATGAAAGCGTGATAAAGTAGTGTAGTTGGATTTTCTTGCCCCCCGTAGCCACCGGTGGAGCAGTAGAACAAGAGACAGCAGTGAAAAACGCGCCCACTCTAATCGCGCATCCTTGAAACGCGCTGCTCTGGACCGGTTACGTCACCCTAATAATAAGTAAATAGCATGAATTGCATTTTTAAAGCGCTTGAACTCCGTCTCGAAATATTATCATTATGTTACGTTGGCGTCACTAGAGCTCGTGTATCCCGAGTTTCGCTCAATCTCGTGCCTTTTGATTAGCACCATTGGCGTAAGTAACACCTGTAATTGTTATAGTAGCGTAAAGAGAGATAACTGTTCGTACACAATTTCGAAAAATAAAACCTTCGGTGCGAAGAACTCACACCGACGACAGGCGGCATAAAAATCCCATTTGTTCGTAGACAATTCCTGGAATATCTCCACATTTTCTCCATCTCTCGGGAATCGGTACCATTGTATTCTTTTTTACTGGTGCCGTTATGTTTAATTTCAGTCTCCACGAGAGCTTGAAGGAAACCAGAGTGACCGCCTAATTACAGTCGCCGTGGTGAGAATGTTCAGTTATTCAATGGTAGATCGTTAACACTTCTCTATACATAGGCCGTCAGCGAGTCTGCCGTAGTAATTATGATGAAGTTGACTAAAGAATTGTTGTGGTAAAGTTTCCAGTAAGATGATATAGAACATGTTTTTGATTGTTTGGACGCAAGGTTAGAGTAATTGACTGGCACCTCTCCCAGAAAATCAGACAAACGTAAGACTGCACAGTATGGAAGATGTTGACGAATGGGTAAAAATCATACATGGGCACATCAACAAGGACACTAAACTGTCCCTGAAGAAGGAAATATCGAGCAAGCAGATTCGCGCATGCTTTATATGTGGTAGGCGAAGGTAAGCATGCAGAACCGCCTTCACCAAAACAGATGCAACCCCCGCCTCCATTATGCGGCGAAGGCCTGCTGGACTAAACAAGGATGCTGAAAACATACCGCCTATTTACGAAATCAGGCATGCAATGCCGCGTGCCATTTCATGGAGAGACAAATGTGGCACACAATACGCAGCCTGCTAAAAGCTGAAGGAAAGCGCATCATTCAACGCAACATTATGCTAACCTTGCTGCATTACCAAAAAAGTTGATTCACAAACCCTGCAGGAAAACCTACAGCATTTGTACATACGCCACAGTTCAGAAGAACATTCACCACCCTACAGAGCTGAACCAAACTCAGCGCAGCACACCCCTATAAGTAAAACGCAGGTGTATGCCATCATCACGACATTTAACACACGATCCTGTCCCGCGACCGAAGGCATCATAAGGTCATCGCAAACGTCGACGACTCATCCATTGCTACACTCGCTGACTACATGAAGAGGGTGTGGGATATAAGTAGGCTCCCTTCTGCATGGAAACATGCCATGGTCACCCTCATCCCGAAGACGTGCTAATAGCTCAAATTGGAAAACCTTAGGCCCATATCGGTAACATCATTCCTGAGCAAGCTACTTGAGCATGCAGTTCGCAACCGAATGCGCACCAGCATAAGAAGAACGACAGTTATTTCCTCATACCATGGTAGATTTAGCCCGGCTTATCTACTCAGGATATGACGCTTGTAGGTATTCCTGCCTACCAAGGGGGGCTAAGGCAACAGCCTCGTCAAAACATTATAGCACAGAACATTGCGAAAGGAAGAAGGGGCTTTACTGCAGCAGTGGAAACGAAATATAAATGGCACAGAAGATACAATCAACAACGCACATCACCAAAGCACTTCAAGGTCCAGAGGCTTACGCACGACGGGACGGACGGCTGACCGCTTGCTGACGTGCGGCCTCTTTGGAAAGTGGCTGGCGGCGGTCGCTTGTCTGTTCCGGCTCGCGGCAGTACCGGCCGGCGACTCCCCCCGCTAACAAGCACCGCTGCGCTTATCTAGCGGGCACATAACATGCCACGCCCCCCTTCATCGCACCGCCTTTCCGCAGTGCGTTCACAACTTGGCATGAGAGGTGGCGCGCGGTAATTCGAATGCAGGGACGCGACGGCTGAGGGGAGAATCCCTACACTTTCCCCACCTCTGAGAAGAAAAAAAAAGAAAAAGTTCTTGGCACGTTGCCAAGCGCACACACCCGCACACAAAACGTCTGTCTGGCCCACTAATTGAGTCCCGAGGTCCCGCACGTCGATCTCGTGAGCGCAGTTCAGGCCTTCGTGCTGAAATGGGCGAAGGTGACGGCGTTACACTCGCAGGATTCGGCGCCTTGGCTGGTGACGGGAGACGACGAAGTGGTGGCTGTCCGGGAGGTACATCCGACGACGGAGTGGGGCATCGGATTGCGCCGACGCGACATTGCTCGTAGTGCTCTGATACGTCGCAACCAGGTTGCCGGTGGCCCAGGCCCAACAGCGCCGCAACCTGGCCTCGGAGCTGCCTTGCTCACGCTGCTGGAGAGGGTGGGGCCCTCCAGGGTGCTGTGGGGCTGCTCAGGAGTCTCAGAACATGGGTTGAGGCAGGATCTGCGAAAACCACGTTCCCTTGCGAGCGACATCGATTTCACTCTAAAAAAAGGGTAACGTGGACACTTTCACGCAACTCGTCGTTCGGGCGGGACTCTTTGGCCGGAAACAGACAGTCCGGAGAAATGCGATTGAGTGAGACCGGCAACGGCGATTTCATACCGCTCTGGTTCAGGCCCGTCATACTTTCTGAACCGGGCTTTGTCAGCTGCGGTACTTTGAATTCATCCGAGCGGCCGACGAAAACCTCGGCCGGCTGGCAGGCCTCATCTGTAGTCAGGTCGGCCCGCACCAGGAAAATAGCTTTCAGGCTGCGTGAGAAGTCATAATCTGTGCCGTGCTCGGCCCGGACGTTATGTAATGCAGTAGCATTATTCGCAAGTGGTGAACTTTCAAGGGTAATAGCAGTGGTGGACTCCCCAGTATTTCGACCGCGATTGCCTGGGACCGGGTAGCTTTCCACTCCGTAGCACATATTGTCCGAGACCGGGTGGCCTCCGGGCCCGTAGCTCGCGTTGGAAGAGACCGGGTGGCCTCCGGCCCCGTAGCTCGCGTTGGCAGAGACCGGGCGGCCTCCGGCCCTGTAGCTCGCCTTGGCAGAGACCGGGTGGCCTTCATCACCAGGACCATGGGTTGAGTCATCAGTGCGCCCCGGGCAGCGCGTTAATGAGGCGGCGTAATGCGGCTCGGGTTTGGGCTGACCGGAAAAGCCCGTGGGACTGTCGCATGGGAGCGCTTGCTCCGGCCGCCGCTGAGCATCATCCGCGGTCTCATCCGCTGCCGGCCGAGAAGCGGCCTCAACTCGGAGATCGTCGCCATCGGGAGCTGCAAAGCTCGTCCCGCCCTCGTCGGTGTTTGTGCGGGATGGCATCTGCGCTTTGCTGCAAAGCTGTGCCTGCAAACTTCGCAATAGGATTCCGAGCTCGCGGAATCCAGCAGCCAGAGCTTCCCGCTCGGGTGGGGGAAGATGAAACATGTTGCCCCGGAGTGAAAAGCGGTTTAAATTAGGGAGTTATGCCGAAAACGCAAAGGAACTGTCCATTTAGGAGTGCGCAAGGTGAAGATTGCCTTTTGTGCAAGTGCGCAAATAATTCTAGTACTGGCATTTCTGAAGCTTAGCCGTACTGCGCGTGCGCTACGGATAAAAGATGCCACCGTATGAACTGAGTACGCTGCAGCCCAACGCCTACTTCGGGTAATGGTTATCAGTTGTGGCGCGCCGGGAAACTGGACATTCGGTGCTGCGGCAAAGAAAACTATGCAGTGCACAGGCTCGTTGAAAAGAAATGAACCCGGGCGAAAGAGCAACTACATTATACCCTGTTTTCAGAGCGTCTAGCGCAGTCCGGAACAGCAACCGAATACGTTTCGCTAGGCTTAAGCGCTCAGTTTAAAAAAAAAGCTGCCACTTCCAAAACAAATGCCCGAAAGGTTTACTCGCAACTTGCTCCTGTGCGTAATTGCCTTGCTGGCAAAGGACTGTGCCAGCCTTAATACACGTTGGGCGCCACTGTAGGTATTCCTGCCTACCGAGGGGGTTCAGGCAACAGCCTTGTCAAAACATTACAGCACAGAACATAGCGAAAGGAACAACGGGCTTTACTGCAGCAGTGGAAACGAAATATAAATGGTACAGGAGATTCAACCAACAACACACATCACCAAAGCACTTCAAGGTCCGGAGGCTTACGCACGACGGGACGGACGGCTGACCGCTTGCTGACGTGCGGGCTCCTTGGAAAGTGGCTGGCGGCGGTCGCTTGTCTCTTCCGGCTCGCGGCACTACCGGCCGGCGACTCCCCGCTGGTGACTCCCCCCGCTAACAAGCACCGCTGCGCTTATCTAGCATGCACATAACATGCCACGCCCCCCTCCATCGCACCGTCTTTCCGCAGTGCGTTCACAGATGGCATGAGAGGGAGAGGTGGCGCGCGGTAATTCGAATGCAGCGACGCGATCGCTGAGAGGGGAAAATTCCTACACGCTGCAGCTGCATCATCAGACATTTGACAACCCTGAAGTGTCCCCCCTCGACACTCGCTTCATCATGGCGCTGGATCATGCGTTTGATTGCGTGCGCCTTGCACTCACACTTAATACCAACGGCCTCAACGTTGGGACCAAGACATATACCTACATTTCGGAGTTCCGTTGGCAACGTGCCACTTAACTCAAAATCCATTGTCTTAAATTGGACTCTATAAGGTTCGGCAGCAGGGGGACACCACGAGGCTCCATGCTCTCCCGCTTCCTTTTGAGTGTTGATATACTTGGGCTGCCTCCTTTGCTCGTCCACACCACACAACAGTTGCCATAGTGTGTAAGCCGATCAAATTACGGTGAGAACAGTGACTGGTAGCGGTACGGAGATAAAGGAACACCTGGAAGCTGCCGCGAATGCTATACATACCCAAGTTTACGATATAGATTTGGCCTGTTCCCCGAAGAAATCAGGTTACTTTGTACAACCCCACAAGGCTATGCAGGCTACCATCATCTGCTCCAGACATTCAAGTGTTTCTCCAAGGAAACGCCACCCACAAAACTACCCCCATTCGCATTTGGGGTCAGCGGGTCCACGATAAACGCTCCAGCACAGCAACCACCGCAACCCAGATTAGCAGATTAATCACGAGGATCGCAAGCAAACAGCATGGCCTCAAGAGGTCCAACCTCCTCCGCCTTGTAAAGACTGTTATTATCCTCAGTGTTATTATCTCAAGCTGATGAGAGCATCAATACAAAAAAATTCCGATAATTCGAAAACCCACCAACACAGCAGTCGGCATCCCTATCAGCGCAGCCGCACACTCGCTGCTAGAGATGGGCATTCATAACACATTTTACGAGCAAATTGAAGCCCGACGTACGGCCCAATACAATTGTTTAGCAGTTATCATCACTGGGAGAACCATTCTAAAATCATTGCACATTTCTTACATAGGCTGAAGACCACCTGACATCGGTAAATCCTGGAGCACATCAGTGCGGCACTGATGCCCCGCAACATGCATCCATGACAACACCAGGAGCGCCGACAAGCAAGGGTGATGGTGCTACCAAGCAGTACCACTCTAACGCAGATTCTGCTACGTAGACACGGCGAGCTACACTGGCCGAAGCGCGGTAACGGAAGTGGTGGTTGGCCACTGAGGAAGTGCGGCATGCTTCTGTTCACTCAACACTTTTGCCTGGATACGGAGAAGTGGTCATTGCCCACGGTATTACGTGTACACGGGCCAGTTTCATCACATTGGATTCTGAGACTACCCTGCGCAATTGCCCAAGAGGGAGAGCTTCTGCGGAAGAGGCGCATATACGAGACCGGCCTGAGAAAACAGCAAGACAAGTGCGTCTGATTTAGACACCAACGCACTCTTCCCTCCGTGGAACCAGACGCCACACCAGGCAGCACTAGGATTCTCCAACCAGGCTGATCCTGAGTCTGAAGAGGGGCCGTCTCACACGGTGAGAAGGATATGCTCTGGACTTGTCAGGAATATAGATTGAGCACTTTACTCAAATAGTGCTTCCAAACAATAGTCCTACAGCCCTATAGGCTGAGTCACGTTAACCTTCCGGCAGATCCCAGATCCCTCAAAAGAGGACAATCAGTAGCGTGGATTAGGCTGCAGACATTCACTAATGCGACCCCGCCCTATGTCATCTACAGTACCCAGAAAGGTACCAGAACATATCCAAGTGGTGTGGACTGTCAACTGTGCTGTGCTGTTGGCATCGGCGCTAGCCAAGGCTCGTCTCAAGGAAACCGTGCGACAGTAGCAGCAGTGTCTCCCGCCGGAAGGTGTTCAATCCGGTAGCCCATCGGAACTTCCGGAACAGGGCGCCAGTGAGTGCGCCGTGGTGCACCAGAAACGACCGCAACAAAACCAGGAAAGGTGCTTCTACTGCGACGGCAACGCCCACCCGAGATCTGCGTGCCCGTCAATGTCTTCCAAGTGCCACAACTGCGGCAACAAAGGTCATTTTGCCAAGGTCTGCCTCAATAAAAGGGTGTCCTCGCAAAGAAAGGTGCGTGTCTGCGCGGTCCAACCCGACACCGGGAAAACGTTTGTTGGGGCAATTGACGCGGACGGGAAAGCGCGCTATGTGCAAGTTACGATAAATGCAGTGCCAATTGTTGCTAAGGTGGATTCAGGGGCAGAAGTGTCTGTTTTGCCGTCTACTTTTCCAGGGTTGCCCACACACCTTGATAAGGCGGATAAAGTGTTGCTGGGTGCGGGCGGCCATAAGCTGAATTTACTAGGCAAGTTTGTGGCGGAAATTTCATGGAAAGCGGAAACTGTCCGTCAAACTTGCTATGTTGTAAGCCCACTACGTGACGTTCTTTTGGGGCTGCCAGCCTTGGAGGCCTTAGGAGTTGTGAAATTTGCCTACTTACTGACAGCAGATCAGGAGCGACACGAGGTACTTTTTCCGCATGCCGATTGTAGCCTAGGAACAATTCCAGGAGTGTACACTATCCGGCTACAACCTGGGGTATCCCCCATGCCATAACAGTCCCGCGGAGAGTGCCGATTCCCCTCATGGGCAAGCTGAAGCAAGAGATCGAGAGACTAGTGCGCATGGGGATAATTAGAAAAGTAGACGGTCCCGCTGAGTGGTGCGCCGGAATCGTGCTGGTCACGAAGCAGTCGGGAGAGCTAAGAGTGTACGTAGACCTCACCAAGCTAAATAAGTGCGTTGTTCGTGAGCGCTTTACGTTGCCTACGGTAGACCAAGCTCTAGGATCTCTGGCAGGTGCTGAGTGGTTCTCCAAGCTTGATGCCTTCTCGGGGTTTCACCAAGTTCGTCTAAGTAAGGACTCCGAAGAGCTAACTACGTTCTTGACTCCTTTCGGGAGGTACTGTTTTACCAGACTTCCATTAGGAATAACGTCCGCTCCTGAATATTTTCAGAAAAGAATGTCCGAAATTCTATGTGGCCTGCCAGGCGTTGTCAACGTCATGGATGATGTCTTAGTTGTCGGCGAAACGAAAGCCCAGCATGGTGAACGTTTACCCCAGGTTTTGTCGCGCTTAGCTAGTTCCAACGTGACCCTGAATAAAAAAAATGCATGTTTGATGTTAATGAAGTGCGGTTGCTTGGACATATTTTGAAGGGGAACGAAATTGAGTCTGATCCGGCTAAGGTCAGTGCTATCAAGAATCTCAGCGCACCGAAAAGTGTCACCGAAGTAAGTAGCTTACTCGGCATGGCCAATTACTTGGGACGGTTTCTTCCTGATGCGTGCTCTTTTACGCAAAGGTAGTGAATGGGTATGGGGGTGCGACCAAGAAAAATCCCTAAATGACCTGAAAGAGCTAATTTGTTCGGCGAAGTTTATGGCCTTGTATGATGGAACGCTTCCAAAAGTTCTGTCGGCGGACGCCCCCTTTTTTGGACTGGGAGCTGTTTTTTTTTTCAGACGCAGAAAACAGGACACCGTAGGCTTTCGCGTCTCGGTCCCTTACAAACACCGAGCGACGATACTCTCAGATAGAAAAAGAAGCGCTGGCACGGACATGGGCTGTGGAAAGATTTGACGAGTACATGTGGCCTCAGAGTCGTCTGTGAAACGGACCACGAGCCTTTGGTGTCTCTATTGGGCCAGATGGCCATTGACAACATGCCGCCACGAATTCAACGATTCCGGCTGCACCTTATGCGATATTTGTTCAGTGTCCAGTACGTGCCGGGTAAATCGCTTATCACAGCCGACACACTATCACGGTCACCGATGGCACTCAGCGATGGCGAAAAAACGTCGAGTGTATCAGACGTCCCGGCGTATTCTAAGGCGTGTTTGCTGGGTTTGGAAATGGGGACAATTTTTTGGTCAGAGTGAAAGAGTGTCAAATGAAAGACGACATTCGTAAATGGTTGCAGGGGCTGTGCCAAACCGGTCGGCCAAAAAAACCCACCGTTCCTTCGTTCCTGATTCCATACTGGCAAGATCGAGCGTGCCTCAACATCATTGATGGTCTCTTGTTGAAAGGAAAGAGGCTGGTAATCCCGCAACCTTTAAGGCCAGAAGTGCTGCGCAAACTGCATGATGGGCATCAGGGCGTCGGTCGATGTCGCAGCGTAGCTAAAGGTTCGGTTTGATGGCCTTCATTAAGCACCGAACTGGCCCAGTTCGTGAACCAGTGTGATGTTTGCGCACAACATGCGCCGCAAAGAACTGAGCCCATGATAGCGACTGGGACCCCTTTATTCCCTTGGGAGAGGGTTGAGGCGGACTTATGCGTGATCTAAGGTCAGGCCTACCTTGTCGTGGTTTAATACCTTTCGCGTTAACCCGAGATTATTATTCTTCCTTCCACACAATCTGGCGTGGTAATTGAAAGACTGAAAAGCATTTTTGCACGGCATGGAATCCCTGAGTGCGTGGTGACCGATAACGGTCCTCAGTTTGTAGCGACTGTCTTTGAACAGTTCGCTAGGGCTTATGGGTTCCGCCATGTCACCGTCAGTCCGAGGCACCCGCAGGGCAACGGGGAAGTCGAACGAATGGTTCAGACGATTAACCACCTCATTTTAAAGTCCAATGACCCTTACCTCGCACTTTTGGCTTACAGGGTAACTCCCGGAGTATTTGGAGTGAGTCCTGCGGAAATACTTATGGGTAGGCGACTCAAGACAAGAGTCCCAATGCTACCCCGTCTCTGAAACCCAGCACAAAGCAGCCCGACAGTAGCAGTGGCAACTTATCAAGAGGTCAGGAGGCGGCAGTGCCGTTATTACAACCAGCGCCACCGCGCCAGGCCACTTCCCAAGTTAGAAGTAGGGGACCGGGTGTGGATGAGCGACTTGAAACGCAAGGCCAGAGTCCTTGCACCAACGCCGCCACCCCGTTCATACGTGGTGCGGACAGACGACGGGGTTGATCTCCGCAGGAACAGGAGAAGGCTTAACCGCCTAGCGAGAGAACGTTCAAGCACAGAAACCTTTGAGTTTCCAGAGAATGAAGAGCAGCCGGGCGCTGCACAGTTGGTCAACGGCACTGATCTTCACAGTAACCGGGGGTCGCTTAACCGTCGTCCAAATGAAAGGGGAAACGCGGATATTTCCGCGCAGGCGAGTACTGCCCAATAGGATGGTAGCACAGGCGACTTGGTAACAGGCCGGTTCTTCGAACTGGCGACGTGGCCCATGGTGACTCTGCACGCACAGTAACGAGATACGGTAGAGTGGTGAAGAAGCCCATAAGGCTGGGTATTGATGAGCAGTTCTCTGCGGTGTTGTTGTTTTGGTGGAATTATGTTTGTTTGTATAATGTATATTCTTTACCTCGATGGTGCACGTGGATGTGTAGCTGTTGTCTTTGAAAGGGGGATGTGCTGTTATCACCCGCCAGTGTTCGAAGTGTTCAGCCGCAACAGATAGCGGGCGCAAGCTGCGTCCGCCAAGCTGTATGTCACGTGATGTTTGAGAGTGTATATTATTAGCCATCAGAATACACGGCGGGGTCTTCCGTTCGTAACCTTCAGCGCGGCTGTACGATTCCCTTCTGGCTTGCGCCGACACTTCGCGCATGCGGGCTGTCTCGACATCAACTACTTCACTCACACACTTGGTTTGGGCCTGCCATTTCAAACCCCAGCAAGTCAATCCCGGATTCTACATCAGTAATTCCGAGTATTGGGTGGCCGCGTTTCTCAGCTGCATTCGCGAAGTACAAGTTGCGGCCCTCCAGCTGGCGGAAGACGCCGCTAGGGGCCATGAGCTCCTGGCCATCTTCTGACGAAGCGCCTACCCTTAACCTCCCTGTCGGGTGGTTGCGATCATCAAAGATGACATATTAAATTTATTCTCACTCTCTCCCACTCTGGGACTGTTGCTCTAGTCCAATTTGAAAGCGCTCTTCGCAATGAGTATTTCTTCCATGCTATTTCTTCAGTCTATTTTGTAGATCAGTAGTCACTCTGTACCAGACCGTCATTCGGCGTGTTCAAACTGCACAGTTGATTGGCCAGGGGACGTCAAGTCGGAAAGGAGATTTTTTGGGTCTGCTAGAAAGTGCCAGACGAGTTCATGTCAACAACTGTATTTGCGCTAAAAAAGTTACCGTGTTTTCATGACGGCGTGGCTGACGTTCTACAATTGGTGAGAGGAGTAGGAGGGAATAGTATTCGGCCCATTTGAAAGCGCCCTTCGCAATGAGTATTTCTTCCATGCTATTTCTTCAGTCTGTTTTGTAGATCAATAGTCACTCTGTACCAGACGGTCATTCGGCGTGTTCAAACTGCACAGTTGATTGGCCAGGGGACGTTAAGTCGGAAAGGAGATTTTTTGGGTCTGCTAGAAAGTGCCAGACGAGTTCATGTCAACAACTGTATTTGTGCTAGAAAAGTTACCGTGTTTTTATGACGGCGTGGCCGACGTTCTACAATTGGTGAGAGGAGTAGGAGGGAATAGTATTCGGCCACAGGTTTCAGGCTAGCTAGACCGGCATAATCATCATTGTTACCTGCACTGGCGTTGTAGTTGCAAGGTGAAAGGTCCTCCCCTACATTGTGCAAACAATGTAGGGCTGTATAGAGGAAAATGGACATCGCCTGTAAGTGTGCTTCTTATAAAGTAGGTACCTACGCTTACCGTACTGCTGTGCTAATTGTACATCAAAAATATTTCTCCTCAACAAGATTTCTCAGCAGGACAGCCACCATGTTTATTGCGTCATTGCAAAACAAGAATAAATAAATTGGTGTGACTGTCTTGTAGAGGACAATAATATTATCGCAAATTTTTCTTAGTAAATGTTCGATTTTAGTGGTTTTTGTTTGTTTTTCTCCTTTTGTTACTTTCCTCTCTCATCTCCCTTTTTTTGTTCTTAAACTCTCTAAAACTAAACCTTCGCAAGCCAATCAAAAGCGGAGGCACGACGAATGTTAGTTTCACTACTAAAATTCTCTTAACTGTGACGTTCGCGCTAGAGATTCATTTACACCATTTCCGCAAATTCATTTTTGGCAGTCAATTCTTTGATTATTTCAGCAAGGTTCTGGTTAGGAACGTTGCATGACCTCAAGTGCCATTTCACAGTACGCGGGGAGGTCTTCCGTGGGTTCATATGAGAGTGCAATTTGCTGGATGACGAATCTTGTGACACTGCGTACGGTGTAATAAGGGAGATCTACTATTTCTAATTTGTTTCCATCCGAGAGCGACTGTCAGAAAACACGCGGCTAGAGGCATGTAGCTCGAAGTTTGTGACGGCCAGAACGTGGTGGTGATGCACTGAAGAACTGGTATACGCCTACTTGCTGGTGTTTATTTCTTTTGCCAGTTGTGGAATCTCGGCACGTAGTAGGTAATGTACTTGTAAGGTGAGGGAAGTGGCCGTTTGTTTGAATACTTGTGGGTGTGTGGTCTGTGTAGGTTCCAATACGCGCTGTGTTGTGAGTCACTACCATTAGCTCATTGTGGACGCCTAAGTCTATTATGACAAGATTCTCCTTTCTCGATTTGGGGCAGTCATTTCGTGGACGAAGTGGTTTTACGGCAGAATTCAGGTAGCATGTGTTTCAATATTCCTGGGCGTCGCCACGTTTTAACGATAGAGAATTAACCACGCGCTCACTAGGAAACGTTGGTCGTAGTGACATTTCTGGGAAGTAATTAAATAAAGCTGTTAGGAAAGTTGGTGCATCTTGATTGAAAAATGCAGCCCGACTACGACAACGACAGAAGGGATCGCCTCTCCTGTCATTTTTTCCTGGAGCTGTTGTCGAAGTCGCGCTTGATTTTTCAAACTTCTGGCCAGCTTTGTCAATGATACCATAGAGGCATGGGCTTCTTCTCCGCTCTGTGACTCTATGACGGCGTTCGGTATTCATACGTGTCCGAGTGCTTGTTAGCGACATTTTAGGCAAAGGCGATTAAATTTCCAGAAGCGCGAAATTCATCGGTCTTGCCCAGAGGTAACATCTTTCCAATTGGCGAGCTTGTGTTATAAAGAATGTGTTCACTTCGAACCTTACCAGTCTACATTACAAGGAAAGGAGAATTGCAGCAAGCCTTTTAAAATCGATTCTCAGAGTACAAAAAGCCATCGTATATCTAAAATCTATTTATGTGGTTTATTAGGCTCAGAAGAACGTGTTTATTACTAGTTATCTGTTTGATTTTTGTACATTTATCATTTGAATGTCAGTATTACAAAATGTCAAAAATACTGTACCGTGGCGGCAGATGACACGAACCATGAGGTGATGAAGCGATGTATTTACACGACTATTTACAGGCAGCCATTCCGAGCCCGGGCTTGCTGCACCCCGCACCCATCTTCTTCCTTGTCATCTTTAGTGGTTGGCCTTGCTTGCGCGGGTATTGTCCTGTCCCGTGACAATACTAACGACAGGCAGTTACATTCATTATACCCGACTACCGGGATTTTCTACGCAGAAAAAACAACAGGCAATATATGCTCCAAATAATCGTGACGTGCGAATCGTGCCTAAAATGTGATTTAGGTTCAGCATGTATTCTGTTCAAAAATCTGAACTCACCAACCTTAAATTCGTCGTACATCTTACCCAACACGCAATAGGAGGAAAGCGGTAGTATATCTTCATCCCTCGAAGTTATTTCTGAGAAGCTTAACCACAGACGCGCAAACCTTAGAGCATCCATTGCCATGCCGCGTATCTCACATAAGGCTTTAGGGCCCCTATTCGTGCTATTTGAATCTGATTATTATATTTTATTCTTTTTCACTTTAATAAATTCATTTGTGCCTTTTCCGTAGTTCGAATGGTTAAGGGCAAAAGCAATACTGTAAAATGTTATATTGCTATTGTGTGTACTTAAGATCAAACTGGGCTCGTACTTGTTTCAGCGGGCAACGCAAGCCTTGGTGAAAACTTTGTATTTTTCATAACTTTTGCTCTTCGGTGCTGTATAGCGGCCTATACATACTTCGAATTCACCGGTTTCAACCTTCCATGTGCTAAATGTCTTTTTGGATGTTAGCCTCCGCATTCTGATTTACTTTTACGCACACACGACATTTACGTCAATCGCTGCACCCTGAAAATCGTTTGAAATGAAACGCACGTTACTGAATAACAAAGGCAGAACAAAATAAAAAAAAGTAAAGGTCTTGAAGAATTCGCAAAATCAGAAACATCAGACAATAAAACTTTGAATACAGCCTAATGCTAGACTTGCGTGTATGCCATTTTTACATTGTATCATGCGCATAGGGCCACCAATATTGCATGGGTTCGTACTGAATGTTGATGATTGTCGGATGTTATTGGCGCAAGGCCAACTGGGGCAAAGATCACCAAAACTATAGTTATATATGAGGTGTGAAACCTTAAACACTAAGATAAATTAGAAGAAGCACAAGTAAAATCAGAAAAGGACAATGAGCATGGCTGGTGTGTAAAGTCAGGGAGTGATCATGTGTGGTATGAAATGAGGTTTAAAATTTAAATTCTTTTAAATATTTAAAAACACACTTGATAGAAAACATGGGATCGTCAGACAAGAAAACCTCTGAGTGTAGTGGGGCGTGTAGTCTGTATAGTTGCGGGAAGTGTTGGCGTCGCGTTGTGTGAAGTGGTGTGCATTGAATGACTATGTGAACAATGGATAGGGCATCTCCGAATCTGGTGCACTGGGGTCTTGATGATCCTGTAAGCAGATACGAGTGCGTTGCCTGGGTGTGCCCTATCCGTAGCCTAGCCAAGGCGACTTCCTTGTGTCTGTTGTGTGAGGCAGCTGTGTAGAGTCCCAAATGTGGCTTTATTACATGTGGTTTCCTATATCTGTTAACTCCAGTGTGTTTGCCATGTTCTACGGAAGTGTTGTCTTCTGTGTGGCTTGAGGTCTGTATATGGTACGGTTGTTATGTCTACAGTGTTCCCGAGTGCAGCAGCAGCGACCTTGTCGTCCCTCAATTTGTTCCCAACGATAACAGCGTGTCCTGGGACCCAGCAGAGGAGCAGCTCATGCTTTTGTGCATACACATATATGGTAGTATTGAAAACAAGATTAACTATGTGGTTTTGGAGGGGCTTGTGCGATGACAGTGCGTGAACAACACTTAAAGAATCATTAGAGATGCCGGAATTGGGGATTTGTTTTTCAGGAATGTGCTGTACGATGAGTAAAAAATGGTTGTGAACACGCTCATGGATCTGGATGCATTAAAATTCGGACCATGTGCAGAGAAAGACACCATAGTGAAGGTTAAGGAAGCGTGAGTGTAAAATTCTGCACATGGGTATTTAAACTGTAGAGACGGAAAATGCTGCAGTATTGCCGCTCGTGGTACCCGAGTTTTTTCAAGTTTCATAAAAGAAAGGTCGCGGGACACAGGGCGAGCGTTCCAAGGCGGTAAGATGTCTGAAAAGGATGATCTGTACACATATAAAAACGAAGCGCTCAGATCCGAGGCTTGCTCTCTCACTTTAAGTGAAAAGGGCAGGGGAATAGATAGGCGATTTGCGAACAGCAGAGAGTCGGATGTATTGTTAGACTGGATAAAAAGGATGGTTACTCAGCGATGAAATTGTAAAAGCACAAAACAAGTTAAAGTACGTCCGTTGGTTCTCAAGGCTCCACTTGCTACACTCGACATACAGACTTTCGACCGGACTAGTTCGAAAAGCAACCGACACAAGACGAAGTCCCGAATCTAGCACCGGGTCAAGCATTCGCAACGCTGTTTTAGTCGCCGACCCATACACCACACTGCTATATTCCAAACGAGACCCAACCAAAGCAGTATACCAGCGCAGCAGGAGTTCTTTGTCCGCCCCATACGATTGGTGGTAGAGAAACTTACGGATATTAATTGTTTTCAGATATTTATGCTTACGTTCCTTGATGTGTGGAATGAATATGATTTCGTGGTCAAACACAACACCTATAAACTTGTGCTCCTTGTTCCCAGGAAGTGACATGCCATTAAGAGTAATGTCTGGGTCCGAATGGACTCCACGCATCCTGGAGAACACAACCCAAGAGCTTTGTGCAGGATTGAATTTAAAGTCATTCTAGTCTGCCCGGCCAGCTAGTTACTTGACGTTAAGCTGGACTTGACGTTCGCAGATTGGCATATAACAAGACCTAACGGATATCTGGACGTCATTTACATACATTGAATAAGGAATTGTAGGCGGCAGTGCCTTTCCAACAGAGTTCACCTTAGCAATAAAAAAAACGCAGCTCAACAATCTACTTTGTGGCACGCCATTTTCTTGGACATGAACCTTTGACAGTGCAGAACCAACTGTGATGCGAAAGGTTCTCTCCGACATATAGCTACAAAGGATGTTCAACATGTTGCCCGAAACACCGATTGACTTCAGGTCACTAAAGATGCCATACCACCAAGCGGTGTCATAGGCTTTCTCGATGTTGAAAAACACCGGACTTCAAAACTGAGTATCACGAACGCATCCTTTATATATGATTCAAGAGCGACAAGTTGGTCGTCCATAGACCACCCCACTCTGAAGCCTGCGTGGCAGCTCTCGAGAAGACTGTTGTACTCCAAGAAGTACACGAGTCTTCTGTTTATTATCACGATCATCTCGAGAAGCTTGCACAGGTAGCGTGTGAGGGAGATGGGTCGATAACTTGGGGGAGTAGAAGGATCTTTCCCCTCTTTCAAATTGCTACAACTATGGCCTCTCTCCAAGACTTTGGAATATACCCCGAAATCCATATCTTCTTGTAAAGGTGAAGGAGTGCAACAAGGGTGTCTGCGTGTAAGTGCTGTATGATTGTATATGTAATGTTGTTTGGACCTGGAGCTGAGTGTTTACAGGTTCCTCAGCTCACGAAGCGAAAACTCTGAGTTATAGGACGTGCTTGATCTGTCGTTGTCATGTAAAGGGTTCTTTTCTGTGCAGAGTTTGTGTTTCATAAAACT
Organism: Haemaphysalis longicornis; assembly: GCF_048455015.1. Lineage (NCBI taxonomy): Eukaryota > Metazoa > Arthropoda > Arachnida > Ixodida > Ixodidae > Haemaphysalis > Haemaphysalis longicornis. The sequence goes on along the minus strand of NW_027526329.1, from coordinate 2,011,557 downwards.
GTTTGTGTAATGTGCTGAACTGCACACGTGTTCGATGTGTTGTGCAAGTTTGTCGGCGTGGTCTTCAAACGTGTCCCCTGTTGTGCTGACCAAAGGCAGGCTGTCTGTCGACTGTCTTTTGGGTTTGGGTATTCTTGTCCATACTTTTCCTGTGTGTGTGTGTGTGTATAAAATAATTGATGTTATGAATGAGCGCCTATAATCTCGTTTTGCCTCACAGCGGACCCGTTTACGAAACGCCTTTGCCCGGTTGAACAACCGGAGGTTACCGATGTGGTGAACCGACGAAGGATACCCGACGCCTTGTTCTGGGCTTCTCGCACCCACCTACAGTCATCATCGAACAATCGCCTCCTCTGGTTGCGCGGGGCACCAGAAGTGTGGGGAATGGACATTTCGGCGGCGTCGAGGATGTGCGCCGTGAGGAGTTGTGTGGCTTCATCTGCGTGTAGGTGTGTTATGGTCGTGTAGTATAGTTTGGATGTCTCAGTAAATAACTTTCAGTTAGCTCGTGGTTCATTAAGCTGTTCCGGGAAGATGGGCTGCATGGGCCTTTACCTATATACGCGAGTGAGGTGGGGAAATGTTCACTGCCGTATGAGTCAGTGCCCACACCCCACTCGAGACATGGAAAGAGAATTGCAGTACCAATACCCAAGCCAAGATTTTATAATGTATTGTTTCCTCAGTTATGGTATGTAGGCTGTTTCGTGTTGAAAAGGCATGCTCGAGAGGATGTTAAAAACTTCTCTATCAGGCTACCTTGGGCATCTGTGCGAGAAGAGCCCCAAAGAGAATTGTGTGCATTAAGGTCGCCTGTCAGGATGTATGGTTCGGGCAGCTGGTCATCCAGCGCCTCAAAGTCAGAGCTCGATCAGGAGGAATGCATATCAGAGCAAGATCAGGAGGAATGCATATAAAGCATACCATTATCAACCTCTTAAATATTATTGTTCGAATTGCTACAGCCTCAAGGACAGTGTTCACTGTGATAGGGTGGAATGCTAAGGATTTCTGGGCGATTATCGCCACAACGCCCGAAGAGTGTGTGCAGCCAGCCCTAACCTTTCTGAATGCCATATAGCTATTAAGAAATTTGTATGATTGGATATTAAATGCGTTTTTTGTGCACACATTACACTTGGCTGATTAGCATGCAGAATCTCGTACACCTCGTCAAGACTATTCAGAAGGCATCTGGAGTTCCATTGAGCAATATCTTCTCTTCTCATTATTAAGTGTTCTGAGCTACTGGAGTGTGACTATTTATGTAAGCACCACAGATGGCACAGGCAGTGACGCGAAAGAGGGGGTCACTGCAGCTTCCTTAGTCTCCATCTCATCCGTGCCGTTGCGTATGCTTTGGGCCGGTGGAGAGGAGGCAGTGAATGCCGCGGCATCTCCAACAGACGTGGTTGCAACCACAACCGCTGCTGGATCAGCGAGCGGCGCGGTGGCGGGACGGGCTGCCGGAAGCAACCCGAGGGGGGCTGGGCGGGACCAGGTCCGACTCGTGGTACTGGGTCTCCACCGAAACCAGACACCGCTCTTCCCCCCGGCGATCCGCGTCGGCATACCTTCCCAGGGGGAAAGAGGCGAGCCCCTCTCGCTCTTCTAGGAAGGTGATGTCTTGTGTGACCTTGATGTTTGTTATTTTCTTCTCAAGTTGAAACTTCTTGCATTTTCTGGAGTACACCACGTGTGGGCCCTGACAGATAACGCAGAGGAGTTGTTGTGACCTACAATTGTCAGTGCGATGGTCATGTTGGGCGCACTTGGCACAGGTTGTTTGGTCCCGACACCAGTTAGTACCATACCCGAACTGCTAGCATTATAAACAGCGCCGCGGATTCGGGATGTACACTTGGACGGAGCGCCGGATGAAACCGGAATTGATATGGTCAGGAAGATTGGAACCGTCAAATATTTAGAATTTATGTCTAGTTGGTACTACCTGATCCTCTTTTCTAATTATGATGCGCTTCACGTCCGTCACACCTTGACTTCTGATGCCTCCTAGAAGATTGGCCTCTGTCTGATTTGCAAAATCTATCTGCGAGATCATGCCCTGCGAGCTGTTGAGGCTGCAGTGGGGCATGACCTTGATGTCAAGTTCGGCAATACGGGTCTGCTTTAAGAGTTTTTGGCCTGCTGCTCACTGTGTACCTCGACCAAGATTTCCCCGGTTCCTTGTTTCATATCCTTATAGGACTCACCTGCAACACTTTCCAGAAACTTGGAAATCAAAAACACGGACTGTGAAGCAATAGGCCTGGCTTGTTCAAGAGATTCAGTTACCAAGAAGTAGGGGTACTTATCCGTTTTTCGGATTGTCATTGTCGGACGGCGTGGAAAGAATACTGCGGTGGGGCCCTTTTTAGGGGGCCGATCATGGGGTAAGGGGAATTTGGAAAAAAACCATAGAGCATGTATAAAAGCAGGGGACGGGGGTACTTTCTTTGTCAGCCTTATCCTAATAGCTGAAGAGGTCCCGGGACTCCCTGCCTGGTAAAGAGACAAGGAGACAATCCGCCGGAGCTTTACCTGGGCTGATGTTTGATGTTTCTGCCCTTCACCCTAAAACACACCGCCATGGTTGCATCCACCTTATGTATGGGGGCTTGGGGTCCACGGTGTCACCAATACCCTCACCTAGATTACTCAAGGTGCCCTATGTGGCGTCCTAATGAATGTTTTATTTTGGCATGATGAGAACCTGTTAATATTTCGTAATGTATATTTTACCCAACATAACACTGAAGAGATATTCCGTACTTTGCAGAGCCCTGCAGGGATTTACTGTCCTCGAAATTTATGCTTTACATTCCTCATTCGCTTTCTCTGATTTCATGGTTCTATCTAGGCTAATTTTTCTAACCGACCGCTTGCTTCTACAGAGTTTCACCGATTGGGTTTCGCATAAGCCTTCCATTGCTTTGAAAAATTTCACTCCTTTCTTGTCATTAAACTTGAATTTGTTGATGAAATAGAACACAAAGGATATGATTTTTCAACTCGATAGCATTAGAAGGCTCCTTTTTCAATTTTTCCGCGAGCGCTCCGCGCCGGCTCCCAGACGCGTGCGTCGCGCATCCCCGGAAATACATTTCATTCACACGGAAGCTAGAAATGAAGCAGCCAGATTTGATTGACCGCTTAAGTCTTGAATATGGCGCCCCACAACTCATGTGGGAAAGGAAGACAATGATGCTACTTCGGGGACGGAACAAAAGATCGGCATTTTCAGCAGGTGGCGCGCCTGTGCAGGAAACTTCATCCTGCGCAGTGTCTAAGGGACCACTTTCGACGTACACCGTAACCACCCGTATCGACAACTGACGCCATCACACCAAAGTGGCTTTCCAGAGGAAGTAAAATCATTTCAAATCGTTAGGTGACGGCAGAAACCACATATAAAATATAAGTCGAACCGTAGTCAATGGCTTTCAATATATTTTGACCACATAAGTATCTTTACATTCGCCGAAACCCGAACACTTAGGCGTTCTTGTTTTCTCCTTCCATCACCAAACTGGCCACAGTGGTCAGGAATAAAACCCCTGTCCTTTGGCTCAGCATATAAAAGCCTTACCCACTGAGACACCGCCGGTTGTTTTCTACAAAACTCACGCGTGCACGACATTTGATCACCAATTGAAAGCAGGCAAAATGTTTAACGCTAGTCTCACAAACACTAAGCAAGTCACAAATTATGAGCCAAAGCGAACTAAAATAAAACCGATTATATATGTAATCCCACTAAGTTACAAACTTCTTTTCTATATTCCCGTGGGTCTGCCTGCGGCTGAATTGGTGTTGGGAGAACGACGGACGGCGCCAAGCGGCCAAGCTAAAAACTACCCTAAAGTTGGTAAAGATGTCCCCAGCGAACCGTCACTTCAATATGTTCGGCATTATGAAAATCACTAAAAGGCAATTGCTTAATTCATTGCAGACACTATAACGGGCCAATCCACGAGAAGAAAAGAAATGAGGAGGAATAGTGAGCCGTTCAACAAGTAATTTAGATCCGCGTACTGCAGAGCCAATTGCGTATCTTAACGGCCATGAAGGAAACCAAATAAACACCGCCGTCTGGAGAGTGGATAAGGCACCTTAAACCTCGCGTTTGTTTCGTAGGAACAAAGTGAAAGCCATTCTACCTCCGGGGTAACAAAACCTATCACCAGAAAACAGAGAAGGCTTTGGAAAACAGGGCAGGCAAATAACTCAACGTACGGACGAAATAAGTTCAAATGAAAAGAATTGTCTCTGGCAGTATGGGACACCAGTGTGTGAAGGTTTACGACCAACACCTTCCTAGAGCATTGGGCTGATGATGATGATGATGAAGATGATGGTGATAATTACAAAAAGTACTAAAATAAATCATTGGTAATACTTTGATTCCATAACAGAAAACATTCTCCTAGCACCAAGGCAACGACTTAGAAAAGAAAATCACGACGTGCGATCGCACGAAAAAGAGTGACCACGGTAAAGAAACGACTGGACGAAATGATGAACATTTCCACGATCCAGCAACGCCGCATGAAAGCTCTCTAAGAAAATCATGGATAGTAAGCTATACAAGGAGAAGCGACATGGCCGGATGAAGTTTATTTTTAAGTTACAAGATCAAAAAGTACGCCCACTTCCCCTCGCGGGAACGCTCGTGTGATGCGACACTGAGGGGGTTCAAGCGCAAACGGAGAGCAACCGTCGACCGAAAGGCCGCCGGAGAACGGCACACCGGTTTTATTCTAAGCACTGTATATGCGCAGCGCGCCCGAAGGAGAAGAAACCGCGGAGATAGAGAGAGTATTGCACATGCGATGATGATGATGATGATTAGTGGCTTTCCCTTTGAATCGGGGCGTCGGTTGTCAGCAACCGACTTGCCTGTTTTATTACGTTTACTTGCCCTACTCCCAGCTAACCTATAGATTTGCTTCCTCCCTCCCATCTCTCCCTCTTTTTTTTTTAAACTCATCGCCCCCACCCCCCTTTTTTCTCCCCTCGCTGTTCTACATACTCGTCCGCATGATTACTCCGCGTGCGTACCCATCCCTTCCCTACTTTTCCTCCACCACCACTCCAGTCGCCTCTTCGTCACCTCTATGGCTTTGAAGTTGAGGTTCCCCCTCACCCCGCGGTGGCCGTATCTGTGTGCAGCTCCTGACAATATGGTCTATAGTTTCCCGATCACTGCCGCAGCATGCACACGTTTCATCTGAACCCGTGTATGCCCGGGTTCTCAGGCACCCTGCCCGTGCCTCGAAGAGCAACGCACTGCCTCTCGTATTGCCATAGAATCCCTCCTTCTTAATTTCCCGTTTCTCTGCCCTATAAGTCTCCAGGGTTTTTTTCGCTTCCATTCTCTGTGCCCACTTCGTCGTCTCTGCTGCCTTTACGTGCTTTTTAACTGTTGTGTAAACCCCCCTTTCCCCTACCGACTTTCCGTACCGCTTGGTCAGCTGTCTGGTCCTCCGTCTCCCCCGCGTGTCCACGCTCCTCAAATACAGGTACTTAAACACCCTCGCGGCCCATTTTGCGTCCTCCATGTCACGAAGTCGCTCCTCAAACTTTATCTTGCTCTGCGCCTCCCTCGCCTCAAAAGACGACCAGCCCATATCCCCTTGTACCGCTTCATTTGTAGTTTTACTGTGGGCCCCTAGGGCCAATCTGCCTACCGCCCTCTGATTTACTTCCAGGCCCGCTTGGGTCTCTGGCTTCATGCACAGAACCGAATTAGCGAAAGTTAATCCTGGTACCATGACCCCTTTCCAGACTCCCCTTACCACCTCGTATTTGCTGTATCCCCAGAGGGCTCTATGCTTCATTATAGCCGCGTTCCGTCTTCCTTTCGTCTTAAGGTGAGCCTCATGCGCCTGCGTGTAATCTTGGCTGTTGTTCAGCCATACTCCTAAATATTTATATTCTTTCACCAATGGTATTTCTACTTGCTGCACTGATACTGTTTTGTGCTCCTCGCTTTCATTAAAGACCATGATCCCCGATTTTTCTCTGCTAAAGGATAGCCCTAGGTGCGTCGCTTCTTCACCGCATATATCCATCAAGCCCTGCATACTTATCCGGTTGTCCGCCATCAACAATATGTCGTCTGCATACATTAGTCCCGGAACCCGTTCTTCCACCACCTGCCCGTTTTTCATGTAGGATAAGTCGAACCCCATCGTGCTGACTTCTAGCTTCCTTTCTAACCCCGTCATGTAGATCATGAACAGCAGCGGAGAGAGAGGACATCCTTGTTTCAAACCCTTGTAGGTGTATACAGGCCTATTGTATGTTACCCCCTCCCACACTATTTGCACTTGGTTCTCCCGGTATAGCTCTCTGAGTAAGCTAATGAATTCTGCCCCAACTCCCTCGTCCTCCAGGATACTCCAAAGCCGCTCCCTGTCTACATTATCATACGCCGCTTTAATGTCCAGAAAGGCTAACCACAAAGGTCGGTTTTGCGTCTTCGCCACCTCTATGCATTGGCTTACCACGAATAAGTTGTCGTCTAGTCTTCTGTCCTTTCGAAACCCATTTTGTGCAGCACCGCGCACAGCGCCGCCCACCGGCGGAGTGAGAGCGCGCTGGGCCGCACACGCTCTCACCTCGGCACGCGCCGGTGCCAGTGCGTCTGCCGCGGCTATAACGCAGCACAATCCAACACAATCCACTTTAATCTGATCCGATCTAATCGAATCCAAGCCAAGCCAAGCCAAGCCAATCCAATCGAATCCAACCGAATCCAATCCAATGCCCCTCGCGAGAGAGTGTTTGCTATCGGAGAGGAGAGCGGGAGAGTGGCTGCGGACAACGGACACACGCGGACAACAAGGGACGCACACAGGAAGGACAGGGCCGCCGACAAGAGATGCTCTGAGCGTAGCATCTAATAAACACAGAATACACCGACTCTGCTATCTAAGGAACAAACAGGACTTGTATGTCCCTCCTGCCATTGGTACGATTCAGCGCGCCACTACCCTGTGCGCGTGGGCTGCAAGGTTTGTGCAGTCCGGTGAAGCTGTGTGTGGCCCGTTTAAGGCGCCCTGCTCCAACATGTTTTGTTGGCGGTGCATTGAACTCTTTTAGTGGGAATCGTTTTGAGACTTGCATCTGCAAGCTCCCGCCACAACCACCACCAAACACCTCCTTTCCAACTTTCTCCAACTAAACGTGCGCCGGTTTTCACACTCGCGGGAAAGAGTGTTCTTGTGGGGCTGTACTTTCTTCGAACTGTGTGCAAAGCCCTGGAAGGTGGCAGAACCGTTGCCGCTTCTGTTGTTGAAATTCAGCGTTTTAAGTCACCGATGGGAGACTGCATAGGCCTTCCTTACGACCCCGCACGGGGCACCTTGAGTAGTCTTGGTGACGGTATTGGTGACCCCGAAGACCCGGAGCCCCCATGTTTATGCTGTAATCTACCTTGCCGAAGAGTTGAGGTGAAGGGCAGGAACCACAAATGGTGGTCGTCGGAGCCCAGGTCAAGCTCCTGCGGATAGGCTCCTTGTCTGTTTATAAGGGAGGGAGCTCCGGGACGTCTTCAGCTATGAGTGTAAGGCTGACAAAGAAAGCACCCCCGTCCCCTGCTTTTATACATGCTGTATGGTTTTTTCTGAACTACCCAAAACCAATGACCGGCACCCCAAAAGCGGCCACACCGAAGCATCATTTCTACCCTTTCCGACCATGACAATCTTCAGACCTTATAACTATACCCACTGCTTGGTAATTGAATCTCTTGAACAAGCCTGGCCTATTCTTCACAGTACTTTTTCTTGATTTCGAAGTTTCCGGAAAGTACCATAGGTGAATCCCATAAAGCTAAAAAACAAAGAACCAGCGAGATCTTGATAGAGGTACATAGTCAACAGCAGGCCACAAAACTAATGAAGCAGACCCGTACCGCTGATTTTGACATCAGGGTCACACCCCAGGGTAGCGTCAACAGCTCGCTGGTCGTGATCTCGAATTCAGATCTTGCAAATGAGACAGACGCCTATCTTCTTGAAGGCTTAAAAGTCAAGGTGTGATGGCTGTTAGGCGCATAACCATAAGAAGAGAAGATAAGGTAGTACCCGCTGTATATATCATCCTGACATTTAACCATTCCGTCGTTCCAGACTACATCAGTGCCGGTTTCATCCGGTGCTCTGTCCGAGCGTACATCCCGAATTCAAGTGCCAGCGGTTCGGGCACGGTACTAACTCGAGTCGGGCCCACCTAACTTGTGCCAAGTTCGTCCAACATGTCCATCCCACAGATAACTGTAGCTCACAACTCCTGTGCATTACTGTCAGGGGCCACACGCGGCTCACCGCAGAAAATGCGAGACGTTTCAACTAAAAAAATGAATGGTCTGCAAGTCAGGAATAAATAGAATAGTCGTATAGGAATGAAAAAAAAAACCGAGTTCAGCTTCTGAAATGCTAAAGACGTTTTTTTGAGCAAGGTAGTATTCACCAGATCAACTAGATAAGAAATGCAATGATATTTCGCTCAGGCGGAGGACGCTCAAGTGTCCTTAAATGCGGAGCGAAATCAACGAATACACGTTTTAGTAATCACACACACAAGCTGCGTGTTCACTTTTCGTTTGTTTTTCGCCTTCAACGAACGGCTGATCACTCGGCGGACGCATTTTTTTTAAAAGTACAGGGTAGGCACTTCACAAGCGATACCAGGTGTCGTTGGCAGAGTTGATTGATTGATTGCAGGATTTAACGCGCCGACGCAACGGAGACAATGAGGCACGCTGTTGTGGAGGGCTCCGGATTAGTTTTGACCACCTGGAGATTCTTAACCTGCGCCGAAATGTTGTACACACGGGCTCGTTGGAAGAGTGTCGTATCTGATAAGGATGTCTGATTTCGGTTTATGCTAGAATCTGCAGTCTCCCTGTGTCATATGACGATGTTTCGAAGAAGAGTTTGGTCATGGAGGCGTATTACTCTATAAGCCCATCTTCGCTCTTCTCGTGGAGGATAAATGTAACAGATGAATCTGCGAGCGCTCACATCGGGACAAGACGACCCAGCATTAAATTTGCCGTCGTGTGCCGACTCCGGAGTGTAATTTTGCATTATCCATCGTACTTCCTTGGTACAATGTTTGTGAAATTTATGCCGCATTGGCTTGTTCATGGTACTGATCAATATCTGATATGTGATATTGGCAGGCGTAACTTGCGTGCGGCCAGATATGAGTGCTCCGCTGAATTTTGTAAGTGCACAAAGTCGATTTACATCATAGTGTGTATGGCCGCAACATTACCATCGGAGGAAACACTGCTTATGGAGACACTGCCACTAAATTTCAGGGCAGCGGAATTGCAATCAGCTGCATGCAAATGCTGGCTTCGGGACGCCGGCCTTTGACACACGCCCGGCGCTCATATAGATCTTACTAAGATCGCGTCATAAACGTTTATACTCTCGTGAACACACCACGCTTGGAAACAAAGTGCCTGCTCCAAGTTATTCGGTATTTCGAACACGGACAAACGGTAAATCGCTGTTTGGAACGAGCCCCAAAAGCAACGGCGACAGGGGGAGCGGGCCGGGGACTTCCGCGGCTGCTTTCGAAACGGGCCGCTAGGGGGTTTCAGTGGCGGCCCTACAGGTCGCGCTCGAGGCGTATAGTGAGCAATGATCCGTATGGCTGCATGATATGTACAGTGAAGCTGTTATGATACCAATTATATACATCTCCACCCGGCGGAAGTAAAGAGACGGCTGTACATCTTCCATTCAGGAAAAGAAACCGGTGCCCGCGGAGGCCGCAGACGCGGCCGCGGAGACGCCAGCGCCATCTCTCTCTCCCGCCGCGGATCCTCCCGCGGCGAAGTCGGAGAAGGTGGCGCCGCACGTCGGCCCCCCACCAAAGAAAGAACTTAAATTAAAGCGTGGCAAACTGTTCGCATGGTGACGGAGCGAAACATCCCCCTCGCGAAGGGCACGATCAAATGCAGAGCATTTCCGGGGGCGCACGACGTTAAGTAGTTTGCGTTACGTTAATGTTGTTGCACTTGTGGCAACTGCTGGCGAGAGAGCGCCCGTCAGCAGTAATTTGAATGAGTCAACTATATAAGTCGCGTTCGTAGCGTCCCATTCTGTGTCGGCTTTGTGGCCCAGTGGGTAGAGCACCATGTACATTGCGTTTCGCCCGCAGGGTCGAGGGATCGAAACCAGGCGCCGGATAGTATTTTCTTTTATATAGTGTAGGGGGAGGGGTGCGGACAACGACGGTGCGGACTACGATGGGACAACGCGGGTGACATCGTGAGTTACTGAAATGCACTGCATTTAAAATTTTAAACATAAAGGTCACAAAACACATAACCTTCCCGGATGCGCAAAAGAGGTTCTTCTCTTTCAACTTGGGGAGGTACGCCGACGCGGCTCGCCGTGGAGCGGAGCGCCGTCTGGTTCACCCCCGTCTGGTCGAACCTGGTCCCGGCCCCGCCGCATATCGGCATCCATGGTTTCCTCTCCACCGGACTGAAGCCCACTCGAAGGTACGGAGGAGATGGAGATGAAAGAAACCGCAGTACATCCCACCCCCGCCTTACCGCCTGTGCCACGCGGGGCGCTCCTGACGCCCTCTGCGGTGGCGGCTCGAACGAAGGGCACAGGAAAACGTGCCAAGTACTGGAGTTTTAGTCTGCCGGGTACCGCTTCCAAATATGATCATAACACTGAAAAAAACCCCTCCCAAGAGTGCAAGGCCCGAAATACCTTACGTAAATAGTCGCACTCCAGTAGCTCTAACACATCCTAATGGGGAAAAAAAGTATTGTTCAGTGGAACTGCAGAGGCCTTCTTAATAATCTTCACGACGTGTACGAGATTGTGCATGCTAATTGGTCAAGTGTAATGTGGGTTCAAGGAACACATTTAAATTCCAATCATACAATTTTTTTTAAATAGCCTAATGGTATTCCGAAAGGATAGCGATGGCTCCACACACTCTTCGGGTGGTGTAGCCATAATCCCCTGAAATCCTTAGCATGCCACCTTATCACCTTGAACACTGTCCTTGAGGCTGTAGCAATTCGCACAATAATATTTAATAGGTCGATAACGGTGTGCTCAATTTACATTCGTCCTGATTTTCCACTTTCGAGCTCTGACTTCGAGGCCCTTGTTGACAAGCTTCCGGAACGATATATCCTGACGGCCGCCCTTAGCGCACAATGCTCATTCATGTTTTTTTATTTCTACAATACTGCAGGCCTTTGGCGGCCCAAGCAGGAGTGGTTTGTATATACATCAATGAGGAAAACCTGTTGTAAACAAGATAAAGAAAGACGAAAAAAATAGAAATATGAATTGCAAGTAAGAACAAATAAGCAATGAACAATCGAAGAAAACACAAGAGAACAAGAGAGGGCTAATCAGTGCATATTTCAGACATATTGCATATATGCAGGTAGGGAACAAGGCAGCAAAAAAATAGCGAAGCAAGGCAGCATTGATCTACACAGTAGCGTATCTCAGATATTTCACAATTAGATATGGAAAACCAATAACGAGATAATGGCACAACTCATTTTATTCTACGTGTTGGTTAAATAATATTTGAAAAGAAGGTTTCGGCTGGCAAGGAATTCCAATCACCGATGATGCGCTGGAAAAAGGAATGTTTGAATTTGTTTGTGCGTGCGAAAATCGAGTTAAATTTAGGAGGGTGAAAGATCCTGGTGGGTCTGTGGGGCAAAAGGTGCAGACAAGGTGCGGGGTCGAGTGTTAGTTTATGGTTCCAGAGTTGATAAAGAAATTTTAGCCTTGTTATTTTTTGGCAGCTCTGTAACGTCATGATGCTGTTTGTTTGCATTAAAGTGGTAGGCGAGACATGTCGGCAGTAACTATTATATATGAACCGTACAGCTGGCCTCTGAATTCGTTTAAGATTGTTAATGTCGTTTTTATTTACGGGTCCTAAATTATACACGCGTATTCAAGACGAGACCTGATTAGCGTGTTATATGCAACAAGTTTAAGATGGAAGGGGGATTTTTTCTGTTTGTGTCATAAGAGGCCGAGCTTACGTCATGTTGATGCACAGAGTTTGTCCAGATGCATTAACCAGGTTAGATTATTTGAGAACGTTAAGTTGAGTTATTTAAAGCTATTTGTGCTAGAAATTTCGACTTCCTTTACAGAGTAATTGGACAAAAGAGGACTTTTTGTATTTGGTATGCGCATGTACACTGTTTTGGTTTGGTTAAGTTTCATTCCCCAAATATCGCACCAATTAGATATTGAATTCACGGTTTCGTTAAGGGTAATGTGGTCATTAGGTATTCAACAGCTCTGTGCAAAAGATATTCGTCCGCAAATAAACAAATACCAACGCGCTCGTGTACGCATGAGGCTATGTCGTTTATATACAGCAGAAACAATAAAAGCCCCAGGACACTTCCCTGAGGCACCCCGGAGTTAACTGATCCAAGATCTGAAACGTGACCACCGACATCAACAAATTTTTTATGTTCAAGATATGAGGCAATCCACTTTATTAGCAGATGCGGAACATTAATTTATTAACGTTATAGAGAAGACCTAAATGCGAAACCCTGTCGTACGCTTAGCTTAGATCTAAGAATACTGCGTCAATTTGGCCGGACTTGTTGAGAACTGAAGAAAAGTTATGCACAATTGAAACGAGTTGAATGGTAGTAGATAGGCCCTTACGAAAACCATGCTGGAAACGTGTTAAAATATTGCGAGAATTTGAAAAGTCGACCAAATAGTTGGAAATAATATGGTCCATGAGTTTGCAGCATGAATTCAGAAGCGAAATAGGGCGATAGTTAGTAACCATGGCTCGATCGCCAGCTTTAAAGATATACACTGTATGTGCAATACGCCACTTGGCAGGGACAACACCTTCAGAAATGGATATCCGGAATGTAACAACTAGACATGTTGCTATGGATTCGGCATACCGATAGAGAAACATGTTTGGAATCTTATAAGGGCCTACTTGGATTTCAACTTGGGATTCAATCGCGATATTTTAATGATTGGAGCTCTTCTCACACGGATGCCTGAGGTCGCCTAATAGAGAAATTCCACACATCTTCAGGACCCTGCCTATTCAAGAAAAAATGGGCCCACAAAAAATAGGCCCACATACGTTAATACGGGACAGAACACATAACTATATTTTGACTTGGCTATTGGCTCTGCAGTTCTTTCTCCTCTTCTCGACTGGGGTGTTGGCGCTGACCCATATGGCATTGACCACTTCCCCATCTCACTAACATATATATGTAGAGGCCCACGCAGTCCATCTTGCCAGAACAGATTCAATGAAGCAAGAGTTAACAGGAATACATTTACAGAGACATCCAAACTGCACTACACAACCATAAGACACCTACGCATTGAATGAGCTTACCAAATACTCCCGGCGCACATCCTCCACACCGCAGAAAAGTCTATTCCCCGCGTATCTGTTGCCCCGCGCAACCAGAGGTGGCCTCGGTAGAATGAGGACTGTAGCCCGGCGCGAGAGGCTCAGAACAAGGCATATGATACCATTCGTCGCTACCCCACGTTAGGTAATGTCCTTTCATTCAAACGGGCCAAGGCGTTTGGAATATGTGTGCGGAGTGAGGCAAAACGAGAGAGTTGGTACACCTTCTTGACATGCATTAATTTATACACGAACGCACCCTGTCTGGACTCATATACGAAACCTCAATGGAGAACTGACACACAGCCTTCCCCTGGTTATCACAAGAAGGGGCACACTCGAAGACCAGGCTAACACGCTTGCGCAACACTTCGAACACATGTCTAGTTCAGAATACTACACAGAGAGTTTCATAAATCCCAGAAACCATCAGCCGTATCACAAAAAGGGACACACTCGAAGACCAGGCTAACACGCTTGCGCAACACTTCGAACACATGTCTAGTTCAGAATACTACACAGAGAGTTTCATAAAACCCAAAAACCATCAGCCGAACAGAAGTCCCTGCGTGATAGCAAAACGTCACACACTTCCTACTATTCTCCTTTTTTCAACTCATGAGCTGAAGGCCGCTCTGGCCCCATGTAAGCCTTCAGCTCCAGTCGCAGACAAAATCACATACACCATGATAATACACCTACACTCAGATACCCCTGAAACACTTCTATATCTACACAATAAATTTGGCTTTCGGGGCACATATGCACGCTCATGGAGGGAGGCCATAGTAGTGGCTTTATTAAAGGAAGACAAGGGCCCTTTCTCTCCCGCCAGTTATCGGCCCATTGTTTGACAAGATGCCTGTGCAGGCTCATCGAGAAGATGAACAGGAGGCTCGTGTGCTTTCTTGAGTACAGTGGTCTTCTCGAGAGCTGCCCGGCAGGCCTCACTGGTTGACAATTCACTAACGACCAACCCGTCACTCTCGAGCCTTATATAAATGATGCGTTTATTCACAAACAGTTTTGCGCAATGGTGTTTTTTGGCCTTGAAAAGGCCTATGACACCATCTGGCGCTATGGGATCTTCAGTAACCTGAAGTTATTTCATGTCTGAGGCAACATGGTGACCACTCTTGCTAGTGTTTTTTCCCAAAGAACATATCGTGTGAGAGTAGGTAGCGCATTCTCAAGGGTTGACCTGCAAGAAAACGGCATTCCGCAAGGTCGACTTGTAAGCTGCACTCTTTTCATAGTTAAGATGAACTCCCTTGGGAAGGCATTGCCATCTAGAAATTCCATTCAATGTATGTAGATCACGTCGAGGTATGTTTTAAATCATGCAATATGTCCATCTGTGCACGTCAAGTATAGCTCACTGTCAAAAAACTTGCCAGCTAGGCAGGCAAGAACGGTTTTAAGCTTAAACCAGAAAAAAACACTTGTGATGTCTTCTGCAGCAAACGTGTTATCCATCCGGACCCAGACATTAGCCTTATTAGTGCTTCAATTCCTGTGAAGAGGGAACCTGTATTTATATGTGTGGTGTTGGATGAAAAACTCAAGTTCATTCCTCACATTCAACAACTGAAACTCAAATGTTTAAAGGCTATCAACATTCTTAAACTCTTCTCACACCAGTGCTATGGAATGGACAAGCAACTCTTTTTATGTATTTTTACCAGCCTAGTGGGGCCGCGATTGTACTATCGAAGTGTCGTTTTTGGGTCTGCAACAAAAAGGGCACTAAAATGCTCCACCGTTGCTTTATGTGGGGCTTCGCCTTGCATGTGGTGTTTCTCTCACTAGCCCCGTCCAGAGCCTCTACGCCGGGTGTCCCTATATCACCAGAGGATTGACAAGAAATTGTTTTATGCCTCGAAAATCATGACCGTTAATAACCACCCTTTTAATTAAACCATTTATATTACATCCTCACAACAACCGTTTTTAAATCGTCCTTTCATCTCTCTGCTATTTTCACTTAGAGTAAGAGAGCAAGCCTCTGAGCTGAAGGTCCCCTTTTTAGACATTCACAAGACACCCATCAGTGATTTTATACCACCATGGAATCTGCGCCCTCTGTTATGTGACCTGTTTGCACGCAGCTTGATCAGAACAGGGCACAAAGAATTGCCATTCTTCGGCATTGCTTTTTTTTACAGAATAAATTCCGTTGTGCTGAATTTTATAGTGATGCGTGGAAGACTGCTACCACGGTGTCGATTGCTGCGCACGGACACAACTTTCGTGTCTGTCAAACGATGATTGGCCAGAACAGTATTTTTACGGTTGAAGCATACGGCATCCTAATGATTAGAAATCACATTGTCCAACACAAAATTCCAAAGTCCATCTTGTACACAGGTTTTCGCAGCGTTCTACGTGCGCTGTCCTCTAACAGACTGTCTAAAAACGATGTATTTAATCTTTTTTAAGGCTATTCAACCCGCATGTACCGCAAACCCTGATATAATTGTATAGTGGGTTCCAGGCCACTGCGGGATCTTTGGGAATGAGGTTGGTGATAAAATGGCTGCCGGATCTGCACTACAAGTCACAGTAGATATAACAACCGCAGCGAACATTAACATGATGCAACACAATAAACAACTTCGTAAAACTTTGCAAGCATACTAGAGTGAACAGATAGCCAACAGGTTACACGTAATTAAACCACACTTGAGACCATACACCACCGACACACGCAACCGATACACAGAAGTCGCTTTGGCAAAACTACGGATAGGGCCAAAAATGTAAATCACTCGTATCTGCTCACGGGAACTTCAAGGCCCATGTGCAGCACGGTGCGCCGAGGCCCTATCCGTAGTCCACATACTAATCACAAGCAAGGCACTTGACTAAACACGACACAAACATTTCCCGTAATTATATAGACAACACATTCCACTCCACCCGTCATTTTCTGGGTGACGATGACATGGTCCCTGTCAAATGTGTTATTAGTATTTGGAAGATATAAATTTTTAAACCCCATTTCCTATCATGCATAATGAAATCTGGCCCTACACACCAGCCATCAACATTACCTTCAAGTAATTTTACTATGTCCTGTTTACACGTTTTTATGCTTTCCTTTATGGGGTAATCACTGCTCTTCAACCAACAAATAATTACTTCTCGGGGCTCTTTGCCCTCGTTGGCTTTGCACCATTAAACACCAACATCATCATCATCTTCTTCTTCCTTAACGAGTGCTTGTCTGTTTGAGTGGTGCTGTAAGCTCGCCTGTAACGCCTGTAAGCTCGCCTGTTGTTGCTCTATCGTCACTGTTAATCTCTCGCCATACAGTACACCAGATGCGTTTCCTCTCACAATTTTGTCGTCAGCACTGCAGCAAATTCTCGCCACCAATTCATGACAATGTTAGTGGGGTGACGCTTCCACCAATGTAAGGCCATTTGTGCGACTGCACGACCATGCTACCTACTGGAACGAAGAAACAAAACTTCGAAGCATTCGTTTGGAAAACCGACTAATGATAGCATAAAATAGAAGGGTAAATATTATTACAAACTCTCAAAAGGTATTAGACTGTTGGCCGCACGCGGAATACCTAACCTTAAGGTAGCATACTCGCATCCAAAATTCATAAAGTTAGCAACACCTAGACACCCGGACACAATGGCCTGAAAAGAACGAGGCCCTCAACAACAGGCACGCGAAACCACACACCGTGCCCTTAAGAACACGACAACCACCTTAACCTGCTCGAAAAACGTGAATTACGTCTCGCAATCCTACGCCTATGAACAATATCGTTCCCGTGGCAGAATAAATTTCAATGTCGAGGAATTGTAATTTGTGGAGAATAAACGAACACAAGTGTCTGCAAATTTATGTGGGCGAACATGTTTGGATGGAACTTTGCAAATAAATAAACAAGGCGGTAAATTCAGAGAAACATCTCAAAGTTTAGAAGATCCACTTCCATTAAGACGTGGAAGGCAGTTATGACCAGATCGTCACGTTACGCGATGCGTGAATCGGTTGAGAAAGCAAGAGAAGAGGCTCTTGTATCTGTGGCCCCAGAATTTATGTTCTGCCCTAGAGGTCCCTTACATCTCTTCACCACCTTTTTCTGAACCAGGAATATTTCTTCCTAAAAAAAATTATCTCTCTTTTTCTCTCTCTATCTCGCCCTGTCTTTTTGTCTTTGTCTCTCTCAAAGCAAGTAAGCAAAAGCGTTCATCCCGACAAAGTAATCAAAGAATAAGAGCTTTAAAACATTGACACTGTCCTTTCGCCGAATCTAATCCACACCCTGCTGGCGCTACTATTCACGCTCACAATTTAAGCCGAATGACCGCAGCGAGCGTCTGTCTGTCATGTGCCGGGGCAATAAATACTTCTAGCTGCCAATCTCTCTCTGTCTCCACATACCTTCAGTGCTCGTGAAGAAAAGCTCACAAATGAAACATCTCTGTTCCAAAACACCCCTGGGTGTCCACGTAACTCTATTGCGTCGTCTGCAACTTCTTAAGTTTCAGCTGCGTGCTAATAAAAGGCGTCTAACGAGGTTCACAGCTGCAAACTTCGAAACACCATCCCATGTGATCACACAATCCCATGTGATCCACTGGCGTTTGGGCCGCTTCAGTTGCTTTGCCGTTGGTCATATACATCCTAATACACGTATGCTGGTGGTTGTCCTGTTCAGTCGTTTTTGTGTGAAATTATCAAGCTCTTCGTTCAGAAGACAGGGTGCCAGGAAAGAGCGACTGAAATATGGCCTTCGCTTAGTTAAAAAAGTATGTACTCAAATTAGAGCTGAGGTTAGCGGCGAACAATGTCGTACAAGGACTCACGCTAATCTTCTAAAACATTTGTGGACTCCAACAGCAAATGCCAGCATTCAAGGTGAGTTAAAACCAGTCAACCGGAGCCGTGCCCATCTCTATATAGCACGCTTCTGAAGCGCGGTAAACTTCACTTACGGGCAGTCCTGAGAACACAAATGGTTACAGGGATGCAAGTATGGCGAACACCAATATCTTTTTCTTGGTTCGTCTGTGGCATTGATTATATTTAACGTGAGCGCAGCATATAGGAAATACAGCTGACAACCGAAAAAAGGGGCCGTTTCTACTCATTTTTGCACAAAAAAACACAATTTTCCTTTTTTCGGTCTAATGGATGGTTGTGTTGCTGCATCGTATCATTGGCGCTCCTCCAGAATATGGAATCCTGTTCCAATAATACTAAGGAAAAAAAATTTTATATACCACACATTTACTCAATTCTATTGTATGGCATATTTAGGCTCCCGTGCTGGAGCAGAGGGTACGGCGTTGGCTGATTCAGGCTGCGTTGCCTGCTCTTCGGATGGAGGCGAAAGCGAAACTGCCTTGGTGTTCTGATTTTAGCCCCAGTTAAAGATCTCCAAGGTGTGAAATACAATCCGGAACCTTGCCCTCTGGTGCGGAACATCGCTCTCATTGACGCCTAGGCGACGCTTGGCGTATGTCACCACCCCAGAGATGACAGGACGGTAACAGTGCTCCATTAGTTACAGATCAATAACCTCGCTTCCTTAAAACATACACGGAGAGGAACCCACTGTTTAATACCCGGCCGAATGTCAATGATATTCATGTGCTGTACAGAAATTTTTTTTTAGCATTCTTTGCAATTTTCGGAAAGAATAAGACTATTTTGGGGCAACGGGGTCTTCACGACGCTGTGGATGTCGATTTTTATTGTTTCTATGCTCATTTTCGTTAGGTGGGGGTTAGTTCTACTTTGGGAGGTGTTGGCTTAAGGTGGCTATATCGCTGTTGCTGTCAGGTTTTTGCAGTTTACATACGAGGTTTATAAAAGCTCCGCCTTATTTTCCTTTGCGTTGGAAGTCGCATATATTTGTTGTAGAAATTTATAACAGTCTTTTCCATTTGGTGAAAAATCATCTGGAGAACGTGATTTGGTTGCTTGAAGTTTTCGTTGATTTCTTTTAAGTATATTCGGTAGAGCATTGCATATTCGCTTGTCTAGCTTCATAGTGCGTTGACTGTTCGGTTGCATTATTTGCTACAGTTTTCTTGTGCAATGTGCAATATCATGACGCTTAAGGAATGCTGTCTGCAAGCTACTGGGGAGAGAGTTTTGCAAGATTTTTCCGGTTTATGCCAAATGTGTTCTATGCTATTTTTGTTTCTGCTATGTTCGGTAGAGCTTTGTTCACTGGCCTGCCTAGCTTCAGGCATGCTTTCACTCTTAGGCGGCATTGTTTGTGCAGTTTTGTTGTGTGACGTGGAATATCATGACGATTCGAGGAGGCTGTCTGAAAGCTGTTCTCGAGATAGTTTTCTCGGTACATGTTGAGGTGAGGACACCGGTTTGCGTTTCATTGTATTGTTGATTCATGAAAGGACGGTCAGTAGCCGACGCTCCAGCTAACTCAGTCGTTATTTCCTGAGCGCGGTCGGCTCTACATTACGAGATGGTCAATACCTTCCAATACGTTTTACCAAAATTCTATTTGCTCAGTGTGGATGACGGTATCATTTCGAAATTCGTTGTCCAGTGGGCTGACGGTATCTGTTCTCTGGTCTCGGATTACGTGGAAAGGCACTTCGACATTTCCGACACATTTAGAGACATACCTAAACTTTCTGTTGCAAGGGAAGAAGTCATACATGGGCATGGTCACTCCCCAGTAAAATTCGTGTTGGAAGTTCAGGCTTCTGCAGGATGACAAGGAAGGTGTTCCAATTTCCTAATATACGCATTTTGGTCCCCTAACACTTATTAACCTTAAAGTCCTCACTGATGTTTTTGTTAAGTGGTGTGATCTTGCAAGGGAAAGATTGTGTATTCAATGTGACGGCAGTGGAGACGTCGTGGGCCCTTACCCCAACACTCGCGGTGTAAGGAACCTTGGCAATGGGTTTTAAAGTAAATAAAAATAAATTTAGCACAGCTTCCGGTAGCTGTCCAAGGCTGGAGAACCAACAAAGCTGGCGACCTCACTCCCTTCGTGGGGGAACAGTCATGTTCACACCACAGAGATTTCCAATTTTCCGGGGAAAGTTCTTTATGCCGGCAGGTCCGCATTCTTCCCTGTGAAGCCCGTCACATCTTCCCAATGTGGACCCCGTTAGGAATAGCTACAAGCCTCGGAAATTGGCCTTTCGCAATCGGCGTCTGCAGCGCGAGCTGTCTTGCGCGTTTCATTTGAGATACGGACCCATGTGAGCTGTTTTTGTGTTTTTTTTTTAAGCTGCTTACGTGGCGAAATATCACGCACAAGCCTGGAGGACGCCGGCACAACACCAAGCCGAAGCAAAATGCTACCATTGGGAGCGGCTGTTAAGAGCAGCATCTCTGCTCTTAAGAGCGCCTCAGAGCAGCGCATTTGCAGAAGTGAGGCCTACGCGAGCGAACGAACGCACCAAAGAACAAACCAATGGGCGAACCAATGAGGGAGCTCAACATCGAGCGAACGCGCCAGCGAGCGAACGTGAAAACGAACGCTCGCTTGAAGTCCAAAGCCAGCGCTACAAATAACTGGAAAGAGAGAACGGTGGGCGCGGAGGAAGCGATGAAAGCTCAATCATAGGGACCCCTGGTATCAGAACGAGGGGGCTAAGGTTCATTTCCCACCAAGAGATGCGCTTTTTAAAACGACAGGGCTTTATTTTTCAAGGATTCACCAAGATCTCGCTTACGTCTTATCCGTCCGTCACAGAAATGACATCGCTAGAAAAAGGTGTATTGACGAGCGGCATCCGGATTATAGCCCGCGAACATTCTCGATCCAACGGGAGGTACAAAGGGCTCTGGAAACTGCGCTATAAACTCACGCGTAAAGATGTCTACAAACGCGTGTTATATCCTTCCCTATGACCTTCTTCATTCAGATGGTGCCACCCCCCAGGAGAGGTGAAGCTAAGTGGTCCATCATGCCACTAATGAGCGCTGAAAGTTGGAGCCTCGAGGCCATCGCGTTCGAGTACGGGGGATGCGCGTAAATTGAGGCATTCTCCGCAGCATACTGTAACGTGTGTGATTGCCACTATTCAATAATACTGTTGTAGTGGGCGCAGCAGAAAGACAACGATTCAGACTGGCGGATGTCGCGCTCGTGTCTGCTTTGCCGGGACGAGAGACGTACCGGCGGACGGCGAAACACATTCACGCATTCACGGTTCAAGGTACGAACTATGCCTCTCGCGTTCCACAATCTGAGCTCGTCGCAATGCAATGATCCACCGTACACGCCACGCAGCAGATCCGATATGTTCGCACATTTGCCGAAGCGACCTGTCAGCAGGACGCCGGTCACTGAGCACACCCACAAGATGGGTGCCGATTTGCAAGTCATGCTGCTTTTGCTGTAACGGAGCGTGTGCTCACCAAACAACTCGCTGACAACCTGTTCGTATTCGTTCCCACGGTAGTGAAGCGTTTGAAGTTTCAGTCAGAGTTACGTAATGCTCTGGCGCGTACAATTCAGAGCCTAACGAGCCTAACTGCCCCGTACTTTGCTTATTATTGCATTCTTGTTATACTTTTGTTTTTAGAGCTTTCAGCCTGCCATTGTACGTACGTATTTATTGTCTACTGCATTTCTTGCCTGGCTAAAGTTTGTACAGTGCTCGTTCTATAACGCTTCAGCGCGGATAGAATATCAGAAAATAAATAAATAAATAAATCAACTATATAAATAAATAAATGCAGACGACGTTCGAATGCCTTTTCAATAATCATGGGACGTGACAGTATCTGGACTCTTATTCCAGATTGTGTTAGCAAAAATGCTAGTTTACAGACAATATAGCCTATAACCAGTGTTTCACACGTTCCTCTAAAACAGGAACGAAAGCTCGTTCCTCGTTACTTCCCAATTTTGAAACGAGTCCTTGTTACAAGTTCCTTCATTGCGAAAGGAACGCGTTTCAGTTCTACTTCGAACATTAGAACGTGTCGTTACATTAACGTTACATTTCAGTGTTAAAATGAAAGTATGGTGTCAGATAATCACAATGCAAAATAAAGTGTGAACTTTAAACCTTACACCAAGCTACGTATATTGTGCGAATAGAAGCACCGCCGGCCGCAGTTTATCTGGAAATAAAGAGAATCCCAAGAAACGTCCCTAGACAAATTTTCCGGGACAACGGACAAACTCCAGACATGTCTAACTGCTATTTTGATGCTGGTTTATTATGGGTGCAAAACAAATAGAACTTTCCACTTCGGTCTTACAAATGCGCAGTAAAGTTACTGCGCTTCAGATGTGTAAATAGAAAGTTACATGCAGGAACATAATAAAACATGTTGCATAGAGAACTGTGTGAAAGGAACAATACATAGGCGTTTAATGAAGGGTTATTGCTGTATTTCATGTTAATTAAAATGCCTTACAGGCACTGTGCAGGGAATCAAGTGATGGGGTTACAAAAGTAAAGCTTTGCGGTCATACAGCACAAATTTGCGAGTAACAAAACACAACAGAACAAGTAATGGTTACAAGGTTCACAGTAAAGTTTAAGACAAAAAAAAAACAAATAAAATTCAGAAGCGTAGGCACACATGAAATCTACGCGCAAGAATAACAAAATATACCGAACACAATTAGGGTAGTAAAAAAAGGAAACAACCAAAAATAGCCACATATGTGGACACGACGCACAAATCAGTTGCTGTGGTTTCCTGTGGTTACAGAAAATAACGCCGAGCATAATCACGTGCGTAAAAACATTTACACTATAACCAATCAAAGCACAAGTTGAAACCGACCAACTAAAGTAATTCTGAACGATGGCCGTCCACGTTCGGGTGGCCTTTCTCAGGTATTGTCCAGACGGCACGCGAGGAAATTGTTCCCAACAATGCCAAACTTCCTGTCCTTTGTCAACACGACGCGTGCAATACAAAAGGTCCTGGCACTCCCGTCGACCCATACCCGTCGACCCACCGACCGCACGGTGACGAACTGCAAGCCCACTCTGTAACTTCGAGCAGTACAGCATCCCGAGCCACTGAGGCGCTTCCAGCCCTATTCATAGCCGGTGACACTTCGAATGACCTCACAGCGAGTGCAACTCCCCCGTCGGCACCCCACGCCTGACAGTTTCGGGGTCTTTTCACCCATCTATCCATCCACCTTAAAACCCCATTGTATAGGATACAACGCACCCACCCCTCGCACGCGGTAATAATATACAGTAATATACAGATACGGTGTTTTCACCAAAAACCTGCAGCGCCGCTCGGACTTAGAGAACATTTCCCCGGGCAACGAACAATACTATCTGCCAGACACGCATCTTGGCCTTTACAGAGAAGCGATGAGAGGTGAAAAGCATACTCGCGGCTGCCCCATTCACCCGTCCAACCGAGCCTAAACTCCACCGGCATGAAAAGAAGCACAAGCTCCAGCCCACTGCGTGGTTTTTCTTCTCCTTTTGACTTTCGAGAAAGCACGTTCCGCTGAATGAAGCGGGCAAACTGGCCAGCCTGTTGGAAATGAAATAAAGTAGCGACTTGTGGATTTTTGTACTGGAGCCTTGGCATAAAAACAGCCAAATCCTAGCAATGTAACGTTTGCAGAAGTAACGCCGTTCCTGCCGTTCCTTCATAAACCTAACTAGTTACCCTTACAGTTCCACCAACCTTTGGAACGGTGGCGTTCCTCTGTTCCTCCAAAAAGGAACTAGTTCCTGGAACGCCGTTCCTAGGAACGCCGTTATATAAAATACTGCCTTTAACAGACAACATATGAACTCACCTGGGATGTGTCGATTCGTTTCTCGTCTTTTTTTTGTTTGACACTTTCGCGCAGACATTAGAGTCATGCTAGGATGCCTCCTACTGAGACACTCTACACTTGAAAGCAATGAAATGCTCCTTGAGAGCGCTCTCGACCATGATGACGCTAAAGTTGCTCCATAGGCTGTTGTTATAGATAACAATAGACACAGACCATGCCAGACGCGTGTAATGTGTGTTTATTGAGCTTGGTAAAGACACAATTTTGGTGTATTGGGTTGTCAGAAGTAGTCACCGCTAAGCATGTATTTGGCATCACAATACTTACGATATCCTGCTGCTGTACCTAGTATATGATGTTGTGCCTGTGTAAATACAGGTTACTATAAATCTGTTATTTTCAAACGAAAGCTTTGTTTAGCTCTTTGGCTTTCCAAGGTGGCTCCTGGTGCTCCTGCTGATGCTGTTGTGGCCTTCTCGCCAGCTGGGCCACTAGGCTTTATCTTACACCGACTACGCGGGAGTGTGCCAATTCCGCCAACAGGGACGAGAAATCCACCCGCGTTTCAGGGCATAAAACATTATGCCAGACAATACTGGCTTCCACATCCAAAGCTTGTGGTGCCATTGTAGAAATACGACATGGGGGTGGCGATAAGAAAACTTTTAGGTTTGGCGTGTGTATGTTCTGCGATCGTTGGTATTCGTAATCCCCCACGGGAATTGACATGTCGAGGGTTTTTTGCTTTGTCTTCTTTTCCTCGACGCGCCCGATACTCCTTACTCATACGAATACACAACTACGCCAAGAGTAATAACAGTCTCACAAATTACCTCATGAAAATTTACGAAATTCAGATGTACAACAAATATATATTCCCCAAATGTCGCTTTCCACCTAACAGTGGAATTGCTGAATGTTTCCAGTGGAGCACTCTCGTGCAAGTTTCTACAAAGTTTCATTGTGTGGCATTCGCAACGAACTGCACCGCCCCACTTCACAGCTAGGGTAAAAGTATCTGTAACTGTAAAGTTAATGTAGATATTGTTCCGTTGCAAGAAGTGCAGCAGGCGAAGTTGGGGCAAAGGCAAACGGAGATTTATTTAGGCGAACTTGTGCCTCTAGAAAGAAAGCCACCAAAAAGACGTGGTCTCACGCGAAGCGCCGATCAGCCAAATCAGCGTTCCAAAGCACGAGCCGTTCCACGAACTCTTCTACACGCGCCACGTGGAGGAGCCTTTCGTCGTCGTCGTCTTCGTGGCTCCGTCTCATAGCAGACGCACTCGTGACATTTGCCCCCCTCTCTAAAGGGCATCGTCCCGATGCTCAGGGTAGTAGCTACCCGTACAAAATGGTAGAAAATGGGCACAGTCCCGGAGTGTGGCGGCGTGAACGTCGGCTCATCTTGAATAGTAGGGTTTCATGCGCACCACGTGAACGGTTTCAGGCTGAAGTTTACGACGTCCTGCGGGTACAGTGCTGACCGGGATAACTTCATACGTAACGTCACTCAGCCGACGCAGAACTTTGTATGGTCCAAAGTATCGTCTAAGCAACTTTTCTGAGAGCCCGCGGCGACGAACAGGACTCCACACCCACACATGGTCGCCATGTTGGAAGTCCGCGTGACTGTGGCGGAGATTGTAGCGGTTGGCGTCATGGCGTTGCTGATTGCTTGTGCGCACGCGAGCAAGTTGCCGTGCCTCTTCCGCTCGCCGTGTAAACTCTTCCGTGTCGACATGGTCGTCGCTGTCGGCATGTGGTAGCATAGCGTCCAACATGGCCGACACTTCGCGACCGTAGAGTAACTTGAAGGGTGACATTCGGGTCGTCTCCTGTCGCGCCGTGTTGTATCCGAAAGTTACGTACGGCAGAATGGTATCCCAGGTTTTATGCTCGACATCTACATACATGCAGAGCATGTCCGCGATTGTCTTGTTCATGCGCTCGGTCAAACCGTTGGTTTGCGGATGGTATGCGGTTGTCTTCCTATGGGAAGTCCCGCTGAGCGTCATGACAGCTTCCATGAGCTGCGCCGTGAAGGCTGTTCCGCGGTCTGTGATTACGATCGATGGAGCGCCGTGCCTGAGCACGATGTTCTCGAGGAAGAAGTGGGCCACTTCTGCAGCTGTTCCTCGTTGTAAGGGCCTTGTCTCGGCGTAGCGGGTGAGATAGTCGGTTGCAACGACTACGAATTTGTTCCCGGAAGATGAAAGTGGGAAAGGTCCCAAAAGGTCCATTCCAACTTGTTCAAAAGGTTTTTCGGGAATCTGAACTGTTTGAAGCAAACCGGCTGGTCGTCCCGGTGGCGGTTTCCGTCGTTGACAATCACGGCACGTCCGGACATAATGTTTAACGGTGAGGGAAAGCCTTGGCCAATAATATTTCTCCTGGATTCTGGCCAACGTGCGAGTGAAGCCCAGATGACCCGCAGTGGGTTCGTCATGACACGCTTGTAATATTTCATTGCGTAGCGTTGCGGGGACGACTAGGAGGTGAGTATTGCCATTAGGGGTGAAGTTCCTCTTAAAGAGAACATTGTTCCGCAACGAGAAGGATGACAACCCTCTTGTGAAGGCTTTTGGAATACTACTTGTCTGTCCCTCCAAAAAGTCGATGAGTGGCCGCAATTCTAGGTCTTCGCGCTGCTTCTGGGACATGGTGGTCGTGTTCACAGCTCCTAATAACGGAATGTCGTATTCTTCATCGTCTGCAGGCGTTACTGGAGCTCGGGAGAGACAGTCCGCATCGGAGTGCTGTCGCCCAGATTTATAAACGACGGTTATGTCGAATTCTTGGAGCCTCAGGCTCCAGCGCGCGAGGCGCCCTGAAGGGTTTCTAAGGCTCGTCAACCAGCATAGTGAATGATGGTCGCTTACGACTTGAAACGGCCGTCCATACAGGTAAGGCCGAAATTTCAACACCGCCCATACAACCGCAAGGCATTCTTTTTCAGTTGCCGAGTAGTTCGACTCCGCATGGGAGAGCGTCCTGCTTGCGAAAGCAAGAACCTTTTCGGCACCATCCTGCTTTTGTACTAAAACTGCTCCTAATCCGATATTGCTTGCGTCCGTGTGGATGCTGGTCGCTGCGTCTTCGTCAAAATGGGCCAAAACCGGCGGTGTTTGCATGCGCTGCTTCAGCTCATTAAATGCTGTTTGCTGTTCCTTGTTCCACACAAATGGGGTATCATCTCGGGTTAGGCGGGTTAAGGGGGCTGCGATGTGGGAAAAGGCTGGAATAAATCGGCGGTAATACGAGCAGAGTCCCAAAAAGCGGCGTACGCCTTTTTTGTCCGTAGGTTTCGGGAAATCGGCGACAGCTGCAATTTTGTCAGGGTCTGGCTGTACTCCTTCGTGGCTAACGACGTGGCCCAAAAAGCGCAGCTTCTCGTAACCGAAATGGCACTTCTCCGGCTTGAGTGTGAGTCCGGCGGAACGTAATGCCTGGAGGACCAAGAAAAGTCTTTCCAAGTGCTCCTCGAAAGTGGCGGAAAAGACAACAACGTCATCGAGGTACACAAGGCACGTTTGCCATTTCAGGCCGGTCAAGACAGTGTCCATGAGCCGTTGAAATGTTGCTGGAGCTGAGCATAAACCAAAAGGGAGAACCTTAAATTCATAAAGTCCATCCGGTGTCACAAATGCAGTTTTCTCACGGTCCCGCTCATCGACCTCAATCTGCCAGTAGCCACTCCTGAGATCCATTGACGAAAAATACCGTGCGTGGCGCAGTCTGTCAAGGGAGTCGTCGATTCGCGGTAGCGGGTAAACATCCTTCTTGGTGACTTGGTTTAGCTTGCGGTAGTCGACACAGAAGCGTAGACTACCATCTTTCTTCCGCACCAGAACAACAGGAGAAGCCCAGGGGCTTTGCGATGGCTGTATGACATCGTCCTCCAGCATTTGTTTTACCTGGTCCCTTATAGCGTCTCGTTCCTTGGGAGAGACACGATACGGGTTTTGGCGAACAGGTCTCCCATCGTCCATGGTAATGATCCGATGCTTCGTAAGGGGCGTTTGTCGTACCTTGGTTGTAGAAGAGAAGCAATCACTAAACTGTTGTAATAGCTCCAGCAGGCATTGTTGCTTCGTGGATGGTAGACCAGGGCAGATGTCGAAGACGGAGGGTTCACCGCCACCTGGCGCTGTTTCGGCCTGTAAGGCTAGACATTCTAAGTTTTCTTCAATGTTCTCAAAGCGTGCTACGGCGGTTCCTTTCGAGATTTGCTGGCGTTCGTTGCTGAAGTTGGTTAGAAGTACTTCGGTGCAATTATCATTTAGGTGCACTACTCCTCGCGCGATCGAGATGCCACGGGTAAAAAGAAGGTCACTTGTTGCTTCAGCTATCCCTTCACCACACCAGGAACCCTCGCACTTCACGGAAACCAAGGCGCACGACCTCGGTGGCAAGACGACGTCTTCATCTACTATACGCAAGGTCGACGAGCATTGTTCGTAATCGAGGTCTCGAGCCGTGACGTCGGTAGAGAATGTGACTTGGCGCTCTGGGATATTAATAATGGCGTGATATTCTCGCAGAAAGTCCATTCCCAAGATAAGGTCTTTACAACACTGGGGAAGGATGACGAAAGTGCCGACAAAATTCGTCTTACTTATACAGATTCTCGCAGTACACTTGCCCGTCGGCGTCATTACATCGCCTCCTGCGGATCGAATCTGTGGCCCAGTCCACGGCGTTTTGACTTTTCTGAGCTTGTCTGCGAGT
The DNA here is from genome assembly GCF_048455015.1 of Haemaphysalis longicornis. Lineage (NCBI taxonomy): Eukaryota > Metazoa > Arthropoda > Arachnida > Ixodida > Ixodidae > Haemaphysalis > Haemaphysalis longicornis. The sequence continues at coordinate 1,982,651 of NW_027526329.1, read as the reverse complement.
CCTTGGCTCATTATCGAAAAATCTGCGCCAGTGTCCACCAGAGCAGTTACTTCCTGACCGTCGATTAAAACAGAAAGATCGGCGCTCACCACTTCATCAGCGCATTCTTCCGCCGTACGCCGATCGACCGCCGGCGACATTGGAGGGTCTTCGCAGCTTCCATCGGCAGCAACCTTGCCTCCAGAGGTTGCCGGTTCTAGTTTCCCCGGTGGGGACTTGGAGACCTCCCCCTTGACGCATCCTGAGAGCTTCGACGATTGAACGAAGTGTTCAAGCGAGCTGGCGAGGGCGAGCGTGGTCGCTGTCTCACAGACTGCTCTTGCCTCGCCGCGAGATAGGCGTCGATTTCAGGTGGGCGTTCCCCGAAACGAGGAGGGTGACGAGCGGTGGGTGAAAAACCGGCAAGTCCAATCTCGCGGTACGGACAGCGACGGTACACGTGACCCGCCTCACCGCAGTGGTAGCATAGCGGTGTTTGGTCTGCGGTGCGCCATACGTTGGTCTTGCGGATCGGTGGCTGGAAGATCGGCTCAGTGCTGGACCATGTCCCAGAAGGCGGCTTTCGTTGCGTTGGGAAAGAGGGCCGTGCAGACGACGGACGACCCAGGGCATTCGCATAGCTCACTTGTAAAACTTCGTGGCTGGGTTCAGGTGGGACAATCGCTTGACGAATCTCTTCGCGGACGACCTCAGCGATGGTAGCAATGGCTGGCTGCGAGGAACTCGTGGTAAGCTTCCTCAGTTCTTCTTGGACAATGCTCCGGACGAGGTCACGCAGCGAATTTTCGTTGGCTGGTGAAACAATGGCGGCGTGCGCAGAAGTCGCATTGTCCATTCGGTTGTATTGGCGGCAGCGATCCCGCAGCGCTCGTTCGAAGGCCGTAGCTTCTTTTATAAACTGCGGCACAGTCTGTGGCGGGTTTCGCACGAGTCCGGCAAAGAGCTGCTCCTTCACGCCGTGCATAAGGTACCGGAGCTTTTTCGGCTCGGACATGTCTGGGTCGGCTCGGCGAAAAAGGCGCGCCATGTCCTCAGCGAACATTGCCACACTTTCGTTTGGCTTCTGCACGCGCGATTCAAGGAGAGTCAATGCGTTGTCTCGACGATCTGCGTTCGGGAATGCCTCGCGAATGTCGTGACGGAAGTCGTCCCACGTTCGAAGGCTTGCTTCATGGTTCTCAAACCATATACGGGCGCCGTCTTCTAGCGAGTAGTATACGTTTCTTAGTTTGTGGACGGCATTCCAGAGGTTGCATGAAGCGACTCGTTCGTACTGGTCTAGCCAGTCGTCGACGTCTTCGTACACTTCGCCATGGAAACTGGGTGGCTGCCTAGGTTGTTGGAAAATCACCTGTGAGTTGTTGGACTCCATGGTTTGCGTTTCGCGAGCTTGACGTGCCTGAGCGTTCCCGGGCATGAGGCCGAATTCAGGGGTTAGGCCCAGAAGGCGACGGCTACTGCGATGGACAGGCGTGTCGATGGGATGAGGACTGACGGGGCTAGATGAGCGGCTGCCGGTAGGACTGCTGGACATACCCCGCACCTCCACCAGTGTTCCGTTGCAAGAAGTGCAGCAGGCGAAGTTGGGGCAAAGGCAAACGGAGATTTATTTAGGCGAACTTGTGCCTCTAGAAAGAAAGCCACCAAAAAGACGTGGTCTCACGCGAAGCGCCGATCAGCCAAATCAGCGTTCCAAAGCACGAGCCGTTCCACGAACTCTTCTACACGCGCCACGTGGAGGAGCCTTTCGTCGTCGTCGTCTTCGTGGCTCCGTCTCATAGCAGACGCACTCGTGACAATATCTTTGAAATGATGTAGTAAAATTGGCAAGTGGGATGAATATATAATTACGTCAAGCATAAATTTTTGTCATATAATTTTTTATACTAATCTGGCACAATCTACAAAATTCCCGCGTCTGATAATACGTGAGCGTACGAAGAACTTCGAGTTGGGCGTGTCGGTATAGGATAATGATGGGTACAGCGCAAACAAAACTCTCACAAAAAAGGCGCAGGACGGAGACCTAACATGATCATGCAAGACGGCAGTACACTTACAGAAATCGGCCGCGACGCCATCCTAGCCAATATATCTCAAAAACATTACATGAGAATGAATTCAAAATAATGCTTATGCCGCGTGTGTACGTCTTTCTGTTCGACCATTGCAATAAATCACCACACATAAATCAATATATTTGTAAACCATTCGAAATTTGCTAGTCTGCCATCATCAGAGTAGCTGAAGGTCAACAGTGTTGATATAGAATGCTATATTAGTTCTCGCTTTGTTGGGATATACGCGACAAGGACCACGCAGTAAAAACGCAGTTTGATAAAATTAATATTTTATGTGTGTGCTTCTTAGGGCAATTATGCGATGTTTCTTATAAAATTAGTACTCATACCTCACTTTTTCTCTCCTTCATGTTTCATTAATGTAAGAAGTTAGCACAGAAGTAGCCGCCCTAGCCTAACCCAGAGGCGCTGGAAATCTGAGCAATCACTGCATTGTAGTGGTCAGACCACATAGAACGGGCAGAACGCGTTATGAATGAACAGGGTGACAGTTGCATTCTTCTCAAAGCTTTCCTTTTATTCCCTTTCACTTCCGTGATCAAATATTGTGTATTCGGTTAGGTTAATAATACCGAAAGCTGTCAATTGCAGGCCTAAATATAGTTTAGAACCGTAAAAATACTTTAGAGGTATTTACTTTAGGTCAGGGAAAATAAAACCGATACATTGACACCTGGATAGATCCACCGATGAAAAGCACTTAACTTCCGTCGAGGTGTAGTCCGCAAGTCAGCTTTATTGGACACGGAAGGCTTAAAACATCTAGTAATTGCAACCGCGCACAGAGATCACTAACTATTGTCGTGCCAACTAGGTCAAATGTAAGTCCAAATGAGAGACAGCGACCGTCTTCCCAAGCCGTTAGTGGGTTTCCTCACGTATGCTAGAGAATCTTTTATATCAAGATGCTGTACACTGACCTTTAACTACTTGCCCAAGAAGTAGCATTTAGGTATAGCCGCTGTGGACAGCTTGTAGTTCATCGGCGGGTGATTCTCCCCCGCGTGAATATTTTTAACATGCTTTCTCTGTTCGGCGAACCTTCTATGCATTTTACATTTGGTTCATTTTGAAAGAGCAGCAGAATTATTATTCACTGCGAAACGGGATTTTAGTGTGCATGAAACTGTCGACTCGTACAAGTGAAGGAAGCTATCTCAAACATCGACAAGGCGCTATATGATTACGATAAAGAAGAAAAATCAAGGCATGCCATAGGTATGCTACAAAACCAATTTTCGTGATAATTTATTTCCGGACGTTTCTGCCACCATCGTGTCCCGAATGTCTGCCCTGCCTTTCCACCTTCCACTTACTGTCGTAAAACCGGGCACTACTGGACAAGAAAATATTGCTTCGCTTCCAGTATTTCTAGAATGCTTTTTCATACATGTACAGGCTGCCACAGAATAAACCGGACCGTGCGAGCGGTGCGCAAAAACTCTCGGTGCGACACCTTCCGGCCCAGCGCCTGCTGTCGAGATAGCGGAGGGCGCATGCGTGTCCCTCCCTATAGTTTGTGCATGCAGGTTTCCTTGATTGTGGCTGCAGCACTTCATTCCTCTCGAATGCGACGCGCGCGACGCCTTGACTGGCGCCCCTACCGCGCGGCGTGATGCTTGGCAGCTGCCGGCAGCGTGCGCCATGCGCTCATGCCGCCTAACTGTGCGTTCATCTGAGATGTTTGTTCGGCGCTCTTTTTATCATTTTATTGACTGCAAAGCAAACTGGCCTTGCAGAAAGACTACGATAAAGATTCCCACGTGACTGAGCCAGTGGTGCGACGAACATACAGTTGATAGCAAGAACTAAAAACAGCGATGGTTTTTTCGCTTCGGAACAAGAAAAACATCGGTGATTTTCCGAGTGGTTCCCCTAATTAATTGTGTGTGAAGTTTCCGTCGTTTTCGATAACTTCACGAATGCGTCGGGAGAACCACTCATAAAGCCACTTTATGATTTCGGGACGGGAGCGCAGGCGTCCCCATTCATCTTCCACTGCCTGCCACAACTCGTCCGCCGTGCGACCGCAGTCATTTCGTTTAGCGAGATTCATCTTTATAATTCCCCACACATTTTCTATCGGATTTAGGTCTGCCCCACACGGAGGCCACCGCAGCTGTCGCACCACGTGGTCCTCAAGCAATGAGCTCACGACTCGTGCTCTGTGGACAGGGCTTCGGTCCTGTTGCAGGATGAAGCACCCGTCCATGAACGGGCCGTCCAGGACGTAGGGGAGCAGACTTGTGCTAATAATGTCAAAGTACAGGGAAGCATTAAATGGCCCAGAAATTATGACGAGAGGTCCCAGGCCGTCCGCACTCATTGCGCCCCATACGCTGATGGAGCACCGCCCACAGGAAATGACGCTTTGGATGTAGCTTGGCTGGTATTTGAAAAATGAATATAGCGAATTCGTATTTTAAATACAGAACTACATTCAAGAAGGATATCTCCCAGGAAAGATATCCCCAAAGATATTCGGAGGGTATACTAGCTAAATCAATGAAAGGACACTCGCCTTGTTTGATAGTTTATAACGATTGAAATTACAGGCACGCGTTTTTAGCGGGAGGGTGAACCCCCACTACCACGTAGGCGAACAGTATTCTGTATAAAACTGTGTTTCAATATTATCCACTTTCTATTGCGGGAATTAAAAAATGCCCCGTTAGCTGATGCGGGTCACCTGAAGTGTTTCGTAAAAAAACAGCCAAAAGAAACGCTTCACAAACGGTGCTTATAAAACTACGATTAAAACATTTCAAATGAACCCAGCTGAATAAAATTTACAGGGACATTCTATATCGGTTGCTCCAAAATATAGGTAGTAACAGGCAGTTATGAATTGCTAGCCTTAACAATTACGCTTAGCGTTGCATTCGGGACCCCACAAGGAACGCTCAGCAATTGTCACATTAAACCATGCTCCCAATTTGACCTCTTGCGCTATAGTGGTTTATGTATCGTCTAGAATGCACATTACCAGCTACGTTTCACAGTTCAGTTTCGTACCTGCGGCTCATCGGACGCCAAACACGCCGCTGTTGATCCAAGCGAGTGGAGAAAGTCGATTCGTCTGTGAATATAACTTCCTTCCACTCGTCCATTGTCCACTGCTCCGCCGCCCGGGCGAACTCCAGCCTTTCCAGCCTCTGGCGGTCCGTCAGGTGCGGTTTCTGCGCTGCCACGCAACTTCCGAGTCCCGCCTCCTTCAATCGTCTTCGAATGGTCTCGCAAGAGACATTCAATGACAGCTCCTGTCGAGTTTCTTTTGCAGACAGGAAGGGATCTGCCACAGCGGCTGCGACAATCAGTAATTCCTGCTCCTCACTGGTGACTTTAGGCCGCCCGCTGCGCTCTGCGTCAATGAGTCTGCCCTGATCATCGCGGTAAGCTAGAATAATGCGGCTTACAGAAGTCCTAGACCTCCCGGTGAGGCGGCAAATTTCTCGCTGAGTAGTCCCTTCGATGAAAAGTCGCACGATGTGCCACCGTTGCTCGATGGGGACGCGGGACGGCATTCTTCACGAATCTGGCCATGCAGGACAAGTTACTTGCTTTATGCGCTCCATAGCTATCACTGTCCAATGAGTGACATGGAAGGAAGCGCCTCATTGCTTTTAGGGGCGAAGCTCCTTAAGGCGTGGGTCTGTCCATCCTCGACGTATGTATGTAGCCACCTCTAGTTTATTTCTTGGATTGTTTACTAGATGGCGTGGCTACCTCTAGTTTAGATTTACTAGATGGCGGTACTTGTATATGATGAAAAGATGCGCTTGGATTGTTTACTAGATGGCGTGGCTACCTCTAGTTTAGTTCTTGGATTGTTTACTAGATGGCGGGGAGCGTTGTAATAAAATTCGTTGGCTGTTGGCGCGCGCTCGGAGTCGCCCGATGGATAAAGGCCGACCTCCATGCAGCGAAATGTAGGCGAAAAGGCGGCGAACGTCGCCCGGCGGCGGCCGCTCCGCCGCCGGCGTCGAAAATACGGCTGTTCGTCGGCGATCTACGCGAGCTAGATGTCGAACGCGTGGCGGCGAACGCGACCGGAAGCGGCAAACTGCATTTTGAGGCCGCAGCCAATCACAGCCTCGTACTTCGTTGTACTTCCTGTCCTGTCTTCCATCGGCGGCGTTCGCCGGGTCACGTGGCATGGAGGTTGGGGTGGACGAAAACTGAGCGGCGCGTCAAACCACGGCGTCCGCCACGCCAAGTTCGCCGAGAAACTTCGCTGCATGGAGGTCGGCCTTAAGGCTGCAGAGCGGCGAGCGCGCAAGGCGGCGGCAGCGCGTGCTCGCAGACAGAATCCCGATGTGCGAGCCCGCGAGGCAGAAGCGCTCCGTGAAGCTGCGCGACGCCGCCGCCAAGATCCTGCCGTACGAGAGCGGGAGGCCGAAGCGTGTCGTCTGGCTGCGCGACGACGCCGCCAAGATCCCAGCGTTCGAGAACGAGAAGCCCAAGCGTCACGGCAACGGCGCGAGGACCCTGCCGTACGCGAAGCGGCACGGCTGCGGCGCGAAGAGGATCTCCAAAACGTCAGAGAACGGGAAGCGGCGAGAAATCGCGTATCGGCAGGCAGACCCCGATGCAGTGAGAGCTCGTGAGGCGTCTGCAAAACGCATCAGGCGAGCTCAGCCCAAAGGTGCCGACGCGCGGTTTAAGCGAGACTTTCTAGACGTTGCGTTCGGACACAGTTGCAGTGTGTGCGACAGATTGTGGTTCTCAAACAGTCTAGTCACAATATCTTCCATCAAGAACGACCAGGCTCGCGCCAATGCCATCGCCGTGCTGCAGCGCGAGTTCCCCGCCGGCAGCGGTGAGTACAAGGTTTGCGCGAGCTGCAAGGATTCACTAGTGGCGGGAAAGGTGCCTCCAATGAGCGTATATTATGGCTACACGTACCCACCCAAACCGGATCACTTGCCTCCTCTGAACCCCGTGGAAGAATGACTGATCGCTCCTCGTCTACCGTTCATGAGCATACGGCATCATAAAAGTTGAGTTGTATATATACACACACAGTGTTTCTCACGTCTTTCTTGATGATGTAGTGGGCGAACTTTCACTGAAGAGTCACGGTTTTACCGATGATTTCCCCTCAGGAGCTTCGACCACTCATCATCATTCACCCCGTGGATATGCTGTGAATTTTTTTGATAGAAATTCACTTGCAACGCACAATTGTGTATTTCACTGTATTCTTCCGAAGCGAATAAACCATCGCTGTTTTCCGTTCTTGCTATCAACTGTGTGTTCGTCGTATAACAACCAGCACTAGTTCAGTCACATGGGAATCTTTATCGTAGCCTTTCTTCAACGCCAGTTTGCGTTCCAGTCAATAAAGTGATAAAAAGAGCGCCGAACAAATATTCTCCGATGAACTCACAATTACGCGGCATCAGCGCATAGCGCACGCTGCCGGCTGCTGCCAAGCATCACGCCGCTCTGTAGGCGTGCCTGTCAAGGCGCCGCCGCGGGTCGCATTCGAGAGAAACGAAGTGCTGCAGCCGCAATCAAGAAAACCGACATGCACAAACTATAGGGAGGGACACGCATGCGCCCTCCACTATCTCGACAGCAGGCGCTGGGCCGGAAGGTGTCGCGCCGATAGTTTTTGCGCACCGCTCGCTTGGTCCGGTTTATTCTGTGGCCGCCTGTACACTATTTGAAATTGTTCTCAACATTCTGAAAAGGGTGCGACTGTCGTCCAAATACCGACTCGATTCTCCGTCAGCCTACAGCCGACGAGTATTTATTAGACTTCCCTGCTGTGGGCTACCTGGGGAATATTTTTGCGTGCAAAGCTTCTGCGGATTTTTTTAATTTGTGAGTGGGCGTTTTCTCTATTTCAAAACCTTAATTCGTTTTCGTTTTTATAAAAAGCGGCTACCAGGTTCTCGACCGCCGCCACCCTTCCCGCCCAACCTTTCGAACCACTGAAAAAAACCGTGCACGCCTTTTACAGCGCCAGCAGCACAAAAACCTCTAAAGCGATCGCATCTCTATGTTCTAGTCCCCCTAACAATTGCGTTCACATGACGGCTTCTACATAACCTTGAAACACAATTTACGTCACTAAACATTACCACAGTGTCACATTAAAACATTGTTTAGCAATATCAATACATTAAAACATTTTTAGCAACATCAAAGAAGCTTTTTTTAAAATTGGCTTAGAACCATATGCGCCGTGTTTCACAAAAAGTGCTCCTATAAATATCTCCAACCAAGTAAGAATAGCCTGATTTCGACATGCGCTTCCACTAGTACGAACAACTGTGCTAGTTGGCTTAAAGATAAACCTCGTTAAATCGGTCGCTAGGGAGTACAAACATTGTACCAGTTATCCGAATGACGAATAATCGAATGAACGACAAAAACCGCACAGTTACAAATTGTTTTGCGTCTATTTGCGAAGATGTCAGTGATGTCATTTGTCTTTTCTGTGCAGTGCAAAAGTATGACACGTAGCATCATAGCAGAATTTTTCCAGAAATGCGGAAATATGGGCAGCTTTTTTTGCAGCTGCCATCACTGGGAGTACACCATTGCATGGGTCCTCTTCATCGCACACCTCATCCGCCACAACATGGGCATTGTTGAAGATCTCATCATTGATTAGCTGCCTGGAGAGAAAAACGCTCGCCATCATTAATAGCACCGTAGACAGCCAGATGAAGTTTGAAGGGGAGAAGATCAACAAATGCCACATCATCGTCCTCGGCCTACGGTGATGCACGCTGGCATCCTCTCAACCACAAGAGTGAAACAGCAGGCAAGCGAAGACGACACATTGCGGATCACGAATTATGCCTTGCGCGGTTAAATTTCTGCTTAAATATAGAAGTTGTACAGCACAATGGATCGTTTAAATAGGTGAGTAGGAACGCCGAAATATGGTAATTTCTGAATTAACGCGTCGAAATTACCATGGTTTTACTGTACACTTAAGCTAATAATAGCTCTGAAAACGGGACACTCGTAAGGAACGAGGTCGAAACATGGTGTTTTCTATAAACTTCGAGTTTATAGTCGTTGCCGAAGACTTAGGCGAGGCCTTTACAGCAACTACAAAACGAGAATAATAGGAAAAAAACATAGGAAGTAGCACGTAAGCAACCACGAACATATAAAGAGTGTGTTGCAATCAGTATACCCTTTGCTCAATTGTGTGTTACTTATCTATCTAGTTGAAAGAAGAGGGCAGTGGAGCGTACGAGAAACTGCCAATTGAAATAGCTAGAAAATATTCGGTAATTAGCAAAGAGTCACAAACTCAGCATGTTTTGGCCCTCTTTTTCGGTTTCGGTCGGAGTTTGTTTTGGTCCGTTAATTGCTTTCGAAGGAAAAAAAATCTCTCTTTACTCCTTATTCAACGGTGACGCTTTTCTAACCTGACTCATCATAACTGTGTCGTGCAAACGCACAAAAACAAAAATGTCTTTGCTAATTGCGGCCACTCTGTACTCAAGTATGAGCAAGTATAATGATTTAAAAGAAGTGTCAGCCATAAACCACGCCGACAAGCGAATGCGATAAAAAAACCGAAGCTGCTTTCCTAAGAGAACGATGGTGCAAACGCGAAGCTTTCTTGCACGCAACGTCAGCCTTAGTAAACCAATCAATCAATGAAAATGTTTTTATTGCAAGATCTGAATTCCAAGATTCTTCCACTGTGTCGGAAGGCCGCAATCAGATATACTCCTGCTAAATACAGGGAAGAACCGACGATTTATTTTCATCTTAGGAAGGTTTCTTTTTCAGGTGCTTTTCGTCTCATTATTACTCTCCCCTCCTGCTTTTCCTGCTCGTATTATTCTTCTTTCTTCTTTTTATTTTTCTTCTTCTTCTTCTTCTTCTTCTTCTTCACGAGTCCTTTTTGTTACCGATTGCGCAAAATTGTCTTCAGGGCAGCACGTTTTGTTCTTAGGATCCACTGTGCAAATTCCGCATAGGAACCTCCGATTAAAATAAAGCACCTCACCATAATTTTAGGAAAGATGCTAGTATCCATTACACTACGAAAACGCATGATGTCTAAGCACTAAATAATATCAATGCATACATTACTCTGTTTTATATATAGCCATTACATCTGCGGGGCTGATCACCAAATATGAAATATTGCAGTTTCGTGCCTAGATACCTAGTGGGGCTGGTTTCCCAGCTGACGTTGGCAAAAGATTCTGCTGCCAAATACCATTCCCCATTCTAGAAGCATAAACACTTCCATCAATATACCCCTCTACCTCTTTTGACCCAAAACATTTCATTGCGTTTGTAACCCTTTCTTTGATTACAGAAGGAACAGTGATGTCTTTTGCGTAGTCCAGAAGTTTTACCTCTCCCTCGCATAGCTGAAACCCACGAATGTGTTTTTTGTCAATAATATTCAAGCTAACCGCCTCAATATACAGGCAGAAAACGAGCGGGCTTAGACGGTAGAGCTGGCTCACCGACGGTTTCCCGCTAAGGGGAGCCCCCAGCCCATTACTAATAATAATTTCTTGGTCAGCGTCCGTGATGAGTGTTCCTATGTTCAGATATTCCAAAATCAGCAACATCCATTAATGGGTACCCAATCAAAAGCTTTCTCCAGGTCAAGTTGAAGAACAGCCATGCGAGGTTGGGCAGCGTCGCAACAGTCCTACACACACTTTGTCCAGTGTGGGTTAGAAAAAAGCGTTGCGTCCTTTTAAGCCACAAGTTTGGTGCGATCCTGCCAGCGGCTTGATCACAGATTGAATTGTTTCCGACAGCACCTTCCTAAGAATCTTGTAACCGACGTTTTTCGGGATATATGACGTAATGATATAACCCGTTTAAGTTTGTCTGTGTTTGCTGTTTTAGGAATGAGTATCGCGTGCGCTTCTCCGTAAGAGTGTGGCCATTCCTTTAGTTTGAAGGCCTCGTTAAATAGTACTGCCAAGTGGTGCAATAGATCGTTTTTCAGAACCTTGAAAAAGGACGTGTTAATTTGACCCGGCGGAGAAAAGACGAGGCTGTAAGCTTAGGACAAGCGCAAAGTATATTTACGGGTCAAATATTAAAGGAAAAATTCACAAATAGGTATTAACTTTAATATACAAGCTACTGTCCTGTAAGAACAGTCCTGAGCACAAAACAGTTTGGGCTTACGTGCGGGTATGATGCCTTCCGTGCTGTGGCTCGGTGCGATTGTCGTCCGTGCTGTCGTAGCCGAAAGATACCGCGTCGCGAGAGGTGCCATGTGATGACGCGATGCTATTGCCTCTACGCTCGCTGGTCACGGAAGTAAGCTGCTGTGAGGACACCGTAGAGATGGCGTTGGCAGTACACAAGGACAGGAGGGAAATTTGGCTCGGGTCTGAGTCCTCTGGGTGTTCGCGTCCAGCAGAGGACTCGTCGAGAGCCGCGTTCCTCTTGTCTTTAGCTTGTCGCCTCCGTTACTCCTCTTCCTCTTCATCTTCCTTCTTCCCATGTGGTGGTGGTGGTGGTAGCCCATAAAGTGGCGCATACCCACTCAGGGGGGATTGGCCACGAAGAGGTTTTTCTATTATTACTAAAAAGCCAGATAGCCACAAAGGAGCAGTCGAAGAAAAAATTTAGTATATAGGTTGAAGACAGAAGTAGAACAAGAAAGAGGAGCGAGAGAGCCTGATCGGAATAATTTTGACAAGGCAGACGAGCCGTCTCTGAAATGAAGGAATGAATGGCTTGAAAGACATCTCCATGGCAGTGGCCTAGCTGTGTGCCTCCAAAAGACAAAATCACTGGCAAGGTTAGTGGCATTCCAAGACGCCGCAGGGGAGCCTCCAGCAGCCTTCTCTGGTGATGCGAGAATCGACGGCAAAAAACGAAGAAATGCTCATCCGATTCAATTTCATGGCAGAAGTGGCAAAAGGGTGAGGTTGCTATATCTGCCCGGCATAGATACCTGTTAAGTGGGCGAAACAAAGTCAGCGAAACTTCGCACGAGCGAGTTCGGCGGTGGCTTCTTTTTCACCGAAACATGAGGTGTTCGAGTTCCGGAGAGGTGTGCAGCCCGTGATTGGACACGTCCTCGGCCAACAGGTATTGTCGATAACGGGCTAGAAACAGGCAAGCAAACGGGTGAAGCACCTCCACAATTGGTAACGACAATGCCATTTTCGCTAACGTATCCGCGGCTTCATTAAGGGCTAATACACAGTGGCCAGGCAGCCAGACAAGCCTAATTGCCCGCACATACGTGGGAACGAAGGAGTAAAAAGTTTTAAGCATGGGACTGACAGTTTCTGAAAAAAGGACCATGCACACGGAGAGGGAAGCCGTGAGTATCATCACAGAAGATTGCGCCGAATCGAGTTTCAGAAAAGCAAGAAGAAGAGCCAGAAATTCTGCATAAAATATAAGAATATATTCTGGTAAACGCAATGAAAAAGACCAATTCAATGCCAGAGAGAAGACACCAAGCCCAACTTTCTCATTTTTTCCAGAGGCGTCGGTTGCAATAACCACGTGCGATGGGTATTCAGACTGGCGAGCCAGGCCAATGTTTTTAATTAAGTTGGTTGGAAGCAACTTAGCATGTTTTGGGAAAATGTTGCCAAAAGAAACCTCCACCACTGTGCGTTGAGACTGCAAGACGGGAACTGATAGGAGCATTGAGTTTAATGAATGAAGTAAAGAATCGGCAAAAATGACCCGCGGGCGCCGGATACGAGACCAATTAGAGCCGAAAAACGCAAATGCGTATTGGGCAAACACAGCCTGTGATCTGGCCAGCGGTGACTCTAGGAACTTTGCAAATGCATTGATGGGGAGATATTTAAACCTGGATTTCAGCGTTGGGACTCCGGCCTACAAGTATAATACCCGAATCGGGACGTAACCGGGTAGGCCTAAGCAGCAACGAAAAGCTTGTCGTTCCAGCTTCACCAAAGGCATGAGCTTATATGTCACAGCGCCAGAGAATACAACATACCCAAATTCTAAAATTGGTTTAACAAACATGCTGTAAATCATCAAGAGCGTATCTACCCTCAGACCTGTTCTTTTGTGGCTAAGACCTCACAGTAGAGCTACAGCACGGGAGCCTGTCGCAGCTATATGTTCAATATGTAGGCGCCAATTCAAGTTTCTGTCATATATGACCCCAAGATATTTTAGCGAATCAACCTGACGAATGGTTTGTTAGTGATACGATAACGAAATCGATATTTGGTCCGTAAGAGGGAACACGAGGATGGCACACTTATCAATGCTTAAAGAAAATTTCAAAGTATCCAACCATGCTTCCAGGGCATTCAAATATGATTGAAGGGAAGGAAATAAGGAATGGATGTCTTGCGTTGAAGAGAAAAAGGCGATGTCATCTGCATAGACATATGTATGCACATCTCGGTGAATGGTTATGGAGCTCAAAAGCACATTGAAAAGCACTGGGGAGATAACAGACCCCTGGGGTACTCCACGTGTCTGCTTATACCGAAAAGAGGCGTAACTATTTTGGTAACAGAAAAACTCTCTGTTTTCCAGAAAAGCCGCTACCCACGCAGTAAAGTACTCCGGAAACGAATAGCGAGCTAGGAGATCTTGAAGGATGCCATATTCGCCACTGTCGTAGGCTTTCGAAATGTCCAAAGTGACCAATGCTGCGATCTGCTTATTTCGTCGGGCCCAGTGGATGCGACTTGCCAAGTCTATATGCGCCCACCAGATAGAGCATCCTTCCCTAAAACTAATTTGTCTGCAGTTAAGTATGTTCCTTGTACGCAAAAACTTGTTAATACGGAGAAGCAAAACGCGCTCAATTACTTTTCAAGGGTGTATGTTAGTGCTATTGGCCTAATATTATGAATTGTATATCCAAGCTCCGATTTCTTTAAAAAAAGCAAAATCTTGGCCAAGCGCCATTGAGAAAGTATGCCAGGTCTGCCGGGGCTTCATTGTACAACAGTTTAATCATTGATGCGGTGATACCGCCTGGTCCAGGCGCAGACGCTGGCAGACATTGTACAACAGTTTAATCATCGCTGCGGTGTTACCGTCTGGTCCAGGCGCAGACGCTGGAAGACGGGAAATTACGCTATCTAGCTCGCCTATAGCAACCTATTTAAAGTCAGCCGTTCCGCAGTTTCGACAGCCTGTCCACGGAATCCTTGTCGCAAACCGCAGCTGTAGATCACTCGCTATTGTCTCTAAGAATTCAACGGATTCTTCTGGCGTACGAACCAGGGAGGGTGTGTTCGGAGAGACGGGAGATGATTTCCTAGACCTGAGAACTTTGAATAAAGCTTGTCTACGATTCCGTTGTGATAGGGTGGAAAATCGGCCGATAATAAATGTTTCCTTCGCACGTGATACAGTTCGCCTAAAATTTGCGCGGTGAAATTTAAAATTCACCCAGTTAGCCGGACTGTGATTGTGGAGAAGCTGCTGCCAGGCGGCTTTTCTACGCCGGAAGTCTCTAGTACATTCCTCATTCCACCCAGGGCTACCAGCGGTGCTATGAACTGAGGATACCGTAAATTTTGCTCGAAGGATGGAATCCTTATAGCTGAGACAACCCTTTCAGCCCTGATGGTCTGTTCCATAGGTGAAAAAGCTGAGATTGCTTTGCACAGCTCCGAGGAGAACTTATTAACAATGACAAACGAATGTACTTTGTGGTTTCATATTTTTTCAGCGCAAAAGATGTCAAAAAGTACCGGGGTGTGGTCACTGTTTGTTTTGCAGTCAATTGTGGACCACGAGGATACAAGCCCTGAGGTCGCAAAAGGGAGGTCTAGGACAGAACGAGACTGACCACTTATGAATGTGGCATTGCCTACATTTCGGCAGTGCAGGTTATTATCCCCTGCCCATTCCCAAAGACGTCTCCCTAAGGTGTCATTCCTATATCCCCAAGATACGTGGTGCGAGGTCAAGTCCCCCGCCACAACCACAGCTTTTTGGCTAACCGAAAGAGCCGCATCTAAAGCTCTAACTTCGCAAACTCCGTGGGGAAAATACACATTTATCAACGACACAGGGCGGCATCCCGGCAGAAGTAAATCAATGCCAAGAATCTCGCATTCTGAGGACAAAAAGTCGAAAGTTTTTAACGCATTACGATGGAAGGTAATGGATATTAATGTCAGTAAGCCGCCACCACGACCTTGACGGTCCAGGCGGAAGGTTCTGTATTTAGGGAACATAAAAATTGTCCCGGAGCCTAACCATGTTTCCTGTAGAAGAATTACTTCAGGTGAAAATTTAGCAGTTAAAATATAAAGGTCCGGAGAAGAAGAACGAATCGAGCGGCAATTCTATTGTAACACCTTAATAGAAGCCATGATTAGTTGATATTAGCCTTCGTCACTGCTCTGGTAAGAATGTCCTCGGATGTATTGACGCATAACTAGGCTTTCCTGTTTTTCGACTTCGCCGAAGGGTCTGGGGGAGGTGACGTGCGTCTTTTGTTGAAAAAGGTCACAATCATGTCCCCCATCGATGTTTCATCGCACGGATCTGGAGGCAACGGGACTGAGGAAAAATCAATAGGTGGCTGGCAAGCATCCTGGGGAGCGTTCGAAAACAGTTGCTTCTCAGTAGATTGGGTGTTCGGGGTGATCTGACTGGTGGAGGGAATCACAGCTGGCACCGTTGCTGCATTATGCGGTGGCTCTCGCGCTAACACTATACTGTCATTAGCCGTGGTGTTTGTAAGGGGTGGCTGTAGCAAAGAAGCTCTTAGTGACTGGGGAACTGGGGAGCTCTGAAAAGGAGCAGTGGTGGCCTGAAGAATGCCTAATGAGGGATGAGGTAAGTTTGAATTTGCCTGCTGTATAAAAGGAAGCATGCCCTGAAAGGCGTGGAGCAACTGAGATAACTGCGACGACATCACTTGAATTTGAGCTTCCATTTGCTAAAAACCTTCCGAAAATATGTCTGAAAGGCGGTCAACCACTGCTGGTATGGCTTTTGCGACAGCAGCATCCACAAGTGACGGCAAGGAAGACCAAGGAAATTTCACAGTGACCTGACGAGAGGCGACACCCGCGTATCCAAAAGCCCTTTCTTTACGATGGCCATGGCTTCTGCCCGTGAACAGCGACGCTTATCCAGGACCTCAAGCACGCTCACTTCCTGAGCTCGTGCGGGGCAGTTAGAATAGTTTGCTGGGTGGCCCTGCTGACAGAGACAGCACTTCACCTCGTCTCCATTTCAGTCAGAAGCTGTGTGTGCGCCCCCGCATGAGCAACATCGAAGCGTCTATTTGCAACCCGTCAAGGAGTGACCAAATCGCCAACACCTTGTGCACTGAAGAGGACGCGGGTTTAAACGGTCAACTATGAAAACCAGCTGCCAGACCTTAATTTTTGAGGGGCAAGAGAGACCAGCAAACGTCGCAATAACTGACTCAGTGGGGACTTTGGTGTTGTTAGCCTCTGGACTACAGCGGTACACCGCAATAACACCAGCTTCTGCAAATTTGTGGACCACGTCCGAAGCACTCAAATCTGCGCTAACACCACGAATGATGCCCTTTGAGCACGCAAGATGATGAGGGATGAACGCACTCACCGGAATGGAGCCGAACATGCGACAGTTTAGCAGGTCAAAATGCAGGATAGGTCTGAGGACCTACACACTAGGCCACCATTGCCAAATTGCCGGACATCAGTCACCAACTGGTAGTGCTGCGTGGCCGCCTGCAGCGCTGACTGGACCGCCTCGGGATGGTTGAGCCGAATTGACGCTCCATTGGTTTCCACCAGAGCCACGGGGATCCTGTTCACGCCACCACTCGAGAAGAAATTCAGAGGCAGCTCCTGCCCTGAAAGGGAAGCCGACTAGGGCTATGGCCCCTACCCGGGAGAGCTGAACGACATCAGCTCGCCTGTTTCCCGAGCCTGCAATTTAGGGGAAGCTTCACGTTAGAAAATTTCACTTGAAGCACAGTAAAAATTAACCCGACATACAACACCCTTGGCCAAACTCCGAAAGGGAAAGCACAAAATTGAAGCGAGGAACCGAAAACACGTCCGCTCAGGCCAGGTTCAAAAGCACCTGTGATCCTCATCGGCCACGGCCGAGCACTTGTTCTTCCTCACTTCTAAGCGCTGAGACAAGTGCCTCCTCACATGCTCAGTAGAGATAAATATCTGTAGTGCGTACCCTCACACAACAATACGGCCTCCCATTTACGCTGCTAACAAGCGTAGCATGCAGCAGACATCATGCAATGCATGCAGCAGGAAATATATCAATATTGTAAATTTGTGAATTCATGCAAAAAACAATATAAATCAAGCCAGCCATGCGGCCACATTTTTGCACTATGAAACGACAGTCTTACTAATTTAGGCATGTGACAAGTGAACGTTGAATATTTTACGTACTAATACCAACATAAACCACATAATTATTCATATTCAGTTGGTGATATTGAAACTTGGTGATGGAAACAGGGTTTGGGCAAATGGGTACATATGCGTTGTAACGGCCTAGGGTAAAGAACGCTTTGTTATGGTATTTTTCAAATCGTTATTTTCAACCTATTTATGGTACGTACAAGGCAGAGACAAAAGGTGGAATTTGTTTTTGTTTTAGGAACAAAAAAGGCTATCAACCAACCGTACTTCTTTCCCTCAATTGGAGTCTGCAACTCAGGTAGGTCAATGTGAATTGCTGGCGCTCATCTCTATTTGCTTCAGAGAACTGGAAACATGCCTGGCACACATTTATCTGCTCCTCCTTTAAAGATAAAAGCAAGCTGTTTATGCAGGTATGCTGTGGATACTTGTACCGCAGGAGACATTTTTAGAGAGAGAGGGAGGGAGAGAGAGGGAGAGAAAACTTTAACAAATACTGAAGAGGTTACTGGATTTGTTTTATCTGCGGGCATTTATCTTTCGGCGCGGGTGTGTCTCGAACAAATGCATTACATCAAGAACACTGAAAACAAAAGAAGACTATTATAAGCTAGTGAAAATAGGGCCAAACATTCTCCCTATCAAATGACATAACCCGTGCGGCATAATAAAGAAGGAATGCACCGCGCGCTTTACTAGGGACACAGTTAACACAATCCGGCTAAGCCAGATGGTAAAATCGAAACACAACCCTCTCAACCCCGCTAAGGGGGCGTCGAGCTGATGTTAAAATAAAATGACAGTTCTAACAAATAAAGAAAAGAAGTCCGCCATCATGCATGGTATGGTTTTAGGCAAGCCACGTGGACAACTTCGGCAGCTTCCGTCGTCCTGATGTTCCTGAAAAACCATTGGTGATCACCTCGTAGGTAAGTTGGCGTTGGCCAGCACGTTGTAGAACCCGGTAGGGTCCAAAATACCGTAGGAGAAGCTTCTCACTGGGTTTACGTCATCGGATAGGAGTCCAAACTCACACACAATTCCCAGCGTGGTAGTCGGCGTCTCGGTGTTGGTGGTTATAGCATGTCGCATCCACCAGCTGCTGGTCGGTTGTACAATGTCGAGCGACATGACGCTCCTCCTTCGCACGCTAAAGGCATACTTGGTAGTCGGCGTTTAGGTTGTCTCCTTCTAGCGGCGGAAGCATGGCGTGAAGCATCGCAGTAGGCCGTCTTCCAAAGACAAGCTCGAACGGTGTAGTCTGTGTAGTTTCCTGAATATCCGTGTTGTACGCAAACAGGACATATGGATGGACTTCGTCCCAAATATGATATTTAACATCGACGTACATTGACAGCATATCTGGGATCTAGTTCGAACGTTCCGTTGTTTCGTTCATTTGGGGGTGGCACGCCGTCATGCTTCGGTGATCTGTGTTGCTGTAGCGTACGATTCCTTGAATAAGCTGCGCAGTAAGGGCCGCTCCGTGTCCCGTGTTAAGGACTTCAGCGGCTATATGTCGCAGCCTAAATTAATTTTCGAGGGGCTGGATGTCGCAGCATAAATTATTTGTTCTGCAGTCGCCCTCGGGAGAGCAACGGTCACTGTGTAGCACGTCGTGTAGTCTGTCGTTATGACAATCTATTTGTTCTTGAACCGTGACGTTGAGAACGGGCCCCGTAGATGATCCATTCCAATCTGTTGGAAGGGCCTCAATGGAACGGCGATCGGCTGCAGAAGTCCGGCAGGTCTCATCGGGGGCATTTTGCGTCGCTGGCAGTCACGGCTGCTCCAGACATGGTGGGACACATCGTTTGTAAAGTGGGGCCACTAGTACTTCGCCTTGATTCTTCCAGTAGCGCGTGCTGTGCGAGATATACGGAACACGGGTCGTCATGGCACAGTTCCGAAATTTTCGTCACGACGGTCAGCGGGGATGACCAGGACATAATTTGTTATAGTTCCGGGCGTGAAGTTTTTATTTGCCTGGACAGAGTTTTGAGACTGAATGATGGTATGTTTTGCTTGAAGTCCCCTGGGACGGCGACGTTGCGTCCTTCGCGGTATTCGATAATAGTACGTAACTCGGGGTCGGCACGCTGCTGGTCGGCTAGGTTGCTCTCCATCACGACTTGGAAAAATGAGCTGTCTCCGTCGGAGTCTTGTGGTTTTGGGTCGACGGGAGCTCTAGAGAGGCAGTCAGCGTCCCAGTGTTTTCTGTCGGGTTTATATGGCATGTCCGCGTCGAAGTCACGACCTCCATCGCCTATTACGTCCCGATGGGTCCGTCAAATAGACGAGCTGACACAGCGCATGGCTGTTTGTTACAGTCTACAGGCCTACCATACAGCTATGGCCGAAATTTTAAAATGGCCCATATGATAGCACTCTTTCTCGGAGGCAGAGTAGTTTTCCTGCTTGTTCGACAGACCAGGGCTGGCGTAGGTGATTACTTTTTTGCAACCGCGTTTCGTTTGGCCGAAGATGGCACCCAAGTCTACATCACGGGCGTCCATGTGCATTTGCGTTTCGGCGTCTTCGTCGACGTGAACGAGTGCGGATGGGCTTTGAGGGCGTTGTTACAGCTCTTGGGCGTGTTTCCAGCTGAAAGGGGTGCTATCTCTCGCTAAGCGCGTGAGTGGCTCTGCAATGCGTGCGAAGTTTGGGATGAAGCGCCGGTAGTACCCGCAAAGTCCCACATATCGGCGCACCGCCTGCCTGTCTTTTGGTCTTACAAGATCAGCATGGCTAAAGTTTTGGTCGGCTCAAACAGTACTCCCGCGGCGTTGACGACGTGGCCCAGAAATATGGGTTCCTCTTACGCAAAACACATTTTTCATGTTTCAGCGTAAACCCGACGTAAGAAAGGCCTCATGTACAGACGCCAACCTTGCAAGGTGTTTGACGGAAGTGCGAGTGAATACAACAACCTCGTAGAGGTATAAGAGGCAGATGTGCACTCCGAGTGAGCTAGCACAGTGTCCGTGACCCTTTAAAACGTTGCTGGGGCAGTGCACAGCCCGAACGGCATCACCTTGAACTAGTGTAGTCCGTCCTGGGTTGCGACTGCAGTCTTCAATCGATGTCTCTCTCCCACTTCAATATGGCAGTAGTCTGTCTTTAGATCTAACGATGAGAAGTTCTTCACGTGCAGAGGTGGTTGAGGGCGTCGTGAACACTGCGCTAGTTAGTATTGCGTTTGGAACATCTTGATGGTAGCGCTGTTATTCACGGACACTTCAAAAAATTGCGTTCTAGAAAACAATGATGCTTTCGTTGCACAGGAATAAGTTGACACGTGAGATTATCGAGGGATGTAATGTGAGAAAAAAGGGAGCGTGGTGCTTTGCATGCCTTCGATTGGTGTACCTGAACGTGGGGTGAAATTTTTCGGTCTCTAGCGTAAGGATAAAACGCGCTTTCATCCTCACAGTTTGTTCGTACCTGTCCCATTTCAGAAATATGTTCGATTGTGACGTATGTATGTTGTTTGGTCACATGGGTCGTAGTATTTATATGTGCGTCTTCTAATAAAAATCAGTTGTGAGTTAGAGCTGTGGTTTGCCGCATCCTGTCTCAGGGTTCGTGTTTAAATGCCATAGCTTCAAGATGTTCCAAGCGGTCTGTATTTCTTGAGCGAGTTTGGACATTCCAATATTGATAAAGATGCGACACGCTGCTGGAGAGTCGGATACAATAGTTAAGTGTTTTTCTTAAGTATTGTGTTTTAGGGTTGGACTGTTTAAGTGTTTTTCTTAAGTGTTAAAGTGTTCTTGGGTTCTGAGCGACCGCCACCGCTGTAGCGGTTTCCTTTGCTTCTAAAGGGCCTGGGGCATTCATGGTCGCCGTTTGTCCTCGCGTGTTTTCATCAAAAATGCCGATCACCATACCTGGCCCCCCTTGGTTTTTTGCGTAAGTGTACCGCACGTCTTTGAATATTTGCAATTCAACTTGGAGAGCCCGGGCGCTGGCTTGTCGTCTCTTCTGGTTGTATTCAGGGTGATGTTTCTCGATATAGGTACTACTTATATTTTGTCGCGATAGAAGTAAAAGGGCCATCGTGTGGTTATGGCCTGTCGTTCTAGTTCAGTACCCTAAACGTTTCTGCCCTTCAAGATCGCCCGGAGTCGTTCTCGTTGGCTGACGAGGAGTGCAACAACGTGTTATTCTACCATGTTATGAAATCCTAGAGCGAGTACCGACAGCATTTGGGTAATGGTGAAAGATTGAGGGCTTCCTTGCACCATGGTTGGACGAGGAATTCTTGTTACTCTCGTTGTCATCGGTTGCTTAGGGTGCAGGTTCAGAAGAAGTTGGGTTTCCTGCAGGGGGTTTCGAAGAGACATAGATAGATTTGTTTTAACATCACGTTTGCAACCAGAATTGAGATTGCCACCCCTTTCGTGCACCACTTTATGCATGAGTATCGTCTGGACACCGACATGTGCACCCCTGTATACACGTAGGCATATATCAACTTGCTCGCGTCTTCATGAACTCGCGTTAACGCGCAGGCATGCATACAGTTTGGGAGGACGCGTCCTAATGGGTAGAAGCAATTGTCTTGGGTCGAAGTTGGGTCGAAGCAATCGGTCGAAGTTGGTTGTCTCCGTTGATACTTAATATTATGTTTATCCATTCGCTCGGTGACTCACTCCGTAACCCGGAAGATCGTCCCATGAACAATTTCCGCTGACTTCTTTCACGTGGGTGCATATTTGGTGTGCGCGGTGCCGTACGCAACGTGAGCGAAATTTCAGCCAGCCGCGCTGAAATTGCTGTGCACACTTTAATGATGTGTCGACTGTGAACTTTTTTTAGGATTGGCAACGAACACAGGCAGAAAAAGAATATCGCGTTTCGGCGTTTTGTCAGCTTTCGTCATTGATGTGGGGTAACGCGGCATGCCATCGTTTTACGAATTCCTGAGCTTGGCGTTTATATGGCAGGCCGAAATAATCCGGCGCTTTTTATAGAGGTGACTTGCATATATTCATATGCAAATAAAACATTGCTGATGAACTGGCCTGCATAAATATCAGGGGTTCATCTCTCTGCTTACTTCCGCACCCAAGAACAATGAAATTACCATTTTACTTCTATTACCCGAGATAGGGTCTTGACGCGCTATATACTCAATACTGGTGCTGAAGTAAAACCCTGGCGGCACTCCGCAACACACAAGAAGAGTGCAGGGTTAGTTTTAGTATTCCTTCTTTTATGGAGGGAACATTGCTTTCGACTCCCCGTAGCTTCGGTGGGGAGTGTTTCAACGCTCACAAGGCTACAACACCTCTTGAGCTCTTCAACTACATCGCCGACTTCTTCGAATTATGATTAAGAAAAAGGTATTCCCGACTGAATAACGCAACAGTATAATACAGTAATTATTTTACTCACACAAACGGTGCTTAAAAACGCCTCACGCAAATTTGATAATTCCACATTTCGGCGATTGTTGTAACCGACTTCAAGGTAATACCAAAATACGAAACCACAGTTCCGCCCCAATTTGTCATTCATCGAAGATTTCGGTGGCAAAAATTTAAACAGTGTCATGGTTATTAGGCGGCATTATCTCTCTTAACAATTTGCAACATATTGCCACTGAAGAATATTGTCACGCAGCCAAAGATGACGCAGTTGATCGAACGGAAAACATGTTTATTGTTGTGAACTCTTGCTCCCCTACAACTCAAAGAATACAGAGACGGCGAAGCAGCAGTCAACAAAGTGACATGCGTAGGCGAGTGTCGGCGAATCGAGTGCCGCGGCGTCTGCTCTACGGTGTTATATGTCTCCGCGCGAGGGTTTGTGAACAGTCGAATTGCATCCAGAACACCGTAGATAAAAGATTATTCTAGGATTGCGACGTTAGTTCGCGACAGTCTCTATCAAAGGCGATAGGGCGTACGGCATATAAAATAGAACATGCGGTTCACTAGGCCCACGCATAGCACAGATAACAAAGCCAGGCGCAGAATGTCAGCCAACAAAAAACATGGTTCGTGACATTATTCCCCTCTAAGAGGGCACAGACCGGATGCTGAAATTAACGACAGTCCGAACAAACAACCACAAGAAAAAAGTTCGTCATCGTGCATAGTAAGTTTTGAGGCGAACCACGTGGACGAATTCGGGATGCGTGCGTCGTCATGTTGTTGCGCAATCACCATCGGGGATCACCTCGTACAATTGGCCAACACGTTGTAAAATCCGATAGGGTCCGACATACCATCGCAGAAGCTTCTCACTGAGTGCACGTCGGCGGATGGGAGTCCAAACCCACACACGATCCCCTGGGTGGTACTCGGCGTCTCGGCGTCGCAGATTGTAGCGTCCGGCATCCACCAGCTGCTGGTCCGTTATACGAACTCGAGCGAGCTGGAGGGCCTCCTCCGCACATTGAAGGTATCCTTGGATGACGGAGTTTGGGTCGTCGTATTCTACGTGTGGAAGCAAGACGTTAAGCATCGTAGCTGGCAGTATTCCGTAGACAAGCTCTAACTGTGCGATCACCATAGTTTTCTGTATCGCTGTGTTGTCCGCAAGCGCGACATACGAGAGGACCTCGTCCCAAGTCTTATGTTCAACATCGACGTACATAAACAGCATATCCGCCATCGTTTTGTTCACTACGTTCCGTTAGCCCGTTCATTTGAGCGTGGTACGCCAGCATTCTTCGGTGATCCGTGTTGCTGTAGCGTAAGATTCTTTGCATAAGCTCCGCACTGATAGCTGTTCCACGGTCCGTGATTAGGACCTAAGGGTCTCTATATCGTAGCACGACTTGGCTCATGAGAGGCTTCGCAACTTCTTGTGCGGCCCCCTTTGGAAAAGCGGCCGTTTCTGCGCAGGGCGTCACGTAGTCTGTCGCTACGACAATCCACTTGTTCTCAGATTATGGCATTGAAAACGGGCCAAGTAGATCCTTTCCAAACTGTTGAAAGGGCTCGATGAGACTACGAGCAGCTGCAGAAGTCCGGCGGGTCTCGTCGGGGGCGTTTTTCGTCTCTGGCAGTCACGGCAGCTGCGGACGTAGTGGGACACATCGGTTGTAAGGTGGGGCAAGTAGTACTTCATCTTGATTTACCCCATAGTTTGTGCTGTGCCCAGATCTCCGGAAGACAGTCGTCGTGGCGCGCTTCCAAACTTTTGTCACGAAGGTTTACTGGAATGAAAGAAAGATAATTTGTTCCCGTTCCAGGGTTGAAATTTTTCTTCACGAGGACGGAGTTTTTGAGGGTGAATGCAGGTAAATTACGTTTGAAGGCCCTTGGCACCCTGACGTTGCATCCGTCGAGATAGTCAATCATGACGCGTAACTCGGGGTCGGCACGCTGCCGGGCGGAAAGGTCGCTTTCTGTCTAGGCTCCGAAGATTGTACCGTCTTCGTCGGAATGTTGTAGTGGTGGTCTGTGACAACCTTGAATGGTCTACCATATACGTAAGGGCGAAATTTCCAAATAGCACATATACTCGCAAAGCACTCGTTTTCACAGGCTGAGGGTTTTTTTCTTCTTTTGAGAGACAACGGCTGTCATAGGCGATCAGTTTTTCGGAACTGCTATGCTTTTCGACGAGGACGTCCCCCAAGCTTATATAACTGGCGTCTGTATGCATTTCTGTTCCAGCGTTTTGGTCGAATGGCGAGCACAGGCGGGCTTTGTAGGCGTTGTTGCCACACGCAGTAGGCTTCCTCCCTGGCGCTTCCCAGCTGTAAGGAATGCTGTCTTTCGTCAAGCGCGTTAGTGGCTCTGCAATGCCTGCAAAGTTTTCGACGACGCGCCGGTAGTATGTCATATTCCGAGAAATCTTCGAACGCCCTTCTTGTCTCTCGGTCTTGGGAATTTCGCTATGGCTGAATATTTCGCCGGTCAGGCAGGACTCCCGCGGCGTTGACGACGTGGCTCTTCGTACGCGAAGCGGCACTTTTGACGCTTCAGCTTTAACCCCGATGTACGAATGGCCTCAAGTACAGACTCCAACCTTGCAAGGTGTTCGTCGAAATTCCAAGCGAACACCAGAATATCGTCGAGGTATACGAGGCAGGTGTGCCTCTTCAGGCCAGCTAGCACAGTGTCAATGCATCTTTGAAGCATCGCTGGTGCCATGCACACACAGCCCAAACGGCCTCACCTTGAACTCTTATAGGCCATCCGAGGTTATGAATGCAGTCTTCTCTCGATCTATCAATTCCACCTAATTAACCCAGGTGGCTGTCTGAAAATGCATGGAAGAGAAGTACTTCGCATGGAAGAGGTGGTCGAGGGCGTCGTCGATTCTGGGGAGGTGGTACACGTCCTTTTTGGTGATCTTGTTCAGTCGTCGGTAATCAACGCAGAACCTTAATCTGCCATCTTTTTTCTTCACTAGGATGACCGGTGCATCCTAGGGGCTTGTTGATGGCTGTATAATGTCGTCGCTGAGCATGTCGTCGACTAGGGTGCGGATTGCTACCCGCTGTTGTGAAGACACGCCGCACGGTTACTGTCGGGTAAGTCGGGCTGCATGTTCGGTTATAATACAGTGCTTCGCAAGGGGTGTCTGACGAATTTTTGAGTTCCAGGAAAAACACTCGCTGTAGTGACGGAGCAAATCCAATAATTTGTCCCGCTTTTCTTGCGGCAGCGCCGTGTTCACATCAAAAAGTTGCGGCAGCTTGAAAGCATCTGCCCTTGCGTGTTCAAATTTTGCGACCGCGATCACTTCACTTGTTTCTTTCGTTTCGTCGAGGAACGCAATTGCAGCGCACTTGTTCAGATGCTGGCACTCCTCGGTAAAATTAGTGACCAAAACGTTGGATTTGCATTTGCAAAGCGCGCAATGCCTCTTGCGATGGAGACAACGCGCCCGAGAAGCAAACTTCAGTCACTCTCTATGATAGCGTCGACGTCAGGAACAGCATCCTCAGAATAGACAGTGATCATCAAGCTTGCGCGAGCTGGCAGCGGGCCGTGACTGTCGCCGATCCTTACAGCAGCACGGCGTTCGTGGTTCGGGTTGGCATCATGGCGTGATCAGAAGAAAAAGTTATCGACCTTGTCTGTAGATCAATTACTGCAACATTGTCCACGAAAAACCTTATTGCAATAATTACGTCGCGGGAGCAGCAGGCAAAATGAAGAACGCAGCGGGGTACGTGGTGACGTCTATAGTGACGCGCGATGTACACGCTCCACTTGGCGTTACGAGATGGCCTCCCTTCTGGGCGTATGTGCGGACGGCACCATCTTGTCGCAACTTTCTTGTGCTTAGACGCGAATGACTCGCTCATTACTTAGTCGTCGGCTCCCGTGGCTATGAGGACGACTACGCCAAAGCCGTCGATGGAAAACTGGGCGTCCGATGCCACTTTCCTCGAGTTTGCGGTGGGCCACGGCGTCGTATCTCGGCTTGTGCGCATTGGCGGTCGGGCATTATGCGTTGTTGTTATCGTCGTCTTCTCAGCGGCAGGCTTGGTCATGTCGCGTACGCGTCGCGCCTTGTGCTGTCGTCGTGTTGGGGATTCGCACCAGGGTATATCGGGTCGTCGGGATCAGGCAATGTCGTGAGTCGCCGTCTTCGATGAGTCGGTGAGTCGTTGGAGGGTTTTCGTTTTCCGCCGTTGTGCAACTTCACCTCCAAATAGAAGAACACAAGTCGAAAAGTTTCTCCATCGTCCCAGCTGTTAAAGATCAGGACACGCTCAACTTTCTCCAACCACTCCTCAGGGTCTTCACCGGGGGATCCGCAGAACGATGGTGGTTCCCGTGTTGTTGCACGATGATGGGAGGAGTGGCTTGTTTCACCATATGGGTGGTTGAAGCGGCCTTTGTTTTGGTTAGTTCTGGTAGTAGACCAAACTCGGCTGTTGATCCTTGAAGTCGGCGGCTTGCATGGCTTGGGCAGTCTTGTCGGATTCCAGAAAGCGTAGGGAGCATGAAGGGCGCGTACTCAAGCACCTCTACCAGATGTCACGCAGACAAAGATGACGCAGTTGACTCGAAGAGAAAACTGGTTTTTTGGAGCGAACTTGTGCTCCCCTAACAACTCTAAGAATACAGACGCGGCGAAGCAGAACCCAACAAAGTGACGTGTGTAGTTAAGTGGTGGCGAATCGAATGCCGCGCCGTCTGCTCTGTGGGCATTCATCTCTCGGCGCGAGGGTTTCTCGAACAGTCGAATTGCATCCAGAACACTGTAAATCATAGAAGAATATTCTAGGCTGGTGAGGTTAATTCGCGACTCTCTCTATCAAAGGCGATAGCGCGAGCGGGCCAAAAAATAGAACGTGTGCTTCAATAGGCCCAATGATAATACAGGTAACAAAGCACGGCACAGCCTGTCGGCAAAAACAAAACATAAGCAAACAAACCGAAAACATGGTTCGTGGCAATATTTGGCAAAGCAATTGTAAAGTCAAAAAGGAGCAATTTTTTGCTGCAGGAAAAGCTACTCTGTTGCACTTTATTCTCATATATTTTGCAGGTACACACCATCCTGTCAAGAGCGCCGCCATGTTCCGTACTCAGCGCCGTCTAGTGGCTTTTTGATTTCCTGGCTTAAACAATCGCTCCGCGGTGAGGGCTTGAAAACTGCTTATCTCCAGAGTTTTCCTCCTGGTGGGTTGTAAGCTCCACTCTGTTATCTCAGTTAGATGTAACTGTGGCTTCTTGCGGCCACCTCCGTCGATCTAGCGTGACTTTTCAGCATTTTCGTTCACGACGTAACTGAAATTCCCGACAGAGTCGCGCACTCCACAGCGGGTCAGTAGTGCTGAATGAAGCATATCTGCAGTATTTACAGAAAATGTGATTTTGCGTCGCTGAATTGTGCACAACTCCGACCTTTTTTTTGCAAAAGAAACGTTTCTTGAAGCAATCTAACGGATATAAGAGACACGCTGTCTACTGGGAAGCAGGGAGGGAAGCGTGTCAGTGAAAATATTGGTGAATTTATATTTGTGGCGGGTGTAATAACTATGGCTTAGGGAAAGGTCAGTGTGTATCTGAAACGCTTTATAATTTCACTTTTATTTCGTCAACAAATTTTTAAAGTTCTGCCACCACCAGTGCCGATAATTTGAGTGTGATACCAATAATGTCACTTTGTCAAGTCCAAGTTGCCTTGCAGTACACAATTTTATGCATGCCGCTACTGTTTAACATAAATAAATAAAGTGAACTGCGGCACAGAGCACCTTAATTAGGGACAAAATAGGCTTTATTAGGCAGAGAGGCAATCGTGTGCTTTTTGCGTCGCTTTTTATTTGGGCGTTGCCGGCGAGAGCCATTAGCTTGTGGCGATAGGTGAAACCATTGCCTCAAGAAATAGACAACCCGGGGCGGTCGCAGTGACTGTAGTGGTCGCCTCCGACAACCGATATAGTGCTTGCAGGTAAGGTTTCCGCAATGTTACCGCACCAACGACTCAGATGGATTATGACCACGCGTGATTCAGGGCAGTTTAAGAGATCCATTCGGATATTTATTGTAAGCATTGAGACAGCAAAACTGAAAATTGTTTCATTTACCTCAGTACCCAGTGTACCTACCAGTCTCAGTGCCCGCCTACTCAGTGGTATCTGCGATCTGAAGATTCATTTGAAATTTCTAGCTAGTATAGTACGTCCCATTCCTATAAATTGAGTACTATAACTGCGACAAGAAAACACCTGCCAGCTTGAAGGCTCACTGCAAAAAAATTGGTGTCCTTACACGAAATAGTATTTTAGTACGTCAAACCCTGATAGCTTGCAGCTATAAATTATCTATAGTTATCGTAGAAAAATTACCTTATCTTATGACCCTTCAGCTGGATTGGGTGACCGACGGACTTCAAGCTATACAGATATTTTCGTTTTGGCCATGTCCAAGAAAGACTGTCGTCTTCTATAGTGGAAAGATGCACCAACCGATATCTGCACCTACATCGCCCACAATTTTCTGCCTACGAAATCTGAAAATATTGCAGATTGTGTTTGCAGTGACCGTGCGCCGAAATCTCATCTTAAGGTCGTGTATTCCCATTCGTTTTTTTTTCAGTTTTGCGCGCGTTTTTCTCATCTGCAGAATGTCATTGCTGACGATGCGACAAATATTGTTGTCTCTTGTGATTGTTTTCATTTTTCACAGAGAAACGCTCAAACGATTGCGCTCGTTTTAAATGAAAAGAAACTCTGTTATTTAGAGTGTCTACAAAACAAATGTTTTGCAATTTTATTCGTGATGCTAGGGCAACGCGTTTACAGCGGCCGTGACAGCTGCAGCCGTCCTACAATGCCGCTGGAATAAACTGAAATGGAAAGGATACTTCCTAAGAATACCTCTACACTATATGCCAGGCTCTTTCCTGCATACATGACGTGGTTGAATATCTTTTGGACATTCCTGATCATTTTCAGTACTTTTGGAAACCCAAGCTACAGTGCACCCAAGAAGCCAGAAAGACAAAAATGGGAAATTGATAGTACTATTCAAGGCTGCAGCTTAAGGCAGGTAGGTTACTCCCACTTAATTCCCTTTTTACTTTCTGAGAGACTTTGCAGCTACATTTCACGGTAATTTTTGAGTGATGCACCATTGCTTAGAAATTTATCATCATCATCATCGTCATTTCCAGCATATATACGCCGACTCCAGGTCAAAGGCCTCTCCCATTATTCTCGAATTATTCGCGGTCCTCTGATAACAGCGACAAATTCTTCCCCGCAAACTTCTTGATCTCATCTGCCCATCTAACTTTCTGCCACCACTTGCCACGCTTGCGTTCTCTAGGCATCCACTCTGATACCCTTATTGACCAACGGTTGTTTTGTTCTTGCATTACATGCACTGCACACTGCCATTTCTTCTTCTAATTTTTACTAATACGTCCTTAAGACACGTTTGTTCTCTGACCCACTCTGCCCTCTTTTCGTCCCTAATGTTACACCTGTCATCTTCCGTTCCATTGCTCGCTGAGTCGTCCTCAATTTAAGTTGAACACTCTTAGTAAGCCTCAAAATTTCTGTACCAGAGGTGAGTACTGGTGAGATGCAGCTGCCATACAGTTTCTCCTTCAGGGGCAAAGGTAAGACTGTAATTTATTATCTGAGAACGCCTGCCAAGTGCACTCCACGTCATTCTTATTCAAATTATCTCTGCTTCATGTTTGGGATCCGGGGTCAATAAAAGGCCTAAGTAGACATATTCGCTTTCCACTGCCACTGCCTCTCCACCTATCTGAAACCGCTGTGCGGCCCCCAGGTTACCGGTCAATTATTTTGTTTTCTGCATATTAATTTTCAGGCCCACTCTCTTACTCTGTTGGTCCCGTGTCGTAAGCATGTTTTGCATTTCGTCCCATGAGTTACTTGGCAAGGCAACGTCATCAGAAACCTGAGGTTTCCCCCTTAACCCTTACGCCCACCTGTTGACAATCCGATGTTCTGAATACTTCTTGTAAACATGCTGCTTATAATATTGGAGAGATTGTGTCTCCTTGTGGGAACTTCGTAATAGGTATTTTATTGCTCTCATTATGGAGGATGATGGTAGCTGTGAATTCATTGGAAATATCCTCCAGTATTCTACATAACGCTCGTCTACACCCTGGTTCCGTAATGCCTCAACGACTGCTGATGTTTCGACCGAGTCAAATGGTTTCTCATAATCAATGAACGGTATATGTAGTGGCTGAGTATCAATCACATGATTGATCGTGTCAATATGGTTCATGGTTGAATGGCGTTTACGAAACCCTGCTTTTTATTTAGGGTGACTGAAATCTAAAGAGGCAGAAATTCTGTTAGCGATTACTTTCGTAGGTAGCTTGTAGACGACTGACGGTAACCTGGTCGGCCTGTAGGTCTTAATGCCTTCAGGTCAAGAGTTCTTCTTCATTCTTCAAGAGTCTTTCTTCATTCATTCTGAAGTCATTCATTCTTCAAGAGACATTCTGAAGAGTCATTCTTCAAGAGTTCTGCTGTTTTCTGATCTTCACCAGGTGCTTTAGCCCCTTTGATTTTTCTGAAAGCCTTTCTAACTTCTTCTGTCGTTTCTGGTGGGCTTTCCCTCACCTCTGAACTACTTTCTTGCTCGGTAGTGCTCGCCTAGTATAACCATGGATGTCTAGCCTACTGTACAGATCTCTACAAAACTCCTCAGATGCTAGAACTATTTTATCCTGTGACGAGATGCCAAGTCAATCCCCCGTGCGCGGGTATGTGCCACGATGTCATGCGCGCTGATGATGAGAAGGCAGCGGGAGTGCGAGAAGGGGGATGGAACGGCGACATCGGCTCGATCTCGGGGACGTGCTTGGAATCGCGAGGAAACCCATTAACGGCGCCCGTGCTACCGCGCCGGGACGTCGACAGCTCTTGCCGAGGCTACGGGGCCATCGCCACAGCGCCGGATACCCGTGTCTGTCGCTGCGCCGGGCATCCGCGCCTACCGCCGGGTCGCCTGGTCGTCGGGCCAACCAGGAGGGGGCCGCAACCTCTTTGGGCAGACCACCCGTTGGATCCACCCCCATTACCTGTGCCTGCTGCCGCTTCTACCATGCCTGGCGCCACTGGACTTCATCGGACGCTGCGCTGCAACGTGAGCACGTTCGGTTGGCATTAGGCGCTGACGCCGCACCCGACTAACGTTACTGGACTAGCACGACTAGGACTGACAAGGACTGCTGTCCTCTGTCCTTTCTCCTAGTCTTATTATTTCGTTTTTTTTCCTTCGTTCCGCGCACCGCGTGTCTCACGTTCCCACAATACAACCACCGCATTCTTCAATCAAGCCATATCTCCGACACTTATGACTACTGGCACGTGTCTCGGCTAACCCGAACTTCATCACATTCCCTATTTGTGATAATATAGCCTTGCGTGTCTTTACGTGCATACCTCTCATTTTCCCACGCCTAGACGCATCACCGCTGCTTTCATGCAGCCTCCGTTTTTTACAGCATATTCCATTCTCTCTATACTTTACTTCCGTATGTCAGCGGTCTCAAGCTTATTGATGAACTTCCAAAGGTCCGCGACTTTTATTCTGTCAGCTGGGGTTGGAATTATTATGCTTTGCCGTTTCCTAATTATATATTTTGTATCCTGGAAAAGTTTACTAGTATCCAGTTTAGCTAATGTGCCCCCAACGTCTATTGCACACTACCGGATAATGCCGGTAAGAATGTTGCTGGATTCTGCTTTTCGGTAAGAGCTGCTCTGCTTCCTGTGTAAGAGCTGAGTATCGGTTCTGCAGCGCGATCCTGAATTCTTGTGCTTTACGGCTTACCGGTATCTCATTCATCGGCTTCTTTCGTACTAGCTTGTTACGGTCTTTCCTCACACGTAGCCTAATGCGAGATCTTAGCACACGATGGTCCCTACATCTGACCCTTTTGAGCACTTCCAAATCCTGCACTGCGGCCGTGTTACAGCAGAATATGAATTCTATTTCATTTTTATGCTCTCCATTCAGGCTCCTCCACGTCCACTTCCGTCTCTCCCGTTTGCAGAAATGGGTATTTATGATGTGTAGATTACGCTCTTGCCCGAACTCGGCTAGCATTCCTATTTCTAGAACCCGGACCATAGTTCCCAACTGCTTTGTGTCCAGCCGGATTCTTGCCTACTCAAGCATTGAAGTCTCCTTTATAGGAGACTTCAATACACTTTGTTTTTACACTTTGTTTTTACTACAATACACTTTGTTTTTACTTTAGCCACTGCGCATTCCACATCTTCATAGAAGCGTTCAACTAGCTGGTCGTCATTTGTGGATGTAGGTCCGTACCCCTGTACCACCTTGAGTTTGTACCACTTATTAACCCTAATTACAAGACCGGCTACCCTTTCTTTAATTCGATAGTATTCGTCGATGTTGCCAGCTATGCTTTTATGACTAGAAATCCCCCTCCCAGTTCTCTGCTGTGTACTAGACCATGGTACATTTTTGAGCCCCTTAAAGGCTTCACCTGTCACAACCTGACTAAGACCTCTGAGATCCAATTTATGCCCTCCACATCCTCCAACAACACATCAAGGCTCGCTTCACTGGATAAAGTTCTCGTGTTAAACGTTGCAAGGTTCCGATTCTTAGCACCCTCTGTGCGTCACACGTCTGACTGCCGCCATGACCAGGTGCTTCGCAGCCACTGGAGACTGATGGCCGTGGGTTAATTGGCGCAGTGGTGGCGCATAGGTAGAACATCCGCCTCTCGTGCAGAAGGGCCGTCGTTCGAATCCCGCCGTTGGATAATTTCCTCCGGATTAAAAATTCCGCGCGTTGATAGAATTGCAGAAAGAGGCTTGGGGTGCGGCCTGAACCCGGCGACCACTGCCAGTAACGAACTCCCTCACCAGAGCACGATTGGTGAAACTGGTGCATTACGGCCACAACCATCCGTTAATACGTCAATTAACCCACGGCTCTCAGAAATTCTATAAGCGCAATAGCATGCGACCACACAGCAACGACCTCATTGAAGGTTTGTTCTTTCTTATGAACTCCATAAAATATTCGCCCTTCTTCGAACATGTTATTAGAAGAACCTACTAAACTTTGAAGGGTGAATTAAACAATTGTGTTTAACATTCTTCTTTTTGACGCCACGTTTAATGGTGAATAAGACCTCATGAATGCGTGGAGATTGTAATAGGTCAAATATAGCGTGAATCCTGTTTGACTCCCCTGGTAGCCATTAATAGGACGAAATCATACTACCGGAATCATTAGGTTTGCAAATATAAGGCATGGCCCTCATATCGGCTTAAAATGTATCACCTGCTGACCAAGTGATTTTGAACTCACTATGCTCACTCTTTAGTTTCTGGAAGATGCAAAGTTTATTTGGACTCTCTACACCACTGACGAGTTCGGAGACGCTCATGCTTCGACTAAAGTTGATGACATAATATGCTTTAGTAATTCTGGGGTTTCCTTTCGAAGAAATCAAACCATACCAGGAAAAAAGTGAGTTCTTATGCCCGCTTCCCTCATCTCTATTTTGGTAATCGCCGTAATTTAGATTTTTCTGCAGCGCCTCGTACCTGCTACAGGGAAAATTTTTGCAGTGGGCCGTCGATGCTATGGAAGTGAGTGGAGGAAATTATTATTCATTTTATGGAAGGAAATTGAGGGAGTAAGTTCAGCTGAGTTTCTTTTAGCACTCAACTCTCATAAAAGTTTTGTGTTTTCTGAATGCTTCTTTACTTTGTGGAAATTGCGGGCGTTATTGCAATGAGTTTTTATGAACTCATAAATTCTCAAAAGTGTTATCTGTGCTTTTGGCCGATCACCACTTATGAAAGATTTGTGTTACCTTCATTTAGGACCCGTAGTCAGCTACGAAACTCTAAGAAAAACCGACGCTGAAAACAATTGCGGTGTCTTTTGGACCCGCCTACAACCACCAGCGAGGTTTCCTGGTAAGCACTAGTATAAATTCATTATTTAATATTATCAAGTCACCAAACTATTTTCATAATTTATGCCCCTAACTATAGCCATAAAAGTGAGACAGCTTCAACTGACTGTCTGACCAACCGATTAGTCAAAGACCAGCAAAACTGGTGGGCAAAAAAACTAAGAATATCGCGGCATATCCTTACAGACCCGTACGGGGAGTGTGAGGCTCGAATGTCAGACATTTAACCGTAACGAAGGATAAGGAGGAAATTGTGTTTTCGAGTATTGTAAGTACCTCACAAGTGCTTTGAGATGTCAAAGTGGCTGTTGATAATACATGAAGCTTGTACAAATTTATGAAGCGTAGTTCCGGTTGAGGAGCTTTTTATACTGCGGATCAGACCTTTAGAAGGCTTTGCATGTTTAACAGATTTGTTTAAATTTGTTTCACCCGCTAATACAACGAATTTGTTTTTTTTCTTTATAAATATTGCTCTTACTAACACAAAAAAATACATCTTCTGCCTTCCAGCGGAACACCTCGCACAAAGGGGAGAAAGGTTATCTGAAATTTTACCACCTTGGAAACGAGTAAAAAATTAACCACTGAGCCGACCAGATAGTCTTTAAAGTTTTAACTTTTGAGAGTACATTCTACCACCGTGGAAATACTCAGTATGAATGTATTTTTAAAAAATGCTTCGTTGACAAGGTTTATGAGGCTGAAATAATGTTTTTCAGAATTATTCACTATATCAAAGGGCCGTTAAAAAATATTGTCTTTTGGTGGAATTGAAACCCATTCAAATATTTAGGAACACCTTGATAAGGTTGTGCCATGATAGCACCTACAGGGATAATTTTAGTATCAGCTAAAAAGTGACTGTTTACGAACTTCTCGGTAAGTGGCCATTCGTTTACATGTTCAAATTGTTGCTCCTTACAATTGTTACCTTCTCAGCAAAGCTGAGAGAAAGTGCACGCAACTGGAATACAAGGAATCTTACTAAACCCAAGATGACTCGTATTGGTTGCTGCATTCGATTAATAAATGACATGTATTCGAGTTGCAAAACTAAACAAAGTTTTTCTCAGTTGTTGCGCCGTAAGTAGAACGGAACGACACAGTACACGTCCTCTTGAGGTGTTGCCACCGTTACCAGAAATTGTATAGGTGCCACACAACCCAATTACAGAGTGTCGTCGAAGCGTTAAAAACTGCCCTATAACTTTCATTTGGCGAACAGCATTACGTTCATTATATTTCGGATCAGATCATAACCATCCGAGCTTTGAATATGAGCTTTGATATATCAGCGACGTGTTTTGGCGTACTGGCATGCTGCAAACTTAATGCGGCTCACATGTACCCCAAATGTCCATGCGATTGTTCTTTAGGTCTTTATAGAACAG
This sequence comes from Haemaphysalis longicornis, assembly GCF_048455015.1. Lineage (NCBI taxonomy): Eukaryota > Metazoa > Arthropoda > Arachnida > Ixodida > Ixodidae > Haemaphysalis > Haemaphysalis longicornis. The sequence continues at coordinate 1,946,462 of NW_027526329.1, read as the reverse complement.
TTTTACGTCATCTAGAGCATGATTGTACCATATCAATGAGCCTACAGACAATAATAGGACTACAATATTTAATGACTTTTCATTTCGCGATTGGCAATGCGGTTCTGTTTCGCCCTCTAGAGACAAATTTCCACACAATTCAGAACGTTACTGACCATTTCCAACCCGCTATAAAAAGCAGTTCTTTTCCCCTTCACCTTTTGAGCAAGCTTGAAGCGAAATAGAAGACATTCACAGAAATATCTAATAATGAGTGTCTATGTTTATTAACTCTCTGCCTAAATCCCCGAGCATGGAAGGACAAAAACTATTGCAGAAGACCTGACCATTTTCTGCGTAGTGTGAAACGCCATTTTAGGACCCATTCTTGGTTGTTTTTTCCATCCAGGATTTGTAATACTTGTTTCAGAAAATTTTTGTTTGATGTGTTCAATTATTCGTTCTTAAATTTCAGACCAACCAATTAGTTTCTGATCATTAGTTGAAATTTCTTACGCCCAAATCGACAGAAAAAGCACTTACTCAAAAAGAACACTTGATACGCTCTTTGCATAAAATACAGTGGACTCGTAAATAAATTTTTCTACGGTACTCCGTTATATTAGACATAGTACACTTTCATCAAAATAGATGTTTAGTTCTACGGCTTCTGTTTAATAATTGCAAGCTTATAATTTACTACGTCGTACAGTATGTATAATTTGATAATGATGATGATGATTAGGAACTTTAACATGCTGCCGCTACACAGGTGATTAACCGTGCCGTATTGGAGGCCTCCGGGTAAAGTTTCAGCACCTGACGATCTTTAACTTGCCCCCATCAAGCATCCTTTATCGCAAAATATATCACGTTTCTCAGGGATGTAAATTGGAGCCATTGTTACGTACGCAGCTTATCAATAATAGCTTAAACGTATATCATACTGGAAAGTGTACTTTCTAAGGCGATGACATTGCCATATGGGTTGCGTTAAAATTGTCAGAACTGATCAGAAAAGAAACAAGCGCCGTCATTAAGATTATGCAGTACTGCGCTGTTGCTGATCAATAAAAAATGGCCGCGTGTCTGGTCCTTTCCTTGCAAATGTCGTCAAAAGACGATAGTCTTAGTAGACATTTGCCAAGGAAATGTACCGCTTTGCTTTCCTGCTCACCCTCTCACGCTGTTTCTGCACCGTCGCGCTCATTCAAAAGTAAACAAACTAAAGGTTTGTGCAAGAGGATGTGAATTTACCGCGCTCCACTGATACAGGCCGGGTTCCTCGATGCCAGCGCTGCAGTACGGCGGAGACACGCGTCAATGGAGGTGGCGGACTACAAGGTTTATAGAACCGCTTGGCCGTGCTCCACGTGCGTTCCAAGCAGAATGTGGAACCTATCTAGTGGAACCTTTCGTTGCTGTTGCCGCGTGATTTTTCATATGCCGACAGGAGGCGGCGCTTTTCTGCAGTAGATGTAGAATATCATAAAGTCGAAAAACCAAGCATCCATGAATTTTTATAAAAACACTGTATATGTCCCTTGTGTACTAATTTCCTGTCGTATATTTGAGTAATGTCTCGTTCTTGTCCAACAAAGTTGAGAAGTATGAACATGTAAACCGGGCTTAGACGTTTACATTTGGTGTGAGTATATAAGACTATTGCGCAATATCAATTTTACTTTGGCCGGCTGGCTGAATCGAGTCACAGACAGAGAGACGGACAGACAGACAGACAGACAGACAGACAGACAGACAGACATACAGACATACAGACAGACCAAAATTTCCGGGTTTAAGTTTCCCAAGAAAGACTATCGTCTTTATAAACCCAAATAAACCTTTGTAACAAGCCTCTTTTTCGGGAGCTAGCAGGCGTATCGCAAAGAAAGTGAAGAAACTGAAGCGCGCGTGCCTTTGTCCACTGATCACAATAAAGGAAGAGAAATGGAGAGGAGGAAAACGCGAGGAAGCGGAACACAGGTGGCGCGTCGGAGGCTAAAGGTACATGGTTCTATCAGAGCTCTCAGTTCGACGTCAACGTCCGGAATCTCTAACAGCTAGAGCCCATCTTCCTCGTGTACAGCCATAATGGCGTCGACGTGTTGGTGTACGCGACGCAGCCGTCTTCGACCGGTCAGCGCACGAGAAAATGAACCGCCTCATCTGGGGTGCCTACAGCTATAGCACCGACTCCGCAATGCTCGGGAATTTTTGGGTAAAGGACTCTTTTATAGTGACTGTTCTGATTTCTTAGTTTTCATTTAAATTTTTGTACTTATTCGTGTAATTGTTTCTTAAATAAATTTGTTTTGTATCCGCCGGATGGGCCTAAACTTGTCATCAAGAAACAACCTGCCTAATAACCTAAATCTATAAATTTGCGACCCGAGAAATAAGGATTCAGTGTTCCAAACTAAAGATATGGTCCCGATCTTGCCCAATAGGAATTTTGCAATGCCTTAAGGTAGCAGGAGTGCACTGCAGAAGTCTAATACTTCGCATGACTGATTTAATTACTTCATTTTTAACGTTTCTCGCATTGCGGAAATCCCTAACAAACACCGCCCTTTATTCGCGATTAGAATTACGCTGGCGCATTCTAAACCTGTTTACCTAATTTAAGTTACGCTAGCCTAGTTAAGGGAGCTAGTACACTTCCAGATAACAATTGACTTCACGTTCCGCAAAGAAATTTGCAACCCTCCGTCCAACGATGGCGATGGTTGAAAAGAAGCTTTCTCGGGAAGCATTTCTTTGTTCTTGTTCGACCTTGGGCGCTGACTCGTAGGCGGTTTGAATGTTGACTGGTTGATATTTGACTCGCACGCAGTTGCAACTTTTGAAGTAAAATAATTTCACTTTTACCCCTCGCCATTTCGTTTCATTTCCAACTACGAAAGCTTCGTGTTCAACCATCGTATTGTTAGACGGACGGGTGCGTGGTTTGCCGGTATAATTTTGCACCTACATGCACCCCTCCGCAATTCCAAAATGCTTTGGATGTGTCGGAATGGCCCAGTAGAGTAGATGCCAGCTTCATAAAGCGAGCGACACCTGTTCTGTTTTTTTTACCCTTCCCGCGCAATCAGTATCACCGCCATCACAAATGTGTAGCCTTCGCGCAGCGCATTTCGACAAGACATACGCCATCAGGGAGACATGGAAAGCTCAGCTTTAAAAGGCCCTCTGTTTCGTTTGGAGACAAAGCTTCTCGGACCAAAGTGGGTATTTTTTGAAGAAACATTGCTTTTGAATTTTTTATCTTGATAACGTAAGATTAGCTGTTGGTTTGAAGTAGCAACGAGGGAAAATTAGCAAAAAACTATCTGAGCTTGACATTTCAATTCCTTGAACGTGGCCTTACATGGCAGATTTTTAGTGATTTTTCTTTCCCTTTTAGATGCAAAGCATCTCTTGCTCTCGGCTCTGTCGTCCTGCATCCGTCCGCCATCTGTCCGCACCTCTCCCCCTCTCCCCACCAGCTGTGCGATAGCGCGCGCGCTGGTACTTCCCACCACCTCTCTACGCCAGCTGTGCGATATCGCTTGCGGTACTCATCACCGCAGCTGCGCAATAGGCGCACAAGCGCGTGTCCTCTCATCTCCTCCGCTCCACTCCATCTGCTCTATATAATAAACCCGGTCCGCGTGCCGCTCCCTCAGTTGCTGCTTCGTTTGAGTCACGCTGCGCCGTCCGGAGTTCCGTCATTTTCCGTTATTTGGATACCCAATCTCGTGAAGGTTTCGGAACGTCCGAGATGCTTCGCATCAACTCAGGGTTCTCTCGCGGGAAGGCGGTGTCATTTTTTTTCTTCTTTACCCGCACTGAATTCTCCGGGTTACAAATGACGATTAGTTTTTGTGCGCGAATTAGACGTGTCTTCTGTATATAGGAACGGGCTATATGTTGATTGATATTTTTGTTTTTGTGAAGGTCATGTTTAAATTTTACAATCTTGTTAAGGCGTGCGTTATTTCTAACTTGGTGGCCCTTTTGACTGTGCAACGAGGTATTTTTAGTGTACTTATTTGGTTTTAGGTGTGCGTTCTCTAGTTTAAAAAAAACAGGCTTTTGCCAGTTGCTCGCCGCATATTATATGATTTCGCTCGATTCCTTCCTCAGTGTGTCAGTGCCTGTATTATAAGTTTTTTTATATATTTCTAATACTGTTTGTATGTATCGGCGGTTTCGTGATGCGCTTTATGTTTATGTAAGCAGAAACTGTACAGCATGCGTGTTTAAGCCTGCTGTTTTGCGACAGAATTGGTCTGACGGGCTCGTTAGGTTACTTCAAAGAAGTTTTTATTGTCGACCCTTGTCATGTGCCGCTACGTCAAAATAAAAATCCTTGAACCCGTACTATTATTTCATTTTTTTCAGATCTTGAAGACGAATTTTGTGAACTTCGAATAAAAGCGCCCAAACGAAGACCGAGGCATGTCACTGATGAATGCGTGAAGATGTTCAGAAGAATTTGCCTTCGCGAACGCAATTAATGGTAAAAACGCTCTAAACGCCATGCCTAAAATTTTCTTGGGCTACTGCCGGTACGAATACCCTCCTATCTAGTTGCGTAATCCTTATTACAGATATGAACACATGTGGAGTCCTCGATCTGTACAATATTTTTATGCAAGGGTGCGAATACTATTGAGGGGTATTTATGTGTGTTATTTAATACCTCACTGCAAGTTAGAAAACGTGTTGATAAAACAAACTTGACTTGAGTTTGACTTGAACAGTCATGTGTCTCAGGCCAGGGAGAGAGAAGCTGACGGCCGGGCTTGTGCGAACCCGAGATGAACCAGACAAGAGGCTTTATTTTTAAGGCAAAGGTATCAAGTGCCCCATTATAAAAAAAACCGCACTCTCTGTTACTTGTGGTTCCCCCTCTATAAATGGTACTGGAAACAAACATTACACCAAAAGAAGACTTTCTTTAAAGGCAAAGGTATAAGTGCCCCATTCTGCGTAAAAATGGCATTACCTGCTGCACCGAAAGGCCTCCTCTGCAAAAATAAAACCAATTACACAAATATTAGAATTTTTAGTTTAGTGATAATAAGCAATAGATTCGATAAAAAGAAAACAAGAAGAATATGCCAAAAAATTAGGTGCACTGGAGGTGCACGAAAATTAAACCCGGCTCCCCAAAGTAGCAACGCCGAGCATTACCACATTGCTACATCAGCATGTTGAGAGTGCCGGACCAGTATTAGCACAGTGCGTGCGAGGCTCACGTCAAATCAAGTGACATGCGAACTCAATGGATCATGAGCGGAACAAGTGCATCCCATTCATATAAAACTTCATGTTTGGGGAAGCAGAGTTTTGAAGTTTTCTCATAAACCCACTCAGGTTCCTGCCAATTCCAGCGAGTACCACCGAAATCAGCAACGAGAATGGCCTTCAAAAGTCGTCCCGTTACGAATTACTACATGTCCGCCAACATTGCCGCACCCAGGTTACCGCGCTGTAGAAGTCTATAAGGCTTTCACCCGTATTACGCATCAGGAACCCTAGTGGCATGCAGCCGACACGGCGGAGATCCGGACGGCAAATCGTGGAGGGGGAAGGAGGGATCACTAAGGAAGTAAAAATATTCTCGGTCTTGAAAATAATATTTCCCAATAATAATTCCGGCGAAGTGTGAAGATTCGAGACAAGGCCAACTGGAAGCGATCGATTCTATTCTTGTCTCCCGCCTAACTCCATGTGACGTGAAAACCGGCGTGAAATCCTTCAGAAGGTAAGTGACAAGACGAGGGGCGGGGCTACCGACGACGTGCTGCAAGCTCTGTAATACTGCCCCTTGGGTAGCATGCGGCCTACGTATTAATGGGCCAAACACAACAAAGGGCAGAAAAAACACGCATGGGCGCTTTCACGCAACCAAGAATATAATTCCGAATAATAAATATACCGCCGGATAATAGCGTGCGAGTGGTCCGCAGAACAAGCAAAGCCAAGGAAACTACATGGCCACGGCTGTTTCAACGTACAAACAATACAAAGATAAGATCACATCAGCGATATCAATCACACTTGCATGGCAAAGAAATTCTCCATCAACAAATAGACTTTTCTGTGCTTTCTACGCACACGTGCCTTCGAAAAGCTCAAGTTCATTTTCCCTGAACATTTTCGGTGTGTGGTTGATGCACGCGTTCCCATTTCATCGTATGTGGAACGCTTCTACAATTTTTCTGGTTAATATATTTCGGCACATAGAAACTTATTTCGGTCTTTAAAGACAGGGCTACATCCGCATTGGAGACGATAGAAGGGAAATAGCCGTGAAGGTTACTACAAGTCGACAAAGATTGCTTTCGTTCCCAGAGGCGAAGTGTTAAATCCCTGTCCCACGGGCATATTCAATCCGAATCGATGCAAAGCGCGATTAATTTTTTGAGCGCGCACAACGACCCACCACTGCTACACGGCACGTTTTAATCCCAATTGAGAAGTGGGGCCGGTTGCACTTCCGTAGGCCAGACGGCTCCAAAAATGTACTTCTCGGCTGCCATCTGGTAACTCAGCGAGGTCGTACGTATACATAACTACATGTAATATTGCACGCTTATTTGGGTAAAGTTATTTGATAAATTTTGTGGAAAGTTGAAGTTGTCATCTTCTGTAGCATTACTCAGCGGGGACGAGAATATCGCCGGGTACATTCGATCGTCCTTGGAAACTTCTATCGCGCTTGGGAAACCAGCATTGAGTTCAAGTGGGATCAGGCTCCATCGCGATTCAAACGGCCGTGTAGCAGCGGCCGATCCCGATTGTGCTCGATCCACATAGACTCGATTGCGACTGAAAGTGCCTGTGTGAACGAGGTACTACGTTCGCTGAGGCAGTATATACCTTTCTTCGTGTGAGGACCAACTGAAAAAATTAGCAGTGGCTTAGCTCGGCTATTCCAGGATTTGCGTAGCGTGAGCTAACGTTCAGGGTTATTTGTAGGTTATCTGGTTGTCAAGGATTAGCTGATTATTATGCTTAATGCTGCTAAAGCGATTTCCCATTCAATCGAATCGAATTCAGTCAAGTCTAGTCTAGCGCAATCCAATCCAGTAAAGTCCCGTCCAGTCCAGTCCAGTCAACGCTCCTCACGCATGCGCGGCACCGGCGCAGCGTCAGATCTCGGTAGTGCACAACGTAGGCGCACAGCAAGGCATGCGCCGGCGCCAGCGCGTCTGCCGCGGCTAAGACGTCACTCCTCTGGAATCCGCAGACCCAATTCTCTACACACCCGTAAGCCCAACAGGATTGGATTTCCAATACAATTCGATTTAATTCGTTCAAATTCAATACAATTTAAACCCAATCCAATCCAATGTTCCTCGCGTTTGCGCAGCAGGGCTCTTCAAGGTACACTCGAATTTGCTCAACCTCGGTCAGTTTAGCTTACGCTAAAAAACAATACCAACCGTACAAGAAAGATATTTCAGGGCATGCTTAAAGCTCGTGTGTTCAAGCTGTTTCCATATGATGTGGTAATTGAAAGATAGCTTGCACGGTGGGAACAAAACCACATTGATTTCATGTTTCTTTAATAAGTGTGTAAGACATTGAGGAGGCTTATGTAGTACGTAGGGAACACCCGCGTACTTACTTGGATTTATTCGCGCTTCAGCAAGTTGGTTCTAGGTTTTCACCAGTCCACCAGCTTCCCAGTTGCGATAATAATGGTGTGCAACAGATAACCGGACCCTTGTAACCTAGCAACCCGGTTAGATATGCTCTTGACGCAACACCTTTGAGTTTTAGGCCTAAAGTTCCCCAATGCTTTCTTCTGTCTAGGACGGGACCGCCCGCAGACGTGGTACTTTTTAGAGGACTGTAGAAGGTCTGTTATGTTAAGTAGGTTAGAAGAAAAAGCCGTCGCGCTAGCATATTCTGAAAGCAACGTTTTTGAGAATACTTGATTGCGAATCCATGATGTTTGTCACCTTAGTCCGTGTAGTCCGTGGGAATGACGTTGAGGTAAAATGTAACAATTGTCTGCATCCGTGTCACAACGCAATCCCAGTAGTTTCATATCACCTGCTACTTTCCCAGCATGCAGGGCGACCTAGCAACGGTAGCATCTATGGCAACTGCGCAGCGCAATGATCTATTCAAATGATTGGTGTTAAATTTTTAAGCTGGCCACGTGGCGCAATCGGATGGACGTGTCTTGTAACACGTGGAGCCCAAGTTCGATTCCGACCAGGTGAATCGTTTTATATTAACAGCTTCTGCGCATAGTAAGCTTCACAGTTACGCTACTTCATTAGTCACTTGAACGGGTAAATATTCGATTAGTTGGGACGGTGTTAATCGAAAACTGCTGCTCATTGCCGTATTCAGAGATGGCGCTGGCTATAACTCTGATTCAAAAGGCAAGTTTTACATGGTGCATCGGGGGTGACAGGTATTTTTATTTACAGAGGGGACAAAGAATCCGTGTTACGTTTTCGGTAAATTTGGTACCTAGGTGAGAGAAAGGAGGGTATGGCAATCGGGGAAAAACTTTAATATATCCAATGGGGTAGGAAAATTAAGGGACTGGTGCATGCCGGATGTCTCGAGGAAGTTCCGCGGAGCGGTGAGCAGACGCCGTTTCTTGCTTGGAGAAGACTTGGCCAAAGTCAAACATTAATACTCGGTGGGCTTGCCAATGGTACGTTATTGAACGCTTGTTGTCGACAGTTGCAAAAGCGGAGGCATTCCAACAGAATGTGTGGAGTACCGTTAACACTCGGGATCATCTGGATTGCCGTATCTTGTAACGCGAAACTGCGTTGTTCCAGCCGACATAATTTTAATACTCCGAATTATAGTGTACCATTTACCAGGAGAGGCGCTCCGGTTGGTGCATTTCGGAGCTACAAGAAAAAACCCAAACAGCGCGAACGAAACAGAACCGAGGAAAGAAACACGTAGAGCACAAAACGGGCAGTGTTCTGTTCATGCGCACATCCAAGGATGCACCGCAGGACGTTGATCAAGATGACTGCGGTTACGAAGCAGGTGACGTGGGGCTCAGGCTAGTAGCAATCACCATCACTAAAGTAGTCTAGTGGCTCACTAAGGTAACTTCGGGGTGAAATATCGCACAGAATTTCGCCAACACATTTTGGGGTTATTACCTATAATCCGGACAACACGCCGAAGCACTTTAAAATGTTCACTTGAGCTGTGGTTATTTGAAGACAAAAGCGGTCAACTTCACTAACTCGCACGCGCAGCGGTTATTGGTACAGATAAACGTACCTTCATCGGCATACGTCAACAAATATACCTCAGCTCAAGAAAACAAAAAAAACCAAACTAGAGGTCATTTTTCAATCTAACGTACAGCGGTTTGAAATAAAGTCCAAAAAAGGAGCGATGAAAGCGAACAGGCTTCACGTACGGACGAAATTACCGATATGGCATGGTGGCACCACGAACATGCGGACTGCTGCTAACTTGTTCCTGTTTATTATATAGGTATTTCGCCTCCTGCATAAGGTCAACGCCACGCGTCGTGGCAAGTGCAATGTCGATCTCACGGCACATGACCAGGAAAGGACCGACTACCTCGTGCCGTACCCTTAGGAATTGTTATCATGGACCCTGCTACACCCTTACTCGTCAACTACGCCCGCCGAACGACACGTGATGGAGCTGCGGCTGGCGACACCCATCTACTCTTCTATAAAAGTAAACGCTGCTCAAGACAGGATCGCTGGGCACGGTGGCACCTCAAACATGCAGACCGCTGCTATCCCGTTCCTGTTTATTATACAGGTGAGAAAGAATTATGGAAAGTGATTTTGTTCTAGCGACCCATTTTTAGTGGTGCTGCCATGCCCACGACTTTTCTGTTCAGAAATTTGTTGCTTGCTATGTGACGTTGCTTCGTTGTGCCGGAAGATACTCTTTCTGCTAGGGGATATTGAGACGAACCCTGGTTCAGACCTGGCGAAAATAGCGAAACAAATCAAATAAATCGCTAATGATATTAAAGAAATCAAAGAAAAGCGGCATGGAGACATTGAAAGGAAACTTGATGCCTTAACAGTACCTGAAGCCAAGGTGTCCTCATGCCAGGAACAGATTGCTCGCATGTCTACTACAATTCGTACCCTTCAGAACAGGCTAGACGACCTCGAGAATCGAAGCAGAAGGTCTAACCTGATTGTTTACGGACTACCTGAAGCTGAGGACGAAAGCATACTGTAAAGCAGGATATAGTCAAAGGCATTCAGGCTTTGGATACATTAAGTATAGAGCGTATCACATCGTTTGCTAAAGCATAAAATCTGTGGTAAATGAAAAACAACTAAGGCCACTGAATATTGCCGCGAACCCTGTATGGGCTTGCTTATTTATTGTTTGTTTTTACGGCGGGGCCACGCTCGGCTTTGTTATCTGCGTTCCAAGCAAAGCGCGTCTTCCATTCTTTATTTTTATGCCGCATGGGCTATCACATTCAGATAAGCACTGTGTCGCCCTAACGTCGCTAGCCCAGAATAATCGTCTCTGATCTACAATATTCTGGATGTGAATCGACGGTTCCAGAAACACTCGCGCCGAAAGATAAAAAGCCTGCAGAGCAGACGCCTCGGCATTCGATTCTGCGACGCTCGCCGACGGAAGTCACTTTGTTGAGCGCTGCATCACCGCCTCTGTATTCTTTTGAGTTATTAGGGGAGAACAAGTTCGCTCCAATAAACTAGTTTCTTTTTCAAGACAACGGCGTCGTCCTTGGCTTCGTGACAATATAAATGCACGCGGTATCATAAATGAGATGGATTCACAGGAAATTCAATCATTGCCACATAATACGCACATAGACGTAACAACGGAATTTGGGTTATGAGGTGAAATTGGTGATGACGAAGTGTCCCCGCCCCATTACACCGTATTTCGCAAAGACAGGGGCAACAGAGGAGCGGGCGTTCTAGCCAATTCTAGTCAATATCAGCAATCTTGAAAGTTTATACCGGGTTGGGGTTATCGCTTTCTTTTGTACGCGTGGTACAGGCCTCCAGATTCAGATCCAGATTATCTAATCACTTTGCAAGAACATATGTCGCTGTATCTTAAAAAAATGTTGTGATAGGTGATTGCAATTTGCCCACCATTGACTGGTAACGGTTGCGAACTTATACACAGCCTAGAAAAAATGAGAATACTATTTTCAACATCATGCTCACACACGACCTAATTCAACTATTTAAACAACCTACCCGTGTACAAGGACAGTCGAGCTCTGTTTTTAGACTTGGTGTTTGTAACTCACGACTTCTCTTAGCATGCTGTATTGGTAGAACAAGGGTTTTTGGGATCATAGCCTTGTCAGCCTATCTATTCCGCTCCTGAAATCCGTTTGTAATAAAAATCCGTCCGTTCAAACTTTTAAAGATTGTTCTATAGCAAACGATGCTTGCGTGATTGAACATATGAAAACGGCCTTAGATAATTTCAGCGATGATGTCAATGACACATGCGCTCATTGAGATCGTTTTTTGGATATATGCCTCCACTGTATCACCAACTTTCTACCTAACAAGAGTAAAAAATGAACAAACGCTCACCTTGGATGACGCGCAGTATCATCCGTCTAAAGCGGAAAACAAAACGATTGAAAAGAGGCACACCCAGCGAAATGTGATCCAAAATCTAGAAAGAAGCCTTGCAAGTGAAGTGCAACAACCTAAAGACTATTACTAAAAAGCGTTATTCCAAACTTTATTAAAGGTGACTTAACAAAGTTCTGGAGTTATCTATGCCATAACAAAAAGCCAGTGATGTCTGTTTCTGTCAAAGGTCGCATGGTTAAAAATCGCAGTGACATCGCAAATGACTTAAACATTTATTTTCACAGCGGTTTTGCAAATTCAGCAATATCTGCGCCCGAAACTTTTTTCTTTGAACCGTGTGAAGCATTTCTCATACTGGTTTGGGTTGAATGCTTTTAAACTTGAAAGCAAAAAAATGAAGCCGCCCTGATGACCTTCCGAATGTGTTTCTTTGGCGTAATGCCGAATGCATTGGCAAATTTCTTGTAATATTCCAAGCGTCCTTTTTAACTGCAACAATTCCACGTGACGGCAGGATAGCTAGAGATATCCCTATCTTTAAAAAAGGGGATTCCAGATAACTACCATCCTATATCTTTACTTAAACATGCTGCAAATTAATTGAACAGATCGTAGCCAACCTTATTATTGAATTCCTTCAAAGACAGTCGGTTCCAACAAGCTTCTAACGTGGTTTTAGAAAAGGAAGACACTCGGTTCTAACAAGCTTCCAACGTGACTCAAATGGTAACCTTCACACACGAGTGTGCAAAGGTCCTTCATAATAATGTTCAGGTATACACAAATACAAATTATTACAATATATATATATATATATATATATATATATATATATATATATATACAGAAAGATAGGGCAGCAGTCTACAACGCCAAAGGAGGCATAGGGGTGTGGTCAAACTCTTTTCTATTTCACTACGGTTAATGAAGTAAACATTTTTTTAATATACAGAAGAAAGAAAGAAAGAAAAACACGCGCCCAGAGTGGGGACCGAACCCACCCGAAAGGCGTGGGTTCGGTCCCCACTCTGGGCGCGTGTTTTTCTTTCTTTCTTTCTTCTGTATATTAAAAAAATGTTTACTTCATTAACCGTAGTGAAATAGAAAAGAGTTTGACCACACCCCTATGCCTCCTTTGGCGTTGCAGACTGCTGCCCTATCTTTCTGTATTTTCCTCAACGAGCCCCTCATTTCCTTACTATATATATATATATATATATATATTTTTTTTTTTCCACAAAGCTCAAAGCTTAGTAGCATGGGTGTGTAGGTACATGATGAATAGAGAACAGTATGTTTTGATAGATGGTAATGCCTCGAGCTGTCTTGCCGTCACATCCGCAGTGCCCCAACGTAGTGTTCTGGGGCCGTTGCTTTTTCTTCTATACATGAATGATATCGTCACTGTAGTTAAACCCACCACTCATGTCCAGCTGTTTGCAGATGACTATTTTATTCCGTGAAATCTCTAGCATGCAAAATCAAACAAAACTTCACACAAACCTGGACAATATATACAGTTGGTGCAAGGAATGGTGCATGGTTGTCAACGCAGAGAAAACTGTTTAACTATGAATAACGGGTAAAAAAATCTCCAATAACATTTTAGTACACACTGGTATCGTGTGCGGTGAACCAAGTCAACAGCTCGAAATACTTTGGCTTAACGTTTACTAATATATTTTCTTGGCACTTGCACATAGAAAACATCTGCTCCTCCGCTTTTCGAAAACTGTGTTTCTTGGGACACAAACTTCGTAATTCACCCCCAAGTGTTAAACGTCTTCGCCACCATTCATACGTTAAACCAAAACTTCGGTATTCTGCTGTGTATGGGACCCGTATACCAAAAATAACATCGATAAATTGAAAAAGATTCAAAGGAAAGCTGTTAGGATCATTTTTTTCAAAATTTTGTCGCATGGATTGCCCCTCTGAATTAATTATTTCCACTAACATTCCTCAGCTTCAGTTAAGAATACAGAAACTTCGTCTCGATTTCCTGTCTGCTCACTTACTAACCATGAATTGCCTATCGATCCCTTCCTGTATATATCCGTCCTGACTACAAGAGATACGCGGCACCATCACCCTAGATCGCTAACACCATACCTAGCGCATATTGATACTTACAACTTTTCATTTTTCCCGCCTATCGTGGCTGAGTGGAATTCCATTACTGAGCCATACTCATTAGATACTTTGCTTGCTGACGTAATTTGCTCCGTAATACGAAGAAAGAAGAAGGTAAAGAAAGAAGCACAAGCACGGAGTTGTAGAAAAGATAACTATAAATCTATTCCCCTCAAAAGGCAAAGAAACTAACTAAGCAAATACATTAAAATTTGATGTGGCAGTAAACAAGGCTTTAACAGATATCGCTAGGGTTTCATCTTCAAAGAACGTAAGGAGGATTAGGTGCCCACGTTTCGAAACTGTCGCAGCATCCAAAGCTGTATACCCTCTCCTTGTGACGGCCGAAACCCCTGGATACAGGTACTGAAATCTAAAATTTGATTTTGGCCTTTCGGGAAAACCGTCGGGTGTCGACATTGCAGAACCAATATAAAGCACGTGGATGCAAAATTATAATGAACGTTTTCAAATTCTTCTCCTCCTGGCTAAAACCCGCGTCTCCGATGAGACAACACATTACATCTTGAAAAAAATGCGGGTAAGTGCTTAGTGTTTGCGGTGTTGCGGGCGTTGAGAACCAAAGCGCAGTGCATACATAACTAGCTATTTATTTATTCGGCCACAAACTCCTTTAAGACTGAGCACCTGCTCATGCAGCCGGCGCTTCGAGGAATTGCTGCCTATGGATGGCTGCGCTCCGTAAGGTGCTTTAAATTTATTCATCAACTCCACCAGCCTCACTTTACTCTTAGTGTGACCTGCCACTGCTGGCATAAAGTTTACATGTCATTACTGTATATACTCACTGCAGCGGTGAGTATTTTTGATATTGACCATTTAGTGGGGCGTACTGGTTCTTTTGTGCCCGCCTGGGCACTATATGAAATAAATCTGCTGTGCGTATGTTTCGTGCGTTCCTAGCTTGAATCGTATTATGGGGATTCAACCATAGTAAATCAAAGAGTAAGCACCAAAACACCAACTATGTCGTTTTTTCATCTGAACGTGAATTCTTTGGCCATTTAAACAGTCGACATTACAACACTACTTGAAACATTTGGCATGCGTTTTACCGCGATACTGTTAACAGAGACGTGGTACAGTTCAGCATCACAAGTGTAATTAACGTCCGGGTGGCTATGAGTATTTCTTTCGAAACAGGAATGGTAAACGGGGTGGTGGCGTCTTACTTCTTGTTCAGGATTGCGTCGCGTGTGACATAGTCGAAGATTACAGGTTAGCTACACCTCATTATGAGTTAGTCACCGTGCGTTCCAAAAACAGCCTAATCTCAGTTATTTACAGGCCGCCTTCAGAGGATATAAACCAATTCTTCCCTTTTATTCACAATTTTTTTGCTAATGCATTGGAGCAGAACGTTGACCTCTATTTAGGTGGCGATACATATATTGACATGCCTGCCAATACAAGTGCACAAAAAGACTTTCAGTCTACTATAAATGAGCATTATCTAAGTAATGTAATAAAACCCCTACACGAGGTACAGTAGATAGAGCTTCCTTACTTCACGTGTTTATTACGAATATCCCTAACGACTTACTTATGGCCGATATTATATGGCCGATGGTATATACCTCTGGTATATATATAGCCGGTGGTATATACTTTTGGCCGATTGTATATACTGATATTAGTGATCACCTCGGGAAAATACTGCTTACTGAAAAAAATATTACGCTGAAAAAAAAATGCCATGCCAACAAATTATGTACAGAATATTACCCCAGCCAATTTAGACAGGTTCCGTCGTTTAGTTGCTCTACAAAATTGGAATGCAGCCCACGAGTCAACCAGCAGTGATGCAGCATACTCCACTTTTATTGGAATTTTTCAGCAGGTATACAATGACTGTTTCCACATGAAAAAACTGAGTAAACCACCCAAGCTGAGGAAACCTTGCCTCACGTACGAACTACTCGCCCTGATTAAACATAAAAATGACTTGTAAACGAAGTTTGTAAAGTTAAGAGATTCAAATGTCCTTGAACAATTTAGGCTGTATCGTAATAAGCTCAACTCAAACCTGCGAGCTGCTAGGAATTCGTACTTTATAAATGTTTTCTGCAATGTTGATCAACGGCGATGTGATATAATTTGGAGGAAAGTAAATACAATATTACATCCAATTATTCGAGTCAGCTTCCCCGAAATCTTTGAACCTTTAGCTAATGCATTTAACAGTTTCTTTATTGCGCAATCCGACATTGGTAATGTTCAAGCAGTCTCAAATTTTCAAAAATACTTACCTGAAATCAATACCCCTCATTCCCTGTTTTTTGCCCCCACTACTGACGTAGAAGTAGTTTCCTGTATCAATAGTCTAAAGAACACGCACTCAATAGACACTAATGGATTTCAGATCAGACCTATAAAGTGTGTTTTAGATTAAATATGTCCAGTTATTACGCACATATATAATTTGATATTACTGACTGGCGAGTTCCCTAAGGTGATGCAAGCAGCACGTGTAGCACCAGTGTTCAAGACTGGAGAAAGAAACGTTATTAATAATTATCGCCCTATTTCAATATTGCCAATATTTTCAAAAGGTATAGAGAAAATATCACATATTAGGGTTACGTCTTTTTTTAATAAGCTTGAGTTCCTCTGTGATTTTCAACGCGGATTCAGAAAGGAACGTTCCACTGAAACTGCACTTCTAAAGCAAAAAGAAACCATTATTCATGCTTTTAATTGTAAACAATTAGCAATGGGCATTTATATAGACTTTTCAAAAGCATTCTACCTCATAAATCACTCAATCCTTTTGTCCAAATTACATACGTATAGGGTGAGAGGAAGAGCCCACAATTTGTTTAAAACCTATCTTGCGCATAGAACACAATATGTAGATGTAAACGGGTTTAAATCTTCTATACAAGCTATTAAAGCTGGTGTACCTCAAGGAAGTATTTCAGGGCCACTTTTGTTCTTTATTTATATTATTGATATTGTCAATAGCACTAATAATGCAACTTTTGTGTCTTACGCCGATGATACTACAGTTTTTCCTACAGGCAAATCGGAAAAAGAAATTGGGGATACATAGCAATAAAATACTGCGTGACCTAGAGAGTTGGGCACGCGCGAACCACCTTTGCATAAATACGAAAAAAACTAAGGTTGTCGTGTATTCCCATAAAGGAAAACAAGTAGCTCCAATAAGTGTAAACTTAGGCAGTACGCTTATAGTGATTGTCGATTCTGTAAAAATCCTCGGAGTGATTTTTTCAAAACATTTAAAGTTTAACGAGCATATAGAGTATGTACAATCAAAAGCGTCATCTGCTGCTGGCATTATTGCTCGAATGAGGCATATTTGTCCTGTAACAGTGAAGATTTTATTGTACAACTCCTTGGTATTCTCGTTGTTTTCTTACTGCAGCCTTGTGTGGTGCAAGACGGCTGTGTCCAATTTGACAAATCTACATCTATTACAAAAACGAACTGTTCGCTACATAGCTAACGTTCACTTCCTTCATCCCAATAAACACCTTTTTTTGAAGTACGACATTCTTTAAGTGTACTCTTTGTATAATTATAGGCTGTTGATAATCTACAAACGATTTGTACAGTGTAATGAAAACGTCCTAACCTTGCTAGCTCAACTGCGACAAAACACCCATGTTCGACAAACACGTCACATGGAGAGATAGATATTGCCGACGCCACACGCTTACTATGTTCAACAATCTTTGCGGTACACATTGCCTGTTCTGTTAAGTAAGCTAGTTGAAGAAAACTTTGACCTTATATGTAATACAAACCTTAACATTAGAGGGTTTTGTGAGCAAAAGTTCTGATTTTTGTACTTTTTCTGTGTTGTTGTTGTTATTGTTGTTGTTGTTGTTTATGCGGTTGTTGTCGTTTTCATTCAAGTGATAGAACCTCACTCTCAGTGTTATTGCCTGAAGTGGTAGTATGCAATATGATTTTGAAATTGTGCATGTAACCTAAGCTGTCTCCGCTAAGCTGTCAACGAAAATGGGGTCGGGGCCCCGTCAAGCTGTTCAAACAGCTTTTTGTCTCGCCTCCTCCTGTAAAAAAGGAAATAAATAAAGAATGAATGAATGAATGAATAAATCTTACATAAATAAACCACACTGTTCCCTTGTTCGGCTTGGCGACAAGCGTGCTTTATTTTTCAGTAAATCAATGTATACAAACTTTCACAACCATCTATAGCGTCGCTGCCTAAGTATAGAGTTGGCAATTTTTTATTTGCATAAGTACCCTCCAGTCTTTATTTCCCTTGAAACGCAGGGCATTTTATATTGCAAGATGCTCTGGGAGTGTCTTTGGCTGTCGGGCACTCTGCGCTCCACTACGCAAGAACGAGTGTGTGCCCGCTCCAGACTGCACGTGTACTCCTCGTGGTTGTGGTTGTCATCAATTAGCATGCGTGGCAACTCCGGACGGCTGGTGCATTCCTTAAAATGGGCAATTGCGAACCCGCCACTTATTTGAACGAGCTTTGATGTCCGCGAAGCAGAACATAAGGGTGGTGGCCAGCCTGACTCATGCTTTTCTTTCAACAATACAAAAGAGATACTGCACACAACGTCTTTCTGAAGTCTACAAATTTTAGGGCGTGTTTTACCCCGCAACCGTCTGTACTTCCCATTCCTTTCGAGACGTCGAAATCCATGTGGCCGTAGACGCTGTTTCCGTTGACAAGGTCGGGTGGACAAATACGACCACCACGCTGCAACTTGTAGCCTCTTTCTTAAGTCCCTGTGAATTACCATGCAAGTATGGCATGACCGCTATCTTATGTCTCAAATCTTAAGCCTTTTTTTCTACCTTGAGCCGCACTTCCAGCCACCTCGCTGAAATTTTTGTTTTCATTGTATGCATCATGAGGCTGTACCAACACGTCCAACCAGGGGTTCTTCGTCAATTATGCATCAAGACCGCTGAGCGGAGAGCACATCTTTCGAAATTACAGGATTCTTCGGCGAGGAAGGTCATGAAAACAAGACGCATCAAGAATGTGCAAGCCCATCAGGGTTCATGCTGCAAACAAAACCGCAAACAGAATAAGATACTGTGAGAACTAATCTGCTCACAGAGTGTGGATACATCGCTGTATTTAAATTCCCTCTCCAATGACGGCGTTGACGGTTTTTTCTCGGAAACAGTGACAGACCTATTTTCATTACTAATTGTCTTTGCAGAGGCCGTAACGCCCGAGAGATTGCTTGCAACCAGTGAATGCGCGCAATGCCGAAAGACTAGAAAACGGTGTTCATCTTCGTGACTCCAGTGGCATATTTTGGGTCCGCATTTCGATGCTGACTACGGAGTGCTGTGAACCGGGGAAATTTGGCTTCCTACTCTGGCAGGTTCGATTTTGCATTGAAGGGAGTGTGGACTGTGGACTTTGATTTACCTCAGTTAGCGTGAACAAAGCCGCGCTTTTAACCTTCTCTTGAAAATGGCTGAGAAATGTTATACGCCGTCAAGTGAAAATTTTGTTCCGCACGAATTGCAGTCTTCTTGGACACAGCGCACAGCTGCTTTGAGTCAGGAAGAAATCACGTAACCGGCCCACGCACGCTGAGTGCGTAACTCTACTGTTATCTTGCAGCACGCCGCTGCTCCTAGCATGGTATTGAAAATTTTGTACAAACCTCCCTCACAAACGTCACCTTATTTGGATCAGCCGTGAAACTGGCAGGAGGTTGAAGGGCTGAAGTAAGTGCTTCACCATGAGCTAGCAACATTTAGATTGAGACGACTGCCACCATCCTGCTCACACTTTCACAACAGTTCCCTCCTCCAGTTTTCTTCGGTCTTTGGCGTTGCATTTTGTTGCTCGGTTACGGAGCCGGCGACACAGCGAACCACACTAATGGACGCCAACCTGCTGCGCACTATACCACAGCGCAATAAAAAAAAACAAGTTACACCAAGTGCAGAGCACCAGCACTGCTGTTTTCGAAGCCTTCCCTTCTCAATATCGAATGTTCCGGAATTGTTTGTAGCCGGCACTTAGGCGGTGGTTGGACCGCCGTCTGCAAAGGTAAACACAAGCCATTTGGAGCACGCACGTGGCGCTGAAAACGTTTCATTTTTGGGCTGCAGTGGTATGACGTCTATGTGCCGTAATACAATCGTGGTCAAACCCCTAGATGTGCAGCTGGCAAATCATTGGTGACACCATAAGTTTACGCCTCGTACCCCACAACAAGCGGAGTTATGAGCCCCAGGGAATTGTGTTTGCTCGTACCTGAGGAAATCTATTTCGTCGCCACTATGGGGAATCAAGATGGAGTCACCCATCAAGATGAATGGTTGGGAAGGCCGCAATAAAAGAAAACGACTCATTAGTCTCAACGTAGTGCCGTAGAAACCCACGCATCGTCAAGCCTCGAACTTGTGCCACAGATATGTAGCCAGACATCTGAAGACACCAACCCAACAGTGGATGCATTCGTTGTGATCTTTAGTCGCCGCGTGCTAACTAGAGCCAAGCGCTGCACAGTTGTGTTTTAAACATGTAGCTGGTGAAAGACGCCTATAAGCATTTTCAATGTATTGTGGAGGGGGGACTCACTTCGATCCATATTAGTTTTCAGCTTTTGAAAATCCTCTTTGCACTCAGAAACACGATCTGCAAGCTACAAAATATTCCGGATCACAGCTACTTTCTCGGAAGTGGTAAGACGGCATACATGGCGTGCTTAAACACGCGAAAAATTGAGAGCATTTTGAAGCATTTTCGATTTCACCCATTTTACGAACCCCCGCTCGCGACAGCGTTGGTAATCTTGGTGGTAGCATGGGCGACACCGCGTACCCCAAGCCCCTAAACGTAAGTTGTAACTTACCGTGACGATGTGTTTATAGTGGAGGGTAACAAACCACAAGCGGTGGCCGTGGGAGCCGTGGTCAAGCTCCGGCAGATATGCTCCATGGCTGTTTACGAGACAGGGAGCTCCGGGACCACTCTGACTATTAGGGTAAAGTTAGACGAAAAGTGCCCCCCCCCGTCCACTCTTTTTTTCTATGCCATTTTGTAAACCAAAACCAACCCCCCCGCCCCGAGCATGATCAGGCCCTGAAAAGGGTTTCCACCGAAGGTTCATTCCCGCCACTTCGAAAACCTTCATTCCCAAAACGAGATAACTGTCCCCCGATCCCGATAGTTGAATCTGTCGACAAATCATATCGAGTTTCACCCTAGTCAGTATTCCTTATTTCCAAATTTCTTGAAGGAGTCTATTGCAAGAAATAAGACGCTAAGAAACTCAGAATAGGTGAAGTGCTCATTGAAGTGAACACCCAGCAATAGGTGACAACCCTCTTGGAGCAAACGCGCATTGGAGATCTGGACTGCAGGGTCCTACCTCAGCGCAGCCTGAACAGCTCTCAGGATGCGATCTCTGAGGGACATCTGATCCACGATACCGACGCCGACCTTTTGGATGACCTAAGGAATCATGGTGTCACGGCTGCAAAGCGCAGATGCGAAAGCCGCGATGGCAGACACTTAGCAACTAAGCACATTATCCTGACTTTCGAAAGATCCACCCTTCTAGAATCTATAAATGCAGGCTATATACATTGTTCTGTTCGCCCGTACATACCGAACGCGCGGGGCCTGCTGTAAGCTCCAAAATATAAGGCAGGGTACAATTTCTTGCCGTGGTTGAATTATCTGCACTCCGTACGGACAGCACGACCATCTTTCTGAAAACTGCAAATCAAAAGCCTCAATATGTGCCAGCGTCCATGTACCCATGCAGCCTACTCGTGAAAATGTTAAAAGTGTAAACAGGAGAAGCAGATAATGAATGTTACGATCGCCGAGAACATCACCTTCACAGAAGCGCAGAAAGATGTTTGCCTCTTCCCCTCTTGGGAGGTAGGCCGACGAAGATCCCGGGGAGGCGGAGCAGTGTCTGCTTATGTCAGGGACCCAGTAATGGGAACCGGACTTGTCCATCCGCTGTCCCCCACACCGGGGTTGCCTCAGGCTGTTGAACCCGTCCCACAACGCTTGCCGAGCCAGCAAAGGTTGTGGTGGCAACAGGCACCATCAGGATCAATGCCGCTCTTCCTGCTTACTCACCCACCTTGCTTCCACGGGAGCCTGCCGAGGAGATGGAAACGGGGGGTCTCGCTTCGTATCCCACTCCTGCCACGCGACTCGTGCCACATGTGGCACTCCAGACAATTTCGGCGGTAGCGGCTTAAACACAGGCCAGCAGAACGCGTGCGAAGTCCAGGGGGCCCTGTCCGCCGGATGCCCCCAGGACATCTGATGAGAAGATGAACGTTTCGCCGTTCCTGCCTGCAACGCAGTGCAAGAACGGTCTCCGATGCCCAAGCCAGCATAAAGGCCCCAAAACACCCTGTGAGACTACAAGCTGTTGCGGCAAAGGACTGCGCAACTATTCTGCGTCTGCTTTGCGTGCAGGACCAGCTCATATCCGGACGTGCCCGTGCCGACAGCATGGCACGTGAAAGCTACCAGGCCTACCTATCACCAGCACGCCGTCAATCGTCACCGAAACCGTCGCCACCATCCCCACTTCAAGGAATATATAAGGACCGACCCCACCTGAACCCCTCCACAGTAGAGGCAGCAGCGTTTGCGGCAAAGAACGGCGCAACTATTCTTGGTCTGCTTTGCGAGCAGGACCAGCTGATATCCGGATGTCCACGTGTGAACAACTTGCCACGTGAAAGTTACCAGGCCAACCAATCATCAGCAAGTCATCAATCGTCAACAAAAACCTCGCCACCATCCCCGCTTCAAGGAATATATAAGGACCAATCTCACCTGAACCCCTTCAGAGTCGTGGCAGCAGCGGTAGCGGCAAAGGACTGCGCCACTAATAGCCGTCTGCTTTGCGTGCGGTTAGTCATACCTTATAGGTACTGCCCAGCACCTTTTATATAAGTTTTAGCGCTCCAAATTCTGCCGGACTGCTACTGTCAAATTTTTTGTGTGTGTCTGCTCATTTTTGTGTTTGGGCCTTCCGTTCTCTCGCTCCCTTTTCCAAGTGACCATGCTAACTAACGCGGATCTTACCAAAGAAATAGAAGCACACCGCACGGAAATCGGTGAACCCAAGTCCAGTCTCACCCTTTTCAATGAGCTATATGAGTCCGTGAAACAAAACCAAGAAGTACTCGTGGAAGAAAATAAGGATTTGGGCACAAGGAACCAACAGCTAACGCAAAAATTGCCGCCTTAGAGCAATACTCAAGGCTAAACAACGTTAAAATTAGAGGGGTACCAGTCAGAAAGGGCGAAGATTGCTCCGACATTTTGAAGAAAATTGGCGAGAAAGTAAACGGCCTCATCACAAGAAATGACTTGGGCGTTGTTCATGGGTTCCCGAAAAAAAGAATCTAACATCATTGCTAAGTTCTGTTCGCGCGAAAAAAAGACGGAATTCGCTGCGAAGGCAAGGAAAGCTCGCTTAACAACTCAGTCGATCGGCATGCAATTTCAGTAACACAAACCTGTGTACAAAATGATCACTTGACACCGGAAAACAAGCGCCTATTCAACCAATTCCTGAAATTGAAAAAGGAAAAAGGATGGCAATTGTTTTTAGGGCGAAACTCCAGGATCTTGACGCGGAAATTGGAGGACAGTCAGGTCTTTTGAATTTCTGGCGCCAAGGACCTGCACGTCAATTTTAGGCCATCTAGCATATAGCACAATCTCAATTATGGCCTATCATTCCATCGATTAGTTTTCAAAGTTTCTTCAGAACAACGCTATAAATCATAAATCACTTGTTTATGTAAACATTCGTAGCTTACTTAAAGATTACGATGACTTGGTATACTTTCTAACCCTAATTGGTCACATGTTGTCACTAGTGTGTCTTTCCGAAACTTGGCTAATACCAACCAATGCCCACTGCTTTCTTTGCTTACTATCGAGCAGAATTTTCTAAGCGTGGGGACAGTCGTTGGGGCAGATCTTCTATTTTTGTTGCCAACACATGATCACACAGCCGCTCATGTGACATCTCAATAACAACCAGCAAATGTGAATCGGTCTGGAGTGAACTATATAAGTATTTTCGTTACAAAACAAACGATATAATTGGACCCATCTATCTCTCTCTGTAATCCACATATCCAGAGTTCTGCCATTAACTTGATGAAGTTAGAACTCGAAATAACATAGAAAATAAAACTTCGTCATTGTGGAATATATAAATATAAACACATTAGACAGTTCTTATAGCACGTGTCTTCATTACGCTACTAATGTGCTGGGTCATGACCTTAAATCTTTGATAAATTTCCCTCACGTTGTATTCCAAAGGGACCGAGCACACTGAATGATAGTATTTTATCCAACGTCACGACATCAAGAACCGCTGGAATCATACAGTTTAGAATTACTGCTCATTGCCCTATTTTCCTGCTGCTCGAATCCGCAAACGCAATGTGCCGAAAGTGATCCAGAAAATGTCATTTGATGACGGTCGATTCCCTCATAATATTAGGGAAGAGACTCGGTGAACATTTTGCCGGAGACTCCGCTAACTGTGCCTTCAGAAAATTCACTTAAAACCTTAAAATTTTTACAACAACGTCCACTGAAACAAAGTGGTTTTCTGCCCCAAGAATTCTTTAATATTAAATGGTACTTTCGCTCCATCCGTAAAAAAATGGCCTGCATAAAAAATAGGGCAAACAGTTTAGCTGTATTCTGAAAAAAATGTTACAAGACGTATACCCAACAATTGTCTGTTTTACTTCATGTAGCGGGAAAAAACTATTACAAAGCGCAAATTGTTCAAAATGGGCATAACACCCGCAATAAGTGGCAACTTATCAAATAATTTCTTAACCATGATGTCCCTGAACTTAATCCGAATTTTATCACTGGTGGAACCGCTGTTTATTTTATTGTCAGCGACATCGAACATTGTCAGCGACATCAACCAAAACAAAGCTTCACTCGCTGTTCACATTCTTTCTTCTTACGGCCTACGTCATACGAAGAACTATTGCAAACTCTTATCAACATGAAAAGCAGTGGCGCGGGGCATGACAACATCTGCCCTGCAAAAGTAAAAGCAGTAGCTGGCGCTATTTTGACTGTTCTATAGCATTCAATCAACAGAATACTCAGAAGCGGTGTCTTCCCCGAAAAATTAAAGAAAGGTAAGATACTACCAGTGTTCAAAAAGGGTTACTGAAATATCTTATCTAACTGCCGCCACATAACCATACTGCAATTGTTTAATAAACCGATCGAAAAGCTGATTGTATCGACAATAATCAACTAACTAAAAAATTGAGTTCTTTAACACCGTAACAGTTTGGCTGCTGGCATAATTATTTACGAAACTTGTACTTATTGTGCTAATGGACTATATCAAAAGTAGATTAGATAACCGCCTTTTCGCGGGAGCCGTATTTATTTATATTACAAAAGCATTCAACCCTATCAGTCATATTATCTTGTTGCAAAAACTAAAATCGCTTTGTGTATGTGCCCCGGCCCATTTACTCATAAAAAATTACCTAAGCAACCGAAGCCAGTCTGTGAAATTCAGCAGTGCCATGTCTGACTTAAAAATTGTTAACCAGGGTGTTCCTCGGGGTTCTATCTTAGGACCCCTACTTTTCCTTAGATACATCAATGACCTCCGTACCTGCCTTAAGAACAGTAATTGTATCCTCTATGCTGACGATACCACAATATTTTTCGGCGACAACAATATCACAAATCCAAAAGCAAAGTTAACGTCCGACCTTGAAAAGAGTCACTACTGGTGCCAAAATAACCTGCTAGAAAGTAACAGGCCAAAAACCACTTTCATGATCTTTCATTCCGCTCACAAAAAACTTGCAATCACACCATATATCATTTTTGACAATCATGTCATTTATTCACCAGATTCTACTACGTTTCTTTGAGTTATGCGCAACAAAACCTGAAATTTGAAAAACACTTAACTTCGGTTACATCTAAAATTGCTTGCGGCATTCGCGTCCTCATTAAAACGCGTTATTTTTTCCATTTGTCCCTCTACGATCGTTATATTTCGCGTTCATTCACAGCCACCTTAGGTATTGTTTGTCTTCTTGGGGCAACACGTATAATACTCGTCTTGCACCACTGCGTCGTCTTAAAAATCAAACCGTTCGTTTGCTTACATTCAGTGATTGCCGATCTACTGTAAAACTCATCTTCCACCTTCTCGGCACACTACCCCGCTCTCCCGAACTTGATCTTAAAATATGTGTACTTATTCCGGTTTACAAGATAACCCTGAATTTCTCCCGTCCTCTGACAGAACATATTTGCTTAACACGGACAAAAAAAGGTTTTTAGGGCAACATAATATATTACTTCCAACTGCCCGGTCCAACTCCGGAAAACAAACACTTTTAAATGCAGAGCATTTCAGTAACTCACGATGTCACCCGCGTTGACGTCCGTAGTCCGCACCGTCGTTGTCCCTACTATATATAAAAAAAATACAATCCGGCGCCCGGTTTCGATCCCTCGTCCCTGCGGGCGGAACGCAATGTACATGGTGCTCTACCCACTGCGCCACAAAGCCGACACAGAATGGGACGCTGCGAACGCGCCTTATGTCGTTGACTCATTCAAATTACTGCTAACGAGCGCTCTCTCGTCAGCAGTTGCCACAAGTGCAACAACAAAAACATAACGCAAAATACTTAACGTCGTGCGCCCCCGGAAATGCTCTGCATTTGATCGTGCCCCTCGCGAGGGGGATGTTTCACTGCGTCTTCTCTCGGTTGTGGGACCTGTGGCGCCATCTGGCGGAGGCGCGGCACAACTCATAGCACTTTGAAAAGATGCGGCGCAAGCCAGCTGTGTGTGTGTGTGCGTGTTAGTATGAAACTCTATGGCTGTGGGAGCATGCCGTAGAAAACAAAAAATGAAAATGATAACCGGGTCATTTCGCTTACTATCGTAAAAGCCAACCCAACGGGAGTTCGTAACGAAATGGACGCGGGGACTTCCGGTTAATTACGTATGTTTTGCCCGCCTCTGTTTCTCTAATGTGTTCTTTAACGAGCTAACTTTCTGGCCGATACCAGGTCCAAAGCGCTCCTTTGCGGCGCCAGTGTTTTGCGGGATGCAAAAAAAAAAAGGTTCCTCCGATGCGCAGGCAACCGAAAGAGATGGCGCACTGGCAGTTACAAGGGAGGGAATGAATTGACCTTCAGTTTTATTGTTCACGCACGAAATGGGTCTTGCACTCACCCAAGCATGAAGTGTGCGTCCGCGTTTTATTCACGCTTACCCCCTTCCCCTAAATCGTACGTCTCCCAGCAGTTTTTTATAGGTGTGTAATGAAATACATTCTTGGTACACTCTCATAACGAAACTGTGATATCGTGCTACTTTCCTCGCTCAACCTTGGGTATAGATGGTGCCTCGTGCTTACGGCACAAGAAAAAATATACATGATAACTTTTTGAACTACCTACTGCACACATGAGCAGTACACGAATTTACTACCAATGAATAATTTTGTTTGGATTTGTTCCTTTGAGTTCTATTTTTGTCATTGTGTCTACCACCTCCCCAATGATATTTCTGTTTTCGTTACGAACAGGGAGGTCCCCTTCTAGGATTTCTTCCTTGAGAGCTCCTTCTGGAAAACCGTGTTTTTGTAAAAACTGTACTGAACTACGTAATAAAACAAAACAAAAGAATATCCGGAATGTCTGTAACGGGAACAGAAAAATAGCCTTCATGGGAAGTTTAGGGGACTTTGCAAAATTCCTAATGATATTTATGAGTTATTTTATTCCCATCCGCCAAGTGTGACGTGTCTCCAAGAAACCCATTTAAACTCCAAACAGACAAATTCCTTGAATAGGTACATGGTATTTAGGGAGGACAGGTATGGTAATCGTCCATCTGCAGGTAGAGTGGACATCATCACCTGAAACTTCTTGGCATGTTATCCCATCAATCTGAACACTGTCATTGAAACTGTTGCAATGGGCGCAATTATAACAAATTAATAACCGTAAACTCCCTCTACATTCCTTCTGATTATGTAATATCGAGCTCAGATTTCGAGGATCTGATGGACTAGTTACCAAAACCATTTTTTTTATTTGGAGGCCTCAATACTCATAACCCACCCTGGGGCTCTTCCCGCACGATTGTGCGAGGTCTCCTCATTCTGAAGATCTTAACATGATCGGAAGCATGCCTTTTTACAAAAAACAGCCTACATACCATATTTACGACACAAGATATATTCATATCTCGAATTGGCTATTGGCTGTGCACTACTGTTTCCATTTCTTGAGTGGGATGTTGAGGAACTGCACAAACACGTTCATCAAGCACAAAACATCTCGCTAAAGGAGGTGCCTCCGTGAGAAGAACAAGTCACACATTTCTTACGACTCACCCTTTTCGATTCATGAGCTGAAGATGGCTCTCAGTATTCGTAAGTGTTCAGCTCCAGGCACAAAAAATATAACATACACCACGATACAAAAGTACCATGCCGATACACACGAAACACTCATTCTAGCGTGTGGATTCCTGAGAACAAGGTGCACAAGTTAGTAGGTGTTGTTTTTCAGCACAAACACACATTCATTCCACACGTCCAGGATCTTTAGCACAAATGTCTGAAATAAATGAATATTTGAGTGTTCTCTCCAACCAGTGCTGCGGTGCCAACAAAGAGCTCCTGCTGCGGTTGTATATTGCCTTGGCTGGGTCTCGCTTGGACTACGGGACGGCGGTGCATGGATCGGCGACTAAAACAGCATAGCTAATGCTTGGCCCAGGACTATACTTGGGTCCTCATGTTGCTCCGGGTGCTCCTGCACTACCTCAGTCCAATGTCACTGTGTTGAATGTAACAGATGGTGCCTTGTGAACCAAAGGACATACATGGGCTAGCTATATGCTAATAAACTTAAATAGCTGAAGAACCATCCTTTTATACCTGTGTTATTATAAATCCAAATTTCCACTTTTTGTAAATCGCATTTCCTTCTCTCTGAAGTCGTTTAGAATAAGAAAACAAGCTTCGGATCTCAGCTTTTTGTTTGTAAATGTGTACAGATCATGCTTTTCAGTTATTTTACACCCTGGCAAGGTCGCTCGTTGTATTGTGAATTTTTCTTTGCAAACAAAGTGCTGTAGTGCCGCAACTGCCGTCTCTGCAGCATAGACACCAATGTGCTGAAAGTTTACAGTGATGATTTTAAAACCTCCACTATAGTGTCTTGTGGTGCTCGTGGTGAAGTTCCAGAGCTTGCAGAACCATGACCCTACACACAATCATTTTTTCAGTAGACGCACATGAAACTTTGCTTATTGTACGACAATTTCTTGAAAATAAATTCAAAATTCCATCATCTATACACATTCCCTGAGTGTGTATCTTGGCCTGTGCTCCCACAAGGAGAGAAACCACATTGTCAATCTCATTTAGAACACCGTTTTGCCTGTCTATGCCCAAAACCATAAACTGGCCTTGCGCTGGGTCCCGGGACCGGCTCATGGCGCTGCAGCGGGTTTGCAGACGAGACGGCCGCTGCTGCTGCACTTAGGCACACTGTAGACATACGATGGTGCCCAATGCAGGCCTCAAGCCAAACATAAAACAGTACTGCATAACATATGAAAAACACACTCGGATGAACAGACAGATTACAAACTACATGTATTATGCCACGCTTGGGACAATACACAACTGGCTCACACAGCAGGCAAACCACTTTGGCCTTAGCAAGATTGCGGATAGGCCACACACATGTACACCATACCACCTGCCACTGGGTCACCAAAACCAATCTGCAGAAGGTGTGGAGAGGGTATATCCGTAATCCACCTACTCCTTCAATGCAAGGCACTTGACACGACATGAGGCTAAAACTTCCCACAACATTACACACAACGTATTCCACAACCCCTTTAGACTTTTAGGAGACGAACCAATTTTTTTTGTGAAATGCGTTTTTTAGTTCCTAGCTGGCGTAAAATTTTACATCTCGTTTCTTACCATGCATCAGGACAACCTGGCCATTTACACCGGTCGTATTCATTGCCTTGTGATTTACTTCACGTTTGCTTTGCTCAAATGCTTTTCTTTTACTTTCATTTCACACTCATGAAATAACTTCATTTTGGTGCTCTTCGTCCTCAGTAAACTTCGCGCCATTAAAATTTATGCATAATCCATTTTACGAGCCCTGATCAGGAACGTTTTAATCGTCTTGGAAGCCGTGTGTCATACAGTGTACACCTGATTATCGTTTAAAATAGGTTTTAAAAGGCTCACCCTTTCAATGAGGAACGAAATGTTGGTTACAATAAATAAAACTACAACAAATATTCAGAAAGGATGAACGTGTGCGTGCATGTGCGCGTGTGTGCATGCGTGTGCGTGTGTGGGTGCGTATACGCGTTTGGGTGAACGGTGTGTGTGCTGTTATAGCATGCGTGTCTGTCTGTGTGTGTGTGTGTGTGCATTTGCATTTTTTTGTGCCCCTTTGTATGACGGTGCGCGAGTGTATATGGGCGAGTGTGTGTGCGCAAGCGCGTGTGCAGGCGTGTGCGTTTGTGTGTGCACGAGCGTGCATCTGTGTTTGCGTGTTTGCGTGTGCATTGGTTGTGAGCACACGCCTGTGCGTGCGTGGATATGTGTTTCTGTGCGTGTTGTGTGTGCGTGCGTTTGTTTATATAAATCAATGAATCAGTCTGTTAATATGAACAAAAAAATACAAAACATAGGCAATATATACAGAAGGAGGTGCCACAGTCGAAGACTGTAAGGGGACCTCCTATGTAATGAAAAAGTATAAAACGATTAATAAACGCAGCAAATAGACAGAGAAAAAGAGAACATCAGTAATAATAGGTACAAGCAAATAAAACACGGATACACGCATCAAACATCATGGAAAGTTGTAATGTAATATTTTATGAAAACATAAAACCATAAATAAGTGCATAGCAGCAACACACCAAATTAAATGAAAGGAAAAAACTGGCTAGTCATTAAACAAGCTTGTTTTTCATTTACATTAGTGTGCGTGATGTTTTAATATTTGATGGTAAGGTATTCAAAAAATGCGATCATTGGGAAAATAAACGGTCTGCTTCCCGTAGTTGGTACAATGTTTGGGTAAGATAAAATTTTTGTTTAGGGCAACCCTCGTGACATTAGTGTTTGTAAGCAAAGATATCGACGTCGATAAGTGTGAAAGTTGATTTTGTATTGTCTTCTGCATAAAAATACGAAGAATAAATTTGATAAGTTCCTTAACCGTTAATATGTTATTCGCACAAAGGAATTACTTAGTGTTACTTCGAAATGGGGTAGATGTTGCAATTCTTATGGCTTGGTTTTGGATTGTCTGTATTGACATATGGTAAGTGCTGTATGTGCTCCTCCATGAAACAATGTACGAATGAATGTACGAATGAATGAAGAAAAAATATAATGACTTTAGTGTTGCCTAATTCAAATAAGGGTGAGCTTTGATTATTATTCTAAAGCCGTACATCATTTTTTTTCTGATGAGTGCAATGTGGTGATTGTATTTTAGGTTAAAGTCGAGTTTGTCGCCGAGAAACCAAGAGGAAACGCTTGCATGAATATTGTTCTCAGCAATTTTGATGGGGGAATAGAAGTTAAGGGTTTCTGTGGAGAGGTGAAAAAGACAAATTTCTCTTAAGATGCGTTTA
Organism: Haemaphysalis longicornis; assembly: GCF_048455015.1. Lineage (NCBI taxonomy): Eukaryota > Metazoa > Arthropoda > Arachnida > Ixodida > Ixodidae > Haemaphysalis > Haemaphysalis longicornis. Next base: position 1,915,043 of record NW_027526329.1, on the reverse strand, counting down.
TATCTGACTTAACTTTAGTAAACCAACACGCCAACCTGGCCATATCAAACCTTAGTTTCGTGGTCAAAGATCTATTGCTATTGGCGGAGTTAAAAATTGTGATGTAATCTGCATATATTATGCATGTAGATGGAGTATCCCTAGAATTGAACCTTGAGGAACACTAATGTTAGTTGTTTTTGATATGGAATATTGCTTGTATTCACTGGCGAGGCGCGCATGCAGACAACCGTGTGAGTGCGCCATAACTGGTTTTTTCAGGCTACGCCGGATGGAGTACTTGTCCGTGCTAAGCCCATGATGTAGGTTAGACGTCCTAAAGTCTACCCCATAGAACACAAATAAAAGCCTCGACTCCCAAGTGAGTGTTAATAATAACATCGCTGTTTACACATGGGCGGCGCATGGGCCATATCTGTGGCCGTTTCCAATGTGGCCAAGCGAAAAAATATACAGCTAAACTTTTCAACAAAACACCATATATACATTATAAAAACTAATGCCTTTTGTGTACGGTTACAGAGGTAGCTTTGCAGTAGCAGTAATGGTGGTACAGGTATCCCAGTAGCTTCAAGTTTATGAAAAGATGTTGTGATTTATTCCGCCAAATGCTTTTGTTAGGTCGATAACAACTCCGCCAGCAAAACCACCGCCGTTTATAGACTGTTTAAGTTGGTCAGTAAGTGAAATATGGGCGAGATCACTAGACTACCCGGAATTGAAGCGAAACTGACAATCAGATGGGATGATAAATTTATTTATAAAATTAGTTAGGTGTAATGACACCAATTTGTAAATTACTTTGCTCAAAAAAGGTATTATGCCAATGGGACAGCAGTTATTAGGCAATAAATTCTATCCTTTCTTATGTAATGGAATAATTTTACCCTATTTCAGCTCTTGCGGAAACAGGCCTGATTTAAACATCAAACTAAAAATAAAAGCGAGTACATTTGGTATGAGATGGCTATCATTTTATATGTGTGCAAAGTGAACCATCCAGGCCAGCACTTGTTGCTTTCAGGCTGCGCATTACTTTGCGAAGTTTGTCTTGCGTCGAAGGAAACACAAGAAACGAATTAGGTAGGCGATCTAAGCTCACTTCAGTCAAGGGAGGCTAAGAGGATTCCACTGAAAAGAAAAAGTCCGCAAAACGATTAGCAATATCAGTTGGGCTACTCTAAGTAACATTGTTACGAATCACTCCAGTTATGCTATTCCGTGTGCTTCTGTTTAAAAATGAATGAGTAATTTCCTATTTCTTCTGTGTGCTACTACCTGCAGCCGTTAGTTTTTGCTAATAATACTTCCTTGTGGCTCCCTTTAAGAGAAGTTAAGTAGGTTGCAAGTTTTTTTTTTTGGAGCGAGCAGGAAAGTTTGTGTTATACGGTTGCCTTTCGGTTTTTCTGTGGAGATTTTCGCGTTTGCGAAAATCTCTGTGGAGGTTTTCGCATTTATGATAATAATCTCTCTGACAACCATTGATTTTTTTCCGAAGCTATTACTTTTTTACATTTTTGTTTATCGGTACAAAATTGAGCATGCGTTAAGAGTAAAGATCAAAATAGGTTGAAACCTTCCTGTGCGTAATTTATTACGTAAACTTCAGACCACTGTGTTTTAGCAACGGCATCTACAAATATTTCTTTGTTTAATATAAATATAGTCATTTAAGCTAACTGTGGTATCGCAACATGATTGAAGCGCACGACAATTGGATAGTGGTCATTGATACTGATTTTTAAGGCTCTAGAATCTTGTGGAGTAACAAGATTGGACAATGCATGATCAAAGAGAACTGTTACTATTACAAGTTGGTCTAGGTGGAATATTTATTAAACACTCATACCCATAGCTGTTCATCGTGCTGAGATAGTTGATTGTATTAGGAGAGAGATCAGCTAGTAAATTATATTATTTCACCCATAATATTCACATTTCTATTTTCAAGTGAAATGGCATTAAGAGAATGCTGCAAATTTGTGCAGAATTCAGAAACTGGTCAACACGGAGAGCGGTGAATAGAACCCAATATACATTTTTTGTTAACACGAATAAGAAAACTTTGTTCAAATTCCAGCCAAAGAGATTCACAATGACCTGCTTTTAATTTGAGATCAAATGTCCGTTTGTAAGAAATGGTTTTTAGTATGCATATAACTGCACCCCCATGGTTATTAGATAGTTTGTGACAGTAGTAAGGTGTGTTGGTAGGAAAGCAGAAAAGATTTCGATCGTCTTCTCTGATCCATGTTTCAGTTATTTCAATTATGAAGAATGGGTAGGTAAATGATGAAATAAGAATATGCAATTCATCACAGTGTTGTCGCAGGCTTCTTGCATTTAAATGACTTATTGAGTGAGAGTTATTTCCTACAAAGGAGTTAAGTGGAGCAAGTCAAAGGAAGGTCGTTATAGAAGCCATGTCTGGCACGTGCGCATCTTGTACAAATGGAAGAGGTCAGCTTCTTCGCATATTCTGAACATTAAACTGTCCTCGGTCTTGCGTGCTTTGATTTGACAGTTTTTGGCGTGCTTTGATTTGGCGTGCTTTGATTTGACCCATAGAAACACCCATAGAAACTCTGCTGGTTCCTTCTTGACTGAACGAGAACAATAATTACGTCTTTTTGCTTAAGGGGGCATTTGAGGCTTTCGCCCCTATTGATGAACTTAAAAATACGCCAACAATGTAACTCCGCGTATGCACTAAAAAACGTGTAAGTTGAAAAATTACACCTATATTCAAAATAGTACAAATGTGAACAACTCGTTGTGGAAAGAAGAGACGAAATGAATAGAAGTGTCTTTGAAGTGCTTACACCTTCGGGGACAATTCTCCGAATTTCCACATATTTTTTCCGCACCCGGTTTTTGATCCTGCAACTGAACACACTGCCCTAACCAGTGACCATACGCATGATAAGAAAAGAGCCCGCGCTCTGTAGAGATGCTACCAGGATTTCACTGTTGTGTGTGCGCGGAGACTGATGGAGAACACTTCCATTAAACTATCTGAAAGATGGTGCCGCCCGAGCGCGATAGGATCAACTTCTTCGTGGGGAGCAGGAAGTGGTGGATTTAACAACATCATTGCGAGACAACCCTTTCTTATTTTTGTTGAGATTGGCATTACTTTATTGTGATTTCAAGTAACATATCGTGAAAATAGACAGCACTATCGCGCCATAAAAACATGCGAGGTGTGCCCCAATTCATCATTACTGGGAATCCTAATCGTCAACCGAAATTTTAAAGTTTTCTATGGACAGTATTCTAATGAGTTCCACAACCACACATTTTAGGTTATTGTAATGCGTTGTTGGCTTGCTGTAAAAATTTTGCCTAGCCGTCTCACTAAACGTTTGGCGTTTCCGTTCTGCAACAAGTAGTTTCTCTGCGCAGTATGCCACTTGTAGTCTAGTAGCAAACATTCTTTCTTCCTTTACTTCTTTTCTCTTTCACAGTGAAGTGCCCGGGAAACGTAGCAGAATACGTTTCACCAAAGCTGCAGAAACCTATAAAGGTGAGTCAATATTGAGTTCGTGAAACATAGTACGCAGTACGTTAGACTGTCAAACTTGAATCCAATCGCTCGCCTCGTTCGAGTCTGTGACGAAGGCGACAATGCAGGTCAAATATGTTGAAAAAAGTTTTAATATACGCCTCGCTTTATGGGCACATAACGACGAACATTAAGCCCTCCTTCTGGACTAGCCCCCCATTCTATATTCTGCGTCAATAAGGATGTTCCCCTCCTGTTATCTTGCTTGAGTTACATTTTGTTGCGGAAAAAATTGTTTCAACGATAACCACAATACGTTAGGCAATTGGTAAATACCGTACTTTTTATGTTTTCGTATAATAAAGAGGCAATATCATATGAATTACTCCCGCATGCGCATTGAAAATCTTCTTTCTGTCTGTTAGTGAGACAAAAAAATCGCTACTCACGAAAAGAAAAAAATTGTGCAGAACTTCTTTGAAGTTTTTGTTATCGTGGTTCAGGTGTTCGCAACAATTGTCGTCATGGAGCGGTATTAATATGTTATAACATGTCTGGAGGCTGAAGGTTAACCTAAAACGATGTACGAAGTCAGCCTGAACAGAAAAACCCAACTTTCAATTTGGCAGCCTTGTAGAATTTAGAGCAAGTACCCTGGCCACCGTGGCTTAAGCCAGCTTCAATTTAAAAATTTTTGGGCGCCTACAGTGCATTCATTATTGCAGGCTAACCAAGACTACGTTGTATCCACAAGGGGAGGATCTTTTAGATACTCATTTTTAACGCTTGGTGTTTATTAATACACCAGCCACTTTTCGCTAACACGCCTCGAGGGCTGCTTGCAGGGGTGCCACTGAAACCACCCTAGCGGCCCGTTTCGGAAACAGCCACGGGAATATTCGTCCTGCTCCACACTGTCCGCGCTGCTTTTGCGGCGTGTTCACGACTCAGATATACCGTTTGTGGGCGTTGGAAATCTGTTTATGTGAAGCAGCCATCTCTTTATTTATTCTTTTATAATATACACTGAAGGCCCCTAGGGGCATCACATAAGGGGGGAGGAGGATTTACACCTTCAATATTAAAACACATACAAGGAAGAAACGGGAGAGAAAAAAACTTTATCAGAGTGCCTGCAGCTCGGTTACAACCCCCTCGCGCGGTGGTCTTTCCGCGACGCGGCCGTGACGTCTTCTCGACTTCTTGTCCCTCTACTTCGACTCCGGCCTCGCTACTCCCTTCGGCGGCTTCGCCTGCCCGTTCGTTGGGGCGGTAACCTTTCGTTGGTTTCGCTTCGTCCTGCTTTTCGAGGACCGCCGAGATCTGCTGGTCGGCCTTGGTCTGCTGTTCCTGGCCGTAGCTTACCGCTGAGGCTTCGAGAAGCGGCGGGATCATAGTCTCTGTCGACGCTTCGCACGGGTATTTGACACAGTCCCACAGGATGTGAGCCGCAGTGGCTCTTTCCTTCTGGCACACTCGGCACAAGTCACTCTCGTACACGCTCGGACACAAGCGCCTCATCAGCACCGGGGTAAGGAGTGACCCCGTCTGCAGTTACCGGTATATCAGCGTTTTCTCTCCGGTCAGGCCCGGGTGGGGTGCGGTAGCTCTCGTCTGCTCAGTCTGTACCACTTCACAATCTCGGTGTAGGTGGTCATGCTGTCCTTGGCCTCCCTCCACCACCACAACGGGTCGGTTTCTACCACCGCGGCGCTGTTGGTTAGTCCTCACGCCACCGCGTTTTCCGTCTCGTTATGCTTGGTGTTGGCCCGGTCCGACACATCGATGCCCATGTGTGCCGGGAACCACTTGATGGCCACGCACCTCCTCTCACCGTCGAGTCTGACCGAGCGTAGTACTCGCGCGGCCTACCGGCCCAGTCTCCCTCTGGCGTAGTTAAGCACCGCCGCTCTTGAGCCGCACAGCGCCTTCTGATTTCTCATGATCGCCGCCGTTATCGTTTCGCCAGTCGACGCCCTCACGCCCGCCGCGGGATAGGCCCTCTCGCTGTAATAGTACACCGCCGCGTCCACGTACATGGCCCCTTCGTCTCTGCTGTGGAAGTACACGAGCGCCTTGTGTCATGTGTCAGGGCACCCCCTGAGAGGGGGACGCATCAAACCCCCAAAAAACAGGAAAGAAAAAAACAAAGGAACGGCCACTTGAACTGCGCGCCAAGAGCGCGCCAATCAGCAAGTGCCAGCGCCGACGGACCAAGAAATCCTCGGAAAAGGTGGCAGCACACTGGTCGGCCAATCAGGGAAGGCCACGCAGGTGACAAGTGGCGAGATGGCCATATAAGGACAGGGAGGAAGCAAGAAGCCAATGGGAGTGCGCCACGGGAGAGCCCAGAGGGTATAAAAGCGGGGCGCACAAAGAGAAGGGGGAGGCAAGAAACCGAAGAAACCAGGAGGCGGCCGGAGCACGTGCGCTTCAACGAACGAGCCAGGGGGACGCGGCCAGGCCATCTACCACGCCATCCGAGCCTGGGCGTGAGCGGGCCGACTTCGCATCGGCACCGTCATCCTAGGTGCGCCACGAACCTGTGTCTTCGTGGCCCCAGCGGCATCGGTCGGGCACCAGCGGCCAGCGTCCACGCTCCGTCGACGTTCGTCTCGACGGCCCCGAAAGGCGACGTTCGTGCCAAGCCTACCTGAAACCTCCAGCGGCAGCGGCTACCAAGGGGTAGCCACCGAGGAAGCACGCCGCCCACGGGATGACGGCGCGCGTCGCACGCCGGCATTAAGGACCTCCAGCGAGAGCGGCTACCAGTGGGTAGCCACAGAGGAAAGAAGTCGGGACGCGCGGAGCCCACGCCGTCCAACGAGTGACCACGCTCGTCGAACGCCGGCACCGACGGAGCGAGACGAGGGCTAACACCGAGTCCCGGCCACGCAAGGGTGCGACACGTCAGCGCTGACGACCGGGGTAGGCCAGTACAGTAGGGACGCAGTTGTCAAGGACACAACTAGGTAGTTGTGGTTCGAGAGAGATTAACTAGAACTGTATGAGGGTATTTAGAGGATACTTAGTGTAGGACTTTATTGTAGAGCCGTTTGGGTTGTGAGTTGAATTGTATATTAAGCTGTTAAGTTAGGGTTTGTATTTGAGTTGTGTTTTGGAGTTGTTAGAGGTTTGAGTGTGTTCATTTGTGTGCAGTTTAATTATTGTGTGCTTTGGGTTAGGCTTTTCAAGTGTACATTAAATGTGTGTTATGTCAAACTCGTCAACGGCTTTCCTGTGTCCATTGCTCCGAGCTGGTAAAGACCACCCCACCATCCGTTCACGTGACAAATAATTGGCTAGCCTGCCAGGATCTTGGCATATCAACGGCCAGGATTGGCCCAGGCACGTGTCTAACCAGCTTGGAGAATGGATTTGGAAAGGTTGTTGACGTTGGTTCAAACGCGCAGTTTGAACAAGAAGCAGTTTTTTTAATTGTTGGAGGAAGAATCTCACAAAGAAAACGAAAGGTCAGAGGTGCAGGAAAGAATGTTTTTGGCAGAGGAGACAAATTTTGAGGCGGAGAAAAGGAGGATTGAGACGAAGAAAAGAAGCATTGAGGAGGAGAAAAGAAGGATTGAGGAGAAATTCCCCCGCATTTCCCCGAGGGGGAGAATGTGAAAGTGCGAATGCACGGTTGTCGGCCCGCTTGCGGCGCTTGCGCTCGGCCCCCGCAGCCCACCGCCTCGCCGCCTTCTCTTCCATATCTTCCATCGGGTTTGTAGTATCACGTGTACACCACGCAGTTATCAAGCCGCTATAACGCCGCTGAGTCGCCAACGCACGCCGCTGACGACGTAGTTTGAATGCGTTAAAGATATAAGGCGTGTCTAACACTGATATCACCGTCGCGTCAGTGGCTTGGTCGGTAGAGCGGCGCGCTGCGGCCGCAAAGTCCTCGGATCGAAACCTGGCGCCGGATGCTGTTTCTTTTTCAAATATAGAGGAGCACTGAGGACGCCAACGCCGCCGGCGGTGGATGGTTTGGGGTCGCTTATAAAGTGCATTCGCACTTAAAAAAGAGAGAAATTGAGTTAAAACAGGCAGAGTTGAAGCGAGAAAATGCAGAATTAAAGCAGTGGCTCGAAGAAGGGATACGCAAAGAGAGCGGGGAACGCGCCGCACGTGAGACAGAAGACCCGCTGATCGCCGACCGCGGTGAGTCACGTGCGATAGAGAGAACGCAGGTCGAAGATCACGATGAGGCACGTGACATAGAAAGAACGCGGGTCGCAGACAACCACGAGGTCGCAAGTAAAAACGAAGACAAAGAAAACAATGGTTTGTGTGGACAGCTCGCTGAGGTGAAAGGCGCGTTCGAGGTGCGAGGCAGTGAACTGGCGGGGCGTGGCTTAATCGCCGGCCAGGCGCTGGGAGATGGGCGCACCAAGAGCACGCCAGGTGTAGACAGCTTGTTGCTTCCTTGTAGCTCTGATGACTCAGTTGATTACAAGGTTCCCGAACGATTAATGATGGACGCTGAGGTGCCCACCACTCCATGCACCGAAAGAAATAGCATTCCTCCAGAAGGTTTTACTACGGGTTCATTAGAGACGCCTACATGTACGGAGAGTAGCCTTATTTTGTAAATAACCAGAGAAAAGTCTTCAGAAATGGAGGCGGAACGCTCCGTGCCTGATCTTGTTAATGAGGTAAAGAGTACTCAACCAAGTACAGAGACACCAGGCAAGCTGGAACCGTACACTGAAAAACGCACGGTTATCGATCAAAAGCCGCGTCGAAAGAAATCTGGTAGTTATGGCGTGCAGATGTTAATGGTCCCGTTCAAGAAGCCTTGGCCAGAGCACACTAAGGAACCTCCGCAGCACGGGCGCAAAGACGTGCATGTTTTCTAAATAGTGAGAAGCGGAAAACTCCAAGAGCGAGGCTTGGGCAGGTTAGTGAGCACAGCCGTAAGCACGAAGAGAGGCTAACCGGAAAGCGTCAGCCAGGTCACAGAAAAGTAACCTCCGAAAAGAAACAAGAATCTAAGCGGGAAAAGAGCTCTATAAAGATTCAGAGTAAACATGGCAAGCAAGGTAGCTCACAGCACAGAAAACGTGACCCGAAACGTGCCTTGCAACCCAGAGGCCGTCAGAGAGATGCACACTACTGCACCGTAGGGGGTGAAATGGTAAAGCGTTGGCTTCTAGCGCGACCACCGAGCCAGGATGCGTGCCAGCGGCACACGACTAATATGAAGAAAGTTCATTGTGATAAGCGAGTAGATTGTGTAGGGAAAGGTGCTGAGTGGTTAAGGCGGAGGAAGGTGAAGATGGAGCAATAGGTCAGTGAACCGGATGGAAACCACGGTGTCGACTTGGAAAGAAATAGGACCCATAACGGTGACGAAATAGTTGTTGTATTGCGGTGCAGCAGTAGTGAAATGCAGGAGATATTGACGAAGTAAGGATTGAAACATAGTGGTGTCCGATGTGAGATTTATTGAAGTGTTTGATTGTGGTGCTGGTAGAGCAGACTGTATCAATAGGCTAGTGTAAGTGTACGAACTGTTGATGTAAAAGTAGTACTGGCAAAGAATGAATTGAGGAGAGGAAGGAGGAAAAAACATTTGGTGCAGACTGAGAGAGAGTGTTGGCGAATCAGAAAATATTGAAGTGCTTGATGGCAGTGATGTGCTAGAGGGGAGTATTTGAGTAGATTGGGGTTGACGAAAGTGATGTATTGGTGATAAAACGGGAACGTTGTGTAAACCAAGTATATGTGTTCGGGACACAAGTGAACTACAGACAAGGGTGAAAAAATTGGTGAAGTGAAGTGTGTAGTGAAAAGTGTGACGAGAGAAGTGAGCAGTATACTCATGAGAAGTGAGCGATGGTGGTGGAAAACGAGGACATCGGTGGCCGAGGCACCTCCCCAACCACGTGATACAAGACGACAGCGGCGGCGAAGCTGAAGCAGTTTTTTGAGAAAAAACTCTTAAAGCGGGGGGTAATTGTCATGTATCAGGGCCCCCCTGAGAGGGGGACGCATCAAACCCCCGAAAAACAGGAAAGAAAAGAACAAAGGAACGGCCACTTGAAGTGCGCGCCAAGAGCGCGCCGATCAGCAAGTGCCAGCGCCGACGCACCAAGGAATCCTGGGAAAAGGTGGTAGCACACTGGTCGGCCAATCAGTCAAGGCCACGCAGGTGACAAGTGGCGAGATGGCCATATAAGGACAGGGAGGAAGCAAGATGCCAATGGGAGTGCGCCACGGGAGAGCCCAGAGGGTATAAAAGCCGGGCGCACAAAGAGAAGGGGGAGGCAAGAAACCGAAGAAACCAGGAGGCGGCCGGAGCACGTGCGCTTCAACGAACCAGCCAGGGGGACGCGGCCAGGCCATCGACCACGCCATCCGAGCCTGGGCGGGAGCGGGCCGACTTCGCATCGGCACCGTCATCCTAGGTGCACCACGAACCTGTGTCTTCGTGGCCCCAGCGGCATCGGTCGGGCACCAGCGGCCAGCGTCCACGCTCCGTCGACTTTCGTCTCGACGGCCCCGAAAGGCGACGTTCGTGCCAAGCCAACCTGAAACCTCCAGCGGCAGCGGCTGCCAAGGGGTACCCACCAAGGAAGCACGCCGCCCAAGGGATGACCGCGCGCGTCGCAAGCCGGCATCAAGGACCTCCAGCGAGAGCAGCTACCAGGGGGTAGCCACAGAGGAAAGAAGTCGGGACGCGCGGAGCCCACGCCGTCCAACGAGTGACCGCACGCATCGAACGCCGGCACCGACGAAGCGAGACGACGGCTACCACCGAGTCCCGGCCACGCAAGGCTGCGACACGTCAGCGCCGACGACCGGGGTAGGCCAGTCCAGTAGGGACGCAGTTGTCAAGGACACAACTAAGTAGTTGTGGTTCGAGAGAGATTAACCAGAACTGTGTGAGGGTATTTAGAGGATACTTAGTGTAGGACTTTATTGTAGAGCCGTTTGGGTTTGGAGTTGAATTGTATATTAAGCTGTTAAGTTAGGGTTCGTATTTGAGTTGTGTTTTGGAGTTGTTAGAGGTTTGAGTGTGTTCATTTGTGTGCAGTTTAATTATTGTGTGCTTTGCGTTAGGCTTTTCAAGCGTACATTAAATGTGTGTTATGTCAAACTCGTCAACGGCTTCCCTGTGTCCATTGCTCCGAGCTGGTAAAACCACCCCACAATCCGTTCACGTGACACCTTGGCCCTCGCCGTCCTTCCCTCCTTGTTGAACTCGGGGTTCATGTTCTTCGGTACCAGGCATACCCGTTAATGTCTGCCTGTGGCGTCCTCCACAGGAACCTGTTCGTTTTCGGCTCCCTCCTCTTTCGGTGCCAGATGCAGGTCGTGCAGTATCTGTCTGCGCGTTGTCGCTTCCGATAGCCTTGAGATCGGGTGGTCCTCTGCGTCTACGCGATATCCTCCAGGGTGTTGTTCACCCCCAGGGCCAGGAACTTCTCGGTGCTCGTGCGGTCGAGGAGTCCGAGTGCCGCCTTGTACGCTTTATGTATGAGCGCGTTGGTCTTGTTTCACTTGCACTCCCTCCAAGGTGTGAACGCCGTGACGCACGTGATGTGGCTTATGGCGAAACCTGCACCACTCACGCGAGGCTCTCCTCCTTGCCTGCCTGTCTATTAACACCCTTCTAATGAGCCGTGTGGCCACGATGACTTTAGCCGTGAGGTGGTTCATCGTCTCGCCATTCACGGCTTGCGCTCTATCAACACGCCAATACTGGGATCCTCTCGACGTCCGGGATCGTGTTGCCGCCGCTCGTTCTGACTTCGATCTTCTCCTGTCGTTTCGGCGATTCTCCTTCTCTCTTTTTCCTGGTCGTTCTCTTCGGTGAGATCACCAGACGTTCGGACTTGCTCGGGGAGCATAAACCCGTTCAGTTGCTCTTCGATGGCATCCACTGCTTCTTGCAGCGTGGTCTCAATGTGTTCGTTGCTTGCTTTCGGGACCCACAGCGGTATTTCGTCGGTGTAGGTAGTGTATCGAACCCCTGCCACTCGCAAGAGTCGCTCAGCCACCCCGATCATCACTAGGTTGAAGAGCTGTGGCGAGATGACCGAACCCTGCGAAGTCCCGACACTGCCGAGCATCTTCTCCTGGAGCTTCAGGTCACGGCGTTGACCTCGGTTGTCCGCTCAGTCAGGAAGTCTCTGATATACTATTTCGTTCTCTTCCCCATGTTCAGTTGCGACACCTGGGCCAGGATCGCCGAGTGCCTCACTTTGTCGAAAGCGCTTTGCGGGTCTAGGTTCAGGTTCCCCGGTTGTCTCTCGTGTTGGCGTCGTTGTCCAGGATCTGGTTCTTCAGCTGTATCATGGCGCCCTGCGTCCCGAAAGCTCGATCACGGTGTTCGGGTACACCTTTGCTTCCTCGGGGTATCTTTGCCATCTGTGCATCCACACGCGCTCTAGCGCCTAGCCCACGCAAGACGTGAGCGAGGTCGGTCCGAGGTTGTCAATGTTCGGTGATTTTCCCGGCTTGGGTATCAGGATCGTCTTGGCCGCCTTCCGATGCTTCGGAAGCTTCCCGGCTCGCCAGCACCTGTTGTGGTACGCCGTGAGGTTCTCGATGGCTCTGTCGGTCAGACTAATCAGTGCTCTGTTTCTCACGCGGTCGGGTCCGGCGGTTGATAAAAAATGTTCAATTCATGTCGTAATTTGATGATTTACCTTCAGTTAGGGAATATTCGAAAGTAACCGTTTATGAGGTTCCCCAATGAGGTGTTTGTACGATAGTGTAAATGTTTCTGGCGCGATCTTAGTGTGGTGCATTCCGCCTGCATTGCGCCAAATGAGTTTGACAGGCCAGCGTTGGGGAACCGGGGTATGCATATAGCTGAGTGTAGTTGTACACGGCCCTGAAATTTACTAACAGTGTATCTGTAACCAACATTTCCTCAGATGTTCATACTACGGCTATACACTATGACTTAAATCGGTTTTGTGCGCTTACATAATCTAGGGGAGCACTCATACCTGAAAGCACGCCAGTTACGTTTGCCAATAGCACACCTGATATGTCGATGATCCCCATTTACTACCCGTGTGTCTTAATTTCGCGAACATTCGAGGAATGTACGATAGATAATACACAATTATACTCGGGCATCAGCACACGACAAATGGTCGTGTTGTCGTGAGTGAACGCCCGTAAACATTCATCTGCTTCATATATCCTCCGCGAGCAACACGGAGACGGGCTTAGAATATAATTCGCGTCCGCGACTTCAAAACATCGTCATATGGTACAAAGAGCCTGAAAAATAAAGCATAAACATAAATCAGAGCGCCTTATCAGATACCACAAACTTCCAATGACAGCTTTCAGAGCTTGTGAACGGCCTACCCTGTATACAAACAAATATGAGTCCACCGAACGATCAGCTGTTCGTTGAAGTCGAAAAAAAATTAAAGCGATATCTGTGTGTGTGTGAATAATAAAACGTTCATTGCTTGATTTCGCTCCGCATTTGTACACGTACAGCGTCACCCTCTCCTCCATCCACCCACGTCTAGGGAAAAAGCAGTGCATTTCCAGTGTAGTTGGTCTGGTGAGTCCTTCCTGGCTTAAGTTTAAACGAACGTCTTTAGCATATCAGAAGTGGCACTAGTTTTTTTTTTTCATTCCTCTTAGAAGTATTACGTTTCCTCTGGACTTGCACTTATTTCTGCATGGTTTCGTTAACTTTCCTTAGATCCTGCTATAAGGCGTGGCTTATTTTAACCAAGCACAGCCTTGTAATATCCTTAACATTCTCGTATGGCCTACATTCTTATAGAAGGTATACTATAATGTCCGGTATTGAGTAATCACATCCCTGAAGCATATATTTCTGCGATTTATATATTCTAAAAGAAGCCGCATGCGTTGTCCGCGAAGCAAAACGAAGCCAACCTCTCACTGTGCCAGTATCAGATCTAAAAAATGATGAATATGGTTTGACTTCATTGGCGCAAGGCCAACAAGGGCAAAGAGCTCCAAAGACAAAGTATTTGATGAGGACAGATGTGCAATTAAATGCTAAATTGTCGAGTAAATCCGAAAGTGAAGCGAGTGCATGAAGATGGCTGGCCTATGGGGCTAGTGTGATTATTCATGACATGGAAGAAGCGGTAAAATCATGAAGTCTGATAAAAACTGAAAAACGCGCTTGTTAGAAAAAATTGGGTAGTCGGCCATGAATTTTAATGGGTGTAGCGGGGTTTGTTGTCTCTGCAGATCAGGAGAATGTTAGCATCATGTGGTGTCGAGTGCCTTGCAATGAATGAGTACGTGAACTACGGATAGGCCCTCTCCGCAACTGGTGCACTGGGGTCTTGAAGGTGCCGTGAGCAGATACGAGTGCGTTGCATGTGTGTGCCCCATTCATAGCCTAGCCAAGGCGACTTCCCTGTATCTGTTGTGTAGGTCAGCTGTGCACCGTCCTAAGTGTGGCTTTATTACATGTTGTTTGTTGTCTGTTTGTTCACTGCAGTGTGGTTGCTATGTTGTACGCAAGTGCTGTCTTATGTGTGGCTTGAGGTCTGTATAGGGTACCGTTGTAATGTCTAGTGTTCTTAAGCGAAGCAGCAGCGGCCCTCTTGCCTGCCAACTCATTCCCAGCAATCCCAGCGTGTCCTGGGACACAGAGGAGCAGCTCATGCTTTTGTGCATACACAGACATAATGGTGTTGAACACAAGATTAACTATGTGGTTTTTGTGGGCCGTGTGCAATGACAGTGCACGAACAACACTCAAGGAAACTGTATAGATGACGGAAGTGGGAATTTGATTATCAAGAATGTGCTGTATGATGAGTAAAATTATAAATGCTTCTGCTGAACGAAATGGTTGTTTGTGCGATCATAGTTCTGGCTGCATTGAAATTCGGACCATGAGCAGCACAGGACACAATAGCGGAGGTTTTAGAAGCGTCACTGTAAAATTCTGCACATGGGTATTCAAACTGCAGAGACTGAAACTGCAGCAGCATTGCAGCTCGTGGTACCCCATTTCTGTCAAGTTTCATAAAATAAAGCTCGCAGGACACAGGGCGAACTTTCCAAGCTGGTAAAATGTCTGAAAAAGATGATCTGTACCCATTTAAAAACTAAGGGCCGAGATCAGAGGCTCGTTCTCTGTTTCTCTAAGCGAAAAGGGCAGAGAAAAGTGCGGGCGATTTACAAACAGCAGAGATGTGGATGTAGTGCTAAAGACAGGATAAAACGAATGGTTATTCAACAATAAAAGTTTAACGGCATACACCCAGTCCACGGACGTCCGCTGGTCCTCAAGGCTCCACTTGTTACAATCAACATACAGACTTTGGACCGGAATAGTGCAAAAAGGACCCGATGCAAGACGAAGCAACAAGTGTAGCACTGGGTCAAGCATTCGCCAAGCTGTTTTAGTCGTGGCCTCATGCCGCACACGGCCATACCCCAAACGAGACCCAACTAAAGCACTATACAAGCGTATTAGGAGTTTTTTGTCAGCCCCATTAGATTGATCGGAGAGAATGTTAAGGATATTCATTGTTTTCAGCCATTAATGCTTAATTTTCTTGCAATTGATTTGTGGAATGAATGTGAGTCTGTGGTCAAACACAACACCTGGAAACTTGTGATTCTTGCTCCCAGAAAGGGACACGCCATTAGAGTGATGTCTTGGTCCGAATGGACCCCACGCGTCTTGGAGAACACAACACAAGATCTTTTTGTAGGGTTCAGTTTAAAGCCATTCTTTCTGCCCAGCCGGCAAGTTTCTTTACGTCAAGCCGGACTTCACGTTCGCAGATTGACATATTGCACAATTTATAAGATATCTGGACGTCATCTAAATACATGGAATAGGAGATTGTATGTGGCAGTGCCTTTCGAAGAGAGTTCGTATTAACTATGAAAAGAGTGCAGCTCAATACTTCACCTTCTGGCACGCCACTTTGTTGCACATGAACCTTTTACAGCGCACAAGCAAGTCTGACGCAAACAGGTCTCACCGATATAAAACTACAAAGGATGTTCCACATGTTGCCCGAAATACCGATTTACTTCAGGTCACTAAGGATGCCGTACCGCAAAGTGGTGTCATAGGCTTTCTCGATTTCGAAAATTCCGCAAGGCAAAACTGCTTATGCACGAAGGCATCCTTTTTATAAATTCAAAAGTGACAAGTTGGTAATTCGTAGATCCTCTGACCCTAAAGCCTGCCTGGCAGGATTTTGTACTCCAAGAAGTACACGAGCCTTCTGTTCATCATCTTTTTGAGAAGCTAGCACAGGTGGGTTTATAGCTTGCGAGTGTGCAAGGTTCCTTCTGCTTTTTGAAGAATGCTAAAACTATGGTCTCCCTCCAAGACTTGGAAATGTGCCCCGAAAGCCATATCTTGTCAAGGTGAAGGAGTGTAACAAGGGTGTCTGCGTGTATGTGCTGTATCGTTGAGTAGGTGATGTTGTCTCGACCTGGAGGTACTCATAGCACCCTGCAGCACATGAAGCGAAAACTCGGAGTTATAAGACTTGGTTGATCTGTCGTCAAGTAAAGGCTTCTTTTCGGCTGTGTGTGTGTGTTTCAGGAAAGTGTTTAGGTATTGTGCTGAACTAAACACGTGTTGGAAGTGTTGTTTCTCTATCAGGTGACTTCGGGCATCCGTGCGAGGAGAACCACAAGGAGAGTTGTGTGCATTAAGGTTGCATGTCAGAATGTATGGTTCGGGCTGCTGGTCAACCGTCAACCAGCGCCTCCAAATCACAACTCGAAAGTGCAAAATTGGGAGTAATGTATATGGAGCATACCGTCATCAACCTATTAAATATCATTTATATAGGACAGTGTTCAAAGTGACAGGGTGGTACGCAAAGGATTTCCTGGCAATTTTTGTCACACCACCCGAAGAGTGTTTGCAGCCATCCCTGTTCCTTCTGACTACCATGTAAGTATTCAAGAAATTTGTTTGCTTAGAATTCAAATGTGTTTCCTCAACACACATTACACTTGGCTGATTAGCATGCAGTATTTCGTATACATCATCACGATTTTTAGTAAGGCCTCTGTAATTCCGTTGAATTCTTTTTTCTTCTCATTATAAAGCGTTCGAAGCTACTGGAGTGTATTGTTTATGTATCATCTTTCGGGGCCTGGTCTCTCGGAGGGGGCTTTTTCGGCCTTTGTGCATGTTTCGATGCAGGGACCCGTTCTTTCTACTGCAACGCAAACAGGAACGGTCCCACGTCTATCTCATCCCCGCAAATCACTAACATCCCTGCGACATCCCAAAAAGATCGGAACTTCCACAAAAAGTTTTTATGAAACTTTTTGGATGTTGAGACAACGTTGCTGGTACCCTAATGTCGGACATTCTTTCTACTATGCTAAAGGTGTACTCTCGATGTCGCTGCTGCTTCATTTGTGGACGGTATTTAGACATATTTTGCTGACGTTGTTGAGATGTTTCTGGTATGTCCGTTTTTTACTCGTACATGTCTATTACAGTTACATTTATTTCAGCTATATCTGCTACACTTTATTTTTAAACTCTCCGCAGGCGTACCATTTTGAACTAACCGAGGGGCATTGTATGTGTTTTGTATGGGTTTTGTAACGAGGGCTTTCGTGCAAGTTTTGTAATCCCCCAATATTGCTTTTATGAAAATATAAATGCAGAGGACATAATAAATAAATTAGAATCTACCTATGCCTGAACAAAATTTCATGCTCATATCAGTTTTTATTCAGCAAAACCACCATTTTACTTGGTGGTTCTACCTGCGTAATGAAAGTACAAATGCCAATCTGACAATACGCTGGCGGCACTGCTAAGCCACATATGTTAACAAAAAAATTTCCCCAGCTTGTACCGATGGTGAAAGGCTGGAGGAACAGACTTGGCCGGCTCTCCCCCGGTAACTTTCCGAACCGTGCTGACATATTACCCTGCAACGGCGGAAGAGGCGCCAATAGCCCTAGCCCGCCTCACCAGGCTGCCAACACACATTATAACTCATTCGAAGACGGCCATTCAAAACGTCATTCGTGGTAGCGTTTCGGCTACAGCACCCAAGATTTTCCTAAATTCCCATATTCAACCACACGACATCGTCTAGACCCCGGCCCCCACTGGAGTGGGTGGCGACGATGTGGCCCACAAAGCAGCACAAGAACTAAACAGCCATGCTGCGCCCGCCCCTGCTCTCTAACACTGTGTTCGGTCGCCATGCGATCGTCTGCTCTCGTATCAAGAAGCCACGGAGCACTATCGCCTCTGCCGCCGCCGTTTTCCCACGGCCCACACATCCCTCACGAACGCCCAGATGCGCCTATGGCGACTCCTTCAGACCAACTCCTTCACCCCCCAATCCCTCCTCCACACGACCTACTCCTCTGAGTTCTCTGCTCCCAACTGTCTCCTCTGTGACTCCCTGGGCGCACTAAGCCACGGCATGTGGGACTGTCCTCATAGCCCATTCCACCCCATCTCCAGCATCTAGCAGTGGGAGGACACGCTCGGCTGCTCGACACCGGAGGCGCAGCTACTTCTGGTTGACCGAGCCGCCACTGCGCCGCCAGCCTTAGGCCGGCAGCCACCACACCGTCCTACTCAACTTGCTTGGAAAATAAAGTGATTTCTCTCTTTTTCTTTCTCCCTTCGTCGGAGACCCGCCTGTTGCACCTGACTTGGATTTTTTAACTTGGTTCTGAAAGCTCTCCATGAGTGACCTGCCGGGATCGTTTCGTCCGTTGGCTTAAACATATTTAACGAGGTGGACCGTGTAGCACGTGCTCGAAACGGCGGTTACCGGATTCGCGAACTCGGCGTCTGCAGCGCGATCTGTTCGGTGCTGCCTACTTTCGGCGCGAGCGTACGTGAACTGGGGAGTAGAAATTGCACGCGAGATATCACGTTACAAACGCTGGGCACAGTGTTCTAGAAGGGCAAGTTGGATGATCGCGGATGCTCTCCCCGAAACGCACGCTCGCGTGCACGCGGTAGTTTCTTTTCTTTTTTGAGTGCCCCTCACATGTCGTAAGCCCGCGTGCAAGCCTGGATGATGCCGGGCGCTCCTGACGTGATTCACACTCACATGCGCTTGTATTTTCTGCGCTCATTATTTTTTTTTTGTGAGCCCCTGACGTTGCGGAAGCCCACAAGCCTGTATGAGGCCTCGTGCTCTTCACGAAATGCACGCTTACGTGCACGCGGAATTTTGTTGGTAGTTTATCTCTTCAATCTAAGAGCTTAATAAACAGCCCGGCAATGAAAAGTTCCGGAATTTTATTAAAAATATCAAAAAGCTTTTTTATGTCCATCAATGTTTTTCAGAAAAAAAAAACGCTTTTCCATGTTTTGAAAGCAACACCCAGCCGACACCCAGCCGACATACGGGCTCGGAGGCAGGTGGAAGACACTGTTTGAAAAAGGCATCGCTGAAATTAGAAATTAACAGACCTTCAAGATTGGCAGCTACTTTAATATTTTGTAATTTCAGAGCACTAGTTGATTCATTGCAGTTAATTTTAGTTCTCACCTTTACTATCCCACTTCTGGAGCATCACAATTATTACCTCATATTTGGAAAGCTCATTGTCCTTGAAATTGTTCCGTGTGAGTGATAAAGTTTTCTAACTGTGAAACATTGTTCAGCTTGGTTGCAGTATTAAAATATTTTGCAACACAAACTGGAGCGGTCCCTTATTACAGAGGTGAAGCAAACATTTTATGGTAAGTGATCGGGTGGCTGAGGCCTCTGTCAGGTCACGTTCGCCTTTAGTCTCAGGCTCCCCTTGGTTTTTGCCAAGAAATAAAAAAATCAAATCAAATCAAATCAAAAAGACGGCATGCACTCCCTGCATTGGGCTCAGCTATTTCACATGGCTTAGTAATAGTCTATGCTGCCACAAAAAACTAGGATTGCCCATGTGTGTTTCGTCAAAATCTGACAGGTTTTGTTCGCTTGCGCCTTAATAGTCAGTAAAAAATGCTACATTCTTAAACATCATTCACGTGTGTTTCACAAATTATAAAAGCAAAAGGAGCCGATAATGAAGCTAGCGCACTTCCCTGAAAAAAAAATTGTGAGCTGCAGTAGGGATTGTTCGGGAGGCTTAATAAGCTTCTGGGATAGGAAATGGACGTTCCTAGTATTGGTTTATGAAGTGAGACGTTAGCTTTATGTGTTATATATTCAATTCAAACTTATACACATGTCATGTCTTGAGATATCAAACATACAACCTGCGCGCTTTTGATTCTGTTGTTTGAATATCGCGCCATTCGCGTATGTTGGGCTACTCGAACAAGCAATGCAAGATTTAGGCGGATAAATCATCATTAATTAATTTTTTCAGCACAATTTTTTATTTTTTGTTTAAGGCTCGAGGTTCGCCGCAAACAATGTTCTTTTATTTGTATCAGAGGCATGAGCGCCATCTGCTTCAATATACCCGCAATGCCCTAAGTGGGGCATGATTTCCTCCCGTTAAGATAAAAACTACATAAAATACACAAAATGTATACTAACAATACAGTTTCGGCCGTTTAAAAGTTCATTGTTTGATGTGTTGTATGGAGACCGCAAAATAACGATGGTACTATAAAGCCAGATCATATGAGCCAATCCAGTCAACTGGTCATGACCTTCAGCGTGTAACAAGTGCAACTGTAACACGCGTCCGGCGCGCCGTTCAGTTAAAAGGTATAACAGGATGAGAGCCTTGAATTTTACTCAAATGCCTGCTGTTAACTACTAATCTGAATGAATGAAGACTGTGTGCAGCCATGTGAACTTTGTTGTGCACTCAATTTGTCTGCTAGAGGTCAGCGAGTCGTAAGAGCGAACACAGTTGTCACCGATGCAACACTATTTAGACCGTTGCCGTGGTGACCTGGTTCATCGCCTTCTGGTCGTGAGCATTGTGCATCTCAACGTCATTACTAATGAAATGACACGCTTTATTAGTTTTGCCAGCATACCCGTGAAAAAGCATATTGGTTGCACTTTGTTTCAGGTGTTGTGCGGAACCCGCCACCAAAATAAAGCGGTGGCGTTACAGGCGGAACGGGGCGTTAAGTAGATAAACACTTAGGCTTTTTTTTCTTTAGTAGAGTTTTAGTACAGCATTTCTTGCCTCTGCGTATGCTAAACGTTCAATGTTTGCGGCGCACTACGTAAGCACCTCGAGGGGAGTTTTAGTAGAGCGTATCACCAGTTTTGCGTAGCGACACGCTAATTCATAGGGCGCCATCTGTCGAATGTTTTGCGAAATGACTCGCCCGCTGATCTGCTAGCGGAGGGCCGGAGTGCTTGGACATTTTCTGACTATTCAAAGAAGTGCAAACAAGCGCTTTTCCGTTCATGTTCAATGCAACACGGCGACAACACGACATAAATATACTCTTACCTGAGTACTTTCCATAAAGCAAGCATTGAAGTCACGCGAAACATCTTTGGTGCAATCTCACAGAACGCCCTGTACGGAATGCCCGGGTTTGACGCATACATTTTATTCAACTTCAAATATACCCAGAGTTGTGTTTTGAACAAACACAACGTCACGACATGCGTTGCAAGTTCGAACAGTGATTGACCGGCAATCGGTTGCCTCCTCCCGCCCGTCTCAAATTCGGCAATCACTTTGCGCGCGGTTGGCGGGGTCCAACAGCCAGTCACTTCAGTCTAGCGCGGAAGCGAAGAAAGCTTTTAGCCACGCACACTGTACATACTTGATGCGAGGTTGAGTCATACATGGCTCGAGAAAGATAATCCAGAGCATGTGAAGCACTGTATACCGCAGAAACACAACGTCGCATCTCATCGCGAACGCCCCCACAACACACTCTCCCACGCCGCTTCGGTCGCTGGCCTGGCTACAAAGCTTCGTTTGGACATTCAGCGATGCCACGACGATACAGAGCTGCGCGAGAGTGATGTGTTATGCGCTCGACGTATTTAAAAACATAGGAGCAAAGACCTTGGTCCATCTGAAGCAAATTACTGTCGACAGAAAACCGGAACCGTGGATGCTTGTGGCGCTACTTGCCGCCATGTTGAAAACCCAAGCGGCCTTACGTACGCACGATATTTCGCTGAAATAGCGTCCGCTCGTCTTCCGTCTGCTAAACACAGAAGGGGCTGAACCTACGACGCATGCGCAGTGAGAACGGCGCAAAGAAATAGCGTTCGCTTACTGTTTGCGTACGGTTGCGTATGTTATTCTAAAACCCTCTCGTTTCCGCCCTGTCCGCTCCGTAGGGTCCCGCCTTCTCTCAAACCAATAAGCCGAAGTTCAAACTCTTGTGAAGCGTGCCTCAACAAAAACGATTGTTGGCGACGCGATCTTCAATGAATTAACAGCGCAGGTAGACGAGGACATAACAAGAAGAGAAGGTAGGACAAAGCGCTGAACTTCAACTGAGTTTTATTCAGACAAGAAAGACATAAACCGGGACATATCCGATAGAAATGGCAACGCCACCTTGCGTAAACACCATCTGGTCCACTGCCCGCTACACCCGTTGCTCTTACTGGCTCCGCAATGCTGATTTGCCACATTGGCCTAGCTGTGTGAATGTTCTGCCTATATTCTTTAGCGCACCCTCGTTTCCCACTCATGCGTAAAGGCACAACGCCTTAGAAGTGTTTTCGGGATTTGTTTGTGCTCGCAGCATAGAAGGGGCCTTTTCTACAGTCAGTAAAAAAACAGAACGAGAGATTGTTCACCATAACGAGGAAACCCTGATGTGCGGCAGTGATGTTATGAAAACGAGTGGCAGGCATTTTCATTTTCACATCCTGTGTGTATATATTTCTGCGATTTGGGCGAAGGAACTGAAGAATGACACAATTTTTGCGATGGTACTCAGCACGCAATTGAACGGAAGCGCCCAACCACTAAGCGCGCAATCGAACGGAAGATGATAGGCTCAACATTAGGCTACACGAAGAGAGCGGATTGGATCAGGGAATCAACACGTGTTAAGGACATATTAGTAGAAATTAGGAAGAAGGAAAGGACGTGTTCAGGGCATGTAAGGCGAAGGCAAGATAACCGTTGGTCATTAAGGGTAAAAGGGTAGAAAAGGCAAGCGTGGCAGGGGCGGCCGAAATCAAGTGAGATGGGCAGATGAGATCAAGAAGTTCGGGGAAAATGGATCGCAGTTAGCGCAGGACCGCGGTAATTCACGTTATATGGGAGAGGCATTTGCACTGCAGTGGGCGTAGATTCGCTGGTGATAATGATGACTCACTTTCAGTCCGTTAGCACTTTAAGCATAAGTAGCCAAAAGAATGCAATTGTGAAATTTCTATTTTAAGCACACCGTTCTGCTGAGTATCGCAACCTTGTTTTCGCACAAGTTGGTGTCTCTTTCATGTCTACCGCTTTACTGCCAATGCAACACCAAACTCGTAACAAGACTGACTGCCAACTTTTACTTGGGGAAGACCTACCCCGAATAAAATGCTATACAGTCAAGTCATCCCACCTATGTAACAAACAAAGCCTGCTGTATGCCATAAAATTGAGCTAGTATCATTGCAGAATGCGTGTATCTTGTTTTACTTCACGTGCATCTTGTTTGCCTCCTGGTTATTCCTTCCGCCAGTCATTTTTGTTGAGTAAATGCCACCAAAGTCCCTATATTTTGCATGTGGTTCATTGTTCAGACAAAGATTTCTTAACTTTTCTCCCCATATATGTCCTGCTGCAAGACAATGCCGTCTCATGCCCCACCCTGCACTGCATTGTAGTAATTGTGCGGTAGGTGTTCTTATGTGGCCTCATTACTGTGCATTGATGCAAAGTTGAAATGCAAAAGTATTCAGCTAGTAGCCAAATTGAGTAGGGGGATTTTTTATTTTGGTCTCATTCCCACCCGGTTTATAAGGAATGCCGCAGCCACCACCGTCACATGCCTGTTATTTAAACAAAAAGGCCACTCAACAAACATAATAAAAATACACCTAATTTAATCAAAGCCTGCCTAAACAATTGACTACAATTAAATTCTAACCGCGGCAATTGGAATGCAGTGGCCACTGGAAATATGACATGTTTAAATTAAGGGAAGTCTATGTGTAAATGTAATTGTGCAGTAAACATTTCTTGCACTACTTTGATGCTTCCTGCTGTACAACGTATACTTCAAATAAAAAACTATACCTAACAGGACAAGCGAACAGGACAACAGGGCGTGTTTTTCAGTGATGTGCTTTTTGAACGTTTAGTTATGCATATATACCAACAAGCCCACCTCACCATTCTGCTGCAGGATGTATATGTCCATAGCAGTGACGCTGCCCGGGTTTTTGCGTGTTTCCTTTTGCCACATTTTGTGGACATGGCTTCATCCCTGTATATATTGTCACAGGGTAGACACAGAAAAACATTTCGCAAGTTCACATGGAACCTGTAGCTGGGCTAAAACGTCGTAGCGGTCCCCATTCACGAAATATAGTTCGTTTAAATATGAGTACCTCACATGAGCAGTCAGAGTTATATTTAAGGTTGACTTAGTACTGCCAATGCTGATATTAAATTATATCCACTCCGCTCTTTTCCTTTCCCTTAACGTTGCACTCCGCTCTTTTCCTTTCCCTTAACGTTGCACCCATCATCTAGCGTTCTATTGCCTGCTAAGTCGCCTTTAATTTAAGTTAGGCCCTTTTAGTTAGCCTGGAAGGTTCTGCCCCGTAGGTGAGTACAGGTGAGATGCAGCTGTCGTACAGTGTCTTTTTCAAGGACAGTGGTAGGCGGCTATTCTGTATTATACCAGTCTTAAAAGCTGCATTGACAACACAAATTTTCCTGTACCCATGCCTAGATTGAAGAACTGGCTTGCAAGGGAGATGCTACTGCAACAGCCTGCACAAGTCGCCTGCTCAGCACTGTAAACGCAAACTAGCCGGAAATGGAGTTTTAATCAAGTAATGTGCCCTGAAAAGTACCTATAGCAAAAAATGTACTCCCTAGGCATGATCTAAAGAAGTGGACGAACCTCCATGGTAGTACCGTTGCCCATCCGGGTAGCAAAAGGGAGGATTTAGAACTACTTAACACCATTTGTGAGATGGCGTTCCGTTTCGTGTATACTACCACGTCCACAATAAACGCCCTATCTGAGGTAATCACCTCAAGCGGGCGGTCGCCATGTTAGTCTTCTGTTGTCTCCGTGCACCAGCACTTCAACCGTGGCCTAATGCTAATTAGAACGAGTGAGCAGGACGCAACGGTTGCACGCAGCTACAAAACCAATACCGTACGTATACCCGTACAGATGCTTCAACCAGCGCGATCACAGGCAGAGAGCGCGGCCGTGTTGTCTCAATCTGTTTATTTTGGCGATAGGTGTTGTCAAACTCTGCTGCTAACGAAGAGGCAGTTCTCGCCGTTGCAAACAATTGCAATGTTCATCTGCTTCGCTTGCTTGCGCATACATAGACGATTTAAATTCTCGTGCCAGCGCGCCAACGCACCCGACTGCAGCGACTCAACTTGCCCTGGCGGCACGACTGGCTGCCCGGATGTAAACAACCTCTGTGCTATCAACGCAGCGCGGCCGGTGACTCGGCGCGGCCGGAGCTTCAAGCCTCGCCTTGGGCCGTCGTTTTTTCGTATTTGTGAAGGACTAGTAGTGCCATTTGGTGGAAAGATTTTCATGTGCTCCTGTCACACGAGGAACAGGCGCAGACAGCATTTGGATACGGCGACAGGTGTGGGCAGCTCGCTGGTAAGTGGTCTTTCATCAGTCGATGCGTTTGTCAAACGTTTGGATAGGGTTAACAGCGAAGTACCCGGGTACCCGTGCCGCTCACAGCTCGTACACGCACGGGCAAAGAAAAAAGCGCACACTCGTATTATTTTACTTGTTTGTGGGTTTTGGGGTATGCGTTCGCATTCTTTTGTAGGCCGGTTTGTAACAGGGCATTCGTTTCAAAGCAACGTGACGGTTACTTCATGCTGGCGAAAATCAGCGCAGTCAGACGGAAGCGGGAAGGAAGGTAGAGAGATCGGGAAAGAGGGCGCTAATATATAAAAGAAAGCCTAATGCAAGACGAGAAATATAACACAACCCGCCTGCATTTCTCCGAACTTCAGGACAGAGCCGCACACGGGTACGTTGTCACAAACTCGAGCGTACGACGTCTAAAAGTACCGTATATTTTTTTCATTTTTCAACGTGACCTGAGCCACTTATCTTCTCATTACCGCGCATGCAGACCTGATTGTGTCCCTGTGTTTGAGCGCACAGCCATCCTTTTGCGACATAAGAACCAGCAAACGCGAGAAATTGTAGAAGCCAGCCACATCCGAAAAGCTGGTTCCGAATGTATCAGTCATCCCTCTATCGCCCTGCTTAATCGAGAAGTCGCATATTTAGACGCACATTGAGCGCTATTTCGGTGCTTCTTCTGGGAATGCGTGTTGGGGGTGGGAGGGGGGTCTTAATCCATGTATGATGCGGTTATCTTTGCTGATTTTTCGCCTTTCGTACGCCTCAAAGTTCGTGTTGTGGTTTTGTTGTTACGGTTTTTTAGTATTTTCGGCTGAGTGCACCGAGAACTGTGACGCATTGGGGGCGCGGCAATTGGGCGCTTGGGCATATAAAGGTTTGAATTGTGCAATAATAAACTAGTTGCGAGTGTGCGCTTGTGCCGTCTTCATGTGTTCTTGTCCTCGTTATTTGCGCGCAGTTTATTTTTCGCAATGCATAATTACCAACTCGCCCAACTCGCAACCCTTTTACAGATCCTATATTCCGTAAAAATGAGTTGCCTATCCTTTTAGATACGGCAAAATCTCGCGCAGCGCATCATTCTGCCAGGGGGCCATATCCTAATGTCAATGCACACACTATGAAAGCAGCTTGCACTTAATGCGTCACATTGTCTGCTGATAAGCATTTTAGATTCGCCCCTCTCATCATCATTCACTTCGTGGAGATGGCGGGATTTTCTTTCAGAGCTTGTTGTCACTGCAGTAATTAATAGCAGAATCAGTCCTACAAATCACAGAAACGGTTCGTTTCACGTTGAAAATAATCACAGTAACACACTTTGCACCACACGGAGGAACAATCGGTTGCAGTGATGAGGCATAAGGGTAACTCGTTGTTAAATGGTCATTGAAGACAACCAGCAAGTTGATTTCAAACGGAAGTCGGACCTCCGCATAGCGATTTCAGCATCGATTTAGTGCCAAGATGCCTTAAGTGCTGAGAAATCGCTGTTCAACTGCTCATCAAACGTGACGCAAACACGACTGCAGTCGCTGTTTGCATCAGGATAAACCGGAAGCAAGTGAAGCAGCGGTGATTAATAGCAGTATACAAGCAACTGAATACAACATTACCACGCACCAAGCAGTTTGGTCAGTTCCGGTCAAATCGCTCATGCTTCCCCAAACTCCCCTGTCATTTGCCGTTCGAGACCACTAAGCAAAATGTTTCTCCATTGGACCTGTGATCAGTATTTACGCTTCACTGAAGAAAAACATTGGCCTTTTGAGGCCCCGCAAGTTTTGGCGCTGAACGATTTTCTCATGCGTAGCTCGCATGCTCCCTTGGAAAGCGGTACTGCCACCCCAAGTATGGACGAGTACCACCATCCAGCGGCAGCCAAGAAAGAAGTTGTGCGCGTCAGGCCACTTAAGCCCTTCCGGTGAAAACGTGTTTTTGCTAGTTTCAACGTTATTTTTAAAAAAATGCCAGGTGTAAGAGGGGTATAATAGTGTTCTCCGTGAGCTAATCTATCAACCTAGAGAGACTTGCATTTTAACTTTACTGTCATTTAAAGTTGTGCTCGAGTATATTGTGCGGAAATAATATCTTTTTTATTGCTGCAAAAGCCACGATGGTTAATGTACCGGCACTTGGTTTTATGAAGCCTTTGCATTCCTAATTTAAGTACTGAATCTTCGCAGGGAACCTGGCATAACAATTTTATTACTGTACCGAATTATTAAGTTCATTTAACCATAGTGTCTGTTTTGAATTTTACATGTGGGGCATTTTTTTTTCTTTTTTGCTTTTTCAGGTAGATGTTCCTTTGACTTCCTGCCTGCATTCCGCGAACGGGGAAATTAGCCTCCGCATCGATGGCCAGAGTGTCTTGACTGCATCATCTTTACTGGGAGGACTGTGTAGTCTGTTTGCATCGTTCTGGGTTTTCAACATTCAATATCCCAAGAAGGCACACAGAGCTCTAACGTTTGTGGAATATGCTTTTTTGAACCTTGCCAGCACCAAACCACGTGTGAAGGATTTAAAACTAATTAACTTTTATCGCATCAATATCCCTCACCAATATTTTATTTGTTTTCAATCCTGTAATCATTGGATAGTAGTTTAAAGAATTTCGTATTATGTTTCTGACGTTTTCTTTTTTTTACTGAACAGGGGATATTTGATGGGACCTTCTGTATGCTGATAATACAGCTATCTTTTAGTGAATCAATAATATTAACCAACTAATATAACTTGAAACAATTATCTAAATAATGTTGGCAACTGGTGCCAAATGAATCAACTCAAAATTATCGGAAAAACACGAATTACATGGCTGCTTCTTCTCACTCTGAAGAAGCTGTCGCGATACCACCCATTCTGTTCTATATCCTTGCAATTAACCCCTCAGACTGGGTCACTTTTCTTGGCGCATTTGTGTCTTTATCAAAACGCACTGGTATTTTCCGCAGCATATTTCTCGTTCTTTATATTACTCATTTATCCATAGCCATCTCATTGCTGTGTGTCTCCTACATCATTTATCTCTTGTGCCTTTACCATCTACAAAATGCTCGTTACCTTTCAATATCAAATCGTTACACAGCTCTCGCTCATTTCACCACCAATTGAAAAAAAATTTCTTGTCTTAAACCACTGCAACCATTTTTTTTCACTTTGTGTACTGAGTACTGATGCGTACTGATAAGTACTCACGCGTTCTCAATCCTCTAGTATTATATAATGATGTCACTTACCATGCCGTTGTGTTTGTGCCTGTATGTTTTTCGCGTATTTCCAGTTCTTCTAGTAATATTGTTTCTACAGTTTGTTCAACTAGCACACAGATCGCTCATTTCACCACCAACTGAAAATGTTTTGTTGTTGTAAACCACTGCAACCATTTTTTTCACTTTGTGTACTGAGTGCTGATGCGTTCTGATAAGTTCTGATAAGTACTGACGCGTTCTCCATCCGCTATTATTATATAATGATTTCACTTACCATGTGGTTGTGTTTGCGCCTATCTTTGTTTTTCGCGTATTTCCAGTTCTTGTAGTAATATTAATTGTACGGTTTGTTCAACTAGCATTCTATTGCTGTCTTCCATTCCTAACTGGCGTGTTTTTAGCAATTTACCATTTTTGCTTTCTTATAGGAGGTCGCCCTAAGTTTATATTTCGGAGCCTCCTTGCGTACACCATGTACCATGTAAACTTGTATGCGAAAGTTCGTTTGAAATAAACCTGAAACCGAGAAAAACCGTGTGAAATCAGTAGTGCCGCAGGGAACTAAAAACTCTCCCTTGTGGCCTTGGAAAAACTCCTTTCGGAAGGCCTACAAAACCGCCCCAACTTTGCAAAACTCCATTCAAAACAAATATATGCTGCCCTTGAACCTCCTAAAAACTCCCCTCGCGAGGCCTACAAAACGTAAAACTCCATGCAAAAGAAGTAAATGCTTCCCTTGAACCTCCTCAAAACGCCCCTAAAATAACGTAAGTACTTCCCAAGGAAGCCATAATAGGCTCCTATTCAACCGCCTAAAAAGTCCATAAACATCACTTAAAAACGCCTTGAGGAAGCAAAGAATACTCCATTTTGATCTCCTTAAATTCTCCCTAACATTTCTTAACACTCCCTAACTACCTCCTTTCTTTCACCTAAAAACACCCTGTTTTGAGGAGGTAAACAAAACCTCCCTGTTCCATGTAGTAAAAAAACTCCTTCAAGGAGGATCACTAGAGGACAGGCGAAAAAGAACCTCTAGGGAGTATATGGGTGGAAAAAAAGTTTAGAGTGAAGCTGCTGTTCATGGTCAACTTGGCGCAGGAGTTCTCCTGGTTTGGGAGACAAAGCCTGCTTTTTTCCACCTGCGAGTGGCATCCTGGATTGTGTGTAACTGGATATCTTCGGGTTGTTACGGGCATCAAATTCTTTCACCAGACAATGTATAGGGCCCAGATTTTTAGTGTCAGTCACATCCTGCGCGAATATAAGCTTTGTCGACAACCGGCGCGTTCTTAGTTTTTATTGCTAGAAGAGGTATTAAATATCTTTCAGCCTTTGGACAATGAAATGTTTACTCATTTTTTAACCAATCCGGTCTGCAACAATTTTGGCAGTTTCTGGCACCAAAAAAAAAGAACGCAATCTGTTCAAGAATACCTACCCTAACTGATGATGGAGGCATGCACCATTGAACCACCATTGAATCGTTTCTGTGCTTCCGTAAGATTTTATTTTGTGTTATTGTTCATTGAGAGTAAAACTAGGTGTGAATCACGTAGTCGTGTAAATCTGTCTTGCTCTAACTACTGTTCCATCATTTCCGTGTTCCGCGTTTTTTCGTTTGTTCGAAAATCTTATCACTTTGTGTGAAATATTGAAATAGTGTAACTTTGTATTGTTTTCCTAACGAGAATTCAGTAAGTTGTTTCTAAACTTTTTTGTTGTTTTATTGTCGTCTTGCCATTTCACTAAGTGTGAATCTTTTGATCGCGTACATTTCTACTGCTCTTGTAACCACCGTAGACTCATTTCTGTATACACACCTTTTCTAGTGTTCATAGCCATTTCCCTAGATGTTGGTTTGTTTCAAGTAGCTTAAATTTGTATGGCCCTCACAACCACCACGCAACACTACTTCTGTGTTTCCAAGGTTCTTGTGTTTTATTGTTCCTCAAACTTTAAACTAGATGTGAACAATTTATTTTCGTAAATTTTTCTGTGTTTTTGAAACCACCATTTAATCATTTCTGTGTGTTCACACTTTTCTTGCGTTGTTTTCCACCCATTTCTCATAATGTGAGATATTTCAAGTTGCATAAATATCTTGTGCTTGTACCCTGGGTTTCCAGTTTGCTTTTTTTTTCTATTTTTGTCAGGCTTTCAGATGTGTGTGACTTATTCATAATCATGAATGTTGGTACTATTCTTGTAATTACTCAATGCGTACCCTGTGGGACAGGGCAGATAGGAATCAAAAATAAAGTGTTTGTGTTGCGAAAGGATATTACATAATTTAGAAGTCAATATAAACTGTTTTACCTGAAATTTCTTGTGCTTTATGTGTACTTTGAAAGCTTTCTTACTACCCAGCTGCACTTACAGCTAGGTTGGGAAGACTGTCATTTTAATTATTTTAATTTTTGAATTGTTTCTCTGATAGTTTATTTGAAGAAGGCCTGTACAGCCGTGCTGTGTGGTACAATTCGATGAAGCTACTGTGGTTGCCTTAGTGTCAAGGTCGCTGTGTTGATCAGGACTGGTTTGCTGCTACTTACTGCCACTTGTTTTCGATGCGACATTTCTTGCTTACAGCTGTCCTTCGTGGCTTCTGTAAGAGTGTGTGGTGTGATATAACTATGTCATCACTTCCATTCAATAAAACGTATCTGTAAAATTAGTTGAAAGCCTCATGCTAACTAAACCTCTGAAGTGTTAGAGCGGCAGGCAACATTAAACGGGGAAATGTTTGCAAAGTACTGTTTTGTTTTTCGGGGTTTATATGTTAACTTTTTATTTTCCGTTATACCTTTCTAGCTTAGGTACAATTGCTTGTTTGTGATTCGAGACTTGAAAAGAAGCAATTGTATTTCCCAATTTTAATCTCTCTTCTACTCTTTTACACTTCACATAAAGGCACACCAAACTGCACCCGTGAAATGCGGGGAACGGTCCGGTGGTAACATTTTCATAGCAGCGATTCCGAGTTTTATGTGTAGGCGAACTTTATTTTACATTAATATTGCCTCGGGCGCAGCTGGATGGCATGAGAGATCTCGTACGTACGTGGAGCAGATGTCAGGACACGCCCCTCATAAACGCCACTGTTCTCAGTACATTGTAGATTTGAGGAAGCAATGTGTGCAATGCCGGGTATCTCCTGACTCATTCCATACTTGCCATAAGAGGGTGTATTGCTGCACCTTTGTTGTAAAGTGGCCTAGGTCAACTAAAACGTATCTTTGCTCTTCCTGAGTTTCACTGTTGGAATGAGGTGCCAGGAAAAAACGCGCCATAAATTAACCGTACTGCTTGCTCATTGCTAAAAAACGACGTGATGAAGGTAGATTTATTATAGCAGGTTGCTGTGATTTGTCCTATATAAGACAAACTATGCAGTAGAGAAGGAAT
This sequence comes from Haemaphysalis longicornis, assembly GCF_048455015.1. Taxonomy (NCBI): domain Eukaryota; kingdom Metazoa; phylum Arthropoda; class Arachnida; order Ixodida; family Ixodidae; genus Haemaphysalis; species Haemaphysalis longicornis. The sequence continues at coordinate 1,883,215 of NW_027526329.1, read as the reverse complement.
TTAGAGGATAATGGTTCAGATTTAGATGTGTGAACATGTGGTACAATTTGACGACCTGGAACGTGTGGTAAAATCGACGACCTAGAAAATCGCTCTCGGCGTTCCAATGTCCTTTTCTTTGGCGTAGATGATAAAGAACCATCTGAAACGTGGGATGTAACTGAGGGTCTCGTTAGGGAATTTTGCGCGTCAAAGTTAGGCATAACAGTATATTCCGTTGCCCGAGCTCATAGATTGGGTCGTTTTGTACAGGGCAAAAAGAGGCCCATTATAGCCAAGTTCTTTATCGATAGGGAAATTGAAGCAATTTTGAACAAAGGACCTAAACTAAAAAATACGCCCTTCAGCATCTCGCGCGATTACTCGCTGCCCGTTCGCGAAAAGCGCCGCAAACTTGCCCCCTTCAAGAAATCAGTGGCGAAGGAGGGAGACCGCTGCCGCATAATATTTACTAAGCTGTTCGTGAATGAGGACATCTACGTGTGGGACACAGAAAATGAATGCGCTGTCCGATTAAATTCTCGTGATAACGTACACGCGGCGCTAACCCCCGCGAGCGACACGAGTGAATGACGTGGCTCTCCCCCGAGAATTAAGTGTTCTTCGCACTTGTACCCCGCACCATAGTCAAGCATTTTCCATTCTTGTTTGTAAATATCGGTAATGTTCTTTCAAAAACTGTCCCTCTTTCTTCACTGATAGACTCGTCGTCAGCATAAGTAGTAATATTAACCGAAACATGGCTTAATGACACTGTTAGTGATAACAATATCTTTGTTTGTGCATCTGAATTGAACTTCTTTCGTTGCGATCGAAGGCACCGAAGGGGTGGTGGCGTCCTCCTTGCCGTCAAGAACGATCTTGTTGTTACCCCATCTCAATATGTTCTTTTCTAGAATGTGCCTTTGCTTCCTTGAAGTGCGCTGGTAATCATGTTATAATTGCTGTTTTTTGCCGTCCCCCTGATATGGGTTGCACGTTTTCAGATGAATTTTTCCGTGTTCTGGGCGATATTCATACCCGTTTTCCGAACGCTGTTCTTATCATTTTCGGTGATTTTAATTTTCCTGCAATTAATTGGAGTGACCTTACCGTTCCACCAAGTGATGTTGAAGCGCACAAATTTTTGCAGAGTTGCCTTGACTTTTCTTTAACTCAACTCATAAGTTTTCCTACACGCTGCTCAGCAACAAGTTCGAATATCCTCGACCTAATTTTAACAAATGAACGCGATGCTTGCTCGAACATTTATATTTTTGATGGTCTTTCCGACCATGCTATTATTACCGGAAACCTGATTCGCCCACTTGTCGAAAAAATAACAACTAAAAATCGATTAGGTGCTATAACAGAGGTAACTTTGATGGCATAAATAATGAATTATCGGCCTCTTACGAAGAATTCATACATGGTCACCTCTAGCGCACCACTCAAGAAAACTGGTTGCTATTAATAAATAAACTTACTGGTCTCATCAACAAATTCATACTTGTCATCACTGTGAGAACCCGAAGCACGGTTCGATGGTTTACTCAGCAGCTCCGACGGTTGAACAACAAAAAAAAACGTTTATATAAACAGGCTGTCCGAACGGATGCCTCTAACTCTTGGGCGAAATACAAAAAATGCGATAAAGAATATCAGTCGCCTTTAAAATCTACCCGCAGCCGTTTCTTTAACCATGATTTATCATCTATACTTGCAAATAATCCACGCAGATTCTGGCGCGTTGTTAACCCCAAATGTTATCCTGATATAGTCCTAAGCAATAACGATGGCGTTTCCGTTCCCCCATTGCAATCCGCAGAGGTCTTAAACCAGGCGTTTTCTTCAGTTTTTACCAGAGAAGACGTTTCATCCGCTCCCATATTGCATAGTATCAACAGCACAGTCAAGCCGGCGATTGTCATCAGTGAGGCGGGTATTCTGTCCCTTTTACAGAAACTGAAAATTTCTTCCACCTCGGATAATATAGGCTTTAATAATAAAATCCTCAAATCTATATCATTCAGCATCACCCCCTTTTTACGCGCTCTCTTTTCACAGTCTTTGTCTACCGGAACTCTAACTCAAGGCTGGCTAACAGCTAAAGTCGTCCCCCTCTTCAACTCGGGTGACCATTCCTCACGGCTAAATTACAGGCCCATTTCCTTAACTAGTACCATTTGCAAACTCATGAAGCATATCACACACACTCAAGTCATAAACTATATGGAACGTCACAATATCATCTTCAATTTTCAGCACGGTTTTCGCAAGGAATTTTCATGCGACACCCAACTTGCCGGTTTGGTTCACGACCTTCATACATCTATGGATGCTGGTTGACAGGTCGACGCAATTTTCTTCGATTTCGCTAAAGCTTTTGACCGCGTTCCTCACCACAGATTACTACTAAAGCTAGAACAACTTAACATTCATCCTAACGTTCTTGCATGGATAAAATCTTTTCTTTCCTACAGGTCTCCATTCACCTTTGCTATGAATGTTTATTCTTCCTCTTTACCGGTAACATCTGGTGTACCCCAAGGAAGTGTTCTTGGTCCTGTACTCTTCCTCGTTTATATTAAAGATCTACCAAATTCTTTATCTTCACACGTTCGACTTTTTGTCGACGACTGCGTAATATACCGTAACATTTCTTCTGATTCGGACTGCTTAGCTTTGCAATCTGACCTTAACAAAATTAATCAATGGTGTTCAACTTGATTGATGTCGTTAAATGTTTCTAAAACAAAGTGTATGTCTTTTACTAACGCTGCTACCCGTTTTCCTAGTCAATACTCGTTGAATAATATGACACTTGAGTTAACATCTACTTACAAGTACCTCGGACTCCACTTTCAATCGGATCTATCATGGCACCTGTAAAATAAGGAGAGACCAATAGCCGCGACGTCCCGGTGATACGATGGTGCTTCTATTTACAAGATGGCGGACTGATGAAGATGAAGCCGCTCGAACGAGAGCTGCTCACGCGACCATGGGCACCGATGATGGTGATCACATCGGTGCAGCAATGATGACACCTATAAAGTTTCTACATATTCCCCGCCCACAACGAACCGTGCTCAGTCCGCTTCCATAAACAAGTTCGTTCTGATCCGATCCGGTAGGGCAGTCAGACGGCGAAGCAGTCACTGTGGCCGTCTTCTGAGCACACGCCAAGTCTGTCGATGTAGTCCACGTAGCCAGGTCAAAATTCGAAGCCCGTCTTCGACGGTCTTGTACCCTGATGTAAGTTCACGTTCGTTCACTGCGATCTCAAAATAGTGCCTTAACGGCTTCCGCTGTTTTCTGGAGTTCTGGACATTAGTGATACAATTTTCCTTGTGACGTGCCTTGTTGTTCAGATGTTTTCTGCAGTGTATCGTTTTCTTTAGAAGCGATTTCCGAATATGTGCCACGGCCATCTTTCTCGCATACCTTTCAAAAACGCACTCATCCCGCCCTCCAGCGTCGTGCATTTGTTTTCCTTTTTTTTGTCGTATCTTGCCCTTGAAGCTCTCCAGGTTCCAAATCCATGGTCGCCCGCTTGATATATTCGCCATACGGAGATTCTGCTGGCGTAATGAGGCTCGATGACCTGCCTCCGGTCTTGTTCGTGGACATCTCGGCCGACTCTTTCAATGCTCGCGAGAGTAAGGCGCCTTGAGTTTCAAGGTCTAGTTCAGACAATGAAGATGTCGAATTCTCAAGTCCTGTTTGCGATGGGAAATCTGGCTGAGGTGAGGTTTCTGGTAATACGTCATTTCCGCGGGTGTCTCCAAGTCGCATGAATCGTAGCACTGTTCAGTCATTGTAAAAAACTCATTGAAGTTTTTTGATGAATGCAAGGTCTCCATAAATTGGCAGTTTTCTTTGGTGTCACATTTCTTATCTTTCAATCGGTAGTACAATGGGATCATGATATGCGTGATTTCGTCTTCATGGTCAATGTTGGTGGTAAATTCCTGGTCCAAATCTTCGATATCAATAAGCGGTTCGATCTCCTTATTCAACAACCTCAATTCAACTTCATTTTTCCGTAGCTGGCTCAGAAAGCTTGTTAACACCCCACAAACATCAGTAATCGTTACGGACGAGTCTAATATTGCTTTTGCGTTTCGACACAGTTCTCGTGCGATTAACCGCCTTTTTTTTCTTTCATTCTTCAGTTCGTGGAGGTTAATCTTACATTGAAAAACACCCTCTTCGTGCATGAAAGGTAGTTCGTTTTTCATTGCGCGATGCGCTGCGGCACTCCTCTCACCTTCTGCAGAATCGCTTTCTAGACCCATCGAAGAAAATGCTCAAAGGGGAGGATGTCTCGTCGTCTTGTCTTCCCATCGCGTCGGTCGGCCATGGGTAGAACCATCGTCGATATGTCCATTAAACGGTCCGTCGTCGGCTTCGAGGGGTCCTCCTTCTCGTAGGCCAAAGTTCGGATGAATCCGAATCGCACTGCGCCTTCTTCCCGGGTTTATCGGCACCAAAATGTAAAATAAGGAGAGACCAATAGCCGCGACGTCCCGGCGATGCGATGGTGCTTCTATTTACAAGATGGCGGACTGATGAAGATGAAGCCGCTCGAACGAGAGCTGCTCACGCGACTATGGGCACCGATGATGGTGATCACATCGGTGCAGCAATGATGACACATATAAAGTTTCTACAGCAGCATCATATAGAACTCACTCTTGCAGCTGCTAACCGGTCTCTCGGGTTATTGAAACTAAATCCTAAACAGGCTCCATCGCACTTAAAAAAGCTTGCTTTTACCGCTTTCATTCGGCCTAAACTAGAATACGCCAGTGCCATTTGGGATCCTCATCAAGCCTACATCGTATCAAATATTGAATCCTTGCAAAACCGTGCTGCTCGTTTCATTTACTCAGATGATTCTTCTTATTCCAGCGTCACTAACTTAAAAAACCGTGCTGAGCTAGAGGATTTGGCCCTTCGTCGAAAATATGCGCGCTTATCACTTTTCCACAAACTTTAAAATCACCCGTCATCACATGACAGTTTCTTTGAACCCCCCTGTTCCATCTTTCCACGCCGTGATCATCCTAACAAATTTAAGCGCCCGCTATCTCGCACACTTCGTTTCACTCAGTCATTCATCCCGCGCACTATTATTGAGTGGAACAGTTTACCCGCACACATTGCCACCGAGAAAGACTCGGCTAAGTTTTTAGAGCTCATGCGCGCTACGCTGACCAACTAATTATTTTTTTTTGCTTTTGTTGTTCTGTCTTTGTTTCTCTTTTTTTAACTTTTTTTTAACTATTGTATAACGCCATGCAATTGCTGCCCGCATTCATCGTTTGCGTTTTGTTGCAGTTGTTACGTTGCATTGTATCTTGTTGTACTGCTTTTTTTCTGTTCTTTTTCCTTTTTTTGCTGTTGTAGTTTACACACTATGTGGTATTGGCCCCCCCCTATGTAATACCCTCTTCTAGAGGGCCTTTAGGGGTAACCTGAATAAATAAATAAATAAATAAATAAATAAATAAATAAATAAATAAATAAATAAATAAATAAATAAATAAATAAATAAATAAATAAATGTACGTTTATAAGAACGTGCAATGCGGTGGCTGGTGCCTGCTAATTACATGCCTGTCCAGCGCATTACCAGTCTTGTTTTTTGGCGTTATGTAGCGTCCAGCGAAATATTAAATACTACAAGCGCTCACACATCGAGTGAATATAATCTGGATGACTCAACCCGCCACAAAAAATATAAATGAAACAGAGACAAATTTTTACTGCACAACGGGACGAGTACAAAGGAATAAAAAAGAACGCTGTTTCACAGTTAAACATTTTATTGAAAAAAAGTAATATTTATGTTTTGACAAGGGGCTTCACATGGACCAGCCGCACGTTAACCGAAAGCAGTAAATCGCAGCTAAAAACTAAATATTGCAGGGGGAGGAGAAGAGAGGAGCGATCAAGGTCACTGTGATCGGGAAAATGTTGGTTATCAGAGGGTCGTCTTTTAAGACACACGTTGTGCTGACATAGTTGTACGCCTGTTGGGTAACCACGAGTGACGGATGGCTCGCCCATGCGTAATCTATTTCTTAAATGTGGAAGGTTCTAGTAATTCCCTGTCTAACTGTCTCTTGTCTTTTGATAAAATAACAGCATCTGCACACATCTGCATCTGCACACAACAGCATCTGTCCAAATTTTCTGGACCAATCTTACGCCTATTTTACCGTAAATAATTCAAAGAAGAAGCTTTACCTTTAACTGTGACAAAAATATTTTAAGACAGTAAGAGAGAAAGGTGTTTTCTCTAACTCTCTGGCATAAAACGTTTCAGCCATGCTTCGTACTTTATTCTCTACATTGAAGTTTTTGCTGCCTGGGTACTTTAGGCATAGCCTTGAAACTTTTTGCAAATTATGTACTTCTACAGCCTTCCCAGAATTTCCGGCAGTGTGTATTGACGTGTGAGGGCGAGACGCTATGCAGAAACACTCTTTTATTTTCCTTTTTTTTATTTTTATGAGTCGTTCAGTGATTCGGTTAACTCGGGTGTAGTACCACGGAAAGCGCTTTGTCAACACCTGAAAGTTTACATCTTTTTAAACACATATGGAATTGTAAAACTGCGATCGTTTGTGCCGTCTTTTGTCCTCTTCTGTCGCGCAGTAAGAATCGCATCATGAATTCATTTCCACTCACCAAGAATTTTTGATTTCTGCAAAGGCAAAATGCGGCACGGTTACAAGACAAGTTTCCCACTTCCCAACCCTGTGCACAGACACCAAAGCGTAGACCGAATCGCACACGGCGAAGATGGGAATTTAATTTCTTTTTCGCAATGCATCCTGGTGGCCAACAAGGCGCATTGCATTTGAAGGCGCTTCTTAAGCGCTGAAACCTACAAAATACTTTCACAAAACCAAAGGGCGGCCGAGATATACCAGTCTAGCTTAACCTATAGACCCAACGATACATGAACTTTTCCTCGTCTTCCTTGTTCCAAGCATCCTTCCCTGAGTAGCATATAAATATTCTGCCCAACTAACACCACCTACGTTTCGCTCGAACTACTGGGCTGACGGTGAAGTTGCGGCGAACCATGATGGACGTACCTCCCAGACCGGCAAACAGAACCCGACCAGTGCTACCCCAGCCTTGTTCTGCGGCAAATAAGCATTCCGTTGCGCTCAGAGTCTCGTCAGTAGAATTTTAAAAATAAATAAGCTTAACAATGTGTTTGCGCACTAGGAGGTAAAAGAAGGTAATCACGAGGGCCCGCCTTCTACAATTGCTCATAGAGCTGGGAGGTATGCTGAAGCCGACGCTTCACGCAGGCAATGCGGAAGACCAGGAATGCGGATTTTCGGCATTCAAAAATCATTCAATAAGGGATTAAGCTATCTGGGACGTACGAGAGGAGCTTTTGTGGCATGGGTGTTGGGCACTGCAGAGTACCAGCAGCAATCGGTAATGACACTGTTTCAGTGGTGCTAGTGGGGGAGACGACGTATGCACCATCCGGCTTCTGCGATGTAGAACAACTACAACAGCTAGAAGAATGGTTCCGCGACACCAAGAATCGTTGGAACTAACGTGCGCATCTGTTGTAATGGCTTCCTTAGGCCTGAATCATTTGTTTCGCTGATTGCGCTGTCTGACATTTTAGAGGGCCAATTACGTATAAAATATAATGTGATACTGAATGATATAAAACTATTATTATTGTTATTGATCTACTCTGGATAGTAGATGTTTTCGCACTAAGAAATACAAGGTAAAAGTACTTCGGTTGAAATTACGTTGCTTTTTTGAATAGAGGAAGAGCGGGAGCACCACCGAGGAGGGCCTGAAGGTTATTATAAATGAAAATAAATAAAAGAGACATCGCGTTTTTTTTTCTTTTCTTTGCTGAGCCATTCATCGAACCTTATCACATTTTTGTGAGTGACATGGCATTTACAAAAGCAACGGCAAAACCGGTGGCAGATATGGTAATCATTCAATCAAAAAAGCTTTGTTTGGAAGGCCTATCGTATTTCCTCGTTCATAACTCGCCTTCGAAAATTTACCTACACAAGCGCGGCCGTAAGGCCTAACGGGCCGCTTAAGTGCTCATTTAGCCACATAGGTCCACATACAATAGTAAGACTTGTGTCAGGCACGTCGTAATGTTCAACTTGAATGTCACCTAACACTAAAGTGAGCCGTAACATTCGGCTTTAACTTTTAACTAGTGATCTAGTACTCCTTGGCAAATGACCCCTACTCCATGTAAGTGAAGCTCGGGTGGTAGATAACCTCGCAAGACCTCAGAGCTAAGCTTAAGACGTAACCTTGCGCACACCATAGACTTGCTGCTGTTGTACTATCGAAGTAATTCATATACACAGTTGCCCATTGTGGTGTATTATCTATTGCTTTATAAGCCGGGTGCATGCGGCGGCAAGTGCCAATCAATGGGTGAACCAATCAAAGAGTCAGTGATTTGGTGAATCAATAAATCGATGATCTGTTTTACGCTGAAGCATTAGGAGGGAAAGAGCAAAGAAATAAACATCCCAGTCGAAAAACACAACAGAAAAATACGACAAAATGATCCTGTGAGGGAATGGGACATTCTGTAGTCTGTAGTAAATCCAGTCCTGTAGTCTGTAGTAAATCCTGTCCTGTAATCTGCAGTAAATCCTGTCCTGTAGTCTGTAGTAAATCCTGTCCTGTAGTTTGTCGTAAATCCTGTCATGTAGTCTGTAGTAAATCCTGTCCTGTAGTCTGTAGTAAATCCTGTTTTGTATTCTGTAGTAAATCCTGTCATGTCTGTTTTCGTTGTAAATCCTGTCATGTCTTGAATTTCAACTTGTTTTGCATAAGAAATTTGCTTGCCGTGATGTTTTTTCCTATTAAAGGAGTACTGACACGAAATTTTTGTTACGTTTTTTTCGCTGCTATGACCGATTCATTTAATCCTTAATCCTTAGTCAAAATTAATCCTTAACCCTCCACAACGGTGCCCCTCATCGCTTGTGTAGCGTCGGCGCGTTAAACTTCATAATCGATCAATAAATCAGCTGCACAGGCGCCAAACACCGCAGCGAGCAGCGCAAATCTTGCCGCGCGCAGGCTAGGAGCTGGGGCCGGGAAGCGGCGGCTGTTCAGTTGTCGGCGACAGCAGCGCCGCCGCTATACCGGTTTATTTTCTGCGCGAAAGTCTACCCGGCGGAGCAATGGGAGAGGCCGCCGCTCGGGCCACTCTAAAACTTCTAGTACACTCTGGCTGGGGGCCTCTCCTAAGCTTTTTTTTCCTCCATGCTTTTTTGCAATGCATTGGGATGCTAGGGGCCTCTCCTGAGTATTCTTTCCTCCATGCCTGCGCGCGCCAGTGGTTGGGCATAGGAAACATGTTCGCTCAGGTGTGGAGAACACCGTAATGTGTAAATAAAAAGCAAAAAAAAATGGAGTAAGCTCACACTAACGCGTAAGACTTGAAGGTAGCGAAGCTGTACGGAACCTTCACGACCATTAAAGGAGTACTGACACGAAATTTTCGTGTTACGTTTTTTTCGCTACTATGCGTGCCTACCAGCCCACTAATCATAGAATGACAGATTAGACGGCCGAGCGCAGCGTAAACGTTCATTTACGGCGTCGTTTATTCGTGCCTGTTTCGGTTTCGACAAAAAAACGCCGAGCGGCCGCCATGACAGCATGTATCACATGGCGTCCCCATTCTTGCCGTATCGCTGCCTCTCTGGAAGCGCGCGCGAGCGAGCGCACGCGCGCGCCCAGACCGGCCGAGGTTTTCGCCGTCCCCATAGGCCCGGGCCGCATGACGTCAGTCCCAAAACCATGACGTGTACACACGCCCGAGCAGCGCGCGCCAACCACAGCCAGGGCGTCGGCTTCGTCACGGGAGCCCCGACGTCGGCAGTTTGGGGCACGTAGCAGATGATGTCACGTCGGCCCGCTCTGGGCTTTCTCGTGCGGGCGAAGATTAAAATGGATTTTAAATATGTTTCGCTGAACGGTTGCTGTTGAAACTTGCTGGGAGATATCTCCTGATAAAAAGGAAGCGTTTTACATAGTTATCTCAGCTTTGAAATTTCGTGTCAGTACTCCTTTAGGTACCTGAAATATGCAGGATATGCATAACAATTTCAATAAAAATATGACCAAGAAACATAAGCATTTGGGGGAATTCTTGCCTTTCTGGAACAAGCTTAAAATTGTTTTCAGTGAATAACTGATTTCAGAAAGGTGTACCGAAAGGCAATGTAAGCAATGCAACAAGTGGTACATTCATGCATGCAATACAAAAGTTTGATGTTACGCAGATTGCACATGCCTGATGCATGTGCAGTCGCGGAAACTCGTGCACACGCACACTGCACACGCGGAAACTCGTGGATCCGGCAGCCGCTGGAACGTAACGCTGGAACACGTCGGAGACCACGCGGTCTCCAGCGAATAGCGTGGCCGATGCTCGCGCTAGGCCTTTTTTCTTTAATAGCCGTGTAATTACAAACTCGCGTAGCTGTTAACAAGAAATACAGAAGTCCTTCCTTCAGGGACATCTAAGTAGCGCTAGAAAATTTAGCTAGACTCATTTGGGAACGTTTCAGCTGATTTTCCCGTGCTTCTGAAGCAGGGCCAAATCGCGTCCCATCATCGCGTTCCGTCAATGACGCTCAATCTGTTCATGAAAGCAAATTTATTCTCCCGGATAGAAAAAACAACTATTAAACGAGCATGGACAATAACGGTTCGAAAATTCGTTCCTTATATTAGTTAGGAGCATTAAAACACAAGCAAACGAATATTTCTTGAACCTGATTTATTCAAACAGCAAAACGCGAGAGAACGTGAAAATGGGAAGTCATTTCATGGGAATTAAAATGGGAAGTCAATCTTTAGCTGGAATGCTTGCCTTGGTCAACCTTGATTCGTTGACAATGCTAATGCACAGCAAAACGTGGAAGGGTATCCTGTAGCGAAAATCGCACGTCTCTGTGGTGCTGCACTATCTCGAAGAGTAGGCACGCACGATACCTGCCGAATCACGCAGGGGTAATTGCAAGTTCAGTCGACTGTCGAAGCACATCGCACTTATTCGAAATCACACTGCCTGCGAAATTCGTCGTATTCACTCGCATCAATGTGCCAATAATCCCAAGCACCACGGTTAATCGTCGCTAGAGGTGTCTTCACTTCGAGATGCTTGAAATCCGGACCACTGATCTTGCTTTTACCACAGCTTCCTAACCTTCAAATGTTGCTGCTGATGCTTCGCGGAGACATAAGATGCACGGTTTTACAAAAAGGTACGCTTAACTTCAGCTAGGCAAAGCGCCGATGCTAAATGTGAACGAGCCACTCGGCCACGCAACCACCGCCAAATTTTGACCGAAAGACGAAAAGCAGGAGGGAACAAAAGAAGGGTAAGGAGGGAACCGGCCGATCACGAGAACTTGTTTGGCGACCCCTCCCCACCTTTCACATATCTTCGTATTGTTGTCTCCCCACCCCGTGAGTGCTGTCGCGCGACGTGCCTTCAGGGGTCACGATGCTTCCCCGAACTTTTTCCGAAGGGCCGGGCTAGAGCGAAGGCGTGCGTTTTCTTTCTTTCTACATTTATTTTTTTTACACATCTTGATAATGCAACCGGTTCACTGGCGCCGTTTTTTTTTTTCACACATGCAGCGGCAATTGGTTAGCTGGTTTTAAAATCTTATTTTAACTATTTAGGCTTGATTGGACACATGGTTCGCGTTAAAATAAATAAATTGCTCGCTAAAAAAAAATAAAACAACAGGACGCAGATTGAAACAATGGGGCTCTCAAGTACACCCCGAAATATATGTGAGAATGTGCACTGCAATTATTTCACCACGTCTTCAAAAAGCACGTTTTGTTGCTTGTCCTTTATGCGTCCGTTTTGCCGACGGGCTACCCTTACTGCCTCATTATTTTATCAAAGATTGTTCACAGTACAATATATGCAATTGCAATTCACTCAAAGAAGCCAAGGAATTTGCGAAGTTTTTTAGGTATCCATTTCTTTGGTTATGGGGCTACGCTTAGATGTTCCAACCTTAGAGTGATGTGTGCTAACCTTAGAGTGATTTGTGCTAAGTTGCGTTGTTAATTGCAAATTTGTAGCGAAGGTTTTTTTTTTTTTAAAAACACGGCCAGAACGCTACTGGCAGCAATGCAACAAACGTTCATTACAACAGACGCTTGAAATGCAATTGAACGAGATGACCGTCACTTGCACGCACCATTGTTTCCGTGCAGCACACGCTAAAAAAATTGGGAATTTGCGGCACCGCACGGGCCGCAAACACCAAGTTTCGCAGCATCTGCGTCGATTACGGCGCTCGAATACAACCAGTCGACCCCTTAACCGGCGCGCGGCATTCTCGTGTCCAGCAGAACAGCGGCACCACACTATCCTGTTCATGTTCTCCCGTTCGTCCTGGCTGAAGCCCTGTCCCCAAACGCAATGCCCCGTGTTATTCGATGCTCTCCAGCGACCTCCCTGCATTTCTGTCGTTCAGTGCGGCGTTTACCAGTGTTTTCCCTTGTCTCCCGCATATTCCATCGCTCTCCTAATTCTGGAAAATGCGGTCCCCGCGTTGCTGTTGTTTAGCTCGGCGTTTTCCAGTGTATTCCGTTCTTTCGGGCGTATTTCGTCGTTCTCCTAATGCTGGAAAACGCGGAGTTTTCCGACAGGGTAAGCAAGAGATTTTGTAGCAATACTGAACTGTCTGTCATGTGACACTTTTGCAATGAATCTAAAATTATCTTTCACACAATAAAAATATGCAGGGACTACAAAATTGTCTGTCGCACGGCAGATAATAATAGTAATTACGGAATGCTAGATGTAGCGGCTCAAGGACATTTTGTGGTGCAACAGGTAATTTGTGTATTGCCTACGGGGTGTGTCTATTGCCTACAAAATTTGTCTATTGCCTACAACAGAAATTTCTGTAGTCCCACAGAAATGTCTCATGCGACAGACATTTTGTAGTTCTACGTGCGACTACAGAATGTCTGTCGCACGATAGATATGTGTGTTGTACTGCACGAATTTCTGTAGTACGACAGACATTCTATCGTTATACTACAGAGATTCCTGTCTCACAACAGACCATCCTGCATTCTCAACAGCAATTCCAGTTGTGCGACGGAAATGCCTGTAGTACGACAGATTTCCTGTAGTTGTACTACAGAAATTTCTGTCGCACGACCGATGATCCTGTAGTCTCAACAGAAATCCCTGTCGTGCGACAGAAATGCCTGTCGTACGACAGATTTTCTGTAGTTGTACTACAGAAATTCCTGTCGCACGACAGACCATCCTGTAGCCCAAACAGAAACCCCTGTCGTGCGACAGAAATCTCTGTCGTGCGACAGAAATTTCTGTTGTGCGACAGAAATTCCTGTTGTGTTTTTCGACTGGGATGTTCACCTGACAAGCGGGGAATCCAGGTGAGCCCGGCAGCATCCTAGTGATGATGATGATGATGTTTGGATTTTAATGGCGCAATGCCAGCTACTGGCAAAGAGAACCAAGCACAAGTCATTTCATGAGAGTGACATGAAGGTACAAGTAAAACATTTCAGTAAAAAAAATTGCGCCCACCTCCCCGCGAGGGGAACCCTGTGTAGATGCGACGCATCGTGGGGTTCACTTGGTGTTTCCGTTGGATTGATTCTGAAATCGCGTAAAACGTGTCGGGAACGCGTATGATTATTATGTTTTATGATTAATATTATGTTTTATTGGCCAATCTTGGTCAATGTCTCTAAGTTTTATGCTTGGGGCTTCGCTGTTCCAACGACCTTTACTCCATCATTGTTGCTGTAAGTGGGATCTTCTTTTCTTTTATTGCAAGTGTTAATCATTGCCCCATCATGCGTTGTATCAGTAGCATCTTGACGTAGTTTGATGAGTCAAGGATATAAGGTGCGTTCGTAGCACTTTATTCTGTCTCGGTTTTGTGGCGCAGTGGGAAGAGCACCATGTACCTCGCGTTCCGCCCACAGGGTCGTGGGATCGAAACCGGGCGCAGCTATTACTTTTTTATAGTGTAGGGGGAGGGGTGTAGACGGACAGCAACGCCGTATGGAGGGACAAGGGAAGTGAGTGAGATGCAGTCGCATATAATAATGTAAAACAACGTAATGTTGATGACTGTTGTAAACAGCCAGGTTTTCACTGTGCATGATAAGAAACGATATGTAAAAATACAGTCATGCAGTAATGTTTGTGTACATAGGCATCTTTATGTATGAATCTAATGCAACAAGCTGATTATTTGTGTGTCGCACTGCGGGAAGCCCGCCTGGCAGCTCTCGAGAAGACCATTGTACTCAAGAAAGTACATGAGCATCCGGTTAATCATCTTCTCGAAAAGCTTGCACAGGCAGCTTGTCTGGGCAATGGGTCTAATGCTTCCATGGAGGAGAAGAAGGATCCTTCCCGCCTTCCAGAAAAGCCACAACTATGGCCTCCCTCCAAGGCCTTGGAAGGTGCCCCGATAGCCATATTAGGTGGTATCGGTGTAGGGTGGCTAAAGAGCGTCTGCGTGTAGCTGTTAAATCGAAGTGTATGTGACGTCAGCATCTGGAGATGAAGCCTTACAAGTGGCAAGAGCAATCTTCAGCTCATGGAGTGTATATTCCGAGTTGTATGCAGACTGACTTGTTCTTCTCACCTATGCGCTATCAAAGTGCTTGTGTAGTGTGCAGAACTAGACACGTGTTGGAAGGTTGCGAGTGTGTTAGACTGATCTTCCAGTGTCTCGCTTGTCGTGCTAACCATGTGCAGGCTGTTTGTGTGTGTTTTCGTTTTAGTTTACGAATTCGTGAGAAAGGCGCACCAGCCCTCCCTTTTTGCCTCACCGAGCACACGCTTACCTAATGCCGTAGCCCTTTTGAAAGAAATAAGGTTAGAAGTTGTGGGGTATCTACAGAGGATGCTCCAAGCCTTGTTCTAGGCTTCCCGCGCATGCCTTCAGTCGTCATTCAACCAGGGACTCCTTGGGTTGAGCGGGAGACGGATGTCTAAGGCATTCACTTTTAGGCTGCGGCGAAAATGTGAGCGGTGACGAGCTGGGTTGCCGTCTCTACAGGTAAGCGTGTTATTTATGTACAGGGTAGTTTAGATGTGTCTGTGAATGTGTTCGAGTTTGTTCTTGTTCGATAAACTTGCAATGGAAAGGTTGACTGTTAAGGCCTTTATCTATGTATGTTAGTGAGGTAGGGAAATGGTCACTACCATATGGGTTGCTGCCAACATCCCAGTCAAGCGATGGAAAGGGTAATGCAGAGCCAATAGCCAACTCAAGGTTTGAATAAGTGTCGTGTCATATATTATGGTATGTAGGCCTGTAGTTAGGCCTCATGGTGATATTAGAAATTTCCCACATCCGTGCGGAGAGAGCCCCAGAGAGTTGTGGGCATCGAGGTCACCTATAATAAATAAAGGTTCCGGTAGCTGATCTACAATGCCCTCGAAATCGCAGCTTGATAGCTGGAAGTCATGATGGATGTAGGTGGAGCACACTGTTATAAGCCTATTGACACTTATGGTTTTAATGGCGATACCCGTAAGGATCGACTCTACTTCGACGGGATGACATGCCAATGATTTGGGGGCTATGATGGCCACACCACCTGAAGAGGGACCACCACCATCCCTGTCCTTCCTAAATAGCACGTGACTATTCCAGAGATTTGTGTGTTTGCAGTTTAGATGTGTTTCTTGTAGACAAATCACACTTCGCTGATTGGAATGAAATATTTAGAGACGTCTTCAAGATTTTTGAGGAGGTCTCTACAGTTCCACGAGAATATATTTTCTCGTCCCAATATGCATATTTATGAGATTCTGGAACGAGTGTGTGTGTTCGTGTTTTGATTTGTAGGCTTTTGATTTGTACCTGATTTTCTAGGCTTCTGTGTTGTTTTTGATACCGCATACCGTTCCTTGCGCTAGTATGCCGGAAGGAATAGTCCGACGTCCATTTTTTCGTCAGATATCCGGGGAGCGTCCGGCGGACCCGGCTCCGTGTGCTTGGTATCCTTTCGGGTGCCCTTGGTTTCAGCCGCCACCACCGTGGGCGTCGGGAGCGCCGGGAGGGGGGCTGGCGGTTGGGCTTAGATGGGCGCTGCGGCGGGCCCTCCTGTTTCCTTCGCCTCCGTGCCATCACGTGTTCCTAGGGCGGTGGAGAGGAAACAATGAGTGCGGCAGAGCTCCCAGCGGCGATCGCAATCACCACATTCGCTTAAGTCGCCACATTCGGCGGTTCCTGACTGCTCTGGACTACCGAAGGCATTCCGGCAAGAGACGGGACCAGAGACGGGACCACCACAGCCTCTACTGGTGTTGTAAAAGCAGTAGGTGGCTGCTCAGCCGTGTGCTGCGACAGCAACACACCGGCAACAAGGCTGCACTGTGTCGCCTTGCGACCAAACGCCGCCCCAGCCCACGTAGGCCAGCGTCTATATGGGATGTGGCCAAACGTAGAGTGTGCTTTTGGCGCGCCTCAGCAAAGGTGATGTTTTGTGTTACTTTCATCTGTGGAATTTTGTTTCTGCTTTGAATTGCGGGCAGGTTCACGAATAAGGAACGTGTGGGCCACTTCAATTCAGGCCTTTTACTGTACTGCTCCACAGTCATCCGACGACTAATAAGTTTCTACACATTTAGCACAAGTAAGCTTTCCTCGACACGATAGATTTCTATGGCCATATCGTTGGCACTAAAAGCATCACCTGGGATTGGGGACATGTGGTCTTACATTACAGCTTAGGAAGCCCAAATTGACCTTTTCGGGTGGGGTTGTGAAATCAAATGTTAGGACAAGATGCTTTGTTGGGATTTTTTTATTTGTTCTCCGCATTACAATTCCTTTTGACAGAACTTAATCCTTGAGGTTGAAGCACCTGAAGAAGGTCCACCTCTGTATCAGACTAGGTCTTTTTCCGAGATGACGCTTTGATGGGAGTTGAGGGTTCTGTGTGGAGTCACAGTAACCGACTAGTCTGCCAACGTGCTCTGTTTCAGAAGGTTTTCGCTTCGATTTTCTCTTTTTAATTCAACAGGTAGTCACCGGGTAAAAGCTTTTTTTGCTTCATAGTTGGAAGAAACAACGGACTCAATGCATTTGGCCAAGAGAATGACTGACTTCTTTGCAACTGAGGTGTCCTCTCTGGAATGGACTTACAACATTTAATTATGAAAATGTTCTGCCTTCTCTTTAGAAAGTACTTCGGTGCGGCTTCTTTCGGGAGGCCGATCATTGGAGTGGAGAGTTTAAGAAAGTACCATACGCTATAGTGTACACCAAGGGACGGGGGGTAGTTCCTTCGCTCGGGTTACCCTAATACCAGAAGAGGTGAAAGAGCTCCATGCCTGGTGGACAAGACGGGAGCCCATCCGCCGGAGTTTGATCTTAGCTCTGACGGCCACCGTTTGTAGTTTCTACCCTTCACCCTACAAGACATCGCCACGGTTGGTTCCAGTTCATGGTTGGGGTCTTGGTGTCCGTGCTGTCGCCAATACCGTCACGATGATTACTCAAGGTGCCCCGTGCGGGGGGAAGCATCCTAGTTCTCTTCCACCTCTCATCTCCTTTTCTCCTGTTTATTTTTTATTTCATGGAACAAAACGCCCATACATGTCAGTTCGGTGACACTACATTATTAGGCAAACAAAAGAATGCAATAAAATTGGGAAACGCACGAATACATCGAAATTCAACAAACACACATTAGCGCTAAACACACCTAGCCAGTGAAGTTGATTGTTTAAAGAATTAAACACCCTATGTACGGCCACACCAGGTTCTGGGAAATATGGCTTTGTTGATCTAGGTGGCGAGGCATGCCTCCCACATTATCAACATCACCGGAGAGACTGCAGACCAGTTAAAACAAGCAAGTCTTAGGGAGGCTCACTTGGATAGCCCATTGGCAAAATAGGATTCAGAAACAGGCGATATACTTATGATATTCTAGTATTCGCTACAAAATCTCCAAGAAAAAGACAGCATTCCTGCAATCTACAAAATGAGGATCATTGATTGATTGTAGGGTTTAACGCGCCGACGCAACGCAGGCGATCAGGCGCGCCGTAGTGGAGGGCTCCGGATTAATTTTGACCACCTGGGGATCTTTAACGTGCGCCGAAATGTCGTACGCACGGGCGTTTTTGCTTTTCGCCTCCATCGAAAAGCGGCCGCCGCGGCCGGAAATCGAACCCGCGACCTTGTGCTCGGCAGCGCAACGCCTTAGCCACTGAGCCACCGCGGCGGGTCAAAATGAGGATCAATCGTTGTGAACAGAGCAGGCAATCTGTCGACCAAGCAATAAAGGTTATCCTACGAGTTTTAAAGAGAGCATAGAAAGTATCATTTAGGGACAAATGCTTTACGCCTGACAAAAACACATATTGTACACTCTGTGGAGTACGTGCTGCTATAGACGATAAAAGGCGTCGGTAAAAGCAAAAAAATTGGAGCATCAGAAATAGACTCGCGCGAAGCACTTCATCTGTATTGAAGGCTAAACCAAGTGTCATGTATCAGGGCAGCCCCCCAAGAGGGGATGCATCAAAACCCCCCAAAATGGGAAAAAAACAAAGGAATGAAAAACTGCAGTTCGCTGTAGGTGCGAAGAAATGAGGGAACGCCAGCGCCTAAACACAAGCCATCATGGTAAAATATGGCAGACACTGGTCAACCAATCAGAGAACGCCGCGCAGGAGACCAGTTGCGTGATGGCCATATATGAACATCAGAAAGGAGCCAATGAGAACGCGTCACGAGACAGCCCAGAGGGGATACAAGCGGGGCGCAAAAAGGGAAGGAGGAGGCAAGAAACTGGGAGGCCAGAAACCAGGACGTGGTAGGAGCACGTGCACTTCAAGGAACGAGCCAGGGAGGTGCGGCCAGGTCATCGACAATGCCAGCCGAGCCTTGGCGGGAGCGGGCGGACATCGTATCAGGACCGTCATCCTAAATGCACCGCAAACCTGTGTCTTCGCGGCCCCAGCGGCATCGGTCGGGCACCTTCGGCCAACGTGAACGCTCCATCGACCTTCGTCTCCACGGCCCAGAAAGGCTATGTTCGTAACAAGCCTTACAGGGACCTCCAGGGGCAGCGGATACCAGGGAGTAGCCACCGAGGAAGCACACCGCCCAAGGGATGACCGCGCGCGCCGAACGCAAACATCAAGGACCTCTGGTGGGAGCGGCTACCAGGGTGTAGCCACAGAGGAAACACGTCAGGACGCGCGGAGCCCACGCCGTCCAAGGAGTGACCCAGCGCATCGAACGCCGGCACAGAAGCGAGACTAGGACGGCTACCGCCGAGTCGCGGCCATGCAGTGGGTGCTACACCCTCGCGCCGACGACAATAGGTTGGGCCAGTCTAATTAAGACACACTCATAGGACACAACTAAGGGGTTTTGGTGGTAGAGATATCACCTAGGAGGTTATCGATTGAGCGTATTTGAGCTAATGAGGCAGGACTTTACTGCATAGACTTTTTGGATTTTGCTTTGAACTGTATTTGAGATATTTAGTTTCAGGTGTGATTGTTCACCGGTGTGTCCAACTGATTTATTAAGTGGTTTGCTTTATGATTTTGGAAGTGTGCATTAAATGTATATTTTGTTAACCCTTTGATTCCCAAAACTTTATTTTTAAATCTAGGAAGCCAGAATGTTTAGTATAGTTTGAATAGACACAAATAAGCATGAATAAGGTGAACGAAAAAAATTAGCGTTATTTAATCATGCGTAATGAATTGTTGCTCGTGGGCAACATCGGGCATGTGAGGCACTATTTTGTGTGGAAGGAGTGGAAGCACTTCCGGCTTGGCAGAAGGCACAAGTGCATTTGGCATTTCTCGTAGTACAGGAATGTGTAGCCTGCTTTTCAGAACTTGCACCTGGTTTTCTTGTCGCCGTACTGAGGCCAGTGGTGTGTGCCGTCGTACCGGACATCAACAACAGTCCGTGGAGTGAGAGCCGCATGATTTTTCGTGCATTAGCTTGATGACTTCGCGCTGCAGTGGTGGAATTTCATTTCTGTGGTTTCGCGTTTACTAGGGCCTGAGCTTGCGCAATTTGTGCACGAAAGGTTAGAAGAGGCAATTTCTTCTTGATGCCCAGTTGCAAGCAGTGCCGCTTATACAGCAGCCATCCATTCACGAATGAGACGTCGATGAACCAGAAAAATATGCGCATGTACCTTTTTTTCGACTTGTGGTCAGGGGGGTAAAGCTCAAAAAGCATATCGGCGAGGTCTACGCCGCCCATAAAAGTGTTATATTCTCTTACAGCGAATGGCCGAGAAACGTCAATGGTTCGTTGCTGTTTAGTGCTCCACCACTTGCAGGTGTCCGTCGGCTGAACTCCAGCATAGCTTTATACTAGGACGACGCAACTGTTGTCGTGCCACTTGATCACTTCAATCCCTGATTTTTCGTCCATCCGGAAATCTACTGAGCCTCTACCCTGACTTTTCAAAGTTGCTTCTTGTCATTGCTTTATGAGAATCATGACTTTTGTGAACTGTAACGGATGTTGTGGTCTAACGGCTGTAGTGGTTTTTGTACAGTGTAGATAGAGGATATCCGATCTTATAAACCTCTCGATAAAGCTCAATTAAAAATGGAGCCAGTCTGGAACAAAACGAGGGGTAAACATTTTTTTCATACCTAAAATCAAACAGCTGGATGAAAAATTGTTGCTTCACAGCGAAAGATAAAAAAATCTGGCACACTTGTTTGATATACATATTTTATTTTAGTTTATGCATACTGCCAATCCCTCTTGGACTTTGTAGAGGAGCAGACACCATCAAACGAAAGGTCAAAAGCAGTTTTTCTACAATAGTGAACGGTAAAGTAAACGAAGGTTGACAAAAACTACAGGGTTTGCAGCAATAAGAAAGTGTACAATAAAGAGCAAAATAACTATCCCGTGTACGCACACGTGCTCTTTCTCTTTACAAAATATTATGTGCAATGCAGAAAGTTGTGTAACATATTTCAAGAAAAGTCGCTTGAGCGGAGGACTCAACAGTACATCTTCACCAAGTATGCATGCTTACACATCGCAGTATTACAAAGACTGCATAGAGCACTACTATACAAACTTGTACATGGTCTGAACAAAAGAGAGTTGTGTTTTTGTTTCAGATTTTTTATCACCCATTCACCTGAGAGATTTTTCACAAATCGGAAGCTTGACACTGAAACAGAACCCAAGAAAGGCACGCATACACCGTGTAGTACAAAAAAGCACGTCCAAGAATTTCCCACGAAACGACAAAGAAAAAAATGGAAGACAGAATTGAAAAGGCACTGCAACTGTGACGATGTTGTTGAAGGTATCCCAGAGCTTTCGGCATCAAAGCACGCCGGCCGACTTTACGGCCCGCAGGAATTTAAATTCTCATAACAGAGAGCCACAATTTCAGGCGTTTCTTTTTAAATAAGCCAGATCCACTTAACACAAATTTGAGAAACAAGCGGAAGTTTTTTACCGGAACTAAATGCAACACCATCGAAGCTATAAGTGATGTATTTTACATGCCACCCAGGGGAAGTGCGTGGCCACAATTATATAATCATTATGGCGTGAATTCGAGCACTATTGAGGTGATAAGTTTGGATTTGGTTCATATTGAATGGGAACACTCAGGTTTGGGCGCATTGCTATGAAAGTTTTATTTAAATTGACTTTCAAGCATGGTGAGTTTAGGTATTTGTGTAAAGGCAATAAAGATATGCAACGGTTTTTAAAGAACTGTAGAACTATGCCAGGAGAGCAGGTGGGTCCTCTTGGCATCATTAGCAGCTCTTTTCAATTTTTTCCCTATAAAAAGTTTCTTGGGCACGCCTGAAGGCACTGAAGTAAGGAAGGTCTTCATTGCTGTGCCATGAATTGCCAAAAGGCTTCACAAGAATTCTGCTCATATCTTCTTGACCTTAATGAAGTGGTTCGCACTCTCAGAGGAAGGGTTGGGAGATTGCTAGTGCTTGTAAACGGTGGGTATTAAGTTTAGTACTAAATTGGTAACTATGGGAATGAAAAAATAATTTTAATCAGAGCAATTTCGTAGGGACGGGTGAGGTGAAATGAAATCATTGTTTGACATCTCTGAGTTTCATTTTGTTCACTTTTCTGTCCATTCACTCCGCCATTGACATCTGCGGACAGATATATTGCCGAACTCCTAATTGCCCTCTCAATTCAAAACAGGCCTTGTATGAAAAGCGAAAAAAAAACTTCCTTGAAACCCCACAAAATAGCGTGAACAGTCACGCCAAAACAAAACTCGCACCGGGGAAAGAGATTTGGCTTGTTCTGCTATGTGAAACCACAGCTTCTGGCTCATTTTCGATACGATATATTATCTGCATACCCATTTTCAGGGCGAAATCTCAACTATTTTTTGCCACCGATTTTTTAGGGCCAAGGTGCCGAGTTTTTCTTCTCAGTGCAGTTATACCAGACATAGTTTCGCTTTTTGGATGTGGCTCATTTTGAGAACACAAGGCGTCATTTGGAAGCTTTTTGAGAGAACTGGATGAAATTAAAATGAGAAATCTTGGCAAGCCACAGGCACTGCTACCTTTTTCTAAGGTTCCATAAGATAACGTATTATACGTACTGGTGCTCTAGAGGGAGGATGCTAAACTTCCAGAGTTGGGGCAGTTTAAATAGAAGCAGAAAGCTCGAACCAGCAGCCGTGCATTGCAAAAAAAGAAGACACGCCTGAAAATGACGTTACTTAAAAAAGCCGCTGTAATTTAATATTGCGAAGGGCGGATTTATAGGGCGGATTTGTAGTGCCAAGGGGCTGTGCGGTGGTACCACTGGGATACCCAGAGCACCAATAGTTCTGAAGAGTGAAGCTCCTGCATTCTCGCGCAAACTCAGCAACACCATCTGCCACCTTTTTTAGATGCGAAGCATCTCTTGCACGGGGAGATTTGCCGCGTCTGTGCCCCGTCCGCAGCACCTCTGATGAAGATTGTGACAGGATGCCCCTAGGGATCGGCCAACCAAAGAGTTCATCACGAGATAGCTTCGTATTCAACCACCGTTGTCATCATCTCGTAGAGGAACCGCTGTAGAAGAAGGAGAAGAAGACAAAGCTGCGAAAAGGACGGCGTGTGGGTTGGTCTCAGCCGTTGAACCAATGTCAACAACCTTTTCGTCACCAACGCTGACGGAGACCACCGATTCTACCACACAGACAACAACATCGACAAGAACATGATGGACGAGTTCCGCCGCCTCCAGAACCACCGCCTACACACCGTAACACTACAGTGCTTGCGTGCGTTTGCCACCTGTGTGGACCCTGACGCTGAATTCCCTCGGGCGCTACTAAACACCAGATCACTCAACATACCATCAACTCAATGGAACAACACGGAATCCCCCTTATGCTCCGCATCCTCAGCAGGGTTCCCCACGTGAAGATGGTGTAATTTTTTTCCGCGCGCGCACATTTTGATCCACACAAGTGTAGGCGTCATCTATATAAGTATGGGGTCGTGATGATTGCGGGTCTTTCCTAGTGGCCGCAGAGAGGACCAGGACTATGCGGCTTCTATGCCGTTATGCGACGTCTGCATAGTGGTTAGTGTGGAGTCCTTGCACCGGGAAAATCTCCCAACATGTGCTGTGAGGGCAATTGGTGCCTCAGATGAGCAGCATGGGTAAGAGCTCTTTTTGATTGCTTCTTCGTTACGCCCTGAAGAAAACCGTGGGCCGGGAAACCCTACAGGAAGGAGCATCACCAGTGACGACGCATTCAGCGGTCACCACCACCTATGCGAGTTTATGATGACGCGCCGTGGACGGTTGGGCAGCCAAAGTCAACCAGTGGGGGCATATGCTGGACAAAGAGAGTCTCACCGTAGTTGGTGGCTGAGGAAACGAGACGCAGCCCCCCTTCTCTCCCATTAAGCTGCGTCGGCGTGCTCCTTATAGAATAACAAGGCGAACATAGTTTTCAACTCCAAAAAAGAGATGCTGTAAATGAGTTTATCACAGATGGTCTGTTTCTCCTGCCCAAATTTTGCCTGATTTTTGGTATGCTCTTGTCGTATATAGCATTGAGTTTAGGATTTATGGTATGTTTGTGTTGTTCAAGTTTAGCATGGCGAAGGGTATGCTGATGTGTTCAATGACTATCCGAGCATGTCAATTAGTGCTGCTCTGTCAGTTTTATAATCAGGTCGCAAGCATTGTCGTGTATGACTGGTAGTCTATTTAGCCATGTTAGGTTGCTTTGCCTTCCATGGGCGCTAATTTCAACATACTAGACACAAAACAGCGTCACAAATCGTCACTTAAAGCGGTGAGCTTCCACACAAGTGCCTCAATCGCCTATACCACAAAGTGTAGTCCGAACAACGTTTTCTCATTTGCACAAGATGCAGAGACCATTGTACCTAACTGCAGTTTCGCCCGTCATCAAGCGTCTGTTTCACGCCACTGTATGCCCTCAATTTGACCTGTATCGTAAATACGCCCAAAATATTGCTCCACTTCAACATGCGGTGCTTTTTGCAATGAGGTGTCTTTATCACCATTAAAGTGCCGTAATATTGTCTGCTTTCTTTTTCTTTACAATTTACTTCCATTACTACATCGAGTGGCACTTATTAACTGGCGAAATTACCAGTCTTGTGGTTATGAGCTACACCTTTGAATTCTGCCTTGGGCTTGCTTTGGCAGGTGCCTGGTTGGGTGAGAAGAGTGTTTCTAAGTTCATTTGCCAATTATAGTGCTGAGGCATCACTGGGACAGCCATTGAAACGCCCTGTAGCAGATTGCATCATTACCACGTGCAACCAGCAGCAAAACGTGCAACCCCTCTTCGTTTCGAATAATACCAGGTAGCTCGCCGCCAGTAATATACGTGTGCTAGTTGGGCATTATAGTACCTTAGTGTGTTTTTGCCATAGGCACAATACATTGTGCCAAAATGCAGAGATTCAACATAATGAACCGAGGATTGAACACGCCACCTCTTCTCACACGGACGACGCGACGAAGCACACAAAAAAATAATATGTAAGGTACTTCTCTTTTCATGCTCCCACAAAAATCCGCTGTTAAATTTTTATTATCTGCCTCCCAAAAGCCCAAAATTACACAATAAAACACTCTGGGTCAAGCGTTGCAGTATGCCCACACTCGACGCATTTAAAACTCTCGATATTTATATTCCCTACAATACATAGAGCATTCATATTTCTTAAGCAGTGCACCTCAAAAGATACCTACAAACACATACAGCGACACCATCGCCATCGTCCCCATCAGCACCGCGATCATCATCAGCGGACTGGACTGGAACTTGTGCAGTTCCACGCGACAGGTGGAACGGGACTCAGCAGCTGGGTGGCCGCTCCGTCTGGCCGAGCCTACGTGACCTCAATAAATGTGGGAAGCCGCATCCGCTTCACGCCTCCTTCCTACAGACTTACCACCAAAAACATCCTACCAAACCCTTACATGTTTTAAGATTCGTTCAAATTTTATATAATTTGCTAAATTGTGCAAACGAAAGCCTTGTCCAAGAAGCAATTAAAAGGGGGCCGTGCTCCCAAACGAGTATTTTATTCGTGCGAGAATAATGTAAACGATTTTACCAAAAAGTTATTGACCAATATCCCAAAAACGTTCCTGAAAAGGTACTACAGATCATAAGTCAGAAAAAACATACGAAAAGATCATGGTTGTAAACAGTTACGTTTCGCCGAACGAAAGGAAACTGTTCGGCAGCAATATAACACCGCCGCTAACACCACTTTTATCGGAATTCTCTGCGCAAACAGCTTCAACCGTACTATGCGTGTCGTTGTTTCAGGATATAAAAAACACAGATATTTCATCTGGAACCAGGGACATTTAAAGCACCGCAGCACTGATGTCCCTTTCTCCCCTTTAACATCTTGAACCCCACTAAATTGATGCCTTAAAACGAAAACGGATGCGCACACCAATGGTGATTTAAAATCATCTACTTATTACCA
Source organism: Haemaphysalis longicornis (assembly GCF_048455015.1). Classification (NCBI taxonomy): domain Eukaryota; kingdom Metazoa; phylum Arthropoda; class Arachnida; order Ixodida; family Ixodidae; genus Haemaphysalis; species Haemaphysalis longicornis. The sequence goes on along the minus strand of NW_027526329.1, from coordinate 1,857,156 downwards.
TTTCTTTTAGTTTTCCCGTTTACGTACTCTGATACGTGTGATACTCAACACTATTAGACTTAAGCCAACAGCGCTAATGGAGCAAGTAAGAAGTGTGTGATATGTAGAGAGATCCACTTTTCGTCTTTACGATTTTGGTCGTCAATTTTCACGGCGGTTTACACAGTGAACAACTGTGGTAGAACCTCAAATATGATAATTGTTTGCACCTGAGCTTGCTATATTTTACATTTGTGTAGGCAGTATGGTTGAAGCCAGGCATGACCGACAAAAAGACGTTGTAGTACTTTTTATTCATTTTTCATGCCAGGCATGGTTCTTGCATGCTTTGTACGCTTAACACAGGTATGCGACACGACACGTATCTATTTTATTTATTTTATTCAATTAGCTTCAATGCCCGAGGGCATTACAGAGGGGAGTGGGTACATATATGTACTGCATACAAATGAAAATGCAACAGAGAAACTGCTATCAAGTAACATCGCTTGATTCTGGGTTGAACTAAAGGGTACATACAAATAAAATTAGTGACAGCAACCTTAAATAAAACAGCATCTTTTACACCAACAATGCCATATGGAACACGATTCTATCATACAGAACTATTTGCAACAAATGAGTCCTGAAAACACGTTGTGTGGGCTGACGGAATTTCTACTTTAATACGATGATCAATACATGTGGAAACGTAAGTTGTAAGGGACAAGAAATACTTCCTGGGTAACGTATTGTTGAAGCAAATATAATGGAATTGGCACAGCCGAAACATTTTCCTGCGAAAAGGCAGTAGGGGTTATGATAGTATGGTTCTCATTCAGGTGACGCTCGAGGTGCGATCGTAATTACAAAGGATTCCCATTCTGCACTCGTTCTGATACGTAGATAAGCTAGTGATGACCAGGGTCCCAAACAAATGCTGCATACTATAATTTGTACTTAAGGAATACGTGGCTATTCCAACGAAGCTTCATGCACTCTGAAACTCAATGTTAGAGCTTATTTAGGCAATGAACGCACTACTTAAATGTTTGGAAGCACGCTGCACAAAACTTTAAATGAGTCTCTGACACGTAAACAGGCCGTACCATCATTCTCCCGATGTCAAACAACTTGATGTCGATGAGCTGAAGCTGCTTGCCCTTTCGCAAGTCTCCCTCTGTCCACCTGGCATACTTTCAAAGACTGTCAGCACAAACCTGGGGTTTGCGTATCTGTCAAGTAGTAATACGCCTGCCGGGTGGTGCACGTGCACATGTCTGACGAATCGCGCTTAAGCAGTAAAGTTCTTGTATGCAGAAAAAACTCGGTGCGCTATGCATAAGCTACGTCTTTGCACGAACGGAGAATCTCGCTGAGCAACAGGGCTACAAAACAAGGAGGTACAACCATGCCCATCCTCACAACCCCTCCCCCTGTGCTAAACAATAATGTATTATTACTATTTACGACTGGCTGTGTTTGACAATACGAGTCAATTCGTAATGGGTAGAAATTAACCAAACTCCACTCATATCAACAACAAGAAAAAAATGAATCAAGAGACCTTTTTCCGGTGACGCTACAATCACCTGTTCAGGCTCGCTAAATACCGTCCGTTAAAAAAAAATACCGTTCGGCAGAATTCCGCACTAGCGCCATGCACAGTTTATTGCAGGGATCACTCTTAGCAGTTTAATGCGAACGCATTAAAGTAAAAGCACGCTAATGGGTTTAAGGGCAGAATATATTTAGAATCAATCATCTAAAATTTTCAACTAAGATATTCAAGCATGAAATATAGTCCCGTAGCCAGTGACTACACAGGATCATTGAATAAATAAAGTGTATTAGAAAGAATTTGTCCACCACCATATAATAATATAACTCACAAGCGTCGAAGTGGCAATTGCCAAAGTGGCCTCCACATGATATCGCCGGGGAATTGAATGCTGCCTCGCTTGCTGTGTGTATTTTTTTTTGTGCTCTGATTTTTCCTAGTTTGATTTATATTGAGAACGAGTTCTGTTATGAACAGTCACGAATGACGGACACTGATTCCAACGCAATACCCTGGCTAACGACATATCAGCTAAGGCACGCAAGATATGTAGGAAAGTTGATCTTCGCGTAAACACAAGACAGATTTGCGCAGCCATGCACTGGTAAAAATATAAGAATGCAAATAAAAAGGCCTTGTTCGAGGCATTATCCAAACTAAGAAAGGAGCGGCCCGAGGCAGAAATAATACGATTTTCAAAAAATGCGAATGATGTTTACGACTACTTCGGGCTGCGCTTGTCGTCGTAATGTCCCATTGTTCCCTTCGGGACGAACTAAAGAAAGAATTTCACATGGTCCAAATTACCATCATAGGAATTTTTCGCTGAGGCCGCATCATCGCATTGAAGTACAAACTGGCCCAAAACCACCTAAATGATACCCAGACCCTCGCTTTGAAGGTTGAAGAGTCCGGCCTTTCCCTCTTGTTGGTGCTTTGCTCAAACTTGAACGAGCTATCCGACATCCTCCGAATAATATAGGTGCCTTTGGACGTCGGCGTCGACGTCGTCGTCCTTGCATACGTAAGCATGGCGTCGTGCATCAGCGTCGGCGCTCTTCCTTAGGCAATATCAGAGGGAGTCACCTTCGTAATTTCTTTCATATCGGTGTTCTACGCATCCTTCCTGTAAGGAAGAATTTCGTCCTACGTCTTATGTTGTACGTCCACGTGCGTAGACAGCATATCTGCGATCGTCTTGCTGAGGCGATTATTCGGCCAGTCCTCTTGTGAGCAGTATTCTGTGGTTCATCGGCGTTTCGGGGATGTCTGTGTGCTGTAACTGCCCCTCTCTGAGCTATGCTGTGAAAATCGTTCGGCGGATCCTTATTATAGTTTAAGGGCCCCATGTTGCCCCACATCTAAGTGTATCAAATACTTGGGAAATTTTTCTGCGTCCCCTTGAGAAATGCGGCATAGTGTATGTGGCATAGCCTGTGTCCGCGACAGTTCCCCTGTTCTCGGTTCGTAAAGTGGGGAAGGCCACAGAAAGCCGACTTCGATGTTTCAGAAAGGATCCGATTGTGCGAGCATAATCTGCAAGCATCTGGGGATTTCGTCAGTGGTCTTTCTGTCGCTAGTGGCCACGACAACTCCGAATGTAGTGGATGACATCGAATGGGCCCGAGTCCGGAAGTACCCTGTTTTAGGTTTTCACTTACGCGTGTTGTGCCGAAATTTTCGGAAGAGGGATAATGCGATGCTTGCAAATTTTTCTTGCGAAGGTCATGTGGTACGAAGACAATATGACTTGTTCTCGTTCTAGGCTCCACCTTTTTTTTTTGACGAAAGCGCAGTTTTGATGAAGACTACGACTATTTCGGTTGAAGGCCCTTGAAGCGGCATCATTCCCTATGTCCGGGTAGCCATAACGACGGGCTAGGTGCTTTTGGAGCGCAGATTTGAGGCGGTGTCTGCCCCTGTTACAGTGCCGAAATACCTCTGAATTGTTTGCAAGCCTGTTGCGGAGGGTCTTTAGTGTTTTGAGAAAGGCAGTTGGCGCCCGAGTGTTTGCGGCTCTATATTTAAACGATAGTGGCCTTGAGTGCCCGTAGGACCGTCTCCATGCACCGAGGTGGCTACATCTTAAAAATCTGGAAGCCAACACAGCAAATTACAGTCGGGTACGTCCGATGATCGTCTGCAGTGAATGTACAAATGAACTGTATAAATCGACCATAACATGGCAAGGTACTTTTTCCAAAGGCCATAGTGTTGTTTTTTGTTTTTTGAAGATCCTAGAGTTCCGTAAACGGTAACATGTCCAGCTTTCCGGCTCATTCAGTTCGGCATTCCGGCTCCAGCATTCAGTTCAGTTTTTATAACTCCCGGCTTCAGCGTCAAAGTTTGTTTATCAAGCATAAATGTAGAAAGAAAAGAGCCGACTTCTTCGTGGCAACGCGATAGTCGAGCCCCGCTCCGCCGACTGCGAATAATAAGGCAGCTGTAGCGCAGCACTGGCAAATAGAGGCCGTTACGCTGCGTTTTGATAGCGAAGCGTGGCTGGAGATGAATTGTTGGCCGGACGAAGAAGGTTGCTTTGGCGGTGGAGCTTGTTGCATGTTTTTTTTCATAAGTTAAAGCGAGAGGCTACACAAGAGCCAACCTCGCATGAAAAATGCAGGCAAAGGTTAAAGGACCCGAGCTTACTTGAATTTGGGTTGAGCCCAGTTTAATTGGGTTGAACCTTCTTGCTCTCGAAGGGCTAAGCATGATGTTTGGTCCTTTCAGAGCAAGATGGTTTTTGCTGTCCAACTTGCTACAGGTCGCAGGGAGAGTACCGGTGCGCCAATTAGACTCCGTCAAGCACTTTATAACACCCACTGCGCGCTATATCAGTTGTCTTGTATATATGTTGTGTATTCCAGTACTTTATATAAAGTGTACATAATTTGGACATAAAAGTTTGCCGCGTCCCTAACGGTGACACTAGACACGGCAACGCGTTCCTGAAGGAGGGAAAGTCCTGAAATTTACTGTGATGTATACACAATTTCGAATATATGACTGGTATGGGTATTGTCTCACCGTCACAAGTCCATTTTTCAAAGGCAAATTCCTGATAGGTAAACTGGTAGGGAATGCCAACTTCTCATAGGGAATTTCGCACGAGGAATACTTGTGTTTCGGGAATTGTCAATACACGCAAAACATTCATTAAGAGCTGGTTCTCGACAGTTAAAACATTGTTAGTGCCTGCTATCGCGTTTATAAAAAAGTATAGGCGAGTGTGAGTAGCTTTTGACCCAGAGAAGTTAGGTTGAATTACGCAACCCTATTAGTTATATTGAAATAATAATTGGAGTCAAGTTTTTATTATATGACAGAAAAATTAAAAAAAACATAACGGAACAGACGACGCAGTAAACACGTCGTGCATGAAATTAGCAAAACTGTTTATCGCTCTCGGTTAACACGTGAGCTCAGAAGCGGATGTTCCGGGCAATATTGCGAAGCGTGTTGACTGGGAGTCCGCTGAGGTTGACGAAGTTGTTGACCTGATATGACCGTATCGTATTCTTTCTAGCACTTTCCAGCCACGGCTTCGTTTAAAATGTCGCGGAGAAACGAAATCCACGCACTAAAGATTCAGGAATCTTCCACTAACGCGTAAGATTTGAAGGTAGCGAAGCTGTGCGCCGCCTTCATGGCCGTCACGACAGTTTTAGTCCACGATTGCACCGGATTTGCTTCTTCGTCGCTGGCGCAACGACATTTACTCAATTCTTGTTGCTATAAGTGTGAGCTTCCTTCAGTTTTTTTGGAAGTGTTCCCACGATTACGGTGAACGCTGAGGTTTTTTGCCAATCTTGGCCAATGGTTGGCTTGATAAACGGTGACGGGGAGGCTGGGCGGTCGCCGCGAGGCACGCGCTCAAGAACGCTCGGTGATTTCTTATTTTTTAACGGTCGGGTGGTCCCCGCGAGGTAGGCGCTCACGTGCGCCGGGTATTTTTCATTTGTCGGGGATTTTCGGACGCCGTAGCCCATGGATCAATTGCCCGACCGCTTCTCTGTTGAGAAGGCACCCTTCCATGTGGACATACTTTATGTGTCCAAATTTACATTGCAGATTCGTCTGGTATCAGCCCTGCTAGCAGACACATGTGCAGGACGCAGCTGATTTCTTCCCTTCCCCCCTCCCTCATGGAGAGTACTTATTTATTTTTATCAGTACTGTAACCCTTGTCCGGCTCTCGCAGGAAGTAGGCAGTCGCCGCGCGCTGCATGCATGAATACAAAAATGGGTGCACTAGGCGTCGGTACCTATCAGCGGTAAAATAAACAACCCATTACAAATCGGCCACGTCGCTGTCAAAGCACGCAAAAAAATATATGCGCTTTTTCAGCTGTACGGTTCACTAACCGCACAGCTGTGGGCAAAACAAGTTATAACAACATTGTACAGACTATTCTAACGCACATAACACAGTGCGACATTATTAAACGCTAGACATCATCGGTGAAACAAGGCGATAAAGTGTGAAATCAAAAGCATGCACGCTAGAACAGGTGACGACCAGCTTGCCTTGTAATATCGGCTGTATTAGGCACAAAAACAGGATTAAAGAATGTACAGGAGCTGTCGTAAGTAACTGGAACAAGGATTTGTAAATATCACAAACAAGCGTGTCCTATTGTCTTTATGACAGCCATTACCGGTTTATAGGAAGCTTTTTTATTGCGAGGACTTATGTAAGCGCACACCAATGCAGCGAGGCAGTTTGGCTTCGCTGGAGTTGGCTTCGCAAAACTATATTGCTTGTTTAAACTTTACCCATAACTAATTAATGCTTGTATCAGAATAACATGAAAATTGCTCAGACACTATTCCTCGATGACCGATAAGGCTTTCGTCGTTTGCCCTGTTATACTGCTTTTAACCCTTAAGAGATTATTGTTGCGGCTGGAATTCTGATTTTAGTTACCAAATGTAAGTAAAAGCTTATGGTTATCAGAAATGCTTTCTTCTGTACTTACTTTAGGGGTTAATCGTCGGGACGGGAAACAAAGGCCAGATCAAGTACTGAATGAACGTTTTTATGCACGTGGGTTTTTTGCCAACTGATATAGCAAGTATCTATACAAAATATGTAAAAGCCACTCACAGCCGTTTACGTCGTGACTACCAGTTATCAGCTGATTCCAGTCAATGTCGCCGCGGTTGAAATCCCAGTTATCAAAAGTTGAGTGCGCTCAATTACATTCTGGTAAAGGAAATCGTGCATTCGAATTAGGTAATCTTTAATCGTCGTTTAGTTTTCTATAGATCCCGTCTATAAGAATTGAAGTATTATTAACCTTAATAATGCACCAGGTACTTTTGTGGTTAGGCATGCCTTGATGGGCGAAAAATGAAAGACTATTTTATGGCAATAGCTACGCCCCCTGTCCGTACGTAGCACCATTCGGACGTCACTATCAGTACGTAGCAGGGTAGGGGGCAAATGAATTAGATTGGAATTATGTATGCCAGTATTTAGCCACGTCTCTGTTATAACTACTATATCAGGGGAATACAGCAACAACAACTCTTCTAATTTATCTGTTCAAAACAAATCTCGAATCGAAACATAGTAATGCAAGTGGTGTAGTATTCCTGTTGCGTCACGTGTCGGAATTTCCGGCATCAGCAGGTAAATCGTCATAGGATCGGTTTATTACCACTCGCTTATTCTGTGCGTTGTCTCAAACATACGAGCTTTTTTTACTTTAGGTTTTCATACACTAGAACGCCTTTATCGCTGTTGTCAGGGTTAAGGTTTTTCAATTTCCACAGGTTCCGATCTGTTTCATGGACAGCCAGTGAAAATCCTGCGAAAAGATAGAGGTGAACACTTCAGCTTGAAACAGTTCTGTAGCACTGCCATTTTTTCTGTGGAGTCATAAATCTAATCACAACAGGTCGCTCTCACGTGACTTTTTTTCTTGCCAATGCAGTATTTGCGCTCGACCGACGTCACTTTTACTCTTGGCCCACACGCAAAGATGTTGGTCACGACACTTCCCAAAATAGTTCCATAAGCCTCATCCTCCTTCTTGTTTACGCCATACACAACTAGGTTAATTGATTCATTGTATAGTTCAACGCGCCAACGCTACACAGGCGATGAGACGTGCCGTAGTGGAGGGCTCGGGAATAATCTCGATCCCCTGGGAATCTTCAACCTGCACTGAAATCTCCAGCTCACAGGCGTTTTTGCTTATCGCCTCCATCAAAAAAGCGGCCGCCGCTGCCAGGAATCGAACCCGCCTCTTGGTGCTAGCCATGCAGCACATATACACAACTAGATTGTTCCGACGTGTACGGTTGTCTAAATCATCGATACCTTAAATTCATCTCCTTGACCTCACAATGAACGGCAGTTACTGCTTCGGGAAAGTCATGAACGATCTTCTCGTGGTACTGTTTAAGTGTGGCAAGTGCGGCCACTATGGACGCAGTTGTGGTCTCTGCACTTTCTAGACCAGTCTGCAGAGTTTATTGTGAAGATTTGATCGGTGAAAAATAAGAATGTCTCTTACAGCTACGTGTCAGGACCAGGGTTTTCCTCGGTGTCACCACTAAGTTGCAACAACGACCCAATAATGCTCAATGAGGCAGACGAATTATCAATCATACGCTGATTCAGCAGCGTTTAAAAGGTTCAAACACATATGAAGGTCGCACCATCACTTTCCACGTTTTTCACAAGTACAGCTCTAACCGAAAACCAGTTGGTACCCAACCTGAAAAGAATCGTTTCAAACAAATGCAGGTGGCTCTTTCACAATCCACTATCTACCATCCTAAATTCCAAAATACAAACAGTTAAAGTCCGAATGCAAACTACGCTTCAACTACGCTGAAGACCTGCGCCAGCGCATGCGCTATGACCGCAAAGGAAGTGTGTTGCGCGCCGAGTGCTACGGTAGCGCCATTGGATAGACGCCGCTTTTATAATGAGAGACCCTGGTTCGATTCCGATTAGGGGAGGCCTTTCTTTTCTTTCAAATTGGTTGCACATGTTGTTATTGTCTGCCGCTAGTAACCCCGTACCCCTAGTGCCTTTGGGGTGGCCAAGTGGGAAGGTACCATTTTGAGGGCGTGGAGGTCCGGGGTTCGATTGCCCAGATCCCCCCACCCGCACTTCTTTCTTGAAGCGCGCACTCTCAACATCTGCTTATGGGCTCCTTGCCTCCTCGCCACATCCGCACGGACAGAACAACGCTTCTACAGCTCTGCTGTTAAAAAGTAGTAGCGAGCAGTTGGTGTACCCACTTCGTACACCTAACGGTAAATGCCTAAATGTAGCTGTGATGAACCAGACCAATGATGTATTATCAAAAACGTTTGTCTAGTGTTGTAACGTAATTGTGTCATCTTGCTGGTCTGTGACCGTATTAATAAATGAATGTGCACCGCTCACGCGATAATCAAGCCTTACTAAAGCCGCTAATGCTGCGGAGGCACGTCTATGCTAAGACATCAAGAAAGAGTTGCAGAGGACCTTTCGCTTCTTGAGATCTATGACGCGATATCGTTGTATTGGCGCCCTGCGGGAAGCATTTTGGAACGGAGGTATTACTGCATTGAAGACTTCCACTTCACGAGCAATGAGTCACCAGAGAAAGAGGAGCAGCAAGTATTTTGGAGGCGAAGCCCCTTAGTGGCATGGGCTGTTCGCGTCTGCTGTCGTCGTTTTATAAAATCGTCGTCTCATGTGTTCACGGTGCTAAAACACAGGGAAACTCGTTTACGCCTCGCGCTAGAACGTAACGCGTACTAAAAAAAGAGCGGGACACTCGTTTACGACTCGCGCAAGAGAGCTTCGTGCCTCGAAGACAAGACGCCTTCACAGCAAAGCCATATACCTCTCCCCCCCCCTAACGGTTTCATCTCTGTTGGCAAAAACGCCGAGGCGCCCAGAATACTCATACACTACATGCGCCACCCTTCACCAGGTTTTAGGACTGTGGAGACGGCCCGGAATTTTTAATCACCGAATAAGGTGGGATCGTGAAAGATTGTAGCTGCGGGTGGTGGTCAATATACAGATAAAAACAGGGTAGTTGTCAGTTTAGCGAGAAGGTGACATTGTCAGTCTTTTAAACTGTTCTGCTATATTGTGTAGGCTGGACTGAATGGTGCAGTTTTGCGTAGGGAGAGAGTGGAGATGTTGGTTGTTGAAGGAGTTGTTCAAGAGTCTATGAAAATGGGGTAGACAGATAGTTGAAAGCTCAAAGGGGTAACCTTAAGTCTAAGCTACAATATGGGAAAGCTACTTTTTGTGCCCCCTCAGTCAACTCGCGGTGACCTTGAGGTAACGAGATAGTACAAACGGCCTTCCGCGTGTTGATAGAAGAGGAACATACCGTATTGACGCGATTCTAATTACCCACAATTCTAAAGCCCCTCCCCTACTTTCGCGAAAAAAATCTGGAAAACAAATTACACCATCTTCCCGTAGGGGAACCCTGATTAGTATTGGAAGCAGCCATGGGGTCGACTGAAGTTCCAATTAGTTTTCAATTCGTCGTTTTCGTTGACGTTCAGCTTCGCATGCCTTCGTTGTATCAGTAGCTTCCTGACGTAGTTTTAATGAGTGAAGGACATAAGGCGCGTTCGTAGCACATGTTCCAATCTCGGTTTGTAGCGCAGTGGGAAGAGCGTTACGTACCTCCCGTTGCGGCCAGAGTCGTGGGATCAAAACCGGGTGCCGTCCAATAATTTCTTTTTATAGGGGCTGCGCTAAGGTCAGTCCAAGCGCTGACTGGGCTGAAGAGTCGCGCATGCGCAGTAGAGTGCGGATGGCGGACAACGACAACGGGTGAGGGAGGCACACAGCGCCAAGCATGAGATGCTTCGCATCTAAAAATTTTGCATGCGAATCTAAGCATCCTTTTGTTTAAGCAGCCATCGCAAGGAGGTGGATTTCAGACGAGTGGAAACAGGCTGGCCAATTCATTTATGTAGCTTTCAATTACAAACCGTGCACTGCGAAGGAACAGAAGACGATCTACTGGGAGATGCTGAAAGCGGCGGCCTAAAAGGCACAACTCACCCGAATGGTAGTTAAGGTGTCTGGGCACGGAAACGGAAAATATGGGCCCGGAAAAAATGGTTCCGGAAAAAGTGGCTCCGGAGAAAATGGTCCCGCAAAAATTGGTCCCGGAAAAAATGGTTCCATGGCTCAGTAAACGTGTTTCTCTTCAATTTAGTCGGATGTGAACTTTTTGCGGTTTTATTTTGTCCCTTTGCGTTTTAGCTAAACGGTTGAGAAAGAGATGGAATGCTTTAATATTCCTATAAGGGGCTGAAATTAACGAATTTGGAGGCTAAAATCTAACAAAGAAAATTGGGTAGACAGACAGACGGACGGACGGATGGATGGATGGATGGATGGATGGATGGATGGATGGATGGATGGATGGATGGATGGATGGATGGATGGATGGATGGATGGATGGATGGATGGATGGATGGATGGATGGATGGATGGATGGATGGATGGATGGATGGATGGATGGATGGATGGATGGATGGATGGATGGATGGATGGATGGATGGATGGATGGATGGATGGATGGAAGGGCTGAGCATGGATTAAAAATTTTAATGCAAGTAATTGGATTAAAACCGCAAAACAACTGCGAGGCCTGGAACCGTCCATACACGCCTTAGCAAGACTAAGAGAGATGTAACTTGCAGCTGTCTTCAAAGAGGCCCATTCTTCCTTCACGACGATATTCTAGACTGAGTAAGAAAAAGCTGCCGACAACAGTATTTGCAAGTTTATTTTAGCATCACAGCGCTGCCGACATAAAACACTTCATATTTTCTGCATTTTGGGAGCAACATAATTCTTGTAAAGGTGCTGTCTTGCGATAATGGGAGTTTGCCTTTTATTTAGAGAAAATTACTTGCAAAATACATCGTAAACATCGGCTGATTTCCTTAGCTGATGTGCATGAGGCAAAAAAGAGCGAATCGGCATTATAAAGTGCTGTAGTAAATAAAAGGGTCTGCGAAAGGATTTAATTAGTTGTCTGCGTAATAAATGTTTCCTGAACAAGGTATAAACAGAAATATTGAACTGCTCAATTTATTCAAATAACTGGCGCCAATAAAAATGGCACCAATGTAAATGTGCAACCACTGCAGTAGAATATTGGGCTCTATAACCCAAGTTACGCGGAAATATAGAATGTTTAAAACATGTAAGCACAGATCATTCGTTTGCCGAAGTTCTTACGCACTGAAACGTCCGAGCACCCAAATAAATGTCCCTACATCGAAACGTCCGTGCACACAAATAAATGTCCCACACCGAAATGTCCGTACACCGAACTGTCCTAGACCCGAGCGGAGAGGGAAGGGGGGGCGATGACCACAAGCGGTTTAGCTTGCACTTTGGAGGTGCAACCTGGACAAATGCAGAAAGAGGTACAATAGGAGGAAATAATTTGAATAATGAGCAGTTAAAGATCATCGCTGATAGATTGGAATATGAAATCAATAAATAGCCAGGCAAAGATTGGGATTACGACGAAATTATTGCGTTCATAAAGGGTAAGATGAATGAAGCAAAGGAAAGAAATTGATTGAAAGGAAAGAAAAAGCCGAGAAGCTGGTGGAATAAGGAAATAAAGAGGCTATTAACCAGCGAAGAAAGGCGCCGAGAGAACATAGAGAAGCAAAAAGAACTGATAACAAACCGGAGGTAGTGACGGAGAATTGGGATATCTACCGTGGGAAAAAAACTAGAAGTGCAGAAAATGGTGCAAGCAAAGATCAAGCAGAAAAGCGAACAATGGATCGCAGAAATACGGAAGGACAAAAGTGCATCCAAGAAGTTTTGGAACCATGTAAAATCACTAAGCTCAAAAAACGATAACCAGCAAAAATTCCTGATTGATGAGGAGGGGGAACATTTAGAAGGAGAGCACGTGTTGGCGCATATTCATGGAGTGATTAGTGAGAAGTTTAGGACAATAGTGGTAGGGAAACCTGCACCGATAACATCAGCGCCACAAAAGACTGCGGAAAGGGAAATAAGTTTGAGCAACCTTGATTGGAAAAAAGCAGAGCAAAAGATTTTCCCTACCCCCCCCCCAGACAGCAGTGGGCCCGGACGGAATACCAATTACCAATGCAACTGATAACCTACTTTGACCTAAAAGTAAGGAATCGTTTATGAGGGCAATAGATAAGGTGATAGAAACCAAACAAATTCCAGAGAACTGGCTAGAAAGTAGGATGAATTTAATATATAAAGGCAGAGGAGACAAAGCCAGTATTTATTCATACAGACGACTCACAGTAACGTCATTGGTGTATAGATTCGTAATGCCGGCGATAAAATCAGAAATTCAAGCATGGATGGAAGAAAATGAAATACTTGGGGAACTGCAGAATAGATTTAGACAAGACAGGCGACTGGATGACAATCTGTTCGTGATAACGCAATGCATTGAAATCACGAAAGCACAGAATATACCACTATGGATTACGTTCTTGGACATTAAAGGGGCATATGACAACGTAAACAGAGAACGGCTGTGGAGAATGCTGAAACTCCAGCGATTAGATGACGAATTAGTACAGTTCCTTATAGCAATCTATAAAGACAATAGAGTGCACCTTACTAGGGAAGGACGGAAATGCGCCGTGCGGGTCAACGTCCATCGGCGACTGAAACAGAGATGCCCTTTGAGCCCAAAACTGTTCATGCTTTACATGGCAAGGTTAGAAAAGAAACTGGAAGTCAAGTAGGGCTTAGCCTAACACATATGCTGCAAGGCGAAGTGGTACAACAGCATATTCCGGGAATGTTATACGCATACGACATTGTTCTTTTAGCTGATAACCAAACCGATATGCAGCGGCTAAAAAATATTAGCGGCCAGGAAGCCACTGACCTCGGGTTATATTTCAGTGCAGAAAAATCAGGAATAATGGTTTTAAATGACCCTACCACCGACGTAGTGTCTATCCAGCAAGGCGAATTACCTAGAGTGAAGAAATATAAATACTTGGAAGTGTGGATAAACGAAAGGTATAACTACTTAAGTACTCACGAGGAGCAACTTAAGGTTAAGGGAAAGCGAAACGCAGCTATAATGAAGCATAGAGCTCTGTGGGGGTATAAAAATATGAAGTAGTAAGAGGAATGAGGAAAGGAGTCCGGGTCTCACGTTTCTGAATGCTGTAATCTGCTCAAAATCAGACGTTCTATCAGGCCTTGAAGTAAACCAGAGAACGGTAGGACGTTTGGCCTTAGGCGCGCATGGAAAAAGAACTAACGAATCAGTTAAGGGAGATATGGGCTGGGCGTCGCTTGAAGTTAGAGAAGCTCAGAGTAAAGTATGCTTTGAGATAAGGTTGAGGGCAATGGATAAACGAAGGTGGGCAGCTAAGGTTTTTAGGTACTTGTACTTGAAAAGCGTGGACACGCAGTGGTTAAGAAAGACTAGAAGGCTAACAATGAAATACGGAAAGAACAGTGGAGAATACAAATCAGCCAAGGTAACCAAAAAAGAGGCAAGGCAGATTGAAACAAATAAATGGCGGGAAAAAATGGAAGCTAAAACGTCGGTAGAGATGTACAGGGCTGAGAAAATGAACATCAGAAAGGAAAATTTCTACGATAATTCCCAGAGCAGTGCTTTGCTTTTGAGGCTATAGCAGGTTGCCTGCGAACTAAGAGTTTTGTGGGGAAGTATTCACAAAATGATGGGGTATGTGTGGTCTGCGGAAAAGAAACAGAAACTATGCGGCACATAGTATTAGAATGTGAGGGTATCCATCCAAATCTACATGAAGGGAATATTGGGCTTCCAGAAGCCCTAGCATTTAAGTCTATCAGGGAGGAAGTTAACTTCAAGGTTTTCGAGGGGACGAAAAGAAGATTAGAATGCTGGTGGACGAAAAGCAGAGAGGGAAATATTGCCTTGGACAATTACCACCTGTAACAGGGAAAAGAAAGTATTTCGGGCCTAATAAGCTTTAGTGCCTGCCCTAAGCAGCGCTAGTATTAAAGCAAGGGTGTAAAACATGGTTATATTAGTCCTTTTTGGTAAGATGACATGTCATTATCCCGCTTAAAAGGGGAAACCAATAGCAATCATCATCATCAATCATCAGCGTTTACCGCCATCGTACTTTGGAGCAACACCTAAATTATCGCAGCCGAGGGAAGAAGGAATAGCGCCCCAGTGCTACTTCGGGGAAGCTGACCAAATCATCTTCTTGAGAAGATCGTCCAACCTTCATCATCATCATCATCATTATCATAACCAGCCTATCTACGCCCACTGCAGGCCAAAGGCCTCTCCCATTATTCTCCAACTATCTCGGTCCTGTGCCAACTGTGACCAATTTAACCCCGCAAACCTTACGTCCAACCTTACTTTACTTTAATTGAAAAAATTATAGTCCCCGAAAAGAAAATGACGCGCCATAATATCGCCCCGGGAGAATGGGCCGGGGAAACTGACATCGGGGCAAATGGCACGCGGCGATACTGCACGCGGGGCAAATGAGACACGGGGCTAACGTCGCGCGGTTTTATGCAGAAATGCATTATAGTCGGGGGTTGTCGTGCGTCTCTTGGCCGGCGTGCGCAGCGCGTCTGATGATGATTGTGGCATGATGCCCCTAGGGATTGGCCAACCAAATCACGAGATAGCGCACCTCTGCACTTCAAGATACACGAGATAGCTTCGCGTTCAACCACCATCGTCATCTTCCCGTAGGGGAACCGCTGAAGAAGAACAAGGAGAAGAAGACAAAGCTGCGAAGAGGAGGGCTGCGTTAGTTTCGGCTACCGTTATCCTCCTCGGCCGGCGCATCTTCCTGATCTGAACCCGGTCGAAGAGCGGCGCAGCGCGTCTGATGATGATTGTGGTATGATGCCCCTAGGGATTGACCAACCAAACAATCCATCACGAGATAGCTTCGCGTTCAACCACCACCGTCATCTTCCCGTAGGGGAACCGCTAAAGAAGAAGGAGAAGAAGACAAAGCTGCGAAGAGGAGGGCTGCGTGAGTTTTGCCTAGCGTTATCCTCCTCGGTCGGCGAATCTTCCCGATCTGAACCCGGTCGAAGAGCGGCTCATCGCCCCTCGACTCCCCTTCATGAGCATCAGGCGGCTGACTCGAGGCAACGGGCAGTTTGGAATCAAGGGACAGGCGGTGAACGTTCCCATCGACGTATCGAAGGTTGTGCGGTGCCTTCCTCGCATGGTACCCAAAGACGTTGCGTTCGACGTTCGCGTTTCTGCATCCTCACAATCCCCCTCGGGGAGGTGCGGGGGAATTTTTCGGGACGGGGATTCTGCCCGCGGGGCAATCGTGATACACCCCCTAAGAACATCCTGCTCATTCGTAAAATAAATTTCTCTCTCTCTCTCTCTCTCTCTCTCTCTCTCTCTCTCTCTCTCTCTCTCTCTCTCTCTCTCTCTCTCTCTCTCTCTCCCTCTTTTTCTCACTCTCTCTCTCTCTCTATTCCTACATTGGCTTTGGGACCATTTTTTCCTGGACTAATTTATCACGGACCAATTTTTTCCGGAAAATTTTTTCTGGGACAATTTTTTCCTACCTTGGCTTTGGGACCATTATTTCCGTGACCGATTTTTCCGGGACCCTTTTTTCCTCTACCCGTCTCGGTATCGTACGAAAGCGGTGGGTTCACTGTACCTATTTTTTGGGAGAATACTTGTGAAATAAAACATTGTTTTTTGCGCCCATCCCGTCGAGAAATGGCTGCCAAAAAAGTAGCCCGGTAGTGGTGAAGGAAATGTAAGTTTTTTTTTTTAATCTAAGCAGCGCCCCCCCCCCACCTCGCCCCCCCTTCGGGTATCGCGATCTCGGAAAGAAGGGGGTGCTTAGAATCGAGTAAGTACGGTATAATGTTTCAGTGGTTCTCCCCATAGCATACCCTTAGAAATGGCTGGGTTACGCGTAAGAGGATGTATGTGTTCCCGAATTCAGCGGAGTTTCAAGCTTATGTTGCATGTTCCCGCCAAACATCTTCGCCCACGTAGATTTGTAGATACTTGTGTTGGTCTGTCATCTACAGAGTTTTCGATTCGTTAGAATTCAGACCCCTTGTGGCGATGGGGTGACGTTCTCAATGTTCTGTCGGAAATGGCTCCTCGATTCATCACGGATGGCTCCTCGCGACCACTATTATTGCGGTAATCGTGGTCGCGAGGAGCAAGATTCGTGAGTTCGCCTGTCTCTTTGTCGGCGCCTCGTTCTCTTCCAACCCCTTCTTACCAGGTGCCCAGATAACATTAACTTCTTTATTGTGGATCGGAGTATCTTACCAAAGCGTTAAGGTATTCTGGCTGAATATTAATCCATAATTACGGCTGCAGCCTAGAGCCCAATACAGACTCTAATGCCATTTGAGCATCTATAATGATAATAGCGCATATATTCGGTGCTTGAGCTAGTTGAATGCGGATCGGATTGTGCCAACTTCCGCTTCGTTCACGCACACACAAAGATTGCAGGAACAGTTAACTATGACTATTGCTTCTTCGTACATTTGCACAGTGTAGTGCTACCATAATTTTTAAATCCTGTTCTCATATTTTCGAGTCGACTTTGACCCTATGCTTTGACCTACCGGAGAGCGGAAGCCATCGCGGATATTTGCGGCCATCTTGGAACGGCTGCGCCAACGGCGGTATGCCGAACAATGCACACGGTCCATTTCGCGAGCGGATCAAAGCCAAATAGGCGGCATATGGAAAGGCTCTTTTCGTCGCTAGATAAAGATGACCACAAAGGGGAAATAGTTCACAATAATCACAACAAAATATTCTCACGGAACATTGTTACTTATTACTAAATCATTTAAAACCAACCAACGTCAATCAGTCAGTTACCCAGCTTTCTAATCAATCCTCAAATCAATCTCATTTTTTTTCAAAACCCCGTAATATATGTAGGGGTGTTTCAGCTAACTTAAGCCGTAATTTAAAATATGCCGATGCACTCTAAGACGATGCGACCAAATGCATGTTGCTACCCGCCGCGGTGGCTCAGTGGCTAAGGCGTTGCGCTGCTGAGCACGAGGTCGCGGGTTCGATTCCTGGCCGCGGTGGCCGCTTTTCTGATTGAGGCAAAAAGCAAAAACGCCCGTGTGTACGAGATTTCGGCGCACGTTAAAGATCCCCAGGTGGTCAAAATTAATCCGGAGCCCTCCACTACGGCGCGCCTCATCGCTTGCGTTGCATCGGCGCGTTAAACACTACAATCAATATATCAAATCATGTTGCTCTATTTTATATGTAGTGTGTCACACTATCTTTTGCATCTTGCCTAATCGGATAATTCATCACTATCAATTATCCAACTTCTGAACCAAAGGAGCTGGGCAAACATTTTCTATTTGAAGTTGCAGAGCGGTTTGCAGTATGTCGGAATAAAAGTTTCCGTCTTTCTATCTATTTCTATCTTTTCACTATTAGTGTTTTTCTGCTTACTGGAGAAATACAAAAAAAAATCGCAGCAATCCACCCCGTGAATGTGGTTGGAAAGCAAAGCTGTAAACGGCACCCATAACGATTACCCATGCGAAGTCGCTTAAATTTACTCACACCGCTCTACAAATAGTAAACCCAGAGGAAAGTGAAATGCATTTAACCACACCATTTATTACTTAAAAGAGATATTCTCAGTAAGGTTAAATCAAGGCATGACGCATGAACGGTGTTTGGTTGAGTTGTATTGGTGTAGCACAAGAGTTGAAACTTTGTTTATAAAATTAATGCTCCAACCCGGTGTTAGACGATCTGACTTCTCCGTCTCTGCGCCGCACTCGTAGGCGACGAGATTTGCGGCAGAGAAGGAGGAGCAGGAGGAAGAAATACTTCGGTTCAGATTTCTGAACAGCCCAGAGTGCAGCCCTGGAGAGTGATTCCTTCTATTGTGGGGTCCATATGCAGTCTGCGCGGACTCTGTTCTGTCCACCCGCTGAAGCTGGGTAGGTAGAGAGGGCCTGGACAGCAGCATCTTCCATTGCTCTTGTTGGGTAGTTGACGGAATGAGAGGAGGGTGCTCAAGGCTAACGTCGCACACCCCGATTACGGGGCGGAGTGTTGCTACTTCTGAGCAAAATTTACATTCAGCGTTGTAGCGATTCGGATGCATTAAGTGAAGACGCGTAGGTTGCGGGAAGGAGCCCGGATTTTATGAGCCGTAGGGTGGTTTATTGTTCTCTGAAAAGGTCAGGGTAAGGCGAAGGTACGGTCTGTCTCAGAAGGCGATAATGCTGGGTTATCTCCCTGAACGTGACAAGCGGGTGACTGTCCTCGTGCTGCTCCATAGCACGGGAGGTAAAAGCGCAGGCCTGTTGGGTGGGCGTATTTGTTGCCCTCCATTGAAGCGTGAGGGGGTGTCCAGATGAGCTGAATTGAATCGCTTGGGGAGTGGTTTTTTAGCACGCGCAGTGCAGGTCAGGACACCCAACCCGACTGGTAATTCCAGTAGGCTTGCTGGGAATCGGTCACTACCCTCCTACCCCTGTGTGAGTCAGAGCCAGGGTGATGGCTGCCTCTTCTGCTGCCGTCATTTCTTGGGTACTAAGTGAGGTAAACGCAAGAAGGTTGGCTCTTGAGGTAGCCACGATGATGGCGTATTGCTGCCCTCGATGTTTGGAGGCGTCTGTGTAGATAACTGCATGATCCCCACCGAGGGTGTTGTTTAGCGCTTGAGCCCTTGCTTTGCGGTGACCCTCGTCATGTGAGGGGTTCTAAGCACAGGGAGCATCTTTAGTTTTATTCGCCAAGAGTCTGAGAGTACGTCAAGCGAAGTGATATTCTGGGCTGCCCAGCCAATCTGGTGAAGCATGCGTTTACCCACCGCAGTTCTGAGTCGGACCTTCTGGTTAGAAAGATGGCTTTCTATCAGCTGTTCCACCGTGTTGTAGAGCCCCGTGCTAAGCAGCCTCTGTGCAGCCGCACTCATGAGAAGACCAATATCCTGCTCGACCGCCTTTCTAATCATTATATAAAGCATATATATGTCTTCCTTGTTGAGAAGAAGACAGGGGGTTGACGTAAGTGACTCTCGAGAGGACAAAAGCTTCAATTAAGCGAAAGGTACCGGATTCCTTTAGGCCTCGCTTCTTGGTGGCAACTCGCCTGATCATGTGTATGATTTATTTAATGCTGTTTTTGAGGCGCTGCAAGGAGACGTCACTCTTGGTGTTAGCCTCGAGATGTAGGCCCAGGATCTTGATGATGGGGCTTGGAGTGATGGCCTGGCCATCAAGGAGTATTTGAATGTATTCCTTGATTTGGCGTGAGGGCGGACGACAAGGTGCTCTGTTTTTTTACGTGAACACTGGAGGCCACAGGCTTTAGCACATTGGCGTACTAGAAGTGAGATGCCATGCATTGGTGTGAGCTACCTTTTTTTTGTAACTATTAGCACATTAGCAAGGTGCGCACAGGGCCGCTAGAAGGGCGTGAGTGGTCGTGTGACGCTTTCACGTGGCATTCAGCGAGAACGCAAGGGGTAAACCCGTAGATGTGCTTGGTGAGTACACCACCTGTCTTCCCCGTCTTCGCGTGGGCTCGTAGCTAAATCGGTAAGACATCGGGATCTCGCTTTGTTAGTCTATTAGTTCCAGGTTCGATTCCCGGTGGCGCCAGTAAATTCTTTTATTTGTTCACTGGAGTTTTCTGGTGACACCAACGGTCGCGAAAGAACCCTAGAGGTAAAAAGGTAAAAGTAGAGGTAAAAAGCTTTGCTTTAAAACACCAGCTGGGGCCGTATTCTGGTGATCCGATGCGCCTCGGATGCTCGTGACGTCAAAATGACGTAAAATCACCAAAGCTCCGCCCTCGGAGCATGCCTCGGGAGATCGCGGGCAGTACGTCATGTCCGGAAGTGCGTGTCAACGCCTTCCGGGACAATCTCATAACTTTGAAATGCTGCTAGAATGAATAAAATTGTTTAAATATAACAAAGCCTTTCCTGTTTGTGTGTTTTCACGGGCACTGCCGTTGCTGCTAATGCTAGTTTAACAGGTTTACACGCATTTATGTTTTTACTTTGTTCCGTTATGAGGCGCCAGGGAGCGCTGCGCGCCGCACAGCTGTTTTTAAAGGAGGCATATTTGAACGCTCAGTACAGTTGCTGCACAAAGATTTCGTCCCACAAGGGCGTTCTCTTGGGACGAAAAGCGACGTAAACGGTACGCTGTTGCCCGGCAGTTATATATAAGAGGACTGTGACGTGAGTACGATATTTTGATCGATTTTCTAACGCCATGTCATTGTTCGGACACTCTCGCTTGTGCAGTGAATTAAACCCGTTTTTCAAAACGCATGTGTGCGCGTTTTGCACACGATCAGATTGCGTACTTATATTGTCACGAAGCCAAGGATGACGCAGTTGTCTTGAAGGAAAAGTACGTTTATTGTAGCGAACTTGTGCTCCCCTAACAGCTCAAAAGAATACAGAGGCGGCGAAGCAGCGGTCAACAGAGTGACTTGTGCAGGCGAGTGTCGTCGAATCGAATGCCGCGGCGTCTGCTCTGCACGCTTTTATCTTTCGGCGCAAGTGTTTCTCGAACCGTCCATTGAAATACAGAACATTGTAGATCAGAGAAGATTATTCTGGGCTAGTGCCGTTAGGGCGAAACAGTCTGCTTATCGGAATGAGATAGCCCGTGCGGCATAAAAATAAAGAATGGAAGACGCGCTTCGCGGACACAGATAACAGGGCCAGGCGTGGCCTGGCGGTAAAAACAAAGAATAAACAAACCCATACATGGTTCGCGGCAATATCATGGCAAGCTCGTTTTAATTTTTTTAATGAAAGCAGGGCTGCAAGTGCAATGTCAATGAAAAATAGTACTGACCTTCAATCTTTAGCGTCCCGAGGATACGTTACCCGCCTAGCTTTGTTTCATGAGCTATATTAACATGCTATTCTGCGTGACGAACTGCTCTAACAGCCTCAGCATGTATCACGTCACATTGACCACGCCCATAAAATTTTGTGTTTAATCATGCAACTTGAAGTAGTTTGCTCAGTTTTTTTTTAAAACATCCCGAGAATCAAACCGCCTTCCCGCAGGTATTGTTTTCATCCGCGATAACCACTTCTTTCTACAAGCGTAGGTACAACTGTGCAATGAGGTGTAATTTTTGTAAGTTGTATTCTTAATTAGCATATTTTGTAATTCCACTTCCCTATTTAATGCCTCTATCCTTGAGGGTTAAATAGGTAAAGCATATCGCAATACGCTTCGTTAACTAAGATAGAGACCAAATTTTCAACCCTTTGTTGTTGTTTGGCCGTTAAGCTCATAATGAACACATTTTCAGACACACTGCATCTGGAGAGCTGCTGGACGTGGAAGGCCCTGCACGAACAAGCAGTACT
Source organism: Haemaphysalis longicornis (assembly GCF_048455015.1). Taxonomy (NCBI): domain Eukaryota; kingdom Metazoa; phylum Arthropoda; class Arachnida; order Ixodida; family Ixodidae; genus Haemaphysalis; species Haemaphysalis longicornis. The sequence continues at coordinate 1,835,225 of NW_027526329.1, read as the reverse complement.
GTGGGCCTCAACAATAGGTGCCAACTATGAGCACTTCAACAAGCTGGCATTCAAAGCAGTTTTGGCATTGCATCACACATCAATGTGCCCTTCTTTATTTTTGCAATGAAGATAGCATTGGTCCCTGTGCACTTTAAATAACGCTGTGTACGATCACTACAGAAATGCTATAGTTGATTTTGTCACGATTATTTTTTTCCAAGTGTTGGTTACTCTTGGACGGTGCTGCTGCATGCAGGGGAAAAGGAAACAGTTCAACATAACTTGTCACACTCTGATTTATTGAGGAAAAATTCAATACACCTTTGTGGATGCTGTTGTTGGCATATCATAATTATTTTTTACAAGCAGGTGTCCTACATGATAAAAAAACCGCATTATCACTCTTCACAAACCTAAGCAAGCAGTCATCAAAGCACTGAGTGCTAGAATACAGGCGACTATGGGGTAAATGAAACTTTTGTAACCATTTTTCCACTTATCATGAGAATGTCAGAGTAAACCATCACAGTGAACTCTGCGTTAAGAGACAGCCTCCAACATTTTAAGCATGTTTATTTTTTTGTATCAACACTGGAGATGCATACTTGCGTATCGTCTTCTCTTAAGTAAACTGATCTGTCAGGGATTGCCAAACAAAGTCACCGTGCAATGGTTGCGCTATGTCATAATATAACTCTTGACAGGACTGAACTAAATGTGTCCAGAAGAGTCGTCAGTATACTGATTTTTTTTGTTTGTGGTACATGCATCATCATTCTTTGCTTCACAGCAGAATGACGGTTACAGTGTAATAAACAGAATTTTCTGAAGAGAATCTTGCCCGGTCCCTATATTCACAAGGCCTCACGACCCATCAAAACAGTAGTCACTGGCTATCCCAGATCAAGCAACACCGTGTCAAGACATAGTATATAGTGGTCGAAAGCAAAGCAACTTTTTCTGTTATCCTCACACCACCATGTCAAACACAAAACGACAAGAAGCTTCTCTACAGGAAACAATGACGCGTCCGCGCATAGTATATGCTGCTTGAAACAACAACAAAACAACTTTCTCCCAACAAAACAAACACCGCACACCACACACAATCAGAAACGAAAGTTAAAAATGACACGTTTAGTGCCACCAAGCTGTCTGATGATGCGTTGGTTGCCCTGCTCTGCACCTGCCTGTCCTTCAGGAGCAAGAATCCACATGTCGGGGGCAGGCACCTCCTCAGCCGCGTCGTCTGTATCACTGCCCTCGTCCACTTGCTGCTGCTGCAGCTATTGTCGTCTGTCGTTCCAACAGGCAGCCACACAACACACATTGACAATGTTGGCTGCTAGAGGAGGCCTATGAAGAAAAGCTGGTGCTACTGCAGGCAAGGAAAACAGCTCTTGAGAACTGCAATGTTGCACTTCACGACAGACCACATCGAAGCATGTGCGGCATTGTACTTTTCTTCAGGTGTCTGGGGCCTGGATGACGAGCGGGGGGTGTCATGAGCCACGACTCCAACAGGTGGCCACCATCAACCCCAGAACTCGCCACCAGGCTTTACACGTCGCGCGCAACAGTGAACAGCCCAGTCACACAAAGGCACTGTAGTCGGCAGTCACGGTCAGGGCCTTAATACAGGCGTCGCACACCTGAAAGAAATACATAACACAATTATGTACTAAAGCATTAAACAAGTACACAGTTATAAAAAAGGAAAAGGTAATAAACAAGAGCAATAATACAAAGAACTGGGTTACTCAGAACTGATTCATTCCGCAACTGCATGCAACGACGAACGACGTCGCTGTGTTGTATGTGCCTTTTCTTTAATCTTCGTTGTTTCGCGTAGCAGGGGAATTGGAGCATGCAGGCGACCTGAGAGGAAAATTGGTTACTTACAACTATAGAAAGGGCCCTCCCACCCGTCTATGCGGTACAACTGGGGAACACAACCTCCCCTCCCCACCCCGAATTTCGAAATCGGTAAACCCTTAAAACGAGCCGACAAGCTGAACTTGTCACTTTTTCACTATGTGTCAAGGAGGGCAAAACATGTCAGCCGAAGTGACAAGGCGCCGAAGCAGTTGACACATGATGGGGGGCGGGGCGAGGGCGACATACGTTACGAATATATTACACGGTTCGTTATGAAGTCTTTTAGACGCCCAACACGATACGTCATCTTTCTTTATAAGCTTTTTTTCTTTCAAGACGCCACCCTATTCGATACCTGTAAACGTGTTCATTTTAGCTACATTTTTTGACATACCTTTTCGATATCATTTCACTTAAGCGAACATAGGCCGGAGAGTTAACAGATTATTTACATATGCATGCATCTGCTAAGTTGTTTTTTTACACACTATTTGATCATTCACAATTGCGAAATTTATGGGAGATCACTGCCACCCCACGACACCACTCAAAACAAAAGCATTTCAGTGACTGCTTTTCAGACATCGCGCTTCTTTTCCCTTCGATGCAAAACAATGGGGCTACATCATTTTTTGCTTCCGTAACAAACGTAGCCAGAAATAAGTAGTACTTACACCGTGCTTACGTCGCCGGGGTATCCAAAACCCCCGTGTGTCGAGCTCCGTCAGTGCCGACACCACAGTGTGAACGCTGCGACTGGCGGCGGGGTGCGACAGTGTTTCATGGTGGCAGAAAACACTTTGCACACTGTCAGTTGCGAAGAGGGGCAAAGCACGCACAGCACCTTCGTATCTGTTGACACTTTGCTGCACCTCGATGGCCGATAAGGGCTTCCAATTTCAGCGCCTCGGCAACGGCGTGAATGCTGCGGCTGACCGACGGCTGCGTCATGCCAAGAGTACAACCGCTACCGACAATCTGTGAAAGCTGCCGGTAGCGAAGAACCTCAGCGCGCACATCACGTTCGCTTCCGTAGATAGCCCCGTCGCACCTCGAGGCCTAACGTGCTCGTCAAGTGCGTCGCACAGCATCCGCGCCGGGCCCTTCTTGACACGGAAACGGCGCTGAAAGTCGCCGTCGCTCAGTCGACGCTCAGGCACGGGATCCTCCTCCAGCAGCTCCAACAAAAGTGCAAAGACAGGCGGCATATACGCAGCCATCGTACAATCCGATGCGGTGTCAACCGCGCCGGATTTCACCCGCCGGTCGCGGGAGAACGAGCGGGAGCCTTTGGCTACGTGACGTCACCAAAACCGCCAAAATATAGCAAAAATAAAGCCGCGTGACGCAGGCCGGCTGACGTCAACGCTCCGAGCCAATCGCGTGACACCCCATCCGAGCGCCTCCTCACGTGACCGCACCGGATTGCGTCTCGGATCTAATCCGAGGCGCGCCGGATGCCCAGCAGAATACGGCCCCAGGTGACATGCCCGCATGCGCGTCCTGATTGCAGTGCTCCCAAACTTTTCGCGCGCAAACAGCCGTAGGCGTGCTGCCACTTGAAAGGCGACAGTTCAGAGATGTAGGCGTTGGCACGGAGCAAGAATCTTCTTGCTGCGTGGCGTTGGCTGTGCCGGTTATGCCAGCGATGTACTCCCTCGCCACAGATCGCTATACGCCTCGAGCGCGGCCTGTAGGGGCGCCACTGAAATCCCCCTAGCGGCCCGTTTCGAAAGCAGGAGCGGGAGTCCCCGGCCCGCTCCCCCCTGTCGCCGTTGCTTTTGGGGCTCGTTCAAGACAGCGATTTACCGTTTGTCCCCGTTCGAAATACCGAATAACGTGGAGCAGGCACTTTGTTTGCAAGCCTGATGGGTTCACGAGAGTATAAACGTTTATGACGCGATCTTATAAAGATCTATATGAGCGCCGGGCGTGTGTCACAGGCCAGCGTCCCGAAGCGAGCATTTGCACGCAGCTGATTGCAATTCCGCTGCCCTGAAATTTAGTGGCAGTGTCTCTGTAAGCAGTGTTTCCTCCGATGGTCATGTTGCGGCCATACACACTATGGTGTAAATCGACTTTGTGCACTACAAAATCTAGCGGAGCACTCATACCTGACAGCACGCAAGTTACGCCTGCCAATATCACATATCAGATATTGCTCAGTACCCTGAACAAGCCAATGCGGCATAAATTTCGCAAACATTGTACCAAAGAAGTACGATGGATAATGCAAAATTACACTCCGGAGTCAGCACACGACGACAAATTTAATGCTGGGTCATCTTGTCCCGAGGTGAGCGCTCGCAAAGATTCATCTGTTACATTTATCCTCCACGAGAAGCGCGAAGATGGGCTTATAGAGTAATCCGCGACCGCGACCAAACGCTTCTTCGAAACATCGTCGTATGACACAGGGAGACTGCAGAATCTAGCATAAACCGAAATCAGAGACCCTTATCATATACGACACTCTTCAAACGAGCCCGTGTGTATGAGATTTCGGCGCACGTTAAGGATCTTCAGGTGGTCAAAATTAATCCGGAGCCCTCCACTACGGCGTGCCTCATCGTCTCCGTTGCGTCGGCGTGTTAAACCCTGCAATCAATCAATCAACTCTTTCAACGACACCTCGTATTTCTTGTGAACTGCCTACCCTGTATTCTTCGAAAAATGCGTCCGCCGAGTGATCAGCCGATCGTTGAAGGCGAAAAACAAACGAAAAGTAAACACGCAGCTTGTGTGTGTGATTACTAAAACGTTCATTCGTTGATTTCGCTCCGCATTTGTAAACAAACGATAGTTGAGCGCCCTCCTGCTCACCCCCCCCCCCATGTCTAGCGAAATATCAGTGCATTTCGCATCTAGTTGGTCTGGTAAATACTACCTTGCTCAAACAAACGTCTTGAGCATTTCAGAAGCTGCTCTCGGTTTTTTTTTTTTCATTCCCGTACGACTATTCTATTTATTCCTGACTTGCAGACCATTCATTTTCCCGTGGTTTCATTAACATATACCTTGGTTCTTACTATACGGCATGAGTGGGCACATATCTGACAATGCACAGCCTTTGAGTGTACTTAACATTTTCGCGTGGCTTATATTCCCATAAAAGGCACAAGTTTTTGTCAGCTATTGGGTTATCACATCCCCGAAATATATTTTTCTACGACGTACATATTCGAAGCAAAGCCGCATTTGTTGTTTGCGCTGCAAAACGAACCAACCTCTTACAGTGCCAATGTCAGGTCTAAATGAGGTGACAATAAATAGAATTCACTTGTGCTGACGTGTTCGAAGGCGACAGTGGTGATATGCTGCTGCCGTCGCCGACGACCGCAAGAGCGGCCAAGAAGCGCGCAGAACCGCCTCCCCGGGTAGCTCTTGTTGGCGTTCGAGCGCTCTACCAAGACGCAGCTGTTTTTTTAAGCGCCCTAAACGTTCAGTTAGCTTACAGACGTCACCATAACAAGTTGTTTAGTGCGCGGAAAGGCAAAGAGAAGCGAAAGAGAACCAAAACACTGCATGACCACCTATCAGCCACGCAGCGCTAATCCCGCAAACGCCGCGGAGAAGCGGCGGCAGGCGGCGCAGCGATCGCGAATCTCGAGGCGTATAGCGATAAGCACAGGCAACCGTTATCGTTTGCATCGGTGACCTGTCGCTTTTTAAGCGGCAGCATGCTTATGGTTGTTTGTGCACCGAACGTTTGGGAGCACTGTAATCACGAGCGCGCGCCGGAATGTGACTTCGTGCTTTTTTTTTTTATATCGCGACCTCATGCATGAGTGATCTGAAAAATACTACGGAAACGATTTGTTCGGAAGCTTTGCAAACTGCTTTGCATCTTTCTATTTGGATTTTTTTGCCTACATTCGCTGCTTTAAAGTTCACTGCTTTAAAAGCTCGCTAAACGTTCGCTAATCCTCACAAATGATCTAATTCGGCAAAAATACAAAAAAATTGGGGCTCCAATCCACGCCGTGAACGTAGTTGGACTGCGAAGAGGAAAACGGCACTCACACTGACTACCAATGTGACGTCACTGGAATTCTCACACGCAGCTCTACAAAGAGTGAAACCAGAGATAAGTGAAATGTACTTAATCAAACTTTCTATTACTGCACAACGACATGTACGACTGCTTTATGTTCTTCTTCTGCTGGCTGTTCCACTGCTGTCTTTACTTTTGTCAACCCAGCGTACCTGGATTAAAACTAAGAAGCTGCATCCACACACGCGCGCACGCACGCACACGAACGCACGCACACACACGCACGAGCGCGCGCGTGTGTGCGTGTGTGTTGGCGCACGCGCACACGTACGGATGCACGTGCAAGAACACATGCACTTTTACACACACAGACACGCACGCACGCACGCACACCCACACGCACGCATGCACGCACACACACACGCATGCACACTCACACACGCACCCGAGCGCGCGCGTGCACGCACACACCGACGATTTGTAACACACCCAAAACCCGAAACACCGCTTCGCTTTAGCTCCACATTACCCGTTTCTTCTTCAAGGCGCCAGTAACGCACGCAGGCTTTAAAAAATGCGACTTATTTAGAACCAGGACTGATACAATGAGGAGGCAAAGCACCCACGGAGTGTGGTCTACTCCGGGGACGGCACGAGCTTTTCCGCAATGCTTGAAGCTTCTCCGCAATACTCACAATTTAAACCCTTCAGGAACCTAGGGGAATCAATATACTAAAGCTATATTTTGTATAGTGGTAGTGTTCACTCCCAGGATAACATGTTAAGAAAAAGTTTGCAGAACATTTTGAAAATTATGAGTAATCGTGCTGGAAAGATCGCCGCCCATAGAGGTACGCGCGTTCCGGAGCTCCTAGTTGCCGATGGCTTAACTAGGCGTGAGCCGGAAAGCTGGGAATGAACGCGCAAGTAACACGCGTAGGAGTTCAAAAATGCAACTTATTTGGAACCCGAACTGGTACAACGTCGAGGTGAAGCCCCCAGTGAGTGTGGTCTACTTCAGGGATGGCAGGAGCTTTTCCGCAATGCTTAAAGCTTCTCCGCAATACCCACACTTTAAACCCTTCATGAACCTAGGGGACCCAATATACTGAAGCTATATTTTATGTACTGGTAGTTTTCACGCCCAGGATAACCTGATAAGAAACACATTGCAGAAGTTTCCGAAAATTTTGAGTAATCGGGCTGAAAAGATAGGTGCCCCTAGAGTTACGCTCGTTCCTGAACCCCTGGTGGCCGACGGCTGAACTAGGCGTGAGCCGGCACGGCCGTGCTGGAGGAGCGGCGGGCGCGCAGTTTCATACGGCCTGCGCACCCAAGAAGGAACCAATACAGCAGATTCTTTACAGTGGGGGCGCTTCGAACCAACCCTCTGCCCTTCCAACCCGCCTTTCTGTTAGTCGACGCATCGCTTCTGGCCGAGCGCAGCTGTGTGTTTTTGACAGTGCGCTTCGCTGCCGGCGGGCCGCTCAGCCCGACCGGAGCGTGAATAGCAGAATCACGTTTAGCTAAGCGATAACCCTATCTCCCTCGACGGGAAATCATTCGCGTCACTGGTCGTGCCCTGTGCGTGTGCAAACCAAGACATCATCCGAAAGTAAAAATAAAAAAATAAGAAATGATATTTCAGTCACGGAAAGTGCCGTGTTTATTTGCCTGTCTCACCATTTTCATATAATACAGTCGCTGATAAGATATGAAGACCTCGCATATTTTTCGTCATGCGCCCCGCGTTGAAATGTTTCTTTCAAATGTTTGATTCGGCGCTTCCGAATGATAATGATAGGCTGTTTGACCCTAATAGACCGAAAATTCAGAAGGGGGTAAGGAATCAACTATTTTAAGAACGCCCATGTAAATTAACACTGGCAGGTATCACTTGTAGCCACGGCAGGGCTAGGGCAGCGGCAAATCCGCGCGCACCGCTCCTCTACCCCGCCCGTGCTGTGGGTCAACTGGCGAGGGTTGGTCCGAAGCGCCACGAACTAGCGGCGGTGAAAGGTGGGAACTATACCCGAAGCGCAGGCCGTATGAAACTGCGCGCCCGCCGCTCCTCCAGCCCTGCCGTGGAGCCGGAAAGCTGGAGATGACCTTTTGCTGGCGTTGGGCATTACGAGGGAGAGAGCCTAGAAAGCTTCCGCACTTGCTTCTGTGGCCATTTCTCTCTCAGCACGTACAGGGGGGACGCCCTGTCCGGCCAACAACAGATCGAGGTCGTGACGTCACAGCCAAAAGTCACGTGATAAAGGCATTTTCGTCACTTCCTGGACCGTGGGCTTTTCTTTTTTTTTTACTTTTATCGCGAAGGCACTGCGCATAGCATCAAGAAGCTATGCACTGCGGTAAGGTGTTTTTTTATCACTATTGCGCAGGTACATACGCCCTTCTGCAGCGGTAGGTTCGCTTTGGCGTTTGTTTGATGCCCGAGTTTGTGTCAACGTAGCCGCGGGTCAACGTCGTGGACGGTTGCTTACATGATTGTCAAGTGTAGCGTCGAGCTGTTGGTTGATGAACGCGCCGCGTATCTGCTTTAAGCGTGCTGTTCATGTTGCCTGTTCGAGTCACTGACTCCACCATAACTCCGCTGTAGTACCAGTACCAGGCCCATAAAAAGTTTGGATGACCGATCGGCCACCGCTAACTAGCGCCGCTTTCACCGCTAGCGCCGACAGGCTTTACCGCAATGCACCTGTGACGTGCGGCTAAAGGACAGGCGGAAGGAGTTGAAAAATACGAGCGCTACAAGAACAACGGACGAGAAAGGCAAGCAGCTGTCGTATTTGTCGTTCGTTCTTTTCATACGCTGGTATTTAGCGCTCATAATTTTTTTAAATGCAGAGCATTTCAGTAACTCACGATGTCACCCGCGTTGGCGTCCGTAGTCCGCACGCTCACTGCGCATGCGCGTCGAGTCGAGGCGATAGCGAACACTCTCTCGCGAGGGGCATTGGATTGGATTCGAACACTCTCTCGCGAGGGGCCTTGGATTGGATTCGATTGGATTGGCTTGGATTGGATTGGATTGGCTTGAATTGGATTTGGATTGGATTGGATTGGATTGGATTGGATTGGATTAAAGTGGATTGCGTTGGATTGTGTTGCGTCATAGCCGCGGCACGTTGCGTCATAGCCGCGGCAGACGCGCTGGGGCCGGCGCATGTGCAGTACTCTCTCTTCCGCGGTTTCCTCTCCTTCGGGCGCGCTGCGCATATAACCGGTGTGCCGTTCTCCGGCGAAGCAACATCCGCGCTTGGCTCAAACACCTAGAGTCCACGCCGCTTTACAAGTACGCCAACGTCGTCGACTGGGACCGGCTTACGCAGTCCCCTCAACGTATATAAGCGGCGGAGCGCGCGTTCGGAGTTCAGTCAAGGGCGTCTTTGCTTGGCTTTCGCTTGACGTGACGTTTTGCTTGACTCGAGTAGATGCGACGCATTTACTCGAGTTCCCCCCGTGGGAAGACGCGGGCGGCTTTTTTTATTTTATTTTGTCAATATCATAGACCAATTCAACCAAAACACGTTTCGAAGAGAAAGGTGCTTTAGGAGAGCACTTTAATTCGAAAATATTTGTTCCTATTAAAAGCTAGTTCAATAAAACAGCTTTAAAAGCAGAATTTCATATCCTCGCAGCCCTGGTCTCTACAGAAGCTCCTATAAGATATATAACTAGAAGGGTTGCGGGCTTTTAGTTAAGACATTTTGTAGTGGTAGCAAATATTTCATCTCGTACCGAGTACCTATAGCATGGCAGAAAAAAAAGGAAGCAGCATCAGTAACCCAGACAAGCTGTTTTGATACCACAGTTGAAGTAAGGTCAAGTGGCAGGCTTTATCCATCTTGCACAAGAACGGAACCGATGGCTGTTTAATAAGTGGGTGGCCTCTTCTGGTTTACTTGGCTTCCTTTGCATTCTGGCTGCCTGTTTGTGAAATCTACCCGTGGGTATTCTAATTCCTGTGTGGTGGTAGTGTTGTTCCTCATAGAACAATATTGTAGTAATGATGTACACTGTCTCACCTTTTGAATAAAGCCAAGATGTAGGTTGCATACATTGTAGGGCTGGGTGTCGGTTAAAAGTTTTATCCGATTAATCTGTCTGACCGTTTTAATCCGATTAGCTTTAATCTGGTAATTAATCAATTAATCGGTAGTGTTGGTTTTGAAAGAAAAATGACCAAAAATAATATTTAATGGAATCCATACACCGATGATAATAATAAAATGCTTCTCCGTCCCAACAGTTTTAATTGCTATCATCTCTGAGCATACTTGCATTGTTTTCTGTTGTAACGTCACGCAGGCTATTTGAACACAAATATGGTCCTCGGCATGCACACAATTTCAACGCGGTACTCCTGTTTCGGTTTGCTCACATGACTTCGACCGACTAAAAAATTAATCGCAACTAAAGCATTAATCGGAAAGTTGATCGATCAATCGCCCACCCCTAATACATAGTCCATTCAAAAGCACCACATAACGTTTACCGAGCCACAATTTGTGCCTTTTGTAATTTGCACTGGGGACAAAAATTAAAATTTGCCACAATGTGCTACAAACACCTCAGACATAGGAATGTAAAAGGGATCACCAGCACTTTCTTTTCAGTGGGTGAGTTGGTAATAGCTGAACCGTTTTTGCACCACCTTCAGCAGTTATAAGGGGACAGTGCATTCTCATTAGGTGAAGCAGAAGCCATTGAATGAAGATATTTACTTTCTCTAAGAGCACTGCATGTGGTTTTTCTCTTCTAATAAAGCCTTTGCACTTTATTGAGTATAGGAGCCACACCACCATGCATGATAGTTTTGATTACAGTGCCGTTACCTAACTCTGTGCTTGTGATGTCGGCTCAGAAGAAACTTCACTGAAACAAGCATTGAAGCCAACTTGTGTTCTGAGGCCCTGTTGCACCTAACACCGACTTTTTTCCAGGAGATTCAATTGCAATAAAAAGCTGTGCCCAAACAGCCTCGTATCTTTTCCAATTTCTTTTGTGCATTATACTACTCGCTTTTTCTCCATAGATGTTAACTCTTGATGGCTAGTGTTAGTCTCACTTGTAGCTTACGGACTAATTATTAGGTGAAGCCATGCAGACTTTTAGTGGGTGATGTACTGGATCTCTCATGTAGCTAACCGACGGGAACTTTTGGGCGGCTTCACACGTGTAAAGTGCAAAATTTGGATGAGACAAAGAAGGATGACATGACCAAGTGCTACTTCCAACTAGGATTTATTGGTAAGATACACTCGCATATATACAGGCAAAATTTTGACACGAGACAAAGGATGACCGGAACAAGGGCAACTAAGTATTACTGGTAGAGTACAATCGTGTATATACAGAAACCGTGCGAACATCAGCAAAAAAAGCAAATTCCTGCACACAAAACAGTTATGCACCGGCACATAATAATATTTGTGACGCAGCTCATGCCCTGATGTACAAAGTATAACTAGAGATTTTTTTTTTATTGGGTCAATTTCCATCGGCGATGGAGGAGGAGAGGGAAGGAAAAAGCCGTGCGAACAGCTTGACAAGCCCTATCCCCCCTCCTGGCTACAGCGATTGGCATAGCACTGACAACAACAACAATAACAAAAAAATAAAACGAAATCAACTTTTCAATATGCAGTACACAAAATAACAATCCAAAAATAGCAGTTAATACGTTATACATAGTCATGCAAACAAAAGTCATGGGCACATGGAAGAATAATAAGCAAGAGAAATAAACAGTATACATAGCAATATTAATTTGACGTAGTGGTAAATCGTACCATGGCAACGTAATACAACTTCTATATACGCGCTAATTATCCATAAAGAAAATACGAACGTATCCGATGTACAACGCAATAAAATTCTCACTTTAGATCGGAACTTTAGGCAAAATTCCCATTTTTTTCCTGGAGTCCCTGTAAACTTTGTTGAACATATAAGCACGAACTACAGGGATTAAATTAATCAACTGTTGATAGTGCCTATAAGGGCCTATTTTTAGATTCGTGTCTATATTGGCTTTTTGTTGCCCTAAAAATGCCTTTTTAGGCTTGCTGAGTCCATTTTACGTAACGTGTTGCACCAAAACATACCAACAGAGTCAACTCTTCAGAACCTATACCTGCTATCAATGTGCAAGGACATTAAAAATTCACAACTTAGTGACTCATGCATATGGATTTCAGTGGACAGGGGATTACATGTGTCCAGATTGAAAAAGTGTGAGGGCCACTCCAACTAGAAGTCTTTGGAGAGAAACTTCTTCCTATCGGAAACAGTACAAGGCAGGGAGCAGATGTAGAGGCAACTTTGAGGGCAGAGATTTTTTAGTCTTAAGAAAGCAGAAGGACCTTGAGGCAGTAATTTGGCAACGAGTTTGGTATGGTGAGGGGAAAATGTGGTCGGCAAAGGGGTTAGAAGCATTCAGGCTGTGTCTTTGCAATCACCGGATAGAAATATTGAATAGTGACCATGAATATGCTGGAGGACTCAAAGCATCTTCCTGTCCCAGTGCTTTACTGAGCTGATTAAGCTAGTGTACATGTGTGTTCCTGCATTGAGCATTTGCAGTTTTGACAGTATAATGCACAGCTGAGAGTTTCAAAGGCAATTGGAGTGACAATAGCATGAGTACAGGTGACTATTGACATCTCGATGGGGAAGGCTTGCATAGGTGACTCTTCCTTCTCTCAGTGGAATGGCTGCTTCTATGGGCAACCCAAAGTGGGTATCGGAAATAGTAGTCATGGGTGTATAACGCCATGGGAACAGGTGTTCTGGTCAGGGAAGGCTCGCCATAAAAATAAGAATACAGCGCTTTGACCACTCACCGCTGGATGAACTTCGCTTTGCTCTGATTAAGTTTGTGATGATACTGAGCTGGGTGTGTTCTAAGAAAACAGAGGGACAATAAAATACCACAACACTGCAAATGGCTTATCTGCCAATATTCTCGTCCTGTACCATCACTGGGTGCAATTAGGGCAGTTACAACTGCAGGAGGTGCATATAAGACAGGCTTACCACTTGCTGTAGCTATAAGGCCTGGGACGTGCAGTTATCAAACTTTACATGCCTTCAGCTTCCCGCTGATTTACGATTTAAAGGTTGCTCTTTTCACTATTTAGGCAATGTAAAATAGTATGCATGCAATATGTAATAGCATGTATGTAAGGCACTTGTATTTGGAAGCCCGCATCATACAGCTGCCTGCAAAAAATTTCTGCCCGTGCAAGCATCGCACTCAGCCATCAAGAGCGCAGACATCAAGGGCGATAGCAAGCTAAGTGCAATGGCTAATCTCGCCTTTACCATAAAACAAATTCTTCGTTAATGGGACTGACCTCTTCAGCTTTCATTAAAGGCTCTCTCTCTCTGTCTCTCTCTCTCTGTCACCGTGGAATTCATAGATGTACCGGAACACGGTGAGCTCGACCACGCCTCGTTTGCGCATTTACCTGTCACCGCAATAACAAGCCGAATGTGGTACGTCCAGCGTGGCACCCCAATGCACACAATCATTTCCACATCACTGAATTCGCTGCATCACAGCACGGCATATCCTCGCTTGGTGAACTCTTTTGCTGCATGTTGTTGCTGACGGCAACGTGACTTGTTTTCTTGTAGGATGTGGGCGCGCACAACTAGTGGTGTCACACTTCGTCCTAGATTCTTCAGGGAAAAGATCGGTGTTGTCGCCGTTTCACCTGCGAGGGCTCAAGGTGACGGCTTCATTCGTGAGCTGGCTCAAAGAAGCAGAACACGACGCCGAGGGAGACTTCGACGATACACTTCAACATATCACGCGGGTATCATCTACGTTGAAAGAAACCAACTCGGGCACAGAACAAATTCCCAGGGGCAAAATGACGCAATAACAACAATAAAAAAAGCGGCGAAGCGACCGTAGCTCACACACAGTGCCTTTGGCAATCGCCTCCAAATGCTTTGGCTGAAGCCTTGGGTGAAACTTCTGACCGCGGTGCATGGCTTCTTGATGCTATGCGCATGCCTTTGTGATAAAAGTAAAAACAAAAAAAAAGCCCACGGCCCAGGAAGTGACGAAAACGCCTTTGCCACGTGACTTTTAACTGTGACGTCACGACCTCGATCTGTTGTTGGCCGGACAGGGCGTCCCCGTACAGGGCCGTCCACGCTAGGTGCCAACACGGCGCAGCGTGGCATTGCTCCGAAGAGCGCCAGCGCACAATCCGCGGCCGCGCATCGAAGCTAAGCGGCGCAGGCGCACAGGGGCTTGGAGGCGGGGCTTCGTGTCGTCTGCTAGCGCGGGAGAGCGCCGTGCCTGCTTTGCCGTGAAGCACGCCTAACTGTAGGCATGCTTGTAGCGTCTAAGCGCGCTGCGATGGCGTTGCGGGAAAGCGCACTTTCCTTACTGCTTACCATTCCTTACTTACTGCTTACCTTTCCTTACCCTTAAGAAACGGACGGAAGGAGAACTGCAGATCCAATCGCCAACTCAAGGTATGAGTAAGTGTGGTGGACTACGTTACGGTGGGTATTCTGTTTATAATTAAATAGGCATGTTCCGGAGGATGCTAGAACGTTTTAGATGAGGCTACCTCGAACATTCGTGTCGTAAGAGCACCAAAAAGAATTATGTGCATTAAGGTCGCCTAAAAGTATGAAGGGTTCGGCCAGCTGATCTACAGCTTCTCAAAATCAGAACTGGTGAACTGAAAATAAGGAGAGATGTAGAGCGAGCATGCATTTATTGATGTATAAATACTACTGTGCGAATTTTTACTGCCCCAAGTACAGTTTTTATATGAAGTTGCGATATGCTATGGCAACACCACCTGTATAAAATTGCCTGACGCGTCGCCCGCTTTCCAATTGGAGCGGTAGGGACGCTTAGTTCAGGCACTCATCCGTCACTGCTCGCGAGTAGCGAACACTGCACCCACTCCTACAGCATGTGCCTGTCACCTTGCCTCGAAGGCGTCGAAGTGCCGCCTGAGGAACACTAGAGAAACTGCCGACTATTTTGTATATTTTCCGAAAGCGGCGCTGGCTGGCGGACATGAAAGCACGTAGGAAGGCTACGAAGCAGGAAAGGGTAAGAGACAGCAACAGGAGAGGGGCTGTTTGGCCACTTTTCGCACACTTGCTAGGCAAGCACACTACAGGCGGCGTTGGCTATAGATTTTGGGCTGACGATAGCAACACCGACCAAAGATTTTGTGCAGCCATTCTTGTTCTTTTTAAATACATATCCGGTTTAAAAAATTGTTTTTTGTTATTTAGGTACATCTCTCGAAGGCACATACAACTTGGCGTATAGGTGTGTAATATCTCATATGCGACATCTATGCTTTCAAGAAGGCTTGCACAGTTCCATTGTACTACGTTTTCTTTTCCCATCTTTTGTAGTTTGGACGACTGGAATGTGTGCATCTTTCTGTACGGTCTTTCCCAGCAGTAATTGTCGCTTTTTGCGCTTCTCTTTAGGCTTGGACGTCGTTACCTCTTCTTTGCTCTGCGCCGCAGGCAAAAACGGTCCCATGTAGTTGGTTGCTGTCGCAGTACCCGATGGCTCCAGTTCCTTAAACCACGCACCCCGATCGGTTATCAGCTGAAACTGCCCCAAATAAGTGTTCGGGGTGCGACGGGTGACAATGGTTGTGCATCAGGGGTGCAAGCTTTTCGGATCCCCGTCTCTATCTTGTTCATGCCTTCAAGTGTAACGAGGGCCAGGGAACTGGAAACGGCGGGAGCTGTACTGCTCCAAAAAAGCGACGGTTACCCCCGCAACCGATCTCGGCTAGACGAGGAGTTCGGTAACGCGTGGGACTACAGCTGGGAGCCCAGTGGCGGACAAGGGCGGGCGCAGATCAGCCCCGGTGACCTGGGTTACCGCAGAAACAAAGCACCGCTCCACTTTCCGGCGAGCTGATTCGGCGCACCTAACCAGAGAGAAAGAGGCAAACCTCTCCCGCCCCTCCAGGAAAGTGACGTTTCCCATGACTTTTATGTTTATTCTCTTCTTGTCCAAGTGTAACATTTTCACACCCCCTCTATAGTACGTCGGGCGTGAACTCTAGCAGTTGATGCACATGAAGTCTTGCAAACTACTATTACAAGAGGTGTGGTCATGTGATGAACATTTCTCGCAAGTTATTCGTGTCCGAGAGAGTCTGAGCCATAACCTAGCCTGTGGCGCTTGTAGCGGCGCCTATGGTTGGGCATGTAAGTACAAATTTACCACCAGTTCAAGCCTGCATTCGCATGGTCTGGGAGTGTTGAGCGATGTAATGTCAGGATATTTGGTTTTGTGGATATTTTCTTGCTGTCACTTCGCACCATGATGCACCTCTCTGCTTTAACACTTTAACCGTTTACGCCTTTCACTAGGGCAGCATCCGTCTCCTTAATCAGTTTTCACACCGAGATAACACCCTGATAGCATTTCAGCATCCGATTGGATGCGACCCTGGTTTTCAGACCGACAATGCGGTTTTAGACGGCTTGTTCCTGATTATTCACTTCGACGAAGGGCATGGGTTTTTTTGTTTTTGCGTCGGTGAGGCTACTTTTAAGGTACCGACCATATCTGGGTGAAGACTAATATGATTCGCCAATAGAAATATCAGGGGACAGAGATACCTACTTTACGGACTCTACGCCAGTGGCCAGTGATGTCCCCGACCTTAATACCGGATAGACATCGCTTGGTCATTGCATCGTTCAGCTCCTCGATGTGTTTACACCTGCGCCGCTGTGTGGCTAAACGAGACCTAGCCGATCGCCTATAAAGGATCGACCCAACAACTTTATCTTCAGTTGCCAAGGAGGACCTTGCGCACACATAAGGCACAAAGCGTCGTTCAGCTACCGCACAGCAGTTGGTGCTTGTTCCGCAACCTGTAGGTGCTAATGCCCCTATTGTGTGTACCTGCCTTGTCCCCCGCAGTATCTTTGTGTTACGTATAGTACTTGACACGGTTTGGCGTGGACATTTTGTATATTTCTTGCCCTACTGGGAGGAACTCTTTTCAGGGAAAAACAATTTCACCTCTTAAATGGCCGCACGTAGACAAAATAGGCAACAACATGACTTGGTTGGCATTGCCTTCTACAGAAATAGAAAATCGGGCTTATAAGGTTGACCCTCTAAGAAAGGAAATCGTTTCACTCAACACCGAAATATCTAACTTCGAAAATGGGAGACTCCCAAATGTAGTCGTTTTCGGAGTGGTCGACGATCAATGAGAAACTGAGCCCGATTTGAAACGCACAGTACTCAATCAAATCTTTGACGAGAAGGTAAATATCTCCTGGAGGTGTTTTCGCATCGTTCGTAATAATAGAAGGCCCTGTAACCAACGGCCCGTGATTATATTCCTTGTGAACTTTACCAAAAACAAACAGGTTTTCTTGAACGCTAAGTAACGTAGGAGTATAAAGCTGTATATCAAAAATGATTACTCTAGAAAACCACTTCACAAACGTACACGTTTGTGGTAAAGCGCAAAAAATTAAAAACTGCAAGAAAAAATATAAGCCTCATACAGGCCATTCTCTGAGTCTACAAGAAAACCTCGCATGAAACAATACACAAACCTCAAAATTAAAAATGAGCTGTCCTTAGTTTTCCCGAATAAGCGCCTGCCCAAATGCTTCTCAGGCTAAGTAGCTCCGACGTTTAACCATAAGCGGTCGTGGCATTGTAAATGAACCAGATAAAGTCGAATCTATCACATTGTGTCATAACCCATACGTTAGAGGTATTCGACTTAGTCTTAGTCTAGTCTTAGTCTTAGTCCAGCGAGTGTGGCGTTGTAGTTGAGAATAAATGTAGAATTGACAGTATTATTTGGCAACAGATATGTGACTATAACAGCCTTACCTTGAAAGTACCATGTTGCGGGGGATTTTTTGTTATTTTTCCGGTTTATAGTCCACCCGAATTTCAACCTCAGTTCTTGAATTCTTAGTATGCCCAAGTGTAGGCATTTCTCTATCATAGGAGTATTATAGAAGGTGTGTTAGCTTACCTAGAGTTAATGCTTATCCTAGTCTCAGAAGAAGTACTCACGTGTCTTACTCTCGCGGTATCATGTTAAGCTACCGTATATACCAAACCTTCGCACAACCCACGCGCGTTTCTGGATCGATCAATTTGATACTTGACCTAGTTGCCCTCAGCTGTTACATTGATGCTTTTCCCGTGATGATTACCTATGGCATTTCTGAAGCCTAAATAGTAGTATATTTCTGCGTTCTTCAAAATATACGTTCCCGTAGGCCTCGCGCCAAGCCTATCTTTGCCAAAAATTGTCCGAGGCCGCACACCGGGATCTTTGTCTGACCAGGCTAACTGACTCCGATTCCGAAAGAAATATGAGATTTTGTTTACCCTGATCTAGCAATTTTATACCAACCAAAATTGTGTATGTACGCAAAATAATTCCCTGGATGACGAGTACGATGTTTTTTATCGAAAAAAAAATCAAACGACAAAAACTACAAGCGGGAGACCATGGCGCCTTTAATACCACCCAAAACACTCTTAACTGTGCGGTCGCAAGCTCCAAGCATAGGCGGTTTAAGAACTTTGCCCGAATTAGCAAACATACACCTCAGGTGTTTTGGCGTTTATTGTCAAGTGGGAAAAATTACAAAAACAACTTAGCCATGGTGGTATGCTCTTTGTTTATCTTCCTCAAATTGTCTAGTATTTATATGGTTATTTTTAAATAATTTTGTTTTTATCAACAAAACACTCTCGAGAAACTCGGGCCAAGAGAATACTATTTTTCTAGATTTTGTGAAGCTTTTGATGCTCGTTCTTATGCTCGTAAGCATCCGTATTTCTTTCTCATAGCAATGGGCTATTCGTTCGCATAGGTGACGAGCAGAGCGCTGAAGTTTCGGAGTGAAAAAAACGGTTTTTCCGCCCCCTCAAAATTGTAATTTAGGCATAGATAGGTGATAAACGGTACCGCATAATATATGCAAGCTTCTATATTATTTACTCGAGCGGCGTATTTCAGTGCAATTTTTTGGCTTTTAGGAAACACAGGAGACAAACGTCAGGATTTGGAAAATGTAAGTTTATTTTCTTCGTAAAATACAGTCAAGTGCCGCAATTTCAACATAGTAAAGGAGGTCTAGGATGGCGCAACACTGCGCGAACGACTGCGGAAGCAGTGGCAGATAAGCCTCCTTTCAATGTTTTCGGTCCAGAAGGGCTGCCTCCTGTCAGTCATTGTCTGCTTGTACGGGGAAAAAAACCACTCCACTGCACGTGAAGGTAGCGGAGGTCACTTGTACTTCGGCAGGTAAGATGGTTTACTCCCTTTGTAATTGTGGTATGTCCTTCGCACAGAACCTCGACAGTTCCTTCATCGAGAAATACCGGGATTGATGACAAAGACCGGTATAAGCTTCACTATAGCCCTCGCAGCAACCGACTCACTAGGAACATTTGCGAACCTTTCCTGGGCGTCAAAAACTAGCTAGATATTTTCAATAACGGTGGTGCCCGAACATTAAAGTTTCTTTATGAGCAATGTCAAGCACATGAATGAGCACACAAATATGCGAAATCAATTTTACGTTTTCCGTGATGAAGAACTTTCTGGGCCCTTTTCATGGCGGCAATCTTGTGTTCTGGAAAGCTGTTAATAACAGCTCTAACACTGGTAAAGTGGTGGTTGCAGTACTTCACTCCCTTCACCCAAGTTCCCCAGAGGGTAACAGAAAAACAGGCTCTTGTGGAAGAGTCACAACCGGCCGCGGCTCCCTCAAGGCATGAACGCGGTAAGGGGCCTTGAAGAACAGCGCCTTCCCAGCAGCTATGAGTTGGCTGACCGGTCTATATACTTTCGTAGCTCATCACCTAGCCGATAGATCGCGTGGGCAGGACAAATGGCGTTCAATAATTCTGGATAAAACATTCAGAAGTGCACAGCCATAAGAATATAAGCTGCTTCATTTGTGTAAAGCAGCAGTACTCGGTCATCGTGCGCTCCGGAGGGTTACAGAAGCTGCAAAGACGAGTTCACAATGTAGGCGATGGCCTCCCCGGTAGTTCATTTTGGCTCTTTTGACCGGACGGGGAAGTGAATTTTTTTCTCCTGTGTCCATCTTTCCTGCAACAAAGTTACCGTGTATTAGTCCAGTCCCATCTCTCTTGTCGTACACAGAAATCTATATGTATGATTCCCCTAGTAGTCTTACAATGTCTTGCATCTTCGAGTACAGGGGTCGCAGTTACACATTTGGAAGAGTCGACTCGACTCTGGTGGTACGCTTAGGTGACAGTACTTCTGCGAAAAATTCTTTAAAGTCTTGTTTTCGATCTTCGGCCTAGGAATTTTAGCAGTAAGTAATGCTTCGCATTGGTGTGCGCTCCATTCACGTTTTCTCCCTCGAGCGAGAATTTCAAACAGGAACAATTGTCCCGATGTTGACCGGTGGTTTGCGCAGAGCAGTGGCGTGGTGCAATGAGGTTGTTTTTTAGTGCTGCAGCAATAAGATTTTTTTTGGGTATATGAGCGAAGAAAAGATGAAATCTCACTGAGGCATTCCGTAGCGCACGTTAAACATTCATATGGTACTCTCGCCTTTACTTGTGTTGAGCGTCAACCATGACAACACCTCAGTAAGTGGCCCAGTGTTCCAACCATGTCATACGAGGCGTGGATTTCAAAATTCAAGGTGCCTATGCAAGACTTCGACCCGCAATGTGCCGGAAATTTACAATGGGAAAGCCCGTTCCCGAATTCGATTATAAATATTACGGAAGAGTAATAATAGCAGTCCTCTCTGAATGTCCTAAAAATTCACCTTATTCGCACTGGTCCTGAGGTCATTCAGAATGAATGCAGCGTAAGCACTGTCAGAGTCCCGTGCAAAATATTGTTACCTAAGGTCAAGCAGAAAGTATTGTCACGAAGCCAAGGATGACGCAGCTGTCTTGAAGGAGAAACAAGTTTATTCGAGCGAACTTGTGCTCCCCTAACAACTCAAAAGAATACAGAGGCGGCGAAGCACCGGTCAACAAAGTGACTTGCGTCGGCGAGCGTCGCAGAAATCGAATGCCGTGGCGTCTGCTGTGCAGCCTTTTATCTTTCGGCGCGAAAGTTTCTTGAACCGTCAATTCACATCCAGAACATTGTAGATCACAGAAGGTTATTCTGGACTAGCAGCGTTAGGGCGAAACACTCTGCTTAGCTGAATGAGATAGCCCGTGCGGCATAAAAATAAAGAATGGAACACGCGCTTCGCATGGGACAAAGATAACAGATCCCGGCGCGCCCGGGCATTAAAAACAAACAATAAACAAACACGCATATGGTTCGCGGCATTACCCCCCCTCTTAGAGTGCATCGACCCCATGCTAAAATAAAACAACAGTCCGAACAAACAGCAACAACAAAACAACAACAAAAAAGTTCGTCATCTTGCGAAGTACGTTTTGAGGCGAACCACGTGGACGACTACGGGCCTCGTGCGTCGTCGTGATCTGCCGGAATCACCACTGGGGATCACTTCGTAGGTTAACTGGCCAACACGTCGTAGAATCTGGTAGGGTCCGAAATACCGTCACAGAAGCTTTTCACTGAGTCCGCGTCGTTGAATGGGAGTCCAAACCCACACACGATCCCCCGGTTGGTACTCGGCGTCTCGGCGTCGGAGGTTGTAGCAGCCGGCATCCACCAGCTGCTGGTCCGTTATTCGAACTCGAGCGAGCTGGCGGGCCTCCTCCGCACGTTCCAGGTATCCTTCGACGTCGGCGTTGAGGTCGTCGTCTTCTACATGCGGAAGCATGGCGTCGAGCTTCGTAGTCGGCCGTCTTCTGTAGACAAGCTCGAATGGTGTCATCTGCGTAGTTTCCTGCGTCGCTGTATTGTACGCAAATGTGACATACGGGAGGACTTCGTCCCAAGTCTTATGTTCAATGTCGACGTACATGGACAGCATATCCGCAATTGTCTTGTTCAGACGTTCCGTTAGTCCGTTCGTTTGGAGGTGGTACGCCGTCGTTCTTCGGTGGTCCGTGTTACTGTAGCGTAAGATTCCTTGCATCAGCTCCGCGGTAAAGGCGGTTCCGCGGTCCGTGATTAGGCCTTCAGGGGCTCCATGTCGCAGCACAACTTGGCTTATAAAGAACTTTGCCACTTCTTGTGCAGTCCCTCTCGGAAGAGCGGCGGTCTCTGCGTAGCGCGTTATGTAGTCTGTCGCTACGACAATCCACTTGTTCTGTGATCGTGACGTAGGGAACGGGCCTAGAAGGTCCATTCCAATCTATTGAAAGGGTCTCGACGGGACGGCGATCGGTTGCAGAAATCCAGCGGGTCTTGTCGGCAGCGTTTTCGTGGCTGGTAGTCACGCAGCTCCGAACGTAGTGGGTGACGTCCGATGTAAGGCGGGGCCAGAAGTACTTCGCCTTAATTTTGGCAATAGTGCGAGCTGTGCCGAGATGTCCGGAAGACGGGTCTTCGTGGGACGCTTCCAAAATTTCGTCACGAAGGTCGGCGGGGATGACAAGTGGATAATTCGGTCTCGTTCCGGGGCTGAAATTCTTCTTCACGAGGACGGAGTTTTTGAGGCTGAATGCTGGTAACTTCCGCTTGAACGCTCTAGGCACGGCGACGTTTCGTCCTTCGAGCTGGTCGATCATTACGCGCAAGTCGGCGTGGGCACGCCGTTTCGCGGCTAGGTCGCTCTCCGTAACAACGCCGAAGAACGCGCTGTCTTCATCGGAGTCTTGTGGTGGTGGGTCGTCAGGGGCGCGGGACAGGCAGTCGGTGTCGCAGTGTTTCCTGCCGGATTTGTAGACGATTGTAACGTCGAACTCTTGCAGGCGCAAACTCCACCCCCCAAGACGGCCAGAGGGGTCTTTCACATTGACGAGCCAACACAGCGCATGGTGGTCTGTCACAACGTTGAACGGTCTACCACACACGTATGGGCAAAATTTTGAAATGGCCCATATGATTGCCAGGCACTCTTTTTCGGAGGCAGAGTCGATTTTTTCCTCCTTCGACAGAGCACGGCTTGCATAGGCGATTACCTTTTCGCACCCACTTTGCTTTTGGACTAGGACGGCCATCACACCTATATCGCTGGCGTCCGTGTGCATTTCCGTTCAGGTGTTTTCGTCGAAATAAGCGAGCACGGACGGGTTTTGCAGGCGTTGTTTCAGATCGCAAAATGCTTTTTCTTGAGCGTTTTCTCAGGCGAAAGGGGTGCTATCTTTTGTCAGGCGCGTGAGTGGCTCTGCGATGCGTGCGAAGCTTGCGACGAAGCGCCGGTAGTATGTGCACAGTCCGAGAAATCTTCGCACGCTGTTTTTGTCTTTCGGTCTTGGGAAGTTCGCTATGGCTGATGTTTTCGCCGGGTCAGGCAGGACTCCCGCGGCGTTGACGACGTGTCCCGAAAACCTGAGTTCCTCATAAGCGAAGCGGCACTTTTCGGGCTTCATCGTTAACCCCGACGAGCGAATAGCCTCGAGTACAGACTCCAACCTTGCAAGGTGTTCATCGAAAGTCCGGACGAATACCACAACGTCGTCGAGGTAGACGAGGCAGGTGTGCCACTTCAGGCCAGCTAGCACAGTGTCCATGACTCTTTGAAACGCTGCTGGCGCTGTGCACAGCCCAAACGGCATCACCTTGAACTCGTACAGACCATCCGGGGTTATAAATGCAGTCACCTCTCGGTCTCTCTCGTCCACTTCAATTTACCAGTAGCCGGTCTTGAGATCCATCGACGCGAAGCACTTCGCGTGGCAGAGGTGGTCGAGGGCGTCGTCGATTCGTGGCAGGGGGTACACGTCCTTTTTGGTGATTTGGTTCAGTCTCCGGTAGTCAACGCAGAACCTTAAAGTGCCGTCCTTTTCCTTCACGAGTACGACCGGCGCAGCCCACGTACTTTTCGATGGCTGTATTATGTCGTCGCTGAGCATGTCGTCGACTTGAGTGCGCATGGCTTCCCGCTCGTGGGAAAAGACGCGGTACGGTGACTGTCGGGTAGGTCGGGCTCCATCTTCGGGTATTATTCGGTGCTTCGCTAGAGGTGTCTGACATAGTTTCGAGTTCTATGAAAAACACTCGCTGTAGCGACGCAGCAAAGCCAATAGTTTGTTCCGTTGTTCTTGCGGTAGCACAAGATTCACGTCGAAGGAATGCGGAAACTTGAAGGTATCTTCGGGTGCGCGTTCAAATTTGGCGACTGCGATCCCATCACTTGCTTCTTGCGTTTCTTCGAGGAATGCAATTGCAGCGTCCTTGTTTAAATGGTGGTGCTCCTCGTGAAATTGGTGACCAAAACGTGGGATTTGCTTTGCCTAAACCGCACAATCCCTCTTGCGACATATACACCGCGGTCGAGAAGCAACCTTTGGTCACTTTCTACGATAGCGTCGGCATCAGGACGGTGTAGACGGCACAGTAGACCGTGATCATCAAGCTTGCGCAGGAGGCAGGGTGACATGATCATCGGCGATCCTTACAGCTGCACGGAGTTCGGGGTTCGGTTCCGGCGTCATAGAATGTTCGGAGGAAAGAGTTATCGACTTGGTCTGCAGATCTATTATTGCGCCGTTGTCCGTCAAAAAGTCCATTCCGAGAATTACATCGCGGGAGCAGTTGGGCAAAACGACGAACACTAGGGTACGTCGTGCCGTCTATGGTGACGCGCGATGTACACGTTCTACTTGGCGTCACGAGGTGGCCTCCTGCTGTGCGTATGTGCGGACAGTCCCATTTGGTCATAACTTTCTTCAGCATAGACGCAAATGGTTCGCTCATTACGGAGTAGTCGGCTCCCGCGTCTACGAGGGCGACGACATCAAAGCCGTCGATGGACACCTTGACTTCGGATGCCGCCTTCCTCGAGTTCCCGGTGCGTCGCGGCGTCGCATCTCGGCTTGTGCATGTTGATGGGCGGGCACTCTGCGTCATTGTTGTCGTCGTCTTCTCAGCGGATGTCTCGGTCAGGTCGGGCACGCGTCGCGCCGTACAGCTGTCGTCGTGTTCGGGAGTCTCGTCAGGGTTAGGTCGGGTCTTCGGGATGAGGGCATGTCGTGAATGACTATTTTCGGCGCGTCATTGCGTCATTGGAGGGTTTCCGGTTTTTCGCCGTAGAACAACTTCACCTCCAGAAGTTGCTGCTTTTAGATTCCCCCGCGTGGGCTGGGGGACCTTCCACGGGCGAAGTCAGCGTTACTACGGCGGTTCGGCGATTCGTAGGGGTAGGGGGCCACGGCTGGTTTCAGATAGACACTCGTCAATCTCACGCGGTCGTTGGCCAGGGAGAGGGCGAGGTGCGTCGACGCATAAACCACGCAGTCTGAGTCTTGTATGGGCAGCGACGGTAGATATGGCCGGCCTCTCCGCAGTGGTAGCACAGTGGACGATTATCGGGAGTTCGCCATACGTCCGTCTTCCTCGGCGTCTGGTTTCGGGCTACCGGGGGTCGGGCGTGTGACAGTGGGCGGCGATACGGCGGGGCCTCTTGACGGAGTGTTGGAGCAGGGCGGGGCCGACTAACAGCCGTGGAGTATGTCATTGCTTGTGGCTCTCGGGGTACTTGGGATGGCGTAGAAGTTCCCAACGCTTGTTGCACTTCTTCTCTAATCACGTCGGTAAGAGTAGCGACTTGGGGCTGTGGCGGCGTAGGGGAAAATTTCCGCAGCTCCTCTCTCACTACTGCGCGGATGGTCTCGCGTAGACTTTCAGCCGGAATGCGCATGTTGCCGATGTAGTTCGCATTAGCCGCGCCAACAAAGTTCCGCTCGTACTGCTTAGCACGCATTTTGAGGGCCTCCTCAATTGTAGTGGCTTCGGTCACGAATTCGGCGACAGTTTTGGGCTGGTTTCGGAAAGTCCAGCAAACAGTTCCTCCTTTACACCGCGCATTAAGAAGCGTAGCTTCTAATCTTCCGTTATATCGGTGTCCGCGCGGCGAAATAGTTGCTTCATCGCCTGAACGAAGATCACAACCCCTTCGTTGGGTTGTTGCGTGCGCGTTTTCAACAAGAGGGCGGCTCGTTCTTTTCGCACGACGGTAGCGAATGTTTTGAGGAATTCGCCCTTAAAGAGAGTCCAGTTGGTTAGGGAGCTTTCATGGTTCTTAAACCACGTTCTCGCCGTATCTTCTAGATAGAA
Organism: Haemaphysalis longicornis; assembly: GCF_048455015.1. Classification (NCBI taxonomy): domain Eukaryota; kingdom Metazoa; phylum Arthropoda; class Arachnida; order Ixodida; family Ixodidae; genus Haemaphysalis; species Haemaphysalis longicornis. The sequence continues at coordinate 1,809,206 of NW_027526329.1, read as the reverse complement.
GAAAACATGGCGGAAGGTTTCTTCGTCATCCCACCTGTTAAAAATGCGGACGCGCTCCAATTTTTCCAACCAGTCCTCATTATCTTCTCCGGGGGATCCGCGGAACGATGGTGGTTCCCGGGGCTGCTGCAGGACGATTTGCGACGCTCGTTCTTGCATCATGGTTCTTTCTCGTTCCAGCGTTCCTTCTCTTGGGCCCTTCTGGCAGAAGACCGAGCTCGGGTGGCAATCCTTCCAGTCGGAGTCTGGTTCTAGTTGGACTGAGCTGGCGGCTTGCAGAGGTCGTCATAAAGGGTGCGTACACCGCACCTCTACCAGATGTCACAAAGCCAATGACGACGCAGTTGTCTTGAAGGGGAAACAAGTTTATTGGGCCCGTGTGTGCGGGATTTCGGCGCACGTTAAAGTTCCCCAGGTGGTGAAAAGTAATCCGTAGACCTCCACTACGGCGCGCCTCATCGCCTGCGTTGCGTCGGCGCGTTAAAACCTGCAATCAATCAAATCAAACAAGTTTATTGGAGCGAACTTGTGCTCCCCTAACAACTGAAAAGAATACAGAGGCGGTGAAGCAGCGGTCAACAAAGTGACTTGCGTCGGCGAGCGTCGCAGAAATCGAATGCCGTGGCGTCTGCTGTGCAGGCTTTTATCTTTCGGCGCGAGAGTTTCTTGAACCGTTGATTCACATCCAGAACATTGTAGATCACAGAAGGTTATTCTGGGCTAGCGGTGTTAGGGCGAAACACTCTGCTTATCTGAATGAGATAGCTCGTGCGGCATAAAAATAAAGAATGGAACAGGTGTTTCCCATGGGACACAGATAACAGATCCCGGCGCGCCCGGGCATTAAAAACAAACAATAAACAAACACGTACATGGTTCGCGGCAGTATCATAAACCTTTAGATGTATCCTCGTTTGTTTTAGGCGTGGTTAGCAGGATAGTACTAATTTTCTGTCAATGGAGTAGCACTTCGAGCTACTGATTCATTACCCGACAAGGCACTTTCTCACGTCTTTTTCTTAGTTATTTCTGGGCAAACTTCAGACGCAGTCCAGGGAGAGCAGAAACACCCACTAAACTGACGCGCTGGCTGTAGTAATATATTTACTCGTAGTCGTGCCGCTAGCTAACCTCGCACTGCCTGCCTATGGTACCTTCTGTCCAGGCTCACGTAAAATCCGCCCTGCAGTTTTCTCGACACCAAACGAACGGGATTTTCTAGGGGGTGGGGAATTTACGTGTGATTTGTAATAAATTGCATTGTTTGGAAAGGTTCTAGATGTCTCTTTGGAGGAACATAAGTGGGAAGGTGCTAAGATTTGTTGGCGAATTTTTTCAACAGGAAGGTGGTAAAGACGGGAGGGCAAAGGTTGCGCTGCTTGCCCGAAGAGTAACCGTGTTGTCCCGTTGTGCGGTACTGGTATAGGGAAGTAGGGCTTCCCTTGCATGGGCTCCCTCGCATGGCCGGCTCCCTGGCATGACCGGTGCGAGCGCACACCCGTTGGAGACGCTAGCAGTAGACGTGACCACGGACACACAGTGTTCCTGTTATGCTACTAGCTTTCAAATAAATTCATAAAGATATCGAAGGAACCTTTATTAATGCTTACTTGATAACTTCTCCAACAAGCCAGCGGAAACTCGTTTACAACGACAGCGCGCTCACCGTTCTATGATTACCTCAAACACAATTCCATAGTCACAAAAAAGTTATCTATACTCTTTGTGCGATCCCTACAGGGGAGCAACGCTGAGTTCTCATTCTTAACTGACAAGACTACCGGTCTAAATTCGCCAAGAACATTCCTCAAAAGAAGTGTTCTGTTACGTGTGACAACAAAAAAAAACATATTCTACTGCCACAGATATGCTAAACAGATGGCTGGAATCATAGGGTGCAGAATATATGGGACTTTTTGGCTAAATCTTCGCTTCGACATGGGTCACTCTGTTAAACAGCCAGCGACAGAATCCAAAGAATGATAAAGTGGAGATAGCGCTTAGAGATAGCTGGCTTCGAGATTGGCAAAAACGACGCTGCCAAGAATATTTCCTAAGAAGCACGACAACGCACCAGTTGCTTCTGCCGACGCTTCTGTCAGTCCCGCAGGGGCTCGACGGCTTTCTTTCACTCTACCCTGCGCTTGTCCACAGTGTAAAATACCCAGCACGGAGCCAGCTCACGGCGGCAAAAGAGAAAGAAATGATAATGACGCCGACTAATGCAGATACGGGCGAACAACAGATTCAAGGACAGACAGCTAAAGCGGCTGCTAATGGAACAAAAAGTGATCACTGAGACTTTTATAACAAATTGCATGGTCGGCTCCTTGTAGGAGGGACCTACGAGAAACGTCGCGTAGCGAACGTATGGAGCACGAGCAAGGCGTAAGCATCACGCCAAACTCAATTATTGCTTAAAATGTTCTCCTACCCTACTTTATGCCTATATGTTGTACAGGCTTGATAAGGAGTGAAAAAGAAGGCGTTGCGTTTCAAATTCCGATTTCTAGAAATGAAACCTTCCAATAACTCTGTGTCAGCCGGCGTTATGAAAGGCAGTGTCTTAGTACCCATGTTATTTCTGATATATGTTAACAATATTGTTTCGTTGCAAGAAGTGCAGCAGGCGAAGTTGGGGGCAAATACAAACGGAGATTTATTTAGCCGAACTCGTGCCTTTAAAAGAAAGCCACCAAAAAGACGTTTTTGAAAGACTGAACAACTTTTACTGAGCTTCGAATAAATGAGTGGTGTGCGCAGGCACCAGATGGGGTGGTTCCCTATTCGCGGGACCCATATGTGTCCAGTGATTCTACCCTAGCCACCAGCTCTTGCTGAATGGCGAGGTCAGAGCTGGACAGTAAGGTATCGCATCGCACGAGCGCGTTGGGGTTGGGGTGGGGGTAAGGGTGTAGAGGTGTGTTTTGAGATTTGTGCACTCCGCAATTATGTCCGCGAGAGTGCCATCTCCCTTGCAGAACGGGCATGTGCTCTCATGTTCTCCCTGGTACAATCGGTGCAGAAGCGCTGATTGTGCGAGCGACCCTGCTTGTAAGCAGCGCAGTATCATCTGCTGCCATCTGCTTAGCCGCTTGTGCGGCTTCGGAAACTTCGTTCTTTTTTTTATAGGCGGAAGATCTCCTTATAACTCGTGACGGCGTGCGGTTGCTCTTCCGCGGCCCGGATTGCTATTTCTCGGGCACAGTGGTCGGCGGTGACGTTGCCTTTGCACGAGCGAAGGAGCCGTGCCCCACACGAGCTCAGTGACTCGCCCCGGTGTTGGGTGATGTATCTTCAGTATAGTTGCTGCCCCGGAGGAGACTATCCTCTTCCGATAGCTTGCGTACGCTTCCTTGGAGTCGGCAACCACCGTGCTGACTTCCGGCATGGCTAGGGCCCGAGCTATGGCTACCTTTTCTTCCACGCTCGGGTCCGTAGTCCTCCCCGACGCGCAGATCTTCAGCTCGTCGATGTCCATTACGGCCACCATGGCCTTTTTTTCCGTGTTTTGGGAGCGCGGCGTCCACGTACCGGACCCGGGGACCCTCGATCTTCTGGGCCAGGGCTCTGGCCCGCTCCGTGCGTCTGCATTCGTGCCGTTCGGCTGTCATGTTGCCCAGTAACGGTTTTTTGTGATGGAGTCACGCCATCTCTGCCATCCAATCTTGCCATCTAATATTGTGTAGGGCGGCTCTTTCATTATCTGTCCTGCTCAGGCGGTCTCACTGTTTGGACAAGTGCGCTTCGATGACTTCGTCCGTGGTGTTCAGGGTGCCCATGTCCATAAGTCTCTTCGTTCACGAGTCTGGTGCTAAAGGTTTCCTTGTCCATAATCCTCTTCGTTCACGAGTACATTGGTATACCCATGGCTATCTTGGTGGCCTTACGCATCGCCGTGTCCAGCGCTTTCCTGTCCGGCTTCGTTAACCGGATGTGCGTTGTGGAGTACGTTACGCGGGACACGACGAACGCCTGCACTAGCCGCAGGGCGTCTTCTTTCAGTCCGTGGTTGCGGTTCGCAATTCTACGTATCATGCTTGCTATCTGTTCCGTCGACTGTTTGATCTTGGTAACGGCAGCCGAGGCCTTTCCGTCTCCCCTGAGTAATAGTCCCAGGATCCGGATCTGTTCTGTTGGTATGATTAGCGCGCCGTTGATGGTTACGGTTACGGCCGGGTGTGCTTGCGTCTTAGGCCTGCCCGGTTTGACGATGAGCAGTTCCGACTTCTGCGGGGCGCAGCTCAGGGCGCAGGACTTGGCGTACCCATGGACGGTCTCCGCCGCTCTCTGCAATACTCCTTCCATGCTGCCGTCACAGCCCGCGCAGTTGGTCGACACCGTGATGTCATCGGCGTAGAATGCGTGGCTTACCCCGTCTATTTGCTTGAGTAACGAGGGTAGGAAAGGAACGCTATGTTGAAGGGCAGAGGGGAGAGGACCGACAACTGAGGGGTGCCCCTGTCTCTGAGCTCCAAGGGTTGTGACTTCTCCTCGCCAATCTTGATTGTTTGGGTTTTTTGGTAAGGAAGTCTGATGTAGACGGACGTACGCCGGCCGCACCCCGTCCTTCCTAGATTTTGCAGCACATTCGCGTGCGACACGTTATCGAATGACCCTTTCAGCTCTAATGTGAGTATCGCTCACGGTGCTGTATTGGTTTCTTGCTTCACAATGAGTTCGCCGAGCTGGATTATCACGTCTTGCGTGCTTAGGTGTTGTTTGAAGCCGTAAATAGTGGCCGACATCCGTCCCGTCATGTCTAGATGAGCTTGCAGCCTCTGTTGCACCGTCGGCTCGACCACCTTCCCCACGTAGGTGGTCAGCGATATCGGGCGGGTGTTTTCAATCTTGAGCGGTTTGCGAGGCTACGGTATTAACCTGACCTCGCCCGTATTCCATTCGGGTGGTAGCCGAATGGAAAACCCAGCAGTTTTCTTGCCGCCGCATTTGTCATGTTACCGAGCAGTTTGTAGGTAATCGTGTCCGTACCGCGAGCACTTCTCTTAATACTCTCGTCTATTGCGGAACAAAGCTCTGCGGTGGTGAAAGGTTCGTCGAAGTCCGGTTCTCCGGCCCCGCATACTCGTCCGGGATCGGTTACTGGCCCTTCTCTAATTTTAAGTGCGCCCATTCTAGGTAGTTCAGCAGGCGCTGTCCGTTCCCGTTGTAGGCGTTCAATGACTTGATGAAATTGCGATTGCCGGCCGTCTTGCTGCTCAGCGCGTCGATGAGATGTGTCAGGAGACCCCACGTCTTTCGTGCCGACAGCTTGCCTTGGAGTGGAGGCCGTCACACACGCTGAGCCAGTTTTCGCGGCATAGCTTCGTTGTGTACTCGGCTATTTTCTTATTCAAATTCGCTATTCCTTGGACAAACTTCTAATTGTGACGCTGCCGTTTCCACCTCGCGTGAGCAAGTGGCGTGCCGCCCACATGTGCGCGAGGCGGGCATCCATGAAGGGTGTTTGCGCAGTCGTCACAATTTTCTCAGTGAAACTGTCGAGCATTATCTTTCCTCGCGGGCCCACTCGGCGTACGTTCTGTGGTTTGTTTCGTCCCCTTATCTTCGTTGTCTAGGGTTTCCTCTTCGTTTGCGGTCTCTTCAGTGTGCTTTCGCATCCGGTCCAAGTTCGCTAACATGGCCTTTCCAGCACTGCCCAGTAACTAGGTCTTTGAATTTTATTGTCGATGAGGTAGTTATCAGACCCGAAGACTTGGTCATCGCACTGCCAGGACACCGGTGCCATTCCCCAGAGCCACGGTAGGTCCGGCGTAGTGTCCCGGCAGTCGCTGCTGCCTTGCCGGGTGACCGTCCCCGGCTCGTTCAGGAGTACGATGTCTTGGTTTTGCATTACTTGGGCTAATTTTGTCCCTGTCTTGGTTTGATACTTGTAGTCCCATTTCGGGTGAGGAGCGTTAAAGTCGACGATTATAAGGAACGCCCTGTTCCCGGCAATCTGTTCCCGCATCATCTTGTCGAAATCGTACTCTTTTCGCCAGCTGCAGTACGTGCGAATAATAAACATGTTTCCGGCATTGCCGATTGTTCTCGAATGTACCTCTACCAGCGGGTGCTCGCCGCCGCTCTGGGCCGTTATATGCTGCGTTGCTGCCACGTTGTTACCTACAAGAACCACCATGCACGCTCCGTCGGGTCATTGTAGGTCACACAGCCCGGGAGGCGTGGTTTGGCGTGCGTTTATTGCAACGCAATTACGTCTGGTTTTTGGTGTCGGCTTTCAATGTGTAGTAATAGTTTTCCGTCTTTGCTGCGAATTCCTCTGCAGTTTCATTGGTACACTATTGTGGTGTCTCCCCCACTAAAAAAAGACGCGGTTTCATGCGAAGCGCCGATCAGCCAAATTTAGCATTCTGAAGAACGACCCGTTACACGAACTCTCCCACACGCGACACGCGGAGGAACCTTTCGTCGTCGTCGACGTCATCGTGGCTCCGCCTTATAGCAGACGCACTAGTGACATTATGTATGTCGTAATTACTGGACCAATTCGAATTATTAGACTGGGGACGATTGGGACTTCTTAACTAAAATAACAACCCGCACACACCTCTCACCATTGAGTTCGAATTTTAGTAACATACCACTAATGCACTAAGTGTAATATGAAGCTAAATGGTGGGCAACGTGTTTTTATAATAACAACCAACAAGAAAACATCTGTCTTCCTGTTTGAACCTTCCAGGAGTGCCTCTGAAGAGAGTTACTGAATAGAAGCACCTAGGTGCTACAATAACCAATAATTAAAGTTGGAACAAAGACAAATTAAAATATTTTCGCCACCTTTTTGTATACTCGGTCTATTAAAGCACGTGCTAAAACGCTCGTACGAGCCTAGAAATGCTAGCCTGTACATATATTGTAAAACGTAAATTGATGTATGCATGCTTAACCCGGGTTACTTACACAATACTTAACGTTGAGGCACTTGAGACGATGAAGCGGAAATCTTTACGGTTCGTTCTGTTGAAATGCCGTTTGCTGTTTTAGCGATTTGCCAACACAACTCAGAAAAGAATATACCACCACAAGCTTTATATTTAGAGGAAATATTCACACAAAAATATTTCCTTACCTGAAGAATAAATCGTCACTGATTCCGGAACAATACATGCAACCACTCACAGCTCGCAGAAACACGGCACCGGCGCACCGAATCATGGACGCCTTTCAATTCATGGAGAAACATTTTGAAATTGCCTCTTTTACCGCAGACTGTCACCGAATATAACCAAGTACCGGCATCATTATTCTGTGGCATCGACTCAATTCACCATATTTTATTAGGACCAGTAGTGTGAATGGTTTGTAATTTTTCTACGGTTGGTTCTTTCGATAATATTACGGCATTTTTTACTATGATTTTGGTATTATAGAACTTTCTTGTTTCAATCACGCTGTTCGTGATTATTCCCCTCCTGCTGCGGCCCTTTAATGTGCCTGCAGTATGCTCTAAATAAAAATATAAATGATGGGCCGGTGATTTCATTCGAGAGTGATTCTCACAACCAGTGTAGCAAGCTTGATTTGAAATAAACGACCCGCCGCGGTGGCTCAGTGGCTAAGGCGTTGCGCTGCTGAGCACGAGGCCGCGGGTTCGATTCCCGGCCACGGCGGCCGCTTTTCTGATGGAGGCGAAAAGCAAAAATGCCCGTGTGTACGAGATTTCGGCGCACGTTAAAGATCCCCAGGTGGTCAAAATTAATCCGGAGCCCTCCACTACGGCGAGCCTCATCGCCTGTGTTGCGTCGGCGCGTTAAACCGCACAATCAGATCAGATTTGAAATAAACGGTGTTGCCTTGGGGATGTGCTGTGCTACAGCAGTCTAGAAGGAGTAAAATCTAGGAAATAAGCACATTTTAAGCAAAATGATGTGTACTTCAATGGTTAAACTATCCCATTCAAAAACCGAAGAAAGGCAAATCCCGTAATTTCTATAGTCATGCAGATGCCGAAGGCGGTGACTTGAACTTGCATGTTCAAGTCATTGCATATTCAACTTGCAAAGCGGCGTGTTCAACTTGCCAATTCGTTTGCAGCAGGTCCTTTTTTTCTTGAAGGCAGAAGAGAAGTTATTTTCATAGCAAATTATACCCTGGCGATCAGGAAATTCTTTACGTCTGGTTTGAGTTCACGTTCTTCAATTCTATGGTCAAAATTGCAGCAATAAGACAATCTGATTACCTTTCACGAATATCATAAATATGTCTAAAGTAACTGTGCGCTCAAACAGCAACCACAATTTTATTGTCTTAGCATTCTTACAGACAAAAAAACATCACAATTCATGAAGATGCTTGTAGGTGAGCATGACATATCTGTTTTTATGTTGCGAAATACAGCCTTAAAAAATAGACGAAGGAACTGAAGACCTGACAAACCTACGTTGTGGTGTGTTGCGAGAACCAGAACAATATTCTTGGGGTAAACCAGTTCACAAAACGGCTTAGTGCAGCCACTCGGAGCTCAGTGAACCCAAAGTGGCTGGGGTGCTGCAATAGTTAATGAAGATCAGCCCAAGCCACTGTAGGCAACGTAAGATGGGTAACAAGCTCAGTAATGTACGTCGGTGCCCCTGTTCAGTACCATAAGGACACTGACGTTTACTGGCCCAAAAATTCGAGCGAACTCGCGCAATGGCTGATACGTAGAACGCGGCTTATCTAACAAACTTTTCCGGACAACACGGGCACCTTCTTTGTGTTTGTAAACTGCGGTTTGTGATGCAACTGTTAGACTGTTTTTGCACAAATCCGCACTAGCTTGATCGACTGTATGCGTTTTTTGTGTGACCGTCAACTTTTATTTATTTATTTATTTATCTTCGTACCTCAAGGGCCTCCAAAGAAGGGGCATTGCATGAGGGGTGGTACAGTTGGCAGACTAGTACCAAAACAAGGGTAGGGGCGAGAGAGGTGTTCTAGCCACATAACTATATGCAAGACCGATACATCAATAAATCAGTGAAAAAGCATAAAAACAACAATACATAGTGGGACATGCTACATGCTTTAAATTGGGACCTAATCTGTGTTTAAACTACTTGATGAACCGTGCATCACAGAAGTACAATGGTGCAAATATACATACGTCACATGCAAACAACGGTTAAGAGCCTTGTAGCTATAAATATGGCATAAAAAGAAAAGAAAAGAGACAATATAATGTGAAAATGCGAAACTCAAGTACTTCGCTTGCGCTGAAAACAATGAAGACAACGAGAACGGAAACTATAAAAGATACGCCAAAATAGAAAGCGAAACAACGAAAGAAAGAAGAAGAAAAGGAAGAACGCATCAGGACACTTAACATTCCGGCCACGGTGAACAGTGATTTAAACTGTCAAGGTCTTCGGTCTGTACCAAGGAATTGTGAAGAATGTTTAATTTTTGGCTGAACGAACAAAAAGGAACATCCCACCCAAGCCGGTGCGATGGATTGAAGTATAGTGGTCTAAAGGAAAGCGGTTTGTCTAATATATTTCTTCTAGGTCAATGTATTACCTGTTATATCACGAGTCCCACAAGGATCCCACTAAGCCCAATATTTTTGTGATAGTCATGCTGACACTGAGAAGCACATTTATGAAAGTGTACATGTTAAGTTGTTTGCAGACAATTGCGTCTTTTATCCTGTTATTGATAACTGCGGTTCATACTTATTTTAAAATCAAATTCTATAAATTCGCGAACTGGTGTGGACATAATGTAACGTTAATGAACTTCTCCAAAACGGGTTTTTCTAGAATAAAAACCATGAAAATATGTTGACTCATTGCTATGAAATCGGATCGCATTATATCAAAACTAGATTCTCCGTTAATTATTTAAGCCTAGCAAATAAAAATAACCTTAACTGGGACACAACAGCCACAATGATCACGTTTGCGAGAGTATGCAGGAAGCACGCTTTTTGCGGAGAAGGCCGAGGCGGTCACGCGAAAAAGTTAAACTTGAGTCATATCGTACCACATTCCGACCATTCCTCCAGCACGGATCAGTTGTGTGGAGTCTGCAGCACACACAACACACTGAAAAAAAATTGAGCAGATTAGACGGCTCGCTGCATGGTTTATTCTTTGTGATTGTGGAGTCCGATCATGTGTTACAAACGTGTAAAGCAGCTACAGTTAGAATCACCACAGAAGCGTCCGCGTAATGCTAGGCTTAATTTGTCGGTATCTCCTTTTTTATAAGAACAGGGATACCTATCCACACACTGCCCCTTACTTTTTAGCCTGACTTGAACTTGACCACCCAAATCGACGATGTTTCACGTATACTGAACTGTTTGAAAAGCACTTCCTCCCTTGTACAATTAAACAGTATACTTATTCTCCGTGTGATTTTGTGCCGTACTGTGATGTAAATTTGTTTGACTGCTTGTTATCTATTTTGTAACCTTACCTGCTTCAGCAGCAATGCTATCCAGAATATCTATTAATTAATAAATGGCAATATACGGCGGCGTTCGCGGAGCACCACTCTCAACATTATATTTAGTTTTACATTATATTCATTCAAACTTATTTTTAGCTCCACGGAAAAGAAGGGTGAGTGTAGTTCCTGAAGCATTCTTACGGGTGTTAAGCAGTCACTCAGAAGTACTACGTCACCTCAATTCCATCAATGCCTATGACATTCGCCACTTAGCCGCAGTCACTTTTCTCAGAAGGGTTTCTTGAATACTCCCTGCAGAACTGCTGAGAGCAATTTTGGCGGGATGGTGCCTCCGTTTCGTATTCATTTTCAGAACGAGAACTTTCCGCTCTACTTGCAAAAATCATTCTGCCCGCACACACCTTATATTTTTGTCTAGCAGCCTTACGCGTGTCTTCTTTATGGCCTCATCTTTGGATGCTTCCAGCACTGCTGCGGTGTCTACTGAATCGTACGTAGTGGAATGCATTGGTTTATAGCGCAAGGCGTATACTAAATCAACTGGTTTTCTACTAATTGTAAAGACGTTTTATTCATCCAAAACTAAAATATACCTTATTACCTTTAAACTGCTACAATAAATCGACGGATATTTCGATTTCTTGATTGATGACATTAGCGTGATCTGTTATAGAATATCGTTTTCTAGACCCACCCTGTTCCTTACGTTACTAACAGGCTTGGGTTTCGCTTATGCGGGTATTAGCTCTGTCAACAACTTGTTTTCACAAAAGCCAGCTGGCATAGGCGAATGTTGTGAGCATGTCAAACCGTTTGCTTCAATACTTTGAAGTCCTCCGAAAGGCCACAAAAACTGTGGCAATCTACATAAAAACGTTTCCTCAGAATATCAATGTTTCCTAGGAAATGCTACAACCTCTTACAGAAAAAGTTACAGCCGTTCCACTCTACGTGAAAACTGTCGGAAATGCAGGGCACTGATTCGCCATAATTGGCTGTAGCACCGTTATCCGCTCACTGCTACCACCCGACGCATTTCAAATTTCCCGCCTTCGCAGTGCTGGCGCGCCCCCTGCCTGAAACTGCGCCAGCAGGACACAGTTCTGCTGGCGCAAAAACAAAGAACAGTTCTGTTCTTTTTGTGCTTGTTTTCCCTCCCGCGCATGCTGGCGTTGCACTGCCACTTTTTTTGGAGATTGGTGGTAGTGAATGCGTTGTATCAGCAGCTTCTTGACGTAGTTTAAATGAGTGAAGGATATAAGGTGCGTTCGTAGCCTCCGATTCTGTGTCGGCTTTGTGGCGCAGTGGGTAGAGCACCATGTACATTGCGTTCCGCCCGCAGGGTCGAGGGATCGAAACCAGGTGCCGGATAGTATTTTTCTTTTTTTATATAGTGTAGGGGGAGGGGTGCGGACTACGGACGTCAACGCGGGTGACATCGTGAGTTACTGAAATGCTCTGCATTTAAAAGGGCCAAAGGTCTTTATATGCTAGTATATGCGGTCTTGCTCTTGCTTATCTGTCAGGAGTGAGCAGCTGGGTTATGGTCTTTGTTCGGAGGACAGATGACAAACAAGCATACATCCCACCTGGTCGTAGAATTAGGCAGCACTGGCCTGTCGCACTTGTTTGGAAGCACTAAAATGGAATGCGGCAGAACGGCGCAGTAGTGAGAAAGGCCGGGGTGAAGTAAAGTACAAATGAGAAAGTACACCAGCTGCAGTCAATAGCTCGGCACGGTGCCACTGCTTGAGGTAGCCACAAATATCTCTATTACGTTATCTGCAGCATACGATTCCAAAGTAATTTATGCGCGTATTTTTCGCTGTCGGGTGCGAGATTGTTTTTAAAAAGTTGGTAACGATTTCATTACCATTTTTGGGCAAGCTGAAGGAAAGATTTAAGATTTGCTGTCTTTTGTTAGCTAAATACCATCCAATAAAAATGTTTGTCATTTTTAATAATACTTTTACTAATGCTGATATGCGTGAGTTCCATCGATTCTGTTTCAGATGTTTACAATGATGGGAAATTTATTTTTTGTTTTGTAAGGTATGTTGGTCAAGATGATGTAGAGTTGGGATGACACTAAAATGGAAACGTGCCATAATAGGGTCTCATTCATAGTATTGTAGCTGGGTAAAAAGATGAAACTAAACCAGATTTGAATAGGCTATTTACAATGCTGGAAATCACCAATGGGAGAACACAGAGGCCGTCACGCGAAAAACTTCCTCGTGCTCTTTAAAAATCTGTCCAATTCAGACTTAGCCGACCCATCACCATCTTAACGTTTCGAGCACCCCCGTGACACCATCCACACCGGCGATAAGACGCTGTCAGGGCTTCGCTCCTCACATTGCTAAGAGGTCTATGGTTTATGGTTTAGGCCAGGCAGCGTAAAAAATGCACGTGTGAGCTGGGTCAAGGAGGATAGAAGGGGTGGGAGTGACAAAATCCCGTCAGTGACCAGGCATAACAAACGGTGAGCTCCTGTGGAGCGAGAAACGGCTTTCTTAGAGATATTGTAGAGAGCCGAACTGGACGTTTCACAAACCACATGAGTACCAATCAACTTGGGTCGAACTAAGCGTAGTTACGCCGGTGGTTACATAGAGAGTTCTGGTAGGCTTGTTATGACGCAAAACCAGGTCGAGCGATAAGACCAGACTGATCAATACGTCAAGCTAAACGTAACAACCACAATTCTAACCATCCGTCTTTTTACGCATTTTGTTAGAAAGTCCGCAGACTACTATACCCTAAAATGAAGTATCAAAGAAGTCCAAACTCATGGTTGTTCTTCGTGCTCAGCTTCCTGCAAACTTCCCGTTAAGTTTTTTGCTTACATTTTGGCGATGCCGCATGACTGGTGCAGTGCCCAGTGCATGCATAATGGGGCAGCACAATAACGCCTACAGAACTCTTGAAGGAACTAGCCTTCGTGTAAAGTTGGTACGCAAGCCTCGTTTGACGTGGTGAGGAAACACAAAGACATCGCTGTAATAAACGAACAAGTTTATTTTATGACCGGACCGCAAAAAAATGTACGCATCTCCACGAAGTTAATGGGGACGAGTGGGGGAAGCACTGGGGATCGTTCTTGCCGTAAGTAGCCCGTGAGAGTGCTTACTGCTCCTAAACCAATTAGCAATCCAAACCAATGCTGGAAATCACCAATGGGATCCAATACAATTACGTTTTATCCAATTCCTTTCTATCCAATCTAATCCAATGCTCCTAGCGCATGCGCAGCATGGCTCTCCAGGAGCACTCTCTCTCTCTCTCTAAGCTTTTGTGAACCTTTTATTTTGTTCTTGTTAGCCTTTTGCTCACAAATGTTTCGATTTACATGGTGTAGTGTATCTCTCTATCTTTCTCTCTCTCTCTCTCTCTCTCTCTCTCTCTCTCTCTCTCTCTCTCTCTCTCTCTCTCTCTCTATCTCTGTCTCTATCTCTCTCTGTCTCTCTCTAACCTTTTGTGAACCTTTTTTTTTGTTTGTTATAACCTTTTGTGAACCTTTTGTTTACAGATGCTTTCATTTACAAGGCGCTGTGCCGTGAGCACGAATGCAGGACAAGCCTCGGCCTTAGGGGAATTCGGCCCTAAAACAAAAGTAGCCGGCCCTCCCCAAGCCCGGCGAAAATATTGGAACGCAACCCAAGGAGAACACAACGACCAACAAGATCTTGTGCAAAGTTGGCCGGGCGGAGCAGTGGAACAGTGATCACAAGTTGTGCAGGCGCTCTGCTTAACCCGCTTGTCGGGGAGCTACGAGAATTAAGCCAGTCGTGGTCAAGCAAAGGGGCTACTTACTACGTGCTACGTGCTCTCCCGCTCTTCCATGGGTTAACTCGCCACCGCCCCGTCTACGCGTGACCGACCGCCCCCTCGGCTTCTCTAGCCCACTCTTATAGGCGCCACTGCCTGTCTATGCTGCGCACGCATTCTGCGTAGAAGATTGGTATCTCCTGCCGACTGTGGACTATCAGGGCTTCGTCGTGTGTGATGCTCGCTGTGCCCTGCGGTCGTCATGTGCGCATGCGTACCATACCCTAGACTGAGGTGGCCCACACACTTAACCTTCCAGTATCGAGGCTCAAATTAGCATTTCCTGGAAAGCAAGCAGCATGTTTTGTTGTTTAAGAATGTGACGTACAAATATTGGTAAAACTGGACTATTGGGCTCATTGGGCTCATTTTTTCATTTCCCCGTGGTTGCTAGCAATCCACTATCAGCCGTGTTAATCAAGCCTGCACGGAACTACGTCACCGGTGCTATCAGGAAAACTACAACACAGGCAGTCAGACACGAAGGCTCGCCGCAATAGGGAATGCCGAGCAGCGAAAATTAGATTGTTGGAAGTAGGACAATGATGGTACGGCAGAGGCAAAAGAGAAGAAACGCGATCTGAGCAGGCACCGCACATGCCCACTGCAGTTAGTTGCTGATCAGACACGGCGGCCACAAGTGCCGCCAACTAACGCCACCACCAAAATGCCTCTGCGACGACCTAAAATGAAGCCAGCTAGAGTGCCGCGATGCGAGCGCCACCGTACATACGGAGACGGGTGTGCATCGAGGCACAATAATCCCGGCGCGAACATTGTGTCGCCTATCCTAAAGAGGCGGGAGAAGGTTAATGCCAGGCTCTCAAAAAATAAATATAGCCGACATTGTAACCAAGAACAAAATAAATGAGTCCCAATACTAAACAAAACGTAGTATATACAGGGTCAAATTATTGCGAAATTAAAATATTTTCCGCACAAACCGGCCGATCTCTCCGACTAGCGATGAATGGCGCCATGTGGGGAAAAAACGTAGAAGTCGGCTAGCATGTGATGCCCTAAAGAATTCATCCAAGTTTCCCTGTGGTCGCCCTACAGAGGAGCGATGTAGCCGATTTCATCATCGACAAAAGGAAAGAAAACCTGCATGCATTTTGCCCAGGAAGTAAAACGCCTGCACAGGAGAAGTGTAGGAATAACAAAAACAATTAAGGATTGTGCAGGCACTGACCATGATCCGGGAAACGTACAGCATCCAGTATCAGAAACTGCTTTCCTGCGCTGAAGACCAAATAAACACCATCATTAGGGCAGCATACAAGGCAGCCAATAACCTCCCGATTTTCACAATCACCGGCGAGAGCCTTTAAATCCCGCCTTTTATTATCTGTGCGGAAATCAGAGAGGTCACTCTCAGAGCAAAAAAGAAGTGTCTCGGAAAAACAAGATGGGGAGCGGGGATTCAATAAAATACGCGCACATCTCCTGAAAAAAAGGGTGGACGCACGAATAACTATGAGACTGATCCAGCCACTTTCTATAAGAGCCTTCTTCTACTGAAAATATTGATACAAACCTGCGCGATGACTGGTGACAATCCAGTAACAAATTCCTTTGAGGAAAGTTCCAAAACCATGAAAACAACAGTTTAGGGTAACGCCGGCAATTTGAAAAAGACGAGGCAACAATGGTCGTACTGGAAAAACGTTTTGTAATCGCTGTAGTCTCATAACCTTCATGCACATGGGAATTGAATTTTCTTTCGATTCCCCTAGCGGAACAATCGAATAGATGGTTAAACAGCATTACATACGCTGAATAAGGCAATAGAATCTGGCTTTAAGCTGGGTACCGAAACAATTGATAAAGATTTTCCAATGCACAATAATAAAAGTTCACAATTCATTACCACACAACCGCTAGGGTCTAGACGGGAGCGACGAAGCCGATAAAGATCCACTCCAACTCTTTTTCCGTGCCCCACTGGTGATCACGACTATCATACTCACCCCTCCAAAAACTACAGAAAACATCTTCTCATTGTACGCCTAGGACCACAGTCCTTACCCTTGCCAGACGGAGATCTCACCGCTCAAGATTCACAAACCGTGGTCAAGATACAAACAACCAATATATATACAAATCACGATTTGCGATGTTGTTTAGTAGGAAATGTCAGGCATGGACCTAAACTGGGCTAAAAAGCTCCCACCTCCCCTCGCCGGAACCCCTGTGTAGATGCGACGCATAGGGGGTTCACGTTGCAGCGTTGGACAGCGGAGGAACGGTGCTGGAACGATGGAGCGGAGCGACGCGGGCACCGCGTTTTATAGCGCGCATAACGGTGAGGGGACGTGCCGGCGCCAGTGCGCCTGCCGCGGCTATGACGCAACACAATCCAACACAATCCACTTTAATCAAATCCAATCCAAATTCAATCCAATACAATCCTAATCCAATCAAATCCAATTCAATCTAATCCAAGCCAAGACAATCTATTAGAATCCAATCTAATGCTCCTCGCGAGAGAGTGTTCGCTATCGGAGAAGAGAGAGGGTGAGCGGCGGAGAGCGCAGCTCACGCGGCAAGGAGAGTGGGGGAGGGGCAGACCCTGACAACAACGCCGAGGTCAGATGCAGGGACAAGTCGAGTGAATGAGATGCAGTCGCATCTAATACGGACAAACATCCACTTTCTTATGCAAAGCCTCGTATTATCAAAGGATCTGCTAAGGGGTGCACAATTCAAACATTACATATTGAACTGATATTGACCCACGACAGGCTGCCCTCACCAGCTTGTGACCTCAGCCGCAGCCAGCTTGAGCTGATTCTGGGGACCGGGATTTATGTGTCACCCCATAGGGTCTAACATCCGTATATCCCCATCTCCCGAATAGCCAATAAATTTAACTCAACAGCCAGTTCTTCTTCTCTCTCTCTCTCTCTCTCTCTCTCTCTCTCTCTCTCTCTCTCTGTTTGCCTTATCAAATACCCAACCTTTACTCAGGCCGGCCAAATAAACACTTTTCCCGCAGTTGCTTTCTCACTCGAACTAACCAACACGCCACTGCCGCAACTATTCAAGCCCATATCTTAAGCCATGCAAGCCCATATTGCCTCGGAGTTGCCTGCGCTGCGGTGAAAAAACTATTGCGGCTGCCCTGGCTCTCATCCCTAAACTTGAGTACCTGGAAAGCGTGAATGGTAAGTGCAGCAACTTTGTTCCACAACGTTTTCTTGACACCAGAGTAACGCCAGCGCACTATACATCTTAACGCCTGAACATAGGTGTGATGTGAAACGTTTTTCCGAGACGTTTTTCTTCCATTTTTCCAGGGCAGTTATTGGCTGGAACAAATATTCTTTGCACAATGTTACCAACATGTGTTATCACCATAGGCAATTCATTTATTTGTTTTGAGTACCACCCCTGTAAGCCATTTGAAGAAAACCGTAGATGCCAACTATGTCACTGTATCAGTGTGTGCCTCTTCGTTTTGCTTTCCCATGATCCGCTCCTAACAATGAATGCCACGTACGCATCATCAACGCATTGGCTCAATACAGTTGGGTTATCATCAAATCTTCTGCCTTTTTAACACCCATTATGGAATTTCCTTATTATCCTTTTCTCTTGTGCCCAGTGCTCTGGTTCAAATTTGCTGCCTGCATTTCAAACATGTACCGCACTTCCGCGATATACGCCTATACAAGTTTTGTTTACATTTGTCTCCTTTGCCGTTTAGATTAGACTCACACTGCTCGTATCCCGCGGGCTTGGTATTGTGTTCGTTTCAATTCCTGTTTCTATGCCTCGTAGTAGGTACCCGTTGCTATTTGACCCTAATTGGTTGATCAAGTCAACTCCATCGGTACACCACCTATGCTACAAGCGTATTTATGGAGACCTTTTTCTCTGTTTTTTTTCACCTGAGCTTGTCTGCTATATTCCAACCATCTGGCCCTCCCCTCATGACATCACTGTGGCATGCCGGGCCGTTCTATCTACCACACGGAATTTCTCAGAGATCAGCAGAGTGTAGCATTTGGGGAGGTGGTGATTCATTTTAACAATACAGCGCAATAGAAACAGACTCAAGCTGAGGTACACAGGACAGCACTCATCCTGTGTACCACAGATTAAGTATTTGTTTCTGTTACGGTGTATGTTCAGAAGGTTCTAAGGGATAATTTTATAGAAGTATGCCAATTGCTGCTCTCCATTTGTAATCTGCCACCCCTTGTTTTCTATAGTGCCACCTCATGTGGTTCTCGTGCGTGTCGTTATTGGCCGCACATGAGGTACAAAGCGCTTTAGGCGCGACTCTACCCATCGACGCGTCCCTACGATGGCACAGCCACGCAAATTTTGAAACGTAATGCAGGCATTATTAGCTCATTCATTGAAAAAATATTTATTAAGGCACGTTCTAACGTTGTATATTCCTACGTATTTAAGACTGCAAAAATAACACCTATATATAAAAAGAATGATCGGAACATCATGGGAAACTATAGACCTACTTCCGTACTTTCCGCAATAAATACATTATTCGAGAAGCTGATTGCAACGCGCACCCAGTGTTCATGCAGACAAAACACAAGTTTGGTTCATTCGAAAGATTGCCTCATTAGAATCCCAATGACACCAATTTTAACGCAAAATTCACTCAAGTTGGTTATATAATTAGGAAAAAGGGGAATCGCCATGCGACCCGCAAGCTCATTACCCGAAAAAGAACGTATGATGTCATATGTGTTGCTCTGCGATTGGCTATGGCCGGCAAAAGCAAACGTACATTACGCAGGGCTAATAAGTTTGCCGAACCAGCTATTCGTGCCTAAATGTAATGCCTGCGCATTTTACAGCAGTTAGACGAGTGCGGTGAACAACAAAAGTTCCGAAAATACATATAAACATAGAAGTACCGATGCGCATTGCTGTTTGACTGGGCGCAGTGTGCTTGTTTTAGCTGCACAGTACTCATCCGCTTTGGAATTGTCTTACACGACACACTGGCCGATTGGCGTAAGCGACGTTGTCTTACGTGACCGTGTCTGTCGAGGATACCCCAGGTTTCACTAAACGACTACTTTCTAGCATAACTTAAACAAGCCAGGGCGAATACGGTCTAAACCAAAGCAACGGCAGTCAGCGTTCATATGGCTGACTATGGTAGCGCCATATTGGAGGACTAACGTAATCAAGGCTGTAGACCCAATGACGCACTGGAAGTTCGTTTGAATATCCGCCCTCTAGAATCCATGGCAGAGGTCACGAAAACACATGATTTGGCGGGCGAAATAAAATTTTAGCCTAAATATATTAACTGCTTAGTGAATACGGCTTAGCTGGGCTCCGGAAAAGTGTTGGAGGCACTATAAAACACGAAATATTTCGAATAAATAAAGTTGGATTTTGTCTGCATGGCCCCTTTAAATGTTTTGTTAGATTTAACATTTTACCCACAACTAGCATTCACTGTGTTCGAACAAATCAACATCTACAGCCGTTGTTAACGCTGCGGATATTGCAAACACCTCCTTCGATAAAGAAAAAATGGCCGTCGTTTTATGCCTAAATCTTCAAGAAGCTTTTGACACTGTTGATTACGATGTCCTTCTTAAGAAGATACGTTGTTATGGTCTCCGGCATCCGTCACTAGATTTCATTCAAAGAGTTTTGTCTCAACGCAAACAAAGCATTTGTCTAAGCGTTACTTGTACAACATTTCGAGCCATTGTTGAACATTTCTGCAGAACTAAAATTGATAAGAGGAGGGTGAGCGCTGAGGGAAACCTGTGACAATGTGCACCCAAACCTGAGGATTTCACGTTGATAAACATGAACGAGAGAAGCCTAGTGAACAAAGCCCAAGAACTTGAGCATTTGCTTATTGTGCACAACCCCAATATTGCCATAGTGAGTGAAACTTGGCTGCACCCCGATATAAAAGATACCGAAATAATTCCGCCCGCTTACAAAATGATCCGCAAGGACCGCGATGCTCGCGGTTGCGGGGTGGCAATTATCTATAAACAGGGAATGCAACCCGTACACATGAAATATTGTCAAGGCACAGAAAGTGTTTGGTGTAAAATGATGTCGGCTGGAATAACTTACGTTATTGGTGCTGTCTAAAGACCCACAAATGCTCCTGTTGCCTTTTTGGAAGCCATACAAGAATAGATTTTTACCAACGTCCCCTCAAACGCACACGTAATCCTGGGAGGAGATTTTAACTTGCCCGGGATATGTTGGGGTACTCTCAAAACAGGTTTGTAGATGCTAAGCACAGCGAGATATGGTTGGATATTGCCTTTATTAATGACTTCACTCAAGTTGTAAATGAAACAACCTGGATTGGTCCAACAACAAACGCAATCTTAGATTTGGTATTTGTGAATATGAAAATAGAGGAATACGCCGCAACGGTTCACGGAGGCCTCTCTGATCATAAAATGGTATTGCTTTGTACTAAGAAGTTCATTTTACCCAGCCATGTTAAAAGAAAGGTAATCACGGTAAAAGATTTTAGCCAAGCTGATAATGTTAGCATTTTGGACCATCTAGAAATATCTCTGACTTCGTTTCACGTGGAAATGGACATCAATCAATTGTGGTGTACATTTAAAAGTATAGTTCATTGCTGCTTGGATACGTTTGTACCGCAAAGACAGAAAACTGTGAGGAAACACAATCCTAGAATGACTCGGGAAATTATTCAGATCAAACGCAAAATTAGCCGCAAGAGGCGGTATGCAGATAAAAATCAAAGAGGGATTTCGTCTCTTTCGTCAACATTAAATCTCACGCTCTCAGCTGCGAAGGAAAACTATTATTCAAACAGGCTTTCCAAATTTATGAATTGTTTCACCCCTACGGTTTTGGCGTCACCTTTCCGAGCCTAAAGAGAATGTGCAGTATCTTGATGCTGATGGAAACATTGTTCCTGACAGTGAGCAGAGTGCTAATATGTACAACGACTGCATTCATTCTGTGTTCTCGGCCCCAGAAATTCCAAGAACGAATCTCGATACTTGTATCTTGTCCGCGTTATGCACCATGCCGGGCGTTGTTAGTTCAGAGGAAGGCATTTTCTCGGTTCTTCTCGAGATGGATACAAATAAATCTATTGGCGCCGATTGTATACAGACTGAATTCTTGAGGCGTTACGCAGAGTGGGTTGCGAAGTACCTATCGGGTATTTTCAAAGCATCCCTAGACCAAAATGCATCACCCAGTGACTGGTTAACTGCCAAGGTAGTTCCTGTTCATAAGTCTGGAGCAAAATGCAGCGTCGACAATTACAGAGCAATCTCAATTACGTGAATATGCTGTAAAATACTGGAACATGTCGTGTCAAAATGCCTGTACAAGTACGTTGAGGATTAGAATATTCTGATCCCTTGCCAACATGGTTTTCGGCGGATTTTATCAACTATTACTCAGCTAGTAGAAACCACCCACGATTTTGCACAACCTCTAAATGAAAATAGTCAAATTGATGCAGTTTGCCTTGATATGTCAAAGGCTTTTGATGGGGTTCCCCACGCGCAGCTAATTGAGAAACTGGTACGCCTCGGCGTAAATAAGAAGTTGATAGAGTGGTTTAAATCGTACCTTTCTGACAGGACACAATGCGTTCTAATTAATGGTGCGAAATCCGGCACTCTAAGTGTAACTTCTGGTGTGCCCCAGGGCTCCGTGCTCGGCCCGGCGCTCTTCTTGTGCTACATCAACGACATTGCAGAAACAGTTTCCCCTAATATTAAGCTTCGCCTGTTCGCAGACGATTGCCTTATATATTCAAGAATAACTCATCATAAAGATCAGCTCGCTTTAAACGCTGCACTAAATAATCTGGGCGACTGGTGCAATAAATGGAAAATGAAAGTTAACTATTTGAAAACCTCGTACATGACGGTCACAAAAAACGTAAAAAATGTGTTGTCGTTTTCCTACCAATTAGATGGGCATGAGTTAGAGCGAGTAACACATTTTAAATACTTGGGTGTAACCCCATCTGAAAACTTTAGTTGGAAAACTCACATTGATCACTTGTGCAGCGTTGCAGAAAAGAAGCTGTGGTTTTTAAGAAGAAAATAATACTGGCATCAACCAAAGCAAAGCTTAAGGCATATTTGACGCCTGTGCGGCCTACGCTAGAATAGGCGAGAATTGTATGGGATCCGTATTGGAAATACCAGATTGACAAGATAGAAAAAATACAAAGGCGAGCAGCTAGGTTTATTTTCTCGAGATTTAGAAGCACTGATTCGGTTAGTGACATGCTAAGCCATGTTAACCTACCTCGCCTTTCAGACCGACGGAGTATAGCTAGGTTGAAGTTTCTTTTTATGCTAAAAAACAATTCCCTAAACATAGACACTAGTCGGTTTTTAAAACTTAGGAACACTCGCACCGTCAGGGGTAGCCATGCGGGCCAGCTTCTCGCAATTATTTCCAGGGTAGACAGTTTTAAATATTCGTTCCTACCGAGAACAATAGAAGACTGGAATGCACTTCCACAGGTTGCAATTTCCGCAGTCACGGTTAATCAGTTTGAGCCGTCCCTGCTTCGTCATTACTCACTTATAAGTGATTGATAGCTGCTGTAACGTTTTCTTCGTCTGTTCTTGCATTTCAAGTGTGCTTCTGTTTTGCGCACGAGCTGTACACATGTTTCTTTGTGTAGTTCCTGCGCATTCCATTGCAGAACACTTGCTGCGCCGCTTGTATGCGGGGATGTTGCTTGGCCGATGAGACCCCGTTGTTGAACACGTGTTGCTTGTTTCCATTGTCGCTATAGCTTGCCACTGCGTGCAAATGGTATCTGTGCTGAAGTTTGGTCTTGGTTTTGTGTATGAAACTGCGTCTTTGTATCGGGCTGATAAGCGTTGTTAGTGTTATTTCTTTTGTTGTCTACCACCCTGTAACGGCCCCACTTGGGCTAACAGTATCATTAAATAAATAAATAAATAAATAAATAAATAAATAAATAAATAAATAAATAAATAAATAAATAAATAAATAAATAAATAAATAAATAAATAAATAAATAAATAAATAAATAAATAAATAAATAAATAAATAAATAAATAAATAAATAAATAAATAAATAAATAAATAAATAAATAAATAAATAAATAAATAAATAAATAAATAAATAAATAAATAAATAAATAAATAAATAAATAAATAAATAAATAAATAAATAAATAAATAAATAAAATAGCAGCTTCAGTACTACGGGGCTCGGTTTGGGAACCTATTCTAATTTCTCTTGATGTTAACAATTTCGAAAATTTCTAAGTAAAAGGAGAAGCCATAACGTACGCTGATGACATGGTGAGTTTGTTCTTGAGAAATACCTTAAAGCAGCTAGGAATAGATGCAAATAGTGACCAAATGAATATCACGAAGTTGTTTGAGGAAGGGGTTTGACTCGGATTGTCAGCAACGCAAAAAAAATCTATCCTCATCGTTTTGTGCTAAGAGCATTATTCAATAACCCTTACACTAGGAACTGATGATATTCGAAAAGTAGAATTACATAAACATCTTGGCGTAGTCTTTGACTTGAACTTGACTTATAGGCAGAACTTCTTGTTGGGGAGTCAGCTTATAGATAGCTTAAATAGTCAGATTATCACCATCGATTATAAATAATCATTTTGCTTGTTTCACGTCTTACTATGCGCGCCATCATTTTCCTTTTCCAACACCAAAACAATCTATTTCACATCTTTTACTGCCACTTATTATGCTGCGTTGAAACTTGGGGCACCACATTTTTTACGTACCGGGCCCAGGTATAAAATTACAAAAACGAGCACAATTACGAAAGTGCCTTACGTACACAAAACTTGGCGGTCTCATTCCACGTCGAAAACAAGGTTGGAACTTTACGCTGCTTTGTTGGCTCTGCATTCCATCTGCAGCGTGGCAGTTCATCATACCTGGTTGGTTCCCATGTACTCCCAAGCAATCGTTGCACGTTAAAAACAGACTAGCAGTCATTCCAATGATTCATTAATATATAAAACTTTAAAAGTTTTTCGGACAGCCTCTCAGGAGCACCATATTCTTTTTCAATGGATACCTTGCCACTGTTATATTCCGTGTAACACAGAAGCTGATGTGGCAGCTAGCGAAGCACGTCAGTTTGCAAACACAGATGGCAAATTTATGTGCATTCTGCAATTCCGACACCTTCTAATGAATGATTCAGATGGCCTTTGGCAAAATACGTGGTTTGCTGGACGAGCAAAAACCAGCCTGCGATTTCAAGTTCATTATTTATTGCGGTTTTAAAATTCCAATACCTACTTCCAGAAAATAAGGGCCGTGTATACACCGCATGCTTATTGGTAATACTTACACAAAATATTTTGCGCACAAAATTGCCAAAGTTCAAAGTGCATGCTATTTATATGGTCATCCTGATAAAACTAGCGCTCACGTCATTGTTTAATGTCCCCGTCATGATGCTACGCGGCGGGGTTTCAAAAGTGTCATCAGGTCTTCATACAGCGGCCCATTTAACCTTTCCGAAGTCCTTGGACCATGGCTTAACACCGAGTCAGCAACGGCGTTCGCTTCTTGCTATTAAACTTTTTCCTAGAGTCTAGTCACATTGTAGGATCTTATTACTTTTGAAATGGAGCTCGCTGTTGCTTTTATTTAGACGTTAGAGTCTAGGAACACTATTAGTTATCATTACTCCTTATTGTGTTTGACACTGTGCAGTCCCTTTATCGTCAACCTGTATTGCATGTTGTGTCTTACCTTATGTGTACTTTGCGCTTTGCGTCTTTCGGACTCTGTTGCTTTTTCCATACGGACTCGCTCTAACCCGTTTCTTCCATCTACCGTTCCCTCTTATACCAACTCACTTGCTTCAAGAAACAAACTGATGCGTTTCCTGTACCTTGTTGTCTTTGATAAGACTGTTTCTAACTTTGTGAACTGTGAAATGACTTTATAATAAAAATTCACCTATACAAAACCATGCAATGTCTACGGGCGCGTTGAAATAGCTCCATAAGAAGCATTCATGTTACGTGGGAAGTGGTAGCCGGCGCTCATATATGGCGTTAACCTCTGCCTTTCGGTCATGTTATAAAGGAGAAGAAGATGAAGGGAACGGGCACTGCGTGTTATAACCTTCTCAAAATGTACCCACCGCACAGCCACCGTACCAAGCAAACTCGACACTTTCTTTGATATTTTCTCACATGATTTTGATATTTTATTTGCCAGAGTTTTGTTTCTAATAGCAAAATTTTGCGCCTTCGTCTGGTCCTTAGTTTGCCCAGGGCTATAACCGGCGACTTCTATTTTCGTTTGGTTATCTTTTCTTTGTCCATGCTCACCACTGAACTGCAGTTACGTTTACTAGCGAACCTCTGTGAAGTAGTAGCGGCCTCTAAGATATTAGGAGGCCTGGGGGGGCGGGGGGGTGATAACTAAGCTACTGAAGGGTTATAATTATTATGGTGTTACTATCTACAGACCAACCATGCGCAGCTTCGATGTCTTGTTGAAGCACTAGCCAGTTTTTTACGTTAGGGAAAAAGGAAGAAAACAATTGGAATGCCCTCTCGAGTGCGCTGAATGCAGCCAAGAATTCCTTACGCTCACTTTTGAATTGATTACTCGATTGGTGCTTTTTACCTTTTTTTTCTTTCCAAGTTCTCTCTATTTTATTTTGGAGGAGTTCCAACCCCTGCCCTTTCCCTATTCCCTAGAAATGAGGCTGTGTGTATGCCATTGTTCACGCTACGTCACAATACTGATGAAATGTCCGCAGACATTGTCGATTTTTGTACTAGTACAAGGGATCATGGTTGGTGTTCGGCATTTTTTGTTTGTGTGGTTGCTTTGTAATTTTTGTTTTAATTGCGTGAAAACGGTAGCTTGCATAGACGTCTGCGATTTCATCAGCCCATTCTTAATCTTTGTATGTTTGTTTTCATTTTCAACGCCTATTATTAATTTGCACGACATCAACGAATACAGTCTTAGCATCACCAATTATTCGTTATTTGGCAGATACAAGACGTGTTGCAGGGGTTACGGCTGTGGTTTTTTGCAACAGATATTTACGCATTGGCAGTTGCGGGTGATATCTACGTTTGGGGTACAAGGTGAACGACGCGATAGGTATAGCGTCACATCGACTGTCAAGGGGCGTTGCCGAACAGAATTGCTGCATTTCTTATCTATGTTTCACGAGCACTGAAGATATCTGAAGAGAGAAAGGTTAGCAGCAAAAGTGCTTAATAGCCGTTGCCCAGGAAAGACGGAGGCCCTTTGTGCTTACATAGTTTAAGATGTGAGCGTGAAAAGATGTGGCTGCGGGGTGTTGGACAGCTTGAGGGAAAAGGTTACTTTTTACGTCTTTCGAAGTGTTTAGTCTCTAAGGTCTCTGCCGGACTGACTGTTTTTGCCTTTTTCTAAGGGAGAGAGAGAGAGAGAGAAAGAGTGTGTGTGTGTTTCGGGGTTTAGAAGAAGGGGCTAAACAATGGTAGGGAGCTGACGAGTGGAACCTGAAATCTAGGGCCCTAAATATATGACGAACACTTGGAGCTCTAATATTGATATGGTGCAAACAACAAGCGAACAGCTTGCGTCCAAGATGTTCGACTCTTGTACTTGATGTAATACTGGGGAGAAATCTTTACTTTGGAGGAATTTTAAGGTATTTGTTTGCGATTGGGCGGATGGCAATTTAATACGGAGATTTAAATTACCGACTAGACAAGAAAGCCCGTTGAACAAAAACTGCCGAGGATGTTTTCTCGCTTACTTACGAACACGTTTGTATTTTCTGAGGGGGTCTATAAATCGCAAGCCATGTTATTTCTGCGCCTAAAAACGTAACTGAAACTCTACGCATTCCGGTTCTGGAAACGTGACGCTTATGGTGGAAACAATCATTTTATCGCGGGCATAAACCATATTTTCTCCGCCCTTCGCAGCACGGCGTGTAAGAGAGAAGGGCTAGTACTTGCGTATCTCGATTAAAGGCACGAAGCTTTCATGTATGGTGATTTCTGTTAACACGAGTGTGTCAATACTAGGGCAGCTTCCATCAACAATAGCTAAAAATTTAAGACAGTGTTTTCTGATGCCACCGACGCAATGGAGGCGTGCATGCATTGCGTCGGCGAGTTAAACTTTACAATCAATCAATGCATGTTTACATTTTATGCTATTAGCAAGAACAGGCAGCCACATGCACACGTTAGCGAAATGATCCACTATGCATTGCGCTCCAGAACTGTAGGCATTCCGGCCCCTATTTTTATTTAGGCGTGCGGTCAAACCGATCTGGATTGACACATGTTTACATGTTGAGCTGTTTTCTCTGCTTGAGTTTCATCTGCAAAAGGTCACTTTCGCGAAATCGACTGCAGTCTGTGTGCATTTTCTGAGAAAAACGCTCAAAGGGATGTTTGTTGAAAGAAAAGGGACTCTGATCTTTACGGAAGACATAAAAAAGGCTAAAAATTATTCTGTTAGTTGCTGGCGCAACACGTCATCTGTGGATGTGACATGAGCAACCATCATTCAATGACGTATGAATTCACTGCAATAAAATGCATTCTAGGGTAAACAGTTTTCCCACAACATGCCAGGCACTTGTCCTTAAAAATGGTGTGGTTTCATATCTTCGCAAAATTCGCTATACTTTTTATGATGTTATGGAACCAGAGCAACAGTGCATCAAAGGGTACGCAAAGACCGAAATGGGAGATCAACAGTACTATTCAAGGCTACAACTTAACAACCGTAAGTTTCTACCCCGAAGAATACCATTTCTTATTTCTTCTAAAGACTGAGCTACACCATAACGTGATTTATTTGAACGCTGCCAATAATTTCTGCAAGTATGTAGGTGAATTAACATGCGTCTGCAGAAGAAATAGCTTTGCTTTTTGTATGGTTATGTTATGATCCATAACAAATTTTGCACACTCCTTCAAAGGAGCGTACAGGTTCCCTAAGGGATTGATAGCGCTCTTATAATACAGATTTGCAGGATTTACTTGCAGATATTCGAATTGCGGGCGCTTTTATTTAGCCGACGTCACCTTGAACAGGGGTGGAAATGTAATTCCAGGTAAAGTAAGGCCTCATTCTTTATTCCCAGTCTCTTAGTGCCCATAAATTGGCAAAACTTTTTCAGACGGCAGTATTATTTGCATTATGTAGGCATGCTCTCAATAAATTCTTGCAAGCATGTCAGCTGCTGCCAATTTAGCTCAATTCTCGAGCGTTGTGTGTTTCGCTTTGTTTTTTGTAGTTTCTGCAAGACGCAAATTTTCTGTGGACCGTTTGGGTGTATGACGAGCTCTACGAAAATCGAACTTCGAAAAAAGTTGACGAAATAATATGTTTAAATGAAACGATGGTTATCTTTCGAAGAAACGAAACCATAAAGGGAAAAAAGTGAGTGTTTCATTGACATCAACTTTTTTTATGCTCCTCGAATAACACCTGCTTACAATTTTTCCAGCGTTTCCCTACCACTCCAAGGCAAATTTCTGGAAGGGTGCTCTGATTGTATGGAAGTTACTGGAGGTAATTACCTCTTTTGTAATATAGTATGTAGGAGTGTTGGTCAATTTGTCTCTTTCAGAGACAAGCCAACGCACCTAAAAATGGCACTTGGATTTTTCTGCTACTATTTAATTACGAATTTTGGATCTTTCTTTAGCAAATGTCACCAGCTATGAAACTCTCAGGCAACCTGATGCTAACAACACCTGCGGTGTTTTTTGGACCCGCCTTAAAGCCCCCCAAAGGTTTCCAGGTGAGCGTTTTGATGTTTTTGGCTGCACAATTGTAATCCACCGAAGTAATTTTTAATCTATAATAATATTTTCACCACATCAGAGAAGCATATTATGTATAATGGTATAATAGCTGGTTGTGTTGCGAAGTGGTACGAATGGTTTTAAAAATATATTATGCAAAGGACGGGAGGCTGCGTAATTGCAACAGTGCCAGTTGTTCGAAAGCCTTGATTTAGCAAACCTATTTTGACGGAAGGTATCGCAATATATGCGTGCCGAGTGTATCTGTAATACGAGGTTCCCATGGGGTAAAATATTTACAGGATGACCGCATACGTATTTCCCAAAAACAATGTTCGTCGGTGCTGTGCAAGTGGAGAGAATAGGGCATATAATGCACCAAGCCTTCCTTCACTCTTTCAATCTGCCGCCTTGGCTGGATGGTTTTCTAAGACCAGATATGATGATTCGAGCCACCCTCACCACTTCTTGAACAACGGTTAAGGCTGAGGACGGATCGTGGTTTATTTGCAAGGCCAAATTGTTCCCCAGTGTGCTACTTGCGAAGTGCTTGCGATCAAAGTGTTCGACCGTCGTCCTCTTAGTCTTCACTGATAGCGCATATGCCGCTCTTGGTTCCTTGCATACCAGTTTTCTGCCGATACGTGGCGTAAAAGCGTCCAGCCAATGCGGCGAGTTCAAAGCGGTATACGGGTGTTGTTACAATACTTAATGTTTGCCGTGGTTTGTTAACAAACAATGATTTCCCTCTACTTCCATCAGATGCACACCAATAACGAGCCATTAGGCCCTTTCTGGCCGAATGGCCAGCCTTGTACCACTTCGCTTTCGGTAGCCTCACGTAACGTAGTAGGCAACGTCTTTGTTTAATACCATGTAAAACTAAGAAATAAGCAAACGTACGAATGCTCAATAAAATACCAGAAATTAAAGATGTAACCAAACCAGAAGAGGATGGAATGCCACTTTTTATCCTCAGTATAATAAATCCCCAATGTCAAATTTACGCCACCGCCGCACACGTACCTATCTCTAGCAGATCAGACTTGGGAATAAATGCTTTCAAAAGATCAAGTAACCACTCAGCTGATTTCAATCGCTGTGTCACACTAGTCTTCTCCGGCGAAAAAACTTATAAAAACGCACCGAAAGACCAAAAGGCGGGGTACTGCTTCCGAGTACGACGATCACGGCCAAGTAGGGAAATTTTTTCGAGCTGAAAAACTTTGGCGATTTTTCTTGCAGTAGCAGTAGCGTAGTTCGTGATTTATGTACGGCGAATTCCTCGCACAGGGCTTCTTAAGCAATTTTGGTTGATGTGAATGACGACCCCACGCGACAAGAGCACCTATACATATTGCGGGGTGTGCAAGGGCGAATTGATTTAGAATTGGAAATTTTTTCGAGCTGAAAAACTTTGGCGATTTTTCTTGCAGTAGCAGTAGCGTAGTTCGTGATTTATGTACGGCGAATTCCTCGCACAGGGCTTCTTAAGCAATTTTGGTTGATGTGACTGACGACCCCACGCGACAAGAGCACCTATACATATTGCGGGGTGTGCAAGGGCGAATTGATTTAGAATAAACGGGACACCTTTATGGTGCCAGAGAGACACTTTCATCAGCAGAAGGCTGCTGACCGCTCTACCTACGAGGCACCAACCTAGGGAAATTAGTGGAGCGACATGCTTACCTCAGTCGCCTTCATATACACAGGCTTAAAACGCGCTAAGAGGTGAAATTACCACCCCCTCCAAAAAAAACGTGATTTCTCCCTGAAAAGGCGCAACTTGTAAGTTTTACTTCTCCCGCTTCGCACACTCGCATTGCCTAAGCCTGAGAACTAGCCCCGCTTCTTTTTAATCTGAGGAAAACTGCCGCGTGTAAATAACTGTGATTTAATCTGGCAACGTTTATTTGAACTGAATTTAGTGATTAACAAGGCCATTTTGCTTCACAGACAGTGTTTCTCATCTTGAATTTTTCAATTTCTAGACTTGCTCAGTCAGGAAATCACGATAACGGTGACAAAATCTGTCCGGCAAAACAGGTCGCTTCTATCGAATGCCAGCGGTCACAGTTGCATACTGCAGTGCATGATTAATGCACTTTAGTATGTCAAGTTACGCCGTACGGAAAACAAAATATTCCAACCAAGAGGTTTACATATACTTTTCCCAACGTTTCAAAGACTAGTTGGTTCCTTCATGAGGGCTTGGCCGCATTTGAGTTCCAAACACTGTCATATCAGAACGTTTCACTCTAGACGACAGAGTCGTTTCTTTTGACATCATGTAGGTCTTTACCAGCCTTTCTTCGAATTCCCTGTCGTTAAAACTGAAAACTGCCACAGCTTCCTTCGAGAACGACAACCGCCTAAGTTTGATAGCCTGCTTCACCATTGGTAACACAGCACTACGTTTACTTTTCTACCTCCATAGCACTTACTTATGCTACAAGGAAAGAATTCTAGAGCCAAGCTTTGTTTGCTCCTTATATAAGTGTAAAGGCTCCTGCTGCTGTTGCTGTTATTGCTGCAGTCATTGATGCTTTCAGGCCTGATTTGCCACAGGTTTCTATCTTACGTACACCCGATAACGAAGCTGCACTTCGGTTATTGCGCCCGCCGTGACCTTAAGAAAGATTTCGGGGGTGCATCGATAAGCTAGGCGAGATAAGACTGACTTACGCCGGCCACACGAGGGTCAGACCAGGGGCGGTATTCTCGTAACAGTCCCTTTTGAAAACGTCCCTTTTGCGTCCCTTTCATCGTGACGTACTTCCGGTTAAGCAATAAGAGTTGGCAGTAGGTTTGCCGCGCTTGCGCTACGTCACTTCCGGTTGTTTGCTTTTAGCCAATCAGGGCTTGCCAAAAGGGACACTTTTGAAAGGGACGCAAAAGGGACAAAACTCGGGAATACCGCCCCAGGAGCGACTTGTGGAGGCAGGCGGCGCATTTGAAAGTCGCGGTTCTAGCGTTTATACCGTTCTCAGCCCGTAAACCTGGTGGCCTATTACCAAGAAATATAGAATGGTTGAACGTTTTTTGTGCATCTGGTATTTACTTTCGCAAACTCCTGGGGACACCGCTCTCCTAAATCATCAAATTCATAAACTGCAATAAAAGATTGCCGCCACCCATTACTTTCAACCCAGGTAAGCTACGAAGAAAGCAATAGGTTACATCGGTTCCCACCTGTGACTGGGATCTGACGAACGTTTTTATTCATGCTAGGGCGCTACAATGGTGGATTGGAGTTTTGTAACTACTATAAACCTGGTAATGAAGGAGATTGAGATATCTGTGTCAAGAAACTCCCCCTAAGGAACCAAGGTGTTTCTCCACTACGGGGAAATTTGTTTTCTCTATCGTTAATGGTAAAGACAGGAAAAAAACTGTGAGGTTTACAAGGTGATCGAGCCGGCAATTCACTTCTCTAGGGATACAGAGAGAAATCATATTTTACATTCCTCGACGTGCTGTTAAAATTCAGCCAAGTCATTTAAGCTTGAGAGACTAAACAAAAGGTATACAAATCGTGCAGTACCTACAACTTGGTTGTGTCCACCAAAATTAACGCAGACAAGCTGCAGTTGAGGGCCATCTACTTTGAGTATGAACTGGTTGTTGCACAGAAGACAAACGAAATAGAAGCAGTAGTCATGCCATATCTGCAGAAAAACGGCTACAGGGGTCACTTTATTTAGCGCTTGAAACATTGCCTATACTGCCCGCAGGCAACCGAGAATTTGCCAATAAAATATAGGATGGTCGGTCCCAGTGTATTTATTGGTCGCTCCTTTTGTGCTAGGAGAGTGGCGCCTAGGATAAAGCCTTCAAAGGCTTTATGAAGACCTAGTTTAAGAACCTCTCCGGTGGTCAAGAAAATTACGGCATTGAGGGCTACACTGTAAGCTGTCCTATAGATGTCGTTTTTTTGTTCTTTCGGGGGGAGGACAATTAGGTTTCTGCTACGGCCTCACGTAGTATATATGGTTTACAAGTACTGCCTATAGATGCATTGTCGTTTCTTCGTATCCCATTGTTGCTCTTCCCCTGCTAAAGCGTTTTAGAATGTGGACACTAGACTAGATGTTCTCTGTATTCTGGCATTTGGGAGGTCCGCTCTTCATCTTCCCTACCTCTGTAAGACTATGCCGAGGATTCCCACGTCACTGTTCTCTGAGATGATATCCTGAGCAACCATCAGAACTTTGTTTTTTAACTTCACCCGGTGGCGTTATTTAACGTTTACAGAAAACAGCTGACGGCACTAGCACGGCAGCAAATCTTCTGCGAAATAATTTCAAAATGTGTGTAAGGCGCCACATACCAGGTTGGTTTTATTTCTTAATACGGCACACATTAGTTTGTTTGTTACCATATTCGAGACCTTTATCCGGTTTGAAAAATGGGGTGTTTAATTTTGCCCCCTTTAACTAGGTGACACAATGTCAGCGCCGGCAAAAGTTCGGTTGGGTCATCTGCTTTAGTGGAGACGTAACCTCCATGCACGCCTCGCAGCCGTGTATGAAGCACGTGCGAGAACCAATTGAGTACAGAACAAACTTTCCGAGCAGGATCAACGCTTGCTAAAATCACGTATCCTTCCTTACATCCCCGTTGTCATTTATTTGCCCTTCTTTCGACACACCAGCTACCGCTGTTTTTGTATTTCAAAATCAGGTGATCCCTCGCACCCAACTGCCTCAAACGTAGTTTGAGTTGCGCAGCGATGACTTCCTTCCGCGTACGCTTAATGAGCACAGCTAATATCATACGTCTAGCATCCACGGGGAAGGGGGAAAATTTATTTTATTTATTTATTTTTATATTTATTTATTTATTTTATTTATTCATGTATTATGTATTTTTATTTATTTATTTATTTATTTATTTATTTATTTATTTATTTATTTATTTATTTATTTATTTATTTATTTATTCATTTATTTGTAATACACTGCCAGCCACCTGTTGGTAGCCAAGGCAGGAGTGGTTACATTTATGCTTTCAGCTCTGTGGTGCAGCAGAGAACTCGCGTGGTACAGCGAAGCAAGTGGGAGCACAAAGTTTCGTGGGTACAAACCAACAATAAAAAAATAGCGAGTAACATAGCCGACAAAAAGCACTCTTGGTAAGGTACATTCATCACAAAGTTTACGAAGCAGGAACAACAAGCAAAAAAAAAGAGCGCGTAACACACCACAAAGCATACTCTCGGGTAAGTACATCCCGGCTTCCAAGAAAATACATACAAGTTGAAATGTACGCAATATACACCCAGCGAGAGGCGATAACGCTCGCTGGCGTCTTGCGGGCCCTGTTTGTTAACTGAGGGTGATCATGCTATCGCGCAAGACCAATCTGCTGGAACGTTTCAACCTTCACTGCCGTTGAACCTTCGAAACCCATCTACTTCAGACGTATGTAATTATTACCACGTTATTGGTATTAAACACGTACTGTGTCGTAAGGTTGAAGTCTGTACTCGAGACCATTCGTGCGTCGGGGTTATGGCGGAAGCCTGAAAAGTGCGGTTTTTTGTGCGGAGAACTCAAGTTTTTGGGACACATCGTCAACGCCGCAGGAGTCCTTCCTGACCCGGCAAGAACTTCAGCAATAGC
This sequence comes from Haemaphysalis longicornis, assembly GCF_048455015.1. NCBI lineage: Eukaryota > Metazoa > Arthropoda > Arachnida > Ixodida > Ixodidae > Haemaphysalis > Haemaphysalis longicornis. The sequence continues at coordinate 1,774,534 of NW_027526329.1, read as the reverse complement.
CAACTTCCCAAGATCAAAACATGAAAGAGTGTGCAAAAATTTCTCAGGCTGTGCGCATACTATCGGCACTTCGTCGCAAACTTTGCATGCATTGCGGAGCCACTCACGCGTTTGACGAAGGATAGCACCCCTTTCAGCATTGAAACCGCCCAAGAAAAGCATTCACAGTGCTGCAAGAACGGCGGCGAAACCCGCCTGTGCTCGCTCATTTCGACGAGAAACCCGAAACGTAAATGCACACGGACGCCAGTGATGTAGTCTTGGGTGCCATCCACGCCCTTAACCAAAGCGTCTGCGAGAAAGTAATCGCCTATGCAAGCCTTGGTCTGTCAAAGGAGGAGCGAAACTTCTCAGCCTTTGAGAAAGAGTGCCTCGCTATTAATTGGGTCATTTCAAACTTTCGCCCATACGTTATGGTAGACCATTCAAGGTTGTGACAGACCACCATGCGCTGTGTTGGCTGGCAAACTTGAAGCATTCCTCTGGGCGTCTTGGGCGGTGGAGCTTGCACCTGCAAGAGTTTGACGTTTTAATCGTCTTTATATACGGCAGAAAACACTTTGACGACGACTGCCTGTCCTGCGCCCCCGTCGACCCACTACCACAAGACTCCGATGAAGACAGGGGGTTCTTCGGTGTCGTGACTGCGAGCGAACTCGCCGCCCAGCGGCTTTCCGACCCCGATCTACGCGTCATGATCGACTAACTTCAAGGATGCAATGTAGCCGTGCCCAGGGCCTTCAAACGCAATTTACCTGCATTCAGCCTAAAAAACTCCGTCCTCGTGAAGAATTTCAGCCCCGGATTGAGAACGAATTATATTCTTGTCATCCCGGCAGATCTTCGTGACAAAATTTTGGAAGCGTGCCACGGCGACCCGTCTTCCATACATCTCGGAACAGCTCGCACTATTGCAAAAATCAAGGCGAAGTACTTGTGGCCCCCACACACATCCGAAGTCACCCACTACGTTCGGAGTTGCCGTGACTGCCAGCGACAAAAAACGCCGCTGTCAAGACCCGCCGGGACACTGCAACCGATCGCCATCCCATCGAGGCCATTTCAACAAATCGGAATGGACCTTCTAGACCCGTTCCCTACGTCACGATCACACAACAAGTGGATTGTCGTAGCGACACACTACATGACCCGCTACGCAGACACCGCCGCTCGTCTGAGGGGACTGCATAAAAAGTCGCCAAGTTCTTCATAAACCAAATGGTGCTGCGACATGGAGCCCCTGAAGTTCTAATCGTGGACCGCGGAAAGGCCTTCACTGCGGAGCTTATGCAAGCAATCTTACGCTACAGCAACACGGATCACCGAAGAATTACGGCGTACCACCCCCCAACGAACGGACCAACGGAACGTTTGAACAAGACGATTCCGGATATGCTGTTTATGTACGTCGACGTTGAACATAAGAACTGGGACGAAGTGCTCCCATAGGTCACGTTTGCGTACAACACGGCTATCGCAGAAACTACGCAGATGACACCGTTCGAGCTTGTGTACAGAAGATGGCCGACCACGATGCTAGACGCCTTGCTTCCGCACGTAAAAGACGACGACCTCAACGCCGCCGTCAAAGGTTACCTTTAGCATACGGAGGAGGCCCGCCAGCGCGCTCAAGCTCGTACAACGGACGAGCACCTGGTGGATGCCGGCCGCTACAACCTCCTACGCCGAAACGCCGAGTACCACCCTGGGGATGGTGTGTGGGTTGGCACTCTCATCTGCGGATGCGGACTCAGTGAGAAGCTTCTGTGACAGTAATTCGGGCCCTACCGGATTCGACGACGAGTTGGCCAATTTACTTACGAAGTTATCCCCGATGGTGATTCCGGCACATCACGACGGCTCACGCAGCCCGAAGTCGTCCACGTGGTTCGCCCTAAACCTTACTGAGAAAGATGACGGACTTCTTTGTTCTTGTTTGTTTGAACTGCCATTTTATTTTAGCATCGGGTGGATGCACTCTTAGAGGGGCGTAATACAACGAACTAGGCATTAGGTTTGTTTGTTTATGTTTTGTTTTTACTGCTCAGCCGCACCCGGCTTTGTTATCTTCGTTCCAAGCGAAGCGCGTGTTCCATTCTTTGTTTTTATGCCGCACGGGTTATCTCATTCTTATACGGAGAGCGTTTCGCGCTAACGTCACTTGCCTCCAAATCTTCTTTGATCTACAATGTTTAGATGTAGATCGCCGGTTCGCAAACACTCGCGCCGAAAGATAAAAGCCTGCAGAGCAGATGCCGCGGTATCCGAATTGCAGACGCAAGCCCGCACACGTAACTTAGTTGACAGCTGCTTCGCCGCCTGTGTTTTTAAGTGCGATGCACTTCTTAAGCGACGCTGAACCTGCGTCCACCGGCGATGTCCGCATAGCATACCCACGTGGGGGATTGGCAAGGAATATCCTCGTCTTCCTTGGCAACGGGGGGAGATGGGCGCGCGCTGCCTGGCCGCGGACATGGCACATACCCACGTGGGGGATTGGCCAGGAATCGGGCGTGAGAAGGACTAATGCACCCGATTAAAGGAGTACGGACACGAAATTTCAAAGCTGAGATCCGCTCTAGCAATCAAGTACAACGACAACACAAATAGGTGTCTGTGAATAAATGCATCTTTCTTTCTTTGTAGTTGTGTGTGTGTGTGTGATCTCTCTTTCGCGAACATTACCGAACCGCGCAAATTCAACTCGTGAATTCGCACTTTCACATTCTTCCCTCGGGAAAATGCGGGGAATTTTTCTTTGAGTGGTTAGGGGAGCACAAGTTCGCTCCAATAAACGTGTTTCAGATGTGACGCTGAGAAGAGCATCTCTTGCTGGCGGCCCTGTCCTTCCTGCGTCGTTGTTGTCCGCGTCCGCACAGCTGCATCTCTCCTTCTCTCACCCCCTCTCCTCTCGCCGTGATAGCGCGCCCTCTCCCCCAACATCTATGGCGCGTGCAGTGCGGCGCGCTCTCTCACTCCGGTGGTGGGCGGCTCTACGCGCAGCGCAAGCGCGCTGTGTTGAAGTGCAGCGCTTTCTCTCTCCGCGGTCTCCTCTTCTTCGGGCGCGCTGCGCAATAAGCGGAGTGCTGCGCTCCGGTCGGTCTCTTAGTCGACGGTCGTCCGCGCTAGGCTTGCTCTCTCTCTCTCTCTCTCTCTCTCTCTCTCTCTCTCTCTCTCTCTCTCTCTCTCTCTCTCTCTCTCTCTCTCTGTCTCTATCTCTCTTTCTCTCTCTCGCATTAACCGAAGATTGCTCACGCAATTCGAGTAATCGACCCAACGGAAACGCACAATAGAACCCCCTTCGGCGTAGCATCACACCAGGGTTGCCGCGAGGGGAGGCGGGCGTAATTTTTCCTTCAAGACAACTGCGTCGTCTTTGGCGTCCTGACAATATCAACGTGCGAACGAAACAGAGTAAATACCAGATTTACGTAAGCCCACTTCCGGGATTTAACCGCGGTTCTAGAATCGACCTCATGGCCCAAGCTTTTTCTTGTCTCCGGTGGGCCACAGCACTAACGTCATCAAGGGGCAAATTATGGCGTGCCTATCAGATTCTTCACTTCTTTTGGGGGAGCGATGGAGAACAATTTCAATTTGAAAATGATATTTTTCTCTCGAGTGTAGAATACGTCTTTCACGATTGGCAACAATCACTGCAGTGAATTTCGAAGAAATATTCCAATATTCCTAAAACCTTATCAATATGAAAAATTCATTCGTTGCCTAACATATGTCAAGTAATCACGTAAAGTTTGAAAACTTTAGAAACTTCATATTGATGTCAAATCTTTTAATTACTCTGAAAGAATTTGCAGTTACAAACTTTTTTTTGTGAGTACTATGTACAAAAACTGCGTATCGCATTCCAACCATGCGTGCCAAACGCAAAAACTACTTTCTACTAGTGAGCAGTTCGTAATAGGTTTTTGAGAATGATAGAAAATACACCATTTAAAATTTAATTCTGATACCACCAGAACATAACGTTTTTTGTTGGAATGAGACTTATCATTTCTATTCTCTCAGTTTGATGCCCAAAAAATATTGTTTTTTTGTTTAGGCGGGTTTTGTGTAGAATCTTTTGTCGGCAGTACTTGGTCCTGTAGCAAGATTATAATTACTTGTTGATGACAGCGGGGCCTACAACGTTGGTTGATACAGCTCTCGAAAAGTACGCTAGGTAGTTGAAATCAATCTGGAATTTGCGCACTTCGTTTTGATAACTTTTTGTACACAAACTTGAAGCCTGCAAGGTTGTTGTGAACAGCAAGAAAGCAGGATGCCAGGGTAGGGTAGGACTGCAAACGCACTTCACCTCTTTTATTTTCTAATTGAGATAGTGTGCACGCCCCCTTCTGCCTTCTGTACTTCCACGACATCCTCCCCCGGGCTCTTGACGATTTCCAGGCAATAAAACTTTTGTACGGGACGCGTCACGAACTGTCCCACCGAAAGACGAACTTTGCATGCATGACCTGCGTTGTCACGCCCAAGAAATGTCGGTTCTATGATTCCCGTTTTCCACAACCCTCTTGGGCCTCTTCCTTCTATAAGGACATCGTCTACAATCTTGAGAGGTGCCGAATTTTTTCTACGGTCATGATGAAATGATGAAAGCTCAAGCACGTACTCCTCCCATCTCAGCCAACTTTGCGTTTATCAGAGCCGGTCCATAAAACCATTTTTTGGTTATGTCGGCAGCATATGGCTCCAGGAGGTCGAGTTAAACGGTGGGTATAGCAGTGTGTTGTTTACCGATGAGAAGGTGAGCTGGGGTCAAAACTTCAGGCTCACCGATGGAATTGCTCACAATAGTAAGCGGGCGGGAGTTAACTACCGCTTCTAGTTCGCCCATGATGGTGTTCAATTAATGTGAATTCACTGAAGCTCTGCCGAGAACTGTTCGCAGTGCTCGCTTCACGCTTTCAACAAGCCTCTCCCAACAACCTCCCCACCTGGGTGCAGCTTCTGCGTTGAACTTACAAGTTATCGCCTGTTTAGTGCAGAAGTCTTAAATTTCAGGCAAAGCGCAAACTGGGAAGAGTGATCGAAGGTCTCGGTTGGCGCGTCTGAAAGTATTGCCATTATCGGAATAGATGGTACTCGGCACTCCTGTTCGCGCTATATATAGCTTGAATGCCAAGATGAATGAGTCTGTGTTCAGACTGGATACTTACTCCAAGTGCATGGCTCTCGTCAGGACACAAGTTACCAAAAGGACATACATCTTTCTCTCTCCGTCTTTAACCAGCAGTGGTCGAGCGAAGTCAATGCCGACGACGTCAAACAGACTCCCGAAATCTGTCAGCTGGAACCGGTGGTGTAGATGCACAACCTGGGTTCACCTTGTATTTTTGACGCGTTGGGCATCTATAAATGACGTATTTTATGTGCTGACGGCCCTTTGGCACCCAACATACTTCGCGAAGGTCTACCAGGAGATCTCTGACCCCGCTGTGCAGAAGTCTACGGTGAGTAGCGTTCATTATTAGGTCCGTAAAATGGCTCTTGGTAGGTGATATCACAGGGTTTTTAGTTTCTTCGGTGACTTGAAAGTTAGAAAGGCGGCTTCGCGCGCGGAACAGGCCGTAGTTGTCAATTAATCGTTGAAGCGTCATGATAGCCGAAGTTTTGCAAATCCTCGATGTTTTTAAATTGGCGAGTTCTTGCTTGTAGTGTTTCGGTTGCTCTCGTTTTATCGAAAACCACTCCGCTGACTGGAGTTCTCGTGTAGTGAGGGGACCCTTGGGACACTCATCTCTCTTAAAACAGAACCGTAATACCGATGCGATTACTCTGATCAGCTTATGCAAGTCGATGAATTTGTGAACGTCTACGAAGTCGGCTTCGATGCTTCGTGTGCAACCTTTGAGTACGCCGTGCCCAGGGTTTGGCATATAATATTCGGGGTGAACGCTGAGAATATTTTCAGGCCATGAATTCGGAGTCAGTCTCAGCCAGTAAGGTCTTTTCTACCACAGTTGGTTTCCGAGTGGTTCTTCAGCCGAACAACCTCCCGTTATTAGATCGGCGGAGTTATTTGATACAAGACTGTGTCTCCATTGTGGGGGATCAGTCGTCCGACGAATTTCGGAAATTCGGTTAGCGACACATGGTTCCAACTTTTTGTTACCCGTTATCCATTCAACGAGATTGACGAATCCGCCCAGTACCAAATGGTTGTGGTGCCATAGAATACCTTCCTGTTCAGGTATTCATCAATTGTTGCGGGTACGAGAGTTCCCTTAAATTCGAGTTTGGGCATTGTCAACTTTCGGATTGGTGCTACTCTCAACTTCGAAAGCAAGAACGTAGTCTCTGCTAATTTGGTGCTGCTCAAAAAACGAAGGTACGCCACGCTGCCGTATGCTTCAGGGATGGCTTAAGAAAAAACGTGTAGCTCCAAGTTTTCAGGTGGTTTGTCATGCCCCTAGAACAGGTAGCCAGGAATTGTGATGTCTTCTGGCTTGTAGACATTGTTCGACCAATTCTACTATTCTTTCTGCATGTGCGGAGGAAGACGCAAGTCGCCACTGATCTTTTCTGTCTAGAGTCATTGAAAAGCATTTTAACATTGACGACTATTGGGCATATCACTCCGAGCGGATCAAAAATTCCTGCGATTGTTTCTAGCAGAATGCGCTTTATTAGTGGTGTTTTATTCAACAAAGGTATTGTTGACTTCATATTGACATGAAGTGCATCGTCGTAATCTCAGGCAATGCCGAAAACTTTTCGATTTTTCGATGGTAGGTCTAGTTCCTGTTTGCTCAGTGCCGCAATTTGTTTTTTTTGCTGTCAAATAATTTTTGTAGTTGACTGGAACTAGTTGACCACTTCTTACGTAGCATCCCTCCATCTGCCATGATCTCGTTACTCTGTTATAGATGCGTATAGCCTCCTCTTCACTTTCGGCTCCGGTCAACAAATCATCAACATAGAACGATGATTTTAGGAGTTCTGCTGTTTCTTTGTTGTCTTCTCATACTTGCCTGAGGTGGTGTCGAATCGTTGCGGAGAGCATAAAAGGGTTCAATGTTGCTCCAATCGGAACACGGGTCATGCGCCACTCTTCTAGGCGATCTAAAAGAGTTCAGGTCGCTACGCTCAAATACTAAAAGAACCGAAAAGCGTCCCGGTCATTTCTTGTATTCCGATTTGCAGAAAAGCTTTCTGAACATCGGCGCTTAGTCCGAATATGTGTCGTCTGAACCACAGTAGAAGTTCCTGGATGTCTGGATTCAAATTCACGCCCTTGTCCAAGCAGTCATTCAGGGAAAGTCTCGGTGGTCGGGACAAAGACGCATCACAGACCACTCGAAGTTCTGTGGGGACGCGGTCTTCTTTGCGAGCCTCCCTATGGGGCATGTAGTATAGCGGCCTGTCTTCACACATTTCGCGCTTTGGCAGTACTTCAGCATGTCCGTCGACCAGATACTGCCGTATAGCCTTCTCATATCTTACTAGCAAATCGGTTTTCTTCAAGATTCATCTGACTAGAAAATGTAGGCGTCGCAGGTATTCGGATGGGTTGTCTTCAAGGGATTCCTTCAGATCAACCTTCCAGGGTAAGGCCACTTCATATCACCTTTGGACTTTGGAAATGGTAAGCTGAAAATCCTCGAATACTGTGCTTGTGTCGCGTTCTTGATCGTCTCCCAGTATTCTCATGGGTTCGAGTTCCCAGAACTTACGTCCGAGCTTTTCTTCAGCGACTTCACGGTCTGCCGTTGTCGCATAGCTGTGGAAAACGCTAACCAATCATGTGGGCGTGTAAGGCCGATGGTGTTGCTTCGGACCTTGAAATGTCCATCTAAACTTTGTGTTGATGCCAACAATGATTGAGTTGGCATCTCTGGTAGCCTCTAGAGTCATTATTAGGCACATCCGATCAGCGCCAATAAGCAGTCTGATAGAGTTGTCTCCAACACTCCACCCAACACTCTCACTGTCCGCAATGTTTTTGCCTGTTTTTTTTTTCAACTTTCTTGACTAATGGGATATCAGCTACATGGGAGTACATATCTTGGGTTATTTCTAGAATTTCTACGACGTCCAAGACATATTCACCGCTGTCGAATTGGCTTTGTAGCTTGAGTCGAACGATACAATATTTTCGGCTTTTCGTTCTGCGAGTGTTGCCGAACGCATTGCTCGCCAAGTTTAACTCACTGACAACCGGACGTTTCAGCTTCTTGGATATATATTCACGAAGAAAGCTCCTCTGACTGCCCCCATCAACGACAGCACGCAAAAAGACTGCTTTGGTCGGAAACAGCCCATACACGTATGGTCTGAAAAGCATTTTTTGGCTTGTCTGCGCAGATGTTTAATACGCATTTTTTGTGTTTGTCTTCGTCTGTCCAGAGTTATTATCTTGCTTCATGCAGAGAGACGTTGCGGGTCTTCGTTTGTAGTGTGAGCACTAGATATGGCTCCGGCATTCGGTTGAGCGGTACCCTTTGGCTGTGCAGCGAATACAGCGGGCGTCCATGCGAAGAAGCTCCTTTTTATCAGTGCTCGTCAGCTTAGCCGTACATTCCTCGGTCACGTGTTGTCTGTTCTTGCCGAAAAGGCAACGACTTTCTTTCTTTCAGTGGTGGTTTTCCTGCGTTGTGAAACAGAGCAACTGTCGGAGGATGTGGCTTGTGAGTTACCTGGTTGCGCCATCCATACGTCTTGTCGAAGTTTCTTGACGCTTTGTAAAGCACTGGTTGTGATTTCTCATGGCTTTCAAGCTCGATACGAATGAATTCCATGAGATCTTGCAGTCTCATATCAGCTGTTTGAGCACGCTCCCAGACGTCAACGTAAAAGTGTCAGCACAACGTCGATGGTACTGAACAACAATGTCGGGAGGAACGCACCGAAGCAGTATGTCCATAAGCAGCGAAGGCGTATGATGAAGTGGGCACTTTCAATGCGGTCAAACCCTCGAACGTGGCGCTGGAGTGTATCGTAGAGGCGGCGTAACGCAGTCACGTCGGAGGAAGACCAAACAGCAGTTAGGGATCGTAGACGATGGAGATGTTCCTGTTCGATTCTGAACGGATCTCCAAACCTAGAGCGAAGCATCTCGATGGCATCCTTATAGTACATGCTTCAATAGACTCTAAATTGGCAATTGCTGATGCAGCCTCTCCGAGAAAGGTAATTCCTGAGGTAGTGAATTTTCTCCGTTACGCTCAAAGTCGGGTTATTGTCAATAGTTGCCTGAAACTGTCCTAAAACGGCAGCCACTTGCTCATGTCTCCGCGCAATGGCGTTATTTCCGATTGCGGAAGTCTGGGTCCTGTTGAACGGCTAAATGACTGAAGCGTTTCCCGTGACGAGCCGTAAAACAAAGTCGCAGATGCTGCAGCTGACGCAGGCGGGCTCTTTAAAGATTCTATGACTGTGTTGAGGCTTGATATTGCATTAAGCGTCTCATTTTCGTACTGTACACAGCCTCTAGGTCAGCTTCATGTAATTCGACAGGTATCAAACATTCTACCTAGGTATTCATCGCGCGGAGTTCCGCCTCGCAAGTCGTCCAGCGCTGGAGCACAGACGCAAGACCAGCAATTCTGGAGGTGTAGTTTGGAGCGCAGCCTTGGCTTCGTTCACCAGTTTCGTCAAAAGGGCCCTCCGTACCGTTCGCTTGGGCTTCAAACGGTCCATCGTCGTGTTTCAGGCCCGATGGCTCATCCGGACGAAGCCGGGTGGTTGAAGACGGGTGATTTCGGCACCAGAGTTGTTGTGAACCGCAAGAAACCAGTTCTGCCCTACACTGTTGTCATGGTTTCTTGCGTTTCACAACACTCTCCACTACGGTACGTTTAATAGCCCCCCCGGCGGGCATTTTTTCACCACTTTCTGTCTGACTCAAAAAATTCATCTGTTTCTATAACCTACCGCATTGCCCCCTTTGCTTTCCGAGGTTTTCTTGACTACCAACCCTTATTCAGTCCTAATTCACCGAGCTCCTCATGTCCAATTTCTGATTTATATTGATACACACACACACACAGACACACACACACACACACACATATATATATATATATATATATATATATATATATATATATATATAAATTGTTTATTGTTTATTGTTTATTGGGTGGTGCACACAAAAAGGACTGGGCGACACACAGATAAACAAACGGTAAAACATGGAGACTGGTTATGAAGTGCAGGGGTCACAAAGTACATAGTACCACCGCACACGCGCGTGCTCGCAGGCACAGCACACGCACACACACACGTAAGCACGCACGCATGCGCGCACGCCCACACACACACACACCCACACACACACACACACGCACACACACACACAAACACACTCAATTTATACATTTAAGGAATTAAGATTACAGTCAGGTACAATAGCACGCGCTGAGACAGGGCTTGTGACAAGGTATGCTACAAGGTACATTGGCATACACGCAAGTTCAGTACAATCCACCGTCGTAACTTACTGGGGAACATGGATACTGGAAATAAGTACATATAAAGCAAAATTTCTATGTATGCACGGCACATACGCTCGTGAGTGCAAACAAAACATACATACACGCATGCCCACGCGGGTGCATGTGAAGGTGAACAAGTGCAGGCAAATGCGCACGTGCATGTATGCACACACACGTGCGGACACACATACATAGGTACATGGGAGTATGTGTACGGCAAACGGTGCAAGTGTAGAAAATGCGAAGGGAACGGAAAACACGAACACGAGATAACTTCTATACCATACTGAATGGGCAACAGCGGCTTCAAATGCATGCATTTTTCAGGGCGCGTTTAAAAGAGTTAACATTGCCGGAAAAGACGTCCAAAGATGCAGGAAGTCATCATTATACACACGTTGCCCACGGCACAGTGGAGGCAGCATCTCTGAGGTGGTCACATCAAAGCAAAGGTGGGGGCGGTGAGCTCGAATTGGTGCCCTTAGCCAAACAGAGCTCAGTAATTTCGGGCTGTCGAATCTGGAGTAAATATACACTTGAACAAAAACACTAAATCGCGGTTTGTGCGTCTAGATTGCAGTTCTTCCAGCTTCAGCCGCTTGATGACATCCTTGTAAGAGTATTTCTCGTTTAGGGTGTAGCGGCGAGAGAAGATGCGTGTGAACCTTTTCTGAACCATTTCCAAGCGCAAAGACGACGACGCACTCATGCAGTTCCAGACTGCCGATGCAAACTCCAGCTTTGGGAGTACAAGGGCTTTGTACAGAGCAAGGAAACACGAACCTCCTGAGAAGTCCCTTGTTGCACGAGAGATAGCGCCCAAAGTCCCAAGAGATGAGCGTGCGAGGTAGTTAACATGCGGTGTGAATCGTAGTTTCGAATACATCAGAACGCCCAAATCACGTGTTTCGCTTACTCTTCTTGTCGTCAGAGAGTCGAGGTGGTATGGCAAGGTTAAAGGAGAGGTTTTTCGAGTGTATGTAATTGTAACGGTCTTCAATGGATTCAAATCTAAGTAGTTAGTTTTGCACCAGAGGGAGATTGCTTGTACGTCGCGTTGAAGCTGGGCGCAGTCCGCCTGTGATCCCACTGCGCGATAGAGTTTCATGTCGTCTGCAAACTGCAATATAGATGAATGCTTTATAATTAAATGCACATCATTCACAAATAAGTTAAACAATAAAGGACCGAGAATAGAGCCCTGGGGAACCCCGGATGGTACAGTGAAGCTGCGAGACTTAGCACCAGCGTACTGAACAAAGTTTGTTCTCTGTTTGAGGTAGGTTGCAAACCACTCGCAGAAAGCAGGAGCCAAGCCATAAGCAGACAGTTTGCGAAGGAGCAAATCATGGTTTACGCGGTCGAAAGCCTTGCTGCAGTCGAAGTAAATGGCATCCTTGTTGACGTGAAAGTATGTACTTGCTGGCGTCACTCAGAAAGCAGGCAAGGTTTGATTCGACGGACCGGGCAGGTATAAAACCGTGCTGATTACTATGAATCAGGGGCCGGATTTTGGACAAGAGATAACGGTGTACTACTTTTTCGAAAACTTTTGAGAAAGAACAAAGGAGAGATATTGGTCGATAGTTCCCAGGCACCGACGCATTTCCGGACTTATGGAGAGGAAAAACAACGCCGGGTTTTCAATTTGTCGGAAAGTGCCGCTCTTCAAGCGAGAGACAAAAAATGTGGCAGAGCAACGGCGCGAAAATGGCAGAGCAGCCTTTTACAATGAAGCACGGGATGTTATCGTGGCCTGAGGATTTCTTCGAAGGTAGGCTGCGGATAGCAGCCGTGACATCCTCAACGGTTATGTTGGGCGTGTGTATGACATCACCTATCTGCGCGAGCCGAAGCGGGAAGCCGCTGTCGCGTGACGAGGAGTACGCGGACAAGAAGTGTTTTGTGAATATTTCAACAATACTGGCTGGGTCGGAAACTATGGTTTCGCCATCCTGCAGAGTAATCCGCTCAGGGGCCTTTCTTGTGCGCGTGCTAAAGATCCACCAGAAGTCGCTCGGGGATCGGGTAAGCGAAGATTCTGTGAAGTCCGAAAAATGTTTTTTGTCGCGAGCGAGCAGCACTTTCACAAGTGAGCGCTGTTCTTTGAAGTTAGTGTCGGCGGACGTGTCGTTTTTAGCTTTCCTTAGTTTGTGGAATCGACGCTTACTGCGCAGCGCGCTGCGGAGTTCTTTGCTGAACCAGAAAGGGAATTGATGAGGGCGCTTAGACTTTTTTGGTATGTGCTCGTCCATTGCTTTTTGGACAATTTTTGTGAGCAGCTGCACCGCTGCGTCTGCATTACGCGATGTGTAGACTGGCTCCCAATTCGTCTCCTGGAGCGTTATGTAGAGGGCATTATAATCGCCACGGGGAAAATCAAAGAATGGGGTCTCCATGCGCCGCTCATAGGCAACCGGTAGTAAAGCCGTTACAGTGAATGGTTCATGCCACGGGTCGACCGTAACAAGGGCTTCTCGGGCGTGTTTAAGGTCTAAGGAGGTCAAGTTGGAGAAGACGATGTCAAGGACATTTCCTGCGGGGTTAGGAGGAAGTGCAGCATATGCCAATCCAGCGAATGAGAAAAAGTTAAACAAGTGAGCGGCTTTGGTAGAATTGCCAACATTTTCCCCGGGATTCCACCACCGGCCTGCACGTTGAAATCACCGAATAAAAGAATGTTGTACTTTCTAGGGTCTATACTTTCTGAGAGGTGCTGAAAAACGGACGCGAATGCGAGGAAGTCTAGAGTTGGATGCATATAATACACGCCAATGAGCAGGTTTTTTCCGCGGTTTGTCTTTGTTTCGACCCAAACGCATTCATTTCCCAATTCGAGATCAGCTCGGCGAAACGCAACCATGGACTTTCGCAGGGCGATTAAAGCTCCTCCACCGTACATTTTACCGGTGCGTTCGTAGTCTCTGTCATGGCGAAAGACAGCGTACTCGTCCGGGAAGTAATCTGTAGAAGCAATTTGGTCTGAGAGCCACGTCTCAGTAATGCAGTATACGTCATGATCGAAAAGAACCACATTATCAAAGAACTGTTGCGCTTTTGTCCGTAGGCCTCGTGTGTTTTGGTAGTAAAAAGAAATACTCATGGGACGTTTACTTCGGAGGGCTTCAGCGCACGGTCTTCCCTCAGGGTGCCGTCAAATTGTCGGGATAAGCACCCGCTCGGCCACACTGACGACGTATTCACAAGATCAAAACACGCATCGCTTACCGCAACATGAAAGGAGGCGTAGCTCGGGTGCTTGGTTTTTAGACGCGTGCAAACGACGCTGCCATCTCTACAAACATCCGTGACGAGTTTCAGCACGGTTGGAACTGAGGTGTCGGGGTGTAGACGGGAAACAAACAAGGCTTTCTTGAGGGGCTGGAGGGGCATGGTCTGAAGGTCGCTGTTTTCGTTTGCCGCAACGGAAGCCCCTGGGAAGCGGTTGCGGGGTTGCCTTTTGTTGAGGCCGCCGGGGCGAAGAGGGCTCCACGCGCGAGGGGGGCCGTTCAAGCAACTCGATATGGGCGACTGGCTGGTGGGTGAGGAGGCCGGGACAGAGCTGCTGAGGGGGTTTTGTGTGGCAAGAGCGTCAAGCACTGCGGAGGGCTTTCGCGGTGACCCGCGGTGGCGGAGCTCCTCGCGCAAGACACGCACCTCACTCTGAAGACACGCAATTGCGGCCGCCTGTATTTCCGATGCCTTCGTGGTTTCGCTTCGAAGGCGGGCGTGCTCCTCCCGTAGCTGGCTGAGCTCGTCCGTTAAAAATGAGATGCGTTCCACGGCGTAACTTCGCCGGGGTAGGGAAAGAATGCGTTGTGGTCGAGAGCAACGTTTTCTGCCGCCGGTCCGGTGTTCCCGTCGGGCTTGACGGGTGGTGCCGCTTTTCGACAAGCGTTGCAATGGAAAGGAAGATCGCCAGCGCGAAGAAGTTGGAGATCCTCGTCGGGCCAGGCAATGCACTTTGTGTGCGCGCACTTGCCACACGAAGCACAGCGAAAAGAGTGCTGCTTGGCTGTGACACGTTGCGAGCAGGCGACACAGTTGGCTCGACCCGCCAGCTTGGCGGCTTTGATGCAGCGGCCGTCGGCAGTGCACGATTCCACAAGTGGCGAAAAGGAATACAAGCAGCGATGGCAGAAGGGGAAATCGCACTCACTTGTTGCCTTGCATGCTTAGCAGTAGTTGCGAAGTGCTGTCGTCGGCTTTGGAGGGAGATGTCTTGCTGTCTTCGACAATATTTGTAGGAGCGAAGAGCGCGCCGACTTCTTCCCGGAGGAAGCAATATATATATAAATGTAGAGAAAGATAAACCCACAAAGCGCGCAGAAACAGTATAAGTAAAGAGTCGGATACACAGCAAGAACAATAACAAACAAGGTTTACTTACGTAGCGGCAACGGGACTTGCCTTCATCAGAGTAAAGTTACATGACTTTGCTGTGGCAAACATTTCGAACACATTTCTTATATAGGTTTGCCGAAAACTGTGAGAAGGAGCGGAAAATGTTTCGGAAATGGAGAGTGTGCATACAGTCGGGCTACGCCTATGTTAGAACAACAACAAACAAAAAAAAAGGGGGGGTTGGGGGGAGCGAGACAGAGAAAAAGGGGTCGTGTTAGCAATGCTGCGTTCAAGGTTGCACCATGACGGGTCAACGTATGCCGCGCGGGCTGCAAGTTCAGACAATGCGAGAAACTGGATAACCGTGGTTTCAAAAGAAAGGGAAGAGTATACAGTAAGGTATTCAGTGGCTGGGGAGACTGGTTGGGGCAGAAGCGAAGATGGGTGTGCCCCCCGCGGATGAAGAGAATAGATAGGGGGCACAAAAGAGCATTTCACAGAAGCTGGCAACTGAACAGGAAATAGGTAGGGTCACAAAAGGTTAAACATGAATAGATCACAAAAAGTTAAACATTCTTAAGTGGTGGTGGGAACGAGGCCTCCTTCCCCAGGACAAATGGCATTGTTGAGCCGCATTGGGCTAATAAAGCTGCTGTATTAGGAGAGTTTCTGCGAATTCTGATGGGAAACTCGAGGGTAGGAATAATGAACATCGTTATAAAATTATGAAGCCGCTAGTTTTAATCGAGGGATAAGCACGTTACTTTTCCGTAACTTTCATTATTTCCAAGTGTGGCTGACCCAAACTTATAAATGAGATAAGATTCCCGAACCTCGCGGTCGTGGTGCGTTTTGAAGGCGGATTCTAAAATCGTTGCTTTGAGATGTTCAAATGCATGCCCGGGACTGTTCACATGTCTTGACAGGGGCAAATAAGGGCAGCTTTTTGCATGAGAGCGGTGATTATTGAACCGTATTCGGAAGGGCGTTTCAGTTTGGCCGATATATTGTTGACTACAAACAGTGCACTCTAGAAGATATACGACATTAGCGGAGTCACAGTTAAAGTTACCTTTTATATTTACGTAGTAGTCTGAAGCCGTGCTGGTGGCGCGCTGTGTAGTGGTCATGTGTGGGCATACTTTACATCGGGGTTTATTGCAGGGCATGCAGCCAGTAGTTGCCGGTCGGTTGATACGAGAGTTAGTAAGAAAGTCACCTAAATTCTTATTACGCCGGTAGACAACGCGTGGTGGTTCGGGGAATATGCTTTTTAAGCGGTCCCTTTGCATTAGGATATTGTGATGTTTTTTAGCACGGTTGACACTCTTGGAGCGGAGGATGAGTGGGTTAAAACTAAGTTAGTTTGCGGGTTCCCGTTCGGGGCTTTTTTCTTACAGATTTCGTTACGGTCTAATTGGTTGGCTCGCACAATAGCGTCGTCGATAACTTTTTCCGGGTATTTTTTATTCAGGAGGGCGGTCTTGAGTTCTCGACAGTTTGAGTCAAAGTCGGCTTGCTTTGAGGAAATTCTCCTAAATCGGTGGGCTTGGCTGTAAGGTATTGCTGTCTTGCAGTGTCTGACATGGCTACTTCGGAAGTGCAAATACTGCCGCGGGTCTGTCGGATTTCTATACAGTTTAGTTTGAAGCCGACCTTGGAAGGTAGTAACGATGACGTCCAGAAAGTTTACACTGTGTTCTGAATAGGAATGAGCAAGGGAAATACTAGGATTGGCTAGGTTAAACGCCTCAATGAAGGTGAGGAGCTCCGCCTCACCGTGTTGCCAGATCATGAATATGTCGTCAATACACCTTTTATAGTACAATGGCTTTAAATTTTGGGTGTCAAGAAAGTTTGATTCGAGGTGAGCCATAAAGATATTAGCGTAGTTAGGTCCGATTCGAGTTCCCATTGACGTTCCGCTTACTTGCACGCTGACTTTTGTGACCCTACCTATTTCCTGTTCGGTTGCTAGCTTCTGTGAAATGATCTTTTGTGCCCCATATCTATTCTCTTCATCCGCGGGGGGCACACCCATCTTCGCTTCTGCCCCAACCAGTCTCCCCAGCCACTGAATACCTTACTGTATACTCTTCCCTTTCTTTTCAAACCGCGGTTGTCCAGTGTCTCGCATTGTCTGAACTTGCAGTCCACGCGGCATACGTTGACCCGTCATGGTGCAACCTTGAACGCTGCATTGCTAACACGACCCATTTTTCTCTCTCTCGCCCCCCCCCCCTTTTTTTTTGTTTTTTTTTGTTGTTGTTGTAACATAGGCGTAGCCCGACTGTATGCACACTCTCCATTTCCGAAACATTTTCCGCTCCTTCTCACAGTTTTCTGCAAACCTATATAAGAAATGTGGTCGAAATGTTTGCGACAGCAAAATCATGTAACTTTACTCTGATGAAGGCAAGTCCTGTTGCCGCTACGTAAGTAAACCTTGTTTGTTATTGTTCTTGCTGTGTATCCGACTCTTTACTTATACTATATATATATATATATATATATATATTAAAATATATATATATATATATATATGTCGTCTGGCGGTATATACAAAGTGAGGTTTTGTGTGATGTTATAATGTTTTTTCATATAATAGGGAATATTTTGATATCACATTTGTTTTACATTCCGCTATAGAGGAAAATCTCGATAAACGGATATCCCTTAAACGCACTTGCCGCTCAAACGAAACTGTAGCATTTAAATTGGTTGGCATTTCATTCAGATAACGTAAAAAAACTCTCGGTAATCGGAACTAAAATTCCCACTTCACCGTTTAATCAGAACCAGAAATTGAACTTCTTTTGAACCCCATTTGCATCAGAATCAGCTTTTTACGATTCCGGCTGTTTCATTTTCGTTTTCTGTTTTCTTCCGTCATGTTTTTTATGCTCGTAGGCCTCGTAAGCCTTCTCTCGTTTGTGGTTAGCCGTGTTAGCACTACGAATTCAATATTGCAGTTCTCATTCAGGTCGCTCAATGTCGATTCAAGACGCCGAGGTTACAGGGATCAGCTCCAGCGGCCTTGTTGGGGACATCATGGCGCGATTCGCGCTTCCTAATCGCGTTGCTGTCTAGTACAATTGACGGATCGTAAGCACTGGCGAAATTGAAGCCTCTAGCCTCCTCCTGCGTATGTGGGATGCAATTAAACCCACCAGTGTCGTTGGTAGAAATTTGTATCGGGGTGAGGAGTGGGCACGTTTTTGGTATGAAAGGAGGGGCCGGGGAGATTGGTTAAGTGTCATTTTGTGCTCTTTATCCCATGGAAGAAAACAATTCCGGTCAGGGGGGAAGGCGGCGGAGAGGGCTACATGCCCGGTTCCTGGTTCGCCATTCACTGCAATCAAAACAAGCAACTGATTGCTTTTATACGGCAGTGGAAGGCATGAATACAGGATAAAGGTTCAGAGAAAATACAAGATGTTTTTATAAACACCGAGGCGAATCATACGACAGTATGCTTAAGTACGTTTCTCTAGTCACGAGTCTGTACTAGAAATGTCTGTACTACCAGTCACTAGTACTAGTGACTGGAAGCACACACGCCAAGGGCTCACCACCTTGCGTCAGATGGCGATGACTTGAGCCCTCAGCGATTAGAGGCCTGCTAAGGCTATTTTGATGTCAAATTTTCCCGCCAATGCCACTAAAGTGACGTACCTTTCTGACCGCATGTTGCGTCACATCCTGTTTATTTTTTGTTCCGCCTGAAGTGTTCCCTGCTCACACAGATGGCGCTAAGCCTCATGAGCAGCTTAAGAGCCGCCATTTTCTCAACGTATGGTCTTCAATGGAAGCTTCGCTACCACTTATATTTACCTTGTATATACGGCGTAAGCTTGCCCATTTTTATAGATCTTGATTGTGATAGTTTTGTATTACGTTATTTTTGCAGATCTCGAAAGGGAGTATTGTGAACTTAGAGTAAAGGCATTTTTAGAAAGACCAAGGAAAGTCAGCAAGGAATGCGAGATTGCCTACAGAAAAATTTGCCTTCGAGATCCTATTTATCGTATTTATAACTATGGGTAATAAATGAACATTCTCTTTAATTTTCCCGTGAAACTGTGTCTTTCACTAACTGTGAATCGGAAAATTCTTGAACCATTACCGCACGTGTTTAAAATCTGGGCCCTGTTCTTCTTGTTTTTTCTTACCTTGACGTAAGGTGTTGGATTCAAACATCGATTTTATCCTCCTGCACCCCTGGGCAGCGTAAATTCGTTCGACGACGGCAAGTCTCTTTTCACGCCTTTTGGCCCATTTTCTCATGCACGTGCGCTAAGCCTAACGTGACCACGGGGCACCTATGTCACGGCGGCCAGGGCGCTAGCCCTTCAACCTTCTTCGAACACCTGTCCTAGCCCCGGCTCTCTCCTCACGAAGATGGGCGACGATTGGGTCATAGTCTCCTACAGACGAGAGAAAGATGCCACCAGATTTCCAATTATCGCAAAGTTTATCGACGGAACCGACTTGAGAATCTGTCCCACGTGGACTTCTGGCCAATACCGTCATGAATACTGCGCGACTGAACTCGGCGAAACGACGTAACACCTACTTCAAACCTCGCCCCAGACAAAACCTGACGGTGATCAACACTTAACCAAGTACGCCAAAGATAAAATTTTAGCCATCAAGCAAGCGCCTCTAGAGGATGGTCCACATCTGTTTTCGGTTTACGCTACTACATCTGAGAACTCTTGCAAGGGTGTCGTACATAAAATCTGCCCCGAAACAACCGAACAAGAGCTTCGGCAAAACCTTGAATCAGAACAAACCCGCATTCTGTTAGCCCGTCCCATGGGTCCGTCCAACACCATCCTTGTGACATTTGAAGGCTTCAGGGTGCCCAACTACGTGCTATTTCACCATACCGCCATGCGCTGCTATCCTCATCGCCGAAAAGCACACTATGCCTGAATTGCATGGTTATCGGACACAAACCAGAAGTATGCCCCAACAAAACCACTACTGTCACCTGTCCCAACTGCGGAGGCATCTTTGCAGCCAACGGGGGGCTGGAGGTGGCCCGCTCTTGGGAAACGGGCTGTTACAACTGCAAAGGTGAACATCCTGCTACAGACCCCGACTTCAAAGCGAGAACTGCCTCGGACTCAAATGCAAGGACACTAGGAAACACACGTCGAAAGCGCCTTATCCCCCCTAATAATGCCCGCGAAATAGAAGGTAAACAACTCCGGACTCATGAATTGTTGAAAAAATGGATCAAGCATCCCCCGGACTCTCGGCAAAGAAGCCCTAGCCTTTCGCGCAGGAATTCAAATTCCGACGCACAAGCACCTTGCTTGCCACGACGTGTCGAACAGGAGAAGCCACAGGAGGTGCAGTCAGCGACAACTTCCAAGGAACTGCGGTTGATAAAGCGGTGAGAACCCCCTTAAGTGTCTCATCTGAAACAAGCCGAGAGACGAGCACTTGTGGAGCATTCAAGGAAAATACGGTACCCCCACAAGACCACCACTGTGATAACGGCGGCGCAGAGGTTGCGAGAGTCTGGTGCCGGATTCGAGGTTAGCGAGCCACTCCGTCCTTACACCCCTCTCCCACAGGGCCACAACCAAAACCAGCGGAACACGCACATCACCCCAATAACAGCCACCAAAATATACAAGCAAGCATTAGGACTAGACACAAACTCGCACCTTATAATGACGAATGAGCCAGTAAAAAAGCCAGCGAATGAGTACCGCCACCTATACAAAAAAAACTGATGCTGCGAGCGGATTGCCCGCGCCCCCCATAAGCGATGTTTTCACCGTGCTCCCAGAATTACGCTCAGAAATGAACGCTGTAAAACAGGAGCAGTTACGCGCAATTGAGGCAATTATAGAGGCAACCCATCATCGCCTAATCGAGACTTCACAAGATACCATTGCACTGCTCGTAATAGATACTGTTCGCCAGGCTCTCCGAATGCTTCGAAGGACGCATAAGTGTTATTAAGGCCCGTATAGGTATCATGCATAAAAGACGAGCCACTGAATTGTCTGCGCCAGAAGCCAGTAACTCACCCCATGTGGAGTTACCAGGACTGTGTCACGAATATACAGCAACGCGCAAGGAACTACGCCCACGACAACAGCACGTCCGGTCATAATCAGAGGTTCTCGCCCGAATGATGTCGTAGTACCACGACAGCCCCTCCCTACACCAACCCTGACCAAACTGTAATGGAAATGCCGCGGCCTCAAGCATAAAAAGAATCTGCTGACAAACTGTTTGGATACGTTAAAAAAAACCACCGATTACACTCCTACAAGAAACAGGGGAAGAATACGGACTTTCAGTTTACGAAACCTTCTTCCGGAAGAGCATCGTACAGAAGACGAGGAAAGGAAATCGGGAAGAAAAAAGCGCACCCTCAATGTGTGTCACGTTGGTCCACAAATCACTGCCAGCAGTTCAGCATGATTCAACGCACTGCAACAACGACAGACAAGAACGTGCCACCGTAGAAATACACCCAGGATTTTCAGATCACCATGTAATCCTAGTTAACGCCTATTAGCTCCCAGGAGGATCGCAACACAGCCGCAAGAATTAGCTTCCTGGGTTTCTACGCAAGCATAGAAAAAAAATAGTAGTCATTGCAGGAGATTTTAACAGCCCGCACGTAGCATGGGGCTACTCCTCAACATCAAAATTCTGTCGACTCTTATAACATGCACTGGAACAGCACCAAATGACTTTTGCGAATGACCTAATGCTGCGCACCAGATACGGGAACAGTGTACAGTGAGACTCTAATCCCGATCTTACCTGGCACAAGGGACAAATAGAAATCTCATGGAGCAACACTTTAGAAACTTTAGGCAGCAATCAATGCGTACTTCTTGCGAATTTAGGCCTGGGAACGACAGCAAAAAGGAATACGGCCAACATAGAAGACACTGACTGGGATAAATTCAGAGACGCTATAGGAAACCCACAGAGAGTGAACATTCCCTTTTGCGACTGGACCCAACTGGTCCTAAAGGCTAAGAAAAGCACACTACTACGTGTCCTGCTGAATTTGAGGAGGCCGTTCCAGACCGGCACTTGTTAAACCTTCTAGCGAAGCAGAGGAAACTAGAGAAGTGGAGCAGGAATAAAAGAGGCAAACAACTCAAAAAGATTCAGCAAAACATTACAGAGGATATTCCTGGGAACCATGCATTGGGTTTGTTTATTTGTGTTTTGCTTTTACCACCCGGCTGCGCCGGTCTGTGTTATCTCTGTGCCAAGGGAAGCGCGTGTTCCATTCTTTCTTTCTGGGCCGCATCTGTTATCTGTTCTGATAGGGAGAGCATTCTGATCTAACGTGAACAGCCCGGAATAATCTTCTTGGATCTACAATGTTCTTGATGCGAATCGACGGTTCGAGAACCACGCGCACCGAAAGATAAAAAGCCTGCAGGGTAGACGCCGGGGCATTCGATTCTGCGACGTTCGCCGACGCACGTCACTTTGTTGACCGCTGCTTCGCCGCCTCTGTATTCTTTTGAGTTGTTAGGGGAGCACTAGTTCGCTCCAAAAAAACTTGTTTCTTTTCCAAAACAACTGTGCCGTCCCTGGCTTCGTGACATCTGGTGAGGTGCTGGGAACTCACCCTTTTTGCTCTCTACGACATCTGGAAGCCGCCAAGCCAGCCCAACCAGAGAAAGCCGCCGACTGCAAGGATTGCTACCCGAGTTCGGTCTCATGCCAGAAGGGCCCAAGAGAAGGAATGCTGCAACCAACACCATGGTGCAAGAAACAACGTCGCCAATCGTCCTGCAGCAGCCCCGGGAACCGCCATCGTTCCGGGAAGCCCCCGCTGAAGACCCTGAAGAATGGTTGGAGAAGCTGGAGCGCGTTCACATCTTCAACAGGTGGGACGACGAAGAAACTTTCCGGCATGTCTTCTTTTACTGAGAAGATGCTGCTCGAACTTGGTTCGAGAACCATGAGAGTTCTTTGACCAACTGGACTCAATTCAAAAGGGAGTTCCTTAAGACCCTCACTACCGTTGTGAGAAAAGAGCAAGCTGCGCTTTTGCTGGAAACGCGAACGCAGCACCCCAACGAAGGGGTCATGATCTTCGTCGAGGAGATGAAGCGACTTTTTCACCGTGCGGACCCTGAAATGACGGAAGAAAAGAAACTACGGTTTCTGATGCGAGGTGTGAAGCAAGAGGTCTTCTTGTGCCTTGTTCGCAACCCCCCCAAGACCGTGTCCGAATTCGCGTCTGAGGCCGCCGCGTTGGTGAAGACGCTCGAAATCCGAACGAGGCAGTACGACCACCCTATCAATGCGCTGGTTCCGGAGACGATTGGTGCCGGCGCTATTAACTCCGACTCACTACGCGACACCATCCGTGCAGTGGTGAGGGAGGAACTAAGGAAACTTTTCCCGACGACAACGCCACACCCTCAAGTTGCTTCCCTGACTGACGTGATCCGGGAAGAAGTACAGCAGGCTTTGGGAACTTCTATGCCGTCCGAAGCACCCCGCGAGCCAGAGGCTATGACCTACTCCGCGGCTGTTCGTCGACTCCGCCCTGCTCCAACACGTCGTCAACAGGCCCCGCCCTACCACCGCCCACTGACGCCCGCCCGACCCCCTGTAGTACAAAACCAGACGCCGAGACAGACTGACGTATGCCGAACACCGGATAATCGTCCTGTGTGCTACCACTGCGGAGAGGCCGACCACATCTACCGTCGCTGCCCATACAAGAGACTCGGACTTCGTGGATTCTCCGTCGACGCACCACGCACCCAACCCGGCCAGCGCCCATCTGATATTGAAGAATACCTGTGCAACACCAGCCGTGGACCAGCCCGTTTCAACCGTTCGCCGTCGCCCTACCCGTACCAGTCGCCGGACCGCCGTAGCAGTGCTGACTTCGCACGTAGAAGGTCCCCCAGCCCACGCGGGGGAACTAAAGGCGGCAACTTCTGGAGGTGAAGTTGCACAACGGCGGAAAAGCGAAAACCCTCCAACGACGCAACGATTCGCCGAAGACTGTGACTTACGACATGCCCTCATCCCGACGACCCGACCGTACCCTGACGTGACTCCTGAACGCGACGACAACCACACGGCGCTACGCGTACTTGACATGACCGAACCTTCCGCTGAGACGACGACAACGACGACCCAGAGTACCCGACCGTCAACACGCACAAGCCAAGATGCGACGCGCCGACGCACCCGGAACTCGAGGAAGGCAGCGTCCGACGTCCAGTTGTCCATCGACGGCTTTGACGTAGTCGCCCTCATCGACACGGGAGCCGACTACTCGGTGATGAGCGGGTGATTCGCGTCTAAGCTGAAGAAAGTTACGACAAGATGGAACGGTCCGCATATACGCACAGCAGGAGGCCATCTCGTAACGCCAAGTGGAACGTGCACATCCCGCGTCACCATAGACGGCATCACGTACCCTGCTGCGTTCGTAAATTTACCTAACTGCTCCCACGACGTAATACTCGGAATGAACTTTTTGACGGGCAACGGCGCAATAATTGATCTCCAGACCAAGTCGATAACTTTTTCCTCTGATCACTCCACGACACCGCCACTGAACCCCGATCACCGTGCTGCTGTAAGGATCGCCGACGATCACGTCACCCTGCCACCCCGCGCAAGCTTCATGATCGCCGTCTACTGTGAGGATGCTGCTCCTGACATCGACGCTATCGTAGAGGGTGACCCAAGGTTTCTTCTCAACCGTGGTGTCTCCGTCGCCAGAGGCATTGCACGCTTTAAGCAATGCAAATCCCATGTTTTGGTCACCAATTTCACCGAGGAGTACCAGCATCTAAACAACGGTGCTGCAATTGCGTTCCCCGAAGAAACGCAAGAAGCAAGTCAATTGATCGCGCTCGCTAACTTTGAATGCGCACGCGCAGATGCTTCCAAGCCGCAACAACATTTCGACGTGAACCCGGCGCTGCCGCAAGAAAATCGCGACAGATTACTGGATTTGCTCCGTCGCTACAGCGAGTGTTTTTTGGCAAACTCAAACTTACGTCAGACACCCCTAGCGAAGCACTAATTATAACCGAAGATGGAGCCCGAGCTACCCGACAGTCACCGCACCGCGTCTCTTCACACGAGCGGGAAGCCATCCGGACTCAAATCGACGACATGCTCAGCGACGATGTAATAGAGCCATCGAAAAGTCCGTGGGCTGCGCCGGTCGTACTCGTGAAGAAAAAAGACGGCACATTAAGGTTCTGCGTTGACTACCGGCGACTGAACAAAATTACCAAAAAGGACGTGTACCCCTTGCCACGAATCGACGACGCCCTCGACCACCTCTGCCATGCGAAGTACTTCTCATCGATGGATCTGAAGACCGGCTACTGGCAAATTGAAGTGGACGAGAGAGACCGAGAGAAGACTGCATTTATAACCCCGGATGCACTAAATGAGTTCAAGGTGATGCCTTTCGTGCTGTGCACGGCGCCATCAACGTTTCAACGAGTCATGGACACGGTGCTAGCTGGCCTGAAGTGCACACCTACCTCGTATACCTCGACGACGTTGTCGTATTCGCCCGGACTTTCGACGAACACCTCGCAAGGTTGGAGTCTGTACTCGAGGCCATTCGTATGTCGGGGTTAACGCTGAAGCCTGAAAAGTTCCGTTTCGCGTACGAGGAACCCATGTTCTTGGGCCACGTCGTCAACGCCGCGGAAGTCCTACCTGACCCAGCAAAAACTTCAGCCGTTGCGAACTTCCCAAGGCCGAAAGACAAGAAGGGCGTGCGAAGATTTCTCGGACTGTGCGCATACTACCGGCGCTTCGTCGAAAACTTCGCACGCATTGCAGAGCCGCTCACGCGCTTGATGAAAGATAGCACCCCTTTCAGCTAGGCCAACGACCAAGAAAAAGCATTCTGCGAGCCGCTAAAACGCCTGCAAAGCCCGCCTGTGCTCGCTTATTTCGACGAAAACGCCGAAACGGAAATACACACGGACGCCAGTGATATAGGGTTGGGGGCCGTCCTCGTCCCAAAACCGAGCGGGTGCGAAAAGTTAATCGCCTATGCCAGCCGTGGTCTGTCGAAGCAGGAGAAAAACTACTCTGCCTCTGAGAAAGAGTGCCTGGCAATTATATGGGCGATTTCAAAATTTCGCCCATATGTGTATGGAAGACCATTCAAGGTTGTGACAGACCACCACGCGCTGTGTTGGCACGCCGATTTGAAGGACCCCTCTGGCCGTCTTGAGCGGTGGAGCTTGCGTCTGCAGGAGTTCGACGTTACAGTCGTTTATAAATCCGGCAGGAAGCACTCCGACGCCGACTGCCTGTCTCGTGCCCCCGTCGATCCACCAGCACAAGACTCCGATGAAGACAGCGCGTTTTCCGGAATCGAGCGACCTAGACGCCCAGCAGCGTGCCGACCCTGACTTACGCGTCATAATCGACTACCTCGAGGGATGCAACGTCGCCGTACCTAGGACCTTCAAACGCAGCTTACCAGCATTCAGCCTGAGAAACTCCGTCCTCGTAAAGAATTTCAGCCCCGGAACAAGAACGAATTACCTTCTTGTGATCCCGGCAGATCTTCGTGACGAAATATTTTAAGCGTGCCACGATAACCCGTCTTCCGGACACCTCGGCACAGCCCGTACAGTTGGAAAAATCAAGGCGAAGTACTACTGGCCCCGCCTTACGTCCGACGTCAGCCACTACGTCCGGAGCTGCAGTGACTGTCAGCGACGAAAACCGCCACCGACGAGACCTGCCGGACTTCTACAGCCGATCGCCGTCCCATCAAGGCCCTTCCAACAGATTGGAATGGACTTTCTGGGCCCGTTCCCTACGTCACGATCCGAGAACAAGTGGATTGTCGTAGCAACAGACTTCATGACGCGCTACGCGGAGACTGCCGCTCTTCCGAGGGGGACTGCACAAGAAGTCCCCAAGTTTTTCATAAGACAAGTTGTGCTGCGACATGGAGCCCCTGAAGTCCTCATCACGGACCGTGGAACGGCCTTTACTGCGGAGCTCATGCAAGGAATCTTACGCTACAGCAACACGGATCACCGAAGAACGACGGCGTACCACCCGCAAACGAACGGAATGACGGAACGTTTGAACAAGACGATTGCAGATATGCTGTTCATGTAAGTTGACATTGAACATAAGACTTGGGACGAAGTGCTCCCGTATGTGACGTTTGCGTACAACACGGCTATCCAAGAAACCACGCAGATGACACCGTTCGAGCTCGTCTACGGAAGACGGTCGACTACAATGCTTGACGCCATGCTGCCGCACGTAGAAGACGACGACCTGAACGCCGACGTCCATGGATGCCTTCAGCGTGCGGAGGAGGCCCGCCAGCTCGCTCGAGTTCTTATAACGGACCAGCAACTGGTGGATGCCGGCCGCTACTACCTCCGACGCCGAGCCGCCGAGTACCACCCAGGGGATCGTGTGTGGGTTTGGACTCCCATCCGACGACGCGGACTGAGTGAGAAACTTCTGCGACGGTATTTCGGACCCTAAAAGATTCTACGACGTGTTGGCCAAATTAGCTACGAAGTGATCCCCGATGATGACTCCGGCACATCACGACGACACACGCGGTCCAAAGTCGTCCACGTGGTTCGCTTAAAACCTTTCTGCGGACGATGACGAACTTTTATTATTATTTGTTTGGACTGTCGCTTATGTTAGCATCGGGTCGATGCACTCTTTGAGGGGGGTAATGCCGCAAACCACGCATTGGGTGTGTTTATTTGTGTTTAGCTTTTACCACCCGGCTGCGCCGGTCTGTGTTTTCTCTGTGCCAAGGGAAGCGCGTGTTCCATTCTTTCTTTCCGTGCCGCATGTGTTATCTGTTCTGATAAGGAGAGCATTCCGATTTAACGTGAACAGCCCGGAATAATCTTCCTGGATCTACAATGTTCTCGATGCGAATCGACGGTTCGAGAACCACGCGCTCCGAAAGATTAAAAGCCTGCAGAGCAGACGCCGGGCCATTCGATTCTGCGACGTTCGCCGACGCACGTCACTTTGTTGATCGCTGCTCTGCCGCCTCTGTATTCTTTTGAGTTGTTAGGGGAGCACAAGTTCGCTCCAATAAACGTGTTTCTCATTCAAGACAACTGCATCGTCCTTGCCTTCGTGACAATATTGTTTGCTACGGAAATGAAGTGGCCTCGAAACAGTCGATGGATTTCTGCCACAATAAAATCAACAGATCACTGGACACGAAGCAAGCGTGGCCAATCCTGCGTAGTTTGCTGCGACAGGCCAGTCCTATGCACACAACCAAGGTGAGAGAGAGAGAAACAACCTTTATTAGAGCCTGCTCAGAAGACGCGGCTAGTACGTCACAATAGCTGAGCCCCTGCCAGGCTTGCTCCCACAACCCGTGGAGGCGGCGCTTGCAGGCCGTTGGCGTTCGAGGCCAGCCATTGCCAGCTGGACAGCATGGACTTGGTCTTCGTAGTTTCCATTCTTCATGGCGTCCATAAATCTTGGCGTAATTGTAGTGTTTCTGGCTTCTTGCGGGTGATTTTCACAATCCCATAGAATATGGGCCATGGTGGCTCTCTCTCTGTTGCATAGTGTACACATATCACTAACATACACCTCTGGGCAGATGTGTTTGGCTACCACTCGAGTCATTAATGAACAAGTCTGTAATTGTCTATAAATCACTGCTTCTTGTCTTGTTAGGTTAGGGTGTGGTGGTGGGAAAGTTCGGCGATTGATGCGGTACCACTCGAGAATGTCTCTATATGCAGTGAGTGGCTCCGTTTCTTCGGGCACTTGCGTCGCAAATCGGGGGCTTGGACTCTCAGGAGCGCCGCGGCTGGTGAGCGCGTGCGCTGCCCGGTCCGCCTCCTCACTGCGGTGGCCGTGTCCATCGCGTGAGTCCAGTGGACCCACGTGTGCCGGAAACCATCTTAAAGCAACTGGAGGCAGCGACGGCGACATTGAGACCACGTTAGAGCAAGCGATCGAGTTAATAGAGGACCAACTACAGGGAACAGGACTAATCTGCTCTCCTACAAATTCGGAGCTGCTCATCCTACCACCTCGTGGAAGACGCACAAGTACTTCTACCACCCCAAGCATCACACTTCGGACGAAGGACGGAACTACAATCCCGCACGTCAAAACTCTGCGTGTCCTTGGCCTCCACCTAGGCGCGCTCAGGCAAAATGGTCTCACCATCAGCAAGCTGGACTCTAAGGTGTCTGCAGCTACCCGACTCATCCGAAGAGTTTCCAACCGCCACACGGGCATGAAAGAGACGAGCCTCCTCCGACTTGTACAATCTTTCGCGATAAGCCACATTGCCTACGTCGCGGCATTCCATAATTGGAAAGCAGCCGAACGACAGAAGATTGATGCCATCATCCGCAGGACATACAAGGCAGCACTTGGACTATACGTGCACACCAATACAGACAGGCTTTTCGAACTTGGCGTCCACAACGCGCTGGACAAAATAGCTGAGGCCCAACGTGGGGCGCAGCTTGAAAGATTGTCACAAACAAGAACGGGATGCTACATCCTACGACGACTCGGCCTCCAAAGACAGGAGATGCAGGACAACAAGATCATAACATCGCTCCCACAAGATCTGCTGCACAGCCTCCACGTGCCTCCAGTTCCCCGGCACATGAACCCAGAAGACCACCAGGAAAGGAGACTCGCAAGAGCAAAGACACTCACAGCAACGCACGCCACGGATAAGGGCGCTTTCTACGTTGATGTAGCCCAATACCCGGACCGACCAAACGCGTACGTCGCAGTTGTAATAGCCGCCATCTCTGGTGACGTATACACTGCGAGCAGCATCAAAGCCAGAAGCGCACACCACGCCGAAGAAATGGCCATTGCACTTGCAATCACCAATCCAAGATGCACCACTGTGTTTAGTGACTCGAAGACGGCGATCATGCATTACGCTACAAACTGTGTCTCCCCCAGTGTTGTGAGGGTGTGTGGGGCCCTACCCCCCAGAACGACAACCAAGGTGATCTATATGGCCATGGGGCTGTCAGACAAAAACTTCGCAAAGGAGTTTCACCGAACAATACACCCTGGCAGCTACAAGCCAGACTCTCTAGGCTAATACATTTCTGGTCCTGGGGAATCATTGGATGAAGGTATCAACGCACCGTTCTCCAGGCAAAAATTGGACAACGGCCCAAGTAAGATACTCCGAAAACACGGCCCCGGGAAAGGATAAAATCACATACAAACTAATCACAAATTTCCCAGAAAATAATGCTATAAATGAACTACTTTGGTGCATAAACGACGCGTGGATATCCGGCGTTCTTCCCCAAAAATGGAAAGAGCCAATATTACACTCATACCAAAACTAGGGAAACTACCCAATCGCCTTTAGCATCTCCGCCCAATATCACTAACGTCATGCTGAGGCAAACTCGCGGAGATGATGATTCTAGAGCGCATTACGTGGGTGATAAACATCAAGGCAGTGCTGCACCAAGACATGACAGGATTTAGGCGGCACGTGTGGACTCAAGGCTGCCTGCTCCGCCTCAAGCACGATATTTACGACTCCCCCAGCAGCGCACAACTAAGGACAACTGTATGGCTTGATATCTACAAGGCATTCGACAATGCAAGCCATAAAGCTATCTTAGAAAGGTTCCAAAGTATCCAATGCGGTGAGCGATAATATAATTACGTACGGGACTTTTTAAGCAACCTAACCACAGAAGTCCTTCTAGACGGCCGCTTGTTATGCCCTTTCAAACCAAGTAGAGCGGTACCGCAAGGCTCTATTCTTTCCCCAACTCTTTTTAACAGAGTCCGCAAAGACCTGCCCGCCAAACTAGACCCCATCATCAACGTTCACTTCAACATATATGCGGATGATCTGACTTTGTGGTTTGGTCAGGGATCCCCCGGGCACCAGGAGCACCAAACACAGGAAGAATTTTAGGTCGTCACCACATACATGAAAGACGTTGGTCTCAGCTGCTCCCCCTCTAGACAGAATACATCGTCGTGGAGGATATTCCAGCTGACCGCTCTGACCATAGCCGCAATTTGATCAAATTAACATAGACGGCACCACCATAGCAAAGAAATAAGAATTTCGAGTGTTCGGATTTTGGCTTCACCAACAAGGCAAAGCGGTGTTAATCGACCAGATTTAGGGGAAATCACGAAGGTGGAGTAAGTTTCTGTAAAGGAAAGTTTGACATCCACTTAAATGCAGCCATACGGCTACAAAGGAAAGCTATACAGCTTTCTCGGAAACTTCGCAGTTGAACAAAAATTTGTCCTGGTTCAGGATTCGAACCCGGGACCACTGCTTAACCGGAGCAGTCGCTCTACCAACTGAGCTAACCAGGAGGCTAGTCGTTAGTAGCGCGAAAGCGAATTGATCAACCACTCGAAGTGAAGGACGGGTGTTAATCGACCAGATTTAGGGGAAATCCCCAAGGTGGAGTACGTTTCTGTAAAGGAAAGCTCGACATCCACCTAAATGCACCCATACGGCTACAAAGGAAAGCTATACAGCTTTCTCGGAAACTTCGCAGTTGAAGAGAAATTCGTCCTGGTCGAGGATTCCAACCCGTGACCACTGCTTAGCCGGAACAGTCGCTCTACCAACTGAGATAACCAGGACGCTAGTCGTTAGTAGCGTGAAAGCGAATTGATCAACAACTCGAAGTGAAGGACAGGTGTTAATCGACCAGGTTTAGTTAGAGGAAATCCCCAAGGTGGAGTAAGTTTCTTTAACCACCTAAATGCAGCTATACGGCTACAAAAGAAAGCTATACAGCTTTCTCGGAAAGTTCGCAGTTGAAGAAAAATTCATCCTGACCCGAAGTTTTCTTCAACTGCGAAGTTATAGAGCAAGCTTTATAGCTTTTCTTTGTAGCCGTATGGCTGCATTTACTGGATGTCAAATTTTCTTTGAGAAGGCAAAGCGGACACCTCGGTGAAAAAAATCACGACTCAGATCAATCCGAACACGCGCATAATGAAACGGATTTCAAGGAAGCGAAATGGGGTAAAAGAACATAAAATACAACGAATCGGTAACACACCCAACCACCCCTAGCATAATATTCAAGTGGACTGGGCCGCCACGAGCGGAACGGAGGTTGGCGAAGACGCTGGGCGCGTGGGGTGTGTGAGAGGATCCGGGCAGCGAGCAACGTTCTGTGCGCCGTGTGATCTCACTCCTCCTCGCGAATCCGCGTCGCGGCTCTTCAGGAGGCATGCAAAACTGCTCAACCTCGGCTAGTGTAGCTCACGCTAGAAACGTTTTAGCTGGCCGTTTTTCATAGTCCGCCACGCTCCGATGGCAAGCAAGAGCGCCGTCGCGCCCGCTTGGCGGGCTCTGGCGCAAGTTGCGCTACTGGAGCAGGGCCCCGCTTCGCTCACTGGTCCCGTTGAGCGGACCGTCGCGGCAGCTTACGATACCACGCGGAATTCTAAGATGGCTGTTCCAGCTTAGTCGAGCGCGCTACTACGAAATCCGTTATCTTACTTGAAACTTGAACGACGAAACCACGAAAGCCCTTATTTATAGGCAAAGATGTCATACACGCATCTGCGAGTTTAAGAACGGAAACGAAAACGGTCGACCTAAGTGCGAGCCTGCTTTTAGGCTACTCGCAGAAGGACAGCCTTGTCTTGGATATTCCAAAATATAACGGTATTTTTAAACTTATGTAGGACCACTATATCGCTTCAGAGGCTACATTATAAAAGCAGGCGAAGTAAGGTCATCAGTTGTGGTGATTCCTTGTGATTCCTTATTTTTAACGCCTCAATCAGCAGAAGAAATCGCAGTGTAAAAATGCACTGAGAAACACTTGTTTCCCAGAGAACGACGATATTAGACCTGTGGCGGTAAAAGCCGCTGGTGGGTTCATTACCGCTACACTTACAGAATGCTCTTTACTGGTATATTTCTGGGCAAAATGTCTCTATTGTCATGTTACAATTTATTTAGGCAAGGCAACAAGAGTGACTTCAATAACAACAGACTGATTTCTTTATTACCATTTTTTCCGAAATTGCTGAGCGTATTCCTCACAAAAACATATGCACCTTTTTTATGCGAAAAACGTGATTTGTAAAAGCAGCTTAGATGTGAAACGGGTAAGTCTACTAAAATATTTCTACTAGACATTAATGAAAAAATCGCCATACTTTCAACAGGAGCTATATACGGTTAGAGCTGTATTCTCTACCAAATATGGCATCCTAATTAAACAATCTAGAAATATATGGAATTCTTAGATTGTCTGGTAAACTCAAAGAACTTATCTGAGTACACGAAAACAATCTACACAGATACATAAAAGTCGGTTAGAGTCAGGAAAAATATAATACAAAGTTCCCCAGGGAAGGTACCTTGGTGCATTGCTCTTCGCCGCCTACATTAATGATATCGTCAATATTCCAATGGCCCTGGATGTTGTTGTTTATGCAAAAGACACAAATTTTTTATTCTCAGGACCAGTCCTTGCTCAGCTATAATGGGAAGGTATTGCATGGCCCAATGAAATAAATATATGGCTGAATATTGATAACATTGCGCTCAATGCGAACAAAACGAAATTTAGAATTTTCGCTCCCAAGAATAAACCGACCACTCATAGTGTCAAACTTCACATATACCATTCCCAACTTATGTGCACAAGTACTTGTCTCTTTCTACAGGTTTGTTTCAAATATGACTGCAACTGGTCGGACCGTGTCAATCATATGTGCTTGAGGATACCTAGGTCGACAGGTTTGATGTTCCGACTGAGACAGATCTTACCAATGCGGTCAACGAAACAAAGGTGTTTTAATGATATTCATTTGTACCTTGTGTACTGCGATTTAGTATGGCCATAGGGTAATAAATATCAATCCAATCTGCTTCAGTAGCTTCAAAAGAAATGTCTACGATTCGTATGCCCTATATTTTAATCATAAAGCTCTATTATACAGATTCTCAAAATTTAACCCTTGCGTTGAACTTTGTAGTTTCTTCTTGGCAATGTCGCATCATAACCAAATTAACAATAACTTTGCACACTTCTTTGACAAATATTTATAATCAGAGGTAGTATCTAATTTACCGACGAGCTACCTAGGTTTACGTAGACCTCGGGAAAACTATGGTAGCCAAAATATACACAAACAAATATATAATAATATTATTAATACATTAATAATAATAAAATAAATTATAATAATACTATTTTTATTGGCTAGGTACAAATACAGCAACATATCCAGCTCGCATAAGCCCACAGGCTTTTGTGCGTTGCTGGGCAGCCTCAGCCCTGGACACAGGCGAAACAGATGCCCTAGCACCCTTAAAAAAAGCAAGAAAACCGAAATCAAGCAAACAGGCAAGCAACGAATTGTACATTGAAAATCTCAATGTGCAGAAATACTAGGTTAACAGAAACAGGTCTCTGTACAATCATCTTTTTGAAATTTTTGAAGCCCATAACTCTAAAACTGTCTGGCAATACAAAAGGAAAATAAAAACGCTTCACGTTTGGATCTTAAGACGTCAGACGTGATTTCGATACATTTACTCCCACGGAGGGTTTTCGTGCACAGTTGCTGTATTTCGGATCTATACTTCACCAGCCCAAAAGGTCATCGAAAAGACAAAGACTAGCACCAACGGTTTTTAAAGGTTGTCGATGCGAGTTGGTAAGCTCTAGTGAGGAAGCGCCAGTGTCAGTGTAACAAAATGTTTATTTTGAGATATCTAGGCCAGGCTGAAGAATTTCGCTTTTTTTCGACGAGAGAGAGAGAGAGAGAGAGAGAGAAGATCGTTGTTGGGGAATAAACAGTTGTGGTAGGTAAATGGCGTAAAGGGGTGGCAGGGAGCTCAAACGTTTCTTGAACCTGAGAATACGGCACCACGTGCCGCAGCTTCTTTCCTTGCTCTCTCAATTAGCTCGCACTGATCTTGAGGTAGCGAGCTGGTCAAAGCTGTCTCCCGTGTTGTGCCTCCCAGTTGTTCTCCCCTAACCCTACCCTTGGAACTGGCTAGGTTGCGTGCTAGAGGGTGCATGTTTCCTCTATTTTAGCAGCCCTAAGTTAATGTGGGATGTTCCCACAGAACCTCTTAACGGTCAAAGATTTTATATACTTGTATTAGTTTTTTGGTCACAGAGTTCGCGATTCTTCGTTATTAAGACCTCGTTGTAGCAAGGGGAAAGATCGTGTTACGAGGCATAGCATGAGGATTTCTTCTTAGCGTTTTTTGAAGAGGGAAGTGTGGTAGTTGTTATCGCAAGGAGCATGGTGGGCGAGCTCGTGTGCCTCTTGCATAGTTCGTCGTTCTCTTCCCAATCATTTGGTCCGGGTGTCCGGGTGACGTTGTTAACTTTTTTTTTTGTTGTGGAGGGAATGTGTTACCGAAGCGCTTAGGCATTCTTCCTGCCGAAAATAATATAATGTCCCTTTAGAGTCTGTAATTATGTACGCTTCTGTTCGCTACTCCCGCTATTTGGATTTCCCAGAGAAGGACCCTATCTTCCACTTGCTTGTCATTATATGTTGGAGGGCCATGCATCACACAGATTGCCAGAGTAGTTAACTACCGCAACTGGGGCCTTGTACTTTTTTACATCCTAAAGTCGGCGTTTACTGTGTTCTCCTAATAATTAAACTTTCCCCGGGTCAACTTTATCCTGCTTATGACCTCGTCATGTGAGGGTTGGAGCCTTGCTATTTGTAGAGGAGAGCTTTTACGCTGGTTCGCTTGATCGGTGCCATGTGTATATTTCCGTGAAGTAGTTTCTTTAAAAGAAGGGGGGGGGGCTGATAGACGGCACGATTAATCCTCCAAATTTTGTTTTTCAATCCGCTTAATTGGTGCTAGGAGAGTGTTTTTTCTCTTTCTTGAAATGCGTTAGGCAGACACAAATTGAAGACATATTCATCGTCAGTATGACCACCAACCTATTTAGGAGGACTGCAGGGTGAAGACTCTCAAGCTGATCTTCAGTCACTCTTGTCCTGCACTTTCCGAGTCTGTTCTTTCGACCGAACATTGTAAAACGCAGCACTCGGAGTGAGTATAGTTGGTAAATATTGCTGTGCATTCGCAAAAAAACGTGTCAAATTGGCGGCAGAGTCCTGCAAATGTCCATTTTGAGAAGAAGCCCCGCCATCACTCCTGCTTAACTTTTCAAAGTGGCGCCTCACCTGCCTCTGTGTTCTGCGAGCCTATCGCACGTCTGATTTCTTATTGAGTCACGCCTTTCATTCCATATTCTTTAATTCGGGAAAGGCTCGTAATATTTGGTTGTGTTGGTCGGTATTTACGTTGAGATCGCTGATTGGGAGGATTCCTGAAGGCAGTTTGTGATTGTTGGAATGACGTTGTAAAAGCATCAACGCAGCGAAGACGACCAAGTACCACTCTGGGGCTCACTGCACGATCCTCGTGGCGCGAGCAGTCAGTGCTCCCGGGAACGCTGGGCGTTCGGCCAGGCATAGCTGCCGCTGGCCCGTCAGCTGCTGACGTATTCCTAATATATGTGTTCTGTGGCTCGGCGTTTTTATTTCCTCGTGTTCCCACAATTGGTGACCACGGACATCGGACATGGCAGCCGACAATCAAACTGCTTTGGATGCCCAGCTTGGAGCCACTGCTGCAGATGACAGCCATCGAACATCCTCCGCCGCTCAGGGGGACGTGGCTGCACTTTCGCTGAAGCTTCCCCAGTACTGGCCTCAGGACCCACAGGTCTGGCTCGCCCAGGTAAACAGCCGGTTCGCCGTTGCTCGCACCACGTCGCAGAGCCAGAAATTCAATCACCCAGTGTCTGCGCTGCCTCCTGAGATCGCAACCAAGCTTCGCAACCTGATTGTTTTACCGCCGCCGACCACCCCGTTTGAAACCCTGACGAGGGAGCTCATCCAGCGGACGACAATGTCGGAACAGCGACGGTTGCAGGTTCTACAATCTGAAGAACTCGGTGTTCGAAAACCCTCACAGCTACTGCGTCGGATTCAACAGCTCCTTGGAGAAAAGGAAGTCACGTTCGATCAAGCTCTCCTTCGAGAGCTTTTTCTTCAACGCCTGCCCAATTCCGTCCGCATGGTGCTGGCCACCGCGAGAGGTTTAACCATTTTTCAGCTGGCCCAACTTGTCGACTCCATCATGGACGTTTCCACTCGTGTCGAACGCCTCGTGCTCAACTTCTCACACCCGGAACGTTCCGGGCCCACTCAAGTAGCACCCACAATGCCGTCTTCACCTGCGCTGCAGAGCCTGCCTGAGGAATTCCGTGGGGAGATCACCAAGGTATCATCAGATCAGATCGCCGCTCTCTCAGCCCAGCGCCAACACTCTCCCGCGCGGCCGCTCTTTCTCCGGCTGCCGTTTGCCGTCGCCTTCAAGCAAGGCGTATGCCGGTATCATCGCAACTTTGGACAAGCAGCGCGGAAGTGCACAGCCTCCCCCCCTTTTCAGGGAAACTCCCCGGCGCACCACCAGAGGCGGTGAGTGGTGTCGGTTGCAAAGTAAGTCGCTTGTTTTTTGTGACGGACAAAACCACCGGACTGGGTTTCCTTGTTGACACAGGCGCGGAGGTCAGCGTAATACCATCCTCAGCCGTGTTTCGCAAGCGCAGGCAACCCACAAGCAGCTTACAAGCCGCCAACAAGACTCCCATTGCAACCTACGGAGAACAATCGTCACTCAACATTGGCCACCGGAGAACATTGCAATCAATTTTTCTTATCGCTGATGTGGCCTACCCCAATCTTGGCGCAGACTTCTTGCGTCACTACAACTTATTAGTTGACATGCACCGCAAGCGCCTCATTCATGCTACAACGCACCTCTCTGTGCTTGGTATGGCATCGAAGGAACCGCTCTTGGCGGTCGCAAGCACCTCGTCCAAGTCTGTCTATGACAAGCTTCTTGAGGAATTCGCGTCTCGTCTGCGACCTGCCAACTTCCTCCTTCCCGCCCGACATGACGTAACTCATCACATTGTCACTACGGGCCCACCCATTCACGCTCGAGCTCGACGCTTACCGCCTAATCGCTACAAGATCGCACGTGACGAGTTTGAACACATGCTTGAGCTCGGAATAGTTCTACCGTTGTCGAGCCCTTGCGCATCCCCGCTGCACATGGTTCCAAAGCCGTCACCTGGAGGCGGGCGTCCCTGCGGAGACTAACGGCTGCTCAACAACGCCAGTGTTCCTGATCGTTCCCCCCTTCCGCATATTGCACACTTCTCAGCACCACTGCATGGGCGACGATTTTCTGTAATATCGACATTGTTAAGGCCTACCATCAGATTCCTGTGGATCCGGCAGATATCACGAAGACGGCAATCATCATGCCGTCGGGACTTTTGGAGTACGTGCGCATACCTTTCGGCCTTCGCAAAGCTGCACAAACTTTCCAATGGTTCATTGACGCCGTGACCGGAGGATTACCTTTCTGCTTCGCTTACATCGGTGAGTTGCTTGTGTTCAGTAGCGATGCAGAACAACACATCCAGCACCTTCGCCAACTCTTCAGTCGCCTTGACGAATATGGCCTTATCCTTAATAGAGCCAAGTGCGAGTTCGGTGCTCACGAGCTGGACTTCATCGGCCTCCGTGTAGACAAGAATGGCATTCGCCCCTTGCCTTCAAAAGTACAGGCCATCGAAGACTTTCCGCAGCCATCTTCCATAGGCAAACTCCGCGAGTTCCTTGGCCTCCTAAATTTTTACCGCCGTTTAATCCCGAACTGCGCCGGTCTTCTCCGCCCACTGACAGATATGCGCATCTGATGTAGCAGTCGGAGCTGTCCTGCAACTGTTTGTGGACAATGCCTGGCAACCCCTTTCTTTATTTTCCCGCAAGTTGTCAACCGCGGAGGCACGCTACAGCACTTTCGGAAGAGAACTCCTTGCAATGTACATGGCTGTACGTCACTTCAGGCACTTCTTGGAGGGTGGAGAGTTCCATATCCAGACGGACCACAAACATCTGACCTTCGCCATCCGGTCGAACTCAACCAAATTTTCACCCCGTGTCGCCGCGTGTCGCCGCGTGTCACCGCGTGTCGCCACAATCGGCAGTTCCCACAACTCGGCTGACATCACTTCGCCCCACTCACATCAGCGCAACAAGACGACGCCAAAATAATAGCGCTTCGAAAAAAATCTCGCGCGCTGCACCTTTCCGAAGTACCCAACCCATCGTGTGCTGTCCCGGTGCGTTGCGATGTTTCCACCATACCCACTCGTCCCGAAGAATTTCCGACGCATTGTTTTCGATGCCTTCAATAGACTATCGCACCCTTCGAATCCAAGCCACGCAACATCTGCTGACGCAGCGTTTCGTTTAGCCGGGCATTAACAAGGACGTACGCGAGTGGACGCGCTGCTGTCTCGTATGCCAGCAGTCAAAGGTTAACCGGCACACCAAAGCCCCTGACGGACCACCATGACGGACCACGCATCGATGGACCACTTCAGCGCCCGTATGACGGACCGCGTCATCCACCGAGCTGATAAGCATTTCACCGTGGATTTGGATGGCAGACACGACAATATTTCTGTTGATCGCCTCAAACAAGCGTTCGTTGAAGAGCCGCTCTCTACACAACAAGACGAATCCACAATATTAAGTGCGGATCACCCTCCCCAGCCAACCCAGTCGCAACAGACAAGAAAACCCACACGACGACCTCCAAAAGTATCCTTCCGGCTTACCCCACGGCTTCCGCCACTAGAGGGGGGGCCTCCGCTAGCAGCATCAACGCTGCGAAGACGAAGCACCACTCTGGGGCTTACTGCGCGAGCCTCGTGGCGGGAGCAGTCAGTGCTCCCGGGAACTCTGACCGCTCGGGCAGGCATACCTGCCGCTGGACCGTCAGCTGCTGACGTGTTCCTAATATATGTGTTTTGTGGCTCGGCGTTTATATTTCCTCGTGTTGCCACAACGTCATGATCCGGAGTTGCACAGCTTTTGTAGGCGTCCTAGTCCATGCGTTGAATCTTTCATTGACGTCGATGCATAGTTGAATATTACAGGATATGAGAATGGAATACCTATCGATCTCGCTCTCTCGTTTCTAGGCATGTTCTCCACGCACTTTTGCGCACTAAATGGCTTTACACAAACGCTGTATCGGTGCAGGTGATGACTGCGGTGTTTTTAAGGATAGTCACTTTGGCGTGCTTAAGCAGTTTTGTTCAATGCTTAATGATGAGATCGGCAAGTCTTGCTGCACGACAATTCGTTGCTCGTTGAGACTAGCATAACAGAAGGTACCTCATATAGCACACAGAACACAAAATAGCACACAAAATACAAACATGAGCCAAATGGGTCTTCTCAGTCATCTCACTCATACAATATAGTTGTAAATATCTAACAGTTGTCGAAAACGAAAGAGGAATGCAGTGGCAATACTTGAAACGTCAGCTAAGGAGTAAAATTTGGCGTGAGTTAATATGTTTGTAGTGTGCCGATACGCAAAGTGTGCGGACATGTGGTTTGTGCCTTATGTTTCGCTTCCAGTGTACATACAATCAATACACCGAATTTTTAGACATATTTAATAATTCCCCGACACAGTTCAGCAAACTTGCCTGTATGCTTGTTGTGAAAGTGCACCCTTTATTCCCTCCCCTGTTCACGCGCGGTCACTTCAGCATGAAATGCTTACAAAACAATCTTTTTTATCTTCAAATTGCCTTTATTAAATGGTGTTCTCTACATGATTATTCAGTGTACACTCCTTTTCTTACATATTAGCTAACTTCATTCACTCCGTTTGCACTCAGCTAAATATTTTTATTTACGTGTATTTTTCACACTACGTATAACGACCACTGGTCTAGTGACACATGCCTTACTGCGGTGCTTTACCTGTTTTTTTTGTGTATGTGTGTGTTTGTGTTTATTTTGTTGGGTGCATGTGTATTCAGCTGCACGACAGTGTAATTTTTGTGTGTGTGTGTCAGCAACTCTGTCCCTTTTTTGCATTAATTGTGAGGCGTGGGCATCGAACCTTTCTTTTTCATGCCCCAGCACACAGACACTCCGGCTGTTCCTGGGCACGTTAACAAACGATTGGTTGATTGATTGATTATTATTATTATACTCTGGTTTTATCCTCAAAGATTGTAGGGCTATTTCAAGAACAATTAGTGTAAGTGATCCTTTCTTTAACCTTGATGTTTAATAAGAAACAAAAGCCATTTTTAGTTTCATGCCAATAAAACTTTCGCCTTTCCATTTTGAATTTTGTGGTTCTATACAAGGGCGTTTTCTGTCGGTGTCTGAATAGCTTTAGCAAATTTCGGCTCCGGCTTTTGCCGCTTCCATTGCAAACATCCTACATAATGTAATAAATAAAGCCGGAACATTTTTTTTCCAAGAAAGAGTAACAAAACGTGGAGAGAAACATATAGAGAGCATTTTGCGCCCTCTATAATGTTTGTATACATCTTAGAATCTAAACCGTCCAGTTAGGCATTCCATAAAACCGTGCCCTTCTGTCGCTGTGTTGTTTTGACGCTGTG
Source organism: Haemaphysalis longicornis (assembly GCF_048455015.1). Classification (NCBI taxonomy): domain Eukaryota; kingdom Metazoa; phylum Arthropoda; class Arachnida; order Ixodida; family Ixodidae; genus Haemaphysalis; species Haemaphysalis longicornis. Next base: position 1,733,190 of record NW_027526329.1, on the reverse strand, counting down.
CTGCTTCGTCGCTGTGCTCTTCTGTGGCGTGCGCTTTTAAGCCGTGCTCTTCTGTCGCTTGCTGTTTTGTCGCGTGCCGTTTTGGCACCGTGCTGTTATGTCGGTGCTCTTCTGTCGCGTGCCTTTTCGTCGTCTGCTGTTTTGACAGCGCCCCAGTATCACTGCGGGCCATATGTCAAGGCTGTTTAAGATGATGCTTGCGGTTTCTTTTTGATGCCAATGCACCCGCCAGCCTGGCATATGACCTCGGTTAAATACCTACAAGAAAGCACGAATATTGGAAAAGTAGAGATACATAGATTTCCCACATCTAATGGAACACCATTTTATATAAACAGCTGGTCTGAAGGTACCTGGAACGGCACACCGGAAATATCTAAAATAATTTTACGTGGATCAGTCTTCTAGAAAATAAACTACAATTTTATTTGGAAGAGTGGTCCGTGTACTTTTACTTGGAACGTCGTTCCGTATTGTTTATTCGCAAAAATATGTGGTGCCCTGTTCCAGTTGCTCTTTCAGGGTATGAGGAACACGGTTCCAAATATATAACTGGAACTTTTTTGCAGTAAAGTTCCGGTTACTAAGTGAATTTCATGTGGATCGAGATCAGCAGTGCTTAAAGTCCATTTCGCGATTCCAAGCCGTGCAAGGCGCTACCAACAGGCGCAGACGCAAGTTGGAGAAACGGATAGATAACACGTCCATTTTTTCTTCGGCGCGACAATTAACCTTCAACTTATTGAGAAACTTAATTTCTTCCGGAATAAGACTACACCGCAAGATCAGGTGCTCTTTAGAATATTTTATTTCACCAATAACAAACGGAATTGTCTTCTTCTAACTGCACAGTGAGTGTGGTGATGGCGGTATTTTGTAATGCGCCATTCTATATATTACCGGCAGCTTGCCGCAAACGTATTGCCAAAACAATAATGGGTGAAATTTTGCACTCAACTTTGGTCATGCCGTAACTGTGAAACGCGAGAAGAGTGTGCTTATTCGTGGCCGTTATTTCAAAATACTTATAAGAATTCTAGAGGACATGTGAGCACGTTTTTATGGACCGCAGCACGTGGTTTATAAATGTTACACTAATGTCGGCTGTGTCAAGCTATTTCGGTTCTTGTGTGAAACCGCCTGAAGAACTAATGCTTTGGTATGCCCAATCACGTGTGTCCGTTTTAATTGTGCAAAATAAAATTTGTTTTTCAACCTTATAAAATATTTATTTGGCTCACTTCTTCAACGTGGGAAGTTTCTTCGGTTGCTACGACTTTGATTGTACAAACAATGTTTCGCATATTCACGTAAAATATTTACAGTGAGAAAATGCAAATACCAAAACAAAAAAATGCGCTGTGGCCATTTTTGTCGTTCAATACATTTTTGTCGTTCAAATAAAATATGATGATGATGATATTAGGCGTCACCGGTCTGTAAGATAGAGCCGCTCTCAAATTATAATTTGGTGGGTGGCTTTCCATTCAGAGTGTGTTAAAAAGAACAGAAGAGACGAAATATTGTGTCCGTCGGGTTTAAATTGGAGCAAACTTCTTCTCCAATGGGAGATACAGGTATTGCAGCTCTCATTGTGGGTAGGCAATTGATACAAACACTGGTATATCTCACCCTCCTTTGTCTCACCCAATTGGACACTCACCGGTATGTCTCCCCCTGCTAGGTCTCACCCAATTTGACGCTCAGCTGTAGGTACCATGCTTCAGGATTGCAACGTTGTGTCAACCAGCGGCACTGCATCCGCCAGCAAGCGGAGGATTTCTGGCAGGTGTGCCAGGTGCCAATAAAAGCATTTCCCATCGAAAACTGAGAAGGAATGCTTTTGAATTCAAGACGAAAAAAATTCATTGTTATCTAAATTCAAAGATCTCATTCGAACCTAAAAAAGACAGTTTTCTGGGGCGCACCTACTTAGTATCGACAGCTCCAAGTAAGTGTGGCACGATCCCAAAATTGCTTCGCCCATGTCATGGTAAAAAAAGCTTGAGAAGTACTCTCAACAACACGCGCACCACCTGCAAAGCGCGTCACATTATGCAGCCACACATCTCTCAAGCACGCATCAGGTCTCGCCAAACTGATAGTTTTAGCTCACAAGCTGCCTCCCGCGTAAGTACGTTAATATGCACGGGGAACGCATTGGGGTCTGCACCGTCAAATTGAGATAGTAATGGCCTTGCACTCCGTAAAAAGAGGAGCAGCGAAGCGGAGCGCAGTCCAAGGAGTGCTCCAACCAAGACACGTTTCTTTGTAATTGGCGATAGTTCTAGCTCATCCTCTGATTGCAACTTGCAAGCACTCGACTTTATTCTAGCAGACAAACAGGGCACTGTCTGCTTCCCTCCCGCGTGATAGGCATCTCATTGTCATACCACTATTTGTATTCTATAGAAAAGAGGGCATTTACCAGGAACCTTATTTGCAATTCCTTTACATAGCACTTTTGTATTACCGTGCTAAAGTCACTCATGCAGGCCTTAGTAAATTTGGTTTACCAATATTACTACGTCTGCGCTTTGTTAGGAGGATTTGCCTATACTAGGTGGTGGTCGTGATGATGATGTCTATTAACGGGTGCATCTAGCCTAGCATGATATGCCTAGAATTGCTCCCCCGATCAACACCTTCTTGCCGCTTTGCACAGGAAATCACCAAGAGTCACTGAGGCGCATGTCACTCAAAAACCTGAGGATCAGGCGCAAATCGTCTCTCTTGGCTATCCAATGTCGTATAGGAAAACGTATATTATCCAAAGGGTCATTCGGAGCGGCTCTCCTTCAAAGTTCCTTAAACAAAGCTAAACTCTCCGTCGCATGCTCTCGGCGGTCTATATAAAAATGTCGGATATCACCTCTTACACAACACGTTGCACACAGAAGTAAGGGGACGAGTTTCAGGCATGAAGCCACGCCGATGTCTGCGTTGAATTGGTCTGTATGCGGAGCAGTAAGGATGCCTGTGCCCTCTTCATTCCTTTGGTAACACAAGGATAGTGTTGTAGTCGCCAAAAAGATCTGAAGTGTTCTTTAATGATGGTTTTGACTATTTTCCGTTCGTTTGGAGCCACTTTCAGAAAACGAGTACAATAGGTCGCTTCACGGGCCAACTTGTCCGCGGCTGTATTTCCAAGCACTCCGACATGGAATGGAACCCACGGGAAGCGCACGCTAACCAGTTTTTTTAGCTGCTGAAGGAGACGTAGGGAGCGTTGGCAAATTTTGTCTACGGGAAATCTGAACTGCAAAAGTTGTAGGGTTGTATTAGAATCCATGAGAATTACCGCACGCCACACCCGAATCGACTTGATCTTTTTCAAGGTCTTCTCAGCCGCTATACACTCCACCACTATGGATGATGTCAAATGGTCAATGCGAGCAGCCAAGGAAATATTTATGCCGGGAATAACAAAGGCCGTAGCGCTGGTGTTTAATGCTCTGTCGACAGATCTGTCCGTAAAAACACGTACACACTACCTCCGTACAACCGGTCCAAGTGTTCAAATGTTAACATTCTCGCTTCAGCCACTCGTGGAAATCTCTTCGATCGAATGCCTGGGATGGCGACCTGATGGTACAAGCTCTCGAAAGACCACGGCGGGCAAATATTGTGCTGATTCTTCAACCATTGCGGGTAGAGAACACTCAGGGTGTTGAGTGCCGCGTGTATTCGAAATTCCCCCCTTAAGCGGAGGCGCGTGAACAATGTCTTTCTGCATCGCACTCTCCAAGCCGCATGAGCTGCAAGAGCAGCCGCGGAGCCGCCATCAACAGATGCGGTGAAAATGAGACTCCTCGAGGACCTTTTTGTTTGCCGCCGCCTGGGGAACTCCTAGGGATATCTTAATGCCCTGTCGCTGCAGTGCTAGCTACCAGACGAACATACTGAGACTCCAACGGAGAAAAAACAGGCAGTTGGTAAAGAACCCGACACAGGATGAGCGCCGAATGAAGCCGAAGCATAGATGACGGGTGACTTCCCCAGTTACTTCCAGCAATTCGTTGAAGCACATTTAAGCGGAGTATCAAGAACGTGACAAGCGACTCCATGGCTTGCCTCCAAAATATCGTATAATCGATGGTGACGCCGAGAAACTTCACGCGATTAGCTTGCCGGAGTGGCAAGCCACCTAAGGTTAACGTGCGACCCGTAGTTTTCCGCTGCCTTCCTGGAAACAAAATAAAGCAATATTTCCTCGGACAGAGTTAGTTCACCTGACGAGAGATAGGCTTGTATGGAACGAGTTACTCCTTGAGCTATCATAGCCAACTGCTGGTGTTGATATCCGGAGATCCAGGTAGATATGCCGTCTGCATATATTGATAAGTGCACTGATTTGATATTGTTTTTTTAAGCCTCGGAGGAGGCCTGCGTTCGCCACATTGAAATGTGTAGGGGACAGAACACTTTCATGCGGCACCCCTCACGATACACTTGTAGTGCTGCTTACAACGTCCCCCAATCGCACTTTCATGGAGCAACCCGTGATGAAAGCGTGCACGAAGCATAGAATATTTCCTGTAACTCCCATTTCTTGCAGCCTTGTTATGATGCCGCTTTGTAAGTCATTGTCGTAGGCTTCGGACACGTCAAGAAACAAAGCCAGTGCTGAGAGTCTATACGAACTCTGGTGCTCAACATGGCTGACAAGGTTGAGCACGCTGTCTTGTGCGCACAAGCGTTGCCTGGAGCCAGCCAAGCATGGCGGAAGCTTATTTTTACTTTCGAGCAACCACATCAGCCTAGCAACGGGCGCGCTGGCAGCTGCGCTCCGCGTGGTGTACTGGGTGAATGTTGCGTGGCAGGAGACGTATTTGGAGGCAGTGTCGGATATCTCGAGGAAATGAAGCTTCGCTTTCAATGATTAACGGGGTGCCAATTCGTAAGCGGTGAAGGATGTTCCAACCGGTGTAAGTGGTGGAGAGGCGGCGTAACTGATTAATGTGATGGGCCTCTAGTTGCTCGTGGGCAGTGTTGTATACTCCCAACCAGGCAAGTCTGGCAGTGGAGGAGTGCAGGGGGATTTGTATTGCTGACTTCTATGCCTTTCGGAAGAGGCAGTCAATTATGCCTATGTTGGAGGTGGTAAGAATAAGGTATGGGAGAGAGTACGTGATCTGACTGATGATAAAAGCCTGAACTAGACGAATTCGTTCTCTCTCCTTGAGCCCCTTGTGCCGGCTAGCAATTCGACGAGTTAGGCCAATCGTTTGATTTACTTCACAGTTAAGCAGGGAAAGGAATTGACCGTTTGCTCGAGTGCGTTGCATAACGAGGCCTAGCACCTTTAGGGTTTGCACCTCTGGGATGATCCGGTTGCCGAGGGAAATTTGTAAGTTCGGTGAATCATTGCAAGACCGGGCAGGCAGAAGGAGCAGGGCAGATTTTTCTGGAGAACAGGATAACCCAACGAGCTGCACCTCGGTCTCCACAATATGGGCCCCCTGTTGAAGGGTGGCTTCTATCTCAGCATCGCAACCTTCAGGTACCCACATCGTAATATCGTTGGCATACAGACTGTATTTGAGGCCAGGTACCGAATCTAGCTTTTTGGTGATGTTCAGTAATGCTAAATTGAACAGAAGAGGGGACATTGGGGAACCTTGGGGTGTTCCAATGGAAGGAAGGTGGATACAATCAGAGCGGAGCTCGCCTACCTGGAGTACGGCGGTGCGTGCCGTGAGAAAATCACGCACGTGGTTATAGATGCGCTCTCCTGGGTGGCTAGACTCTAGGCCTCTGAGGATGGCAGTATGGCAGACTCTATTGAACGCTTTCGTCAAATCGAGTCACGGATCGCGGCTGCATCGTGTTTAGGTAATTGGGAAACTATATCTTGATGTAGCTGGAGGAGCACATTCTGGGTGGACAGTTTAGGTCTCAACCCCAGAAGTGTTGTGGGAAAGGGCTCCGTGCTTGTGATGTGAGTGGTTAGTCTCTTAAGGATTACGTGTTCTAACACTTTGCCCATACACGAAGTAAGAGATATGGGGCGAAGGTGTTCTATGGTAAGAGGTTTACCTTGCTTAAGAATTAATGTTATGGAGGCATGTTTCTATACGGGGGGAAGGGTTCCTTGAGCCCAGTAATAATTAAAGTAAGCAGTAAGGGCCGTAACAGACGGATCGTATAGGTTACGCAGACGTTTGTTGGTCACGCCATCTGTACCGGGTGCGGATCCTGGCCGAATCAGTAGGAGAGCGCTTATCACTTCTGCATCCGTGATGGGTGCATCCAGTGTGTCGTTAGGCGAGCCGCGGTATGCCGCGAGCGGAATCGAAGGACCAGAAGGGATGTAATACGTGCTCAATGTGCGCAGAAGTTGTTCTTTATTCCCCGAGTATTTCTGTAATGTTACTGTGAGGCAGTTCCGTTGTCCCGTCTTAGAGCCCGTAAGATCTAGAAGGTGCCTTAGGAGGGACCAAGTGCGTTTCATGCCTAGGGCGCCTTTAATGCCATCACAGATCTCAAACCGTCGGTTACGGGTAACCTCAGCTGAGTAATTAAGACTTTCTGCTTCGAAACGAGCTACACTAAGCCGAAGTTTTCTATTATGTTTTTGCTTCCGCCATCACCGCTGTATGCCGGAGTACGCTGCCCAAAGAGGTTGTAGGTGTGGGTCAACCGTTTCCGCCGTTATGCACTGGTCAAGGGGAGTACTGGTTTGTTGAACATCAGCGACCATTTGCTGGACCCAGCGCTCGAGACCTAGCGGTGAGATATCTGGGTCGTCGTGACCACGCTGCACTTCTCGGAATTTTTCCCAGTTGGGTAAGTGGGTCCTGCGGAGACGAGTACAAGAGTGTTTGCTTATGGACAGCATGGTTTGAATAATGAAATGATCGCTGCCTAGTGTGTGAGTCAGGTTGGCCCAGGCTGTCTGAGGGGCGTTCAGCGTGAGCGCGAGGTCCGGGTAGGAGTCCCTCTGAACGCTGTTACCCACACACGTTGGGGACAGCGGGTCCGATTCAATCACAAAATGGAGTGCCTGTAGGTGATCCCAGAGGCGCTGTCCTTTGCGGGTGCTGTGGGGATACCCCCAGGCGGTATGTGCCGAATTGAAATCCCCCGCGACCAGGAGTGCGTGGACAGCGGCCTCGCGTTTTGCTAAGGAGAGTAACTCGTCGAAAGAGTGGTTGACTGATCTGGGAGAGCTATAAAGGTTTAGTATGTACAGTTTGATATAACCACGTTGCGGAGGGTATCCCACCACTAAATCGTGAGGGATCGTGATGTTGTCAAATTGTATGCGCTCTGCAGAAACGTTGCGATGAACCACAACGGCGGTGGTTGAATCGTGCGTTCCTTGATAGGCCGTGTAGCCGGCAAGCGAGACTTTTGTACCTGCTTCCTGAAGAGTGATTACAATGGGGGGAGTTTCTTGTGCCTGCACGAAGGTCTCTAAGGCGCATCGTTTGTTACGATACCACCTACATTTTCACTGCCAGACCTGGAGAGTATCCCTTCTGCATTTCGTCGGTGAGTTCATCGGAATCCGGAAGAGGTGTGTGGGATGATGTGAGAGCATTTACTGCAGCGTCTACTACTCTGAGGTTACCCGGATGTTTGATTGTATTTCGGCTCGCCATGACTAAATGTTGCCTCGACTAGTGCCAATATTGGTGAGTAGGGTCTGGTGGAGGCAGAAGTATTCAGTCTGTTGCGTCGCAAGGGCTTGTGTACATTTGCTCTCGACCTGAGCGATCGTCTCTCAAGTCAGCGTCCTGCTGGGGAATGGCCTCGAGGATGGATGGGGCATCAGAAACTGCCTTCCTTTTAACGGGAGGAGGCGAATGAGGGAGGGGTCATGCCGCGAGTGGGAAACGTGTTTTGAGCATGTTATTCCCCTGGCGGAGCGCTTCATTTTTTTAGGTAGACTATTTCGGCTGTGATGGCTGCGAGCTTTTTGAGGACCTCCGCGTATGGGACCGAGGGGGAAGACGACATTGGCGATGAGCAGTGGGTGGACGGTGCTAAGCAGCTCACCTGGGGGGTCGAGAGATTGCTGGCTTGCTGGGTCGTCGCTGTTGCGCTCTGCAAGGGTTCAAACGGTCCACGCCCGGTTTGTCTGGAGGAACCGAGCACGGGAGGGTTACGTTTGGGGCCTTGTGGGTAGTAGCAGACTGGGGAAGGTTCTGCGATGCTATTTGGGCGTAGGTGGGCGTGCGGCGCTTGGGTTGATATCTCCTGGGGCAGCCCGATGAGCCCATAAAATGGGCGCCACCGGACACTATGCATAGGGCGTCACATGGGTGTTGCTCCATGGGGTTGACTTGGCCGCACCGTGGGCAACGGGGGGGGGGGGGGGGGGGGCGTGCAACTTGGTGCGGGGGCAGACATCAGGCCTGTCGCCTGAAGGGGGTAGGCTTCGGTTTTTCGTCGAAATGGGCGGCAACGGTACGTCGTTGAGCAATACCGTATCCAGAAAGGTACCCTTGTTCTGTGAAAAAGAATCTGAGCCATGTTCGACGTTTTCAGCCTTCTAGCGTCCAACATTGGAATGTAGGAGTTGAACTCGCAAATACTCTTGTATACTTGCTCGTGGGTGTCATCCTCTGGGATAATAAATATTACTCCCGTGACCGTGTTGGACGGAGCGGCCACATGGGTCGAGACCGGGAAAGGCTGGTTCTTGATTTAAGGGCGGTTATTGCCGCATATGTTTTTGCGCGTTCTTCGGAGGGAGGGCTCACCAAGATATAATTGGCGCTCCTGCGCGGTCGTATTTGGTCCGCGTAGCTGAGGGGGAGATTGGCCTGAGTCAGCACAGCGTCGGCAATCGTTGCTGGCGGTAGCACGGAGACATAGAGACCACCGCGTGGCCTGAGAATGATCTTGACATCCTCGGAGGGCAGAGGGATGACAGGAGGCGGCCTTGCTGCAGTGCGTCGACGATGTGGAGGCGCAGGCTGCTCCTTGCCGGCATTAGGATTGGTGGCCGCAGGAAGGTCGGCCTGGCGATTGTTTGCTAGGAGTGAAAGTTGGCGGCGGCGGACGTCCGTCCAGTCAGGGTGATTGAACTCTTCGGGGTCCACATCCACCCTCTCGACGAGATTCTCCATGTCGACGCCCCCGACGGGTGACCGTGGTGGAGATACCCGTGGTATCTCCGACGGGGTCGAGATAGCACGACGGGGTCGAGCTAGGCCTAATAGGTCTAGCTTTTGGAACACCGTTGTGGAACCTCCAGGCGCCGATGGTTTAAAGAACGGAGATCGAAATCACCAAAAATTGGTGTCAGGGGAGGGTCTCGATGGTATGCCACTCAACGTGGGGAACGGCAGAAGGTATCGTCTGGGAAGAGATTTTCACGGAGCCGACGTGGATTGCGTGAGCATTCCTTTGCCCCCTGGCGGAGAGACCGAAGAAATACCTCATATTCATGTGTGATCGTGCGGACACGTACACAGATGCCGCGCTAACTTTCCCGGTGCCGAGAAGGATTCTCACAGCCACAACCTCGATAGTTTCAGTGCAGAGGTCGTTCACAAACAAAGATGCGTGGGGGATTCCTCGCCGAATGTATAAAGCAGCACTCCCGTCTGGAAAAGTGGGGATGCAGACGTTCTTATGTCCCACGTAGACAGATAGCGAACTCATCATGGGCAATCCTGCTTCTGACAAATCCAATATTGGTATTGCGGATTCCTTCAAAAACAAATTTAGCTCCGAGAACGGCTGTAAAGGCCAGCACAGTTCCACTGTAAAATCAAGGGCACTTTTGAAGAGCGAGTTTTGTTCTCAGAAGGCATTGGGCTGCATCGAAGCCTGATGTTTGCTACTTAATGTCACAAATTCTAGGGCGAGCATCGCTTCTAGCACAGTCTTGCTTGTTTTTTTTTTTTTTTTTTTTTTGCGAGAGTTTGTCTTACGGCATAACAGTCATATATACAACATTACATTGGTTTCACGCAGAAACGTCAACAGAGACCGGTACTGAGGCCCCCATATCCACCGCTGTAGATCAGGGGATCTCCCAGGATGGAGCCCTGTGCCCCGGAGGTGTTGCAGGCGAGAGGTTTGAAGGGCAGGACAGGTCCATAGAAGGTGGCTCGTGTCGGCTTCAGACGCAGGGACCGTACAAAAGGGACAGGTGTCCGCAAACGGTGCGTGATAGCGGGCAGGCCAAGCGTGGGTCACTGCTGGGGATGCCACCCCAACTCGAAGCCTCCGCAGCAGGACCTCCTCCCAGCGAGCGAGCCCACTGGGGAGGTCGGTTCCACGCGGTGGAAGTAAAGAACGCGTGGCGCGGCGGAGGTTCTCCTTTTCCACCAGCAGTTCTTCTCGGGTGGACACCGGAAGAAGTGGCAGCGGCCTTTGTAGGTCTATACGGCGACAGGCGCGATCCGCCGCTATGTGGGCAGGAAGCATGTCCCGGCGAACCCACAATACACGCACAGGGCATGAGTATGTGTCCAGGATCGCGTGAATACGTGCCGACATGCTGGTGCTACGCGCAACGCGACGTAGATCACGTATCGCCGTCGTTGAGTCCGTGTAAATGTCCAGTTTCACACCGGTAGTTACAGTCGATGAGAGCGCTTGGAGACCATCCCGAATTGCAGTAAGTTCTGCCAACAGGCTTGGGAGAGGTCGGAGGGTCTCGTAGGCGCAGCACTGGTTTAAGGTTGGGTGAGAGGGACAAGCCAAGGCTGTGGTTACGAGGCAGTCATGTGCCCCGGCGTCCACGAAAGCCTGTATGACTCGTGTCCGCGTCGCAGGCGCCTAGTGACGGACATGAAGGAGGGCTGCATCCGGAGGTTGATGAAGGCCAGAGGTTCGGACATGTAGCCTTGCCAGAGGCTTGTTGTCCGTCACCTGATGGTAGAGCCAGGGCGGTCTAGCCGCAGAAAAGGCTGGCATCGTATCAGGAACGTGGCCCATATACGCAGCGAGAGCCGCTGCCTCCGGTACATATCCACGCTTTAGCAGGCGACGGGACGACGCTGATGGATGATCTCATCTAGGGTGTTTAGCTGGGCTTCGGCTTGTAGCGGCGGGATTGGTGTTATGCGAGGGAGGCCAGTAATGGTGCGCATGGCGGCCCTGTTGATGGCCTCAAGCCGAGCCCAGTCCGCTTGCGTCATGTGCTGGAACTGGGCCTGATACACAAGCCGTGGCTGTAGTACGGCGCGCACTAGGAGACGGGCAACAGTCCAGCAGGCCCCGCCAGACTTCTGAGCGATGCGGCGAACGAGGTGGAGCATCTGTCCGGCTTTCTGCCGAGCAGATCGGAGCCACTGAGCTGCTGACCCTGATGCCGATATTTCTAGTCCTAGGACCCGAAGACGGTCAACCACGGGTATGTCGTTCCCATTCAGTTGCAGTGAAACGGGAGACACTGCAAGGAGGCGGCGGCCCCAAGCGTTGGCCACGGGAAGTAAAGCAGTTTTCTCTTGCGAGAGAGAGAGGCCGGCATACTCGCACCATCTCTGGCAGTCTGTTAGTGCTTGCTGGAGACACTCAGCTTGTCGTGACAGGTCTGGATGCACTGACCACACCGTAATGTCATCCGCGTACATGAGGAAATATAGATCTCGGATTGAAGCAAGGTGCCAAGCTAGCGGCAACATGGCGATGTTGAAAAGAAGCGGAGACAAAACAGACCCTTGTGGTACGCCTCGGACTGGTGTAAAGAGACCGAAACTTGCTCCGTTGAGCGGATGGAAAAAGAACGGTGTTGAAGGAAGTATCGGACGAAATCGCAGACTTTGTCTGGAAGGTGAAGGCCATGTAGAACTTGTAGGATGGCAGCGTGACTAACATTGTCATACGCCTTGCATATGTTCATGGCGAGCACAGATCTCACACGGCGGGATCGGCCTCCAACTAAAACCATAGATGAGAGGTATTCCAACCCATCCTCAGTACCGAGATAGGGCCTGAATCCAATTTGCGCCGGGTGATACCATTGAAAGGTATCAAGCCACCACTGAAGCCGTGTTGCAAGCATTCGCTCTAACAACTTGCACAGCGTCGATGTCAGGGCGATGGGGCGCAAGTTCCGAAGTACATGTGGTGGTTTCCCGGGCTTTGGAATGGGAACAATATCCGCCCGAAGCCAAGAGTCAGGTAGTTGACCGGAGAGCCACACCTGATTAACCGAGTCCAAAAGCGGCACGAGGGCTGGGTCGTCGATGTTCTTGTACACCTCGTAAGTTATGCCGTTGGGACCCGGAGCAGTCCGCTGTTTAGCGTGATCGATCGCTGCCAGGAATTCAGCAACTGTGAACGGTGCCTGGATTCCCAAAACGGCTTCATGAGTAGGCCGTAATCCAACACCGTTAGGCAGGGGGAACGGAGACGGTATGGCAACTGGCACAACGTCAAATGCAGGAAACAAGGCCCGAGCAACGTCGGGGGCGAATTGTGCCGGGTCCTTGTTTGACGCAATACAAGCGCTGGCAGCTGCATCTGGAGGACGACTGCCCGATTCCATTGCGCGAAACGTGCGCCAGACAGAAGCCGTTGAGGAAGATGGGCCTAGAGAGGCGCACCACTCAAGCCAGCGCTGCCTCGACAGTCTTTTTTCGTGCCGCCTGGCAGCAGCGGTAAGGCGCTGATACTGAAGCCTGGCTGGTAGGGACGAAGGATCCCGTGCGGAAATTAATTCAGCTTGCTTGCGCTGAGCCCAAAGCTGCAGGAGCCGAAGATCAGGCTTTGGGCGGGACTCCTCCACCCACGTATGTTGAGAGGAGTCCATGAGGACACGCCGAAAAAGAGCGGTGGGATCCGGGATGGGCTCCGAGAAGGATGCATTCAGTGTGGAACGGAAGGTGTCCCAGTTCACCACTGTGCAACGGCGACGAAGGCGACCCGTCGACTCTGGAATAAGGCCCAGGCGAATGGGGTGATGGTCGCTGCCCCAGCAGTCAGCTTCACGTTGCCAGGATACCGTTTGTGCACCCAGCCACCACGACAAGTCAGGTGAATAGGGGGGCATCCGTACGTGGGTACACCGGCGTGTTGGGCTAGTAATGTCATTCAAAAGTGTAAAGCTGGCATCGGTGAAGTGCTCCAAAACCACTCGACCACGCTCATTTGAAGACGGATATCCCCAGTCGCAGTGCGGAGCATTGAAGTCCCCCGCCACAAGAATGGGACACCCAGGGTTAGCTCGCCGTAGTTGGGTAAGCCAACCTAGCCGCAAGCGGGGAGCACGACCACTATAAGGGCGCACGTAGCACGACACCAGTATTACCGCACAACGCGGGAGCTGCACTTTTACCGCCACCACTTCCTGCCAGTATGTACACCACGAGTTTAGAGGGATGGGGTTTTGAGGAAACCGAGATAGGACATAAACGGCCGCCTTGCCCGGAGGAGTAGAACTTGAGCTGCACCGCCGATCAGGAATGGACGGCTCAGCATACGCCGTAAATTGAGGCAAGCGGGGGAGGGAGTTCGTCTCCTGAAGCAAGAAAGCCCAGGCATGAAGTTTCCCCAGACGTAGCCTTTCACGGATTTCTCCAATTTTTGTAGAGAGACCCCGACAGTTCCACTGAACGACATATTGATGTGATTAAGGCATGGTAGCGGACTGGTTAGCGAAGTTGGGCGGCGAGCACGGAAACCAGTGTCTGTAGCTGGTGCACCACAAACTGGAGGAGCTCCTTGTGGATCAGAGTAGAGGGGGCAGGCTGTGAGGGAAGGTCAGTCGTAGACGGGGCGTGCTGATGAGCCTTGGAGAATGCACGAGGTGGACGTGGTGGATCTCCAGCGGATTGATGCAAGTTCGGCCGCCGGCGTGTCAATTGAGACCTTCGCGTGTTGAGTTTCTTCATTTCAACTTGCAGCAAAGCCAGCTGTTGGTCTACGGCCACAAGCTCATCCTCCGCAGGAGACAAGGGCGTCTCAGAAACAGCTTTCAGGCGACGGCGCAAACCACGAACAGCGTCTCGATATGTTGGCTGCGAGGGAGGCTCCGTAGCTTCCTCCTCCTCCACTGCATCCTCATCCTCTTCCGCCAAACAGTCGAAACGGTTGAACGTTGAGGTTGGGTCTGGCTGGGAACGAGCACGCCATGCACGGCGCTTCGCACGCGTGGCCTTGCTCTTGGTGGGGCAGCCTCTATCTGTGATCTCATGGTCGTCAGAGCGACAAAGACCACACTTAAACTTTGGCTGTTGAGGTGGAGTAGTTTCGACCTGATTGGGATCCGGTGTTGGGCACGGGCATGAAGAGCTCATGTGGCCACGGCGAAAGCAACGGTAGCAGTGCACTACCCCTGCCTGGAAGGGACGTGGCCTGAGGACACAACCGTTGAAAAAAAGCCGGTTTGGGGGCTCCAACGGGCCCCTTAGCGTCACGAGGCATGTGCGGCCGGATCCCATATACCGCACGAGAAGCACTTCGTGCGTGTCACATCTGATGTTGTCGCGAAGGTAGTCCGGATCCTCCCCGGGATCGACACCCGTGACAACATAACGGCGGATGTCAGTTCCAGATACCAGGTACGCTTGCACTTTGAGAATGGTGTCAGCAGAAAGAGCTATGTGCGTTAGAGAGCACAACTTATCCACTGCATTTAGAGATGTCACCCACACTGACACAGTGTTCGTAGCTCGGTGATAAGCGTATCCAGTAAATCCAGTTGTCCCGAAGCAGTCATCAAGCAATTTTTGCAAAGTCTTGGTCGGTAGACTCAGGATGTTGAAATGCTGCCGAGGCTTGATGGCGTGGCGTAGGTGCAACGGGGCACCGCATGGCAGCACAAAGCAATTCAAAAATGTCCTTGCAGTTATCGACCTTGTCCTCCCTATCATGATAGGGCTACTTGATTCCTAAGCTTAGGGTCTTCACAACACCGGCGTAGGCTTCTCGCTAACGTTGCACCGGTGAGGACGGAAGGTGTTCAGCATGTGATTGACTTCCCTTGACAACACCTGGTTGATCTGTTTTGCGGGGACTCCTTGACGTTTGGCCATCGTCGGCCCCCTTGAACACCAGGTGTTGATCGGTTTTGCTAGGATTCTTGGCAGTTTGGTCGTCGTGTGCCTCATTACAGGCTCCTGGTAATTCAAGGGGGTGAAGACGTCTCCACAAGGCGGCCGCACATCGGTTTTTGGTGGTGTTTTAGGGCCGGGATAAATGTCATATGCCGATGACGGGCACCGACCCGGAAGGGACAGGGACTGAAGCTCGCATGGTGGTCACGACGGCAATTCACACATATGATGGCTCCTTCGCGGTCATGGGAACCTGCCCGGTGCTTGCATCGCTGTTCACCTTTGCAAACCTTTGCGATGAGACCATAACGTTGGCACTTGAAGCAGCGAGAAGGCGATTCAGTATAATCAATAACGTCATGTCTCGTATACCGAAGATTTATCTTGTCGGTTCGTTCATTGTTGGCCGCAAACGACGAAACAATACGGTCGGTCGGCTTTGATTTCCCCGCCATAGACTTACAGTTTATACGACGGAGGACTCTCCTTACATGAAGTACACCTTCAGGCTTCAGGTACGCCCGTAGCTCTTCGTCTGTGTATGCAGTACGGACTCCTCTGATAAAGCAAGTGTTTTGCAGGTACGACTGAGGTAGACAGCCCAACACGGCAATGCCTCCGATGCGATCGCATTTTAAATGAGTATTCTCCGCTTCATAAGTTGCCCCATCGAGAAGTAAAGCTCCCTGTGCTGTGAAACGGCATCGTAGTAGCGCCTTCCCCAGTAAGTATTCGAGTGCTAAATAAAAAACAATAGGATTTGCTTTCCTCAAGTCCTAATCGCCTTCAAAAGCAGATATTACGAAATGAATGCCAAAAGTTCACTTTTTCCGGTGATTCTCCACCTTGAAGCCATGGTCATCAAGGTCCGTGTTCTCTGCCACTATTTTGCCGTCTCCTACAATGGTGGAATCTTCTTCCTCAGATGGAGCGCCGTACGAAGTGCGCTCGGTGGAGGCCGTAATTCTTTGTCACCCAGTTGAGTGCTCCACGGTAACGGCCACAAGTTTCTCGCTCGGAGAGGCCATGTCCCGATCTATTGTGGTACCATCGCTTGATCTTAGGTGCCCTCTCATCAAAGTGACCACTGATTGTGGACCATAGGGTGCGTACTGAGAAAATCATCTTGCCTACGTTTCCTTCTTTTATAAAATGATCGTTCCGAACACTAAAAACAAGCAAAACTAAAGAGCCGAGAGTGATAGCACCTAGGTTACATACCATAATGATACACGCAGTGAAAAACATCACCTCAATAAAAAGAATTACCTCCAAAAAAAGGTTGGGGGTTGAACCTTGTCATTGCGACGCACTATAACCACGGCTGTAGATCGCTCGCACATACTACCGCAATTGTCCGGCGGGAAATATCGGCTGTGTTTTTTTTACTTCATCATTCTGAACGACTTCGATGCTTGAAAAGCTTGTGCCGTAAGCATCCCCCAAGATCCCCCGAATATCTTATCGCTATTGTCTGCATGCCTTTGGCAGTGACAGCGACCAAAAAAGTGTGGTCATGCTGGTGACCGCTGTGCTGGATCACTCTGCGGAAAAACTGTTTTTGTACCTTGGTTTTATGCGTCACAATAGAGGTTTCCTTTATAATTCTATATAACCTATAATAACTTTGATGACTCTTCTCCCACATTTATTTGCCTTAGATTTTGTACTCGCGTGCCAGTCGCACATGCATATGCAGCTTACAACAGCAGCGAAGCGTCAGCTGTGCGCTTTTGTGGAGCTAATTTGACTTGATCGTATTTACAAATCGATATAATCTACAAAATAACAAACTAAAGCCACATTCTTCCCGGCAAAAATGTTTTCATGGCTTAGTTTCAAGTGTGTAAATAAAATGCGCCAACCCAGGGGCTACTGGCCAACTGACTCTGTTATGCGTCTAGTCAATCAAAGCCCATTCGAGTAAGCCGCTGCAAGCGTCACAGGTAATGCCGTGTCAAATATTGCCTATTTTTCACAGCATTTCGTGTGCAGAAAGGGGGGGCACACTTTCTATTTGTTTTTCCTGCTGAATCGCGTAAACGTACAGGGAGTGTTCGAAACATGGACTTTAGACTTCAGTTAAACCAAGTAATCTCCTGGAGTGTTTACAATGTCACGTAAGAATGTTAGCTCCCATATACCTATATGTTGCTGTTATTTAGGACTTCCTATTGGTTTGTAACGCGTTAACATTTCCAAACCTTTCATTAGTCTTTCGTGCATTCAATTCTGTGGTGCCCTCCCTTTATGCGACATTCGCATCAGTTAGGTTCCAGTTCACAGGGGCCTATGGCTAAATGAAACTTCTGATTCGTTGGTCGGATCATCTTTATGTGGCTCTCCGGTAGACCTCAGTCCTACTCTATCTCTCCATGATCGAGCAAGTTTCGCTGACATCAACGCAAAGGGAGAACACACAAGAAGGCGCTATAACATGCTTGGGCCACTATGCTCATCTAGATAACACTTGGTATTCACGGTTTTGTGATTCCTGCCAGTGGGAGGTTACACTGACCAGTATCATATCTAGAATACCCAAGCTTAACGTTTATTTGCAGTGAAAGTGAAACAACTGGTTTTTTTTATTCCTGCAGTTTTTCTTAAATCAGTAACCGTTGCGCAGCCACACCAATTAAACGCCTTGGCCTTACTCTGTCGATGCTTCTCTTCGTTTTGTTCGGGGCCACATCTCTGGGCTTCTGTCTTAGACGGGTGGTTGCGGCCATTTATGCATATCTTTCGGAATTATACGTCTGTTCGGTTAACCCATTCAAAACGTGCTCTTTCCCGATTCTCCCAAAGAGCACATCAATCTCTACATAATCTGCAATTCTATATTTTAACTCAACGGTCAATTTCCCGCTTCAATTAAGGAATTGATTTTGCAGAGCTATGAGGCGGGCATTTCAGCCCTAAATAGCTACCCGGTTTCTTGGTCAATCTTCCCCGTGGGCATGTGCGATCATTGGAAGAGCAACAACAACAACAGTCAGAGGCGCTGATCTTGTAATTAGATTATAAACTTTTTTCTTCTCCAACCACCGACAATCACGATCATTACCCGCCGTACCAAACAACACCCTGGAGCAATGGAAGGAGATACTCACCAGCTCACGCCCTTAAGAAAGCAAGGACTGGTGGAAACCGCCCGACGGGCAGCCAAGGACCAAGGCTTCGTGGACTAAGGAGGCCTCCCACAACGGAAGTCGCACAGTTCAATAAATGTTCTTTCCCCCTCCGCCTGAACCCCTCATGTTTGGCCGGCAAGTGATATTTGTCGACTATATTTTTTTTATCACAAATGAAAAGGCATCACTTCAAGCACCCTAATCCGAAACGGTTTTGCTGATAGCGCCCTTGAACTTTTGAAATCGGAATTTTCAGGTCTAGCAGCCATATGTGTCCCGCCAAAAAGATTGCTGACAACCATGACAGTGAGCCGTGCTGCGGCAATATTTGAACTCCACGTGAGGTTAATAAAGGGATTCGAAAACTTGTTCCCGGCTTAAACAATAGTAATCTGTAAGTTTTCATATTCCACCATGATGTTTTTCAATCAAACGTTGAAATCGACGTTCCTACGGCACATGGCGCCCCCTTACAGACTTCAGAAATTTTAGTGCGAAATTACAGATATTTTTGCCTGTTTATTTAAAATTTAGTAGTTACCCCAGTATATAAAACGCTTGGTTTTTTATGGGCTAGGCGACAAACGCTGCCATAAAAATAGGTCGTCTGTCTAATTAAAATTTACCCGCACTAGGAGTGTGGACAATTTGAAAAAATATTCCAGCTAGGAGTGCCGTTTCGGACGGCCCACCAAATCAACAAGCGAAGGCAACTCCGGTTTTATATTTTTAAAAGTTAAGAATACATATACAATTCAAACTTACACAGATAATCGGGTAAGACGGTTTTCAATATTTCAATTAACGTTTTAGCAATTTGAGTAGCTGCAAGGTTAGCAGGTCACGTGAAAGGACAAACATTGTACTGCCAATTTTCTACACTACGAACCGCCAACATGGAGATTTTGGAAAGTTTTGTGCCAAATTAAAATTACTTCTACAAATTTGTATATAAATTGTTTGTAGTTACCCCACTAAATAAAATGCTGTCTTTAATGTGAGCTATAGAACATATACTCGACGAAAATCGGTTGTTTGTCCCTTTAAGGAGCAACAGCACTGAAGTGACGCCAGAAGAAGAAGACGATGGGAATGTGAGGCGTGAGAAATCACTGGCCTCTCGAAAGAACAGGGCTTCTGAACGCTGCCTGTGGTTTGCCGAGGTGTTCGTAAGCTAGGGCGCAAGGAACCCCAGCCAAGCTTCAGTGGTAAAACGTTTCAACGCTTCAGCATCGCCCAGAACCAGAGCACGTGAGACGCTTGTCTATCCCAGGCATGTTTCGAATCTGAAGTTGGAAATGTTTTTTCCGCCCTCGCCAAAATTTGTGTCTTCATCACCGTATTGATTTTAGCGCCGTAACGTCAGCCTCGTTGATTTGTCCCGTCCAGATAAAAGTTCGTATGCGCTTTTAGCCTGTCTCCACTTTGCAACGCGAGTCCCGATGACTAGGCAGTAATTCTATTAGAGAGCATTGTTTCGTGCCACAATTTGCATGGTCAAACAAAAGGGGCAGGCGCGGCCTCTAACCAACGACACTAGTTTTCCAAGACCGCCCGTCATATCGGTTACGGAGTAAGTTTCGAAAGGGATAAACGCAGGGCTACGTAGAAGTTTCGAGAAAAGTACTTTGAAGTTTTGAAAAAGTGTGGGGGGGGAGGAGGGGCATCAGTTGCACGACGCAGGTTAAAGCAGCCATGAAGACAAAATACAAGTTTGTTTTATTCGAAAGATTTCTGTTTTATAGTGCCCTTTGTGCTTGTCCGGACACAAACAATGCTTTATTAACTGAGAAATTATTCAATATAAGATAAAATATAGATTTTCCCCCTAAATCGTCTGTTTTCGTGGCCTGCAATGACATCACAGGATCCGATACCTCTGCAGCCTATGGTGCCTTGATGCACGCGTCCGCCGTACAGGGTGGACACACGTATACGCTGTTGCCGCCATTTTGGGTCACTCGCTCACCGCCGAACCAAGTCATTGTATCAAAAGCGCGCCAAAATTATTGCCGCAATGCGGTTTACTGGCGAAGTTTGAACTATATCATCTGTTTGGCGTTGCTGGGTTTCTCGCGGGAAACGAAAAGAACAACGCGTTGAGCACGCTGACCCAACTGCGGCGGCACGGGACCCTTCAAAGGGTGTCTCCACCATGTACGTAGGCGATGGCATCGAGGTACGCTACGGCGTCATTCGCGCGTTTCTTTAGGTTACTGAACGTAGATGGCGTCACCAAACCGTGGCAAGCCGTATTTAAACCTGACTTGTTTTTGTTCTGGGAGAAAATAATACTTTCGTGAAACATTGTGCCTGCTCGACAAATATGGTCACGTAAGACATAGTTGCTTGCGTCAATAGGCCAGTGTCGTCTGAGACAACCCCAAAGCCCCGCAGTGCTATGCAGCTAAACAAAGCAGAGCGCGAGCAGTACCAAAAGCAATACGCATCAGTACTTCTATGTTTACTGTGCTTTCGTAACTTTCACTGTCTCTTCTACCATTGTTATTTCTTGAAAAAGAATGTGCCTTAACTTTAATCACAAATAGTTCGTTCAGCGGGCTTATAAACTCAGGCAACTTTGCGTTTGCTTTTGCCGGCCTCCGGCAATCGCAGAGCAGAGTAGTATGGTATGATAGGTTCTGTTGCGGGAAATGAGCGACTGGATAGCATGGAAATTCCCTTTTTTCCTAAATAGAGAGCTTATTTGAGCGAAGTTTACGTTAAAACTGCGGTCAGTATGATTCTGACGAGTACGTCTTTTGAATGAACCAAACTTGGGTTTTGTCTTCATAGATCCTTTAAGAAAGTCCCTACGCCGTATTCGCCCCGAGATTGAACACAGTCAGCCTCTGGTGGTGGGGGAATGAGGGGCTAATAGTGTTAATGGCGTTATCACGTCGTCTGCTCGTTCACGTGGCACGCAGCGCAAGACACGTGCTGCACACGATTAAAAAGTGAATATATGCACTTGTTTTGCAGTAAGAAATCGCAATTTTTATTTACCACTGCTTGATTATTTCATCTAGAAATCGCATGACCAGCGGCCTTTGCTGGATAATGCGCTAGTTTAGTTCCACCAAACATCGCCGGCGTGGTCACCACTTGAGCTTGAAACGTGTTATAAACATTGCTTCGACAGTTTGCATTTTCATATTGATGCGTGCAGTCGTCTGGTTATTTTGGGAATGCCAAAGGGTGCTCTTTGACGGTGGCGTGGTGGATATTTGAAATAAAAGCGATATTAAACGGGTAAAAAACGACAAGACGCATGCATACCCGTACACTTGCCACACCCCTGAAAAATTGCGCTGTGTCCTTGAAAAAAGGAAGAAACAAAGCCAATTACTCTGCAAACGAACCGGGCACTATCGCTCATACATTAACGGGGATGTGTTTTACACGTGCAAGAGCCCATGCCAGGGAATCCTACTCGTACCTTGGCGAAAATATATACAATTTTTGGACAGTCGTTTCTTGTGCTGTTCGATATTCTTGCTTATTTTTATGTATTATGTAAAGTATATTTTTGTGGATGGCGAAAGTATTTGAAGGCGAATTCTCGGTACAATTAAGCAGTTCCGAGTTTGCGTCTGTACTGTGGTATTTTGTGCGTCATTTTTATATATCCCATTTCCGAATCACCTTGTCCAAAAATGAGCATTGCCCAGCATAACCGAACGCTTAAAGAAAAAGTAAACATGAGTTATTTAATGTACGTTGTTTCCACATGCATACGGGGCGCGTGCCACGATTAGCCGGATTTTTTTAGTTTTCCCACAATGCTGACATTATAAAAAAAGGCTAGGCACAATTTCTTGATAATTTTGGGTCAAAAGGGTTCTTGAGTTTTTAAAGTCCTCACCTTTATTTACTGAAGTACTGCTGTTTCACCGCTACTGAACACGACGCCTTAAGGCCAGAATACATGGAGCGATCTTTCACGACGAAGTTCGCGTGGCGCAAAAGCTGCCGTGGTAGGACGCCGCATGTTCGTCGGGCTGAACTACATGGAGCGAATGCACGTCGTCCGCCGCCCCACCGCCGCTGGGTTGCTCTCAGTGTGGCTAATCGAACCTCCATGCCCAGAATCAACGGCGGTGTTCAGTAGACAGACCCAGTGAAGGAGCTTCCCTCTTGCGTTGTACTTCGTTGCACAATTCTGTGTGTCTCGGGTGCGTTTGTTCTGCTGAAATATGCGTTTTGATCTCCCAAAAGCGCTAAAGGCAGTAGAAAAACAAGCAAACACGAACGTCCCCGCGAGAATTCGGGCCAGCAACTCCAAGAACATGAAACGGGCGTTCTACCTCCAGTCCATCGCAACACATGGTGCTTTGAAGCAAAATAGAAACCTGGAAGCTGGAAGTGCAGGGAAGCGACCAAGGCAATAAAAAATAAGTGAGAGAATCAGAGACAGCGACCTGCAAAAAGAGAATGGACGCGAATAAGTGCTTAGGTGTCCACAGGATCGGGAAGCAGGAGATCACAAGGGAAAATTTCTTCGATAATACCAAAGGGACTGCATTGCTTTTTAAAGTGCGGGCGGCTTGTTTGCGCACAAAAACTCTTATCCGCGAGCCGCTACAGGAAGAAGTGTGCGCAGGCTGCGGCAGGGAGCCAGAAACCATGCGACGTATTGTAACACAGTGCAATAGTATCCGTCCACTCCTCAGTGAGGAAGACATTCAGTTTACCGAAACCGTTGGCTAACCGAAAAGTGAAATGGACATTAGTAGAGGTTAACAAAAAAAGGTTAGAATGTTGGTGGGACAAGAATAGGCAACAATTTTGGAAGACATCTGAACAAAGAAGTCAGACTAGCACAAATATTTCAGAAAGTTTTTTTTTCCTTTTTTGGCGGGGTGATTTTACACTGGCGTTGCGACTAAGGTCGCTGTGTAGCGCCACCCAGTTACAAAAGGGAAGCCGCTAAGCATCATCATCGTCATCGAGCTAGTCAAGCATGGGAGCGGTTTTGCGCACTTGATGTCACCCCATCTGATCTCTGCGCATGCGCCCCGTTGCCATAGAAACGAACGGAGACGTGCTGTCTGCTTTCAGGCCGCAGCGGTCGAGCACCGCAGCACCAGAGTCAAACAAGAGGGCGTGGCACGAGACTCGTCGAACGCGTGGTCGGCAGCGAGAAGAATCGTCACCTCAAATCCGGTCGCGATTTTAAAAAAATCGAACGTCCAGCACACGGCATTTGGCGCATTTTGCTCACCCCAGCGAATAACAGCTGATATGACTAGTAGTGTCGTATTTCGATATGCGCGGGCTGTAGCAAGTCTAATAGGCGCTAGCATGGGCTTCTAGGGCTGGGCAGCGAATAATAAAATCAATAGTAATAATCGACTTAATTGATAAGTTAATCAGATGGTTAAGCAATTGATCGGTTATTCAATTAATTGATCCGTTAATCGATTGGTGGGAAGAACTACATTTCGTGGTCGAAGTCTTTTTTTTTCTTTTTCTTTGGCTGTAGAGTCTTCCAAAACACGACAGAGTCAAAGTCATATTCACGTATACATTTTTGAATTTTAAGGCAATATATTTTTCATGTGTGTGGTTTTGTGGCGCGATAAAGAGACCCTCGTGCGGTAGATGTGGGTGGAAAGCGTGCTTAGTGCACTACGCATGTTCCTCTCAAAAAAGCAACCCGGAACCTCTAGTCCCGACCACGATGCCAGCATAATGTTTTCATTCGCAAGGAATGTATGCTTTGTTTAGCTGGTCCTGTTCTTATTTTATGAAAATATTCTGTTACACGTACGTGCGTTGTACAAGGAAATGGGAGTTCAGGTGAGTTTCTCAACTAGCAGGTATTTAGGTGTGGTCAGTGCAATGGAGTTACTAAAGGAGACAATCCACATTCCCGTGGCTGTTCTGGTTTACTAATTAGTGAATCAGCAGAAGCAGCTGCCTGCTGTGATACATGTTCGTAGACTGTGTATCCCACATATGTATATTCAAGAGAACTGGTCTTATTTATCACATGTAAGAGAGAGAGAGAGAATATGTGCCGTGTTTTGCTCTTGGCTGTTTTAGCTACCATATATTTTGGTGCAACTCCCCAGTTTCTGAGAAACTGGCGTCGCACTACAGAGGCTGTTCTTTTAAGTTGGAGAAGTGGGCTTTCAGTGTAGGCGATTTCGTGGTGTCACTAAGGTGGTCTACATGCACTAGGGAACACAGTGAATTGGCGTTTGGGTGAGAGCGAGAAGAAACAGCTGTTTATTCTTATAGCTTGTATTACTTCCATCTTTTTTTGATATTGTGTGTATCATGTTAGGTTTCATTGTTGGTGTGAGCCTGGATTCACACGTATGTCTTAGTGAAGTGAAGTGTTTTTTAAGATTTCTTGCTTGGCCTAGTCTGGACAAATGTCAAGTCATGTGGACATTGTAAACATTGGTCGTGCTTCTGCAGAGGTACAGTCTTTGTCGAAATTTTGTGGGCCATGGCGACCGTCGCCGGACCAGGCGCGCGGCCGGGTAGGGGCGCTGCGCTTGCGCTGTCGGCTGGTTGCGTGGCTAAAGAGAGCCAGGGGAGCTTTTGCTCTTGCTTTTGTAGCGTGTCCGGAGCAACAAATGCTGCGCAAAGTTCCTGCGCTGAAGCGAAGTGCGCCTGCTCTGAGAAACCGGCCCTGCTGCACTTATCGCGCCACCATACTACAAAAGGAAGCGCGAAAGTTCCCCTCACTCTCTTAAGCCGCGTAACCAGCCGAGAGCGGCAAGCGCAGCGCCCCTGCTTGGCCCCGCGCCTGCTCCAACTACGGTCGCCGTGGCCCAGAAAATTTTGACAAAAACTGTACGTGTGCGGTGTACATGCATATGTACACTCGTAAAAGTGTGAACCCTTTTTTTTCAAGGAGTTGGCCTGGAAGATGCCTCACTTTCTTTTTTTCCCGGACTTTTCACATCAGTACAAGATGCAGAAATCGCTTGGGATACTGTTTCGCAAGCGTTTTTTTTTTTTTTGTTTTGTAGATGCACTGCGAGAAATGCAACATCCAAAAAAAATATATCTGGTGAAATCTCCCTGTCCAGATATCAATTAAATTTAATGAGGGTTTTTATCCTTGCTCATTTTTTTGTCGGACATGTTAGGATCCATGAATACGTGCACACTATGTATGCATTGTTTGAGGTTTGGATACCCTGAGTCCGTACCCTATACGTACGAAATAAGAAAAAATGAAATTAGGTAATCATCAGTTGACGACATCGGATCCTTTCTATCAGATGCCACACCAGAAACTTGTGCAAATACATTTTTTATAAATGGATAATTCATGAGTATTGGGATATAACCAGCCATCATTTGTCATTCAAGCATTTTTGATTAGCCTAAATGAGTTCTCTGTGGGAGTGCCTGAACCAAAAAGGAATGCTTTCAATCCCTCACTGTTTTGTTTACAATAGCAGCAGATGTAATATTTTTATGACTGCGGTACTTCCGGTAACTTCAAATTTACGGCATAAACGCGAGCTCTGCTGTGTGTGGACGCGCTTTCTTGAGTGTGTTCGCGTTAATTGGTGCCGCATGCTTCTTTGTGGGGCTGATGAAAGAGCCGATAATCAACGGCCTGATGAAGCGTATCTTGCCAACAACAATATGATTTTTCGGCTTCCCGCAAGCATCTTTCCTGTCCGATTGAAAAAAGGAAGAATACCGGGGTGCGAGAAAAGCGCACAAAGTTTTCAACACTGCAGTAGGGGTATTCTTTTGCCTTTTTCATTCGCGTTTTGTGAATCACGTATGTATGTATTTATTCGTGCAGCAGGCCGCGAATCAACATCAACAACAAAAATACTAAGCAACAAGAAACCAGCATCGTTTACGACAAATAAAAAAGCACTAAAATGCATAGAAATGCGTCTACGTACATCGTTTCTATAAACAATACCGTGCTTGCGTCGTGGGTTCTGAAGCTGCGGTGCACAACCAACGGCGTCAATGGTTTCAATTGCGACCATCGTGATAGAAGCCCATGCTGGGCCCACTAACCTAGCCACAACGCGAGCATAACTGGTAGCGAAGCTTCCCTAGAAGCCCATACGTTCAGAAAATGGCGGCTCTTAAGCGGCTCATGGGGCTTAGCGCCATCTGTGTGAGGAGGGAACACTTCCGGCGGAACAAAAAATAAACAGGATGTGACGCAAGATCCGGTCAGAAAGTGACGTCATTTTGGTGGCATTAGCGGGAAAATTTGACTTCAAAATAGCCTTAGCAGGCCTCTGATCGCTGAGGGCTCATGTCATTGCCTTCTGATGCAAGTTGGCGAGCCCTTGGCGTGTGTGCTTCAAGTCAACGCCAGCTTATACTCGTGACTAAAGAAACGTACTTTAGCATACTGTCGTATGACTAGCCTCGGTGTTTATAAAAACATCTTGCATCTTCTCTGAACCTTTATTCTGTATTCATGCCTTCCACTGCTGTATAAAAGCACTCAGTTGTTTATTTTGATTGCAGTGGGTGGCCAATGTACCCCCCCTCCCCCCCGGCCGGAATTTTTTTTCTACCTTGAGATACAGAGCACAAAATGACACTTGACCACTCTCGCCGGCCCCCCTTTCATATAAAAAACGTGCCCAATCCTTACCCCGAAACCAATTTCTACCAACGCCACTGCTGGGTTTAATTGCGTCGCACATACGCAGGTTGCGTGCGTGCCTTAAGTATAGATCAAGATTATATAATGCTTGCTTTGTTTGTGTACTTCTGTTCAAAGAGAAGAAATAACGCACAGTCACGCTATATCAAGACATTTGAATTTTATTCCGGGATAAACATAAAACAAATTTACCACACTGCACAAAATTAGCACGTATACAAATAAGTACAAAATGTTCGTGGGCACTTCATGCATTATGATTTTCCTTACGCGCCGAAAAATTGACTTTACCCGTAACACATAGCAATATGAGCAATGAAAGCGTCAACAGCAGAACCACTTCGAAACAAGAGAAAAGAACTAGACACTGCATCTTGACGCAGAAAACCGGTCCGCAGGAATGCCGATTCACGAAAGTGCAGCGAGCACACCGCAGCTGTCCCGGCGGCTTATCAAGTAGACAAGGGTTTCTACAGAAGTACACTCAGCATTCACGCCTGCAATTTCCTGGTTGCATTATTAGGCAAGTGTCGCAACAGATAAGTAAAAAGAGGAGAAATGGATCAATGCAAACGAAAACGACGGCAGTATCTAAGAGCACATAGCAGGAAAGATCTGGCAGCAGCGCAGCACGCAGCAGCAAAACACAGTACTGCGATGGAAATAATGCTTGCGCATACAAGTCCAGGAAGCAACGAGCACTACAAGCGTTGTAATGCAATAATTAAGAGGACACTGAGATAGACAATTAAAGCGACTCGTTTGGATTCGAGCGGTACTACGCTGAGAAGTCCTAGAGTAATTGACACCACTTTCTCCGAGCCAGCCTGAGGTGAAATCAAGAGATAACTGTGACATAACAAAGCTTTAGACCCATTTTTTTTCGAAGCACCACCACGTCCCCTTACACAACCCCCGTGCACGTATTAACAGTACTATAGTATCGCGTTACCTGTGAAAATGAGAGGAACATGGCGCAGTAAAGCGCCAGGCGTACGGGAGTTGCTGTTGCAACCTTGTACGTACAGCACATCGTTTCCGTAGGTTCCGAGGAAAGCGCTCCGCTCCAACCGTTGGCAGCATCGTCCCGTAGTTCACCGTGCCCGCCGGCTATGGTACTAAACGAGTTCGCCGACGATACAACGCACCTCGCAACTCCACGCACAGCAAGAATTAGGTGCACACCAAATTAACAAGGAAAAACGAATGCAAATGCCCACCACCAAAACACGCGAGGGGCGTTTCCTAGCAGACGAACTTGAGGAGCGCTTTTCCGAACACTACAAGGACTGCATCACAGAGCAATGACATGTGCCATTCTTTAGAGGGCGCTACAAAAAATGTTTTTGAGAATGAACATCGTTTTCATGAATTATTTGCAGACTGTGCCTAAATAAATGTGATTCAAAAATAAATATCGTTCGTAAAATATAAATGTTGCTTTATTGTTGAACAAAACTTGGTTTTTTGTTACTAGTGTTTGTTCCCTCCCCACCTAGTCGCGCTTCAATCGCCACTCCCATAAGCCCCCATGCTGATGTCACTGGCAATAGGTTCTGAACCGCGTTTTGCCCGAAGCTTCGCTCCCATTTATATTTACCTTGCGCGCATATCGAAATGCGACACTTATCTTCAGACCAGCAGTTGGTGGCTAGGGTGACTAAATTCGCCAAATTTGAACGTGCAGTGCGCGCACTGCAGGTTCAAATATTTTAAAATCGCTATCGAATATGCGGCAACGGCGCTTCTCGCTGCCGACGGCGCGTTCGACAAGCGTCGTGCCACGCGCCCTGCCGTTTCGCTGCGAAGCCGCGGCGCTAGGAAGCGGCGGCCAGGAAGCAGACGTTGCGTTTCCGTTACTATTGCAACGGGGCGCATGCGCAGAGAGTAGTGGGGTGAGATCAAGCGCGAAAAACCGCTCCCGCTTTGCATACGCACGGCTCGCTGCTTCTATTATTTTGCTGTACTTGAGAGGCCCTCGCAGGGATATCGCCTGTTCCTCACAAACCGATCTTGTAGACATGCCCCATGTTGCTGGTAATACAAGATGTGTAGCCGGATCGCCTATATTTAACATAATAAAATCTATCGCACATGCCCATCTCGGCGACACAAGCCATGGTAGTTGGGTGGGGACCGTGTTGCGCTTGCGGCTTCAGCCATCAGAAAAGTGGGGACATCAAGTCTTGCAACACCAGTCTTGCATTTTCCTCAATAGATCTCAGATGTACGATCCTGTTTTTTATCTCGAGTAGGCGCGGGACATCCGTACGTCTATCAAACTCTATAAAGCGGCCTGGACTACGGCGGCTGGATAAGAGCACACGCAAGGTGCGGCCTGCCATAAAGTTTCATACCAATATACACTAGAGGGAAATCTCGCGCAACCGTCTAGGGGAGCCGCGGTTCAGCGAGCGTTTCGTCATGTGCCGGGAAGGCACGTTCCACTTGTCCTTGGCATGACTCACGAACAGGATGAAAAGTGGCCTCCGGTTGCAAAAATGCAACAATATTACTGCAGAAGAATAATCGAACTTGTTTTATTAATATACAATCAAAGCTACAGAAAGATGTATTTGTCAGATATTAATTAAAATTCATGCAAGATGAACAAAAAAAATGTTACCCGTTTTTATTGATGTTGGCTTGAAGACGAAGAAGTCATGTGGTTAACCAAGCCAAGGAGACGAGCAACGTCGCTAGCTGCAATGGCGCCTCCCACGGCGGCCCGCGATTGCCGCTTCAGATTTCCCTCTAGTATGTATTGGTATGGAACTCTATGCCGCCTGCCGCTTCACCCGGATTAATGTGGCTATTGGCGGGGAGCGCAACCACGGGGACGCTTCGGAGCGCGCCTCGGTGACGTCGGCTTAGGGATTCTCCCACTTGTCGTCTGCTTCACACAGGCTCGCTCTCCCTGGTGTTTCTTCGCGCTCAGATGGCGTCTGATGCTGGACCGTACCAGATTTTGCATGCGCGTCACTTTTTATCGTAATAATAGACATAAAATCACATACACTAGCTCAAAGCAGTATTGAAGTATAATTTTGTATGCCGCTACGGAAGAAACATCGCCGGCGTCGGCCGATTGCTTTCGAAGCCGGCCCTGTGCGGAGCGCGAAGCGTCGGGGCTAGGCGTCAACTTCTGTATCAAGCCATCCTTCGAACAAAGGATACAGCCAGCTGCTAGTAACCGACAACGGCGAAAATGCAAGACCAAACCAAATTGAAGGCCTTGAGGGCTGTCGGCTTCGGCGAAAGGCATTACGATTACCGGTAATCGTATGTAAGGTAAAACAGTTTTTGCAACCTTGCCGAACGCGCAAAAGTATTGTATCACATCACTTTACGTTGTCATGGCATGGAAGTACGCCAAAATGCACTAAGGGCTGCAAAAACTGTAGGTTGATTCCCAAGTAACCCACTGTTTGTACAGGTGCTTGCTGATGTTATACCAGGCTTCTAACCACTATGGAGGTTTATTGAGAAAAACTAGTCCTGTCTAGGGTAAAAATACAGCAACACTATGTTTGTTCAGTCCTGGAGGGATATTTGGATATATTTCCCTAAGCCATATATTCCCGATATTCAGACATGCGTTACAGGAAACTGCACTCAAGAAGAGGAGTAAAAGGGGAGGAGGATAAAACTTTATGTAACAGTAAAATCGAGCTGATTAGTGGGGCGGGTCATCAGCCCCGGAAAAGAGAGCAAGAGTAATTTTCTTCAATTCATAGAACGCGATCCGGAGCAGACCAGGATTTGTTCTTTACGCCTGAAAGGGTTTGAAAACAATAAAAAGCTGCTTGGAAGTATTCATCGGTTTCGATTCTTGTTACACTGGAAACTGGCAAGTATACTTATTTATAGCGTTCGTTAGCGAGAACATCAAGCCTCAAATGGACCCTGCAACACTTTTTGAGCAGTGCAAGTAAACCTGCAGGACGTTTAGATTACACTGCCAGGAATACCTGAGCCAAATATTACACGTGCACGTGAAGCGGTGAGCGCGCAAATCGATGTGAAAGACGCGGAAAAACCAACCGCTCTCTCTTCAGTTGTCCCCATTATGCAACCCCTGGCATGGCCTAAGGGACGTCACATAGGCCATGGCTGCCCGATCGGCTGTAACTGGTCAACTTTGCGGCTAGATTCTCCAATTTCCGTCGTCGTCATCGCTGTGTACGAACCTCTTCTATGCCTGAACCTGTAGGCACAGTTTTGCCGTTTCTTTTGTGTTTTGAGTTCGCGCGGAGTTTGAGTGATGAGCTCAATACTTCCCTTTCAACGGGACCACTTGACTACAAACGTTTATTGCTTTAAAAACGCCATACCAGCCCGAGCGCGCCCTTGCGAGCAGGCACCCATGCCTGCTTTTTTGTGGCACCAGACCGGAAATAGGAACCTCCGCGTTGCGGAGAAAAGGAGAAAACTACCCGGCATGTGATATTTCGAAGGCCGCCGAAAAGAACGCCGCGAGGCGCCCCCCTCTCCGGCAGAGAGCGCGCAGCTTTCGTCGCATTGTCCGCGGTCCAGTTGAGAGGGAACGATTATGCCCGATTTCTCATCGCGCGTATTTTCGTTAATTGTGAGCAGATTTTCGTAATTCTTGCGGGAGGAGATTTCTGTGACAATAGACTTTATGCCAAAATACATTACTAGTAGCCGATGGCAAGTGTTGCAGGGTCCATTTAAACACCGTAATGATGTCATAACTGTTCAGGTTGAGAGTCTGTTCGTTATGATGACGATGGTTACGATAGAAATTCGGAGCACAAAAGCAGCCTTCGAGTATTCTGGACAACGCTGTCTCAGGCGCGATCGCGGTAGCGTGGAACAAACATTCTCATTTCATTGGCATGTGAATAAGCAACACGCTGCGGATATGCACCTTCTTGCATGCAGCCATAACGAAAGTCAATTTGTGAAGGAGGTACTGTATGCATTACAGCCCGAATAAAATATGCACGCGAACTTTGTGAGCCTCCCAAACATCCCCTAACCCACTTAGAAGGCGTTGGTAACGGTTTAGAAAAATTAATGCGTTGGTCACAGAAAAGAAAACACATTCATGTAATACAAGTCAACAGCAACCAAAGAAATAGGAGGCAGCCGCCTTATATCCGACTATGCACTGCGCCTGTAGGGACCCGCTGCTTGCTATTTGTAGCATTAGACAGTTAAACTTGTCAAGAGCACCTAAAAAATACTGTATGGAAGCCTACGTATTATGATTACTTATCTAGGAGCTCTGAGACCTGAACCTCGCGAATAAGCTAGAAAGGACGAGTTGCACACGATCTTGTGACCGATGCTCAAAAGAAAGTTGTTCTCTCTCTCATCGTGTGTTACAAGCTTATCTTATCTATGCATTTTTGTTAGTGTTGCTTGTACATTGTATTGCCCGTATTTATCTAATGCACGTCTTTCATCTGTGCCCATGTACGCGCACTAATTTTCTTAAGTTCATGTTTCCGACCGTCTATGACATATGCGTGTGTATGGAAATTTTAGAACTGCATCATATCGTAATTGTCAGAATTTGACATCGCTGGCCCGCTTGAGTGTCGTTATGAACGTTGAAAGCTTGTTTATATGATGAAGACATTATTTTAAATTATCCCTGCTAGCAATACTCTTGTTGAAGAAGTTCTAATCCACGTATTGAGGCATTGAACTTCCGTGTAAACTCCAGGGTTCAACTCGATTGCGCTAGGATTACCTCTACGAGAAAACCAAACACACGCAGCAGTGTTGATAAATGGTTATTATAAAAACCTTAGGACATTTTTGGTAGTCTTTGATTAAACTGTGCCGCATATTCAATCGTAATACCATTACAATATCGACCTGCCGCAGTGGCTCAGTGGCTCAGCACAAGTTCGCGGGTGCGATTCCCGGCCGCGGCGGCCGCTTGTCTGATGGAGGCGAAAAGCGAAAACGCCCGTCTGTACGAGATTTCGGCGCACGTTAAAGATCCCCAGGTGGTCAATATAATCCCGACACACCACTACGGCGCGCCTCATCGCCTGCGTTGCGTTGGCGCGTTAAACTCTACAATCAATCACAAGATCGCTTCATTTCAAAGAAAGCCGTCGTAGGGTACGCAAGTACTGCGTTGCGACAACGTACCCGCCACAGCTGGAAGAGCAATCGACTGCTACGCGGCCGCTTTACTAGCTGCACGGCGTGCGGCAGCAGGGGAGGCCCGGCCATTTCACTGTCCATATTGTGAGTCAATATACCCATCTTCTCTAGCCATCAGCGGAGTGCGGGATTCATCAGCAGAGTGATCAATAGAAAAAAAGCGGCGCAAACGAAAGGAGAATTCCAGAGGGTCCGTTCGCAAAACGACGCCTGCGTCCCGAGTAACCGGTAGTTGCCGAGGTCGTCACCGAAAAGCGAGGCATCATAGGCAATATTTGTGTGGATAGCTCGGGCGGGGCGAGAAGAGAGGCAAAACAAGGCTGAAACGCGCCGCGAGGGCAACGACGCGGTTTTGATTTGCTATAACTCAGCTAAACTCATTGCTGTAACAATATTAGGTAAGTAAGTCATTACTGAAAATGGGAATATTTATTTTATTTATTTATTTACAAAATACTCAAGCATAAAGCCAAAGCAGGAGTGGTACAGGCAATAAAGAGAAAAAATGGCAATAATTTCTTACATCACACACATACAACAATTAATGGCGAGGGAATTGCATGAATTCCATTTTTTAAACAGAAAAAAGGCGAAGAAGAACATGACACTGAAATAAAACTATGCAACAACACATTGTAACAGCAGAGAAGATAACCGCAAATCAATACCACATCACCAAGTGAACAGCGCGTCAATAGAACCTGTCGACAGAAGGCCTTCAAAGGGCAAATTGTTCCTCTTAAAGATCGTGCGTAGAAAAAGCGAAAATTTGAAAAGACTACTTTTGGCGAAATATGGAGTTAAGGCAAAGGTATGTAAATTACGACTTCCCCGTGTTTCCAGGAGGCTAATGTAGGGGCGGGACTCAAGTAAGAGCTCCGGGTTAACTAATTGATAATAAAATTTTAGCTGCAAAGATTTACTTTGGAATTCTGAAGTTAGGATACAATGTCTTTCCGTCATGGCACAAGCAGTGCCTGTTCGCCTGTTCATACAATAAATAAAGCGGACGGCTCTTTGAATTCTCTCGAGGCTATCCATCGATACGTGAACAGCCGTGAATCGGCGGAGGGAGTCCTTCCAGGGGGCGTTAAAGCGTTGGGACATGTAAAGGACAAACCATGCATTTGTTTGGACAAAAAACAAACAACCTGGATTTTCCAAACGTTCCTTCTGCCAAAGCAACGTTTTTTGTTATAGTTTCACGTTTAGAAACCAAACCGTTCCATCATTCCCGGAAGAACATAGTGGCAGGTCCTAGCTGCATGCAGCCGTTACCAGCTTAGACCAGCCGTAGCCAGCTAAGAATTTGGCCATACACCAGCTGGGACGAGCTACCATTTTTATAAGTTAGCACTTGTTTAAAAAAACTACCAGCTACAAATTACTCCTTTTTGTCAACTTTACGCCACAAAATGTACAAAAAATTATCGCCCTTCTGTTCTTTCTCTAGGGAAGCATGCCGTGCGAATATGGGCGCTTAAGTCCAAAAATTGCACGAGGCAAAACAAGTTTGTTTTGTAAGTTGCGGTTAAGCTTAATGAAACTTTGACGCTCCCGAGCTTTATTTCAGTGAACAGACATGAAGCTGCCTGCCTCCATCCCACGTTGTAGGCATCCTAACTTTTTGAGTTACACACCAACCCGATTCGCTGTCCACTGAGAATACCGGACAGTTCGCATTGGGCCATTAATGCCCACGTTTAATCCTCCCACCAGCCCAACGGACGTGTCACCAGTTATGGCATGAAACCCAGGAGATTTGCTAGAGGGGGACCGACCGGGCACATTGTTCCCCTGCCCCTTCCCGAAATTTTTTTCTTTCCAGGTTGGCATGCGGTTGAAGTTGCCCTAAGAACAACCTGGAGTCACCTGCAGACAGGAAATCAGATGTGGTGATATAACAAAGTATCACAACATGACAGAGCGTGACACTGAATTTTGTTCAGTAACCTGCCCGTCCTTGATATGTTTACTTGCCTCCTCGAGTCGGAGGGAAACAAACACGGGAATTGAAAATTGAAAAAAAAAAAAAAAACTTTGGCCGGAACCGAAAAGAAAACGGAACGTTATATGCTGTTTCGTTCATGAGGGAAACCGAAAAAAATTCGTTTCGGTTTCAGAGAAAACTTAAGGTATACGTATTTAGGAATTCATTTCAATTTCCAAGCAATGGCTGAGAGATTGTCGTCGGTTCGTTTGCATAAAATCGCCTTCCGTCTCGATGCCCTCTCCGGCAGGCTTGCTGCCTGCTGGCGCACTCTGTCTGTCTGTCCGCGCTGAGCGCCGCCCCGCGTGATCGCGCACATATCTGGCGGTGATGCAGGCATCGTGGCCTTACGGTTTGCCTTAAAAAATATCCACATTCGCCCAACGGCGTCGTCGTAGGGGGTTGTTTTACCTGAATGAACACAAATATTCTGAAACATGACATAACTATAAAGAAGAAAAAATACAATGTTTGGTGTTAACGGCGTGGCGAAACCCGCAGCGAAAACCGCATGGTACAGCCACACAGTCATTGGAAATAGCTACGAGAGATTTTTCTCTTGTACCCACATGGTGCCAGAACGCAGCTACAAACATTTTATAAGGAATGGAAGCATAGGGGATTGCATTTCTATCTAAGAATTTTTAGAAAAAAAAGGGGCTTGGAATGAAGACATGCGTTATGAATATTAACAAATTTTCTTGCGCGCATCGCTTCGCCTTGATGTATACGTTGGGTGTGTGTTGGGGGGAGGGGTGTCTGAATTTACTTTTGTTGATCACAATACTTTCTAAGATAAGAGGAGTCGGGGTTCTAGAGTGTCCAATGAGAAATTGTTCTGAAGTTGTAACGACAATATCACAACTATACGAGTTAGTAAGAAAAGCGACCGCTGGATTTACAGTTGCCTCAAACTTATTCACGAGAGGTTTACGTTCGGTCGCTATACGAAGCTGGGATACTCGAGAATGGGCAACACCAGCACACTGGTTTTCTGGATCCTTGGACTGTTCTCACATAACAATTGTGTACTCACCAAGTAGGGGCGCCCCAAAACAGAAAGCGCTTGGGGCCAGACCTGGGGCCAGGTTGATGACTGCCGGCATGTGGTTTCTGGGTACCACAGGGCGGAAACTTGGACCGTCGTTTCCAGCTGTGCAATCAAGAGGTATACAATAAGGGGAGCGGAGCGGTACTGAAATTTTTTTGGGTGCAGTTCAGCTATTTTTTGCACACGATTACTAAAAAATTATTAAGCATTACTTAATGTTTTAACAGAATTTCAAAGTTCTTAATGTTTTCAACATAATTTTGTAAATTTAAATTTGTTTTGTGTGCAACCAGAAGCCGTTATGAATCGTTAAAAACCAATAATGTTTTGTACCGAAGCTGAAACGGAACGAATTTTTTGTTTATAAGAAGCGGAGAGCTGAACAAAGTACATTTTGTTCAGACACCCGGATTGGCCTGCTGACATTGCCTTTCACTGGCTACTAGAGTTCCCTTAAATTTTCTGTATGAAAAGCCCTGCTCTCTGCCCATCTTGCTGCCTCCACACAAACGAAACTACAATTCTTCTATTTCGGAGCTTTGCATTTTCTGGCACTATTCCTTAATCCGCTGACCACCCTCTTGGCTCAACTCACCATTTTGTATTTGCCTAACCGCCAGCTTACTGAAACCGTGTCTGTTCAGCTGAACAGCTAAAAATAGTATGGCTGCTTAGCCTGAGTTCGCGGGTTCGACTCCCGGCGGCGGCGGCTGTTTGTGTGATGGAGGCGAAAAGAAAAAACGCCCGTGTGTGCAAGATTTAGGAGCACGTAAAGATGCCCAGGTGGTGAGAAATAATCCAGAGCCCTCCACTGCGGTGCGCCTCATCGCCTGCATTACCTGGGCGCGTTAAACCCTACAATCAATCAAAAATAGAACGAAATTTTAGACTTGCAACAAGATGAACACTGAACAGCCGAGCAATAAGGTACTCGGCGGAGTGTATACGATCAAAAACTAACAAAAGGCGTTTACTTCAGGAAGAAACGCACGTTTTCTTGCTTCCGGTACATTTGCATTTGCGGCAGTAAGCCCGTGTGTTTGAGCGTGCCCAAAAACGCCGCCGCGTTTTGAAGGCCGTACTAATTGGAGCTGGCACGCTTAAATGCGGCAGCGGAGTCGAAACAAACCGGTTCTCGCCCTCTGCGACGGGAGAGCACGGTAGGATTCCCGCGTTTTTCAGTCGCTTTTCCAGCTCGCCACGCTGGCCGGGCTCACCAATGAGAGAATTGACTCACAGCTCACGTGACCCGGGCGCTCAGGATTGCTTCATTGAGTTTGGCACAAAGCGGCGCACCGAGAAACGTGGGTCCCAGACCTATCGTTTCTTGGCATAGGAATTTTGCCGTGAACGGTCGTTTTGCGGCGAACGTTTGTGAGCTCGCGGCGCAGCGCGAAATTATTGCCGCAAGTGAAGACATAGTCTTTGTCAAAATTTTGTGAGCCACGACGACTATGGCCGGAGCAGTTGGGCGGCCCAGCAAGGGCGCTGCGCTTGCCGCTGTCGGTAGGTTACGCAGCTAGAGCGCGAGAGGAAGTTTTGCTCTTTCTTTTGTAGTATGTCCGGCGCGACAAGTGCATCGCAAAGTGCCGGCGCTGAAGCGAAGTGCGCCTGTTCTGAGAAACCGGCCCCGCTGCCTAATCACTCCAGCGATACTATGAAAGGAAGCATGAAAGTTCCCCTCACTCTCAAAGCAAGGGCAGCGCCCCTGCTCAGCCGCGGGCCTAGCCGGCCACGTTCGCCGTGGCCAACAAAATTTTGACAGACTGTACCTGTACACGAATGTGCGGCATTTGTGCCAAGACACAAATACCTATAGGTGGTGGGTAGTGCGCAGAAAAGATAGCACTCAGACGTCGTTCATTACGCTCAATCCGTAACGCACAAAACCGCAGGTACGGCGACTAAAATAGAAATGCACTCTTAATAAAACAATAAAGACTGCAGGAAACAATGCAATAACAAAAAAAACTCCCAAGCATTTCCCCGAGGGTGAACATGGTTAAGTGCGAATGCACGGGGTGATGCTATGAGGGGGAGTAAAGTTAAAATCCGTTGGCATTCGCCCGTGGGCGCGCGCGAGCCGACCCACGGAGGTCTGGCAGTTTATCGCTGCATATATAGGGGGGTACGCCGCGCCGAGCGCGCCGAGCTAGGTGGCTGAGAGAGGAGGCGAGCGCAAGGGGAGAGGGACAGCGGCGAAACGGCAGCTGCAGCCGAGCTAGGGGGAGAGGAGAGAGTGTGACGTCACGGTGGAGAGAGAGGCGCGCGGCAGCTGCTGGGGAGAGGAGGCGCGCTGTGACGTCATACCATGACGTCAGGGCGCGAGGAGCGGTGCGGGGAGCGGCGCGCACCCGCGCAGCCACGGCGAGGAGGCGGAGCGAGCGCGGTCACGTGGTGAAGTGACGTCACCGCGCCGTTGCTACCGACGCTCCTCTCCGCTCCACGCCGTTGCTAGGGAGAGGAGGACTGCGGACGCCGCCGGCGGTGGTGGAAGGTTTGGGGTCGCTTATAAAGTGCATTCGCACTTAAAAAGGGACCCCGACATGCCCCCGCGGGAGGGGCACGAGTAAATGCAGAGCATTAGCCGCGTTACGTGCGTGGCGGTGGCGATGGGTGTTGTAATGGTGATGGCACGATGCCTTGAACTGGTGCCGCTACGCTGAAGTTGGATTGCGTCGCGGTACTAGTTGAAGGTCTTGCTTCCATCGCTTAGCAACTGCGACAACGCGACGAGAAGAGAGCGAAGCAGAACTGGAGTGCGGCTGACGCGCCGACACCCGGGTATATATTCCCAACGAACGCAGTAGAGGGAGAGAAGGCGGAGAGAGCGCGCTATCACGCCACCGTCACGCCATGACGCGCCCGCACCTGCTGTTGCTACGGTGCTTGCAATGCCGGAGCGCGCGCTGCACCTGTTGTTGCAAGCGTGTGAGGGCAAGGAGGATTGGGGGAGAGGGCGCAGCTGCCGTGGTGCGGACGCCGAATTACGGAAGCATAACATCGTGAGTTAAAGAAATGCTCTGCATTTTAAACGTTTTCCAAGACTGGTCAGTTCGTTCTTTTTTTATTTTTTTCATTTAAAACATACTGCAGTCCTCTAGGGACCAAGCAGGACTAGCAGGATCAAGCAGAACCATGCAAGTTTTTCTCAGCTCGTAAAAATATATTTACCTTTGTCACATCACCGCGGCCCAATCTTCACTTCTCTGTACGTTGCATTGCCCATGTGGTGCAGGGTAGTTTGCAAACATATTCTTGATCACGAAAAAAGTCCTGCAATTCTGCTGCAGTTCTGCAATCTGCTTGGGCACTGAGAGGGCAGTTTGCAGAGAAGCCCTGCAGTTCTGCAGCGGTAATGCAATCTGCCTGGGCGCTGAGAGGGCAGTTTTCAGAGAAGCCCCCTTTCTAACATGACCCCGGGCAGCGAAGGGCCACAGGAATTCCCCGAACTTATAAGTCCTTCGCCCAACATTAATTTGCAGGCTTTGCCGACGTCAAGAATCGAAAATGCAACCTGAATTTTAATTTTAATCAGTAACTGCCTTTGGTTATACTTTTCCAGAATTTTTGATATAATCAGTAACTAACCTTAGTGAACAAATACTTTCGTACAATCGGCCGATCAACCTCATTACCGTTATCCATTCTGTGTTCTAGATGCAGCCAGGTAAATCGTGAGTATACGCATTTCGCGTCATGAGTCATATTGAAACCAGCAGAATAGTATTTAATGGTTTCTCGAATTAAAGCTTTAAGTGCTAACGCCTTTCTATTAGCGGCTAGAAACTTGGAGCCTTATGTCACTATATATTTACTTAAGGAAGGTTTTATGGATGCAGGCCGTCCCACGTCTAAGGGTTTGCAGTTTAGTATTGCTCTATAGCCAGCTGCAGAGGGTTTTATGGCTGCCTCGCTTTACCTATATGGCAAATCCCCTCCAATAGCTGGCAAAAGACAGCTGAATGGTTTCAAGTGTGTAGACGTAGAGCTAGACAACGGTTCTAGCCTGCAAAAAGGGTTTTATTGGCTGTTATTTGTTAGCTTTAGGATAAATTCTTTCCAATAGCTAGCAAAAGAGAGCTGAATGATTTTACGACTGTAAGAGTAAAGCGAAACAATGGTCTATGAACTGCCAAAAAATTTTATATCTGTCTCTCGTTAGTTTTAGGACAAATTGTTTTCAGTAGCTGGCAAACGACCGCCTAATGGTTTTAAGTCTGAAGACTTAAAGCTAATCAACGGCCTATAGCCTGCCAAAAAGGTTTTATGGCTGTCTCCGTTAGTTTTAGGAGAAATCATTTCTAATAGCTGGCAAACGACAGCTGAAAGGTTTTAATTCCGTAGACGTAAAGCTAAACAATGGCCTATAGCCTGCCAAACAAACCTTTTATGGCTGCCTCTCGGTAGCTTTAAGACAAGTTCTTTTCAATTGCTGGCAAAAGACAGATAAATGGTTTTACGTCTGTAGACCTAAAGGTAAACAATTTCCTTTAGCCTTCAGAAAAGTTTTTTATGGCTGTCTCCCGTTAGCTTTAGGACAAATTCTTTCCAATAGCTGGCAAAAGCGAACTGAATGGTTTTAAGTCCGTCGAATTAAGGCTAAACAACAGCCTGCGGCCAGCCAAAAGAGCTTTTATGACCGTCTCTCTTTAGCTTTCGGACAAATTATTTCCAGTAGCTGGCAAAAGACAGCTGAATGGTTTTAAGTCTGTCGAATTAAGGCTAAACAACAGCCTGCGGCCAGCCAAAAGTGCTTTTATGACCGTCGCTCTTTACCTTTCGGACAAATTATTTCCAGTAGCTGGCAAAAGACAGCTGAATGGTTTCACGTCTGGAAACTCAAAGCTAAACAATGGTATTATATATAGCCAGCCAAAATAGCTTTGTCGCGGTTGGCCTATAGAACTAAACCTATACATATTCCTTTACCTGGCTAAAGTAACCTGAATAGCTGTGACTCTATAGACTAAACAGACTAAAATGTTTTGTAATCGTCTAAAAAGAATTGTATAGCTTGCGGTATTTAGTGCCGGATGCAGAAAATCTTCAATAGCTAGCAATCGCGTAATTTATGCTCCTTTATGCGTGATCAGAGGGACCCATGGGCAGCCATAGCTCAGCAAAAAAATTCTCATAGACGCCCATTAGCCATTTTGGAATGGGATCAGCTCCCAACCCGTGCACGCATAAACCGGCGGGTTATTAGAAGTTCAAATCACCACCGAAAAGTAATCTTTCAAAGCTCTTTATGCTGAAAAAGTAATGTTAGCTGTCGTGGCCGTTCCACGCGGGCAAGTTGCTGCTCGTTCGGGAGGGATTTGAAGCTATTCCACCAGGCGATACTTTAGGCGGCAGCCGCCGTGGCTACATGCTCGATGTTCAGCGGTTGTGGCTTTGGGTCTTTTTAAGCCTATTGAAGCTTCTGTGGATTCTCCGCAATACTGTGATAACGGCGCTCCCGCCGTTGACAGCCGATGGCGCAACTTGTTGAAGAAGCATCGGTACCTACGAGCGCAATAACACATGCGATAATAGCAACAACTACAAGTTAAAAACAATAAATGAGATTTTTGAAAGCTCGTAGTCCTGCTATTTTTCACACTAAGTGCAGACGTGGCGTTTGTAATCGCCACTCAAAATTATTAATTTCACTGCAGTGTGTGAATACTGGGCGCTCAATAACCTTACTAATAATTTTGAAGCTTTGCATCAACTTTTGTTATTATGCGTAGCCTTACTCTAGTGTTACACAAATCAATAAAGAAACCTGCAGTAGTACA
Organism: Haemaphysalis longicornis; assembly: GCF_048455015.1. Lineage (NCBI taxonomy): Eukaryota > Metazoa > Arthropoda > Arachnida > Ixodida > Ixodidae > Haemaphysalis > Haemaphysalis longicornis. The sequence continues at coordinate 1,691,505 of NW_027526329.1, read as the reverse complement.
TAATTACATAATTAGTATGACAGTACGAAATAATTTTAATAAATAACTTGGCACTAGTGATTAGTTATACCTCAAACTTCAATAGCTGGTAGTTCATAGATTTGTTAAAGACTATTTTCTGCTCACACTGAAGGTAATTTTACCTTCACAATCCAACTTAATGTGAAAAAATGAATTGTTTTCTCTACACAACTTGAGTACCCGATGGATGTGTGAAATCATTGAATCAATTGATCGCGTTTTTATCTCCACCACACCTAAATGAACCGTTAGTCATCGCTCAAATATACGTACCTGTGTGTAAGGTTTAAATATTCACCGGCCAATATACAGTACTCAAAATTATGCACGAAATTGCACTTTTAACATTTTGCTTGTGCCCTTTTCCAATATTCTCCGCATAGCTACGTCCCCACGACTTCCACCCAGCAGTTCACGGCCGTCTGGTGTTATTCTGCTGGAGCACAATGGGAATTGTGCTGGTCTTCGCGAGTTCGTTGCTGTGTTTCCTGAGCGCGGCTTCATCTGCAGAAATCGACCGCACAGACGGCGGCTACAAAGACATCCACGTCTCCATCAACAAGGACATTCCGTATGAAGAGTCTATCATTGAAAACATCAAGGTGAGCGCAAGACCCGATTCTGCGTGGAACTCGGGTGGTGTAGTATGTATGTAAATTGTCTCGTCTGGGGGCGGACACCAGATCGCCTGCTGTTGTAGGAGAGGTAAGATAGCGAGGAAAGAATAGTACATAGGAATATTGGGACAGGGTATAAGGTTAACGTGGCACATTTATACAACACATAGGGGATACTAACAAGGATAATATATAAAACGCAACGGTAAAAACAAGTTAAACAGTTTTTGCAAAGTAGCAATAGAGAGAGAAATACAATACATATAAGTTAAACGTGAATGTAAAGAAGCCAATGGTGTGACATACATGTAAAAAGAAGACATACCACGCATGCACGCACCCACACACATACGGATACACGCGCACACACACGCACAAACACACACAGAAAAGCTGCATAAGCAGCAGCACTCCACCACACTCTCGGTGGTTAGATGGTGTAGTGGAGTGCACAATGCAGCCTTGAGGCACGCAGGTATGCATCCAAGGCCTCAGGCACTTGGTTTTGCTCCCTAGCCCTGCCCGGGGCCAAATAAATTGATCGAGTGGCAGCATTCCTTGAAGCATGGCCAGCAGCTCCACCCGCCCTGCCGCGAACTCTTGGGGCACTCGTACAGTACGTGCGGCAAGAACTGGACGGGCGCTCGACAGAGAGTGCAGGCGGGGCTGACCACCCCCTCCAGTCGGTGTCTCCGCTCTGCCGTCCTGCGTCCCCCATGCGGATGCCCAGAATGGCCTAGCGCAGACGACGGCGCAGGCATAAGGTCCGCACAGGCGGCGGGCCCCCTCGGACACGCCGCCGCGGGTCTGGGTGTCTGGCCCGGAGGTGTCGCTGTATGATCAGGCGGGTGTCATCCGCTGGCCCCGCGGCCACCTGTCCGAGGGAGAGCAGCACGTGGGCCCCGGTGCCGAGCTCGTCTGCCCGGTCGTTTCCATCCAGCCCCGTGTGAGCGGCTACCCACTGCACGCACAGCCGAGTGCCCCAATCCAGCAGCTGCGCCGCCTTTTCTCAAATGCCCTACACCAACAGGGAGTGTGAGTCACTGTCCCGGAGACCCACCAGGGCCACCCGGTTCATTCTGAAGGTTTAGCGCACAGAAACGGGGACAAAAAAGGAACACATGGACGAGCGTAGTCTATCAACTGAGTGATTTAGACAACAAACAAATTTTTATACTCTACAACCCTGCGCACACCAGTACAGGAACCCATTGATGGCTCGCATAGCAAAAACGTGTACACTCAACAATTCACGCCAACGAGGATAGTAGCGAAAGTTCATTATCTAACAATAATACCGAGTGTTGGCTGACACAACCTCTTTTTTATGGAAAATATGAAATGCCTCGTCGATTTCACTTTACGTTTTATTGTGGTGCTTGCACGAAATGACAGTGTTGTCGAAGCAGGGTGTACATCCACACGGGCTGCATGTGAGGCCAAATGTGTGCACGGGCGTCCTTTTATAAACTAGACATGCGCTCTCTAAGTCTTATATTTATACACCTGCCGGTCTGTCCAACATATACTTGACTGTACGTCATTGGTATACGATACACGACATCTTTTATACAATCAACAAATTGCTTTCCATGCCTTACGGTACATTCAGTCTTTCCTCCATTTTTTTCGTTTTCATACTTTTGTTTGACCATGCAACAGACACCTCGTATTTTGTGCTTCACTGAAAACACCACCTTTACATTGTAATTTTCTGCCACCTTTTTAATTGTATGGAAGTTCATGCAAGTAAAGTATTAGAGAAATCTTGGCCCATTCCTCTCTGGGCCTGCTTCCTTGCATCGTACGTTGTTTTCGTGTTTTAACTTTCGGAGCAACCTGCACGTTGCCAGCAAAACAGTAAGCGAATAACCTGTGTTCACAAACGGTGTATTTGTTGTCCGAATGCGTCGCTCATTGCGTGAAAACACCACCTAAACAAGCCGATCTTAAGCAGGCCTCAGCAGTCCCATTCTTGACCAACCTCAAATAGTCTAAGGCATAGCTAAGCAGAGGCTTTCTAGCAAGGGGAGAATACGTCCAGCATACATGATCCGAGTGAAAGGCCGATTTTGTATCTAGCTACTGCAGCATATTATTCGCGGGTACTTCTGAAGTGAACATCAACCCTTTGCCTCATAACTTAAACGCGTCTAGCACCAACTTCGTGAAAACTTCTTTGTCAAAGTTTTCGCCCACAATCGTCCACGTATCTCAACACTGTCGTAACAACGCGATCTAAATCCTTTCTTTGGCCAGTTTTCTCTGCGCTAAACCTTCAAAAAGAATCCTTTCCAACTAGGCGGTCCTGCAGTGATGCCATTCAGTTGTCGCACAGCAGGGCACAATGCTCGGGCATGGGCTCCGCCTCCAGCAGCAGGTCTAGACCCAGTCCCACACCCGCCAGCTCAGCCGTGGCCGAAGTGAAGCATCAGACACCAGCGCCTACCGTGTGGCCTCTCCCAGCACGGCTACCCCTGCGGCCCACTCCTGCTGCTGCCGCATGAGGTTACCGTCCGTCTACACCAGGGCTGTCTAGGTCGCCCCGACGACACCCAAGAACCAGCAGCAGTTCTCCGCAGTGGGACATCCGCCGCTTGCTGCGCAGACCCGTGATGTACAGCAGCGCGTCAGCAGCCAGAGCACGAGATCACTCCTGGTCGCGCATGCACTGGGGCTACCACTTTCCCGTAGACCGCCAGCATGCGCCCCATGCGCACGTAGTCATGGCTCCACAACCACTGCAGCGGTGATTGCATCCCTTGGCGCACCACAGCCAGTCAACCTGACCAAGCGCCCGCTGATCAGCCGTCATTTCAAGGGTCCCCGCCAGCGCCCCGGCCAACTTCTTCCCGCGCGGCAAGCTCTGGTGCAGGCCGAAGCGAACGTGAACCCCCTTGCAGTGGTCTCTGTGGTGAACCGCAAGAATCCAAGACACCACGGTAGAGCAGAACTGGAAACGCGATTCCTCCTCCTTTATTCACTAATGATGATAGTATGCATGCCCCGGTTCTACCTCCTCCACTTCCACAACGGTCTCCTGCTGCTGCCATGTTGGCTTCCGAAGGCTCACCAGCTGCAGCGCGTACATAAGGATACCCACAGCCCAGGCGCTGTACAGCTGTAGGGCTGTCTGCGGTTAGCAGCCACTGTCCCAGGCCACCATTTTACGCACTGCCTCGGAGCTCCTTGGCTGCCTGCCGAAAGTTCAGCCGGTGCTCCCGGGTGAGCCCCAGATTCTTCACCCAGGTCCTTCACTGGAGTTCCTCCCCATCCATGGTCAGACGCCGGGTCCGTCCACGGGCTGCGGCGTCCGGATACACCAGAATGGCGTCTGTCTTGATAGCCGACAGCTGTAGGCCTAAGCCCGCTAGCCTGGCCGGGACTGCATTTATGGCCGCCTGGAGTTGCCGCACTATAGCTCTGCCCTGAGCCTTGGGCCCCAGAACCCACAGGATGATGTCGTCGGCGTACACAGCAATGTAACTCTTTGGCCCCCTCCTCTGGACAGGCAGCCTGGCAGTGCTGCCATCACCAGGCTGAAGAGGAAGGGGCTACTGATTGAACTCTTTGGGGATCTCACGTCCACTTGCCGGGGCGGGAGAGACGAAAAGGCGTCCATCACCTGCACCTACGCAGGGCGGCCCGTGAGGAACGCCTCCACGAAGCCCTACAGCTTGCCCGAAATGCCAGCCTCCTCCATGGCCAGGGAGATGGCGTGACGCTGCAGGCTGTCAAAGGCGCCCTTCACGTCCAGCAGCACCAGGGTCGCCACCTTCTTGGAGGCCCTGGCATGTTCGAGGGCCGCCACGACGATGGTGATGCAGTCGGTAGGTGCTCCGTGCTCCCGGAAGCTCGTTAGCTGCTCGGGGATGGCCTCTTCCTGCGTTGCGATGGCCTCCATCCTCCACAGCGCCACCCGTCAGAGCAACGTGCAGCCGGAGGATTTGAGGGCCACTCTCCGTGCGCTGTGACTGCCACGAGGCCCTTCCCTGGCTTTGAGATAGGCCGCAAGATCGCTAACAGCCACTGCGGTGGCAGCCGGCCTGTGTCCCATATGACGTTGTAGGCGGCCTGGAGCCGGCTGAACACCATCTCATCGAAATTGCCCATCGTCTGGTAGGTGAGGCCGTCCGCTCCTTGGCCGACGTACGCTGCTGAGGGGATTCCGCAGCTCAGCTTCTGTGATGGGGCGATTGTTGAGGGAATGACCCACTTCTCCTGTCCCAGCCACAGCAACAGCAACTGCGGGCCCTAGTTCCGCCTGTTGCGGAAGAGACTACATTTTACCTTGGTCCCTAGGTTGCGCCGCGTGGCGGTTGTGGCGTCGAGCGTTACACCCTGTCTCCGCACGTTGACACATAGGGAGATCCTTGCTCACAAATTCATAAGAAATATGCAACAGACCATGAGTCGCTGAAATCAAATATGCAAAGGTACGTGAAAATTTGATGACGGACAAACATTTATTATAGACTAGAGCTGTAAGGCGAGGGGTGTGGTCAACCTCCTATGTTCAGAAGGCCGTGCAAGCACGCAGCCGTCACCGCCCGGTTGACCAGCATAGCTTCATCTTCTCTGTCATAGAGGGTGTGATAAGCAAAATAATCAGTGCCGAGCATAACAAGACAGAAGGAATAAAAAGTTGCAGGGGACAGATACAGATAATAGCACTACTTGTTTGCCAAGGGAGTACTTTGGAATGGAGTTGCTGCGTTTTAAATCCATGCTTTTCAAGCAGTCAAATTCAGCTAGAAAGAAAGACTAGCAGCAAGAGATTTAACTGCCGCGGCCAAGGAAAGACAGATTTCCTCTGTGCTTCTGTGGCTTAAGATGTCAGTGTTAAAGGTTGTGGCTAGGGTTTGTTGGTCAATCTGAGCGTGAAAGCGACAGTTTTGCACTTTTAGTGTTTCAACGTGTTTATTCACTAATGTATATGCCAGACTGAACGATATAGCTCTTTTGCGAAGAGAGGAAGAAGAGAGAAGACAGATCTTTCTCGGTGAAGAACTAGTTAGGGTATAGGAACAAAGTGTAGGGAGCTCAGGGGTTGAACCTGACATTTAGTACCTCATGTGTAGCAGCTACTTTCATTACCCTCTCATTCAACGCACGCTGACATTGAGGCAATGAGCTGGTCAAAGATGCCTCCAATATCTCGATAGAAGTGTAATATGTAATATTTCAGTTGTTCTTTTCAGAGCATACCCTCAGTCATGGCTAAGTTGCGTGGAAGAGGGTTATATATTGTTTTAATTTAGCAGAGTTTTACGTTATTAACTTATTGTCTGATGTTTCCAACGAACATGTTCGCCGACATAGATTTGTAGATGCGTGTGTTGGTTATTCTCAACAGAGCCCCGCACGGGCTCCTTGAGTAATATTAGGGACGGTGTTGGCGACAGTGCGGACCCCAAGTACACAAACATAAACTGGATCCAACCGTGGCGATGTGTTTTAAGGTTAAGGGCAGAAACCTCAAACGGTGGCCGTAGGAGCCCGGGTGAAGCTCCAGCGGATGGGCTCCCTCTTTGTTTACCAGGCAGGGAGCTCCGGGACCTCTTCAGCTATCAGCGCAAGGCTGACAAAGAAAGTACCCCCGTCCCCTGCTTTTATACTATGCCATATGATAATTTCAACCCCCCCCCCCCAGAAAAAAACGTGATCGGTCCCTGAAAACGGCCGCACCGAAGTATCTTTCCCCCTCTTTCATCGGTAACCTTTCCTTAACCGGTTCATTTTTCTCATTTTCTTTTGATGGAATTCCTCAATCTAACCCACCCTCTTGCATCTCAGTCAGTCTTCTTGATTGCGACAAATCTTGAAGCCGTAATAGGAAAAACGTATAAGTGCGACAAACAAAGGTCTGGTGAAGTCCTCATCGAAATAAATGACAACGAGAAGTCAACAAAGCTTCCAGCCCAGACTAGACTGGCTGATCTAGACATTAGGGTCACACACCATCGCAGCCTCAGCAGCTCGCAGGGTGTGATATCCGAGACAGATCGTTTGAGCGAAACGGATGCGGATCTCCTTGCGGAAGGATCAGGGCGTCACTGCCGTGAGACGTATCACCATCCGCAGAAACGAAAAGGAGATTCCCAGCAATCACATCATCTTTACTTTTCACCGCGCCGTTCTTCCACTAGATGTAAATGCAGGTTTTATCCGGGGCTCCATCCGTCCCTACATCCCGAACTCGCGGCGTTGTTTTAAGTGCCAGCGTTTCGGGCAGGGTACCAACTCCTGCCGTGGCCGAATGACGTGTGCAAAATGAGCGGCACACGATCATCCGAGCGACAATTGTCCTCGGACACCCTCACTTTTGTTAACTACGGGGGCCCGCATGCGGCGTACTCCCTGAAATGTGAAACATTTCAACAGGGAAAAAGGTAATAAACATCAAGGTAACTTAGAACATATCCTTCCCGGAGGCGCGAAAGGGGTTCGCCTCTTTCCCCCTGGAGAAGTACGCCGACGCAGCTCGCCGGGGGGCGATCTGCGTCGGCGTACTCCCAGGTACCCAGTTGAGCGAGTGTGACCTGGTCCCTCCCGCATCCCTCGCTGGGTTGCTTCACAGCTCAACCCGGTACCACGCCGCTTGCTGAGGCAGCAGCGGTTGTGGTGCCAACCTCTTCCATTGGGACCGGTGCCGCTCCCGCCGCTGCCTCCCCGTACTCCAGTGCGTTGGAGTGTGTCGAGGGGATGGACATCGGGGGCCCCGCATCGGCTCCCACCGCCACCGCACCGCCCCTGCCACTTCTGGGGCCCTCGACACCCGCGGTGGTGGCGGCTCAAACAAGGGCCCCCGAAGAGCGGCCAAGTCTGGGGGGCCCGGTACGATGGCACCTCTTTGACATCTGACGAGAAAATGGATGTCGGGCCGTTCCTGCCTGCAACGCAGCACAAGGAGTGGCCTCCGACTTCCGAGCCTACGGAAATGCCCAAAAAGCCCAATCCGAGAGTAACAGCCCCCAAAAAAGACGACACATGAACACACGCACACAGACTCCATTCATTCTTAAACGCAAATATTTGGAACAGAAAATGTATTTCAATGGAAATGCAGAGGTCTCCATAAAAGTCTTGACCATGTGTATGAGATGCTGCATGCAAATGAGCTAAGTGTCATGTGTCTCCAAAAAACACACCTCAATTCCACACAAATTTCTTATGTAGGTAAATTGTATTCAGAAAGGACATAATTGGCTACACACACTGTTGGTGTGGCCATAATTGCCTGGAAATCCTTAGTATGCCTTCCTGTCACCATCAGCACAGTCCATTGAGGCTTTAGCACTTCGCGCAATAATATTAAATTGATGGATCACGGTATGCTCCCTATACATTCCCCTAGATCATGCACCTTCGAGCTCTGACTTTGAGGCGCTGGTTTACCAGCTGCCCGAACCATACATCCTAACAGGCGACATAATGCACACAATTCTCTTTGGGCCTCCTCCAGAATGGATGGCCGAGGTCGCCTGATAGAGAAATTCCTTACATCTTCAGGATCATGCCTTTTCAACAGAAAACAGCCTACATACAATAAGGTATGACACAATACATACTCTCATACTGACATGGCTATCAGTTCTGCAATTCTCTTTCCATGCCTTGAGTGGGGTGTGGGCTCTGACCCGTATTGTAGTGACCACTACCCCACTTCCCTAACGTATATAGGTAGAGGCCGAAGCACTCCATCTTCCCATAACAGGTTTAATGAATCAAAAGCAAACTGGAGTACATTTACAGAAACATCTAAACTACTCCACACAACCATAAAACACCTACACGTGGAGGAATCCGCCCAACTCCTCACGGCCTGCCAAAAATCCATTCCCCAAGCCTCCGGTGCGTCCCACATGACAAGGAGGCCCTGGTGGAACGAGGACGGTAGGCGGGCGCGAGAGGCCCAGAACAAGGCGTGGGGTGTCCTTCGCCGCTACCCCACGTCGGGTAATCTCATTTCTTTTAAATGGGCAAAGGCGTTTGGGAAGCGGGAGCGTCGTGAGGCGAAAAGGGAGAATTGGCGCAACTTCCTCAGTTCCATCCACTTATACACAGCCAAAAGGTATGCACAAGAATACGAAAACTAAAGGACAACATACACATAGCCTGCACCTGCTCAGCTCTACAGGGGATACACTTGAATACCAGGCTAATGCACTCGCACAACAGTTCGAACACGTGTCAAGTTAAGCACACTACACAAAGACTTTCATATACCACAAAACATCTCAGGAAAAGAAGTCCCTGCTGGATAACAACAAGTCGCATACTTCCTACAATATTCCTTTTTCAATTCATGAGCTCAAGGCCGCTCTGACCACATGTAAGCCTTCAGCGCCAGGTGGAGACAAAATCACATACACCATGATACAACACCTACACCCCGACACTCTTATTACACTCCAACATCTATACAACAACATATACCTTTCGGGGCACATTCGAAATTCTTGGAGGTAGGCCATAGTGTGGCACTCCGGACGGAAGGGAAGGACCCCCCTTTCCTGCCAGTTATCGACCCATCGCCCTTACCAGCAGCCTGTGCAAGCTTCTCGAGAAGATGATCAACAGGAGACTCCTGTACTTTCTTGATTACAATGGTCTTCTGGGAGCTGCCAGGCTGGCTTCAGGGAGGGGAGATGCCCCAACGATAAATTTGTATCGTTAGAATCATAAATAAAGGAAGCCTTCGAACACAAACATTTCTGTGTGACAGTGTTTTTCGACATCCAGAAGGCCTAGGACACTGCTTGGCATTACGGCATACTTAGTGACCTCAAATCATTTGGTGTCTCGGGTAACATGTTAAATACCCTTTTCAGTTACTTGTCAGAAAGAGCGTTTCGAGTGAGAGTCAGTAGTGCACTCTCATAGGTTCACGTGCAAGAAAACGGCGTGCCGCAAGGTGGCGTGTTGAGCTGCACTCTCTTCATAGTAAAGATACTCTCTCGGGAAAGCAATGTCACCTACAATGTCTTATTCCATGGGTGTAGATAATGTCCACATTTCCTTTAAATCGTGTAATATGTCAATCTGCGTGCGTCAAGTCCAGCTGGGCGTCAAGAAGCTTGCCAGCTGGGCAGACAAGAATGGTTTTGGACTTAACCCTGTAAAAACTTCTTTCGTTGTTTTCTCCAGGACGCGTGGGATCCATACCGAACCTCACATTAATCTCAATGGTGTGTCCATTCCTGTGAACAGAGAGCAGAAGTTTTTAGGTGTTGTGTTTGACAACAACTCGCATACAGACCCCACATCAAGGAACTAAATCATAACTGTCTCTGTTACATATTTAAAGCGACGGGGACCAGAAGATGACGACGAACCTGGCATGAACTGAGGGTATGCGGGGATGGAGGTGGCGCGTGCCATCATCATCAGGTTATTTGGAAGAATTCTTGCCGCTAGCACAATAAAGTGGCCCTCTCTCTACGTCGCCCGCTCCTCGGTTTTCAACAAAATTCGTGCCGTGACCCGGATATGAAATCCCACCATTGAAGACACCATCGAACAGCGATCCTACCGAAGAGAACCAGGGCCATCTCAGACAAGCGGTTCGAGATCCAGACCAGCAAACCCGTTCACAGCAACGCCATGGATCGGTTGAAACAGAAACGGTCGCATCTTCGAGCAGCCACAACGAGGGTGATCAACGAACTCAACACCTTGATGGACGCGACACCCATCTCTGCCGGTGAGCTGAATGATAAACTTGGACTTTTAAAGATTAAAGAAGGGCCACTCGCCGCGTTAGATGAAGAAATTGAACGGCTTGTTGAGGATGGTGATTTAGAAGCAGAGTTGACCACAGTAACCCGCTATCAAGTCTATTGCCCTCACCAAGCTTCGTGCAGAACGACTTCTTTCGTCCACAGCTCAAGCTACGTCGACAGCGCAAGCAGCGCAGGGGCAACCGTCAAGTGCTCCTCACGCGATTGGTGCGATGGCACACGGTCGAGCTCAGGTCAGACTTCCCAAACTAGAGCTGACCAAATTTCAAGGAGACATTTCGGAGTGGCCTGCCTTTTGGGACCAATTTGAGTCAACCATTCACAGCAATGATTCGCTTGCAGACGTCGATAAATTGAAGTATTTGCGCAGCTACCTTACAGGAAAAGCCTAAAATGTCATCAGCGGATTACCAACAACAAATGAAAGCTACGGAACCGCAATGGACCTTTTAAAGCAACGATTCGGCCAGACGGCGCTAATAATAAACGACCTCATGAGCAAGCTACTAAATATAAAAAGTTGAGTCCTGCGATGATTCAGAAGGCCTCCAAAGATTGAATGAAGATTTGCAAGCTCATTTGCGCTGTTTAAAGAACCTCGGAGTTGACATTCATGCTCACGGTGTCCTACTGCAGTCAGCATTACTCCGCGCCCTGCCAAAAGAACTTGTGATAAAGTACCACCAGCACTTGCTGAAGGAAGCATCCACGCAAGGACAAGGAGACCGGCAAGATGATTGGTATTCGCTGCTCAACATCTTGAATATCGAAGTTGGAAGCCGTGAATCTTCAGAGATTATTACTTCAAGTAACAAGCCACCTCCGTATAAGTCAACGCAACGAAGAATAAACAGCGACACCTTTCTAGGTTCGGCGTCTATGCTGGCGGTTCATCAGAATTCTGGTGCCTCCCTTCTTTGCGACACCCAAGATCATACGACGGAGGCCTGCACAGCTCGCATGACGATTGGTGACAAAAGGGCCAAATTGCAAAAACTGTGTTGCTGCTCCAGCTGCGCGAAACCGTTTCATCGCGCCAAAGACTGCAGGGCGGCGCGAAGATTCCAGTGTGTAAACTGCGGGGGACACCACATATCATCGATGTGCGACCCCAACTGGAAACGTGCACCACCAGATAAGGTAACCATCGTTTCCAGCTCGGCGACTGCCCAGACAGAACGAACAGTTCTTTTGCAGACAGCGCTTGTTTGGGCCAAGGGCACAACAACGAAACGTTTGTAAGAATCCTTTTTGATGGAGGCAGCCAGCGCAGCTTTATTACACTATCTCTATTACGACGTATGCAGGCTGAATCGACCGGACACGAACTGTTGACCATTTCGCGGTTTGGAAATTCTTCATTTCAAAGAAAACAACATCGAAAAGTGAGAGTCACGCTGTACAGTCAGTACGACAACCGACCATTGGAGATCGAGGCACTGGAAGTACCAGAAATATGTAAGGACCTCTCCCCTCTAACGGAGCAGCATGCTTTCCAACTCATGAAGGATGATCAGCTTTGCTTTGCTGACGTTGCCGCCTTCGACATCCAGCCTGACCCAGGCATTAACATACTTATTGGCGCAGATTTTTACTGGACATTCGTCACTGCAGATATCAAGCGTCTGAACGAATCGTTTCCTGCTGTGAACAGTGTTGTCGGATGGACTTTACACGGGAACAGCGTGAGCGTTACCAACAGCGGCAGAGTTGAAGAGGTTAAGACCTTCCACGTGTCTACTGAAGAAATCTCACATCAGCTTAAGCCATTTTGGGAAATTGAACACCTCGGATTGAAAGATGAACCACAATTTACAGACGAAGAATACAACGTTTTCGAGAAGGACGCGTCGAGGAACAGGCTTAAAAACGAGATGGAGCAGTACGAGGACGTCTGGCGGCAGGAGATGAAGGAACTGGGCAGCCCCGTCACTCGGCTGCAGGGGGGAAAATCGAAGCTGAGCAGCTCCCTCAAGGAGAAAGAGTGCCGCCGTTCCCAGCATGGCCAACCGTACAGCGTGATGCTGGATGATGACGTCGTTGTGCTTGAGCGACTCCGGGATGCCTTTCACAAGCAGTCGGCCAAGCTGAGCCAGTGCAAGAAAGAGATGACCACCAGTGCTGCTGACATTGAGTCGCTGCAGCAGCAGCTGAAAGCGAGCAAGAAGGCAAGCCAGGAGCAGTGGCGGCGGAAGGGGCGACTTTCTTCTCTCGGAAGGTCCTCGGGCATCCGAAAATTGTTCCAGTGCGTGATGCACAACCTACAGGTGCCCGGGGAGGATCCCCGTTCAGAGATCTTGCCCGAACGTTTCAGTTTTCCCAGCGCCCTGTGGCCCCACGTCAAGCCTGGATGACGCCGCCGAGTGGCCTGGCGGGAAGCCTTCTAAAAGGACTGCTCGCCCAAAGCCCGCCACCGGAGTGGCTCGTTGACATCGCACCCTTCTTCGAATTTGTGACACTGCGAAACTCTTCTCGCGCTGATGATCAGTGCTTGTGTATGACTCATTCCATGACCAGCGGGTGTCCACTGGCCAAAACACTAGGGGCGCACTGGGCGCTTTCTGTGGCAGTGCATTGTTTTATTTTGCAATTTCAAGACTCAAGACGTTCCGGTCTAATGTCAAGATCCGTCACCCAGCTGCAACCTGTTGCTTAATATCTGGCCGGCCCGGAGCCTGTTACATATTTAAAGCGACGTGGACCAGAAGAGGACGACGAACCTGGCATGAACTGAGGGTATGTGGGGGTGGAGGTGGCGCGTGCCATCATCATTAGGTTTTTTGGAAGGATTCTTCTCGCTAGCACAATAAAGTGGCCCTCTCTCTACGTCGCCCGCTCCTAGGTTTTCAACAGTCTAAAAAAATTAATATCCTTAAGGTCCTCTCACACCAATCGTATTGTTCCGACAAAGAACTCCTGCTGCACCTGTATACTGCTTTGCTTGGGTCTCGTTTGGACTATGGCAGTGTGGTGTATGGATCGGCGACTAAAACAGCATTGCTAATGCTTGACCCAGAGCTAAACTTGGGGCTACGTCTTGCGTCGGGTGCTTTTCGCAATAGCAAGGTCGCACGTTTATATGTCGAGTGTAACAAGTGGTCGTTCAGAACCAACGAACGTACATGGACATGCTTTATGCTTTTAAAATTACATCGCTGAACAACCATCCTTTTTATCCTGCCTTTAACAACACATCCACATCTCTGCTCTTTGTAAATCGCCCATCCGTTCCTCTGCCGTTTTCGCTTAGAGTGAGAGAGCGAGCCTCAGATCTCAGTGCTTCGTTTTTATATTTGCAAAATCATACTTTTCAGACATTTTACCGCCTTGGCAAGTTCGCTCTGTGTCCTGTGACCTTTCTTTAATGAAACTTGACAAAAATCTTGTACCACGTGCAGCTGTACTGCAGCATTTTCTGTCTGTGCAGTTTAAATACCCACGTGCAGAATTTTATATTGACGCTTCTAAAGCCTTCACTACGGTGTCCTGTGCTGCTCATGGTCCGAATTTTAATGCAGCCAGAACCATGAGCATACACAGAACCATTTTTTCAGCGGGAGCGTATGGAATTTTACTAATCGTACAAAACATTCTTGAAAATCAAATTCCTAATTCCATCATCTATACAGATTCCTTCAGTGTGGTTCGCGCACTATCATTGCACAGGCCACCCAAAAACCACAGAGTTAATCTTGTGTTCAACACCATTAGGTAGGGCTATGTGCGAAAGCATGAGCTGCTTTCTGCTGGGTCCCAGGACACTCTAGGATCGCTGGCAACGAGTTGGCAGACGAGAGGGCCGCTGCTGCAGCTCTCGGGAACACTGTAGACATACCAACGGTACCCTATACAGACTTCAATAAAAACATAAGACAACACTTGCACAGAGCATGGAAAACACACTAGAATGAACCGACAGACAACAAGTTACACGTTATAAACCATGCTTGTGACCATACACCACTGACACACACAAAAGACGCACGGAAATCGCTTTGGCTAGGCTACGGATAGGGCACACCCATGCCACGCACTCCTATCTGCTCACGGGATCTTTTAGACCCCAGTCTACCAGATGCGGAGAGGCCCTAATCGTAGTTCACATACTCTTTCAATGCAAGGCACTCGACACAACACGACACAAACACTTCAGAGAACTCTACAGACAACATGTTCCCCTACATCTATCGTTCTTTCTGGGTGACGATGCCATGGTTTCCGTGAAACGCATGTTTAACTATTTGTCAGGCGTTAAGTTTTAAACCTCATTTTCTATTACGCATAACCAAATCTGGGCCTATACACCAGCCATCATCATTTTGTTTAATTGATTTTACCATGTCCGGTTTGCACGTTTTTATAGCTACATTTTTGTGGTAATCACTTGTCTACATAAATAACTTTTTCTCTGGCGCTGTTTGCCCTCGTTGGTCTTGCGCCATTAAACTCTAACCATCATCATCATCACCATTCTCAACAGAGCTTGTGATTCAGCGGCATTCATACCCCTTGCGGCACGGCGAATGATAATGTTCCTTGGCGTATGTTGAGGAGGCGTTCATAACGTTTTTTCGGGAACGAGGCTGCGGTAGTCGTTGTTGCAAAGAGCCCTGTAGGTGAGTTCGGGTGCCTTTCGTTCGGTGCGTTGTTCTCTTCCATAGCCGTTGTGCCTGGGTGTCCTGGGGGCCTTGACTTTCTTCTTTGTGGATGGGAGCATCTTACGGAAGGCTTAGGTATCCTTCCTGCAGCGAACTAAACCCTTTTGACAATCTGTAATGGGGTTTACGGTTCTAGTCAATACTTCCGCTGGTCGGATTGGCAAGAGTATGTCTTTAAGTTGCGCTTCTTCGTTGCTGCATGTAATAGGGTGATACTGTCACAAAGACTGCCAGAGCAGTCAACTGCAACAACGGCTGCCTGGTACATTTGTACATCCCGGCGTCAGTTTCCACTGCACTCGTTATTTCGAAATGATATTCTCATGACTAGAATACCGACCTTTAGGCAAAATGCCGATTTTTTAAAATTCGTATCAACCCCATTTTACATATAAGCGCCAACTAAGGGAAGGGGAACAGTTTTTTTAGTGCACCCCCATTTTGAATAAATGGGCTATTTAGCGCGCAAAAATGCCTTTTTTGTGTTATGTAGGCCTTTTTTTAATTCTTTCAGTCGATTTTCTAGAAGAACTGTACTTGCTTCAGAAGCCCGTACCTGGGCGTTTGTCGCACGCCATTTTCGAGAAAAATCCGCGCGCCGTGCCAAACACGCCGAGAAGCGCGAAGAGTGCACGAGTTACCACCCCCTGGACCTTGCCACCTCGGCCGTGCCCCTAGAGGCCCGTGCGCGGTGACACCGCAGCCAAGCCTAGCCACGTACCCCCTGTCCGCACGAATTCTTTTGTTCTATGTCCTTCGGATATGTCCGCGAACCAACTGCGAGAACTTCGGACGATGTGACCAATATTAAGCTAATGCAACCAACAAAGAGCAAATGAAAAGTGAGAGAACACAGCCACTCACGTGCCGCACAAGGTCGAGGACGCACCCTGAGGGGAAACCGGGGGCAAATCTGAAACACCAAACTTTTAGGGTGTCGCCACGAACACGTTCACTGTCAGCCGCCAATCATGGGCACACCACTGGCCGAAAAGATGCAGCACGCACGTGTAGCACGAAGAAGAAACGAGAAGCGGAGGGCATAGGCATGAGGATCACAGCACTTTACAGTCTCGTCTTGACAGCCGTCATCCGCTGTTTTCCAGGTAATGTTTAGGGCATTTTAAAACCTAGCATTAAGAAAGTTAGTTCCAAAGAATCCTGCCTGGTGTCTAATGTTGATAATCGGTGTATGGTGCATACTTAGTGGTGTCATTTTCACAGCGTCTCTAATTATCTGCTTCTGCAGGAGAGAATGACTGAGGGCTTTGTACGGAAATATTGTTTCATTTTACATCCATGGTATTCATCGTTCTTGTGTAGAGCTGAGAAGGTCGTTCTGCTCTGTCAACGAATATTATGTTGCAGTTAAGATATTTCTTCGAAGCGCAGTTCTGTCTTTAAGGGGCCGTTACCGATTGCACCTCCTCCACCAGAGCACGCTGTTACATCTTTCAGAACTCGGCTGTGGGCAGAAAATCACGACAAAAACATTACGTTGGTATTAACAGCTTTGCAGTCGACGAAAGCGTCACAGCCCGAAGTATTTATACAACGCAACGCTTTAGCATAACATGTCAGATTCCTTCGCTTATATCGCGTTCTTAGCAGAACGCATTTTAGGAGCTGATAGCTCTGGCGCAACTCTGTCTAAGAAGGATAACCTTATTTGGGAGGTCTACGACAGATCCAACCCCATCTTCGAAAGACAGGACGCTTAAATCGGTCTGACGTAGGATTTCTCGATGCCGTGTGCTAAAATAACTGCCGAATGTTCTCAGCAAAAAATATGCTGATATTCTACATTTATTCAGGTAATGAAGTGTCCTGATGTTCAAACACCTCCTTCAACTCTTCTGGACCCTGAGTGCGGCTTTTTGCACATAATTATTGACTGAAAGGAGGTAGGGCTTCAAGTAGCAAATCATTGAGATTGGTGTGATCTTTTGTTGCTTTCAAGCGTTTCTTTTAACCTCAAATCACCGTGAACATTGCTTAAATTTTAAAAAAGGAAATCCTCTGTGGCCTATTTTTTTCCGAAGAATACAAAATTACTTTCCCACAGCACCCGATTTGTCCGATGGTTTCACTGCAAGTTACAAATCTTCCCTCAAATATGATGCTTAAGTAACTACTAATTGAGTCTATATATGCCTAAACGACCGTATTTAGCGCCCACATTTGCCTAATTGGCACTTTTCAGGCCTACTATAGGCGCCTAAAAGCTTGATTTTTGTTTAATTCTCAATGGAGATTGATTGGCTTGATTCTCATTTGAGATGGCCTAAAGTATGAATTTGTGCTTAACAGTGCCGAATGCCTTGTTTAAGTCGAGTGCTACGATGCCTCTCACGTCTTTGGAGTAGTGGTTCAGTATCTGGTAACGCAGCATTACAATCACGTCTTGTGTCGATAACGCCGACGGAAACCCGCTTGATGTGCTTGAAGATGTCGTGGTTCTCGATGTAGTCCGATGTTCTGTTTTGTACGACGTGCTGAAGTACTTTTCCAATGCAGGACGTAAGCGATACGGGCCTCGTGTTGGTGGGACCCGAAGGTTTGCCCGGTGTGGGGTTAAGTATCACTGATGCCGTTTTCAATTCATCAGCAACGTTTCCGGTTTCCCAGGCCTAGTTGACCGCTTTCGTCAGCCTTCTTACTGACTTAGCGTCCAGGTTGTGCGAGAGCTTGTTGGTGGGCAAGCAGGGGCCAGGGGCCGATCTGCAATTTAGGTTTTGCAGGGCCTCCCAGACCTCTTGTTTCAAAATCGGCTCGTCCAATCCGCGGTTAGGTTCGCCCGTGTACTCCAGGTAGTCCTCTTTTCCGGTTGTACGAAGATAGAGATAGGTTTTCGGTAGTTTTTGTAGGATGTCGTCGTCTGTATGTCCTTCCTCGCGCTGTGGTTGTAGGGTCCTGTCGATCGATATCTGTTCATTGCTCTTCGTTTGCGTTCCGTCGGTGAGAAGATTATGGAGATTCCATTTCCCCCTCCCCTCTCATAGGGCCGTCCAGTTCTGTGCATATTTCATTCCACTTGTGCTTGTTAAAGTCCCTGGCGTACGCTTATATGTGCTTGTTGACGAGCGCGCTTTGCTTGCGAAGTTTGCTAGTGAGCTTCTGCGTTTTCCACCTCTTTCTGAGCGCGTCTTTGGCTTCTAGCCGGTGCGCTAACTTATTTTTCATCGCTTCCTGCTTCGCCGGGGATTCAATATCTTTAGTGACCGCTTTGACGTCGTTTTTAATGATCGTGATGAGTTCGGTGAGAGTATTGACGTCCCGCTCGTCATTCTTGCGTCTTTTTCTGAAGGCGTACTCGTCTATGATCTTGAACGTCCTAATACCCGGGTTGTTAGTTACTAGTTCTATCCATGATTGGAGTATTATGTTGTCAATGCCCTGATTCTCCTGCAGGTTAACCTTTCAATGGGGTATTCCGTATTCCTTATTCCGTATTCTGTATTCCGTATTCTGTATTCAGTATTCTGTATTCCGTATTCAGTATTCCGTATTCAGTATTCCATATTCCGTATCCCTTTCAATGGTATATTCCTTTCTATGGGGAATTCCGGCTGTTCCGGAGAAATGTTGAGTACAGGGTCGTGTTGCTCTCTACCAAATTAGCTAGCCTAGTGGGAAAGGTGGGGTCAGTGTTACTCTCAGAGTGGTTGATCGTGGCCTGTAGAATTCCCGTTCTCTTCCTCAGGTTGGTCTGTCTCGAATAGCCCCAGGCTTCGTGCTACGCGTTGAAGTCGCCGGTGACGATTAGCGGGCCGTCTCTGGCTACTGCCACTACCTTGTGTAGTACCTCCGCAATGGTCTGCTTGTAGTCCGAGAGTGGGCTGTATATGTTGACAATGTATAGTCTGGCATTTCATTCTCGATTTTGGATTACTTAAATAAGAGGGCTTCTAATTTCTTGCTACTCAGCTGAATATGATGTTCAGCGTAGGAACATTGCTTGTTGATTAGCGTAGCTATTGCTCACGTCTGCTGGCCGTTCTGTATACCGGGAAATTGCATTTGTCCGCTAGCGTTTCCTGGAGCAGGATCACCTGTGGTTTCTTCTTCTGTGCTTGTATGTATTGCTTGAGCACCTCTCTTCTTTGCCTAAAGCTCGCACAATTCCACTGACATATATTGAACTCCTTAGTTTTGCGTGCCATTGTACGTGTGATCGGTGATGCCCCTATGTTCCGTGTGTCTAGATTCCTCTCTGAATCTGAGGTTGTAATTTGCCATAGCGCCCTCTATTCTTGTTTGACGTCTGTGAAGTACTGGTATCTCCCTCTTGTTTCGTGATTGTATCCTCAATTTTGTCACGTCATCTCTTAATTTTTGCTGGGATCTCCGTGCAGGATTCCACTTCTTTCTCTTCTCTCTCACTATTGTTTGATTGGCGTCTAGCGACTTTCCTGTCTCTACCGTAATCTCCGCGTTCTTCGGTTTGTTTACGTGTGATCGCTGGCATGCGTTACCTTTTCCCCCTCCCTGACCCTGGGTGGATTGTCCGCTTTGGCATTTGCTGCTCGGTCGGCGGCGGTCCTGTTGTCCCTAGTTTCCTTATCCCGGGCGGGGTCCTTCAGCTGTGGCCTTGCCTCTCCAGTCTTCCGAGCGGTTGGTCGGCTGGTAACGGGGCCGCTGGGGCTCCTCCAGTGGGGCTCGTCCAGTGCACGGAGCTGCGGCGGCACTTGGATTTTGAGCGGCTCGCCCGCGGGTTGGCACGACGGCGAGCGTCGTCTTCCAGGGCCAGCTGCGGCGCTCGCGCTGGGGCTGCGTCGTCTCAGCCCCAACGCGAGCGCCTCAGCCCAAGCTATGCGGCATCTCAGAGCGGTCTCTCCTTTGTTTTGTTTCCCCTTTGAACACCTGGGCACGTGGATCTCTCTGATGGCGCTGCTACCAGCTGACCTGCCGGCGGCCCCTCCACTCCGGCTACATATCGGTGTGGTTTGGTGGTGTTCCCGCGGGTTTTGCGTACCGCAGTGCTTGCACGCTTTACCTATGGGGTTGATACACACATCGGCCCGCTGGCCCGCTTTTCCCATCGCGCAGCATACGTCGTGTTGTCTTCGGAATAGCGAGCACTGCCCAGGCAGTTGCCCATCAACACATATCTTGGCACCTTCATTACATTGATTACCAGGGCCACCGTGTTCGAGTTCTTGATTCTTTTAGCATCCAATATGGTGGGGTTCTTCTCTTTCACGAACATTTTCTCGATGTCTTTGTCCGTGTACATTAGGCCCACTCCTCCGAAGGCTTCTTTGCATGAATTTTTCTGGGCGGCCAGGTATAACGCCGCTGCATAAGGCTTTCCTCCAATCTGCAGTTGCTTCAGCTGTGCGTGCGCCTTGGCGTTCTCCATCCCTGGCGTCGATATTTTGTAAATGTTCTGCCCGTAAATGTCGTGCTTCCCTTGCTCGTACGATACGCCGGTGACCATGGCGATAGTGTTCATGAAGGTCATTTTGTCCATCTTCTTTACGTCGATTCCATCCCTCGGGTCGACGATGGCTCGGAAATGGTCCTCAGTGGTTTTCGGAGTCTGGCTTCGGTCGTTAGGCGTTTGAGTGCGCCCGTGCGGTTGCTGTTGCGGCGCGGCTGGTCCCTTCCGAAGCTGATTGTCGAAGCCGCTCTACCATTTTCTTCAAATTCGCCCTCGTTTTTACGCATTTGCTGCTTCCATCCGGGGACGCGGAATCTCTCCTTCAACAATTTTTATGTTGCCGTAGGTTTCCAGCATGTCAATAGCCACCTTTTCTGCTCCGCAACTGGGGTTTGCCGGCTAGGCCTAGCCCCG
The DNA here is from genome assembly GCF_048455015.1 of Haemaphysalis longicornis. Lineage (NCBI taxonomy): Eukaryota > Metazoa > Arthropoda > Arachnida > Ixodida > Ixodidae > Haemaphysalis > Haemaphysalis longicornis. The sequence goes on along the minus strand of NW_027526329.1, from coordinate 1,670,669 downwards.
CTTCGGCATGGTTTTCACAAAAAGTGCCGTAAACTCTGTAAAATCCACTCACTGGAAACACTTTTGCAGTGGTGGTGATCGGATAGGCATCTTTTTGATTTGGTGAGGGTTTCAGTGTTTAGTTTGCCCAATTACCACCGAAATTCAGTAAAGAAGCAGGACCTGGATAAGACACGTCCGCCGCCTCTCCTTACGGGTGGCAGCGATGACGAATTTACGCGGATGCTCCATGAGCATGGCTGATAGCGGGAGGCTAACATACACAAGGGAAACCGAAAAATGAACCAAATAACACTATTGCGTTTATAAATGAACTATTCAAAAGGCAGATGAAACGTACAATTATGAAATAAGTGTGCACCCAATAAACTTGCAGAAAGACCATGCAATAGAGCAGAGAACGCCTAACCAGTTTTTGGTGCCCCCTTTCTGCTCCCCCCACCAAGGTAATCTGTCTTTGTATGTTGCAGCAAATGAAACATTCTTCCGTTAGTAGCACTGTAAATGCAGTCAAAGCATTAGTATATCTTCAGAATGTTCACAGGCTGGGTCGTAGTTCATAGAGCAGATTTGTGCCACTGCTACTGCGTCCCGCAGTTCCCAAAATCCCACAAAATTGGGTGGAAAGCCTCAAAATTGTTGCAACGGTCAATCGACAGGTGTAACTACAAATAAAGACAGGGATCCAAATATACCACGAAAATGTTCATACTTGCAATACAGTGCGGATGAAAACTGACAGTTTTAGTTATTCAAGTTTGCAGAGCTTTATGTTGTTGCCACTACCGGCTTTAAAACGTGCTGGGAGGTTAACAAAGCTCGCTTTATTGGCCAGTAAGCGAGCGGCGTTGTCGCGATTCTTTGTTTGAGCTGCTAAAAGGCTTTCGGCACTTATCAAGGTGGCATGACGGGGCATTCAAGGACAAGACAGACCCTGTGTCTTAGTGCTGTACTATCCTGGCATGCACCTACTACTCTTAGTTAAAACTGTTTGGTTTCATGTAGCGAACCATAATTTAAAGTGCGAGATTAAACCGGGCTCTAGGTTTCAAATATTTGCAAAACGTGCAGGCCCTTTTCCGATCATCGTCTCAGTTCCTTCACCAAGCCACCAATGGACGAGTGTACTTCAAGGAAGTGAGCATCGAGCTACCTCACACGTGGCCAAAGAGGGCCAGCGCAGAGGAATTGTCGGAGAGTATATACCAGAAGAGCGACGTACGCATCGAGATGCCCGTGAAAGGCCACGGCGACAAGCCGTTCACATCAAATCCGAACCGTTGCGGCCATCCCGGTCATTTTATCCAGCTTACACCAGGATTCCTCGCCCAAACACAAAATGCGACGGCACGGTCCACGGTACCCCCAGGCAAGTTGCAATTTCTTGCGCTTTGTGGATTCGACGTTTTTGTTTTAATTCAGTTCTCGACCACGGTATTCTATCTTTATTTGGCGTGCCAAAGGAAGTTTGCTTATGTGCTTTGGTTGTTTTATTTTTCAATTTTCGCGGACTTTTCCTTTACAAGAAAAGCTCAATAGAGCAGCTGCGCTTAAGTCCATTTTACAACTTCGCACGTAAGCCCAATCATGCCCTTTTTCTTGGTGTCTTACGTCCCCCAACCCCTTTACTGTGACTCGGAACCCCAATGAGCCACCTTGTTTAGGCTTGAAGAGGCACTGAGACAAAATTTTGAAGGCGAGATAACTTCGGAGATAGATTGGTGGGAACACATATACATCATCTGCAATATATCAGAGGCGAATACAGCCTAGAGAATATTTAAAATCAATTTTAAAGTGTGCGAAACGCAACCGAGCAGCCAGCAGAGGAACACGCCAAATCGACATCCCGAGAATATTGTGTAAATAAACAACATCCAAACGCGTCACGAGTTTGTGTTTGCCGCTTCCGCACTGCCGGCGTTTTTCGCCGGCTCGCCCCGCTCACCGCTCCAATCGGAGGGCCGGAGGGCGGAGCTTCTGCTCTCGAGAACGAACGACCCGATCGTTGGCGGCGGAGGCGCCGTGATTTCGTCAGCTCATCGGGTAGCTGGCCGCGACCAAAGTTCTACAGCGATTCCAGGCACTCTGTTTCTATTACTGTTTATTACCATTGGATGCGAAAACGCGCCGGAGGTACGAAAAGCCCACTGAGCTAGCCGCACGGTCGCTGTGCAGGCGGCGGCTACGGCCTCGAAGTGGCCCAGGCCGGCGCATGTAGCTCGAGTGATAGCTTGTTACCGCTGCACGAAATTGTCCCCAAGTCCCGACCATGGTGGCTTACTTGAGAAAGGAGTTAATGATGCGATGGCGGGTTGCATTAAAAATTGGCATCTGCACCGCTTACGACAGCGGCACTCGAATATCAGCCGCAGTGCTAAGCCGAACACATCTGTAGGGGGACCTGTAGCAGACCGGCCGGCTGCTCCCAGCGGGCGTCTTGCCACCCACCGTCTCGAGCGTCGCGCGTCGTTCTTTATTCGCGGTAGCATTTGCACTCGCAGCTCCTGCGTGACATCCACGGTCGCATTTTAATTAAGCGCCTCACGAGATCAGTACGTGGGGAAAATCGCAGAAACTGCCGTCAATGCGGATTCGACAGTGCTACGGCGGCTCTCCTCTGTGATATCCCTCCGATGGTCACGTGGTCAGCTTTGTTCAACGAAATCCAGAAAATCAATCTTTTCGCGGCACTCGCTGAAACCGAAACAGCGACTGGCTGCATTGAAAATGCCTCTAATTAAACAACCGTCGCACGCTGAAGCAAATGAGGTTTCTACAGGCTATAAGTAGGTCACTAGCTAATTATCGCAACAAAAAAAACAAGATGCAAAATTTTTGTGTCAGTGCCCCTTTAACATTTTGTAGGACACGCTTTAGGCCTAACGACTGGCAAAACTAACATGGAGTCCATTGTCAAGCAGTGGGTACCAGCTGAGGACGTAAGTTCCCAAAGCAAAACCTTGGGCCCAGCGTCCACCGCATACCCAGCACATGCTTTCGTTTTCTGAGCGTATTTTCTTCCTTGCCTTTTTTACCTTTGCTCGGTAACTTCGCCAGTCAGCCCGGTCAGGCGGATGCTTAAATGTCGGCAGCGTTAACTTTCAGCCTGACGTGTGTATATCAATGGGAAACTTATAGCGTGCATAGCTTTTGGTGCAGGTTTTGCTGTATAGTATAGTGGTGCAGGTGCATGTAAGATTTCAGACGAATTATTAGGCCTTACATCCAGTGTGTACCCTAGAATATTTGCCGCTCTTTCCGCCGGTGTATGATTTCCGGGTACCGCTAGGGGTCACGCCGGAATCATGGAATGGTGCCCAAATAACGCTTTCGCGTGCATGTTGAAAATATATTGCCAAATATCGTGGCCCTTTAGGTATAGTTGAAGTGTGCCTGTTATGTCTCCAGGTTTTTTTATGCATAATTGTTCAATCGTTTTTGACGCTGGTTTCACGTCTGCGATACTTACCAGTGCCAATGCATTCCTGTTCGACAGCAATTTTGATCATACTACGAAACAAAATTATCTCGGCTGACAATTGTAACCACAAGTAAAAACCTGCGCCCGGCCACCGTCATTGGTAATACGACATGAAAATGTTCCTATAGTCTCCGTGCACTGGTGTTCCAAGCGCGACCGCAGCGCCACCGAACAGCCACGCCGGCAATAATCAAATGTCGGTCAGCCCGAAAGAGCCCCGGTGTGGTGCAGGGAGCGCGGAGTATTTGCAAGAAAGCCGAGCTTGTAATGGGTATTTTTGTTTATGACTGGGTCTGCGACTCCCGCAACATTTACTAAAATGCCGCGAGCAGGCTTCCCAATAAATCATTACTCTCAGTTTCCTTGAAATGAACCGCGAAGTCGACAGCGATGAATCCCCGGAATGCGACGTGCACTGTAAACAACGCCGATCGACTTCTGTCATGTTTTGCTGTTTTGTGTATCGGGGATGATGTTCCTGGGCCCACTCGCTAAAAGCGTGGGTTGGAACCGGACAGCTAGTGCACGATGAAGTGCGCACATGCAACGCAAAATTCGTCGGGGATAACAACAGCGCGCCACCATACACCCCAGCAATATTCCCTGCGTGCGACGGAATATGAGGCGGAGTAACACTTGGCGTTTTTTTTTCTTACTGAGCGTACGCCTACCCAGGTATTTTAGTGTGACGTTTCGCTTGTGTTTTGAAATTCGACATGGTTGATTTCTCTTCTATGTTATAATGCTCATTTCTGCTGACATTTTCCCCCCCGAGGCAACGGCGGCTTGCTTTGAAGCATAGGTCACGGCCGACTCCATCCGACGAACATTTCACTGACTCTGACAGAGGGAACATCGGTGGTAAATGTGGGAAGTTGCTTCGCGGCGTTCACGGTGACGTGTTGACGAATCTGGTCCTTGCATGAGCTTGCATGGTTACCCAGGCCGTGGCACCCGGCCTGACACAAGCAGCTTGCTTCGACTTGCAATCGCTGAAATCTTAATATTAAGCCTGGTGTTAACAACAGAACTCACAACCGTTCTGTGTACCCGCCTTTGACTATAAGTCGTAGCCCACACCTGTTATATAGCCAGCGCCTTTGCTGGAAACATCGGCGAGCTTGCGGTGCGCTCGGTAGCTCTTCCCCGGACGCAGTAAACATCGTTGGCGGCGTGGTTACGTAGCTGGAGACCACATTTTGTGCTTTTCTAATAAAAATAGTGCCAATATTTTCCATCTTTCTAAAACTGGTAAAACGAGCACGCTTTTTTGAGCAATCACGCACAGCACAGTGGCGCGACCAGTGCGTTGACAGCGCGATGGCGATGTCACCAACATCCGTAAAATGCCGGCAGTTGTCGGCGGTGGCGCTAGTTGTTCAGGTGCCGGTGTGGCCGCCATACCAGCGGTAGGAACCCATACACGGCCAATATTCCTTCGACAAAGTGGTCCGGTAGTCTCAGTTTTCTAATTTGCCTTCCCGCCTTTCCTACTAATGACCCGTGCCTGCTATGAGCTTTCGCCACAGGACCCTATTACTTAATTCATACCTTTGGAGCGCAAGAGCGGGACACTGGCCGTGACTCACTGCAGCAGTTCTTGAAAGTCATCACAATTTTAATTTTGCGTTGTCGTGGCTGCTTCTGCCATCCTCTGCAGTTCTTTGGATTGAAGCACTGTGCAAACAAAGAAAAGACGGCATACACGATTGTTTGTACCGCATTCAATCCTTGCAGTTTTCACATTTTTTGTCGATGCTTTGTCTAACAGCAACATTACACAGAGGTAGGATAATACTCATTGGCTGATCACACAGATATCGATGGCAAAACCAAACTCGTCACTCCTTCCAACCGACGCCTGCTACGTGATGCAACCATATATTATTCCTGTCAAGAAAAGGGCATTTTCAGTGAGGGAAAACAGCGCTATCCCAGATGTTCGAGCCCCTTTCGCAGCGTTTGCACGTTTGTCAGGGTCAGTTGTGTGGTTTTGGCAAAACCTTACAAACAGAAAGGTTTTGAAAGACATTTCGCTGCAGGCAAATTTACGATGACAATGAAAACCAAAACGGCATAAAAACAAGGTCCCCAATCCACGCTGTGAAGGTCGTTGGAAAGCATATCTTTAAATGGCACCCACAACAGTTGCCCATGCGACATCACTTGAACTAACACATGTGGCCCTACAAAGAGCCGAAACAGAGATTCTGCTAGCCGTTACCTGGAATTCGTGGGGGCGGCGTCCCGAACGCAGGAGCGTCAGCCACGGCCGGGCTAGTGCGGCGGGCGATGCCGCCGCTGTAGCCCGGCCGAGGTTGGCAGAAATAAAAAGGTGAGGCGTGTCTTTCGAAGGGTGAGACAGCGGAACGTACCCATCCTGATGTGCTAGCTAAGGGCGACACCACCGCGGGACAAAAGCGCAGGCAAAAAAAAATTCGGCATGTGAATTTAGTGATTCCCATTTCTACCTATTTAAACTAGGTAGTTTAGTAATTTTGATAATTGCGATAAAGCTAAGGGAACGTTTACAATCGCTATTGATCAGAACCATTTGCTCCTTTCGCCTTTTGTAACACTTGTTAAAACACAACCGAATTCCTAGTACCCAATTCAGAAAACGAAGTTCCATTTGTGGCGAGCAGTGCTCAAAAGGTAGCTTTTCTCTAGCGGCCAAATGTCGGTGTGTGACGTCTGAATTTCGTTTTCCCGCCCTTAAAACAAGTCCTTCACGTATCTTTGCCTTACGAACAGTTAATTCTGTCGGGTCCGGGTTACCCAGGAGGTGCTTTCGGACAAGTTAATCAAGCCATGCGAAGGAAGCGCGCAATGGAAGCGAAGCACGCCAGAACAGGCCAAAAACAACCGCCGCTAAACAGAATACAAATCTGTCTCTCCAACGCGTCCGCCGGTGCGAGAAGGCAGCTTTGCGGGGGGAATGCTGGATATAGCACCCTATCGCCGCGCCATCTACACTGCTTTGTGGGTGAACCCCGCCCCCCCCCCCTCCCGGCCACCCATCCCGACGCTGCTGACGCCGCCGCGCCGGGAGTTTATTGTGTCCCGCACGCCACGAAACAACCGTTGGCTGGAGAAGTAGAAAGCTTTGCTTTAAAAACAAATTCGGCTGCATAAAGCGTGAAGGCGTATTTTTCTTCAGTGGTAATGTCTTAATTTGTCGCCCTGCTTCCAAGAAAGTGCTTCACTTTAGTAAAACACAGTGTTGGGCGATTTGGTGCAGACTTGTTCGGACAATTCGCACAACGGAAATCGCCCGATAGGAGAACCACGAAAGGAGTGCTTGTCCCGTCGTGTGGCTCTGCGTCGTTGTGTCTATCGTGCACTGGTAGTCATGACAAGTGTGTCACTTTTCTTCACAGTTGAGCCACTATGTTTCCCACGAGCACCTTGGAAATTTCCACTTACGAATTGAGAGACGTACGGAGGATGTCTTGTCATATTATCGAAGAAATGCCGGCGCAGTTAACCATTTTGAGTGATTTCTATATTATCTGCTCCGAACAGTAAAATTTGACAGGTGTGTTATGCGGCTACGTAACCCCAGTACATCTTGGTTCCATGAAACGTGTTTGAAAAGAGTCTCATGCCAAAGGAAAAGTTGGAAAAATCTGCGGGCAAATATTTACCGTTTTCCCGCCTTGTTTAGCAACACGAAACAGGGTTGTGACAAGATGGACCACTCAGGCGCATGCCTGCCCTGAGCTACAAGCATTGTGTTCGAGCTCAGTCCTTATTCCGGGAAAACACCTTAGGGCAATTAGCACTTATCATAATTCACGTATAACTTTAGTGTAAAGCAGGACATGAAACCTTTGATGCGCACAGTGGCAGATAAAATCGTAGAACTAGATCCGTACAAAGTCGTGAAGCGCATAATTTCATGCAATAATATCGTCTCTATTTATTGGCAAGCAAGTCGCGGCTTACTAGAATGAATTAACAATTCCGAGCTGAATGTTTCCAGTTGACCACTATACTCGATCCCTGCCGTGTAAGATTAAAAGTCTTATCCATAAGGCCATCGGATGCTGCGTTGTCTTCTTCTGGTTGGTCCTCGCGATTACGTATCTTCGGAGTCATTCTGCACAGCTGCCAACGTGTACGCTATTTTCACACACTCTTGTCAAAGTTTATAATTACGTTATTGAGGTGTATTAAAAAGCACCATTCATATGTTTCATCATTATTGGCCCATTGCAATATTACCTGCCATGAGGTGTTTCTAGGAAAAGAATATTTATAAAAGGATGACTTATTCTAATGAAAAGTAAAACTACACTACTTGAAGACCGTTGAGCCTATAAATGAGGGAATCAAAAATAATAATAAGGATGTGGACGGCCTGTTTTAGATTTACAAAACGCATTCAACACAAAAGACAATACTTTGTAATAAATAAGTTATCTTGTTTAGGATTTCACGGGGTACATGCACAGCTATTTTCAAGCTACCTCAAGGAATGATACCAGATTGTGAGGATTAATGACACCAATAGTGACTCTTTACCATTGAAGTCTGGTGATCCACAAGGTTCAATTTCAGGACTTTTATTGTTTACTTTTTATATTAGCGGTCTTGCTCAGTAATCTTTACATTCTAAAATAGTCAAGTACGCAGATGATATGGCACTTTTATTGGTCACAGTTAATTGGATTGAATCAACGTATTGCTATAGGACATCTCTAAATTAATTGCATTGTTCCATAGAAAGTATAGTTTTTAACTCGTGATAAAACGCAGTTCACTTGTTTTCACAGCCCATGCAGAACAATTGATTCTTCGTTTGAACTGTTTCTTCATGGATATCCTTGCGAAAAATGTACATGCCAATCCCTCAATTATCTCACGGAAGTAAAAAATTTAGGTCTTTTCATCGATGATAAATTTTTCTTTATCCGTGATATTGAGCATGTTGCACGAACACTGAGCGCACTTTGTGGTGTTATTTATAAATAAAGAACGGTTTGTGACGTCCGTTGACGAAACGTGCTGTCCAAATCTTCGGGTGAATGGATTTTGAGGTGCGGGGTAATGGTCTACGGGTGGGCTTCAAAAGCGAAATTAAATATTTTAAATAACAATATTCGTAAAATAGCAAGAAACCTTGCTTATGGATCAACATGCAGTACGGCAGCTACTGGTGATACACGGTGTAGTCACTCCATGATCACCGTAAAAAATCGTCTGGTGGCTACTTTGCTCACAAAATACAATACAAAACTCGGGACCTCCATCATTTAGGATCATCTATCATAGCTACAGTTTGCACAGGGTATGCTAAAAAAGACGAGCCTTCTATGTACCTTTTTATTTTATTAACTGTTTTGCAGATTCTACAGTAGCTTCAGCTAGTGAACTTAAAAAAAACGTAAAAATGATTTGGTACAATCATAGAGCAGTGTTTTGTCACTATGTAATGTATATCAACTGCTGTGCACTGTGTTGCCTGTAGTTTTGCGGGTGCTCTCTTCTCGGTTGACAATCATGAAAAATCATGGCGTTAAACATATCCACGTGTCCCTTATGCTTCGATATGTATGCGCTTTTTCTTCGTAATATAGTTGCATTACAGCTTTTATTTTGTTTTCGTGAATAGTCCATGTACAGTTTTTTTATTCAATTGCACTCTAATTTGCTTTGTGTCTGTTGTTGTAAGCTGATTCGGTGATTAATTTCCGTGTGACCACTGGGCTGCCCCGTCCGCATACAAGCTCCTGGAGTGCTTCTTTGAGAAGGGAAGAAAATATATTGAATCATAACCAAAATAAACTCAAACTTCAAACTTCAATCTGTATTCGCAAGGACTGCGTCTTAAATCGTATTGTGCACTACGCTGCTGAAACACAGAGAATCTGAATTGTGTGTTGTGGCCGTTACAAAAATGTCCCTTTCAACTTCAGATTCGAGACGTGACACAGGTGTGCTGGCAAGGCTTTTAACCGGTACCACTGCGAAGAAAGCGCTGCCCACTTTTATAACCTTGCGCCACTTGCTTCTCGTCCGCACTGGACGAATCAGAGCTCCCTTGAAGTGGATATATTGTAAGCAACAAGTAATGAACAAAACTAGGAATTCCGCCGCAGACGACGCGACATAAAATCAGCCGTAGAAGAACGCCACAAACTTCTTCCAGTTTTATTCAGTTCATCCTCAAAGGCCCACTGGTAGAAACCTGAACCTGCATCAGAATGCAGCGTTCCATTGTTTTTTTGTTCTTTTTTTATATTGTTCTCAACCAAAGAACCAAGTGTTGATAGGCGGAGATCAGCGAAGTCTTGCTCCTGACTCCATAATGCATGTTTCAGCGTACGTCTTCGTGCACGAATGGGCTCACTTCCGGTACGGCGTGTTCGACGAATACGGAAGCGTGGGTGACAAGGAATATCCCATTACCTATTGTCACAACTCAAAGGTAAGCAAAATGAGTCATTTGGAGATTTGATTTCGAGATTGAGTTCGAATGAACCTTTATAATCTCTTTCTAGCTGTGGGTGCACCACCAGTAGGTACTGGCTAGAGTCTGAAAACTAACGTTGCCGTCATTGTTGCTATGCATCGAGAAAAGATACTTACGGAGGGAGCGTCACGTGATAACTGTGAAGCCTAGTCCCAAAAAACAAAAATAAAAAATCAAGGGAGGTGCACACCACCACGTGAAAGGCAAGCGGTATTTCTTTGCGCCTCTTCCGGCCGACCGCTGGCGCTCCGTGCGGGCATTTGCGCGATGCATCGCTGCCTGCAGAGACGCGCAGCGCGCTGATTGGCAGACCAAGTGGTCCGATGGAGGGGTCAAAGTTTGTCTCGCTGTACCCGCACCTAGGTGAGGTGAGGTATCTTTCCTTTCAATTTGTCGTTATTACATCGCAAGGGTGACGATAAAAGATTTCATAAAGTGTAGCGTGGCGCTGCACAAAAGTGAGATCGCCGAGTACGACATCCACGCCTTTCATCTTATGTCACAAAACACACCGCACTCGTTTTGGTTCTGATCATTTTATCTCTCCAGATGGCCGCTCAGGCCCTGTTCTAGTTAATCAACTTCTTATTCTCATGGCTAAGGTCAGTCCAGAACTCACCACGGTCCCTCCCATATGTAATCTCGCATACTTTGTTCCCATATATACTTTACATAATTTTTACATGAGCCTTTTGCCGTAATCTGTTCAAAATATACTACCTTGTGTCTGGCGCATTTACTTAAAATTTGGCTTCTGCGCCAGTGAAATTCGAATTCATTCATTCGTTCATTCCCATATATACCCATAGGTCGGTAGGACAAAAAGAAGTAAAACTGAATCACAGTTCTTATCCTGAAAGTTGTGCTAATTCAAACTGGGACTCAAAAAGCTCTTCCGTTCTCAAAATTAACCATACTCCCTCATCACATACTCATTTATATCCGTACTCACTTGTACTCAAACTCGTTTGTCCTCACGAGTACTTGTACTGAATTCTTCTGCACTGACTTGTACTTATACTCAATCTGTACTCGCTTGTACTCATAGTCAATTTCTACTCACGAGTACTCGTACTCATCTGTACTCAGTCCTACGAAACTCTACTGTACTCACGAGTATTAGGACTCAATCAGTACTCATGAGCACTCAATCTTTACTCAGAGTACTCAATTTGCGCTCACGACTACTAAACGTATCTGTACTGCAAGCTAGGACGTTGCACGAGTGTAAGACTAAATAAGACAAATTTCAAATTTTTGTCTACAAAAAGGGACGTTATATACAGAGCAGGAGATAAGAGCACGGGAACAAAACGTCTAATGCGGTGCACTGTCGTAAGGAGACACACTGCGAGAGCGCACGTACACGTGCGAGAGTGCAACGGAGCCATAAGCATTCGCGTCACGTCTGGTGTCTACCTGTGTTCTGAGGAATAAAACATCGAAGTCTGGGGCGCGTCGTGTTCTTGGAGGGGGCCGGGGCTCATATTGGCGGCCGTGTTCATAAATTGCGGTTTTCGAGTGTTTTCGAGAGGCACCTTTTCTCGCCCGTTTTAGTTTCTCGGCCCGCTGACATTATCCGAATAGTCGCAGCTGGCTCACACGCTTCTCCTTAAGGTTGCTCATGCCCCCGGGCACAACAACGTGTCCGTGTAGATTGACGTCCATTCGTATCCAGATCACTGTCTGCTTATTCACAGTTTCTCGATGCTGGCATTTGTTTCTGGTTGTTCCGTGCACTGTAAACTTCGTTAAGAGGGCGTTCTTCTCGATAAGGTTCAGAGAATTTTAATTTTGTATTGAGTACCGTGGGATTCACTTCGTCGGACACTAATGTCACAGCGTTTACAGCGTTGCGTTAGTCATTTCGCTTCCGTCGGCGATTGCGGTCGTCTAGCTCGTTGTGCGCTTGATGCATGAGGGGGCGTAGGCGTCCGTTTTGTCCGCTGGAGAGCTCCGGTGTGCAGAGAAGACATAGTTCGGTGCGTTGAGAACGTTGCTTTGATTTAAGTAGAGTGTATTATTGGGCTAGTTGGTGATTCATCTTAACAATACAGCGAAACAGAAACATAGCCTTAAGCTGAGACAGACCGGACGAGCGTGGAGTTCCAACTGAACTTTTATTACATAAACAAGCCTTATTTTTACACACGCATGCACACACCTACGATGAAACATTCGACGCGATAGCTAATCTATATCAAATGTGCCGGAAACATGGCATTCAAAACAGACGCCAATATGATTATCAGCATGCCCGCACTCAGCACGTGTGTGCATATTGAGATGGCAAGCTAGGTTGCTCTGTTTCGCACGTGTAGATGCCAGTCCATTCAACAACATTATGATCAGTTGACAAGAGAAATTGTAGAGGCAGCGGAAATCAGTAGGCTAGGCGAAGATTGTGTCAGCGCTCCTTCCATAGCCCTGTCCACAAAGGAACTTGAGTATCTACACGTGCGTATCTTGAGTATCTAAACTAGGGAGCAGGAAGCACTTTTTTTGCGCCGGGTGAAGAAGCACAGCTGTCAGCAGCACCACCACACATCTGCGAACGCTCTCCCTCTAAGAAATGCATCGGTAGACGTAGGATATTGTGGGACGCCTACATCACGAGCGCTATACAGCAAGTAGTCACCTAAGGTGCTTAAAATGATAAAACTAAATAAAAGAGTAAACTGGTTATACAATATATATTTTATGTTTCCATTGCTGACCGCGTTTACCCGTGGCCGGGTGGTCTGGAGCCGTAGGTATGTTATTTTGCAAGACAAAGTTCGAATTCCCGGAGGTACATTCTATTTGTCATTTTTGTGAGTTGAATTTTTCGTTTTCGACTGATGTTTTCTACACTGAGTTCATCATTTTTGGGTCGTAAAGTCCACTGATCCACGAGTGCGTTCGCTGAACGCGCGCAGACTTACACTGACGCACTAGCGAGTGTGCGTTGGCATGCAGTTGCAATAGGCAGCGACTGCTTGCGTGCAGTGGGCACAGACCAGAATCAGCAGACAGTTGGCCTTGTGCGAACACGCTTTTTACGATACAGGGATGAGTTAAGCAAGCTCCAAATTGGCGAAACCGCATGGCATTTGAGCGTCTGAGGTGATGTGGAGGTCGTGCATCCACTGCGTAGGCATCTGATAGTGGTTGATACAATTACAAGCCGTCCTGGGCGGCTTATATTAGGCATTTTACTGCCGACAATACAAAAGAAGAATCGCGGTATGACGGGTACTGAGATATAATGAATGCCCATCCAACGATAACGTCGATGATCAGCGTGTTGTTTCACAAAACCCAAACCAAAACTTGTTTGAATGCTAATCTTGGATATCGTCCAATCACGGTGCACGTCCTCCCGACGTCACTGACTTTAGATGGTTTGGCCGCCGCAGACCGCCCATGTTAGTTTTTCTCCTTTCGGGCTTAAAAAAATAATTACCGACTTATCAACCCGATAAACAATAAAAAGTGTGCAAATTTGAGCCAGTCTAGGTAGGGCAAGCAAAAACGGGATCTTCATAAATTCACTTCAGTGTCCCTACGCTCCAGTGTGCTGCGACATCCGCAAAACTCCAGTGGGTGGACCGACAACGGAGGGTAGCAGCCGGGGAGGGTGATGAGACAGAAGAGCCAGTTAGGTGGCAGGGGAGGCAGAACACTGTCGTCTTTCGACGACATTTGCAGCTGCACAAGATTATGAGTGGCCAATTTTTAATGCGTAGCCTTTGTTTCTTAGTACACCCACAGCGAGGGCTGTGTAACAGCCTGCATTTCCACAAAAATCCACATTTAGTGGAAGTAACACCTGTAATCTTATTAATAAAACACCGTAATGAATAAAACTGGTTGGACACAATTTTTAAAAACCAAAGAATAGAAAAATATCCTAATGCGCAAATTTGAAAACAATGATTTGCTGTGACAAAATGAAAAAATATTTCTTTTACATCTCCCCCCAAACCTAAGAATAACGGAAAAAAGTCCGCAAAAGCACACTAAGAATACGTCTAAAAGCAGCGCAAATAGCGAACCTCGTAACGGCCTGATTTTGCACAGAATTGCTGGTTTGGCGGAAGTAACAACTTTTTAAATGTTCCAGTAGCCGAAAGGTACCACTGTTCTAACCAGATCTAACGAAGTCAGCGGGAACCGTGAATTTTTTTGTAAAATTGGGAACTCTTAAGATCGGGACTATCATTTCAGAAGCAGTGCATTCCATAAATTTCATGTCTAAAAGGAGCCGGATTCCGAGAAGCTGCCATTACAATGTAACTGCGGCCTACGCAAGGCTCGCCTGCCAATAATCCAGCTATGCTGTGAAAATCATAAAAATAAAAGACTACGAGTTCTGACGGAAGCAAATTTCCTTCCTGGCCAAAAAGCCTGTGATTTTTTTGTCCATGCGCTTCGTTAGCATTAGGCGGATAGACGTTTTGTAGCATGGAAGAGCCTAAACAAGTCACTAGAGTCCATAACTTTGTCTGGAGTGGGCAAGAGAGCTTCAGCAGTTTCTGGGTCTTCAGCATCCTGTTGACACCTTCTTTGCGCCGAAAGCTACTTTAAGGATTTCTTTATCGCTCAAAATGTCCTTACTTTCGGCCTCTGCGTCTACGTCGGCGCTCAGAGGGTCGACGAAGCTCAGATCTTTCTGGCGTTCTGACGAAGCCAATTCAAAATTGCACTGTTTAAAATGTGTCTGTTTTTGGAAATATTTCGTTAAACGGTATTGGCGCTGAATCCGTTTCGTTAATTCGAGTTGATAACAACATTGAGCCGTATAGGAATCTGCAGGGGAACCGTAATTAGTATTTTCGATCGGCGAATTTCTAAGATCGGGTTCCGTTAGATCGAGTTATGACCGTAATTGGTTGTACAGAATTTTGAAAAAAAAATGAATATAAAAGACTTGTAGAAAATATGTGACCATATAAAAATATCCATCTTATACATCCCTCCTGAATACCGAAGACTAAAAAAAATACCTCCAAAAAGGATGGAAACACGAGAACATATTGTTGGAACTTTGTTGTTAGAGGAAAAAGAAGTGACATTGAATGGTGGCGCTGGGCCTGCATTGCATGCTGGGGGTATGCGCCCGGCTCGTGCACTTCGTCCTCCTCCTCTTCATGTTCGGTTATGGAGGCGGACTGAGAATGGTCTGCGAGACGCTCAATAAAGACGCCTGTTGTCCTTGAAGGGCGCCGTCTTCTTGCCAAGCGTGGTGCCGAAATCCGTGGGGACCACGAACCAGCGACGGCATCCACATTACCGAAAGGTGGACGGCCGTTTCAAGGACACTGCAACCGTGCCACCGAGGCCTTCTGAACACCTCGGCCGGCACCATCATGGATCAACTGAAAAGCAAGCGAAAGTCGCAACGCTCACTACTAACGAAGCTGGTTTTTGAAACGGAGGCTGCCTTGGACCGAGACGGAGTGAGTCTGAAGAACTACGTTACCTTCCACGATCGCGTTAGTGCAATGTCTACCGATCTGAAGCAGACCGACCACGACATCGAGCCTCATTTGACGGGACAAGATATGGAGCAAGAATATCTTCGCACCGCAGAGTGCAACGACAAAACCGTCACGTGTTTGTCTAAGCTAAGCCAACGCATCAACGAATTGAGAGCCGCCGCCGCTGTGTCTTCGGCCGCCTCGACAGAACCAGTTCCGCCGCGTGGGGCCAGCCACGGTATCAAGCTTCCACGCATCGACTTGCCGAAATTTGATGGCTGTCCCCGCAACTGGAACCCGTTCTGGGAGCAATTTGAGTCCACTGTACACAACAATAATACGCTTAACGACAGCGGCAAGTTCGCGTACCTCAGGTCATCACTTATAGGAACCGCATCGGCTGCCATCGCAGGCCTTATCGCAACGTCTCGATGTTACAAAGACGCAAGAGACATACTTGTCGACAGATTTGCGAAGTCGGACCTGATCGTGCAAGATCACATCGAGAACCTTATTGATCTGCAGCCCGTCCGCTCATCGGAGGACGTCCTTGGTCTGCGTCTTCTCTATGACACACTTCAGGCACATATCCATGGAATAAAGGCCTTACACGTCACAAAGGACTCTTTCTCTACTGCGCACCGCCCCCTCGATTTTTCGGAGACTTCCAAAACACCTAATTTTGGAGTTGAATCGTCGCTCGGCCCATCAGGACAACGCAGCTACTTCTGGTGATGCAACTGCTTCCAGTCCTGTTAGTTTGCCGCATCTGCTTGATTTCCTGAAAGCAGAGGTAGAGTCGAGAGAACGCACGGATGGTTGCTTGCGTGCGAACGAACCAAAGTGTCCGGGTCGTCGCGAAGGACCTCAGAATTTGCAGAAGAGTTTTCGACCTTCCACTACTCGAGAATTCGCTTCAGTGACATCCGGAAATCGCGAAACCTTTCCTTGTTTCTTCTGCAAACAGAAGGATCACTGTACCGACAGTTGCGACGCTCCCATTACAGTTCGGGACAAAAAGGCAATGCTTCAGTAAGATGGTCGATGTTTCCGCTGCACAGCCCGGAATTATATGGCCAGAACCCGCAGGAAAAAGGTCAACTGCACCAAATGCCACCGCCGCCATGCTTCGACGATGTGCGAGCCCGACGTAACTTCAAGTTCAACGCATCAAGGACCGCAGGCTACTCCCGTTCAACTAAAAGCAGCCGTACCTCCATCCGTCGCCACAAGGAAATCCATTTACTTACAAACTGCCGTGGTATACTCGTCTTCACAGAAGAAAGAAATTATGGCATGAATCCTATTGGACCGGGGCAGCCAACGAACCTTTGTTACTGCTAGATTAGCCAGAAGATTAGCCTGCCCCAAAGCTGACTGTGAAAAGCTTTCAGTGGGTTTCTTCGGCGGACACGACAAACCGAAGACGTTCGGTTGAGTTGAGATTGCTCTACGTGGAATCAACGAAGGCGCTCCTTTTAAGATCGACGCCCTTGTTACTGAACAAATCTGTGACCGGTCTGTTCCTATACCTACCGAAACTGCCGTGAAAGAGCTACGCGAATGTGGTTTCACTTTAGCAGCACACCAATACTGCGGTTTCAGATGAAATTAATATCCTGGTCGGCACTGAGCATTATTGGGACTTCATCACAGGCCGAACAAAGACCTTGAGAAATGGCCTGAAAGCGGTAGAGACCGTTTTTGGGTAGATTCTACACGGACCTACTTCTGACTCAACAACCGCAGCACTTTGCTCACAAACCATAGTACTGAAATCTCATGCGGCCACCGCCGAACGTTTCCTAGAACGGTTCTCGGACCTCGACACTATCGGGATTCGCTCGGAGGTGTGTGAGCAACCGCAAGACGAGGCAACACTGGCTCAGTTCAACAACTATATACGGAAAATCGATGGTTGGTACGAAGTACGACTTCCCTGGAAGCCATCGGTGGAGCTGGGCAATAACAAGGCGAACGCTGATTGACAGCTGACTCAACTTGTTCGAAGACTTCGCCAAAATCCCGACCTCTTGAGTGCGATCTTGAAATACGCCAACGATGACATGGCTGAGAGGGTGGCTATGGGCAGCACTGAAGCCTCAGTTTATTACATTACCTGCCCCAGTTTATTACCACGCAGTCATCAGGGAGGAGCGGAGGACAAAAACTCGCGTTGTGTGTGGCGCATCGGCGCACGCACGTGGTCATGCATCTCTAAACGAAAGCCTCTACAGCGGTCCCAACCTGACTGTAGACCTATTAGGTCTGCTACTCAAGTTTCGCACGCACCGTATAACATTGCTGGCAGACATAGAAAGGCTTTTTTGCAAATCGCCATTCACAGATGTGACAGAGACGCTCTGCGTTACCTATGGTTCGAGAGAGCGCCTGTTCCAAACCAACCCCTTCCGAGAGTAATGGAGTGGCGAATGAAACGGGTGCCTGCCCTTTGGTACAACTTCAAGTCCGCTCTTACTTGCCGCCACAATAACTACCGCCTCCACAAAATGTCATCGCAGTTTCCGGACATGGTTGCTCGGTTAGAAGGCTGCATTTACGTGGATGACATTTTAACAGGAGCCGAAACCATTTCCGAGGCACTGAAGCGTTCCGCCGAAGCTACAACACTTTTCGCAACCGCTTCAATGAAATTGCACAAGTGGGCATCAAATGACAAAGCCGTCCTTGAAAACCTTCGACTAAAGCAAACCTGCGAAGAGCTTCCCCTCGTACAAGCTATCGGCCTAATCAAGGTTCTCGGCTTGGTTTGGCATGCGGACACTGACGAACTGACCTTTTCCCTTGAAAGCGTGACCGAAATTGTTCAGCGTCGGAACGACACCAAGCGGTTCGTGCTACAAGCAACAAGCAGGTTGTATGACCCGCTGGGATTTCTGGAACCTTTTACTATCAGAGCCAAACTTTGTTTCCAACGAATTTGGAAATTGAAAACGGATTGGGACACAGCGGTACCACGAGCAATATTGTCAGAGTGGCAGAACTAGTGCAACGAGCTTCCTGCATTGAGCACAATCGTGGTTCTACGGTTTTATCGACACAACTTTTTACCAGAAACCACAAGAGGAGCTCTTCATATAATCGCAGATGCCAGCCCCTACCTTATGGAGCCGCAGCGTATTTGTGTACTTTCGACTAGCATGAGAATCCTTCTCAACACTCCTGCTCAGCAAGCCTCGGATCGCTCCTATCAAGGAGATATAAGCCTGGCGAGATTGGAGCTGCTGGCTTGTCTCGTGGCAGCACGACTCTATGCATTTATAAAGGCTCACCTTCCTGAAGCCTTCAGTGACGTACATTTATGGACTGACTCCATGATTGCACTTCACTAGATAAAGGGAGATGTAAACCGATGGAAACAATTCGTGCGAAACCGAGTCACCGAAATCCACGCCAAGACCAAAACAGACTGGTGGAAACATTGCCAAGGGAAGGAGAACCCGGCCGACATGGGGACGAGAGGCATTACGTCACAACAGCTAATTTCGTCGGAATTATGGTTGCATGGACCCCGGTGGTTAAAAGGTACCGAAGAGTGGCCGCCACAACCAATGTGCGATACAGACTTCACGAACGAAGCGAAAAGGGAAGCGGTTTTCAACGATGCACTACAAGTGCTCGTGCCTACATCTCAGACACACCCGCCGTTCATCGACATAGCACGTTTCAGCTCCATCGTTCGTTTAATCCGAACGACGGCATGGACTCTCCGCTTTCTCGACAAGCTACGTCACAAAAGCGGGCTAAAAGGACCCCTTACTCCAAATGAGATCGATGATGAGGAGAAGTTCTGGCTTCGAACCGTTCAGGCAGAAGGTTTTCACGACGACATCATAGCGGTACAGAAAAGAAAATTGCCACCTCGAGCTTCTCCCCTTCGAAACACTACATTATTTATTGACGACGAGGCTCTAGTGCGCGTGTCTGGAAGAATACACCACAGTCAGTGGTTGTTTTCGGAGCGCCATCCCATTATTCTGCAGAAGCAACACTTCTACTCTAAGCTTCTTGTGCAGAAACATCATCGTAAGCTTCTACACGCTAGTGTGAGAGACACGCTCGTAGACCTTCGACAGTGGTACTGGATTATTCAGGGACGGCAGCTTGTGAAGAAAGTTATCTCTGAATGTACTGTTTGTCGACGGCACCATTCAAAACCCATGAAGGAATGGTTTCCCCTTTGCCAAAGGACAGAGTCACAGAAACCGACCCGTTCACTGTTGTCGGAATCGACTTCCCGGGAGCGTTCCTTGTACACACGGCACGGAACTTCACAAAAATGTACCTGGTGCTGTTTACTTGCGCTGTAATCAGGGCTATACATCTCGAACTCATAAATGACCAGACAGCGCCATTCTTCTTGAATGTGTTTCGCCGCTTTGTTTCACGCATAGTTTTTCCCTCTGTGGTGTACACCGATAACGCCCTCACCTTCAAACGCAGCAAAAAGGAAGTCGCACAACTTTGGGAGACAATCCGTGATCCACAAGTGAAAAACACCTTTGCCAACCACAAGATTGAATGGAAATTCATCTTCAAGCGGGCGCCATAGTGGAGAGGATTTTTCAAAATTCTCATCCGTTCGGTGAAGCTAGCACTGACATAGACTCTGGCACAACAATCTGTGACAAGAGATGAACTTGTTACCGTCCTCACAGAAGTGGAGGCCCTTATAAACTCAAGGCCACTCACTTTCGGTTTCAACGATAGCCAGGAACCCGGCCACTGACTCCAGCCCACTTTCCAACAGGGAACCGGCTGACCTCTGTTCCTTGCCCGACATCATCAGAACTCTGTCGTTTCCAACATCCGCATCTTCATAAC
Source organism: Haemaphysalis longicornis (assembly GCF_048455015.1). Lineage (NCBI taxonomy): Eukaryota > Metazoa > Arthropoda > Arachnida > Ixodida > Ixodidae > Haemaphysalis > Haemaphysalis longicornis. Next base: position 1,650,400 of record NW_027526329.1, on the reverse strand, counting down.
CTGTGGGCAAAAAGGCAAGATATCCTGGAAACCTTCTGGCGAAGATGGGCAACCGAGTACCTGCTGGAGCTATCGTCTCACCCCATCAAGTCAACAGCAGCTGTCAGAGCCGGAGACATCGTATTAGTCGATGATCCTCTCAGGCCTCGCCAAACCAGGAGACTGGCGCGCATCACAGGTCTTCACGTTGGACGCGACGGAAAGATTAGAGCCTGCTCCGTCAAACTCGCTGCTGGATCGCGGTTACAGCATTCCATTCGGATGCTGTACCCTTTATAAGTGCGTTCTGAGGAAAACTCATAAACCCCGGCCTGCCAATTTCATGCGGGGCAGGTTGTTGGAACTTTGTTGTTAGAGGAAAAAGAAGTGACATTGAATGGTGGCGCTGGGCCTGCAATCCATGCTTCGTGTATGGGCCCGGCTTGTGCACTTCGTCTTCGTCCTCTTCATGTTCGGTTATGGAGGCGGACTGAGGGTGGTCAGCGAGGGCGCCGTCTTCTTGTCACGTATAGCGCAAACAGACCAACCCTGCCGTACATTTAGCATCTGAGGAAAAAAGTGAATTAGCGCCGTAAAGGGACTTCACCACTATAACGATAGAAATTTTTGTCATTGGCAAAGACTTACTCAGCTGTAGAGAACTCACACTCTAGACAAGTTGCGTAAGACCACTGCGTATTAGCAGACAATGCTCTGAGTTTCTGGACACTTTTTTAACCCAAATGGCTATTTCTCTGCTCAGGTTTTGATCAATGCCTGCTCAGAAAGGCTACAGTTCCATGCTGAAGCTCCCGACGGCGGCCCATGCACGATAGATGGCAACTGTGGCCTCACAGAGGAAGCCTGCGTGATCACCATCGCCAAACCTGAAGGGGCACCAGTCGATTCTTCTATTATGTTCATGCCCTACCTTGCCAATGTGAGGGTATTTTTGTGCTTTTTTGTTTGCGTGATCCTCGCTAACTTTCATGTCGCAAGAATGACAAGTGAATAGATATCAAGGCAGAGCATATTTGAATGAAACCCGCCTAACAAACTTTTCAGATCAGCCGAAAAGGTAAAAATGCTGTCTTTACTTGCTCTCAAGATGATGTATAAGTATGCATTCTCCTCTCTGGGGGTGCGGGTAATTTCTTGCTTTTGGGTGTTTATTCAGGGGTATTAAGACAAAATACAAGTTTCTTTAATAAAAGGTGCTTTGCTCCTGTAACAAGTGTGCCACTTGTATCAAATAAGTGAGACATTACGGAAACAAATTGTGGCAGTGGCGACTCCCCGTCTACTATTTGTTGGTTTTGCCATGGCGCCAGAAAATGGTTCGTGAAATCCGCAAACGCCAACCGAAGCCGCCGCCAAGAAAGATGACCGGGTGATTCCAGTGGGGCTCACACTGTATCACTTGTTTACTAACCTACAGTTGAGGCAGTGATAACTACGTTTTAGTTCTGGCCCTTATGACGTCATTGTTACCAATACGTCATCACTGGCTCGCACAAATTGTGTTTCGGTATTTCTTACTCTTTTTTGGTTAAAACAACGTCTAAGAGGTTTGTATTCATGTCCTTGTACAAAATTTAGGCACAAGGGAGCAAAGAAAATACTTCTCGGAGTGCTAGCTGTCACTTATGAGAAGTAGATGGAGCTCAGATTGATCAAGATAAGCATGATAGTAAGAAAAATGTATAATGTATAACGTTTACAACAATATACATTATAAATGTATATTATACACTAGAACCTTACCACCTCGAGGGTTTTTAATAGGAGTTTCCCTGAAAGCCATTTCCAGATGCGCCTTGTTTATGGTGGATTCGTGACTTGCCAAATTATTCCTTTTTATTTTAGACTACACAGTTATTCTGACCGTTCGCTATTTATTTTTAATCTGCAAAATTTAACACACGGTGAAGCAGCAGCTGTTTTGTGCCCTTACTCTTTTTACAGCTGAGCAAGTTTTGTGACAATAACGACACCCTTCGCCTACATAATGAATTCGCCCCTAGCAAGCAAAACGCCCTCTGCAACCAAAGGTCCACGTGGGAAGTGATCAGCGGGAACGACGACTTCAAAGCGTACGTGAATGTCAGTGCGGTACCTATTCCAGCAAGCGAAGTTAAGAGTTGAATTGAATTTTGACTCTAGGTACACCCTATTTGTTTCACACTGCATGCATTGATGGGTAAATAAGTGGGTGCTGATTCCTCAAGTGCAAAATTAGCAATTATTTGTGTACTTTGTAGTAGAGTCAAGTGCTGAAAAAGGTCAACGTAATGTTGGCAGAAACGTAACTGTAGCCCAGCAAACGCAGAATAGATCTCTTCCACAAATGTGTCTTGGCACTTCATTTTTAGTTCATTCAGCAATCATTAATCCGCTCTGTGTCTCAGAAATTGAATGACTGTGAATTTTAACACCCCGAAGCTGCACCCGAGGTGTGACCCGCACCGTAGTGGAAGCCTCTGGTTTATTTTTGTCCAACCTGGGTTGTTTGATGTGCGCCTACCCCACATGCGGCACCTTGAGTAATCTTCGTAATGGTATTGGCGACACCGCGGGCCTGGAGCCCCCATACTGACGCTGTAATCTACCGGTGCAAGGAGTTGTAAAGTGAAGGGCAGAAACCACAAATGGTGGCAGTCGGAGCCCAGGTCAAGCTCCGCCGGATGGGCTCCCAGTCAGTTTAAGAGGCACGCAGCTCCGGGACCACTTCAGCTATCAGGGTAAGGCTGACGAAGAAAGTACACCTGTTCGCTGATTTTTTCCCAAGCCGTATGTTTTTTTTTCAAAATTTCCCAAACCCAATCATCGTCCCTCAAAAAGGGGCCACACTGAAGTATTCTTTGCACCCCTTTCGACGATGACAATATCGAAACCTGGTATTCACTTGGTAATTTATTCTCTTGGTAATTGGTAGTTCTTAATTGAATATTGGGTAATTGAATAATTGTACTTGGTAATTGAATCTCTTGAACAAGCCAGGCCTATTGCTCCACAATCCGAGTTCTTGAATTCGTAGTTTATAGGAAGCATTGTAGGTGAATCCTATATAGCTAAGAAACAAAGAACCGGCGAGATCTTAGTCAAGGTACACATTTAGCAGCAGGCCACAAAACTCTTCAAGCAGACCCGTATTGCCGATGTTGACATCAAGTTTACGCCCAAACACAGCCTCAACAGCTCGCTGGGCGTGATCTCGGAGCCAGATCTTGCAGATGAGACAGAGGCCGATCTTCTTGAAGGCCTAAGAATTCAAGGTGTGACGGCAGTCAAGCGCAACACCATGAGAAGAGACGACAAAAATTAGTACCGACTGGACAAATGATCTTGACTATTCCCCATTCCGTTCTTCCTGACCACATCAATGCCGGTTTCATCCGGTGCTCTGTCCGAGCGTACATTCCGAATCCGCGGCAATGTTTTAAGTGTCAGCTGTTCGGGCATGGTACTAACTCGTGTCGCGGAAAAATAACGTGTGCCAAGTGTGCCCAGCATGGGCACCCCACATATAATTGCAGCCCACAACAACTCGTCTGAATTAACAGCCAGGGACCCACACGGGGCGAACTCCAGAAAACGAGAGAATTTTCAACTTGAGAAGAAAATGATAGGCGTAAAGGTCACAGAAAACATCAACGTCCCATGAGGTGCAAAAGAAGTTCGCCTCTTTCACGCTGGGGCGGTGCGCCTACGCAGCTCGCTTGGGGGCGTAGCGGCGTCTGGTGTCCACAGAGACACGATTCTGCGAGTCTGACCTGGTCCCGCCCCCGCTGGGTTACCTGAGGCAGCCCAACCTGTCACCACAGCGCTTGCTCCGCCAGCAGCGCCTCTGGCGTCAATAGCCACCGTAGTGACAGATACCTCTCCGACCAATTTTATAAAATTCCCTGCCTCCCCTGGAGGCTGTGGAGGCGATGGACAGGGGGGGTGGGGGAGGTCCCGCATCGAATCCCACTCCTGCCGCACCACCCTCGCCATCTGGGGTACTCCTTCGGCGGTAGCGGCTCAACAAACAAAGGGCACCCCAATGGGTGCAATGTCCTAGTGGCCTGGTCTATCGGGAACCCCTAGGACATACGAGGATGAGATGGACGTGGGACTGTTCCGATCTGTGTCGCAATGGAAGGAACGGGTCCCTGCATCCAAACCTCTAGAGATGCCGAAAAAGCCCCCTCCGAGAGAGGAGCCCCGATAGACGATACATAACACACTGCAGTAGCTCCGGATACTTCATAATGGGAAGAGAAAGCATAATTCAATAGAACTGTAGCTGCCTTCTTAGAAATCTTGACCATTTATACGGAATACTGTATGCTAATCAGCCAAGTGTAATGTGTGTTCAGGAAACACATTTGAATTCCAATCACACAATTTTTTTAAATTGTTACATGCTATTCAGGAAGGACAGGGATGGCTGCACACACTCTTCGGGTGTTGTGGCAGAAATAGCCAGGAAGTCCTTAGCATGCCACCCTGTCACTTTGAACACTTTCTTTGAGGTTGTAGCAGTTCGCACAATATTATCTAATAGGTTGATAATGCTATCCTCCATATAATTCCTCCCGATTTTGTACTTTCGAACTCCGACTTGGAGGCGCTGGTGGACCGGCTGCCCGAACCATACATGCTCACAGGCGACCATAATGCACCCAATTCTCATTTGGGCACTTCTCGCACGGATGCCCGAGGTCGCCTGATAGAGAAGCGTTTGACATCCTCGAAAGCATCCCCTTTCAACAAGAAACAACCTACACACCATAACTTAGTACACAACAGACACTCAAATCTTCCCCGCAGGGGCACCTTGAGTAATTCTGGTAGCGGTGAGTGGCGACACCGCGTACCCGAGCCCACCATACTTCAGCTGTCACCTACCGTGGCTAGAAGTTGAAAGGTGAAGGGTTAGAAGCCGTGAACGGTGGCCGTCGGAGCCTTGGTCAAGCTCCGGCCGATGGGCTCCCTGCCTGTCTACCAGGCAGGGAGCTCCGGTACCTCTTTGACTACCAGGGTAAGGTCAAAGGAGAAAGTACCCCCGTCTCCCTGCTTTTATACTATGCTTTATGGTATTGTATTATGGTATTATACTATGCTTTATGGTAACCGTGATTGGCCCCCTAAAAGGGGCCGCACCAAAGTATCGTTTCCCCCATTGCCATCTTTGACATTTCCTGAACCAGATCATTACTCTCGATTTCTTATTGTGGAGTCCCTGAATCCAACCCACCCTCTTGCATCTCAGTCAGTCTTCTTCATCGCCAAGTATCTTGAAGCCATAATAGGAAAATCATATCAGGCCAAAAAACAAAGAACTGGTGAACTCCTCATCGAGGTAAATGAAAAAGCAGCAGTCCACAAAGCTTCTAGCTCAGACTAGACTGGCTGATCTAGACATCAGGGTCACACCCCGTCGGAGCCTCAACAGCTCGCAGTGTGTGATATCAGAGCCAGATCTCATGAACGAAACCGATGCGGATCTCCTTGCCGGCTGGAAGGATCAGGGGGTCACTGCCGTGAGACGCATCACCATCCGTAGAGACGACAAGGAGATTCCCACCAAGCACATCACCTTTACCTTTGACCGCGCAGTTCTCCCACAACATATATATGCAGGTTTTATACGGTGCTCAATACGTCCGTACATCCCGAACCCGCGGCGCTGTTTTAAGTGCCAGCGGTTCGGGCACGGTACGAACTGTTGCCGTGGCCGAACGACGTGTGCAAAATGCGCGGCGCACGATCATCCTAGTGACAACTGCCAATCCGAAACCCTCACTTGTGTAAACTGCGGGGGGCCGCATGCGGCATACGCCCGCAAGTGCGAAAAATTCCAACTTGAAAAAAATATCATAAACATTTAGTTAACCGAGAACATCACCTTTCCAGAGGCGAGAAAGAGGTTCGCCTCTTTCCCTCTGGGGAGCTACGCTGACGCGGCTCGCCGGGGGGCGAAGCGGCGTCTGGTGTCCACAGGGACCCAGTTCAGCGAGTCTGACCTGGTCCCGCCCCCGGCCCCCGCTGGGTTGCCTCACGCAGCCCAACCCGGCACCACGCCGCTTGCTGAGGCAGCAGCGGTTGTGGCGCAAACCACTTCTGTCGGGACCGGTGCCGCTCCCGCCTCTGTCTCCCCGTCCTCCAGTGCATTGGAGGGTACCGAGGTGATGGACACCACGGGCCCCGCATCAGCTCCTACCGCCACCGCACCGCCCGTGCCACTTTTGGCGTCTCCAACGCCCGCGGCGGTGGCGGCTCAAACGAAGGGCTCCCGAAGGGGGGCCAAGTCCGGGGGGCCCGGTCCGTCGGGCACCCCTCGGACATCCGACGACGAAATGAATGTCGGGTCGTTCCTGCCTGCAACGCAGCGCAAGGAGCGGCCTCCGACGGCCAAGCCAGTAGAAAGGCCTAAAAAGCCTAATCCAAGAGTAACAGCCGCGAAAGACGACACATGAACACACACGAACGCACACACTCCAGTCATTCTTAAATTTAAATATTGGTAACAGAAAATATCATTCAATAGAACTGCAGAGGCCTCCTTAAAAATCTTGACGATGTGTATGAGATTCTGCATGCCAGTCAGCCAAGTATCATGTGTCTGCAGAAAACCAACCTCAATTCTAAACAAAAAATTTCTTAAATAGGTACATCGTATTCAGAAAGGACAGGGTTGGCTGCACCCACTCTTCAGGAGGTGTGGCCATTATTGCCCGGAAATCATTAGCATGCCACCCTCTCTCTTTAAACACTGTCCTCGAGGCTGTAGTGATCCGTACCATAATATTTAATAGGTTCATAACCGTATGCTCTATCTACATTCCTCCTGATCATGCACTTTCGAGCTCTGATTTCGAGGCGCTGGTCAAGCAGCTGCCCGAACCATACATACTAACAGGCGACCTTAATGAGCACAACTTTTTTTGGGGCTCCTCCAGAACGGATGCCCGAGGTCGCCTGATAGGGAAGTTTCTTAATCCTCCGGAGCATGCCTCTTCAACAAAAAACAGCCTACATACCATAACTTAGGACACAATACATACTCTCATCTTGACTTGGCGATTGGTTCCGCAGTTCTCTTTCCATGTCTTGAGTGGGGTGTGGGCAGAGACCCATATGGTAGTGACTATTTCCCCACTTCATTAACGTATATAGGTATAGGCCTGAGCAGTCCATCTTCCCATAACAGGATTAATGAATGAAAAGAAAACTGGAGTACATTCACAGAAACATCTAAACTATACCACACAACCATGAAACACCTACATGTGGAGGAAGCAGCCCAACTCGTCGCGGCACACATACTCGACGCCGCCGAAACGTCCATGGCCCAGGCCTCCAGTGCGTCCCGCACCCCAAGGAGGCCCTGGTGAAACGAGGACTGTAGGCGGGCGTGAGAGGCCCAGAACAAGGCGTGGGGTGTCCTTCGCCGGTACCCCACGCCAGATAATCTCATTTCCTTTAAACGGGCAAAGGCTCTTGGGAAGCGTGTGCGTCGTGAGGCGAAAAGGGAGAGTTGGCGCGCCTTCCTCACTTCCATCAACTCATACACCGACACTTACAAAGTCTGGACACGAATACGCAAGCTAAAAGGACAACAGACACACAGCCTGCCCCTGGTTAGCACTACAGGGGACACACTCGAAGACCAGGCCAACACGCTTGCACAACAATTCGAACACGTGTCCAGCTCAGCACACTACACCAACACTTTTCTTAAACACAAAGCATCGTGTGAGAAGAAGTCCTTGCGAGACACTAATAGGGCGAACTCATCCTATAACACCCCCTTTTCGCCTCATGAGCTGAAGGTCGCACTCGGTACTTGTAAACCTTCAGTTCCAGGTGCAGACAGGATTTCATACACAATGATACAACACTTACATGCAGACACGCTTGAAAACACTTCTTCGCCTCTACAATAAAATATTTCTTTCGGGGCACGTCACACGCTCTTGGAGGGAGGCCATAGTAGTGGCTTTCCTAAAGGATGGGAAGGATCCTTCCTCTCCCGCCAGTTACCGCCCCATTGCCCTGACAAGCTGCCTGTGTAAGCTCTTCGAGAAGATGATAAACAGGAGACTCGTGTACTTCTTAGAGTACAACGGTCTTCTCGAGAGCTGCCAGGCGGGCTTTAGGGCGGGGCGATCTACGAACGATCAACTCGTTGCGTTAGAGTCATATATTAAAATGCTTTCCTCCATAAGCAGTACTGTATGACAGTATTCTTTGATCTTGAAAAGGCGTACGACACTGCTTGGCGGTACGGCATCCTCAGCGATTTGAAGTCCTTTGGTATGTCGGGTAACATGTGGAACACGCTTGCCAGTTACCTCTCTGAAAGAACGTTTCGCGTGCGAGTTAGAACTGCACTCTCTAGAGTTCATGTGCAGGAAAACGGTGTTCCACAAGGTGGAGTTTTGAGTTGCACTTAGTTTATTGTAAAAATGATCTCTCTTCGGAAGGCTCTGCTACCAACCATTTCGTGCTCAATCTATGTAGACGACGTGCAATTATCCTTTAAGTCTTGTAACCTATCTGCGAGCGCCAAGTCCAGCTTGGTGTTAACAAGCTAGCTGGCTGGGCAGATAGCAACGGTTTTAAATTTAATCCAGTGAAGAGTACTTGTGTTTTGTTTTCGAAAAGGCGTGGCATTCGGCCGGATCCAGACATCAAACTCAATGGTGTCTCAATTCCATTCAGAAATGAACAGAAGTTTTTAGGTGTAGTCCTTGACGAAAAGCTCTGGTTCATTCCATATATACAACAACTTAGACATAAATGCTTAAAGGCCATTGATATATTCAAGGTTATCTCCCTTTCTTCATTAGGTGCTGACAAACAACTTCTTTTACGTGTTTTTATTAGCCTGATAGGTTCACGATTAGACTATGGAAGTGTTGTTTATAGGTCAGCAAGTAATACATCCCCCAAAATGCTGGACCCAGTGCTTCATCTGGGGCTCCGGCTGGCATGTGACGCTTTCCGGACAAGCCCGGTCGAAAGCCTCTATGTGGAGTGTAATGAGTGGAACCTACAACGTCAGCGAGCATACACAGATCTCCTCTTTGCTCTTAAAATTTCATCTATGCCACACCATCCTTTTAAATCAGTTTTTCATGATACATCCATGACTGAACTTCTTTTAAATCGACCATCGTTCTCTGCGCCCTTCTCTTACAGAGTTAGAGAGGAAGCGTCAGAGCTTTCTGTCTCCTTTTTAGACACCATACAAAGTTCTCAAACAGATTTTATAGCACCATGACATCTCCGCCCTGTCTTATGCGTTACATCTTTCACACATGTAGATAAAACCGAGCTCCCAAATGTGCAATTCTGCAGCACTTCTTGTATTTGCAGCAGAAGTATCAATTTTCTGAATTTTATACGGACGCCTCTAAAACTGCCACCTCTGTGTTCTGCGCGGCGCATGGACCCGGCCTTAGCGTCACTAAAACTATTAACAGTAATACAAGTATCTTCCCGGCAGAGGCTTATGGTGCACTTCTGGTTGTTAATCACATCCTTCAAAGCCACATCCCACAATCCATTATATATACAGATTCTCTCAATGTTGTGCGGGCGTTGTCGTCAACGAAGTCTTCAAAAAATCACGTTGTAAATTTAACAGTCAAGGGTATTATGTCTGTGTATGTACGCAAATTTGAACTGGTTCTTTGCTGGGTCCCTGACCACTGTGGTGTAGCCGGGAACGGAGCAGCGGACCGAATGGCTGCTGCGGCTATACTCTTGATTACAGTACACATAACCACATTAACCTACACCGACGTGAAACCACACATCAGACAACAACTTCGCAAAACATGGCAAACACACTGGAGTGAACAGACAGACAACAAGTTACACGTAATAAAACCTCACTTGGGACCGTACACAACCGACACACGCAATAGATACTCTGAAGTCACCTTGACCAGATGACGGATAGGGCACACACATGCAACGCACTCGCACCTTTTCACTGCATCTCCAAGACCTCTGTGCAGCAGGTGCGGAGAGGCCTATCCGTAGTGCACATACTAATCACATGCAAGGCATTTCACACAACACGACACAAACACTTCAGAGAACTCTACAGACAACATATCCCACTACATCCATCGCTGTTTCTAGGTAACGATGCCAGTGTTTCTGTGAAACGTGTGTTTCAGTATTTGTCAGCCACTAAGTTTTTAAACCTCATTTCCTATCACGCATAATCAAATCTGGCCCTATACACCAGCCATTACCATTATCTTTAACTGATTTTACTATGTTCGGTTGACACGTTTTTTTATGTACCTTCTTGGGGTAACCACTTTACTTCATTAAATAAACTTTTCTCTGACACTCTTTGCCCTTAGTCGGCCGTGCGCCATAAAAAACCCAACCATCATCATCATTACTCAAAT